>NC_133128.1:182171078-183421078 GCF_048418815.1 Hemitrygon akajei
GTCATTGTAAATTGTCCCGTGATTAGGCTAGGATTAAATCAGGGTTGCTAGGCAACGTGGCTTGAAAGGCCAGAAAAGGCCTAGTCTGTGCTGGATCTCAATAAATAAAGAGTGGTTGGAGTAATGAAGAAATTGGAAATATTTGGTGGAGGGAATAAGACTCCCAGCAGACTGAGTGTGCAGGTGATAGGCAGGTGAAGGGGAACAATACTGGGTGATGGAGTGGTGGGCATGGTAATGGTGGAAAAAGAAGGATGAGGCAACCTAGGAGAAAGAGGCAGAAAGGATCACAGGGGGTGTGTGTTACTTAAAAATAGAAAACTAGTACCATTGGGTTGAGGACAGCGCCAGTACTTTGAATCTTTAAAATATCAGATGTTGTTAATACAGTACATTCCGGTTCATTGAGTCATTGGTTAATTGGGGCTGCTGCTTATCTGGGACAACTGTTAAACACCAATCGAGAGAATAGCTGGAGTTCCCTTTGTTTGTTTGGGACACTATGCCATTTTATTAGGGCAGGAAACTGTTGCCAAACAGCTTCTAACTAGTATCAGTCACGTGCACTTGTGTGGCTGTTAGACACTACCCCGTGCTTAGCATGAAGAGTTTTAAAAATAGCATCAGTTGCATCTGCTTGTGTTCAAAAAGCAGTGATTTTTGTCACTGATAGTTTGCGAGAAATAAGCAGTAAAACAACTCAGAACTTTTTGCTCACTGTGGTTTCAGGCATCCAGGCTTGGAGATGCCAGAAACAGCCGGGAGAGAAAAGGAATTGATTTCACTCCCTCAATAAGTTAAAAACAATGAAGAATTTGAAAGTAGCAACAATCATCTTGAATGTTACAATGAAAATGAAGATTTGGAGGATGCAGTTGTTGAAAGCATTGTATAAGGGCAGTCGCTTATCTATACTGGGTGTCTGCACTGATTTTATTAACTTGTGTGTGGCAGTGTACAGGTACACTGGATGATAGGCAGGTTGTGAGGGCAAGGGAGGGCAAAGAGATGGGTAATAGGGCCAGAGGGATAATGGGAAACAAGAGATGAGTGGCAAGTGAAAATTAGAGGAACTGATGTTGATGTTGTCAGGTTCGAGACTACTGAGGTGGAAAATGAGGTGCTGCTTCTTCAATCTGCATCTGGCCCCAGCATAGCAATGGAGCAGGCTGCTGGCAGACACAAAATAGACTTAAAGTAGTCGGCCACCGGGCGACCCTGGCTTCTATGGCAGCCGGGGTGAAGGTGCTCAACGAAGCAGTTGCCCAATCTGGACTGGACTTCACCCACTTAGGGAAGGCTGCACCAGGAGCAACCGATACCAATACTGATACTGATGGATTTGTGCGTGAAGTAATTCACACAAGGTGCTGGAGGAACTCAGCAGGTCAGGCAGTGTCTATGGAAATTGAATAAACAGTCGATGTTTTGGGCCAAGCCCCTTCCTTAGGATGGGAAGGAAGAGGGAGGAGGCCAGAATAAAAAGGGAGGGGGAGGAGGATAGTTAGAAGGTGAGAGGACAAGTCATGTGGGTAGGAAAGATAAAGGGCTAGAAAAGAGGGAATCTGCTAGGAGAAGAGAGTGGACCATAGAAAAAAGGGAAGGAGGAGGAAACCCAGGAGGAGGTGACAGGCAAATGAGAAGAGGTAAGTGGCCAGAGTGGGGAAAAGAAGAAGGGGGGGAGGAGGGAATTTTTTTTACTAGAAGGAGAAATCGATATTCATGCCATCGGGGAGTGTAGCCTTACCCAGAAGGACTCTTAGGGCCCCAAATGGTGTTAACTGGAGTGTTGTAGGGGCAGGAGTAATACCTATGGCAGCAGCAGGGGAAAATACCGAGTAGGGAGAAACAAGCAGACAAGGTAATCATGAAAAAAGTGATCCCTGTGTAAAGTGGAGAGAGGAGGGAAGGGGAAGGTGTGTCTGGTGGTGGGATCCTGTTGGAGATGGTGGAATTTGCATAGAATGATATTTTGGATATAAGAGGCTTGTAGGGTGGTAGGTAAGAAGAAATGAAACCTCTGCCTCTTTTCATGTTGTGGCTTTTCTATCCAAGATTCTGAGATGTCCTCATTCTAGTTCCCCTCCATTGTAATCAGTGCAGCCCTCTATAGCATCTGGTGCTCTCAAATGCAAAACTAACTAAATTTGATTGGTAAAGAGTTTAAATTCATAATGCAACAATTGCTTAAGAAATCTGCAGATGCTGGAAATCCAACACACACAAAATGCTGGAGGAACTCAGCAGGCCAGGCAGCGTCCATGGAAAAGACTAAACAGTCAAATTTTTGGGCTGAGACCCTTCATCAGGACTGGAAAAAAAGATGAGACATCAGAGTAAGGAAGCGGGGTGAGGGGAGGAAGAAGCAGAAGGTGATAGGTGAAACCGGGGAGGGGGCGGGGAGAGGGAGGAAGTTGATTGGTGGAAGAAATTCAGGGCTAGCGAAATTGAAACCTGATAGGTGAGGACAGAAGGTCATGGGAGAAAGGAAAGGAGGAGGAGCACCAGAGGGAGGTGATAGGAAGATAAGGAGATATGGTGAGAGAGGAAACTAGGAATAATGGTGATTGGTGAAGGGGAGCATTACTGGAAGTTCGAGAAATTAATGTTCATGCCATTGGGTTGGAGGCTACCCAGACGGAATATAAGGTGTTGCTCCTCCAGCCTGAGCGTGGCCTCATCGTGACAGTAGAGGAGGCCGTGGACTGACATGTTGGAATGGGAATGAAAAGTGGAATTAAAATGGGTGGCCATTGGGAGCTCCTGCTTTTTCTGGCAGACAGAGCGTGGGTGCTCGCTGAAGCAGACTCCCAATCTGCGTTGGGTCTCACCAATATACAGGAGGCCACACTGGGAGCACCGGATACTAGTAGGTGACCCCACCAGACTTGCAGGTGAAATGCCGCCTCACCTGGAAGGACTGTCTGGGGCCCTGAATGGTAGTGAGGGAGGAGGTGTAGGGGCAGGTCTAGCACTTGTTCCGTTTGCAAGGATAAATGCCAGGAGGGAGATCAGTGGAAAGGACAAACGGGCAAGGTAGTAGCATAGGGAGTGATCTCTGCAGAAAGCAGGAGGGAAAGATGTGCTTGGTGGTGCAATCTCACAAGAGAGGAGATAGACATTTTTATCCACTAGATTCCAAGAACATTCAAAGTGAACAGTTCTGGTAAGTATTTTACATAGACGTATCTGAGACTGAGACTTTGCGTTGACTCATCTGTGTGTAGATCAGAATTTGATCAGGCATGCTGTGTTGAGCTGGGTACTGATATCATGCATCCACTTCAAAAAGCAGCCGTGTGTCTCAAATTCTTTTACTTTTATCTGTTCCCTTTCTCTTGACACCATTGCCCTGCAGAAATTTCTTAATTTGAATTTAACCAGTTTTCAGATTTCTGACAGCAGGTACTCCATTTCCATTACTCTGTGTGAAGAAGTGTTTCCTGGATTTAGTTTTTAAGACTCCCGCCAGAGCCTGTGAGGAGTTTGTACGTTATCGCCATGACAATGTGGGTTTCCTTCGGGTGCTCTAGATTCCTCCCACAGTCCAAGGATGTACCAGTTGTTCAGATCAATTGCTCATCATAAATTGTCCCGTGATTAAGCTAGGGTTAAATCGGAGGATTGCTGCGTGGCATGGCTCAAAGGGCCAGAAGAGCCTATCCCGCGGTGTATCTCAATAAATAATCAATAAACTTAGCTACACACACAAAATGCTGGTGGAACGCAGCAGGCCAAGGCAGCGTCTATAGGAAGAAGCACAGTTGACGTTTTGGGCTGAGACCCTTCGTCAGGACTAACTGAAAGAAAAGATAGTAAGAGATTTGAAAGGGGTGGGAGGAGAGATCCGAAATGATAGGAGAAGACAGGAAGGGGCGGGGTGAAGCTGAGAGCTGGAAAGGTGATTGGCAAAAGGGATACAGAGCTGGAGAAGGGAAAGGATCATGGGACGGGAGGCCTCGGGAGAAAGAAAGGGGGAGGGGAGCATCAGAGGGTGATGGAGAACAGGCAAAGAGTGATTGTGAGAGGGGCAGAGAGAGGATAAAGATAGACAGAAAAAAAGTGGGGGGGATAGATAGATAAGATAGATAAATAAATAAATAAATAAATAAATACGGGATGGGGTGAGGAGGGGCATTAACGGAAGTGAGAGAAATCAATGTTCATACCATCAGGTTGGAGGCTACCCAGACGGTATATAAGGTGTTGTTCCTCCAACCTGAGTGTGGCTTCATCTTGACCGTAGAGTCAAACTTAGCTTCTTCCAGAATAACAAGGCAAAGCAAACAGTTTCCTTAATCATTTTATAATTTTCATTCATTCACAACCAACGATCTTAACTCCAAGGGAGTAGAAAGTGTCTCATGATCTCTGAAATGTTTGGGAAATTAAACTTCAGAAAAGTTATTTATTGAGATACAGCACAAAATAGGCCCTTCCAGCCTCTCAAGCCAGACTGCCCAGCAACCCTCTGATTTGATCCTAGCCCCTAGCCTAGTCACAGGACAATTTACAATGACCAATGTAATTTACCAACTGGTATGCTTTTGAACTTTTGGGGGGGTGGGGGCTGGGGGCAACCAAAGCACCTGGACTGTGGGAGGAAACTGGAGCACTCAGAGGAAACCCACGCGGTCACAGGGGTTTCAGGCAACGGTGGGAATTGAACCTGGGTCACCTGTACTGTATAGTGTTGTGGTGGCCACTGAACTATCATGCTGCCCTACTGAACGGATAAGATAGTGAGAAGGCCTTACCTCATAAAATCTAAATCAATAAAGGCAGAACACATCGGATCTGTGGCACAGGTAAACATTAACAACATAGGGTACTGAATAAATCAGGAAATTAGAGACATATTTAGCAAGCGTAATAGAATAATCACAAATGGCTTTACAGTGGACAAGCTAAATTAGCAGTACTTGTGTGGAGAACAAATTCATGGCATGCATAGAAGAATGTTGAGAAAAAAGAGGGAACAGGCCATTTTGCATCTTGAATTATGAAACGAAAAAGAGTTTCCATAGATTGAAAGACAGCACTTCTTCTCTCTAAGAACAGAAAGAGACAATGAGAAACTATAGATTAGCTTACCTGACAGGTAACATGTTTTAACATTAGACTCAGCATTATTTCCCAGAAATTATAGAGTTAGATAAGATCATGTGGGTACGTTACATCCATTTTCTATTCCCTTCGGTATAGAATGGTACTTGTGAGAAATAACTCTGAAAATATGTAGCTCAGGTGCTTGATGGTTAGGTTGAATTGTTCCTCAATCTTGGCAACCCATTTGCAAATGTTTCATTGCTATACGAGGAGACATCATCAGTGCACTGCTCATTTGTGGTGCGTCCTTCGAATGCTCAGCCTCTACATACTTAACAACCAGTTTGACTGGCCGTCATTACGGAAACTCAATTGTGATGTGGGGGGGGGGGGGTCTCATCGCTGATTGGTTGCCTGGCGAACTCTGTTCCTTAAGGTCTGGAATTTTGCCTGCGTTGGCTTATAAATAGGATTGAGCTTTACATGTCAGTTTACAGAATTATTTGCAGAAAGCCACACTTCTAGGAAATCTCTGGCATGCGGCATGTTTGCTTGCACCATGACTTCCACTGATGCCCGGTCGAATCCGTGCCCCTCTCGATCTTCAAGAAGCTTTTAAAATGATTATTGAAAATACTGGGGTCTCTTATGACGAATGTGGATATCAAGCAGTTATAAAATAATAATAGAAATTACTAACAGGCTTGGATAAAATCAACAAGAATCAAGGAAATCAAGTCTGACAAATGTTTTAGAGATTTTGATTGTGATCCTTCCATTGCCAATAGTGTTGATGCTGTCTATCAATGAGCCAGACAGATCACTTCTGCTCATGCTGAGGGGACTCAGTTCCATGCCAGGCCACGTTAAGATAATTGCTTGAAGTTGCCCCTGCAAGGCTATTATATCTTCCATTAAGTATCAGCAATTTTCCACCAACTGAGCTAACACTGCGTAAGAAAATTAGGACAGCAAAAGCAAGCAAATAGCACGCTTTAAAGAAATCATGTGAATGATTTCTGACTTTGGATAATATTTGAGTTGGTTTGATCAACAAGTTTGTTTGGAACGTGTAGCTTTTTGTTTTGGCATTGTGTTCAAGTAACTGCAAACACTAATACCAGATGAACGAGGGGGGATCTCATTGAAATCTATTGCCTGTTGAAAGTCCGAGATAGAGAGGATGTGGAGATGATGTTTCCTATGGTAGGGGAGTCTATGACCAGAGGCAGCAACCTCAGAATAGAGGGGCGTCCATTTAGAACAGAGATGAGGAGGAATTTCTTTAGCCAGAGGGTGGTGAATCTGTGAAATTTGGTGCCACAGGCAGCTGTGGAGACCAGATCATTGAGTGCATTTGAAGCAGAGGTTGATAGATTCTTGATAAGTCAAGGCATGAAAGGTTATGGGGAGAAGGCAGGAGATTGGGGTTGAGAAAATGGTGGACCGGACTTGATGAACCGAATGACTTAACTCTGCTCCAATGTGATATGGTTATATGGTCTAATACAAAGGAATACAAAGGATCAGGAACTATGAGGTTCTGAGAAAATGGAATTGAGTTTATTGATAGTATAATCTAACAAATGATCGTGGATAGACTAGCCTACAAGAGATTACTCATTATTCTTTTTTAAATCCAGTTGTCACTTTGTTTGATTTGTTATGAGGGGCTTAAACATACGTAGCTTACATTAAAATGAAGGTATTAATCCTCTTGATGGTGTTTTGGGCAGCAATCTTCATGAATTATCACGTACAGGTATTGTCTGACAGTCTGGAAGTGAAATTCTTCCAAGTGCTTAATATGGCGTCCACTTGTTGTCCACACTCTGGCACAAGCTCACTCAAAGGCATCTTGAATCACGGCAAGCCTGGATTCCTCAAGATGCCTCCTGCACCAATATACTCTCTGCTCTCTGAGAAGCGAGCTTGAAATTTAGAACATAGAATGCAGAACACAGAACAAAGAACAGAGCAGCACAGGATCAGACACTGTGGCTCTTGTTGTGCCAAACTTTTTAAAATGATGATGCCTGTTGAAATTAATTTATTCTGCCTGCACATGGTCGATATCCGTCCATTCTCTGCATATCCTTATGCCAATTTACGAGCCTCTAAAGGGCCTCTATCGTATCTGCCTTCACAACCACCCCAACAGCACATTCCGGGCATCCAACACTCTCTCTGTCCAACACATCCCTATGGACTTCCCTGTCTTGCCTTAAATACATGTCCTCTGTTATTATACACTTCAGCACTTGTAAAAAAGATATCTGCTGTCTATTCCATATATGCCTCCCATAATTTTATAAACTTGGGTCAGGTCACCTTTCAGCCTCTGCTGGTCCAGAGAAAACAACCCTAGTTTAACCAAACTTTCCTAATAGGACTTGGCTTCTAATCTAGGCTTATCCTGGTAAGCATCTTCTAAACCCTCTCTTATAGACTCTACATGCTTCTTATAAGGCGGTGAACAGAATTGAATGCAATATTCCAGATATATTCAGTTCCCTTAGCAGAACAAGCATCCTTCACCGTCCAAAACCCCCAATCCACCCTCAGCCCCATATGGTACTGTGATGTTGCAGATATCTTCATCCCCTGTCTGGGTGCAGTCAAAACCTGAGACAATCATAATAACTGTAACATTAATAGCCTCGAGCAAAGTGGCCCATACATAGCATTAGTGTGGTTGAACTGTGTGGCACAGATGGCAATTCTACTGCCCACATTTCAATACTTGCTTTAGTGCAGATCTTTCCCTGAGTTTCATAAAAAGGAATTGTTTCCTCAACACTATGGACGAATATGGCCTCTTACTAACAGTCCTTCTCTCCACTCCTCTATCTTTTTCATAGCTTTTTCGCCTCTCAATTATATTTTTATTTCATTCTTGATAACACATTGAGTGGGGGAGTGGAGATACGTCTCAACCAAAGGAGGTATAAGGCACTCCTTCCCCCCCACTAGACTGCAGGTACCCTTGGGCAAGGTGTAGCACCTGTTTAACCACCCAGTCAGGGTCACGCAAAGTCATGGGAGCAGCCGGTGCATATCACAAGTCCTGGTTTTGCAGCCACTGACGCTGTTAGACAATCTCTGAAGAGTATTAATAATGGCTCGTGTCCTTGACGCTGCCCAGAAAAGGGCTAAGGTAAACCACTTCTGTCAAAATATTTGCCAGGGACAATCACGGTCATGGAATGACCAGGAATACCCATGTAATAAGACATGACACATGACGAATGAGGAAAAACAATTGGTATTTGTCTTTCTCTCCGTTCATTCTGCCATCTAATCAATAGAGTCCCATAAAACTGACCAATGCCATTCACGCTTCCACATTTAACAATGAACAATGAACAATGAGGCATTTGAGAGCACCTCACACAAAATGATGGAGGAACTCAGCAGGTCAGGCAGCATCCATGGAAATAAATAGTTGCCGTTTCAGGATGAGACCTTTCTTCAGGATTAAGAAGGAAGTGTGGGAGGGAAGAATAAAAAATTTGGGGGGAGGGGAAGGAGTACAGCTGGAACATGATAGGTGAAGCCAGGTGGGTTGGAAAGATAAAGGGCTGGAGAAGAAGGAATATGATAGGAGAGGAGAGTGGACCACAGGAGAAAGGGAAGGAAGAGAAGACCTGGGGGGGGGGGGGCGGGGAAGTGAAAAGAGGTTAAACGTCAGAGTGAGGGGCTGTGGGGATTTTTTTTTACTAGAATGAGAAATCGATGTTCATGTCATCGGACTGGAGGCTACCCAAATGGAATATAAGCAGTTGGTCCTCCATCCTGAGGGTGGCCTCATCTTGGCACAAGAGGACGCCATGGCCTGACATGTTGGAACGAGAATGGAGATCAGAATTAAAATATAAGTTTTACACAGGGCCCAGCCCCAATGCATCCAGACAGGCAGATTCCTAGACTATGGTTCTTAAACAATTACCTCTTTTGATTTTTTTTAATGTCATAGTACGTTCCAAAATGTATGCCTGCATAAACAAATATCTAGGAGCAATGTAATTGTAGAAGCCTTAATATTAAAGGCACTTCCTTCAGCTACTGGCATACCACTTCCAGCATATGTCTTTGAGCATCAAGTCTAAATGCTGCTTTGATGGGAAATTTCATGCATAATAATTTCCCATGAGGTGCTCTAGGAGAACCATGTGCATTCCGGGAAATTCTCAAGTAACTAGGGAATTCTGCCAAACTGAACTGTGGCTAGCAAAATCATCCTTACTCTACATTCCTAAGCTATAGGGTCATTCCAGAAAGGAGAATTACAAAAATGTTAATAGCATGGAAGGCCATTTGTACCATCATTCTGGTGTCAGCCTATGGAAGAGAAATCATCATATTTCCACTTTCCTTCCCCTACTCTAAAGCCCTATAAATGTTTTGTTTTTAGGCACTTATCCAATTCCCTTGTGAACGCCATGGTTGAATCAGCCTCCATTACTCCACTGGCAGGGCTTTCCAGTTCCGAATCTATTTCAGTTAAATCAGTTCTGATCTATTTCAGTCAATCACCTTCATTCTGGCCCTGATAAATTTTTTAAATGGCACGTACAACCAAGAGGTGGCGTCATTCATAAAGGACTCCCCCACCATCCAGGCATGCTCTCTTCTCTTTGCTACCATCAGGGAGGAGGTACAGGAGCCTGAAGGTGCACACTAACGATTCAGGAACACTCAACGATTCTTCCCCTCTGCCATCAGATTCTGATTGGCCACGACCTCGCTGCCAACCCAATAAAAAAAAAAGACCAAAAATCACTGTGTGGAGAAAGAGGGAGAAAAAAAACCATCATGCAAACAATAGAAGCAAGCCAATAGCACCCTGAGCCAGACTGAGTCTCAGATCCACTCCCAGAATAGCTGGAGTAGGCCCCTAGCCTCAGTCCCCAGTTTTCACACCACGGGACAGCAACGCACAGCAGCTGAATCCATTCACAGAGACAAGGAGATCTGAAGATGCTGGAAATCTGAGCAACACACACAAAATTCTGGAGGAACTCTGCAGGCCGGGCAGTGTCTATGGAAAAGAGTAAATAATCGACGTTTCTGGCTGAGACCCTTCATCAGGACTGGAGAAAAAAGATGGGAAGTTAGATCAAGAAGGCAGGAGGAGGGGAGGAAGGAGTACAAGGTGGTAGGTGAAACCGGGAGAGGAGGAGGGCTGAAGGGCTGGAAAGTTGATTAGTGAAAGAGATAAAGGGCTGGAGAAGAGGAAATCAGATAGGAGACAACAGAAGGCCATGGAAGAAAGGAAAGAGGGAGGTGCACCAAGGGGAGGTGATGGGCAGGTAAGGAGATAAGGTGAGAGAGGGAAATGGGAAAGGGAATAGTGAGGAGGTGGGGCAGTTACCGGAGGTTCGAGAAATCGATGTTCATGCCATCAAGTTGGAGGCTACTCAGACAGAAATATAAGGTGTTGCTCCCTCAATCTGAGTGTGGCCTCATCACAGCAGTAGAGGAGGCCATGGACTGACATGTCAGAATGGGAATGGGACGTAGAAATGAATTGAGTGGCTACCAGGAGATCCCACTTTCTCTGGTGGACAGAACATAGGTGCTTGTCAAAGCAGTCTCCTAATCTAAGTCGGGTCTCACCGATAAACAGGAGGTCACACCAGGAGCAATGGGTACAGTAGTTGACCCCAACAGACTCACAGGTGAAGGACTGTTTGGAGATCTGAATGGTAGTGATGGAGGAGGTATAGGGGCAGGTATAATGGCACTTGTTCCACTTGCAAGTACAAGTACCAGGAGATAGATTAGTGGGGAGGGATGAATGGATGAATGGACAACGGAGTCGTTTAGGGACTGATTCCTGGGGGGGGGAGGAAGGAGAGATGTGCTTGGTAGTGGGATCCCATTGGAGTTGGTGGAAATTGCGGTGAATTATGTGCTGGATGTGGAGGCTACTGGAGTGGTAGACAAGGACAAGAGGAACCCTCTCCCTGGTGGGGTGGTGGGAGGATGGGCTGATGACAGAGATGCAGGTGAGGGCAGCGTTGATGCCGGAGGAAGGAACACCCCTTTCTTTGAAGAAGGGGAAAATCTCATTGGTTCTGGAATGAAAAACCTTATCCTGAAAGCAGATGTGACAGAGATGGAGGAACTTGGAGAAGGGGAAGGCATTTTTACCAGTGGCAGTCTGGGAAGAGATCTAGTCCAGGTAGCCCTGAGAATCAGTGGGTTTGTAAATGCTATCAGTAGATAAACTGTCTCCAGAGATAGAGACAGAGAGATTGAGAAAGGGGAGTGAGGTGTCAGAAATGGACTAGTTAAATTTAATGGCAGGGTGGATGTTGGAGGCAAAGTTGATGAAGCTGACGAGCTGAGCAGGTTTTGGGTGAAAGGAGTGGAATGAGCTGCCAGATGAAGTGGTAAATGCGGGCTCACTTCTAACACTTAAGAAAAACTTGAACAGGTACATAGATGAGAGGTGTATGGAGGGATATGGGCCAGGTGCAGGTCAGTGGGACTAGGCAGAAAAATGGTTCAGCACAGCCAAGAAGAGCCAAAAGGCCTGTTTCTGTGCTGTAATGTTCTATGGTTCTATGGTTGCAGGAAGCTGCCCACTGCATTGGAAAAGTTAGGTTAAGATGCTGGTGTAGGCTTCAATCACAGACTGTTTCACATAGCTGAAAAAAAGGCAGGCAGTGCTAGGACCCATGGGTGGTTTAGAGGAAGTTGGAGGAGCCAAAGGAGAAATTACTGAGAGTGAGGACCAGTTCCGCCAGGTGCAGGAGAGTGGTGGTGGTGGGGAACAGGTTGGGTCTGTATCTAGAAAGCAGAGGATAGCTTTAAGGCCCTCATGATGGTGGATAGAGGTGTATAGGGACTGGATGTCTATGAAGAAAGTGAGATGATCAGGGCCAGGGAACTTGAAGTCATTGAAAAGATCCAGAGCATGTGAAGTGTCAAGGATGTAGGTAGGAAGGGACTGAACCAAGGGGGATAAAACAGATTTGAGGAATCCAGATATAAGTTCTTTGAAATTACACTCTTTTAGAATTGGAGGTTTTACAACGGCTCCAAATCCAATCCACAACTCTCATTTGTCCAACGCCTCTGATTTTCTGACTTACTTTTTAACATATCAATGATTCAGTCCTGATGAGCGGTCTCAGCCCAAAGCGTTGATGGTTTATTCATTTCCATAGATGCTGCTTCACCTGCTGAGTTCCTCCAGCATTTTGTGTGGGTTGCTCTGGATTTCCAGCATCTGCAGAATCTCTTGTGTCCACAATGTTTTTGATTGCGTCCACAAAATCCTGAAAAGGGAGGGTGAGCAACCAGAAGTCATGGTACATATTGGTACCAAAGACGTAGGTTGAAAAGGGAGGAGGTCCTGAAAACAGACTACGCTGAGTTCGGAAGGAAGCTGAGAAGCAGGACCTCAAGGGTAGTAATCTCCGGATTGCTGCCTGTGCCATGCGACAGTGAGGATAGGAATAGAATGAGGTGGCAGTTAAATGTGTGGCTGAAGATTTGGAACAGAGGGCAGGGATTCAGATTTCTGGATAATTGGGACCTCTTCTGGGGCAGGTGTGACCTTTACAAAAAGGAGGTGTTGCACTTGAAACCAAGGGGGGGGCAATAATCTTGCAGGGAGTTTTAATAGAGCTGTTGTGAGTGGTTTAAACTAATATAGCAGGAGGGTGGAAACCAGTATGATAGAACTGAGGATGAGCCAGTAGGTTTACAGTAGATGATGGGTGTAACATGAATGTAAGGGAGGACAGGCCAATGATTGGATACAAATGCAGACAGAGCAAAGAGTTAAACTGTACCACAGAGACAAAATTCAAAAGTGCAAAGAAAGCAAGACTCAAGGTGCTGTATTTAAATACACGTAGCATTGAGAATAAGTTTGATGAACTTGTGATGCAATTAGAGATTGGTCGGTATGACATTATGGGCATCACTGAGTTGTGCCTGAAAGAAGGCCATAGTTGGGAGCTTAACATCAAAGGATATACCTTGTACTGAAAGGACAGGCAGAAAGGTATAGGCTAAGGTGTGGGTCTGTTGGTAAGAAATGGAATTGTATCTTTAGAAAGAGGTGACATAGGGTCAGAGAATGTTGAAACTTTGTGATGGAGTTAAGAAACTACAAGGGTAAAAAGCCATTATGGAAATCATATTTAGGCTTCCAAATAGTAGCCGAGATCTGGGATTGAGATTGCAAAGGGAGCTGGAAAAGGCATGTAATAAGGGTGATGCTAGAATTGTAATGGGGGACTTCAATATACAAAGGGATTGGGAAAATCACATTGGTGTCTGTTTGCAAAAGAGGGAATTTGTTGAATGCCTACGAGATAGCTTTTTAGAGCAGTTTGTGCTTGAGCCTACTTGGGGAAAGATTATCTTAGATTGGGTGTTGTGTGATAACCCAGATCTTATTAGGGAGCTTAACATAAAGGAACTCTTATAAGGAATGATTATAATATGATTGAATTCACACTGCAGTTTGAAAGGGAGAAGCGTAAGTCAGATGAATCAGTATCACAGTGGAATAAAGGGAATTACAGAGGCACGAGAGAGGAGCTTGCCCAGGTGGATTGGAGGAGGATACTGGTGGGGATGTCGGCAGAGTAGGGATGCCTGAAGTTTCTGGGAATAGTTCACAAGTAGCAGGATAGGTATGTCCCACAGAAGAAGAAGTTCTTAAATGGCAGGGGTAGGCAATTGTGGCTGACAAGGGAGGTTAAGGATCGCAGAAAAGCCAAAGAAAGGGCATATAAGGTAACAAAAGTGAGTGGGAAGTTGGATGATTGGGAAGCTTTTAAAATCTAACAAAAGGCAGCAAAGAAAGCCATAAGAAGGATAAAGGTGGAATATGAGGGTAAACTAGTCAATAATATAAAGCAGGATAATGAAAGTGTTTCAGTTATATAAAGAGAAAAAGGTAGGAGAGAATTGACATTGGACCACTGGAAAATGATGCTGGTGAGGTGGTAATGGGGGGCAAAGCGATGGCAGATGAACTTAATTCTTTCCATCTGTCTTCACTGTGGACGACACCAGACACCAGCAGTGTGCCAAAGGTCCGTGAGTGTCAGGGAGCAGGAGTGAGTGCCGTTGCTATTACAAAGGAAAAGTGCTAGCAAGCTCAAAGGTCTTAAAGTGGACAAGTCACCTGGACCAGATGGACTACATCCCAGAGTCCTGCTGAAGAGGTAAAGGGTGCATTGGTAATGATCTTTCAAGAATCACTTGATTCTGGTATGGTCCCAGATGACTGGAAGTTTACAAATGTTACTCCACTCATTGAGAAGGGAGGAAGGCAAAAGAAAGGAAATTATCGACCAGTTAGCCTAACCTCAGTGGGTGGGAATGTGTTGGAGTCCATTATTAAAGATGAGGTTTCGTGGTACTTGGAGACTAATGATAAAACAAGTCAAAGTCAGTATGGTTTCTGTAAAGCGAAATCTGAATTAACAAGCAGGGTGGACAAAGGAGAGCCAGTGGATGTCATTTACTTGGATTTTCAAAAGACATTTGGTACAGTGTGACACATAAGGCTGCTTAACAAGATAAAATCCTATAGTATTAGAGGAAAGATACTGGCATGGATAGAGGAATAGCTGACAGGCAGGATGCAGCGAGTGGGAATAAAAGGGGACTTTTTTGGTTGGCTGCCAGTGACTAGTGGTGTTCATCAGGGGTCAGTATTGGGATGACTACTTTTCACATTGTTTGTCAGTGATTTAGATAATGGAATTGATGGCTTTGCGGCAAAGTTTACGGATGATATGAAGATAAGTGGAGGGGTATGTGGTGCTGAGGAAGCAATGTTATTGCAACAGGACTTAAACAAATTGGAAGAATAGGCAAAAAGTGGCAGATGGAATACAGTGTTGGGAAATGTATGATAATACTTTTTGGTTAAAGGATCAATAGTGCAAACTATTATCTAAATTGGGCGAAGGTTCAAACATCAGAGGTGCAGAGGGTCTTAGGAGTCCTTGTGCAAGATTCCCAGAAGGTTAATTTAAGGTTGTGGTAAGGAAGGCACATGCAATGTTGGCATTTATTTCAAGGGGAATAGAATAAAAAAGCAAGGAGATAATGCTGAGCCTTTATAATACACTAGTCAGACTGCTATTGGAGTATTATCAACAGCTTTGGACCCTATATCTCAGAAATGATGTGTTGTCATTGGAGAGAGTCCAGAGGAGGTTCACGAGGATGATTCCAGGAGTGAAGGGATTAACATATGAGGAGTATTTGTCAGCTTTGGGTCTGTGGAATTTAGAAGAAACCTACCAAATGTTGAAAGGACTAGATAAGGTGGGTGTGGGAGGATGTTTCTTATGGTGGGGGTATCCAGAACTAGAAGGCACTGCCTCAAAATTGTGAGACGACCTTTTAGAACAGAGGTAAGGAGGAATTTTTTTTAGCTTGAGAGTAGTGAATCTGTGGAATGCTCTGCCACAGACTGCAGTGGAGGCCAAGTCTGTAGGTATATTTAAAGTGGAAGTTGATAGTTTCCTGATTGGTCAAGGTGTTAAATGATATGGTGAGAAGTCAGGTGTATGGGGGTTGAGTGGGATCTGGGATCAGCCATGATGGAATGGCGGAGCAGACTCAATGGGCTGAATGACCTAATTCTTCTTGTGTGTCTTTTTGTCTAAATGATTCAGAAGACTTAGTCTTACGTAGACAAATTAACCCAGCCATTTAATGATAATTTCAAACATATTATTCATTGCTTTACTTGGCCATTAGTTTTCAGAACTTATTCTTTAGGCATTCAACGATCAATAGAATCATCTTGCTTCTGCATCTTAACTTCCAAGGAAATAAGTTCTCCTTCAGCAGTCTACAAATCCGATACTTTCCCAGAACCAAAAACTTTCCAAAGTTGCAGGTAATAGTCACGGACCAAGTGAAAACAAAAGGCTACCTGTTGAATTAGTCTGCTTTTCGACAAACTGTTGAATAAGTTACTTGCAGTAAAGATTTGTTTATTTTTTTACTTTTTGAGATATAGTGCGGAATAGACCCTTCTGGCCTTCGAGCTGTGCTACCTAGCAGCTCCCAGTTTAACTCTAGTCTAATCATGGGACAATTTGCAATGGCCAATTAACCTACCAACTGGTATGTCTTTGGACTGTGGGTGGAAACCGGAGCACCCAGAGGAAACCCACTCGGTCACAGGGAGAACATACAAACTCCTTACTGATAGTGGTGAGAATTGAATCTAGGTCATTGGTACTGTAACGCATTGTGCTAACCACTATGCTAATGTGCAACCCCAAAAAGTCTACCTTCAATTTACCTTCAGTCTACCTGTGCCTTCAATTTCTTGTTAAAAGTTTTTTTAATACATTTTTAGTTACAGCTTGTTTACTGACAAATCCAGGATCAACTGTTCAATCTGAATTGACATTTGTGATAAGCTGCCCTCAAAAGCTCTGGCATTTAAAACTTGGTACATGACTGATTTTTTAGTTAGTGTAACTTTTTTGTCCCTGTGGTAGATTTTCAAAAAAAACATAGTTTTTACAGAAACAAGTCCTATAATTTTAGAAGTTAGGTAATAGTAACTCTAAACTTTTTTCACTATGTATCATAAATAATATTTTCTTAATTTTTAAGTGAGTTAAAAGCTTGAATATGCCAGAATTTCACTATTTTGTTTGCCCCCTACCCGGACTCTGTAACTTTGCCTTCAAAATAAAGTAATAAGTATAAAATTCATGAAACTTTTGGTTTGTATTTTCTCACAAGGACTTTTAAAACAGATGTCAAGTTCACGTGGTTAGTTTTTTTGCAAGTTATATATTTTTTATACAAAGAACCACAGTCTCCAAAACTTGAATTGAATTGACTTTACTACTTACATCCTTCGTATACATGAGAAGTAAAAATCTTTATATCATGTCTCCATCTAAATGTGCAATGTGCAATTTATAGAACATAGAACATAGAATAGTACAGCACATTACAGGCCCTTTGGCCCACAATGTTGTGCCGACCCTCAAAACCTGCCTCCCATATAACCCCCCACCTTAAATTCCTCCATATACCTGTCTAGTAGTCTCTTAAACATACTATAATAAATAGTATGTACAACAGGACAGTTAACATAGCATAGAAATACAGCTGTGTCAGCATGAATTAATCAGTCTGATGGCCTGGTGGAAGAAGCTGTCCTGGAGCCTGTTGGTCCTGGCTTTTATGCTGCGGTACCATTTCCCAGATGGTATCAGCTGGAACAGTTTGTGGTTGGGGTGACTCGGATCTCCAATGATCCTTCAGGCCCTTTTTACATGCCTGTCTTTGTAAATGTCCTGAATAGGGGGAAGTTCACATCTAACGATGCGCTGGGCTGTCCGCACCACTTTCTGCAGAGTCCTGCGATTGAGGAAAGTACAGTTCCCATACCAGGCAGTGATGCAGCCAGTCAGGATGCTCTCATTTGTGCCCCTGTAGAACATTCTTGGGATCTGGGGGCCCATACCAAACTTCTTCAACAATCTGAGGTAAAAGAGGCACTATTGTGCATTTTTCACCACACAGCCAGTATGTACAGACCACGTGAGATCCTCAGTGATGTTTATGGTGAGGAACTTAAAGCTATTCACCCTCTCAACCCCAGATCCATTGACGTCAACAGGGGCTAGCCTGTCATTACCATGACACAATTCATTTTAGAGACCAATCAAGTTTTTTCAAGTTTTATCACTTGCTTATGTGGTTGCTATGGAAATGAGAAGTGACAGGGGAGGATGTGACAGAAAAATGACATTTTGATGACCAGGAATGTAAGTAATTTAAAGATTTATACCTCCTAATCTGAGAGTATGTTTATTACGTATCATTACCAAATGAGTTACAGTTTGAGTGTTTTAACTGAGAAATAAATAACTTCACTCTATTTCTGTTTATATAAATTACATTTACAAGCAAGCTATCCAGTTGAGCTAGGAACTGCAAAACTTAGCCAACTTTTTCTTTAAAAAGGGAGAGATGTCATTACCATCCACACAACTGGCAGTGAAGTTGTCAAGATGGCCCCAAAATCATCAGCAGATTGATCAAAAAAATACAGAGACACAATTAAAGAAGACTCAGTGAAATATCAGCAGTACCTTGAAAGAGAAAGAGAGATTAAAAGAAAAGGAGACAGGAAAATTTAAGATCATCTCACAAAGCATGAACAGAGACTGAAGAAATGACAGTCGAGTTAATTGAAAAAAACAAAATGTCTGATAAAAAAAAAGACAGGCAGTACAACATTTAATAACAGAGAATGTCCTACTAGAATCTCCAGTAGAAAAGAATGACTTCATCTTCCTAAGGCTTCACCTTTGCATTCTGACATGTTTAACACACACCGTGAAACTTCTCGTAAGAGAAGCTGGAAGAAAGTGAGAGCAAACAGAGCTAAAGTATATTTATTAAAGGGCATGGTTCTTATTTTCAGATTCACTTTGAAATCTTTGTCATTTCATTTTAAATTAAATTCAGTGTTTTGATGGTGTGACGGTAATGGCACTCATCCGTGAAAACTGTGCAAAAAAACGCCTTAAAATATAAAATTTCTCTGAAAGGTTGATGAACAGCAAGATCTGGTCTTCATTCCAAAGCCTAAAATAAAGTTATAACATAAACAAAGTTTCAAGAAATTTCATTTTTCATAATTTCAAGTAGTCAGAAGTGTACCTAATTGAAGAATCACCCACACACTTCAGGCATGATGCTCCAGTGAAGGAGAGAATGAACGTTCAGGGAAGTGGATGTGGTGTCAGCCAAGCAAACTAATTTGTTCTGGATGTGACGCGTATTTTGACTGCTTTTTAAGCTTCTCTTAATGAGAAAAGGGCAAAATATTCCAACACATTTCTGAATCATGCCACCGGAAATTCTTTGAGGAGTCAGGAATTGAGTAGCTCACAGCAGAAAACCCAGTTCTGATCTAACATTTAGTCACAGTATTTTCTGATTGGTCCCCATCTCCAAAGAGGATATTGAAATTCTGGGGACAACGATGTCATTAAATATCAAGGGCAGGTGGCCAAATTCTGCTGCTGGAGATGGTTATTGTCTGATAGTTGTGTGACTCAGCTTTATGACTCAAGCAGGCCTCAATTATACCAGTGCACAAGAAGACCCACCTCAATGACTGTTGTCTGGTAGCATTTACATCCATTGTGATGGAGTATTTTTAGAGGTTGGTGATGAAACATATCAACTCCTGACTGAGAAGCAACTTAAATCCACTCCAATTTGCCTACCAAAGCAACAGGTCCACAGCAGTTCATTGTCTTTTGCACACTGTTGGAATGCCTGATTTGGTGTGGTGTTTCATTGATTCTATTATGGTTATTATTCGATAGATTTATTGAGTATGCCCACAAGAAAATGAATCTCTGGGTTGTAGATGATAATATAAGTACTTTGATAATAAATTTACTTTGAACTTTGTAGGAATGGATTGTTTCATTTTCTGTACAGTTGTAAATATAATTGACATTATCAGCTAATGACAATCCACTTACAGTATGATGGAAGGAACATCACTGGTAAAGCAGCTAAGGCTGCCTTGAGGAAGTACTGCTAATGTGATTGACCTGCAATGATCCTAAGTGGCCCTTTTCAAAGCATTACCCAGGCAAGAGAGAACTCACCCCTCATTCCCTCTTCCTTCTGTTTTCACATTGCTTTGTAGTGCTCTGTTGATCAAATGTCAAAGGCAATCATCTCGTCGCTGAAATCCAACTCGGCTCTTTGTGTTCCTGGATGAGGGATTCAGCAGATACAACCTGGCGAAATAACACAAAGCTGATGTTGCTCCCTTATATCTTTAGGGTTTGTGTCAGCTACAATAAAGTCTTTTATAAATAAATGCTCCGTTTTTCAGGATCTACTGCATGTTTTTGCAAAGGTCTCCTTTGTGACATTAATGTAATACAACATTTGCATCGCCAGATGAAGTACAAGCAAAGGCTTGCAAGCACCCCAGTGAGATGCTGTACATGGTAAAGGCCTCCATTGCCATTATGCTTCACATGCATTTTTGTGCAACTAATAACCGGTTTGGAACAGTGCAGCCAAGAGTTTGAGGAAGAGGATGCAGCATTCTGCTGTATTGTTGGTGCCATAAAGTCAAATCAATTGGACTAAGGTTAGAGCAGTACTTTGGAATAATATTTACATAGTGATAGAAGACTTGGAAATACTGTGAGTATGGTTATGATGGGCATTTGCTTAACTTGTCTTTGGGACTGGTCTTAGAGTCATGGAGCTATACTGCATGGAAACAGGCCACTCAGCCCAACTAGTCCATACCAACCAAAATGTCCCATCCACGTTGTCCCATTGTTGTGACATGAACAAAGTCACCAGAGAGACACTGAACCCAGTGCGTATAAAAGTGTTTATTTAGTTAAAATGAGCAGCAGGCATCATATTCACTATATTCTTGAAGAAAAAGCCTGCCTGACCCAATATTATACGACGTTTTTATATGCTAAAGATCAAAGGCAACAATTCTATAGTTACAATGCATCTACAGTGCTTCCTTTGAATTACATATAATTTTCGAACACCTCCATCTCCACACCCGTGCTCCAGACACCCAAAATAAATGTTAATTCCCACCAACTCTGGGCTGCATTCATGTTCTGTGATCAAATGGAGTGCTTCTTTGTTTGCAAACAACCCCCAAAGTACAGCTCCAGAAAGACCAAGACCATATTCAATAATTCTACTTACCACTTATCAGTCTATGCCTAAATGTTGTTTAGGTCTTGTTACATGCAGGCATGGGCTGCCTCATTTGCCAAGGAGTTGGAAATTGAAATGGTCATTATATATTCAGTTGAAAATATCTTCACTTCTGACCTAATGATGAAGGAAAATCATAGATGAAGACCCTGATGTGGCTTACTATCCTCCATAACCACATACCTTTGTGTGAGGTATTTCTCCAACAATTGCTGTGTTTTCTCTTCATTGATGTTTTTACAAGAATTCATCTATACAACAATCATTCAAAGGCCACCTTGATGTTAAGAAGTGTCTTTATAACCTCAATTCCCAAAGTTTCTTCAATGGTCCAAGACTGCGATGAGATCACTCGATGACACTTTCCATCACTTTGCTGATAATTGATAATAGATTGACTAGGAAGTAATTAAGAATTTGTCTTTTTTTTTGTGAATAGACAACGTTTCAAGTAACTTACCCATGTTGAAATTGCCTTTTGTCTTTCGATAGCACCTGATTGACACTGGATGGGGGATAAAATCTCATTCTCTGACCATTGTAGGCAAGCACCACCACAATGAAAGCCAAGCCAACGCAAAGGACAAATTGGAGACCTGAAAATTCGATTTCAGTATTTGCACCATTTTAGAGAAATCTGATTAGTTAGGGTCTTCCACTGGGTACTGTATATGAGCAAATGTAGCGAGGTGGCGGGGGGGGGGGATCTTGAAGAAAAGGCAAAGCGTAAAGCTTAGGAGGAAGAGAAGGGGAAAATAGAAGGGAGCTGCCTTACCATTATGAATATCCACTTGAGACATGTAGAAGAACCAGTATGGATTATTATGACATAAGAGTATGTCATCATTTTTGCCTCCCACAATTAGAACAGCCTTTTTTTTATCTGAAGCAGACGTGAGCCACATTCCACTATACTAGCTGAAGCCTCAAACATATTCTTTAAAGCATAGTTTGCTTGAACACAAAATTTAGCTCTCCCAGTGTTCAGTCTCCCTTTGGATTTGAAATCTCAGTGCCCATCTTACAAAGATAAACCAAAACATGACAAGAATGTACTGAGGTATTATATACATCCATGTGATGTCAATCAACCATGAACCATTTTAATTTGGCTGCTTAGGAGGTCGTATTCTAGCCATACTGCACCTGTTATTCATATAATCACTCACCAGTATTAGTTTCTGGCATTAGTCAGGCTTGTGACTGTCAAATGTGATGTTTAGAGTCTTTGAAGTCAATCAACTAATAGATGTGTTAGAAGAGTTAATTTCACAAATAAAATGATGAATCATGAGACATCATCTTGTGGTGCTCTCAGTTCTCTGTATTATTAACAACCTTGCACAAGGATAATGGAAATACTTATATTTTCAGGTGTAGAAGAAATAACCTCAATAACTCTGGTCTTTTGTTTCGGCATTTTGATTTGAATGCTTTCACTTGAAAGGTGGCCACTAAGGTTTCAGTGTTTTAGGACAGGAAAATTTTGTGCCCATTAAAGCTGACCCCTCACTGGTGTGAAGGCACAGTTAGTATAGAGACCTGTACTGTAGCATATTGTTGGGTGGCAGGATGGAGATATGTCTCTACCACAGGAGGTGTAAGGCACTCCTTCCCTCCACTAGCCTGCAGGTCATCTCCTTAGGCTCCACCTCCCCACACCCCTGATCAGGGTCACGTGAAGCCATGGGAGCAAGTGGTAGATGGTCGTGTAGGCAGCTGGTGCACACAAGTCCTGGTTATGCAACCACTAACACAAGGCAGACAATTTCGGAAGGGTATTGGTAATGGCTGGGGTCACTCATCTTGTAAAGACACTGCCCAGAAGGAGGCAATGGCAAGCCACTTCTGCAAAAAAAAATTGCCAAGAACAATCCTGGTCATGTTAAGATCTATGGAGTACTCTATGTAGTGGAGTGCTGGGGCAATGGCATCAACACAGGTTCGTTAAACTGATAGGAATGGCTGGCTCTGTTATAGGAGTCAAACTGGACACATTGGAGGCTGTGGTAGAACAAAGGACCCTACAGAAAATCCTGGCAATTTTGGACAATGTTTCTCACCCTCTGCATGCCACCTTGGCTGAACAGAGGAGCACTTTTAGTAATAGACTGTCAACTGCGCTCCAAAGAGTGCTATATGAAGTCATTCTTACCTTCGGCCATGAGGCTCGATAACGCATCAACCAGCTCAAAAGTTTGCGGAACTTATTTTTTACTCTTTTTACTTCTCTTCTAACATTTATATCTGTGCACTTGTAAGGCTACTGTGACTCTGTAATTTCCTTTGGGATCAATAAGTATCTCTCTATATCTATCAATCTATCTATCTATACGACACGGCACATAGGAAACAAATGTAACATATTGAAAGTGAACCTGGCTTGATGACTCATAGACCATTGGTTCTGATGCTTCTGTCTTTCTAACTATACTGTATTGATGATGAGGTTCTGAAAATGTATGAGACACAATTACATGTATACTATCTTCAAAATGGTGTATCATTTGAACTTCAAATGACTTATTTTAGTAATGATGCACCATCTACTGTTATGTTCATATATTGTCACAAATTTGCCACCTTGAGAGATGAAATCTTCTGTATGTACCAGAGAGAGAGACCCAGAGTCTGGAGAGGTTCATGCCTAAAATCTTATGGGTTAGTAATTTTTTTCCTGGGCAAGTGCAGACGATTTTATATTCTGCCATCATTGGTCACTGTGCAGACAGCAGCAATAGTGCTACCTTTAGATAGATCTTCCCCTTATACTATGATGAAAGGAAATGGTTTAGCCCTTAAGATGCAATAAGTTTCATCTTTTTCCTTAATGTGACAGCATCGTCAGGTGCTTGACGCTGTGGTTGACCCTGAATGCATTCAGTATCTCCATTTAATGTTTCCGCTGAATGCTCTGCCTTTTTCCCCCTTTCATGCCCAAGTTCAACTCAAAGTGATTTAATTTCACACGAAACAAATGAAAGCAAATATTTTCTTTGGATAAGCCAAAAATATTATTTTTGAAGCCTAAAGCTTTTATCATTGCACAAGATCTTTACATAGACTTAACGATTTGACCACTTGGTTCTCATTATTGCTCTGTGGCTATTACGTGGTTTTGTCCATTCTGGAAGGCAGCCTCCCTTCCAAAATGGCAAAGCACGTACTTATGATGAAAGCCACGATGATCTCCTGCCTTGAGAGAGCTGACAGCATGAAGTCCCGGCAGCCTGGAAAGCTGTCTGTGAGGTACTGGAGCCTGACAGATAGGAAGTCGAGAATACGTTCTCATTTCATGATTGAGAACAAATTTCTAACTAACTGTAATGCCGGTGGGTCACTCAAAGGATTGGGAGGACAATGGCCGGCAGATTGCTCTTCAGTCATGACAGCTCCACACTTCACCAACTCATGGAGAACAGCTAGCCAGTCAAATACAGGTGTACCCTGGAAAGCATTCCAACTGGCTGCATCGCCAGCTGGAATGGGGGGAGGGTGGCATCTACTGTACAGGATCGAAAGAAGCTGCAGAAAGTTGTGAACTCATCTATTTCCATCATGGGCTCTAGCCAAGACATCCAGAGCATCTTCAAGGAGCGATGTCTCCAAAAGGCAGCATCATCATTAAGGCCCCCCATTACTCTTCTCATTGCCACCACCAGGAAGGAGGTACAAAAGCCTGAAGGCACTCACTCAATGATTCAGGGACAGCTTCTTCCTCTCTGCCATCTGATTTCTGGATGGACATTGAACCCATGGACACCATCGTGCTTCTTTTTTACGTTACTTATTTAATGTAACTTTTTATACATATTCATACATTCTGTAATTCACAGGGTTTTATTATGATGTATTGCATTGTACTGCTGCTGTAAAGTTAACAAAATTCACGACATATTCTGGTGATATTGAACCTGATTTTGATTCTGAAATGCCTCCCCTATGTTGAATAGCAACTCTATTGCCACTGAACAACAATCTGATCACTGTATTTTACTGCCTGCTCAATTAACGTTAGCAAAATTCAGAAGGACCTGTTCTGAGAATTTAAGGAGGTAGAAAGATTTTGAATGACCTCGACCATTGCCTCTTTGAAAGCCACCGGAATATTGACAGTACATGTCAACTAAAATTAGCCGGCTGGTGGTGTAGTGGTATCAGTACTGGACTTTGAAGCGAATGGTCCCGAGTTCAAATCTGTCTGGCTTCTTGCATGCTTTCCATCTGTGCTAGGTTGAGTGTTGAGCCTCAAAAAACAGTCAGATGTTATGAGAATGGCAGAACTGCTGCCCAACGTTCGACAAAGCATGCCACCCACTCCTCCTCCATGATGTTTACTCCTCTCTCTGTGGCATTGAGGGGATGAGACAGCTTCGTGTCTGGGAGCTTCATGGCGATTTGCCCCACTGTGTGATGAACTGAGACCGAGGCTATGGGCCTACTCTGCCTGCTCTGGGCTTCAGGTCTATGGACCAATTTGGTTCAGAATGCTGATGCATGTTTTTCATTGTTTACATAATTTATGATTTTCCCCTCTTTTTCTCTGTATATTGGGTGTTGGACTTTTTTATAAATTGGTTTCTTTTGGATTTCTTGCTTTGTGGCTGCCTGTAAGCAGACAAATCTCAGGTTTCTATCATTTAGACATTCTTTGATAATGAATGTACTTTGAATACTTGAATTCTTGAAGTAGACATTTCAGAATGAGAAAACACTTCAAAAGCCAGAGGGTTATGTTGAATAAGCATTTAGAGATTGCATACCAATGAGATTCCAAGACTGCCTTCCCATCTGTGTGATTTGGAGCTTGACTTCCCCAATCTCCATAAAGAAGCCTACTTTTCCAGAATGGGAAGTCATGAGAGGGTCACCCTTCCATCTAGTATGACAAGCAGTGACTTTAGCCTGCAAGGCAAAAGAGAAAAATAAGATTAATTTGAATTAATTGCCCTGTTGATGGATGTGTGTGTTATTGTCTGGCAGGCGGAGAGTACGGGGGAAGAAGGTGGGAGAGAAAGATCGTCATTATCCAGTTGTCAATGAGAGGAGAAAATGAAAATGGTGCCTGAGTGGTCATAGTGTTTGATCCAATGGTAGCACACCACAGGAATGTTGAGTTCTTACACATAAAGCATTTTTCCACATAGCTCCATGTTTCACGACATATCATTCCTTGCATTGGACTTCCATGCCACTTTCTGCTATGCACACCTACCTAGTGCCACGAGGTTTTTCCTACAAGGCTCCATGTTGTGAGGTGTGTTGCTCCTTGTGGAGACCTCCCATGGGATCACTTGCCAAAGATACCTGGCTCTTCCTGGTGCAAACATATGCTGGAGGTTCAAGTAGTAAAAGAGTCCCCTGAACATCCTGCCTTTTCTTGCTGCTGGTTTGCCTTCTTGTAATTTGCACCATTTTACACAGCATCTCATCATTCTCAAAGTGCTGTTCCACTTTCAGGATTTGCCAGCGAATGAACATGTCCTCTTATATCTTTCCTTGAACTCATTCACAGCACCAGCCAATATTTTAGGTGCCTTCAACCATGTCGTCTCTATGAATTGATGAACAATGTCGAGACCAGAGAATCAATCCCTATAGCCACTGGGGGAGCTTTGTTCCAGATATCAGTATCTGTAATCTCTGTGTCTTCATCACCTGTAACATTTTCTTTTTACTGTTGATCAACTAATTTCCTATCCACACCAGTACATAACCATGTATGAACTCACAGTTCTCTGTAATAAGCTTTGATGGGACCAGCCAATTTAAATAATTCACCACAGATTAGATGGGCCAAAGGGCCTGTTTTTGTGCTGTACTTTTCTATGATTCTATAACGATCTTATTAAATGCCTTCTAGAAATCCAAATGTAGTATATCCATTGGCTCAGCTTTAGCCATAACACATTATTTCTCCAAGGAACCCCATAAGAAAAGTCAAATATGATTTCTGTTTCAAAGGTACATGTTGAATTTTCCTGTTAACTTTGTATTTTTCAAAGTGTCTTTTGAATATTATCCCTATGACAGATGTCAGAACCAGAATCAGAATCAGGTTTATTATCACTGGCATGTGTCGTGAAATTTGTTAACTTAGCAGCAGCAGTTCAATGCAAAACATAATATAGAAGAAGAAACAAATAATAATAATAAATAAATAAATTTACAGTACACATATATTGAATAGATTAAAAATTCTGTGAAAAGCAGAAATAATATATACTAAAAAAGAAAGGTGGTGTTCAAGGGTTCAATGTCCATTTAGGAATCGGATGGCAGAAGGGAAGAAGCTGTTCCTGAATTGCTGAGTGAGTACTAACTGGCCTGCAGATTTCTGCTTTTTGTCTCCTTCCCTTTACAAATTAAGTAGTTCCAATTGAATAGAGCCTTCCCCTAATCTGGTGAATATTACTAAATTAAAACTGACACAATAACTATGAATTAGGTTGTGGACCAGACTTTCAACTGATATATCACTTTTCAGGGGAAAACTGACATAAAAAGAGACAAGCATTTCTGAACATGCGTCACTGAGAAAAAATACTTTATTTTTGGTAACAGTGCTGATATTCTTTTGCTTCTCGATTAATTGTGACTTTTTTTCTTTCTATGTTGCTACCTCAATCTCGAGTATATACTTTCCATTTTTAAGGCTAAAGTGCTGGAAGTTGAAAATAAATTGTGGCTAGCCCAGTCATTTACAGAAAAAAAGGTTTAAAGTGGCATTTAATGAGATGTATCTTGAGCTCGAGGAAAGTGAGAGAAAAGTGAGTTATGGCGTTATCACTTGACTGTAGATGGGTTCAGTTAGGACCAAGGACAGAAAATAAACCTTTTATTTTGTTAAGGGGTTTAGTGACTTGACACTCCAGAAGGTAACAACCTATGTATCAAATAAAGAATGAGACAGACCCTACTTTAATATTTGTGGTTAAGGTCATGCAAATGCTGACTGTTACTAATCTCACACAAAAATTGAGTTGATAATAGACTGGTTATTCAAAGTTATCAGCATTCCAACTCAGAAAACCACCATTCAGTTCAATTCAGTCAATTCAATAAAAGTCTAATTGTCATTCAACCATACATGAATACTCATGAATACAGTCAAATGAGACAGCATTTCTCAGGGGTCAAGGTGCAAAACACAGTACCAACAGTCACACACAGCACAAAGCACACATGACAGAAAGTTACAGCCACTCAGTAATTGCATCCAAATTCAAGCCAACCAACGCAGTTAAAATCTGCAAATAACCACTGCAGAGTTTGTCTTCTGCCAAGCAAACACCAGGGGACAGCACCTACTCCAGCCTGGACACCACGCCACAGCACCCCTAGTGGAGAACACCAGCTCTGACACCTTTCTCTTGGTGGGGCAACACAGCAGCTCGAGGCCGATTCCTTGCACATACCAGGAAGCACAACTAGGTTATCAGTCAATCACACAATCACACAAAATATATTTGTAGTCCAGACCCTGAGTCCATTGGTCTGTAGAGTGAACAATGGGGCTAGCCAGCACTTAATCCTTGCTAATATTATTATAGTAATCCATTGAATGACATATAGTCTTTCTTATTAGCTTTTTCACAAATTATTATATTTTCCTCTGCAAATTCCAAGTAAGTTACTATGTTCATCTAACTCAAATAAGTGCTTATGTATCAAACATAATAATATTGCCTATTTAGATTTAGGGACCTATCTTAGAAGTACTCGGGAGTGTCAGCAGGCAGAAGTGAGTGTAGTTGCTATTACTAAGGAGAATGTACTTGGGAAGATGAAAGGTCTGAAGGTTGATAATTCGGTTGGTCCAGATGGACTGCACCCCAGGGTTCTGAAAGAGTTAGCTGAAGAGATTGTGGAGGCATTGGTGGTGATATTTCAAGAATCTCTAGATTCTGAAATGGTTTCAGAGAAATGGAAAAATTGCAAATGTCACTCCACTATTTTAGAAGGCAGGGAGGCAGAAGACAGGAAATTATAGGCCAATTAGCCTGACCTCAGTGTGAAAAGATTTTGGAATCCATTGTTAAGGATGTGGGGTACTTGGAGGCACATGATAAAATAGGCAGAAGTCTGCATGGTTTCCTTAAGAGGATATCTTGCCTGACAAATATGTTGGAATTCTCTGAGGAATTAAAAAGCAGGATAGACAAAGTGAACATTGTTTTCTTGGATTTTCAGAAGGCCTTTGAAAAGATGCTGCACATGAGGCTGCTAAACAAGCTATGAGCCCATGGTGTTACAGAAAAGGTACTAGTATGGATTGAAGATCGGCTGACAAGCAGGAGGTAAAGAGTACCATTTCTGGTTGGCTGCCAGTGACTAGTGGTGTTCCCCAGGGGTTGGTCTTAGGACTACACCTTTTCACATTATATGCCAAGGTTTGGATGATGGAATTGATGGGTTTGTGGCCAGGTTTGTGGACAATACAAAGGTAGGTAGAAGGGCCTGTTGTGTTGAGGAAGCAGGGAGTCTGCAGAATGACTTAGACAGATTAGGAAGATGGCAAGGAATCATTAGCATTCATTTTGCGAGGACTAGAAGATAAAAGCAAGAACGTAATGCTGAAGCTTTATAAGGCATAGGAGTAATGTGAACAGTTTTCCCCTTTTCTGAGAAAAGTTGTGCTATCATTGGAAAGGGTTCAGAAGAGGTTCACAATAATGATCCCAGGAATGGAAGAGTTAATTTATGAAGAACATTTTGATGGCTCTGGAACTGTACTTGCTTGAGTTCAGAAGAATGAGGGGAGATCTCATTGAAACCTGTTGAATACTGGAAGGCCTAGACAGAGGGAACATGGAGAAGATACTTTCTTTAGTGGTGGAGTCCAAGATCAAAGGGCACAGCCTCAGAATCGACCGATGTCCCTTTAGAACCAGATGAGGAGGGATTGCCTTAGCCAGAGGGTGATGAAACTGTGGAATTCATTGCCACAGATGGCTCTGGAGGCCAAGTCACTGGGTATACTTAAAGGGAAGTTGATAGGTTCTAGAGAAGGGAGGGTATCCAAAGTTATGGGGAGAAGGCAGGAGAACGGGGTTGAGAGGAATAATTAATTTGCCATGATAGAATGGTGGAGCAGACTCGATGAGCTGAGCGGCCTAATTGTGCTCCTATGTCTTATGGTCTTACTCAACCCATTTAGAACATCTGTGGATGGAGAATACAGAGTGAATGTTGCAGGTTGGTGACCTGTGTTTGATTTGACCAATTTTTATCTTAACAACAATTCCAAAGTCCATTTTATTTTTATTCAGAGCAAAATCTCAGTCACTGAAGAATCTGTGAACTGATTGTGGCATCCTTACAGTTGAGACAATTTTGACAAGGAAAGTGGTGAGAAACTTTTCTACATTTCAACAATTACTCAGAGCAGGTCCGTACAACATAAAGGCAGACTGGAAAATTAGTTTATTATTGAACCATGTACTGAGGTATTGTGAAAAGCTTGTCGTGCATACCATTCATACAGATCAACTCACTACAAGAGTACTTACAAATAGTACAAGTGAAAACCATAACATTTCAGAATAATGTGCTGCAGTAATGGAAAAAGAGCAGTGCAGGTAGTCAATAAGGTGCCTGTGCTGAATACGTGGGTAATTGCAGTGTGTGCAATTGAATAAGCCTTGCATGTGTAAAAGTTCACAACAGATATTCCCTTGTGTAGGAAAAAGACAGATAGCAGATCGGAGTTTAGGAGAGGGGTGGGTGGTGAAGTTTCGAGAGAGTAGTCTGGATTAGGGAGGATCTGGCCTGAAAAAAGTTTCTATACACACTGGAGAAAGGCAGCATTGATCGTGAAAGGACGTGGGATAGGGTAATAAAAGAAGATGGGATTTGGCGCCATGGTAACACAGCCATTAGTGTGACGATTACAGTTCGGGCTGCCAGAGCTTGGAGTTCAATTCCGGCGTTTTCTGTAAGCGGGTTTTTACATTCCTTCCCCTGTGTGCGTGACTTCCTCCGGGTGCTCCAGTTTGCATCAGTCTTCATTGTGGAAGGCACTAGCAGTATGGTAGAAGTTCCAGGAGTCAGGGGTCATGAAGTGTGTGAAGTTATCATAACTAGATAGAAGGTTCTTGGGAAAGGGAAAAGTCTGAAGTAAGTTAAGTTACCTGGACCAAATGGTGTACACCCCAGGGTTCTGAAAGGGTGGCTGAAAAGATTGTGGAAGAATTAGTAATGGTCTTTCAAGAATCACTAGTTTCTGGAATGGTTCTGTAAAACTGGAAAACTGCAAATGTCACTCCACTCTTCAAGAAGGGAGAGAGGTAGAAGAAAAAATTATAGGCAGTTAGTCTGACCTCAGTGGTAGGGAAGATGTTGGAGTCGATTGTTAAGGATGCGGTTTTGGGGTACTTGGAGGCACATGATACAGTAGGTCATAGTCAGCATGATTTCCTCAAGGGAAAGTCTTGCTTGATAATCTGTTGGAATTCTTTGAAGAAATAACAAGCAGGGTAGACAAAGGAGAATTGGTTGATGTTGTGTACTCAGATATTCAGAAGACCTTTGACAAGACGCCACACAAGAGGCTGCTTAACAAGCTACAAGCAGAGCCCATGGTATCTCAGGAAAGATTCTAGCATGGATCAAGCAGTGGCTGATTGACGGGAGGAAAAGAGTGGGAATAACTGGATCCTTTTCTGGTTGGCTGCCAGTGACTACTGGTGTTCCACAGGGGTCTGTTTTGGGACCACCTCTTTTATATGATTTGGACGATGGAGTTGATGGCTTTGTTGCAAAGTTTGCAGATGATACAAAGATAGGTGGAGAGGCAGGTGGCTTTGAGGAAACAGGCTACAGAAGGGCTTGAGATTAGGAGAATGAGAAAAGAAGTGGCAGATGGAATACAGTGTCAGCAAGTGTATGGCCATGCTCTTTGGCAGAAGTAATGAAAGGATTGACTATTTTCTAAATGGTGAGAAAATACAAAAGTCTGAAGCACAAAGGGATTTGGGAGTCATTGTGCATGATTCACTCAAGGTTAATTTGCAGCTTGAGTCTGTGGTGAGGAAGGCAGATGCAATGTTCGCATTCATTTCAAGAGGACTAGAATATAAAAGCAAGGTTGTAATGTTGAGACCTTATAAATCACTGGTGAAGGCTCACTTGGAGTATTGTGAGCACTTTCAGATCCCTTATCTTAGAAAGGATGTGCTGAAACTGGAGAGTTCAAAGAAGGTTCACAAAAATTATTCCATGATTAAACAGCTTGTCACATGAGGACCGTTTAATGGTTCTGGGCCTGTTTTCACTGGAATTCAGAAGAAAGAGGGGTGACCTCGTTGAAACCTATCGAATGGTGAAAGGCCTTTATAGAATGGATGTGGAGAGGTTGTTTGCTGTGATGGGAGTGTCTAAGACCAGTGAACACTGCCTTGGAATAGAGGTCATCCTTTTAGAACAGAGATGAGGAGAAATGTCTTTAGCCTGAAAGTGGTGAATCTGTGGAACTCATTGCCACAGGCAGCTGTGGAGGCCTAGTCTTTATGTATATTTAAACAGAGGATGATAGATTCTTGATTAGTCAGGGCATGAAGCGATATGGGGGAGAGGCAGGAGATTGGGGCTGAGAGGAAAAATGGATCAGTAATGATGAAATGGCAGAGCAGACTCGATGGGCCAAGTAGCCTAATTCTACTCTTATACCTTACGGTCTTATGGTTGTCCTATGATTAGGCTGTGATTAAATCGGTGGATTGCTGGGCAGCGGAGCTTGAAAGGCCAGAAGGGCTTGTTCGATGTTATATGTCTAAACAAACAAACAAATAAATAAAATCTGTAATCCCCTGGTGACTGGGGCATAGGAGATTGATATTGTCAGAGGCCAAAGAGATTTCAGAGATGCTCGAAATCATGAACAGCACAAACATAATGCTGGAGGAACCTAGCACAAGTCAGGATCATCTAAGGAGAGGAATGAACAGTCGATGTTTCGAACGTGTTCACTAATATCCATATGCGGGATATAGGAAATAAGGGGCTCACTCACAATATCAGTGCGTTGTGCAGTTGACCAGATAAAATGGTTCCATTTATTGCTGGAGCTGACCCCCACCTTCCAGATAATACTTGCTTTCGTGTCAGTATGCTACAGATTTCATGGCTGAGGACTGAAATTCTGCTCAAGTGACACGTCAAGACACGTTGTTGCTGTGCACCTTGGCGGTCTCCATGAATACACAGGTCACTCGGAGGGCTGGAATGTTTGCAATCCACACCCAAAAGATCTAACAGCGTTTTGTTATCATATTTTTGTGAAACAAAACACTGCACTACACAGAACTATTTCTGCTCCCATACATTTTACCAGGCGCAAAATATCATAAAATAAAAACTGCAAAATCTCTGCGTTGTGAAGCCTCATTCAAGGATATCAGGATATCGTTCCAACATAATCACTTTCTCACCAAACACACTATTTATTTTTTCCCTGATGTCCTAGATGATGAACCTGTATGCGGGTTTTACTCTCACATTCATTCAATACAACATAGAGTTTCTCCCACGATTATGGAAGCTCTGCCTTTGATTTACTTCAGCCAACAGATTTTTTAGAGTGTCGAACGTACAGTACAGTACAGGCCCTTCAGCCCATGATGTAGTGCTGACCTGTTAACCTACTCTGAGATCAACCTAACCCTTCCTGCCCACAAGGCCCTCCATTTTCCTTTCATCCATGTATCTATCTAAGATTGTCTTAAATATCCTGGCAATGATTAAATTCAGAAATCCAAAAATACCATAAAAATTTTGAAATATGCTTTCCTTCACAAAGGATAAAATTAAAACTCTGTTATATCATTAGAAAATGAAAAAAAAACATATTAGAAGAACTTCTTCAGGTTGTGGTCAACAAAGTCAGTAGTGCAAAACGCCAGTCCTGAAGAAGGGTCTTGGCCCGAAGCGTCAAATGTCTACTCTTATCCATAGCTGCTGAGTTCCTCCAGCATTTTCTGTATGTTGCTTTGGATACCCAGCATCTGCAGATTTTTTTTGTTTTTGCAATTTGTTTAGACCATAAGACCTTAATATACAGGAGCAGAATTAGGCCATTCAGTCCATCGAGTCAGCTCCACTTTTGCATCATGGCTGATTTATTATTTCTCTCAACCTGTTCCCCTGCCTTCTCACTGTAACCTTTAATGCCCTGACTAATCAAGAACTTATCAACCTCCTCAGCTGTCAGCGCAGATTCACTACTCTCTGGCTAAAGAAATTCCTTCTCACCTGTGTTCTAAAGGAGCATCCTTATATTCTGACTCCCCCACTATAGGCAAAAATCCTCTCCACATCCACTCTATCTAGGCCTTTTTTACAACACACTGTTCTCTTCAGATTTCCTGGTGCCATAGTCAAAGGAGCCTCAGAGTGGGTACACGACATTCTGAAAGAGAAAGGTCCACATTGGTAATAACAATGCAGGCAGGAAGAGGACTGAAGTCCTGCATAGGGAATTTAGGAAGTTATGCAGAACATTACAAATCAGACCTCTATGCTCATCCCACACCGTAAGCATTTTGATTCCATGAGGCCAAGGGTGAAAATGGGGACAAGTTCCTACTATCTTTTAAATGCTCCCATTGTCATGTCCCTCAAATAACCTCTGACAACCAAGCCCAGCTCCTGGCCTTCATTTGTGGCTTATCTACTAAGCCCAAGGGAACTGATTCTACTGACAGGAGAAGGGGCAAAGGCAGGTTACTGGCACCATAAAACCAGTCGCTTTAGACAGATAGGCTCGTCAGCCGTGGTTGGCAACTCATCTAGGAGAAAGAAAACTCTGATCTCAAACCTTCGCTGCCTTGTGGTTATACCCACTCATGGGGAAGGCTTTGGAAGTAAACTCTGAGAGAAAAATCTGGAGCTTGAGTCCCTAAGGCAGTCCTATGCTGCGTTCAATGCTGACTGACAACTCCTGCTATGCTGCTGGTGTCAAAATGTATTGATCTCTGTGTTCCTTTGGGCTCATCAGGTGTGTGGGGAGGGGGATCTTGCTCTCCATATCGTACAGCCCAGGCTTGTGTATCTAGGCAACTAGGACGCAACATCCATGTTCGACCCTGACCAAGGGAAGCCTTAGTGTAAGAAGAATGCAGATGTATTAGGAAAGATGCCAAAAGTATGTAGTATAATTGAACAAAGGTTAGTTATTGAAGAAGACTATAGAAATCAAGCTTCAGAAAATATGTTTTAGCAGCAAAATTTGCAAAAGTCTTAGGCACATACTATATGTATAGTTAGGTTGCCTAGAAGTTTGCTGTTAAATAAAGAGGAGACCAGAGGTTGCCAAAGTGGTCACCAACAGGAATGTTTAATGCCAAAAGTGTTTCAATATCCCATAATGTGAAGGAAGAGTGAATACAGTGGCATCCTAATATTTATAATACTGTGCAAAAGTCTTAGGCACACATACATAGCTAGGGTGCCTAAGACTTTTGCACAGTACTGTAGTAATTTTATGTATGGCACTATACTCCTGCCATACAAAATCCAATTTCATGATCTATGTGAGTGATGATAAACCTGATTCTGATATGGGTCTCTATTGTGGGCTGAGAGTGGGAAGGGGGCAGGGAGGGGGAAATCATTGTTGGGAAAAGGGGGGTAAGGGAGAAGGGAGGGAGCGGGAAGCACCAGAGAGACATTCTGTAATGATCAATAAACCAATTGTTTGGAATCAAATGACCTTGCTGGTGTCTCAGGGCTGGGTGTGTCTGCACCCAGGACACCCCCTGCCCCTGCATTCCCCCTCTACCACCTGTCCCACACACCACCCTTGGCATTCTACACATTCTTTGCTCCCAGCAGAGGCAGCACGGTAGTGCAGTGGTTAGCACAACACTTTACAGTACCAGCAATCCGGGTTCAATTCCTGCAGCTGCCTGTATGGAATTTGTACGTTCTCCCTGTGACTGCATGGGTTTCCTCGTGTTCTAGTTTCCTCCCACAGTCCAAAGACATACGGGTTAGTAGGCTATAGGTCATTAGGCCATAACACCGTAAGACATGGGAGCAGAAGCAGGCCATTCAGCCCATTGAGTCTGCTCCACCATTTGCATCGTGGCTGATCCTGGATCCCACTCAACGCCATACACCTGCCTTCTCACCATATCCTATGATGTCCTGACCAATCAGGAAATGATCAACCTCTGCCTTAAATACACCCAAGGACTGGGCCTCCACCACAGTCTATGGCAGAGCATTCCACAGTTTCACCACACTCTCTGGCTAAAAAAATTCCTCTTTACCTCTGTTCTAAAAGATCACCCCTCAATTCTGAGGCTGTGCTCTCTACTTCTGGATACTCCCACCAGAGGAAACATCCTCTCCACATTCACCCTATCTAGTCCTTTCAACATTCGGTGGGTTTCAATGAGATCCCCACACATTCTTCTAAATTCCAGGGAGTACAGGCCCAAAGCTGCCAAATCCTCTTCACATATTAACCCCTTCTTTTCCAGAATCATCCTAATGAACCTCCTCTGGACTCTCTCCAATGACAACACATCCTTTATAAGATATGGGCGCAAAACTGTTGACAATACTCCAAGTGTGACCTGACTAGTGTCTTATTACACCTCAGCATTATCTCCTTGTTTTTATATGCATTTGCCTTCTTTAACACAGACTCCACCTGTAAATGAACCTTCTGGGAGTCCTGCACAAAGACTCCCAAGTTCCTCTGCACCTCTGATGTTTGAATTTTTGAAATAAGAAGCTCAGGAGCACCAGAGGGATTCATTTATTCCACACAGATAAATGTATAAAAAAGATAGTGGCCATATGCAAATAAAGCTAATGTAAAATTGTAAAATCTCTCAGTTGTACCAAAACACGCTATCAGAACGTAAATTTCAGGCTCCAGCTGCACACAGATTAGTAGCAGAAGTATATTTAAAAGAAGGAGGAGAAGTAGTTTCATGAACTGTCTGCAGGACATCGCCTTTAGTCTCGTTGGTTGCTGGCACCATCTTGCTATCATTGGTCACAGTATAAAATAATAGGAACGTCATAAATATACAGCAATAATAACGAGGGATTTCAATATATAGACTCAAAATATCAGATGGCTTAACGTTGAGTATATGAGCAATTCATGGAGTATTTTAGGTTATCTTCTTTAGATCATTATAAAACCATCCAGAGAGTAGATTCGATGACACTTTCTATTGTGTAATGAAACAGAATTGATTAATTGCCTCATAATCAATGTGCCTTAAAGTTACAGCAAACAAAACATGAATGAACATGAACGTCGACTCTACTCTTTTTCACAGATGCTGCTTGGCCGGCTGAGTTCTCCCAGCACTTTCTGTGTGTTGCTTGGATTTCCAGCATCTTCGGATTTTCTCTTGTTTACGAATGAATTTTGTTTTCAGTGTTGCAAAGAGAAAATTCAATCCACATCTAGAATTTTAAATTTAAATAAAGGCATATTCTGAGGACATGAAAGCTCAGCTTGCTGAAGTAAAATGGCAAATAAGATTAGGGTTCAGTCGAGCAAGATGCAGCGGCAGTCATTTTAAGAGCTCATTCAATGTCGGCAGGAAAAATACATTCCAGTGAGATAAAGAAATTCCGAGTGGGGTGGGACGAATCCTACCAACTGAACTAAACTAAAAATAAACTAAAGATAATATTAAACTGAAAGTTAAAGAATATAATCATGCAGGCAGGCAGTAGCACAGAAGTTTGGAAAACAGCAAACAATGACTGAATAACAAATGAGAAAATGTAAAATGAAAATGTGAGATTAAATTAGCTACAAAGTTCAAAACCAACAGTAAAAAGTTTCTGAAGCACATTGCAAGGATATATCAATAAAACATGGGAGAGTCATTTTATGTGCTTAACAAAAGCCGTAGCCATTTACTTCTATTATGAACAAAACCACTGCCGTACAATGATGTCATTATGTCAGATTTGGTGGACCGGTCTTAAGCAATCTACAGAAATACTTTCAGGTTTACCCTTCGTATTTACAGAAAAGGTTTGTTCACTCCATTCCAAAATGCAGAACGGGCCATCGTAAAGGGGCTTAAGGGGGTGTTGATGTGCATCATGACAGACTGAAAACAAATGAGGAAGAATGTAGGTCATCTGGAACCGAAGAGTGCTGTACGTTATGATGGAAGACAGGAATAGGTGTGAAAGATTTGAGCTTCATGAGGGCGTCAGTGCTGCCGAGACAACTAGGTGGTCATGGCTTCAGGTATAAGATCACCCAGCACCCATAGCTGCTGTCCATACACCAACTCTGCCGCGAATGACTGCAGGTCCTCTTTTGGAGCTCCACAGGAAATGATCGTACCAACACTCGTACATCAGGGAGATCCTCAGAGCAGCCTTTAAATAACAGTGAAATGGCGCACAGAGACCGTTGGACTGTGGGTGATACGCCATGATGTGATGCAATTTAACACCGAGGTTCTGGGCCACTGCAGCCCACAGGTGTGACTTGAATTGGGGAACGCAGTTGGATTATGTCAGGTGGGCTGCCAAACCCAAGCGACCCAGGTACTGATGAATGTCCGAGCCACATCCACAGCCATCGCTGATGCTAGGGCGACAACCTCTGGCCACCTGGCGGTATGGCCTACCGTGGCAAGGAGATGTATGAAACCACAGGGAGGTGGGGAGAGGACCAGTGATGTGGTCAAACCATCACTCAGAGTTCTTGAAAGGTGCCGATGGTGCCCAAATGTGATGATCAATTTTTACCCACTGACACACAACACAGGCTGCACTCCATCTCTCCTATCCTTCTTAAGGCCATGCCACACAAACTCTAAGGCAACCAGTTTCAGATACAAGTGAATACAAGATACAGTTTCAGATACAAGTTTCAGATACAAGTTTCAGATACAAGTTTCAGATACAAGTGAATACAAGGTACAGTTTCAGATACAAGTGAATACACCTCCAGTTTGCAGGCACTATGGGTTGAGGACGGCCACTTGAGACATCACACAGGAGTGAAACACCTGCATCCCCAAACTTGACGTCTGCTGACTGCTGGCCTGTGACTCGCCACTCGGGGTTGGTAGCTTGGTCGGCTGCCATGCTGGCATGGTTAACCCGATGTCTTTGGCATTGACAGCGGGCTGTGAGAGGCAATCAGTCACAGCATTACTTTTCTCTTCAGTGTTCTGTATGTCAGTCGTGAATTCCGACGTGCAGGCCGGGTGGCAATGCTGCCACGTTGACCAAGGGTCAGATGCTTTGGCCATCATGGGCATGAGGGGTTTGTGGTCAATGAACGCTGTGAAATGCTGACCCTCCAGTAGAAAATGAAACCGACGATGGCCAGATAGAGACCGATGAGCTTGCGGTCAAACATGGTGTGCTTCCTCTCAGGAGGGGTACGGAGTTGCCGGCTGAAGAAGGTGAGCAGCTGCCACATGCCTCCAACCAACTGTCCATGCATAGCACCCACAGCATAGTCTGAGGTATCGGTACTGATGGCGCTAGGTGCTTTGGGGAGTGGCTGCACCAGTAGGGTTGCAGTCAAAAGAGCTTGTTTAGTGTTGTCAAATGCTCTGGTCATGTCCACTGACTACTCAAGCATGCGATTAGGGGCACTGCCTTTAAGGACACTGTACAAGGGAAGCATAAGTTCAGCGGCTTGTGGAATAAAATTGTGATAGAAATTCACCTAACCTAAAAACCCTTGCAGTGCTTTGGACAGTGGAAATCCATAATAGTGGTGACTCTTGATGGTAGGGGTGTCGCACCTTCTGTGGAGATGTGATGGCTGAGAAATTCAATATTAGATCAAGTCAATAGCAGACAATGCAAGCTGGCATTTAGCAGGGTTAATAAAGAGCCACGTTGGCTTAAGTACTTGAAAAGTGTGCAGAGATGTGATGAGTGGTCGGTTTTGGATGTGTTGGCGGTAAGTATGTCATCCAGATAAACAAAAAGAAAACCTAAACCTTTTAACACAGTCTATCAGTTGCTGGAAAGTCTGTGCTGTATTTTTCAGTCCAAGTGGCATGTACAGAAACTGAGGTAGGCCAAGTGGGATTATAACAGCAGTTTTGGGAATGTCTTCAACACACACAGGCATCTGATGGTAGCCCTTGACTAAGTCCACTCTAGAAGAATCATCTTTCCAGCAAAAACATGCTGAAAAGTCCAGAATATGTGGGACCAGGTAATGATCGGGTGGTGGGGTGTGGCCTCAATCAGTGTCTGCCACATGGGTGGCAAACACCATTGGACCTAGGAACCATGTGGAAGGGTGAAGCCCAGGGGTTATTCAATGCAAAGTCTTTCTGAGTCCTGTCTAGGCACACAGGAGTCTGTTTTGGAAATGAGGTGCTTGATCCCATGTGAAAAATCTGGGCTTTGCAAGGTCTGGGAATTCACCCAGCAGGTGATTAACTTGTGTGGTGGAGCGTGTGCGAGACAGAGTCATTGTGGGGAATTTACTGTGAGCACAGGGTAACAATCCAAAGTCCTTTGCATCCACAAGCCAGCAGTTCTTAATATCTACTAACAGTTCTTGGGCATACAGGAAATCCGCACCGAGCAGAGGTTTAGCAACTTTAGCCAAGAGAAAGTCCCATGTGTAGCATCGTCCACTTGAGCAGAACATCACGTGTCTTGTCCCATAAGTCCAGGTTCTGCTGCCATTGGCAGTCTCCAGTGAGGGTACATTGCTCACTGCCTTATAGTCAATGGACACTCACTTGAGCACCTGTGACGCACAGGAAGTGTCTGTAATGAACAATAGACAACCCTGGTAGCTAGAACCCATGATGTTCACAAACCTCTGATGTCCTGATATGCTGGCACTGTCAAAGCTGCATGGTGCTTGGCACTTCTCGATGTTTGTGCCAAAGTGTGCATGATAAAATCATAGACCCGTTGTTGTCTATCTTGGAGCCATGGGCTTGTGTCTCCTGGAGGTTCTGCTGACAGGGCTTATTGAGACAGGGTAAGGAGAGGGAACAGTGCTCCTCTGCCTGGCTGAGGGTAGACTATCGGCCATTTTAGAAAGCTCCCTGTGGTCCTTCACAGGTATATTAGTGCGGGCCGTGCGAACTTGATCACTTGATCGGGCACTTGTTGTATAAAGAGTTCTTTTAAAACAAAACAAGGATGGTGACTTCACAGGAGAGACAGCATGTGGTCCATTAGTTCTAGTGTCACCTAGGCTTGGTAAGGACAGAAACAGTTTGGCTCAGGTAGTCCAAAAATCTGTAGTAGGTGAGTTTGCTGAGTGCCATACTTATGTATGCGGGTCTTCTTGTAGACCCATCCCTCTGGCTGCAGTGGAACTATCAAGCAATGCCATGGCATAGTAAAATTTTGTATTGTCCTCAGTGATTCCTCACTGTGCAAACCGGGCTTCCAGCTAAGCAAACCACATGGTAATGTGCTGCCCTCAAAACTCTGGCGACATCAAAGCCACTGTGTTGATTGACATATCATTGAGTAACTCTGGGATCATCCAAGAGCGTCGGGGTCACCAATGTAGGATTCTGTCAATAAACATGCAGTCGTCTTACATTGACACCATTACATCAAACACTATCTCTTAAAGTGAACACAACAACTCAATAACGGTGTTTGCAAATTATGTAGAACAGTTTCTATTTTGAACAATATGTGTCATCTGTCACCTATTACATCTTCCTACGATATTATCTGGTGAGAGGTCACAGAGCTCCAAGTTTGAGGAATTTCCATGCTACACCATGATTCTGAGAAGGTAGGCCAAGCAAGGAAGTAATTAGGAAAGCTAACAGAGTTATTGTTAAAAGAACTGGCAAGAGTTAACAATGTTAATGATGGTCCTGTAGATAGGGAGAATGGACAATTAATAATTGTTGACGTGGAGATGGTAGATAAATTAAACAAAAAATTTGCATTAAGCATTATGAAAGTCATGCTCTCTTGCAGTATGGTGAGCTTGTAACAATTTGAAGCTTAATGCTATCAAGACAGTGGAAATGAGAATTGACTTCTGCCAACAACCTTCTACTTGCCCCTTGGAAATTGATGGTCAGGCTGTGTCTGTGGGTGTAGTGTTCTTAATATTTCAGTAATATTTGAATAATATTGTAAATGTATTGTATGACTAAGCATTTTATGTTGTTTACATAGTTCATTATGGATTATATGTAAAAGTACGTGAATGGCATACGTCACCATGCCACCACATCGTAAGTGCGAGCCTCACTGAAGTAAAACCTAAGTGTATACATTCTCTTCAGCTCCCATGCTTTTCTTTCAGTTAGTTTCTGGAGTTACAAACTGTTACAGAGGCGACAAAGAGGTTTGAACTTGAGTGACTACCTGCTTGTTGAAGCACAGCACAGTTTCTTCCTCAGAAGAGGAGAGAGAGAGAGAGAGAGAGACAGAGACATTTGAGTTTTAAAGAAAAGCACAGCATGTTTTTATTTTGCAAGTGGAGAAATACGGTCAGGTTAAAAATAAGCTTGCCTTACGAGAATAGGTTGAGTGAACTTGGCCTTTTCTCCTTGGACTGACGGAGGATGAGAGGTGACCTGATAGAGGTGTATAAGACAATGAGAAGCATTGATTGTGTGGATAGTCAGAGGCTTTTTCCCAGGGCTGAAATGGCTAACACGAGAGGGTACAGTTTTAAGGTGCTTGGGAGCAGGTGCCGGCGACTGTGGTAGAGGCGGGTACAATAGGATCTTTCAAGAGACTCCTGGATAGGTACATGGAGCTTAAAAAAATAGAGGTCTATGGGTAACCCTATGTAATTTCTAAAGTAAGTACATGTTCGGCACAGCATTGTGAGCCGAAGGGCCTGTATTGTGCTGTAGATTTTCTATGTTTTTATAAAGGCAGAAAATGGACAAATTTACAAGTTCATAACCAGTGAGTACTGGTGGTAACAATAAATTTAAAAAAACAGAAAATGGCTGGCTACATCGGAAAGATGTACAACTGCTATATCAGAAAAAAATAATCAGGCATTCAATTGCACAAAAGTTAACTTAGTGAATTATACTGAATGAACTGGGCAGCATGTTAAATCAAATGGAATAGCCAATGAGAAATGAGTGCCAGTTTTGCTGAGTACAATTGATGGAAGAGCATAACAGTTTGCTTAGAAGTTTAACTGCTCTAACCAAGCCAGCCGAGATGAGCTTTGATGATGTCATGATCATAATGAACTAAAACCATTGTTGATTGCAGAATGCTTTAGGTTTTATAAGCAGAATCAAAAAGTAGGTAAGTCCATTTCCGCTTATATGGCAGAATTGAAGAAATTGGCTGAGCATTGTCAGTTTGGTAATGGTCTTAATGATACACTGAGAGACCATTTAGTTTGTGAAATCTTCAAAGATTCAAAGTACATTTATTATCAAAGAATGTAAAAATTATAGTTTGCCTACAGGTAGCTACAGAGCAAGAAACCTGCAAGAACCCAATTAAAGAAAAAAATAAAAGACCAACACTGGATGTGCAAGAGAAAGGAAAGAAACACATCCATGCAAACAATAGAAGCAAACAACAACATTCCAAACCAAACTGAGTCCTCGGATCCAAACCCCCGAGCAGCCTGAAGTAGGCCCAACGCCTTGCTTATTAGTTTATCATTTTAGTGGACATGGAGCACAGCAGCTGTGGAGTCTTCATAGACTCAGCACCATGGAGATAGGAGTGACCATCGTGAAGAGTGAGCAAATTCAGCTATCGCCTCAGATCCCGACACCTTGTCTCTTCACTCCATCTGGGCCTGTGTTTAATTGACCAAACAACAGAACAGCGAAAGGCTCCGGTGCTCTGTAGAGAGGCATAAACATCACAGACAGTGAGCAAAATTGGCTGGGTCAGTGTTTAAGTTGTCTAAACGGTGGATTGTACCTCGCACTAGGACCTGGCTACTGCGATAGGATCGGGGCCGAGACCACGCTACCAGTGACTCGATCCAAACACAGATTTCACTGCCCAGCCTGAAGCCACTCTCAGCTCAATACTTAGAGTGATCCAACCTTGTACCCCGGCCACTTGTACAGGCCATGAAATCTCCTCTGCCCTAACTTCTCTTCTCCAAATGGCTCATTCTGTCTGCATCAATTCTGCAGCACACCATCATGACTCATCCCCCAAACTTGCCTCACCATTGCTGACCCCTTCACTGTTTGCAGTGATAACTTAATACAACTTCCCTCAGAAAAAGTGTTTTTAGTGATGTTTTCATGCCTTATTAACTACCACTGAGCTGACTCACATGTTCGGTAGCACCACCATAACCAGAAGAAAGTTTTCTTACAAGAAAGTGTTCAAAAATAGCTCCTAACTGAAACACAATTCACGTTTAAAAGAGCAGTTGAAATCACTGTATCAATGGAATTGGCAGACAGAGACACAACTGAGTTGCAGTCAAGAATGCAAGTGAACATAGAACATAGAATAGTACAGCACATTACAGGCCCTTCAGCCCACAATGTTGTGCCGACCCTCAAACCCTGCCTCCCATATAACCCCCCACCTTAAATTCCTCCATATACCTGTCTAGTAGTCTCTTAAATTTCACTAGTGTATCTGCCTCCACCACTGACTCAGGCTAAAGAGAAACCTGCCTGTCCGTATAAATTATGTTACCATTGTGACAGGGGCTCACAAACACCAGACCAATGCAAGTTTAAGGGCGAAATTTGTAGAAAATTCAATAAAGTAGGGCACAACAAAGAGCATGTCAGGCAGACAGAAATAAATGGACTGCTCAGGGAAGAGAAAATGATAAAAAAAAATCAAGTTGCAATGTCAAAATAGCACTAATCTGCATGCTTTTGATGAAAAATCTGGTAATGATGAGACTGACACAGTACTGGATAGCCTTGAGATTTACAGTGTGAAAACTAAGAAGAGACAAGCAATATGACCGACACGAGAAGTGAACAGCAAATTAATTAAAATGGAAATGCACACTGGCTCTGCTGTTTCAGTCATCTAACTCACAAAATGAGTTTGAACAACATTTCAAAGATACTGAACGGAAGTCTGCAGATATCCAACTAAGAAATTACACTGGAGAAAAAATAACTCCTGTGGGAATGGCATTCATATCAGTGAAATACACCAACCAACAAGCCACATTGTGTTTTTGTATGTGGTAAAAACATGAGGGCTAGCATTGTGGGTATGCGATTGACTGAGACAACTGTAACTTGACTGAAGATCCATCCAGCATTTGCATGCCACATTTCCTGCAAAAGAGTCAATTGAAAGTGAATTTAAAAAGATACAGGATGATGCCACAGTTGTGCATTCAGGGATGGCAATGGAAAACTCAAACATCTCAAGGGTAAAATCTGTTAAATGAAAATGCCACACTCAAGTTTTGCAAAGTCCATCCGGTTCCTTAAACCTTCTGTGATAATATAGCCAGTGAGCTAGATCACATTGAGGCTGAAGGGATTCTTTCCAAGGTTGAGTGGAGCCCATAGACAATGCCAGTGATCCCAGTGGTGAAGACAAATGTGTCTGTCAGGATCTGTGGTGATTTAAAGTCACCATGAACACAATACCAAAAGTAAAACAATACCCTCTGTCCAGGATAGAGGATATCTTTGTAAATCTTTCTGGAGGGAAGCACTTCAGCAAAGTGGATTTAGCTGAGGCCTACCTACAGATGGCGATGGAAGAATAGTCCAAGGTGTTTCTCACCATAATCACTCACAAAAGGCTTTATCACTATAATAGGCTTATTTTTGGAGTAGTATGTACACCTGCACGCTGTCAGAAAGCTATGGACCAGGTACTCCAAGGCTGCCCGGGCACTCAGTGTTGCCTGGATCAGAACTAAAATCAGGTTTAATATCACTGGCATATCTCGTGAAATTTGTTGTCTTTGCGACAGCAGTACAATGCAATATATAATAGAAAAAAAGTGAATTGCAGTAAGTATAAAATAGTTTAATTAAATAAGTAGTGCAAAAACAGAAATAAAAAAGTAGATCATGGGTTGAATGTCCTTTCAGAAATTGGATGGTGGAGGGGAAGAAGCTGTTCCTGAATCATTGAGTGTGTGCCTTCAGGCTTGTGTACCTCCTTCCTGATGGTAGTAATGAGAACAAGGCACACCCTGGGCGATGGTGTTCTTAATGATAGATGCCATCTTTTTAAGGCATCACTCCTTAAAGATGTCCTTAACGTCATTGTTGCTGGTAAGAATGACTAGGGAAATCTCCAAAATCTCAAGACAGTGTTAAAAAGATTAGAAGATTATCTACTCAGAGCATGACGCAGCAAGTGTGAATTCTTTAACTGACTGTGATCACACTGTTGACGCATAAGGATTACACAAGTGTGCTGAGAAAATTCAAGCAGTGGTGGATGCTCCAAGGTCAAAGGATGTGTCACAGTTCTGGTTCTTTTAAGAATCTGTCAATTACGAAAGCAGGTTCCTGTCAAATCTGGCTACTGTGCTCCACCCCTTGAATTTATTACAACAGACTGGGAAGAAATGTCAATGGACATTGCAGTGTGAGGTGGCTTTCCAAAAGGCAAAGGAAATTGTGATATCAGACACTGTACTCACAATACTCACCTGTCTTTCATAAAGCCTCAACATTACATCCTTGCTTTTATATTCCAGTCCTCTTGAAATGAGTGCTAACATCACATTTGCCTTCCTCACCACAGTCTCAACCTGCAAATTAACCTTGAGGAAATTCTGCACAAGGACTCCCAAGTCCCTTTGCACCTCAGATTTTTGAATTATCTCTCCACTTAGAAAACAGTCTACCCTTTTATTTCTTCCACTAAAGTGCATGGCCATACACTTCTGACACTGTATTCCATCTGCCATTTCTCCTAAACTGTCTAAGTCCTTCTGTACCAGCTCCTCTTCCTCAAGACTACCTGCCCCTCTATATATCTTTGTAACATTTGCAAATTTGTAACAAAGCCATCAATTCCATCATCCAGGTCATTGACATGTAATGGAAAAAGAAACGGTCCCAACACAAACCCCTGTGGAATACCACTAATCACCAGCAGTCAACCAGAAAAGGATCCTTTTATTCCCACTCTTTGTCTCTTGCCAATTAGCCACTGCTTTATCCATGCTATTATCTTTCCTGTAATACCATGGGCTCTTAACTTGTTTAGCAGTCTCATGTGTGACACCTTATCAAAGGCTTTCTTAAAATCCAAGTACACAAAGTCAACTGATTCTATTTGTCGATCTGCTTGTTATTTCTTCAAAGAATTCCAACAGATTTGTCAGGCAAGATTTACACTTGAGCAAACCATGCTGACTATGGCTATTTTAACATATACCGGTACTTCCAAAATATCCCAAAACCACATCCTTAACAATCAAATCTAAAATCTTCCCACCTCTAAGGTCAGACTAACTGGTCTATAATTTCCTTTGTTCTGCCTCTCTTCCTTCTTGAAGAGTGGAGTGACATTTGCAATTTTTCAGTCATCTGGAATAATTCCAGAATCTAGAGATTCTTGAAAGATCATGACTAATGCCTCCACAATCCCTTCAGCCACTTCTTTCAGAACCCTGGGATGTACACTATCTGGTCCAGGTGACTTTTCTACCTTCAGACCTTTCTGTTTCCCAAAATCCTTCTTCCTAGCAATGGCAACTTTACATCCTTCTGACCCCTGACACTCCATCATACTGCTAGTGCCTTCCACAGTGAAGACTGATGCAAAATATTTATTCAATTCGTCCGTCATTCCCTTGTCCCCCATTACTACTTCTCCAGCATAATTTTCCAGTGGTCCGATATCCACTCTTGCCTCTCTTTTACACTTTATGTAACTTTTGGTATCCACTTTAATATTATTGAATAGCTTACTTTCATATTTCATCTTTTCCATTTTAATGACTTTTTTAGTTGCCATCTGTTGGTTTTTAAAAGCTTCCCAATCCTCTAACATCCCAAAACTTTTTGCTCTATTATATGCCCTCTCTTTGACTTTCATAATAGCTTTGACTTCTCTTGTCAGCCAAGGTGGCAACATTCTGCCTTTAGAATACTTCTTCCTCTTTGGAATGGATATATCCTGCACCTTCTGAACTGCTTCCAGAAATTCTAGCCGCTGCTGCTGTGCCATCATCCCTGCCAGTGTTCTTTTCCAATCAATTTTGGCCATCCCCTCACTCAAGTTTCTGTAATTCCCTTTACCCCACCATAGTATAAATACATCTAACTTTAGGTTCTCCTTCTCAAATTTAAGAGTGAATTTGGTCATATTATGATCATTTTTCCCCTAAGGGTTCTTTTACCTTAAGCTCTCTAATCAACTCTGGTTCATGGCACAACACCCAATCCAAAATATCTGATCCACTAGTGGGCTCAACCATGAGCTGCTCTAAAATGCCATCTTCTAGGCACTCTAGAAATTCTTCCTCTTGGGATCAGGCACCAACCTGATTTTCCCAATCTACCTGCATATTGAAATCCCCAATGACTATTGCAACATTGCCCTTTTGGCATGTGTTTTATATCTTCCATTGTAATTTGTCTACTACTGTCTGGGGGTCTGTATATAACTCCCATCAGGGTCTTTTTACCCACAATGATGCAATAATTTTTCCGTAGATGCTGTTTGGCTTGCTGAATTCCTCCAGCATTTTGTGTGAGATACTTTACCTCGCCCATGCCTGATGAGCCAAAGCCACTCTGAACATTGGCCCACCCAAGAGAATGGCCACTACGCTTGCACTTGTGTTATTTTTATTCACCCTTTCTAATGAATCCCTCTTGGTAATTGGTCAGTGGCCCAACTCTGAAAAACTGCCATGAATCTCTGTCTTTTAAATCTCAATTGCGGACCTGATTGTTAAGGTAGCTCTGTTTACGCACTCCCTCTCGGTGATTGGTTGCAGCCCAACTGAAAGGCTCTTGATTAATCAGGGAGTCGAATATCATGGAGAATGGCAGGAAAATGGGGTTGAAAGGGATAATAAATCAGCCATCATGGAATGGCAGAGCAAACTCGATGGGCCAAATAGCCTAATTCTGCTCCTACGTCTTATGGTCTTAAGTGTCTCTAATGTATCTACATCTACCATTATCTCCAGCTGTGCATTTCAAGCACTTACCATTCTCGGTGTAAAACAACCTAGCTCTGACATCCTCCCACCAATACTTGCATCCAATCATTTTAAATACGTGCCCACTTGTATTATCCATGACTACCCTGGGAAAAAGTTGCTGGCTGTCTACTTTATCTATGCCTCTTATTATCTTATACACCTCCATCAGGTTGCCTCTCATGTTCCTTTACTCCAAAGAAAAAAGGCCCAGCTTGTTCAACCAATGCTCATAAAACATTTCTCTAATCTAGGAAGCAACCTGGTAAATCTCGTCGACACGTTCTTAATTCTTCCACATTTTTCCAATACTGAGGCAACCAGAATTTACCATACTATTCCAAGTGTGGTCTAACCAGAGTTTTATAGATACTGCCACATTACCTCATGGCTCAATTCCTCCAATTAATGAAGTCCAACATAGCATATGACTTCTTTAAGACCCTATCAACTTGTACAGTAATTTTGAGGGATCTGCGGCCTTGAACCTCAAGATCCCTCTCTTCCTCCAAACTACTGTAAGTCCTGCCATTAACCTTGTACTCTGCCTCCAAGTTTGATCTTCCAAAGGGTTCCAACTTTACATTTTCTGGGTTGAACACCATCTGCCACTTCTCAGCCATGCCAAGCCACGCTGACTATCCTGAATCTAATTATGTTTTTCCAAATGCTTGTAAATGCTTTCTCTGGGAATCCTCTCCAATAGTTTACCCACCACTGATGTAAGACTCACTTGTCTATAATTTCCTGTATTATCCCTATTACTTTTCTTGAACAAAAGAATAACTTTTGCTGTTGACCAATTTTCTGGTACTACTCCTGTGGTGAGGACACGTAGGTCATCATCAATGGCACAACAATCACTTCCCTCAGTTCCCGCAGTAACCCGTGGTATATCCCATCTAGCCTCTGGGATTTATCTATCCGAATGTTTTTCAAAAGTTCCAGCACATCCTCTTTCTTAACTTTGACATATTCCAGCACATTAGCTTATTCTCCACTGACCTCACATACATCAAGGTCCCTCTCCCTGATGAACACTGAAGCAAAGTATCCATTCAGAACCTCGCCTACCTCATCCAACTCAAGGCACATGATTCCTCTTTTATCCCTGATCCCCCTGTCCTTTGCGTACGTGTAGAATGGTTTGGGGATTTTCATTTTCATTTTCCTACAAGGTCTTCTAGCTCCCCTAAGAACCATCTAAGGCTCCATTCTGGCTACATTATAGCTCTCAATAGCACTGTCTGATCTTTACTTCAGAAATTTTAATCATACTTCCTTCTTCCTCTTGACTAGATGTTCCAATTCCCATGGTTTCATCATCCTCCTATTCTTTCACTGAACCAATGGGACAGCCCTATGCAGAATCCCATGTAGGTGCTCCATAAAGAAACTCCACATTTCCATTGTGCATTTCCTTGAATATCTCTTCCCAATTTACACTCCCAAATTCCTGCCTAATAGTATCAAAATCCACTCTCCCCCAATTAAATACTTCCCCATGCCATCTGCTCCTATCCTTGCTCAGGGCTACAATAAAGGTCAGGGAACTGTGGTCACTGTCTCTGAAATGCTCATCCATAGGGGTATCTGCCACCTGACCTGGTTCATTGCCTGGTGGTAAAAATATATGGATTCTCCTCTAGTTGGCCTGGTACATATTGTGTCAGAAATCCATCGTGGACCACCTAAACCTTTTGCCGATCACCCAGATAACATTATTTTTGCTCTTTTACAAAATCTGCCTACTGATCTGATCCTTGGTGCCTTTGTTGCTATTGGGGTATCTATAGATTACTCCCAGTAGAGTGATTGCTCCCTTCCTGTTTCTGACTTCCACCCACCATGACTCAGTAGGTGATTTCTTCACAACTTCCTCCCTTTCTGCAGCTGTGATACTATTCCTGATTCGCAATGCCACTCCCTTACCTCTTCTACAACCTTCTCTGTTCTTGTTGAAACGTCTAAACCCTGGAACATCTAACAGCCATTCCTGCCTTGTGATGACCTCATTGGTCATCTGAGTTAATACTGACATTTGGTGTCCGGTATTGTATTGGTAGAATTATACAGCATGCAGGAGCGGTAGGGTGGAGATACATCCCTACCAAAGGAGGTGTAAGGTGCTCCTTTCCTCCGCTAGCCTGCAGGTCACCCTTGGGTAAGATGTAGCACCTGCTTAGCCCCCTGGATCATGGTCACGTGAAGCCATGGGAGCAGGTGGTGGATGGTCGTATGAGCAGCCGGTGCATATCACAAGTCCTGGTTATGTGACCACTGATGCCAGGCAGACAATCTCTGAAGAATACTGATAGTGGCTGGGGTCACCCTTCCTGTAAAGACATTGCCCAGAAGAAGCCAATGGCAAACCAATTCTGTAGCAAAAATGGCCAAAAAGACCATGATCACCCATGTCATACGACACAGCGCATAATGAATGATACAGCATGGAAACAGGCCCTTTGGCCCAACTGATCCATGCTGACATCTAAGCTTGCCAGCATTTGACCCATAACCTTCTGGATTTTTCCAATCCATGTACTTACCTGCTGTCTTTTAAAAGTTGTGTTCTACCTATTTCAACCACTTCCTCTGGCAACTCATTCCACGTAGGTGCATCTTCTGCGTAAAACAAAAAATTACCACACAAGTTCTTCTGAAATATTTCCCCCTGACTTTAAATCTATATCCTCTAGTTCTTGAAACTCCAAATCTGAGAAAAAGCTGAGTGCATTCTCATTATCTATTTTCTACATTAGGGGTAAGCTTTTTATGCAGACAGTGGTGAGTGTGTGGAATGGGCTGCCAGCAACGGTGGTAGAGGCGGGTACAATAGGGTCTCTTAAGACACTCCTGGGCAGGTACATGAAGCTTAGAAAAATAGAGGGCTATGGGTAACCCTAGGTAATTTCTAAGGTAAGGACATGTTCGGCACAGCTTTGTGGGCCGAAGGGCCTGTATTGTGCAGTAGGTTTTCTATGTTTCTATGTTTCTACCATGTAAAATCACCTCTCAGTCTCCTGTGTTCTAAGGTCATAGCCTGCCCAACTTCTCTCTACATCTCAGTCCCTCAAGTATTGTTATACCTTTGTAAATCTCTTCTGCAGTCTCTTCAGTTTAGCCGCTTCATTGCTATAGCAGGGCACTTGAAACTAACTTAGTACTCCATGGTGGGCCTCACCAAAATCAGAATCAGAAACAGACTTATTGTCACTGACATAGTTGTAAAATTTGTTTTGTGGCAGCAGTACAGTGCAGGCATAATAATTTACTATGTTACAATAAAATAAATAAACCAATAAATAATTTAACAGTGCAAAAGAAGAACAGTGAGGTAGTATTCATGAGTACACGGAGCATTCGGAAATCTGACGGCAGAGGGAAATACACTGATCCTCAAGTCAAGTCAAGTAACCTTTATTATCATTTCGACTATAACTGCTGGTACAGTACATTGTAAAAATGAGACAACGTTTTTCAGGATGATGGTGTTACATGACACAGTACAAAAACTAGACTCAACTACGTAAAAAACAACACAGAGAGAAAAAAAAACAACTACACTAGACTACGGACCTACCCAGGACTGCATAAAGTGCACAAAACAGTGCAGGCATTACAATAAATAATAAACAGGACAATAGGGCAGTGAGGTGTCAGTCCAGGCTCTGGGTATTGAGGAGTCTGATAGCTTGGGGGAAGAAACTGTTACATAGTCCGGTCGTGAGAGCCTGAATGCTTTGGAGCCTTTTCCCAGACGGCAGGAGGGAAAAGAGTTTATTTGAGGGGTGCGTGGGGTCCTTCATAATGCTGTTTGCTTTGCGGATGCAGTGTGTCGTGTAAATGTCTGTAATGACGGGAAGAGAGACCCCGATCTTCTTCTCAGCTGACCTCACTATCCGCTGCAGGGTCTTGCGATCTGAGATGGTGCAATTTCCGAACCAGGCAGTGATGCAGCTGCTCAGGATGCTCTCAATACAACCCCTGTAGAATGTGATGAGGATGGGGGGGTGGGAGATGGACTTTCCTCAGCCTTCGCAGAAAGTAGAGACGCTGCTGGGCTTTCTTTGCTATGGAGCTGGTGTTGAAGGACCTGGTGAGATTCTCTGCCAGGTGAACACCAAGAAATTTGGTGCTCTTAACAACCTCTACCGAGGAGCCATCGATGTTCAGCGATGTTCCTAAAAAAATTGAGGGGCGTCTTCCAGCTCCCGTACATCCTCCCCGATGGTAGTAATGAGGGCCCTTCATGATGGATGCAGCCTTCTAGAAGCACTGTATTTTGACAGTATCCTCAATGGTGGGCAGGCAGGTGCCCATGATGGAACTGGATGAGTCTGAAGCCTCTTACGATCCTGTGCATTGGAGTGTTCCATACTAGATGCTGATGCAACCAGTCAGAATCATCCATTGTATATCTACAGAAATTTACAAGTGCCTTTGGTGACATACCAAAGTTCATTACACTACTAATGAACAAAAGCCACTGACGTGCCTTTGTCTTTGCGTCAATATATTGGGCCCAGGATGGATCCTCCGAGAGGTTAGTGCCCAGGAACTTGAAACTGCTCACCCTTTCAACTGCTGATCTCTCAATGAGGACCGGTGCATGCCAAACTAAAGTTTTAAATTAAAGAAGAAACTTTCAAGATTGAGAGAACTACAGAGGGAATAGTGAAATTTATGGCCTTGTTAGCTGAAACTGCAACCACTGTGAATGTTCATTTTCTATTTACCAGTACATTACAATAGATTGGTTAACATCCTATAGGCAAAAGTAGTTCTGACCAAAAACTACTTATGAACGATTGCAAACTGTGCCACTCTGTAGAACTGCTCTTCTCAAACTTGCAACACTTTGATTCTCTTTGCATTACATTACAAATGCACTATTATATTACAACTACAAAGCTTACTTTGTGTATTACTAAGGCACAAAAATATCCACTGCATAAGCTTCAAAACAATATTTAGCAAAACGGTATTTTTCTCAAAGAGGTAGAAAGTCAAATTAGTCCGGGACTTCATCTAAATGTTGCTTCTGTGAATTTAGTTATTAGGTGGCTCCAATATCCCTGTTTGTCAGAATCAGAATCAGGTTTGATATCACTGGCAATGTTGTGAAATTTGTTGTTATCCAGCAGCAGTACATTGCAATACATAATAATAATAACTATAAATTACAATAAGTATATATAAAAATAGAAGATTAACTTAAATAAGTAGTCCAAAAAGAAAGGGGAAAAATATTGAGGTTGTTCATGGGTTCAATGTCTATTCATAAATCTGACAGCAGAGGGGAAGAAGCTGTTCCTGAAATATAGAATGTGTATCTTCAGGCTCCTGTACCTCCTTCCTGATGGTAGCAATGAGAAGAAGTTTATATCACACAAACAAAAAAATGATTTGTATTGATTCAAGTGAGATCCAACAGCAGGCAAGGAGCTTTCCCGTGGAAAAATTACAAAAGAATACAGTGGATTCCAGTTAATTGGGCCAACAGTTTATTGATGGCAGTCACTTATTTTGGACAACTCTTAACGAACAAAAGTTAATCAAGAAAATTGCTGGGCTTCCCTTCATTTAGTTTGGACCTTATGCCACTTAATTGGGTCAGGGAACAAGCCAAACAGTTTCTAACTAGCATCATTGAAAGTGGTGTCACAGGGAAAAAGGCATTTTGCACTGTGGCCTTCGTTAGCCAGTGTATTGACTATTGGGATTGGTGCATCACGTCACAGTTGTATAACTTGTGGTGAGGCTGCACTTGGAATGCCAAGTACAGTTTTGGTCACCGTCTTATAGGAAAGACATGGTTAAACTAGAAAGCATGCAGAAAAGATCTATAAACATGTTGCCAGGACTCGAAGGCCTGTGTTAGAGAGAACATTTACTCAGGTTAGGCCTTTATTCCTTGGCACATGAGAGAATGAGGGGAAAACTTATGAATACAATTATGAGAGGTATAGTTATCATGGACCAGAGACATTGAGGTCCTGGGTAAGATAAAGAAGAAAGTGCAGATCAAATACAGGCAGGCGGGAACCAATGAGGTACCTGAGGAGTAAAAGAAACGCACAAGAACACTAGGGAAGGAAATCAGGAGGGCTAAAAGAAGACCAACTCTTAATGTTGCTCTAGCAGACAAGGTGAAGGAGAATCCTAAGGGCTTCTACAGATATATTAAGAGTAAAAGGATAGCAAGGGACAAGATTTGGTCCTCTGGAAGATCAGAATGATAATCTATGTGTGGAGGAGAAAGAAATGGAGAAGATGTTGAATGTACTTATTTTGGAGAAGGACATGAAGAGCTGAGGTAGTGCAGCAACAAAGTCACGGACTCTATACAGATTACAAAGTTGGAGAGGTTTGCTGCCTTGAGACAAAACAGGGTGGATAAATCTGACAATATGTTCCCCCACACCCTATGGGAGGCTAGTGCAGAATTTGCAGGAGCCCTAGCAGAGATATTTAAAACATCCTTAGCCACAGGTGAGGTGCCTGATAGTTTGAGGATAACTAATGTTGTTCAGTTGTTTAAGAACGGCTCTAAGAGTAAGCCAGGAAATTATAGGCTGCTCGGCATGACATTAGTAGTGGGAAGGATATTAGAAGCTATTCGAAGGAACCAGATATATAAGTATTGGGATAAACAGGGACTGATTAGGGATAGTTAACTTGGCTTTGTGCATGGTAGCTCATGTCTAACCAATGTTAAAGAGTTTTTTGAGGAAGTTACCAGGAAAGTTGAAGGCAAGGTATTGGATGTTGTCTACGTGGACATTATTACCAAGACCTTTGACAAGGTACTGCATGAGTGGTTGGTCAAGAAGGTTCAGTTGCTTGGCATTCAAGATCAGGTAGTTAATTGGATTAGACCATAGCACCTTAAGATATAGGAGCATTCATCAGCTTCATGGAAGAAGCTAGAGAGAAGCTACCTCTCTGACTAGTGGCTTGTGATTAGTGGTTTGCCACAGGCATCAGTGCTGGGTGCATTCTTGTTTGTCATCTATATCAACAGTCTCGATGATAATGTGGAAAAACTGGATGAGCAAATTTGGGGGTATAGCTAACAACGAGGAAGACTATCAAAGCATGCAGTGGGATCTGGACCAGCTGAAAAAATGGGGTGATAAATGGCAGACGCAGTTTAATGCAGACAAGTGTGAAGAGTTGCACTTTGGGAGGACAGACCAGTGTAGGACTTACAAGGTGAGTGGTGAGACACTGAGGAGTGCGGTAGAATAGAGATCTGGGAATACAGATCCATTATTCCTTGACAGTGGCGTCACAGCTAGATAGGGTTGTAAAGAAAGCTTTGGGGACATATTGGCCTGCATAAACTAATGTATTGAGGAGTTGGAATGTTATGTTGAAATTGTATAATACAGTGGGGAGGTCTAATTTGAAGTATTTTGTACAGTTTTGGTCCCCTACCTTCAGGAAAGATGTAAATAAGATTGAAAGATTGCAAAGAAAATTTATGACAATGTTGCCAGAACTTGAGGGCCTGAGTTATAGGGAAAGGTTGAATAAGTTAGGACATTATACCCTAGAACATAAAAGATTGAGGGGAGATTTGCCAGAGGTATACAAATTTATGAGGGGTATGGATAGGGTAAATGCAAGCAGGCTTTTCCCAGTGAGGTTGGGCTGGACTACAACTAGAGGTCATAGGTTAAGGGTGAAAGGTAAAAGATTTCAGGGGAACGTGAGGGGGAACATCTTCACTCAGAGGGTGGTGGGAATGTGGTATGCACTTCCGGTTGACATTGTGGCTCTTGGGCCTACTTCAGCATTAGGAGGAATTTGGATGGAAAGGCTATGGAGGGCTACGGTCCAGGTGCAGGTCGATGGGACTAGGCAGAGTAATGGTTCAGCATAGAATAGATGGGCCAAAGGGCCTGTTTCTAAGCTGCAGTGTTCTATGACTCAATGGACAGAATCAGTCCTTTCCCCAGGGTAGGGGAGCCCTAAACAAGGGGACAAAGAAGAGACCTGAGGGGCAATTTTATCACACTGAGGGTGGTGAGTACATGGAATGAGCTGCCAGAAGAAGTGATTGGTATACAGTAGGTACTACAGTAACATTTGGATAGTTACATGGAAGGGTGGGTCCTGGAGGGATATGGATCTAACACAGGTAATTTAGACCAGCTAATTGGACAAACATGGTCGTCTTGGACTCAATAGGCCAAAGAGCCTGTATCTGTGCTCTATTATTCTACAGCACTACATAGCCTCCATTATCTGTTTTTATTGTAGGTTTGCAGCATAGGTACTTAGTTACTCTTGGATCAGTGTGCTAAACATTTTTTTAAGTGCAAATGGGAAAAAATTAGCAACAATTCAGGTACTTTTTTGTGAGCTTTATAAAGTGCACTGGCTCCACCTAGCAACAGAAAGAAGTATTGCACTGAAATGGAAAGCATTTTCTATTGGCCAACAGATTTTCATTTTTATTTGTTTCTTCATGGAATATTAACACATCTTTAAAAGGATGAAAATATTTATCAAAATGATCCCCATAATTGATCACGATTTAGTTCACCCAATTTTCTGTCTTCCATGGACTTAAAATATGAAATACATTTTCAGGTTTTTCCTTACAGCAGACACGAAAGGCTTCTTGAAAGCTGGTCAATGGATTGTGCAGGAAATTGAACTCCATGACATGAGGAAGAGAACAGCACATGAGACAACTTTCTTCTTAAATCAGACATGGAAATAAGTCAAAGTTGCAAACAGATTGACAGGTTCATTTGGCCCTTTTTATTTTGTTCATTATGGCCATTATGCCTTTCAGTTGGGCAGATGTATAACACACTGGACATTTGAAGGACAACAGGAATGTCATAAATTACATCTAACTTTATGAAGAAGTTAGAATTCCTTCTCTCCTTTATTTAACCTTACTTATCCCGGCAGCTATCTAAAATCTTCAGCTTCTCTGAAAAAATTATTGTTTTTAGATACACAAGAAAGTCTGTAGATGCTGGAAATCCAGAGCAACACACGCAAAAAACTGGAGGAACAGAGCAGGTCAGACAGCATCTATGGAAATGAATACACTGTTGACATTTCAGGCCTAGACCCTTCTTCAGGACTGGAAAGGAATAGATGAGGGGAGGGAATGGAGACTGGCAGAAAGTGATAGATGAAGCCAGGTGGATGGGAAAGGTAAGGGGCTGGAGAGGAAGGAATCTGATAGGAGAAGAGAATGGACCATAGGAGAAAGGAAATGTGGAGGGGCACCAGGGAGGAAGTGATAGGCAGGTAAGAGGAAAAGGGCCAGAGTGGGCAAATAGAAGACGAGGGAAGGGGGAAGGAAAATTTTTCTTTATCAGAAGGAGAAATTGATATTCATGCCATCAGGTTGGAGGCTACCCAAAGTCTACTCCTCCACTCCGAGGGTGGCCTCACCTTGGCACAAGAGGGGGCCGTTGATTGACATTTTGTCATAAATTGTGGGTTTTGGATTGTTTAAATCAACTTCATCTTCTGAGTAAGTTGACTTTGCAGTATAGTAGAATGTATTATGTATGCCCAGTTTAAAGCTACACCCTCTCTCTAACTCTTTGGCTGCTACAGTGTTGTTAATAGATAATGACATTAGGAATTGATTAATTTAATTCTTAGAGGGTCACATGATGCTGCTGTGCCTATTTAAGTCTATTGAAAATGATCATGATCTTGTCTTGGAATGGCGTGTTGGTCCTTGCAAACTCTTTGCAATATGAGTCCTGATCTTTCACTCAGCTGTTGATCAACTGCACTGATAAAGGCACAAAACCATAGCCTCCAGCAACAAAACATATTGTTGCCAGAAAAGTACAGAGGATGCAGGGAAAAAGTGAAGGAGCACCAGTGCTCACTGTACCAAGAGATTAGGGAAACCTGCAAGGGCAGCCATTCACTGTGGTTGGTCGGAGGTGGCAGAGATTTTGACTTCCAGGAACAAAAACACAGAATAGGAAGCAAACCTGGGGAAAAAAGACCTCACAGGTGAGTTCTGCAGGACTCACCATCACTACTCATTCAGAGTTCAAAGTAAATTTATTATCAAAGTACATATATGTCACCAGATAAAACCCTGAGATTCATTTTCTTGCGATATACCAAATAAATCTATAATACAATAATAACCATAATAGAATCAGTGAAAGACCACACCAGTTTGGGTGTGCAAAAGACAACAAACTGTGCAAATACAAAAAGAAAGAAATAATAATACTAAATTCCTTTGTTTGTTATGTGCTGTGTCATATGATATAGGTGATCATGGTCTTTCCATGGCCATGATTGTTCTTGACAAACTTTTCTACATAAATGGTTTGCTGTTGCCTTCTTCTGGGCAGTGTCCCAGCCATTGTCAATAGTCTTCAGAGATTGTCTGCCTGGTGTCAGTGGTCACATAACTAGGACTTGTGATGTGCACCAGCTGCTCATACGACCAACCACCACCTGCTCCCATGGCTTCACATGACCCTGATCTGGAGGCTAAGCAGGTGCTAAACCTTGCCCAAGATTAACCTGCAGGTTAGTGGAGTGAAGCAGCACCTTGCACCTCTTTTGATAGAGACATATCTCCACCCTGCCACCAATAACAATCAATAAATAAGCAATAAATATCAAGAACATGAGATGAAGGGTCCTTGGAAGTGAGTCCAAAGATTGTGGAAACATCTCAATGATGGAGCAAGTGAAGTTGAGTGAAATTATCCGGTTTGATTCAAGATGGTTAAGGGGGAATAACTGTTCCTGAACCTGGTGGTATGAGTCTTGAGGTTCCTGTACCTTTTTCCTAATGGCAACAGCAAGAAAAGAGCATGTCTTGAGTGGTGGGGATTCGTGATACTGTCAACCGAAACACACTTCCGCATATTGCAGTTCCCACACTCACAAACACGCATGTCAATGGGTGTTTCTGTCACTTACTCAGCGCTCAATACCACCCCAAAAAGTCGTTTTTCACTTCGCATGATCATGGGCCAGGGGTACCCAGGAATCAATGGGGACGTTGTATTTTCTCAAGGAGACTTTAAGAGTATCTTTGAAAATTTTACCACAGTTACAATTATTTTGTCAGCATTGCTTCATAACAATTAATGGTATCATTGCTTACTAGTGTGCAACTTGTGTGGACTGATAAAATACTATTTTAAATTCATCCATAATATCACCAGTTGATGATTAGTTGCAGTGGCTCATCAGAGTATGGACACATAGATAGCAACCAGTGGATACAACAGCTGAGGTGCATCGATAGCTCAGTCGAAATAAGATGTAGTTTATGGTGATAGACTTTGAAAGTTCACCCTGGGTATAGAAAATGTTCTTTCTGGCATATAACTTCAAACAAAATACGAGGTCATGCATCATGGACTAACAGCTTCACTGTCACAGTGTGCTCTCGGAGGTCAGGACCCAAGTGCAGAGGAATGGCAGGCTTTCTCTGTCATGGGGGTTGCTGGACCAACTCAACCCAGGAGCTGCAGGATGGCAGGTTCACTTCTCGACCCAGGAGCGGAGGAACGGCAGAATCCCCATGAAGAGGTTAAACATGGAAACACCAACAGATCCTCGGAGGAGCGATTGAGCAACACCGTGAATCAACTCATTCTCTCCAACACAATGATTCCGCTAAGGCACTAATCGAGAGTCTTCTTTAAATGATCATAGAATGCGGGAAACCCATACCTGTCACAATTAACTTGACAAAAGCACAAGGGCTCAATGGCTCTACTTAAGACAACGATTAGAAAACACAAGTGCTCAAGAACCCTAGAAGCTCAATGTTCCACATAGCAAGCCACAGAAGCCAAAGGACTCATCACATTCAGAGTTAGATTATCCCTGCTACTCACATGCTTGTGACTTATCAACCTCTAGTCTAAGAAATTCAATGGTGCAAGAGAGATTACTTGACTAGAAATCCTTAATTTCAGTGAAAGATTAAAAGTGAGGGCTTTGTTTTAACATGCTGGAAGGGTCATGGGTGATGCAGGAGAATTGCCTGATTGGTGTTCAAAAAGAACCAGTTGAAGAGATTGAAGTGGCACCTAGGTCATTAGTCAACCTACGATCTGTGGAATTCTTTGCCAGAGGCAGCTGTGGAGGCCAAGTCTTTATGTGTATTTAAGGCAGAGGTTGATAGATTCTTGGTTGGTCAGGGCATGAAGGGATACGGGGCTGAGAAGAGAATTGGATCAGCCATGATGAAATGGTGGAGCAGACCCAATGGGCCATATGGTCCATTTCTGTTCCTAAACAAGAGAAAATCTTCAGATGCTGGAAATCCATGCAAACCACACACAAAATGCTGGAGGAACTCAGCAGGCCAGGCAGCATCTACAGAAAAGAGTATAGTCAACATTTCAGGCCGAGTCCCTTCCTGAGTCCTGGCAAAAGGGTGTTGGCCTGAAACATCGATTGTACTCGGATGCTGCCTGGCCTGCTGAGTTCCTCCAGCATTTTGTGTGTGTTGCTAATTCTGTTCCTGTATCGTATGGTCTGTTATGTTTCTGTCGACATCAACCAGATCAATGCTTTTATATTAATCTCATGACTCACAGTTCTACACAACTTCCCCTATTATTTTTGAGAGGTTCTTTAATCTTATGGATTGGTTTAATCCCATAGTAATATCTGACCATTTATAATCTTAGGTACTGTACCTGACTTACGTTAAAATGGCCATTGGGTCTGGCTGCTACACTACAACAAATATGCATGGATCTTTTCAGTTTCAACTTTAAGTCATATGACTTAACTAAAGAGTGCAATGCTTGTGTAGCGGTTAGCGAGACACTATTAAAGCTGGGGGCTTCTGAGTTCGGAGTTCAATGTGTGGGCTTTCTCTGGCATCCTCCCATAGTCCAAAGATGTACCGGTTAGTAGGTTAATTGGTCATTGTAAGCTGACCAATGATTAACTTAGGGTTAAATCAGTGGCTGTTGGGCAGCGGAACTCAAAAGGCCGGGGTGGGGGGGGAGGGCCTAGACCATGCTGTACCTCAATAAGTAAGTAAAGTATACCTGGAAACCTGAAAAGCTAGGATCAACCTTAAAAAGCATCAAACAGTCTTCTGGAGGAACTCAGCAGGTTGAATAACATCTATGGGAGAATAGAAACTGTCAATGTTTCGTGTCAAACCCCTGTATCAGAAACAAAGTATTTTTGAAAAGGTTTTTTGTATCCATTCCTACCAAGAAAATGATGGGTAAACAGGTTACAGAAATGTGCAACAGGTACAATGAACTTAATTTTTTGGCAAAGATGCAAGCAATCACCCTCTCATCTAAGTCATTATGTGTGGAATGAATCATCTTCTCTATAGTTTCTTCTCGTGCAGAACAAGATAAACATTTGATTAATGTCTCTGCAATGTCACTTCTGTGTGGGTATAATTGTCAGGCCTCCACAGGCAGGCACATCCCACTCTCTAGTCAGCTAACCAGAGTCACCTGCCACTCGTTTCCAACTCATCACCTGCAGCCTATTTAAACCCAGCTCTCATGCACAAACATGAGAAAATGTGCATGTGGGAAATCCAAAGCAATGTGCACGAAATGCTGGAGGAACTCAGCAGGCCAGGCAGCGTCTATGGAAACGAGTGAACAGTTGATGTTTCAGGCTGAGACCTTTCATCAGGACTGCAAAGAAAAAGAAAAAGTCAGAATAGGTAGGTGGAGGGAGAGGGGAGGAGTATGTACTGGGTGGTAGGTGATAGATGAATCTGGGAGAGGGCAGGAGGTGAAGTAAAGAGCTGAGAAGTTGATTGGTGAAAGAGATATAGGGCAGGAGGAGGGGGAATCTGATAGGATGATGGTTGGAAGAAAGGAAAGGAGGAAGAGGAGCACCAGAGGGAGGTGATGGGCAGGTAAGGAGATAAGGAGAGAGAGAAAAGCAGGAATGGCGAAGGAGGGGACAATTACCAGATGTTTGAGAAATCAATGTTCATGCCATCAAGATGGAGGCTACTCAGACGGAATATAAGGTTTTGCTCCTCAAGTCAAGTCAAGTCACTTTTTATTGTCATTTCGACCATAACTGCTTGTACAGTACACAGTAAAAACGAGACAATGTTTTTCAGGACCATGGTGCTACATGAAACAGTACAAAAACTACACTGGACTATGTGAAAAACAACACAGAAAAAAAAGCTGCACTAGACTGCAGACCTACCCAGGACTGCATAAAGTGCACAAAATAGTGCAAGCATTACAATAAATAATAAACAAGTCAATAGGCACAATAGAGGGCAGTAAGTTGTTGTCAGTCCAGGCTTTGGGTATTGAGGAATCTGATAGCTTGGGGGAAGAAACTGTTATATAGTCTGGTCGTGAGAGCCCGAATGCTTCGGTGCCTTTTCCCAGACGGCAGGAGGGAGAAGAGATTATATGATGGGTGCATGGGGTCATTCATAATGCTGTTTGCTTTGCAGATGCAGCGTGTAGTGTAAATGTCTGTAATGGCGGGAAGAGAGACCCCGATGATCTTCTCAGCTGACCTCACTATCCGCTGCAGGGTCTTGCGATCCGAGATGGTGCAATTTCCGAACCAGGCAGTGATGCATCTGCTCAGGATGCTCTCAATACAACCTCTGTAGAATGTGATGAGGATGGAGAGGGGGAGTGGGAGATGGACTTTCCTCAGCCTTCGCAGAAAGTAGAGATGCTGCTGGGCTTTCTTTGCTATGGAGCTGGTGTTGAGGGACCAGATGAGATTCTCCGCCAGGTAAACACCAAGAAATTTGATGCTCTTAACGATCTCTACTGAGGAGCCTCCACCCTGATTGTGGCCTCATCGTGACAGTAGAGGAGGCCATGGACTGACATGTTGGAATGGGAATGGGAAGTAGAATTGAAATGGGTGGCTACTGGGAGATCCTGCTTTTTCTGGTGTTCAGTGAAACAGTCTCCTAATTGTGTCTCGCCGATGTACAGGAGGCCACACTGGGATCCCCAGGCACAATATACAACCCCAACAGTCTCACAGGTGAAGTGTCGCCTCATCTGGAAGGACTGTTTGGGGCCTTGAATGGTGGTGAGGGAGGAGGTGTATGGGCAGGTGTAGCACTTGTTTCACTTGCAAGGATAAGTGCCAGGAGGGAGATCAGTGGGGAGGGACGAGTGGACGATGGAGTAGCGTAGGGAGCGATCCCTGCTGGAAGTTGGGGGAGGGAAAGATGTGCTTGGTGGTGGGATCCCATTGGAGATGGTGGAAGTTACGGAGAATTATGTGCTGGATGCAGAGGCTAGTGGGGTAGTCCCACAGCCTGTACAGGTAGACTTATTGTTTCTGCTTGTTCCTGCCCCACAGAACTTGTATGTGCATGCCTCGACTCTGTTTTATCTCTCTGGTTCAGTCCCTTCCTACCTACATCCATGACACTTCACACGCTCTTGATCTTTTCAATGACTTTGTTTCCTGGCCCTGATCATCCCATTTTCACTATGGATGTCCAGTCACTATTTACCTCCACATCCCATCAGGAGGGCCTTAAAGCTCTCTGCTTCTTTCTGAACAACAGGCACAACCAGTTCCTCTCCTCCGTCTGTCAGAACTGATCCTCACTCTCAATAATTCCTCCTTCAACTCCCCCTTACTTCCTTCAAACAAAAGATGTTTCCATGGGCACTCGCATGGATCCCAGCCATGCCTGCCTTTGCCGACTATGTGGAACAGTCCATGTTCCAAGCCTACATCAGTGTCGCTTCTTAACTCTTCCCACGCTACATTGATGACTGCATTGGTGCTGCTTCCTGCATCCATGCAGAGCTTGTTGACTATAGAGTCCAATTTCTACCCAGTCCTCAAATTTACCTGGTCTGTTTCTGTCACCCCCTCCCTTTCCTGGATCTCTCCGTTTTTATCTCTGGAGACAGTCTACCTACGGATATCTTTTATAAACCCACCGATCCTCACAGCTACCTGGACTATTCCTCTTCCCATCCTGTCACTTGTGAAAGTACATCCGCTTCTTGCAGTTCTTCCACCTCCACCACATCTGCTCTCAGGATGAGACTTTTCTTTCCAAAACTAATGAGATGTTCTCCTTCTTCAAAGAAAGGGGCTTCCCTTCCTCCACCATCAACAAGGCCCTCACCCGCATCTCTTTCATTTCGGACATGTCTGTCCTCAACTCCACTCTTTTGCCACATGTTTCTCTTGTCCTCACCTATCACCCTGCTAGCCTTCACATCCAGCAAATTCTCCATACCTTCTGCCATCGCCAACGGGATCCCACCATTAAGCACATCTTTCCCTCCCTTCCACTATTCGCTCCCTACGCGATTCCATTGTCCATTCATCGCTCCCCACTGAACTTTCTCCTGTCACATATCTTTGCAGGCAGAACAAGTGCCACACCTGCCCCCTACACCTCCTCCTTTACTACCAGGGCCCCCCTTCCAGGTGAGGCGACACTTCACCTGTGAGTCTGTTGGTGTCATCTACTGTATCTGATGCTCCCAATATGGCCTCCTGTAAATTGGTGAGACCTGACGTAGATTGGGGGATCGCTTCACTCCATCCACCAAAAAAAGCGGGATCTCCTGGTAACCACCAATTTCAATTCTACTTCCCATTCCCATTCTGACATGTCAGCCCACGGTGTCACCTTCTGCCGCAATGAGGCCACACTTAGGCTGGAGGAGCAGTGACTTGTATTCCGCTTGGTTTGCCTCTGTCCTGATGGCGTGAACATCGATTTCTCAAACGTCAGGTAATTGTCCCTCTCCCTCTTTCATCATTCTTGTTTTTATCTCCTTACTGCCCATCACCTCCTTCTGGTGTTCTTCCTCCTTCCCTTTCTTCCATGGTCTTCTATCCTCCTCTATCACTTACCCCCTGCTCCTGCCCTTTATCCCTTTCACCAATCAACTTCCCAGCTCTTTATTTCACCCTCCACCCCCCACCCCCCGGATTCACCTACCACCTTGTACTTCTTTCTCCCTCCCCCACCGTCTTACTCTGACTTCTCATCATTCTTCCCGGTCCTGATGAAGTGCTTCGGCCCGAAACATCGACTGTTTACTCATTTCCATAGATGCTGCCTGGCTTGCTGAGCTCCCCCAGCATTTTGTCTGTGTTGCTCTTTGTTCACTCATGCCAACCAGCCACCTTCAACTAGTTGCTCCTGGCCTTCAGTTACCTTGTTGCCTGTTGTGTCCAGTACTTTTTCTCTCTCTTTTTATGGCCTCTCATTGCTTGTTATTTTGTAGTTTATTTTTAAAATTATTGTTCACCACTGAATCCCCTGCTCTGTGTTTGGATCAAGCCTCCTTTGCATATCCTGACAGGATTAGTGCACCATCAACTGACCTTGCAGGGTACGTTTGCCTAAAGGAAGTTGTCTGTCGACATGAGCACGCGATCCAGGAGCAGCAGGAAATGATTGACCGTCGGCATGCCACTCTTTTCCAACTCTCTGTCTTGTTACAGCAACCCCGCAACAGTTAACCTCCTCCCTCAGAACCCGGATTCCAGTGCCCGAATGCTTCAACGAACCCCGACGACGACGCTGCAACTTCCTGTTCCAGTGCATCAAACATCTCAAACTCCAGCCATCTTTGTATTTTACAGATCAAGCCGAGATTGCGTTCATCAACTCCTTCTTGACTGGGCACACTCTGACCTTGTCAACTGCAACCATCTAGGAAGTGGAAGGGGTTCTGTGGATTGAGTCAACGCTCTCACTTGGTGCTGGATTACAGTTTGGAATTCAAGACCCAGGTATTGGAGTGCAGTGGGAATGCAGAAGCTCCAGATCTGTCCCCGGCTGAGGGACCCTCATCATCAACACCTTCAGAACCTGTGCTGTTAGGGAGAGATTCCTTAACCCCGCCAAGACAGTGAGTGTCAGTGGAGAATCAACTTGTGCACTCACTGTGGAGCAGCCAACGTATCAACTGCCCAGTGTACCAAGGAACAGATGAGAGACCTTCTATCTGGTAAGCTCCCCCAGGCCCCCAGTTCCAGGACCATAGTCCGACTCACTCTCTCTGTCCTCCACAGCCTAATAGCTCCACATACACAGGATGCTCTGGTGGATTCTGGCACAGCAGGCCTATCTCTCATCCCTTCTGTATTTTGGTCATTGACGGACGTCCCTTGGTTTCTGGGATGGTCAGAGTGTGTGCACGGCCCGTGCACATGACCATTGGAGAGCAATGTGAGTCCTGATCGACTCACCCAACACTCCTCTCATCTTGGGTTACTCCTGGCCCTCTACTCACAACCCTCACTTTGCCTGATCATTCAGTTCATCGCCAGAACATCTGCCTGCAACCTCAGTTGACCTCACCCCTTAAATTCATAGAGGCAGAGGAACCCCCCGAGCTCTCCAGTCTCAGAAATATCACGACTTTGCCAACACTTTCAGTAAAAGGGAAGCCAGCATCCTACCACCTCACAGACCACATGACAGTGCAATCAACCTCCTCCAGGCACAGCCCCTCCCTGAGGTCATCTGTTCAGCTCCAACTGAATATGATTTATAACAACCATACAAGACAGTGAGGACACAGAAATACACTAAGATGGGCACTGTTACCTGTAAATGAAAACAAATTGTTGAAGCCACCACTCATTGAACTGGCTGAATCACAAAGGACACGGCTGTCAGGTATGAGGTGGTAAAATAAGCTCTTCTCTTTCATCTTTATCTCTCCATATCAACATAGTAAAAGTCGGCACTTGAACCAACACAACACCCTCCATTTTGTGTCCCACTATCACTGTGCAAAGTGGAATGAATTAATAACCAAAGAAGCCAAAGCATTAATTCCATGAAGTGCTGTAGGCCAGGGGTGTCAAACTCATTTTAGGTCACGGGCCGGATTGAGCAAAATGCAACTTCATGCGGGCCGGATCAGTCGGACGCGTGCGAACGCAGCTTTCGTTGCCTCCGTTTTTTCAGCCTGCTCTCATGTGTCTCAGTCTCTGCTATAACTACAAAGTGTTTCACTTTACAAATTCCGTTTCTTATGAAGAAGACTGCCGAGCAAGACTGCCGAATAAACACTAAAAACCCTGAAAACCTGGTACCTGAATAAACTCAGCATTAGCCATATCATACGCCATAGGCGCTTCGATTACTGGGGCCAGCTTTAATAGTAATTAGATATTATCTCGTGGGCCAAAGATAATTCCACCGCGGGCCTTGAGTTTGACATAAATGCTGTAGGCTGTCAACTAGGACTGACCAGTGGTTGAAAAAATTAATTGTGAGAAATGAAAAGATGAATCAGTTAAGAGTAAACGACAGTTTAAACTCAATAGGTCAATAGGTACATTTTATATCAGAGAAATGTATACATATGCATCCTGAAATTCTTTTTCTTTGCAAACATCCATGAAAATAGAGGAGTGCCCCAAAGAATGAATGACAGTTAAAAGTTAGAACCCCAAAGACCACCCCAGCTCCCCCTCCCCACGTATAAGCAGTGGCAAAGCAACAACACCCTCCTTCCCCACCAGCAAAAAGCAACAGCAACCCCACTGAGCACTCAAACATGCAGCAAAACATCAATAAAGACACAGACTTAGCATTAAGTTGCCAGGACTGGAGGACCTGAGTTACAAGGAAAGATCGAATAAGTTGGGACTTTATTCCTTGGAACATAGAAGACAGGGAAGATTTGATGGAGGTGTACAAAATTACAAGGCGTTTGGATAGGGTAAAAGCTAGCAGGCTTTTCCCACGCAGGTTGGATGGGACTGCAACAAGAGGTCATGGGTTAATGGTGAAAGGTGAAATGTTTAAGGGGAACATGAGGGAAAATTCTTCAGTCACAGGGATGTGAGAGTGTGGAACGAGCTGCCGGCACAAGTGGTGCTGGTGAGCTCGATTTCAACGTTAAAGAGAAACCTGGACAGGTACCTGGATGGGAGGGGTATGGAGGGCTATGGTGTGGGTGCAGGTCAATGGGACTTGGCAGTTTAAATGGTTTGACAGAAACTACATGTGCCAAAGGACCTGTTTCCGTGCTGTATTTTTCTATGACTATGACTCTAAAAGAATACCAAAATTTATGAATGGCTCACGTGAAATGTTTTACTCTTGTACGTAATTCTCATCTGTATGTTCAAAACTTTTCAACAGTAAAATCTATTTGTTTGCAGCTGATTACAAAGTGGTGAGATATGACAGGAACAAGAGTTATTATGAGTTTAGCCTGTGTCTGTGAGCAAAAATTGACACGATGATGGAAGGCCCAGGGTTCAAGGCTGTATCCAACAGAAATGGTGTTGAAGCAACAGAAACTGGAGGGCAACAGGCGGCATCAAAGACGTCTGAGCCTAATGGATCTTGCGTTCCGGTCTGCTGGCAAAAGAGGTGGATATGTTGGCCACCAATATCAGAGTCCTAAGTGGGGATAGTGAAATAATCTATACTACTTTTGATGGCCAGGTGCATTTGGGAGAACAGTAGCATTGTATGAGGCTGTAAGAAATTTAGGACCTCCAGACTATAAGATATAGAGGTGAAATTAGGCCATTTGGCCCATCAAATCTGCTCTGCTATTTCATCATGGCTGATCCATTTTCCCTTTCAGCCCCATTTTCCTGCCTTCTTCCTGTATCCCTTCATGCCCTCACCAATCAAGAATTGAACCTGTAAGCCTCTGACCCATGTAAAAAGAGGCCAAGATTCTGGAAAGTTGAATCTGGACCTGGCTCAGATTTGATGCCATGTACTTATTTATTGATCTCGTTTTCTTTGTGTTCTGAAGTAGAAAAATCGGTACCACCACCACTCCACCTCTCTCAGGACGGTTTTGCAACTATGCTGCAGATCAGAATTCATCATTTGTTGGCATTCTGATATTACCAACCTCATCACTGCCTTTGACAACACTGAAAGTACGCAGAGTATTACATTAATATTTTAAAACATTTTTGTTATTAGTTAATGTGATTAAGCTATTAACAAACAAAATGGTAATTCACATTTAACCCACATCAATATGATTAACAGCCAACCTTACAGTCAATAGCTGACCTGTGTTTTACCAAAATCCATACCATCAGAGGGATGTATGGGGTGTCCAGGGAGGAGCAGCACCTCTGGTGAAGGGGCTTGATGTGTCCATCCTGGGGCAGCTCACTCACCTTTGGTCCCCACCAGACCCTCAGCTCTCACCTGTGGCTCCAAGTAGCTGTTTGCATGTGACACAGCCGCATCCCGGCAGGCTAAACCAGGTGAGGGTAGCTGGCGGTATCATACTCCAGAGAGATAGGGACATGCTTGTGAAGTCAGCTCCAGCAGACTAGGTGGATGAGTTCTACAGAGAGATCCAGCGGTCAAGAAGGTGGTTCTGCAACGCTCAATGCAGAGCGATGGGCATGACAAGGCACAGAAGATGTCATGGCCATCCACTGAAATCAAGGAAGACCCCTGTTTGTGACGCTTGCTTGTAGCACTGGAACCGGACTTCTGAAGTCAGGGGAGTGGAAATGCCCCATTGCAAGGGCTTTTCCACTTTAAAAACTGTCCTGCACAGGTCTGTTTCCGGTCACCGTCAGACATAATGGACAACCACCACATACCATCATAACTTGGCAAACGTCGCATACTTATATCAGTAATGTGAAAGCCATGGCATTTGACAGGAAGATATACAGACATTTGTGAAAATTCTATGTCAGCCTTGCAGAGAATCCATCTGGTACTTCATTGATCGATTTTGCACAAGGTCTCCCAGTGATATTTGGAGTGGAGGTCCACACTATATCAGGTGGCTTGCTGCTAGCAGGAACTTCAGACAGCAGCTTTTGGATTTCATCTTTAAACTGTGCATGTGGAGGAGCTTCAAAGCTTCTGTCATTACAGTGACAATCAGTTATGGTTTTGGCACCATTAATATCTAGAACTTTAATGATCAACCAAACCAATTACACTTCAGCAGCTTCTCACGGGGAACATAAAATGGTCAAAATGATTGGGAAAATGTATGCCCTGAGCTCTTCCAAATTCACCATGTTTCCAACAATATATTGTACTTAATATCGTAATTTTGCACCAAATGTCTAGGTTGTAAATGGGATGTAATTCATGTGTTTTAAAAAAACACATTTAAATGCAAATTGTCGAAAAATATCCAAGGTGGGTTCACACTATCTCACTATCTACGTGCATGAAGCATGTATGGAAAGCTCGAATGATGCAAGCACGTTTAATCATATGAGAGAGTAACATTGCGGCAATAACAGATTTATTTATTGAGGTACAGTGCACAAAAGGCTCTTCCAGCTCTTCGAGCCGTGCCACCCAGCAACCACCAATTTAAACGTAGCCTAATCACGGGACAGTTTACAATGACCAATTAACCCACAACCAGTACGTCTTTGGACTGTGGGAGGAAACTGGAGCACTCAGCGGAAACCCACGCCGCCGGGGGGGGAACGGTCAAACTCCTTATAGGCAGCAACGGGATCTGGCTTAAAAACAAAATGCAGAATTGACCACAAAATATTCCTGGATACAAGGTGCTGAGGAAAAATAGGAAAGAGGAAAAGAAGGGTTGACAGTTTGATGAAACAGAACACTACAGTGTGCTGGAGAGAGATGGTATCCTGAGCTAGGAAGGACAAATCTAATTGCCAGAAAAGGGAAACTGGAAAAGCTGAATTGCTCATGCATATAGCCAGCACAGTCTTGATGGATTTCTGACCTTCTCAAAATCTCCATCTTCCAACTAAATCAGGTATTTCTCACAAACTCCTTACCAAAAGCCACTATCAATCTGGTTTTTACTCACTGAAAGCCCAAGTGTTTTATGCACAGTCTGGTATCTGTCAAATTAAATGAAACATTGTTGTGAATGGAATCCTCACGTTGAAATTGACCCAAGTCCTGTTATCAATTTAGCCTTGAACGCTCAATTACATGAATGATTAGCTACAAACCATGATTTACAATAACTGCTAGCAAAATTCTCAATAACTGTGGCCAAAAATCAATACAGATTTAACTAGATTAATTTAATTTACACTTACCCCAATATCAAATAACAAAAACTGGCACTTGCCAAGTTTCAGACTATCAAACCTTGCCTGGAACATATAAATTACACATTGTTTAGTCCATCTCCAAAGAAAATCAAGAACAATTAATTAGAATTGGCTATGATACCCAACATGGGTAACCTCTGGATACCCAACTCATACACTTTACTTGCAGACAATGTGAAACAATAACAAGCAAACACGAGGAAATCTGCAGATGCTGGAAATTCAAATAACACACACAAAATGCCAGTGGAACACAGCAGGCCAGGCAGCATCTATGAGGAGAAGCACTGTCAACGTTTCGGGCCGAGACCCTTCGTCAGGCCTAACTGAAAGGAAAGACAGTAAGAGATTTGAAAGTAGTGGGGGGAGGGGGATATGCGAAATGATAGGAGAAGACAGGAGGGGGTGGGATGAAGCTAAGAGCTGGAAAGGTGATTGGCAAAAGTGATACAGAACTGGAAAACGGAAAGGATCATTGGACGGGAGGCCTCGGGAGAAAAAAAGGGTGTGGGGAAGCACCAGAGGGAGATGGAGAACAGGCAAATAACTAAATATGTCAGGGATGGGGTAAGAAGGGGAGGAGGGGCATTAACGGAAGTTAGAGAAGTCAATGTTCATGCCATCAGGTTGGAGGCTACCCAGCCGGTATATAAGGTGTTGTTCCTCCAACCTGAGTTTGGATTCATTTTGACAATAGAGGAGGCCATGGATAGACATATCAGAATGGGAATGGGACGTGGAATTAAAATGTGTGGCCACTGGGAGATCCTGTTTTTTCTGGCGGACCGAGCGTAGGTGTTCAGCAAAACGGTCTCCCAGTCTGCGTCGGGTCTCACCAATATATAAAAGGCCACACCAGGTGCACTGGACGCAGTATACCACACCAGCCGACTCACAGGTGAAGTGTCGCCTCACCTGAAAGGACTGTCTGGGGCCCTGAATGGTGGTGAGGGAGGAAGTGTAAGTGCAGGTGTAGCACTTGTTCCATTTACAAGGATAAGTGCCAGGAGGGAGATTGGTGGGAAGGGATGAGGGGGACGAGTGGAGAAGGGAGTCGCGCAGGGAGCGATCCCTGCGAAAAGCAGAAAGAGGGAGGGAGGGAAAAATGTGTTTGGTAGTGGGATCCCATTGGAGATGGCGGAAGTTACGGAGAATTATACGTTGGACCTGGAGGCTGGTGGGGTGGTAGGTGAGGACAAGGGGAACCCTATCCCAAGTGGGGTGGTGGGCGGATGGAGTGAGGGCAGATGTGCAGGAAATGGGAGAGATGCGTTTGAGAGCAGAGTTGATGGTGGAAGAAGGGAAGCCCCTTTGTTTAAAAAAGGAAGACATCTCCTTCGTCCTGGAATGAAAAGCCTCATCCTGAGAGCAGATGCAGTGGAGACGGAGGAATTGTGAGAAGGGGATAGCATTTTTGCAAGAGACAGGGTGGGAAGAGGAATAGTCCAGGTAGCTGTGAGAGTCTGTAGGCTTATAGTAGATATCAGTAGATAAGCTGTCTCCAGAGATGGAGACAGAAAGATCAAGAAAGGGGAGGGAGGTGTCGGAAATGGACCAGGTAAATTTGAGGGCAGGGTGAAAGTTGAAGGCAAAGTTAATGAAGTCGACGAGCTCAGCATGCATACAGGAGGCAGCAACAATGCAGTCGCCAATGTAGCGAAGGAAAAGAGGGGGACGGATACCCGTATAGAGTTGGAGCATGGACTGTTCCACAAAGCCAACAAAAAGGCAGGCATAACTGGGACCCATACGGATGCCATTGGCTACACCCTTGGTTTGGAGGAAGTGGGAGGAGCCAAAGGAGAAATTATTGAGAGTAAGAACTAATTCCGCTAGACGGAGGAGAGTGGTGGTAGAGGGGAATTGGTTAGGTCTGGTATCCAAAAAGAAGCGAAGAGCTTTGAGACCGTCCAAGTGGGGGATGGAGGTATATAGGGACTGGACATCCATGATGAAAATAAGGCGGTGGGGGCCAGGGAAAATCATTGAAAAAATTCAAAGCGTGAGAAGTGTCACGAACATAGGTGGGAAGAGATTGAACAAGGGGGGATAAGACAGTGTCAAGGTATGCAGAAATGAGTTCGGTGGGGCAGGAGCAAGTTGAGACAATAGGTCTACCTGGACAGGCAGGTTTGTGGATCTTGGGGTAGGAGGTAGAAACGGGAAGTGCGGGGTGTGGGAACTATGAGGTTGGTGGCAGTGGATGGGAGATCCCCAGAGCTGATAAGGTTGGTAATGGTATAGGAGACAATGGCCTGGTGCTCCTTAGTGGGGTCATGATCAAGGGGTAGATAAGAGGAGGTATCAGAGAGTTGTCGTTGTGCCTCGGCCAGGTAGAGGTCAGTACGCCAGACAACAACAGCTCCCTCCTTCTCAGCAGATTTTATAGTTTTATAGTGCGGTTGGGATTGGTGCGGAGGGAGCAGAGAGCAGAGCGTTCGGAAGGAGTTAGGTTGGAATTGGAACAGGGTGCAGTGAAGTCGACAGTGCTTCTCCTCATAGATGCTGCCTGGCCTGCTGTGTTCCACCAGCATTTTGCGTGTGTTATTTGAAACAATAACAAGGTTCTTCTTGAAACAGAGAAGAATAAATCATAAGTGTACAGTTGTGCATGTGAGCTAATTATGAGAAGTGTGTGCAACTTTGCTCTCTCGAACATGAAGAATTGCTTTTGATGAAGCTACTGCAAAAGTCAAATTAATGAAAAAGTAATTAGCATCTCTCTATGCACTTTTGCTAAAGATGAGGGCATAGATAAGGGCAGTAACTACCTTTTCCCCAGAGTAGGGGAGCCCAAAACTAGAAGGTATACATATGGGGGTGAAAGGAGAAAGATGTAAGAGGTTTCTGAGGGGTAAATTCTCATGCACAGCACAGTGAGTATATGGAACAAGCTGCCAGAGATAGTGGTTGAAGCAGGTACGACAGTATCTTTTCAGAAGCACTTGGATGGGTAAATACAAAGGTTCCCAACCTGGGGTTCAAGGACCCCTTGCTTAATGGCATTGCTCCATGGTATAAAAAGGTTGGGAGTCCCTGGCTTAGAGGGATACAGACCAAACACAGAAAACAGGATGGGTAGGCACCATGGTTAGCATGGACACATTGGCCCAAAGGTGCCATTATCTGTGTGGTACGGTTCTATGGCTTTTTGCTTGGTTTCCAGAACAAAGCAAGCTGTTTCTACTCCCTAAGGAATAGTCACTATATCTAATGCTCTGCTGGAATGAGGCAATGCCCAGTAGAATTGAAACAGTCTTTCTCTTAAATGGATGCACATCCAAAATCCCCAGATGTGTTAAAATCAATAACGAATAAGGCTAATCCCCTAATCAAACCACTAATGGCCCAAGCTGAGCCATCTCAAGTATTAGTTTCTGATCAGCATGTGGCAGAAAACTACCTCAAATAACGTATCAAAAGACCATAAGACATATGAGCAGAATTAGGCCATTTGGTCCATCAATTCTGTTCTGCAATTCAATCATGGCTGATCCATTTTCCCCTCCTCAGCTAAACTCTCCAGCCTTCTCCCCGTAACATTTGATGCTGTGTCCAATCAATACCAGTGCACTTGACCTTCAAAGGTGCACTTAGATAGCCATTTGTATTTGTAGTTTAATGTAACAATTGTACGTTTTCAACAGGATCTCAAAGATTTAAGGAGATGAGATTTTTTTTTTCAGTTTGCTACTTGAGTGCTCCATTTATGAGCTTCATAACAATTCAATTTCATTAAATCTATATCAGCAAATGCACTTGGCTGTCTCACAGGCATCATGAGCCAGAACTCAATCAGCCAGAAGATAGTTCAGACCATAATGAAGCTACTGTGCTACTTCTTATTGGCTTTTAATCAGTGGCACAATTGAAAGCTCTGTGATGTCTACCTGGGGAACAAGCACTGAAACCCATCATATACATTGCTAAATAAGTCAGACTTTGTGAAGTTTTGCTTTCCCAAACAAAGGCAGAAATCGTTGCAGTGTTTGAGTCACCTTCGCTGGCCAATCCTGAATTCGATTGCTGTATAAAACCATATCATCTTCACATGTTTCAAGGAAAACAGAAATTACATCTACCGGTACTTCCTCCTTAGAGAGAAAAAAGATACAAATCCCTTTGACTCCACTTTCAACGTCACCCTCCACATTCAAATAATCATTCTCTTCTCCCTCCAGCATTCCAAAGGGAGCATTCCTCAATTTTCCTACCTCCAACAACTGCGGGAGATGCAACATTTTCCCTTTTACCTCTTTATGTTCCACCATCCGGCAACTCAGCCTTTCCAGGTGAGGCCTTAATTCATCCCCATTTTGAGAAATTGGGTGTCTATGATACTTTCGCCCAACTGGACCACGGTGACTGAGATGCCTACCTAAATGTAGTTGCTTTTGCACACATCCCTCTCCCGGTTCCCAAAGTGGGCAATATCATTCCCCCCCCCCCCGGGGTGGTAGGAGTTTCTAAGGGGGTGATTAAGGTAAGTGGGGTAGTGGAGGGACACTCTGTAGCAAGGGGGACAGCTGAGGGATTACAGGCTTAATTTAAGAAATTAATTATTTATTATAAACATTTGATAGATTACAAGGATCACATAGTCACCTCATCTCCTGCTAACCCACTGTTCACTAAGACTTCACTCAAAATGCATTATAGTTGATGAAAAGCAATGTGATACTTCTGTATTTGGCATTATCATGAGAAATTTGGACTGAAGACATCGTGTTATTTCCAGGCCTGGCCCACACACTAATGCTGTTCACTACTGTAATACAATGTTAGTTAGTACGATTCCCATACTCAAATCATGCAGTGACATAATTCCTATGAATTAGGGTACGGCGTTCAATGGGAAAAAATTCCAGAATCTTTCATTGGCCTTGACCACATTTGAAGGCTGCTTGACCATTTGAAGAGAATACAGTCTTAATAAAGCAAACAAGAACTTGGCTTATTTTCAGTCATGTAGTGAAAATTTTCAGAAACAAAGAAGAAGTATGTTGCCAGCACCTCATAACAAAACAGTGATGGCTTGCATGCCTCATACAAAATTGCACTGCTCATTGCTAAATATGGAAAACCAGTTGGTGAACTGATTTTGCTGGCAGCAAGGGAGGTTTTGGGTTTTCAGCAAAGAACATAGCGTGTAAGTGGGCAGGGTGGACTCAATGGGCCAGTAAGGCCTGTTACTGTACTGTATCTCTAAATAAATAAACAACAACATTATGCCAGATTAATTCAGAAAACGATCCTCAACTGAATTAGTTCTTCCATTCATTTTCAAAGTTCAAAAATTCTTAGTAAATTTATTATTGAAGTTCATACATGTGCTATCTTGAGATTCATTTTCTTGCAGGCATTTACAGGAAATTAAAGAAATGCAATAGAATTTGTGAGAAACTATACAGACACAAAGACTGACAACCAGTGTGTAAAAGAGACATGAGTTGTAATGTGTCTTGAGAGTGAGACTGCAGGTTGTAGAATCAGTTCAGAGATGTGGTGAGTGAATACCTCCACCCACTAACCCACCACCACTACTTTGTCATTTCCTGTCAGTCACGTTACGTACAGACACTCCTGTACTGAGGATCGCTTTATGTACATACAATCAATCTACGTCCATAAGCCATCTTAAATACTTGTATTCATTATGTTTTATTATTATTATTGTGTTCTTTATCTTGGTGTGATTTTTGGTGCTCCATCGGATCTGGAGTAACAATTATTTTGTTTTACTTTACACTTTACAGCATAAATGTCAAACTCAAGGCCCGCGGGCCAAATCCGGCCTGCGGTGGAATTATCTTTGGCCTGCGAGATAATATCTAATTACTATTAAAGCTGGCCCCAGTAATCGAAGCGCCTATGGCGTATGATATGGCTAATGCTGAGTTTATTCAGGTACCAGGTTTTCAGGGTTTTTAGTGTTTATTCGGCAGTCTTGCTCGGCAGTCTTCTTCATAAGAAACGGAATTTGTAAAGTGAAACACTTTGTAGTTATAGCAGAGACTGAGACACATGAGAGCAGGCTGAAAAAATGGAGGCAACGAAAGCTGCGTTCGCACGCGTCCGACTGATCCGGCCCGCATGAAGCTGCATTTTGCTCAATCCGGCCCGTGACCTAAAATGAGTTTGATACCCCTGCTTTACAGGAACAGTTACTACCCCTCAACCATCAGGCTCTTGAACCAGATGCATGCCACAGGCTATTTCCCAAGCAAGGGACAGAGAGGAGTCGCCGCTTTTCCACAGTGAGAGGGGAGATCAACAAAACAAAAGAGCTCACTAATTAATTCAGACCTCCTCCCCAAAATTCACAAGTACTTTGGTAGAACCACTGCTTCCACCGCTATTGCACTGTAGATGTTCCTTCTGCCTAACTTGAGTCCATTCTTTCAACCCTTGTTTTGTAAGATAGAGATAGAGACAGAGACAGAGGAGGGGCCTTGGTCGACTACATTTCTCGCCAATTAAAGCATCAAGGAAGATTGAAATATTGAGCTAAATGTGGAAAAGACCGAGTAGTTCTCAAAGAGGCTGCTGGTTTGTGTTGCTGCCTTCGGAGGGGCCACTGGTTTGAGTCACTTCACTCGGAGGGGCTGCTGGTTCATGTCACTTCCCTTGGAGGGGCTGGTGGTTTGTGTTGCTTCCCTTGGTGGGGCCACTGACCTGTGTCGCTGAGGTCGGAGAGGCTGCTAGTTTGGGTCCTGATGCTCTCGGAGACGTTATCAAAATTCTGAGGTTTATGGATTGGACTGTAGTTCATATTGACTTCTTTCAGTTCTCCCATGTTACTGATTGGCGGGCTGGAGGTCAGGTGATCTGGTAGCTTTTTGTGTGAGGGAGGTGTTAGGGGTTTGTGGCTTGTGAGTCTTTGCATAATTTTCTTTTTGTGTGGGAGGGATTGATGTCTTTCTTTCAACTGCTTCTAAGGTTTTCTGTATTTATGGCTATCTGGAGAAGATAAATCTCAGAGTTTTCTGAGATCTCAGAGTTGTATTCTGCATACATACCTTGATAATAAAATGAACTTTTAAACCTTCAAAGAAGCTCTGACAGGGATTTCAATAATTGCTGATAGTTTCCATTTCCCTTCGTGCCTTCGAAAAGATGTTGACAAAAATTTCCCTGATAAATATCTCTGGCTCCAGCTTAATCCATGAGAGTTGCACCCTTCACAGTTCCCTCCCTGATGACCTCACACATGTTCAGATTATCCAGAGTCTCTCCAATTCAGCCGCTCCTGAAATCCAAAAATACTCCTCCAGACACTTCTCCCGCTTTATTTTCCTCTGCTCTCGTCTCTTTCCCGTCTCATTCTTGTGCTGCTTCCACAATTTCTCCTTATCTTCTCTGCTGAGAAATGATTATTTGGAGTCAGAAGACTCACGTGAATTCCTCGTCTTACATGATGTTGAACTCTTCCTCCATTGCATTTATCGCTATGCCCATCCCTTTGGCGAGGTGTTCTCATACCAACCATGATCATTCCCCCACCATCAATCTTCATGATCAAATGAACTGCTCTGTTCATTCCCATAACCTCTCTACATTTATTTATCACATACTATCCTCTCAACATTGATCATTTCAGTTTTTCTACTGCCCTTACTCATTCCAACTTAATCCTCCTCTGAATATGCATCACTCTTAGTAGACGCACTATAAAATTGTATTGGATTTGAAAATTGATATTAACAGTGCAGAAGATGATTGTCCAATCTCAGAGTACCTCTCAAAGGACTGTAACCACACTAATATCTCAGGCAGTAACTGATCTAATTTCCTTGGGAAATCTTCTCTTGATAGTCTCCAGATTGGTTGCCACCCAATCTCCTATTGCCCATTTCTACCTCCTTCCCAAAATTCACAAGTAAATTTCTCCTGGTAGAACTGCTGCTTCTACCTGCTATTGCACTATAGAACTGCCTTCTTCCTATTTAACCCTTGTTTTGTACATTTCCACTTGCGTGAGACTTCTGACGCCTCCACCTCTTTACCAGTTTCCTTGTCGCAAATGCCTCACATTGATCACGGACATCCAAACCCTCTGGACCTTCAGTGCATACCAGGATGACCTAAGGGTCCTTTCCTTCTTCTTTGAACAAATGTCCAACTACTCGCTTTCCAAATCCACTTTGCTTTGCCTATCTGAACAAGTTCATACATTGAACTTTACCTTCCACTCATTTTCTCCAAATCAAAGCTGTAACTATGAGAACACACAAGTTATGCCCATCTTTTCACTGTACTGTATCTTCCTACATTTCTAAATTATTCACATTAATGCAGAAGCATGATTTTTTGGACTATGAATGTTGTTTCCTTTTCAGTCACTTATCACCATGCAAGTTATTTAGTTTTGTAATCCAAAGTAATGAGGAGAACAGTTCATTAAAAGCAGAGTAAGTCTTTGGAATTCTCTGCTGAAGCATGTTGTGATGGCCCAGTCATTGAACTAATTCAAAACTGAGATCAACAGATTTCCGGATATCAAAGGAAACAGGAAATGTGTAGGGGTGTACTTCTGTGGTGTGTTTGCGTGGAATCCACAGTGACTTGGCCTTTTGGATTCAGAAGTGGCTTGCCCACAGAAGAGAGAGTGTAATGATCCATATGGGGATCTCTGGCTGAAAAGGATAAAGTCAAAATTCACCATGGTCTTGCTGAATGGTAGAGTAGGCTCAAGGGACTGAATGGCCTACATCCCATTTCTTACATTCTTATACTCGCAATGATGAACTGAGACCAAGGCTATGGCCTACTTCAGCTGCTCCAGTTCCGGGTCTAAGGACTCAGTTTGGTTCAGAATGCCATTGCTTGCTTCTATTGTTTGCATAACTTGTGCTTTTTTCCCCTTTCTCTGCGCATTGGGTGTTGGCCTTTTTAAAAAAATTTGGTTCTTTCCGGTTTCTTGCTTTGTGGCTGCCTGTAAGTAGACAAATCCTAATGTTGTATAATTTATACATGCTTTGATAATAAATGTACTTTAAATTTGAATTTGACTTTGCTAATTCGTGTTCATTTTTCAAATCCCTGCATTTTCTGATGCTGCTGCGAATATATGCTCACATCTCCCTGAAAAGTTTCAATGAAATCTGCTCAATAAATCCCATGTCAAACCTACCACGTAGCATCACTGTGCAATGAAATTTCTCCTGATATGTATCTCGCCTCATGCTTGAGTGATAATGTAAAATTAATGTTCCCTCTACAGACTCTATCTAGAGAATATAAACCTTTTCTTGTGCAGCCCATCAAAAGCCCATAATTTTAAAATCCAATCTGCTCGAGGAAATGACAAAATAAAGCAATACAGTTCCATACTGTGATGGAGCAGATTTTCTGTCCCAATACCAGTGCTTATTCCAGGACTTTATCATATTTCTCATCAAATGTCCCAGCTGACATCCACTGCTGCAGTTTGAACTTCCATAGATTTCCTCGGCTCAGGGTGGGACATCTGCCTGCTGAATCTTTGTCAAGTTACAGCAGTCTATTCAAATGAACAGGGAAATGGCTTGCTGTGAAAAAGGGAAACTTTTCTCCTCAATTTACATAGTTAGGTTAAACGTTATTTTTAAGTCTGTGTATTTCCTTTATATTTTCAATCGCTTTTATTTATTGACTGTTCCCAAGTGTGAGCCCGTGTGCATTACAAAGACATTCACAATCATTCATTAACAGTGACAGCTTAACAGCTGGTAAAGCTGGTGGGAGGGTGGTGGTTCACCGGCCATCAAAGCCATTCGGAGAGAGCTTCCAGCTGCCTCTGCTGAGACAGGTGCCACATAGCAGTCTGATGCGCTGAAGTGCTGGAAACTGGACTCCATAGGAAGGCCGAGCCCAGGACCATGCTTTCAGCGTAGATGAACAATAATGTTGGGATGGGAAGATTTATCTCATTAACATTCTTGAATACAAAGGACTCTGGAACATCATTAAGAATTTAAATCTTAATTAAAAAAACACCATGTATTCTCCCCAGCTAATCCAAATCATGGCATAAGTCTTATAACAGAAGAAATTGGTGTACAATCTTATATTTCACAGGATGTACAATGGATAAAAGTCTTTACTAAGTCTCAAGACAGGAATTCACTATTTCATTTTTTTTAATTTATTGAGATATAGGACGGAATGGGTGATTTAATCCTACCCTAATCCTGAAACAATTTGCATTAACCAATTAACCTACCAATCACATACGTCTTTGAACTTTATAAGACAGGTGACAAGCTGCTGTTCTTCCCCCAAAATGCTCTTTCTTCAGAGCACCAACCTATCTGCTTGAGCTCAATACAATCCACTGTCCACTTCCTAAGTAAGTTGATACACATTTTTCCAAAGGCTAAAGTTAATTCAGAGAGTCAAATCTGCCATGGACCAGCCCACGTGGAACTCCTGGAAATACACACACCAGGGACAGCCTGGTGTATCCAGGACTTGTTCTATTCCAGGAGATTGTCTGGACTTCCAGCCACCATAAAAGTACACCTATCAAACATAGCTTTCAAAATCCGACTAATATACTTTGTATTCTATATTCAACTTTCAGAGAACCTTGAGAGGGTGGAGAATTCAGTCCTCGAGATATCAGTGAAATTCCAAGAATATGCATCAGTAAAATGTAATTTGATCAGAGTTTCTAAATCTGTGGTCCTGATGATTTCTACTACTTGGTTTGAACATCTATACTGGTACAGAATCACAAATCCATTTACTCATACCCAGCACATCAGAGGAGATCTGATTCACATATAAATCATTGTTCGTGATTGGTGTCTGAATCCTTTAATTTCCCTACAGACTATAAGACATAGGAACAGAATTAGGCCATTGGGCCCATCAAGTCTGCTCCACCATTCAATCATGGTTGATCCTTTGTTTTCCCTCCTCAGACCCACTCCTTTGATGCTGTGGCCCCCACAGCTTCCAACCTGGTTGCTTTCTAAGCAATCTATTTAAAAGTTACCACTTCTGGCATGTAAGGCTAAAAGCATGAGTGGAATAACATCACAAATCAGTTCTGTTTTCAAAAACCAAACATATACATTCATCAGCACCAGAGTAACTCTTCACTATAGATTTATCAATGTATAGCACACCCAACCAGAATGGGTGATAAAACACCGGAAAAGTTGCAGGTGTTGGCAATGCAAACAACACACTCAAAATGCTGGAGGAACTCAGCAGGCCAGGGTCTCAGCCCAAAACACTGACTGTTTACTCTTTTCCATAGATGCTGCCTGGCCTGCTGAGTTCCTCCAGCATTTTGTGTATGTTTCTTGGGTAATACAACAATCTCTTATGAAGACCATAAGACATAGGAGCAGAATTAGGTCACTTGGCCTGTCAAATCTGCTCCACCATTCGATCATGGCTGATTTAATTTCCCTCTCAACCTCACTCTTCTGCCTTCTTCATGTCACCTTTGATATCTACTAATCAATAACATATCAACCTCCACTTTAAATATATGCAATGGCTTGGGCTCCGCAGCTGACTGTGGTAATGAAGTCCACAGATTCACCACCCTCTGGCTAAAGAACTTTCTCTCAACTCTATTCTAAAGGGACATCCTTCTATTCTGAGGCTGTGCCCTCTGATACTAGACTCACCCACAATTGAAAACATTCTCACCACATTCACTCTATCTAGGCCTTTCAATATTCACTAGGTTTCAATGAGATCTCCCTATATCCTTCTAAACTCCAGCGAATACAGGCCCAGAGCTACCAAATGCTCATCATAAATTTATTCTTTCATTCCCAAGGTCATTCTTGTAAACCTCCTCTGGACCCTCTCCAATGCCAGCGAATCCTGGAGGTCGACGAGTCCGGGAGTTGAGTGAAGTCCAGAGGTCAGTGAATTCTAAAGGGCTAGCTGGAGATCGAAGTCCAGAGTTCAGTGAAGCCACATGTAGAGGCCTGAAGGTCAAAGCTTGTCGAGAGATCAGAGAAAGGGGCTTGTTTTGCTGTCGTTGTCATGTTATATGTTTTTGTTGTTGTTGTTGCACATGCTACGCTGGCACCAGAATATGTGTGGCACTAGCACCCTGCACATCCATGGGTGTGTTGGTTCTTAAGGCGTTTGGCACATTTCACTGCATGTCTCAAAAGGTTCAAAGGTTCATTTATTATTAAAGTATGAATGCTGTATACAACTCTGAGATTCTTCTTCTCCAGATAGCCACAAAACCAGGAAAAGCCACGGAAGTCAGTTCAGAGAGAAACAGCAACCCCCCACCCCCGCCGCACGAAATGCAACAAGAACACCGACCCGCAAATACCTCTCTCCCCACACAAAAAACTATCAAAAACATAACAAGAACATTCACCCCTGGACCCCCTCCTCCCACACAAAACGCCACAGGAACATCAAACCCCACCCCCCCCAGACACCCTCCTATCGCACAAAAGACCACAGGAATATTGACCACCAAATCCCTCTCCCCCACACAAATAAAAAGAAGAAAGAACAGGTGAAAACACAAAATATAAAGAACTATATGACAGAAAAAGAAGTCCATAGTCCAAGTCCAAATCCATACCAATACCCACAAATACAGAAAACCTCAGTAACCCCCTCCAGGCACAGCAACAGGCCACACAGGCTCCTGTGTCTGGCAGAAGAGTGGTCCCACCGGTGACCAAAAGGCAGGCAGTCGGTACCCAATCTCCACATTCGCCTCAATGTTTCAATCTCCCTCATCACTTTAATCGGCAAACAATGGAAGCTTAGTCGGCAAAATGGAGTCAAACATCAGCTCGCACCCTGTTCCATAGCCTCCTCACTTCCAGGCTCATGCTCACTTCCTCCTGGAATCCTCTCAGAGACAACAAAGCTCTGCATCACCCCAACGATCTCCAAACTGCAAAATCATAGGCTTCAACAGTTCCAGAAACACACTCAAGATGAAAAAGCAGACATAAAAGAAGTTTAAGAAATAGTTCTGTGGTCTGTCAACTGAGGGAGCATTGTACACAGATGCTATCTTGACCAGAATCTACATGTGATAAATAAATCTGAACAAATAACTCTGAAACCTGTATAAATCCAAAACTGTCCACAATAATTCAAATGTGGCTGGGTCAATGCCTTATAAAGTGTCAACATTACTGTTATGTTTTGTAACTCCAAAACATTAAAGTAATTGAGGGAAAAACAAGAGAGCTAAGAGATGCAAGTCTTTAGTTTTGTTTATTACTTAAGCAACATGACGTGCAATATATTTACAATATTTACAATGGATATATTTACAATTTCACTCAAATATTACTGAAGTAGTAAATACACAATTACAATCTTGCTTTATATTCTCGTCCTTTCCAAATGAATGCAGACATTGCATTTGCCTCTTGACTCAATCAGCAATTTTGAGATTTACGAAGGAGCTAAAGTCAGATATATCAGTGTTACAGTGGAGCAAAGGAAATTATAGAGGCATGAGAGAGGAGCTGGCCAGAGCTGATTGGGAAAGAACACTGGCAGGGATGACAACAGGGCAGCAATGGCTGGAATTTCTGGAAGCAATTCAGAAGGCACAGGATATATACATCCCAAAGAGGAAGAGGTATTCTAAAGGAAAGATGACACAGCTGTGGTTAACAAGAGAAGTCAAAGCCAACATAAAAGCCAAAGAGAGGGGATATAATAGAGAAAAAATTAGTGGGAAGTTAGAGAGTTTTAAAAACCAACAGAAGGCAACTAATAAAGACATTAAGAAGGTAAAGATGGAATACAAAACTAAACTAGCCAAAACTATTAAAGAGGGTACCAAAAGCTTCTTCAGTTACATAATGTATAAAAAAAGAGGAGAGAGTGGATATCGGACAGCTGGAAAATGATGCTGGAGGAGTAGTAATGGGGGCAACGAAATTGCAGCTGAATTGAATAAGTATCGTGCATCAATCTTCACTGTGGAAGACACTAGCAATATATTGGAACTAAGGGAGAATGAAATGTGTGAAGTTACCATAACTAGAGAGAAAGGTCTGAAGGTGGATAACTCACCTGGACCAGATGGTGTACACCCCAGAGTTCTGAAAGAGGTGGCTGAAAAGATTGTGGAGGTATTAGTAATCATCTTTCAAGAATCACTAGATTGGGAATGGTTACAAAAGACTAGAATATTGCAAATGTCACTCCACTCTTCAAGAAGGAAGAGAGGCAGAAGAAAGGAAACTATAGGCCCGTTAGTCTGACCTCAGTGGGATGAGGTTATTAAGGATGAGGTTTTTAGGTACTTGGAGGCACATGATCAAATAGGCTGTAGTCAGCATGGTTTCCACATGTGAAAATCTTGCCTGACAAATCTGTTGGAATTCTTTGAAGAAATAACAAGCAGGAAAGACATAGGAGAATCGGTTGATGTTGTGTACTTGGATTTTCAGAAAGCTTTTGAAAAGGTGCCACTGACAAGGCTGCTGAACAAGCAACGAGCCCATGGTGGTTACAGGAAAGATTCTATCATGGATAAAGCAGTGGCTGATAGGTAGGAAGCAAAGAATGGGAATAAAGGGAGCCTTTTCTGGTTGGCTGCTAGTGGTGTTCCATAGTAGTCTGTGCTGGATGATGGAATTGATAACTTTGTTGCAAAGTTTGCAGACAAAATGAAAATCAGTGAAGGGGCAGGTAGCTTTGAGGAAGTAGAGATGCTACAAAAGGACATAGATTAGGAGAATGAGCAAAGAGATGGCAGATGGAACACAGCATTGGGAAGTGTATGGTCATGCGCTTTGTTGAAGAAATGGAAGAGTTGACTATTTTTTAAATGGAGAGAAAATATAAAAACTGAGGTGCAAAGGGTCTTGAGAGTCCTTGTGCAGGATTCCCTAAAGGATAATTTGTAGGTTGAGTCTGTGGTGAGGAAGGCAAATGCAATGTTAGCATTCATTACAAGAGGGCTAGAATATAAAAGCAAGGATGTAATGTTGAAACTTTATAAAGCAATGGTGAGGCCTCACTTGGCGTAGCAGTTTCAGATCCCTTATCTTAGAAAGAATTGAATTTTTTTTACTTGAATTGAATTGAATTTCGGTTTATTATCATTTAGAAACCACAACTGCAATGCAGTTAAAAAATGAAACAACGTTCCTCCAAACACGACAAAACAGACTACACCAGAAAATTCACATAACATTTGGCAATCCCCCAAATCCAGAGTCCAGAGAGGCTGCTGCGTATTAATATCATGCTACCATCTTAGCACGTTCCCTGGAAAGAAGCTCCAAATCCACCAGACAAAACAAGACTACCCAGACACACCAAGTCAGGAGACCAACTCTACCACCCAACAAACCGAAAACTAAAGCTACAAGACCTACACAAAACCACATAGTTACAACATACAGTTACAACAGTACAAACATTGTGCAAACAACAGTGCAAAATTGTCCTGCAATGTAACCCTCTGGGTCGCCTCAGGCTCGCTCAGCTCATTTTCGTCTAGGGCGAGCAGCCTTCGGCCCTGCCAAACTGGGTAATCAGTTGGTGTGGATGCTGTGTGATGTCCCCGCCTCGCCAAAGAACAAATAGGACACCATATGTGATTAAATGATTACAATTTATAAAGATTACTATAACTGATTAATAACCATACAGTATATATGAAGGAAAAGAAAATAAAGAAAAGGTGCCAAACTTATCAAAGTCCAAACCACTTTGTGCACAACCGTTGGAGCTCAATTACTGAAGTCTTCTGGCCCCCATTCGATCCCCTCTGAACTCCTTGACTCGCAGCTCAGGACCACCCGAAGTGGTCAACCAAGCACATCTATCTTCGTCTCCTCTCCTCAGGGTACCTCCTGGCCTTGGACCCCCGCTTGGGGTCCGTTCCTCGCCCAGTTTACAGCATCATGTCCTCTCTCTTTCACTCCCTCGCGCCAATCTCCCCAAAAGCCCGCCAACAATAGCTTAGACTTAGAGACTCAGAAAAAAGAACAACATTAGTCCCAATTGGTTTACAAAGGAATACATCTCTCATTATCAGTAAATTTTAACCCAAACAAGCTTCCAGCACTCTTTCGCAACAAAGAAGCATTCCTACTTTTAACAAAACAAAGAAGCCATTTTGATTAACATATGCAGTAACAAAGAAAAAGAAATCCCCCTTTACACAAGCAATAGCAAAAGTCCCCCAAAGAGGCCTTGATCTAGAGTCCATCACAAACGTGATATCACATAGTAAAATTGGGGAAAATGCAGAAAGACATTGCATCTAGTCACATTGGTTTGCCTTAATCATCCTTTTTACAACAAAGCAAAAAAAACTTCCAAAGCAAACAACCAGATTTGTGTATTGTTGTCAGCCTCAAAGCACCAGGGGAGTGTCAATTGTGACAGAATGAATATGTCTTCATGCGGTGTGAGAAATTTACCAACAGATGGATAAAATTGTAAGTACCACAGACCACATTTGATTAGTCACAAAAGACAACCCTTTCCAACTGTAGAGTCAGAGTAGATTTTGTGGCGTTGTATGCATTTCAACATTCATGCAATCTGTTACCTCCAGGCCCATTGTAAATTATGTTGGTTTTCCCATATTTTGCAAGAAAAAGAGATTTGGCAATCAGTAAGCCACAGCAAAGCTCCTGTTATACAATACAATATGGATAGTAGATTGCTCAGTCCTGCAATAACATCTGCATCGTCTTGAACTATGCAATAGAAAATAGAAAGCAATGATCGAGATTATATTCAGCACAACTGGTAAACATATAGCTAATCAAGAATTTAATTTTTAATTACTGAAAATGTTCACACTCTGCTGAACACATAACAGGATTTCCCTTTCTCCATCATTAATGCTGTCCTCACCTGCATTTACTCTCTTTCCTGGACATCAGCACTCATACCATCTTCCCACCACCTTAATGGGGATAGAGTCCATCTCGTCCTCATCTAACACCCCATGAGCTTCCGCGTCCAGACAGACATACTTTATTGATCCCAAGGGAAATTGGGTTTCGTTACAGCCGCACCAACCAAGAATAGGGTAGAAATATAGCAATATAAAACCATAAATAATCAAATAATAAGTTAATTATGCCAAGTGGAAATAAGTCCAAACCAGCCCATTGGCTCAGGGTGTCTGACACTCCGAGGGAGGAGTTGTAAAGTTTGATGGCCACAGGCAGGAATGACTTCCCATGATGCTCAGTGTTACATCTCGGTGGAACGAGTCTGGCTCTCCATCCAACACATCATTCTGTGCAACTTCCACTATCTTCAACGGCACCCTACTACCTAATACATCTTTACCTCCAATCCTGCCCCACCATTTCTCTACATGAGGATCGCTTCCTCCATGATTCCCTTGTCCATTCGTCCTTCCTCACTAATCTCCCTCCTGACAAATATCTCTGCAAATGGAAAAAGTGCTACACCAGAGATTTACCTCTTCAGGGCCCCAAACAGTCCAGGTGAGGCATCACTTCACCTACAAATCTGCTGGGGTCATCAACTGTACTCAATGCTCCCAATGCGGACTCCTCTACATCGGTGAGACCAACGTAGATTGATAGACCACTTTGTTGACTACCTTCACTCCATCCACAAAAAGCAGGATTTCACAGCGGCCAACCATTTTAATTCCTATCCCCATTCCCATTCCATGTTGGTCCATGGCCTCCTTGACTGCCATGATGAGGCCACTCCCAAGTTGGAGGAGCAACATCTCATATTCCTTCTGGGTAGCCTCCAGCTTGCTGGTATGAACATTGATTTCATCAACTTCAGATAATTTTCCCCTCCCCCTTCCCTTTTCTTAATTTCCCCATTCTAGCTCCCCACTCACCTCTCCTTTTTTCCTCATTTCCCCCTCTTCCTTCCTTTTCTCCAATGGTCCTCTCTCATCTTCTGTCAGATTCCTTATTCTGCTGTCCTTTACCTTTTTCAACTATCACCTCCCTGCTTCTTATCTTCTTTCCCCACCCACCTGGCTTCAGCATTGACCATCTGGCTTGTACTCCTTCCCCTCCTCCTGCCTTCCGTCCTAGGGACCGTGTCTGGCTCTCCATCCAAGATTTGCCCCTGCAGTCCGACTCCTGCAAGCTCTCACGCTGGTCCATCGGTCCCCTCAAGATCGCCCATCGTATCAATCCGATCACTTAGCATCTCCAGCTACCACTGTACCTCAGGACCACCCTTGCCTTCCATGAGTCCTGCCTCAAGCCCGTTGTCCATGGACCACTCAGCCCACCTGAGCCTACACCTCTGAAACCGAAGATGGTGGAAGGTGGTCCTGTGTACACCGTGCATCAGTTGATGGATTTCCATCATCATGGATGGTGTGTGCAGTATCTGGTCGACTGGGAAGGGTTCAGCCCATAGGGGAGCTCCAGTTTCATCATTGAGTTCCACTGGACTTATCCAAATCATAAGCAGTTGGGTGCTGACTGTAAGGAGTATGGACCTGTCAGGCCTGTACAGACAGGCATCTCTCAGTCTGCACCCAGTTAACAGGAGTCACCAGTCACTTGTTTCCAACTCATCACCTTCGGCCGCTTTAAAACCAGCTCTCATCCGCAGTTCTTGTTCACCCTTCAAACCAGCCAACCTCAACAAGTTGCTCCCAGGCTTCAGTTATCTTGTTGCCTTGTCATGGTAAGACATAAAACATTAGATACAGGAGCAGAATTAGGCCATTCAGCCCATTGAGTCAGCTCCACCACTCCATTATGGCTGATCCATCATCCCTCTCAACCTTATTCTCCTGCCTTCTCCCTGCAACCTCTGATGCCCTGAATAATCAAGAACATATCATCCTCTGCCTTAAATATACCCAATAACTTGGCCTGCACAGCTTTCTTTGGCAATGAAATCTACAGATTCACCAGCCTCTGATTGAAGAAATTTTTCTTCATCTCTGTTTTAAATGGATGTCTCTCAATTCTGAGGCTGTGGTCCTTGGTCAGAGACTCCACTTCTAAAGGAAATATCCTCTCCAAATTCACTCTGTCTATGCATTTCAAAATTTGATAGGGTTCGAAGAGATCCTCCCTCATTCTTGCAAATACCAGCTAGTACAGGCACAGAACCATCAAATGCTCCTCATATTCTGACCCGTTCATTCCTAGGATCATTCTTGTGAACCTCCTCTGGACCATCTCCAATATCAGAACATCTTTTCTTAGATTAAGGGGCCCAAAACTGCTCTCAATACACCAACTTTGGTCTGACTAATGCCTTATAAAGCCTAAACATTATACCCTTGCTCTTATATTCTAGTCTTCTCAAAGTGAATGCAAAAAATGTACCTGCCTTCCTTACTGGCAATTCAACCTGCAAGTTAAACTTCAGGGAATCCTGCATAATGGACTCCAAAGTCCCTTTGCACCTCTGATTTTTGAATTTTCTCCCCATTTAGAAAATAAACCATGCCTTTATTACTTATGCCAAAGCACATGACCATGCACTTCCATCTGCCACTTCTTTGCCCATCTCCCAATCTGTCTTAATCCTTCTGCAGATACCCGGCTTCTTCAACTCTACCTGCCTCTCTACCTATCATCGTATTGTCCACAAACTTAGCCACAAAGCCATCAATTCCTTCATCCAAACCATGAAAAGAAGCAGTCGCAACACCAGCTCCTGTGGCACACCACTAGTCACCTGCACCCAACCAGAAAAGGCCACCTTTATTCCTACCCGTTGCCTCCTGCCAATCAGCCAATCTTCTATCCGCACTAGTACCTTTCATGAAACACCATGGGCTCTTATTTTGTTAAGCAACCTCATGTGTGGCACCTTATCAAATGGCTTCTGAAAATCCAAAAAATTACATCTATTGACTCTCTTTTGTCTATCCTGCCTGCTACTTCCACAAAGGATTCCGACAATTTGTCAGGCAAAATTTCCCTTTTAGAAGACCATGCTGACTTTGTCCCAATTCATCATGTGTCTCCAAGTACCCCAAAACCTCATCCTTAATAATAACCTCCACTATCTTTCTAACCATTGAAGTTGGGCTAACTGGCCAATAATCTCCTTTCTTCTGCCTACCTCCCTTCAAGAGGCGAGTGACATTTGCAATTTTCTAATCTTCCGGAAACATTTCAGAATCTAGTGATTCTAGAAAGATCATTATTAATGACCCCACAATCTCTTCAGCTACCTCTTTCAGAACCTTGGATGAACCCTGTTCATCTGGTCCAAGCTACTTATCTATCTTCAGACCTTTCAGCTTCCCAGGCACTTTCTCCTTAGTAATAGCATCAACATTCACTTCTGCCCCTTGACACTCTGACATTTCTGGCATTCTGTGAGTAAGACACAGAAGACACAGTCTTCAGAAAAGACTGAATCAAAATACTGATTAAGTTCATCTGCCATTCCTTTGTTCACTATTACTATCCAATCTGTTATTTTTCAGCGGTCCAATATCCAATCTCATCTCCCATTTCCTCTTTATATATTTGAAAAAGCTTCTTGTATCCTCTTTTACATTATTGGCTAGCTTCCCTTCTTACTTCATCTGTTCTCTCTTTATGGCTTTATTAGTTGCCTTCTGTTAGTTTTTTAAAAAGTTTCCCACTCCTTTGCCATCCCACTAATATAACTCGGAGTCCTGCCATGTGCAGAAGTTCGCTGATGACACGGCCATAGTGGGGTGTGTCAGGAATGGACAGGAGGAGGAGTATAGGAAACTGATACAGGACTTTGTGATATGGTGCAACTCAAACTACCTGCGTCTCAATATCACCAAGACCAAGGAGATGGTGGTGGACTTTAGGAGATCTAGGCCTCATATGGAGCCAGTGATCATTAATGGAGAATGTGTGGAGCAGGTTAAGACCTACAAGTATCTGGGAGTACAGTTAGACGAGAAGCTAGACTGGACTGCCAACACAGATGCCTTGTGCAGGAAGGCACAGAGTTGACTGTACTTCCTAAGAAGGTTGGCGTCATTCAATGTCTGTAGTGAGATGCTGAAGATGTTCTATAGGTCAGTTGTGGAGAGCGCCCTCTTCTTTGTGGTGGCGTGTTGGGGAGGAAGCATTAAGAAGAGGGACGCCTCACGTCTTAATAAGCTGGTAAGGAAGGCGGGCTCTGTCGTGGGCAAAGTACTGGAGAGTTTAACATCGGTAGCTGAGCGAAGGGCGGTGAGTAGGCTACGGTCAATTATGGATAACTCTGAACATCCTCTACATAGCACCATCCAGAGACAGAGAAGCAGTTTCAGTGACAGGTTACTATCGATGCAATGCTCCTCAGACAGGATGAAGAGGTCAATACTCCCCAATGCCATTAGGCTTTACAATTCTACCGCCAGGACTTAAGAACTTTTTAAAAGCTATTATTAATGCTTTTTGAGATAGTGATTTAGATGCATATCATTTTTTTTTTACTGAGTTAAGTATTGTATGTAATTAGTTTTGCTACAACAAGTGTATGGGACATTGGAAAAAAAGTTGAATTTCCCCATGGGGATGAATAAAGTATCTATCTATCTATCTATCTATAAAGTATTATATGCCTTCTCTATTCCTTTTATGCTGTCTATGACTTCCCTTTTCAACCATCCTCCTTTTGAATATTTCTTTATATTTGAGATGTACCTTTCCTGCACCTTCCCAATTTCCCCCAGAAAGACCAGCCATTGCCATCATTCCTGCTAGTGTCTTCATCCCATCAACTTTGGCCAGCTCCGCTCTCGTGTCTCTGTAATTCCCTTTTTTTTTAAGGGTTTGACCATGGATATTACTACCCAGCTGTATATGTGCTATGCAAGCCAAGGCAATAGGATATGGAAAGCTGTTGCCCATGTAGCAGCCTTTCCCTCTCCACGCAGCTGAGGAATGGTAGAGATTGATGCAGTTTGGCACCAGCAGCATCGCAGGAGTTGCCATTCAGCGTTGACCTCAATATAGGACTGCCTTAGGGACTTGAGCTCTGGATTTTCCTTCAGAGTTTCCACATAAGTGGGTATAGCTGTAAGGCAGTGGAGGTCTGAGACCAGAGTTTTCCTTCTCCTTGGTGAGCTGCCAACCACGGCTGATGAACCCCATCTCTCCAAGGCAATTGTTTTTGAGGTGCGAGTAACCCACCTTTGCCCCTTTTCCTGTCAGTAGAACCAGTTCTACTGGGCCGAGTAGCTAATTCACCTGCAAAGGCCAGGAGCTGGAAGTGGTTGTAAGAGGCTATTTGAGAGGCATGCATTGGAAGCATTTAATAGGTAGTGGGAGCTTATCCCTACTTCCACCCCAGCTATAACAACTTAAGGAACAAATTAGATGCAATTAAATAGTGATACATACAATTTTAGCTTCTCCTTTTCAAACTGCAGGGTGAATTCTATCATGTTACGATCACTGTTTCCTAAGGGTTCCTTTACCTTAAGCTTCCTAATCAAATCTGTGTCATTACATAACACCTAATCCAGAATTGCCATTCTCCTAGCTGATCTATAAAAACATCTCATAGGCATTCTACAGTTTCCCTCTCCTGGGATCCAGCACCAACCTGATATTCCTGCATATTGAAATCCCCCATGATTATCACATTGCCTTCTTTACATGCTTTTTCTATCTCTGGTTATAATTTGTTGCCCACATCTTGGATGCTCTTCAGAGGCCTGTATATAATTCCAATCAGGATCATTTTACCCTTGCAGTTTCTTAACTCTATCCACAAGGATTCTACATCTTCTCATCCCAGGAATAGAAATAAATTAATATCTCAGAATTATGTTTGAAAAAAGAAATTCTTAAAATTGTAAATTATAGAGAATGGCAGAACCTACTCACTTGTAGAATGCAAGTGATTGTATGTTTCTGAATTCATCATTCCCAAAGACTTACTTCACAAAGAGCAGATATTTCAAATTTTCTACTAAATTTCAAATTAAGATTCTTTCAATACAGAGTGAAGCCACATTTTTCTGTCCTTAGCACTTATTCAGATAGTTGCAATGATTCTGTTTGTGTATCAAGAAAATTCAAACAACATAAGCATAGGTTATAGTTTTAGATATTCAGTTTACATGTTTAGGAAAGCTGTGCCAGTTATAAGACCATAAGACATCAGTGCAGTCTTAGACTATTCACGCCCTTCAGGTCTGTGTCACCATTTGATCAGGCTGATTTGAGTTTCCTCATGACCCTATTCTCCTGCCTTCCCCCCATAACCTTTGACACCCTTACTAATAAAGAACCTAGCAACCACCACTTTAAATATACTGAATGACTTGGGCTTCACAGCCAACGGTGGTAATGAATTCTACAGATTCATCTTCCCCTGGCTAAAGAAATTCCTCCTTGCCTCCATTCTAAACACGTCTTCATTTTAAAGGGAAGTCCTTTTATTCTGAACTGTGTCCTCTGTTCCTAGACTCTCTCACTTTTGGAAACATCCTCTCTGCCTCCGTTCTATCTATGTCTCTTACTATTCTGTAGCTTTCAGTGAGGAGACGGTGTGCATCAAAGATTAACAACAGAAGACAAATTCAAGCACAAACAAGAGAAAATCTGCAGATGCTGGAAATCCAAGCAACACAGACAAAATGCTGGAGGAACTTGGCCGGCCAGGCAGCATCTATGGAAAAGAGTACAGTCAATGTTTTGGGCTTGTTTGGACTTGGCCTGAAACGTCAGCTGCACTCTTCCAATAGACACTGCCCGGCCTGCTGAGTTCCAGCAGCATTTTGTGTGTGTTGCTTTTTAAGTCCGTTGATTTTATTTGAGAATGCACTCAAGATCCTGCAATGTTCTGGTAGCAAATATATGGAAGAGCAGGTTTAATCAGCACTGTCTGCGGGTTGTGTGTGCCTCCAGGTTCAAGGTACATCTATTATCAAAGTATGCATGTAGTGTACAACACTGAGATTCGTCTTCTCCAGATAGCCACAAAATAAAGAAACCATGGAGGTTGTTTAACAAAAAACATCAACCCCACCCCTGTGCACAAGCAAAAGCAAATTGTGCAAACAGCAATAAGAACGTTAAACCCTCCCCCCACCATCCCATGCAAAATAGGCTAACAAATCGCATAAACAGCAACAAGAAAGAGTGGGCGAAAACATAAAACTGAAGGAGTCCAATTCTTAAATCACAGAACTTCAGTAACATACAATACAGACAGACAGTAAGGATACACATGGCTCCTACAATGACCTTCAGGTGAAACTTAGCTAGCTGCATCTGCTCACACAGATTGATAAGTTACTGCAATCCATCCATCAATTAAAAACTGCCATAAGACACTGATGTAATTGTTTTAATCTGAGGCCATAAATGAGATAAGTAGAAGAGGAGACAAGACAAAATATTTGTTTTTCTCATTTGGCTGGAGTAAATAATGCCTTTAACAATCAGATTGAATCGATAACTGTAACGGTGGTTTGCATTTCTCTGGGTTATGACCAAATTAGCTGTTTGTTGCAATTTAATGTGCAAGCACAACATGGCCATGGGGAGGAACTGAGGGAGTGGTGGAAAACTACAGCACAGAAACAGGCCCTCCCGCCCATCCAGCCTGGGCCAAGCCATCCAGACTGCCTAGTCCCATTGACCTGCTCCAGGACCAGAGCCCTGCATATTCCTATCATTTTGGTATCTATTCAAGATTCCCTTAAATATTGAAAGAGTTTGCTTGCACCACTAGCATTGGCAGCTCATTCCATACTCTCATGACCCTTTGAGTGAAGAAGTTTCCCCTCATGTTCCCCTTGAACTTTTCACTTTTCACTCTTAACTCATAACCTCTAATTGTAATCCCACCTCAGTAGAAAAAGCCTGCTTGCACTTATCCTATCTACATCCCATATAATTTTATATACCTCTATCAAATCTCCTCTCAATCTTCTACTGTCCAAGGAATAAAGTCCTTTACTCAAACTTTCCTTATAACTGGCATTATCTGGATTTCCTGAAAAAATCCATATTTTTTAGAAGTACGGTAGAGTAGAGGTTAGCACAACACTTTACAGTACAGTCAACTGTGGAAATTCCTGCCAATGCTGTAAGGAGTTTGTATGTTCTCCCCATGACCGTAAGGGTTTCATCCGATGCTCTGGTTTCCTCCCAAATTCCAAAAACGTACTGGTTGGTAAGTTAATTGGTTATTGTAAATCAGGGGGTTGCTGGGCAGTGTGGCGTGAAGGGCTGGAAGGGCTTACTCCATGCGGTATCTCGATAAATAAATAGAATTAACCAGTACAATCTTCACAGAACAAATAGTCTCCCCAGTGCTTGAAGAATTGCTTACGAGAACCAGTTAACATAATTTTAAAACACAGAGCACTGCTGTGCAACCCTAATAGATCATGGCATCAAATAGGGAGCTTCAGCCATGAAGACTTAAGCAAATACAGTACATAATTTCTTGAGAATATGAGTGAGAGTAAATAAAGCTGTAAGTAAAAAATAGTTTGACTGTAAAGATAGTACAGGGTACAAGAGTAAATAGGTATTGCTAAGTGTGCAAGACAATATTTAAGTAACACTCCACAGGAAAGGTGTGCAATTTACATGCTTCTTTAGAGGAGCACATGGAAGTGATAAACAACATACAGAGCATATTCTGCAGGATGGTGTTAGGAACTACGAGGAGAAACACAGAACACAGGGCTTACTTGAACCAAAGTTGTCAGAATTACTTTTTTCAAAGGATACATAGGGAAGATCTAATCTCTCTTTGGGAATTAATTTGCAAGAATCATCAGTTTTAAAATGTCAGAGAGGGAAGAAAGAATTTATAAATTATTTTATCTAAAAGAACTGAATGACAGAAAACTTTGACATAGAAAATGGTTGATGCTGATGCCATTAAACTAACAAAACAAAAGATAGAGGCTGAAACAGGGGAAAACCCAAAGCGACACACACAAAATGCTGGGGGATCTCAGCACGCCAGGCAGCACCCACGGAAATGAATAAGCAGTCGATGTTTTGGGCTGAGACCCTTCTTCAGGATTGGAAAGCAAGGGGAGAAATGACAGAATAAAAAGGTGGGGGGGGGGGGAAGGGAAGGAAGACGACTTAGAAAGGGATGGATGAAGCCATAGAACCATAGAACATTACAGCACAGATGGGTGGGAAAGGCAAAGAGATGGAATCTGTTAGGATTGGAGAGTAAACTATGTGAGAAAGGAAGGAAGGAGCGGCACCAAAGGAAGGTGATAGACAGGTGCAGAGAAGATGTAGGGGCCAGAGTGGGGAATGGAAGATGAGAGAATGAAAAACCCAGGAGTGATGAAAGATGGAAGATTGGTCAGATTACTTGTTAATTTTTCTGGCAAAAAGTTGGCACTTCTAGAATATTCTGCACATTAACAAAGGCCAATGATGGATAGAATTTCAGATGGAAAACCCAGAGGACCCTGTTTCCCCATATTTTCTGGTGATTTCAGAAGCACTTGCTTCTGAGGATCCTTGTGGTTGTGCAATCAGCAGCCATTAAAACAACTGATCATAGTTATTTCTACCGTGGTATTGTGCAAAAAAATTTAAGATGAGGGCATGTTATGTTCCTTTTTTTAAAACCACATCCATGAAACTCTGAAACCATAAGCTTGTTTTCAGACAATGTGGCTGCAGTTATCTTGTCACTTTCTCCAAAATGCGCCTGATAAGGTTGTGAAATACGTCAGAGGAAAATTTCCACAGCCTGCCACATATTTTGTCCTTTAAATATTTAATAGCTCACACAAATTCATGATGTGTGTGCTTGATCCACACTTGATGATATAGCAATATTAGATCTTTGTATAAGAATATTGTTCTTTTTCATAAATTGTATTATGTACTGTATATGATCCAATAAAGAAGTTTTCAAGGAATTGTGATGGTTTATGCTTTCCTTTGTGTGAGATATAGTATTGTCTGTAAACTTTATAAATAATAATAGACAACACAGAAGACTAATTTTAAATAGTATAATAACAAATAAAAGATTATATGATTTTAATGTACCTTTTTAATATGTCTCTAAAACAAAAGTTTCCTGGGCACATTCCAAAATGTTGATGTTGAGCAATTTGTCCTCTGGATGGCATGAAGCACACTGCAGCACAGTTGACAAAGCATCAACATAGGGTGACAAGCAATTTCTGAACTTCTGCACTCGAATCCTAAACTTGGAGGCACTCAGTCAAAGTCCTGTCCCGATCCTTTGTGGCACATCAGGTTTCTGTGGCGTGAAGATACTCACCCCCCCCCCCCCCCCCGGATAGAACACCAGTCTATCGTGAGGTTGATTTTTTTGCCGGTACCCATTTTTCAGCTGGGTGGACTGTGCATTGTGTGGTTAAGTTCCTTACTCAAGGCTGGGCTCGAACTCACAACCTTCAGGTTGCTAGTCGAACACCCTATCCACTTGGCCACGCGCCACACTTGGAGGCACTTATGCTGGGAAATATTGGCTGGTCAGCGTGGAGCCATTATTATTTACAAGCAATTCAAAATTCAGAGATTCAAAGATTCCAAGTCCATTTATTATCAAAGCATGTATACAGTATACAACCCTCTGATTCATCTACCCCACAGACAGCCACAAAACAAAGAAAGCTTTGGAACTCATTCAAAGAAAACAACAACTCTCCCTTTCCCCACCCAAGCGCAAAAAAAACCAAATCACACAACCGGCAACAAAAACAGACAAGTGAAAACACATAGAATATAAAAAATATCAAATACCAAAAAGGAGTCCAGGCATATTCAGTTTCATTTAGTATTCATTATCTGCAGACAGCACTGATTCAAAGCGTCCAAAATAGCAACAAAAAAAAGGAGTGTCCAGAAACCAGAAACACGTCATAAATTGAACTACAAGATCCAATCCACAAACCATGTCAATTAAACCTTACCTGAGACCTATACCTCCAGCATCATCCTCTGGCAGCATCGAGAGAGAGAGAAAGAGACAATTCAAACGCAGGGTCCTTCCTCCAGCAGCTGTGGGTGAGAGGGAGAGAGAGAGACTGTCACACACAGACACGTTCCTCCGGCAGCAGTGAGTGGTAGACAGCACTGAACACCCTCTCGTCTTCCGCACTCGTCTCGATGATTGCAATCTTCCTCAGCACTTTAACTGGCAAGATAGACAATTGAAATTCCAATAAAAGTTCTTGTTGAATTTCACTTAATGGTTAAAAACCAGGGATTATTGAAGATTGGCATATTTAAGTGAATATTTTAGAGATGGAGGGAATAATTCAACAAGATGTAATGACTACCACTGGAGGCAAATCATGATCAATTAATGTTTTTCAGTTGTGATTAACAAAATTCTGCTTAACATATTGTTTCTCTTTATACATGCAATGTGGGGATCATTGGCAAGGCGAGATTTTAATCTTCATTACAAAATGCTCTTGAGTAAATGGACTGATTATTTTCTTACTGTATGTCCTCAGTATTAAGATGAACTTTTTGAAGAAGTTAGTTTGATGTGTAACTTGGAAGTCAATTTGTGATGGCAATTTACCTATGTGCTTCCAATCCCTGTTTTCTTGGTAATGTAGGTCAGAGAGCTGCAGGGTTCCATTGGAGAGGATGGTAAGTCACTACAGAGCTATTTGTAGATCATTCACACTGCAGCCATGGCGCGTCATTTGTTGAGCAAGTGATAAATGAGTTCATTTGTTCGGAATTGTGCTGAGCTTCTCAAGTGTTATTGAAGCTGCAGACATCCAGGCAAATGGAGAGTGTTCCAATACTTGACAACCTTGTATTTTGTAGAAAGTGGGAAGCTTTGGTGTTAAGGTAGAGAGGCACTCACTGCAGAATACCCAGTCTTAGGTCTTCATAACTATAGTAATTATATGATTGGACCAATTGTTTCTTAGCCCAATAACAAATGACTCCGTTCTCACCAGATGTGGAGGTTTTCTGAATAAATTCTTTCTGAATTGAAGTACTTCAAGGTGGACATAATGAAGACCCTACTGATAATCTGTGAATCAGAGATCATTTCCAAATAAGGGGATAATTGTGGGATACTTTGATTTGACAGACAGACAGACATATTTTATTGATCCCGAGGGAAATTGGGTTTCATTACAGTCGCACCAACCAAGAATAGTGTAGAAATATAGCAATATAAAACCATAAATAATTAAATAATAATAGGTAAATTATGCCAAGTGGAAATTAGTCCAGGACCAGCCTATTGGTTCAGGGTGTCTGACACTCCGAGGGAGGAGTTGTAAAGTCTGATGGCCACAGGTAGGAATGACTTCCTATGACACTCAGTGTTGCATCTCGGTGGAATGAGTCTCTGGCTGAATGTACTCCTGTGCCTAACCAGTACATAATGGAGTGGATGGGAGACATTGTCCAAGATGGCATGCAACTTGGACAGCATCCTCTTTTCAGACACCACCGTCAGAGAGTCCAGTTCCACCCCCACAACATCACTGGCCTTACGAATGAGTTTGTTGATTCTGCTGGTGTCTGCTAACCTCAGCCTTTGATAAGACAGAAGAATTAACATGAGTTTATAAGAGAAGTAGTCTATATCCCTGAGCTGCAGTGGTCTGAGCTCAGTATCTGACTCGAACTGGCTATAATTAGTGTGAAATGGCGTGATACCACAAAAAAGCGAAGGAACGAGATCAGAAGCATGCAGTGAGGTGGTGCTACCTGTGGCCAATGGTCAGGGCAAACTAGGGGTGGACAAAGGATACCCTGATGAATCAAAGAATAACAATGCAGAAATGATCATGGAAAAGAATAATAATGAAGTTTGTTGGAGCTAGGGGTGGTGGGGTGGAGATACATCTCCACCGAAGGAGGTGTTAGGTGCTTCTTCCCTCTGCGTGCCTGCAGGTCGCCCTTGGGCAAGGTGTGGCACCTGCTTAGCCTCCTCTCTCCCCAGTCAGGGTCACCTGAAGCCATGTGAGCAGGTGGTGGATGGTCATGTGAGTAGCTAGTGAATACCACAAGTCCTGGTTTTGCAACCACAAGCGCCAGGCAGACAATCTCTGAAGAGTATTGATAATGGCTGGGGTTGTAAAGACACTGCCCAGAAGGCGGCAATGGCAAACCACTTCTGTAGAAAAATTTGCCAATAACATTTATGGTCATGGAAAGACTGTGGTCACCCACATCAAACAACATGGCAGATAACAAAACAACAAACGTTTGAGGTAGAGCGGTGAGAACTCCAGGGAGACCAACTCCAACTATCACGAGGAAGAAAGAAAGGTCTATGCATCAGCTTAGCAACAGATTTGTCAGGCAAGATTTTCTCTTGAGGAAACCACATACACACACACACACACACACACACACACACACACACACACACACACACACACACACACACACACACACACACACATACGCACGCACGCACGCACGCACGCACACACACACATATATAAAACATTTAAATAAAAAATAGTGCAAAAACAGAAATGATATAAAAAAGGAGTGAGGCAGAGTTCATGGGCTCAACATCCATTTAGGAATCGGATGGCAGAGGGGAAGAAGCTGTTCCTGAATCACTGAATGTATGCCTTCAGGCCTTGTACCTCCTTCCTGATGGTAACGATGAGAAGAGGGCATGTCCTGGTTGTTGGGGGTCTTTATAATTTACGCCACCTTTCTAAGGCACCGCTTCTTTAAGATGACTTGGATACTACAGAGGTAATACCATGGATGGAGCTGACTAATTTTATGACTTTTTGTTACTATCTAGAATTTTTCAAAAGTATTCTACAACTAATTTGTAAGTTTGCATGTTTAATTCTTTTCATATCACCTTCATGTTATGGTTTCAATATTGCAACTCTACAGGTTAGAAGCTTGTAGATAATCAGGACCATGATGGGCACCATATATAATTACAGTGCCATGATCACTCCAGCTCAGATGCATGGCTTGTATAAAATTTGTTTCCATTGAAAAGTGATCCATAAACAAAGCAGCGAAACATCCATCTCATGCAGAATTAATGTCACCACCAGGAAGTTATTTTGGAAAAAAGGGAAATAACTGCGGGCCCTTATGAATGAATTAAAAGACCCAAATATCAGTTATTTAGATATCTTATCAGGGAATGTGGTCAGTCTCAGCAGAGGCTGAACAAGCTAGTGAGAAAGGGAGAAACCAACATTACTTGCTGCGTTCATCATGTTTTTATCAGTGCACTGTAATTTCATCTGCAGTAAACCCTTCCTATTATTTCTCAAGTTCTCAAGGAGGTTATCAGCTGTACCATTTCAAATTTTTAAAAAATATATCCCATCTACATTACTAAATATTATGTTGTCTATTTTATCCCTTAATAGCCAATAAGTGAACACCCTCTCCTAATGATTCAACCAGTACTTTGAAACCAAATGAGTATCTAGTAGAAGGACTACAGACTGCTTAAACAGAAAAGTCTTCATTCATGTGAAGTGAACTTTAGTATGATTTTCTTTATTAATTATTCCATTACTTTGTGCATTGTTAAAAAGCTGATGATTAAATGAAATTTTCATGTAAAAGCACAAGAACAAATAACTATCAAGTTGTTGAAATGTTGATAATGGGGGATTGTTAACAGCACTTATTGTCAGGGGAAGATGGCTAAATACTATTGTGGAAAATTTTTATTTTTAGTGCACAAGTCACTAGCTGTCTCAACCAATGCCAGTAGCAAGTCTTGCTGCATACCGCTATCACAGGCTGCTTCTTTATCTGAAGATCTGTGAATAGAACTGAACATTTTGCAATCTTCAGCAAATATCAACACTTCTGACATCATAATGTAGGATGGATTATTGAAGAACCAGCTGAAGCTTGTTGGTTCTAATACACTTTCCTGAAGAAGTCCTCCAGCAATGTCCTAGTTTGGCCATCAACAATACTTCTTTGTGCTCGGTATGACTTCTTCACTTAAATCAGTCACTGCAGAGATGTATTAATCAGATTAGAACTCTACTTTCAGTTGTAGTCAAGGTGATTATAACCATAAGTATAGGCATCCTACTCCTTCCTGACTGCAGATATATGCAGCTGCTTGCTTTCACTGTTGCAAAAGGGAGGACTCTAATTAACACTGTTTAAGGAAATGAACTTACTTGTTTCATTTTCTCCTATCAAATAGCAGCAGACAGGAAAGGGAAGCAGCATTGTGGGACTTTCAGGCTTACTTATGGTGCAAGGGGCCATTCAAGGAAGTAATGAGAAAACTTAGCTGGTGATTCTCTCACCAGGGTTATCTATGAACAACATATCTGCCTGTGATATTAATAAACACCATTTTCACATCCATTCATGCTCCCATACTTTATTTTCCCTCTCATTCTTTCTGTGACCATGACTGTTCTTGGCAAATTTTCTACAGAAGTGGTTTGCCATTGTCTTCTTCTGGGCAGTGTCTTTATAAGACAGGTGACCCCAACCATTATCAATACTCTTCAGAGATTGTCTGCCTGATCAGTGATCGCGTAACCAGGACTTGTGATATGCACCAGCTGCTCGTATGACTATCCACCACCCGCTCCCATAGCTTCACGTGACCCTGATTGGGAGCTAAGCAGCTGCTACACCTTGCCCAAGGATGACCTGCAGGCTAGCGGAGGGATGGAGCGCCTTACATCACCTTTGGCAGAGATGTATCTCCACACCCACAACAATAATATATTTAATATAAAATCTGTAAAATCTGATGAGGCTATGTCAAAATTACTCATTACCTGCAGCCAAATATGTTCCTTTTTCTCAAGTATTTAAATTATGTTTTTAATTTATCAAAAGATGAAACACAAGATAATGAAGAATGGTACTTAGCATATTGCATTATAATTTGTGGTCATGCTATAGTTTTCTTTGACAGATTTGATATGTTTTAATTTTAATTTGCACTTTCTTTCTCAAATCAACACGATTATTTTGTTTTAAATTTAATTACAGGGCATTGATTCTCCCTTCAGTTCAATTGTTCTTTCCTTGTTCAAAGAATGGATTTTATTTGACAGATAACTATAGATTAATTCAGACTTCAGTTTCTTTCATCAGGTTAGGACAGGAGCTGCTGCTGGATTTATATAATCTGTGGAGTTGGATAACAGTTTTGGGCCTCTACTTGCAATATTGATTTTTGTGTTTTTCTGAAATAAGCTTGTATCGAGTTTTATAATTCGGATTTTTCAATTGTCAGCAAAATGATCAATTAAGTATGATGTGCTACCGCTTTTTCTTTGTTGCCTAGCCTTATTTTCGCTTATTGATTCTTTTAGAAATGAATCCAACCATTACGTAACTGTAAATTTGTTATAAAATCAGAAACTACTAGAAAATCTTAGCTGAAAGTATCTCCTCAGCCATGAACAACACTTCTGCAAACCCAAAAGGCCCATGACCTTTGTCAAAGCTGGAGACCAACCACAGCCTCAGCCCAGATCACCAGCAGGCTTGCTCACCATGGTGTCTGACTGGAAACTGAAAGTCGATCTTGGCAGGCAATTAAAGTTCCCTGATTTCACTGCATCATTATCACTGAGGCCTGACATGGTCATTTTGTCGGAATCCTCAAAGCAGGTGGCCATGGTTGAACTGACAGTGCCTTGTGAAGACCGGATTGAGGAGGTAACAAAGCCAAATGCCAGGAGCTGGTAGAGCAGTGCCAGATACAGGGGTGGAGGGCACAATATGAGCCTATAGAGGTGGGGTGTAGTGGTTTTGCTGGCTGCTCAGCTGGCAGAACCTACTCTCCGCTTGTCATTACAGGGAGTGAGATAAAAAAGAGCTATCAGGACCATCACAGGGGCTGCTGGGTGAACTTCCAGACAGCTATGGATCAAGAGGTGGGACCCGTGGACCAATGCTGCTGGGACACAAGCCTGATCAATCAGAATCAGAATCAGAGAATATGTATACAACGCTGGAAGAACTCAGCAGGTCAGGCAGCATCCGTGAGAAAAGAGTAGCCAACTTTTCGGGCTGAGACTCTTCATCAGGAATGGGGGGGAAGAGAGGGCCGAAGCCCAGTAATAGAGATAGGGGAGGGGGTAGGGCCTAGAGGTGCCAGGTGGAAAACCAATCAGAGGAAAGATAAAGGGGGAGGGGGAGGGGAGAAACATGAAAAAACTGTAGAGATAAAGAAGCAGTAAGTTGAAAGGGGAGAGAGGCAGAGCGGGACCTGAGATAGGGGAAGGGGGAGGGAATTACCGGAAATTGGAGAATTCAATGTTCTTACCACCAGGCTGGAGGCTACCCAGACGGTAGATGAGGTGTTGCTCCTCCAACCTGAGTTTGGCCTCATTATGGCAGTAGAGGAGGCCATGTATGGATATATCTAGATGGGAATGAGAGGCAGAGTTGAAGTGGGTTGCAACCAGAATCAGAATCAGGTTTATATCACTGGCATGTGACGTGAAATTTGTTAACTTAGCAGCAGCAGTTTAATGAAACACATAATCTAGCAGAGAGAGAGAAAATAATAATAATAATAATAAAATAATATATAATAAATAAGCAAGTAAATCAATTATGTATATTGAATAGATTATTTAAAAATGTGCAAAAACAGAAATATTGTATATTTTTTAAAATGAGGTAGTGTCCAAAGCTTCGATGTCCATTTAGGAATCAGATGGCAGAGGGGAAGAAGCAGTTCCTGAATCACTGAGTGTGTGCCTTCAGGCTTCTGTATCTCCTACCTGATGGTAACAGTGAGAAAAGGGCATGCCCTGGGTGCTGGAGGTCTTTAATAATGGACGCTGCATTTCTGAGACACCCCTCCCTATAGATGTCCTGGGTACTTTGCAGGCTAGTACTGTACCCAAGATGGAGCTGACTAGATTTACAACCTTCTTTCAGTCCTGTGCAGTAGCCTCTTCATACCAGACAGTGATGCAGCCTGACGAATGCTTTCCACGATACAACTATATAAGTTTTTGAGTGTATTTGTTGACATGCCAAATCTCTTCAAACTCCTTATAAAGTATAGCTGTTGTCTTGCCTTCTTTAAGACTATGTTGATGTGTTGGGACCAGGTTAGATCCTCAGAGATCTTGACATCCAGGAACGTGAAGCTGCTCACTCTTTCCACTTCTGATCCCTCTATGAGGATTGGTATATGTTCCTTCGTCTTACCCTTCCTGAAGTCCACAATCAGCTCTTTCGTCTTACTGACGTTGAATGCCAGGTTGTTGCTGCAGCACCACTCCACTAGTTGGCATATCTCACTCCTGTACACCCTCTTGTCACACCTGACGTTCTACCAACAATGGTTGTATCATCAGCAAATTTTTAGATGGTATTTGAGCTATGCCTAGCCACACAGTCATGTGTAAACAGAGAGTAGAGCAGAGGGATAAGCACACACCCCTGAGGTGCGCCAGTGTTGATTGCCAGCGAAGAGGGTATGTTATCACTCCTGGCTGGGTCACCTAGGCAAGAGTGTCTGATATTGAAAGACCCAAAACATCCAATGGCCCAGATTACATTACTAATGATGTGTCCCAGTACATCCTAGGATATATCTCAGCATCATCTTATCAAGCAATATCTGTAGAATGGGAAACAGAGTGAATGTTTAAATAATGAATCTGAGGTAGAAAGGGAAAGGCATGTATGTACTGTACTTAGAAGGTTTTCTACTCAAAGATGTTGGAAGAAAGACCTATAAGCTAACTGCAGTCCACTAAATGTTGAATGTTTGTCACCAGCAATTCAATGATGTTGCAAATGTGCCGACATTAAAATGAATATTTAAGTGTAAAAACAGAAGTTGAATTCTTGTCACTCAATATGTGTATGTCATGATATGGTCCTTCATAAGGTGCTCCATGTGATCTTCACACATGCAACAGAATACTGAGGCCCTGTGAAAAAATCCAGAACAGGATAATATGGTTCACATTTGGTGTACATGTCCTTAGTTTTCAGGAGTTAACATATGAGAATCTGAACAAGATTAGATTTTGAGAAAATATGTTTGCACCATTATGGATAAAAAAAATTAATTCAAAGAAGTGAGTTTTAATAGAATTACAGTACAAGGTATTGATATTTCCTTCTCTTCATTTGTTCTTATATTATTCAAATGACTGATTTTATTTAACAGGTCATTCATCTGTTACGTGCCATGTCATATGACAAGGGTGACCATGGTCTTTCCACGACCGTGATTGTTTTTGGCAAATTTTTCTTGGGCAGTGTCTTTACAAGACGAGTGACCCCAGTCATTATCAACACTCTTCAGAGATTGTCTGCCTGGCATCAGTGGTCGCATAAGGACTTGTGATGTGCACCAGCTGCTCGTATGACCATCCACCACCTGCTCCCATGGCTTTGCGTGACCCTGATTGGGGGACTAAGCAGGCACTGCATCTTGCCCAAGGCTGAGCTGCAGGCTAGCAGAAAGGGGAACCTTAAAACTCCTTTGGTACAGACGTATCTCCACCCCATAGATAAGCATTTAATAGTTGAGGAAGTTAAATAAAAAGCTGGAGGTTAGTTAAATTATATGAAATTTGTATTTTCACAGAGAATTGTAATACAAGTTTAGATTCAATGCAAGCCATTCAAAGGCCAGTTTGTGACTTGGAGTAGAAACATCAAAATGTGGAAGATGAGTGAGCTAACTAGAACTTGAGACTTCATTCACATGCCTCCTGGAGCTTGTTCATGACATCAGAAAAGTGGACACTAAAATAAAAAATCGTGCCGACTGATGGTGTAGTGGCACCAGCACTGGACTTCCAGGAGAATGGTCCCAAGTTCAAATCCAGCTGGCTCCTTGCACGCTTTCCATCTGTGCTGGGTTGAATGTCAAGCTAGCAACTCAGCGTCGTAAAAAACAGTCAAATGATATGGAAATGGCAAACACCGATGCGCGAAAAGGAATAACAAAATAAAAATGTGCAATCACACATGCCAAATATGGGCTGATATTTTATTTCCTGACATGGTGCGAGCTATAGGGGTCTTCTTAACTGTTGGGAGGAAGAAGTTTGCTGGTAAGCAAAGAAGTGACCAGAGGTTGCCAATGTGGTCACCAGCTGGAGTGCATTGCTATGCTTGTGGTTTAATGCCTAGAGTGGTTCAATATCCCATAATGTGAAGGAAGAGTGAATACAGTGGCATCCTGATATTTACAATACTGTGCAAAAGTCTTAGGCACATATACATAGCTAGGGTGCCTAAGACTTTTGCACAGTACTGTAGTATTTTTATGTATTTATTGCACTGTACTGCTGCTGCAAAAAGAACAAATTTCATAATATATGTGAGTGATGATAAACCTGATTCAGATACGGATCTCTGTAGTGGACTTGGTGGGAAGGGTGCAGGGAGAGGGGAATTATGGTGGGGAAAGGGGGAAGGGAGGGGGAGGGAGTGAGAAGCCCTAGCGAGACATCTTATCATTATCAATAAACCAATTGTTTGGATCAAATAACCTTGACTGGTGTCTCAAATCTGGGTGTGTCTGAACCCACTCCTTCTCTGCCACCTGTCCCGCACCCCTCCATCCTTGTACTTCCCAAAATCCTTTGCTCAAATCAGATTCACAAACTCCTTCTCTGCTCCACTTTGAGAAGTACAAAATCCTTCGGCATCCTACATATATATACGTGCCTAAGACTTTTGCACAATACTCTATTATCACCTTAATTCTCTCACTCTGCTTTCTCAAGTCTATTTCACATTTTTCTCCTCTGACTGCTTGTATCACCGCCTAGTGTAGAAGCTCCAAACCAGAGGCTGCAGAGGGTAGTGGACTCAAGTAGTTCCATTAGAGAGACAAATCTCATCACTATCAATGACACCTTCAGGAGGCAGTGCCTCAAGAAGGGCATAATCCATCACTAAGAACCCTCACCATCCAGGACATGTCCGCTTTTCATTACCACCATTAGGCAGGAGGTACAGGAGCCTGAAAACACACACTCAATGATTCAGAAAACAGCTTCTTCCCCTCCACTATCAGATTTCTGAATGGTCCATGAATCCAAAAACACTATCCCATTATTCCTTTCCGTTATTCATTTCATAATTTATAGTAATTTCACATCTTTTCACAGATAAGACAGTGATAATAAATCTTATTCTGATATCAGAGTAATGATCCAGTGGTCTATAATAATTACTCAGAGAAATTAGTTCAAATACCAGAATGGTAACTGGGATGTTAAATTTACTTAATTAAATGACATTTTGAATTTTAAAACTAGTATCCATAATGGTAACCCATGAAATTATCAGATTGCTAGATTTATATCCTGAAGAGAAGAAAATCTGTCTGTTCCTGGTCTGGCTGAAATGTAACATCAGGCATTCAAGAGAATGTTTCACTTTTTCAGATATGGACATCCATGGAAAATCTAACACTCATTCCTATTTATCCCCAAAAGGTATTGGCAAACCATTTTGTGAAACACTTAAGTTGAAAATCATTTGTGGTGGCATCCGTCGGTCTCGAGAGACCATGGATCTGAGCCTGTAGTTTCCAGGGCGCAGGCCTGGGCAGGGTTGTATGGGAGACCGGCAGTTGCCCAAGCCACAAGCCTTCCCCTCTCCACGCCACCGATGTTGTCCAAGGGAAGGGCACTAGGACCCAAGCAGCTTGGCACTGGTGACGTCGCAGAGCAATGTGTTGTTAAGTGCCTTGCTCAAGGACACAAACACGCTGCCTCAGCTGAGGCTCGAACCAGTGACCTTCAGGCTACTAGTCTGATGCCTTGCCCACTAGGCCACGCGCCAACACAAAATCATTAATCAAGACTTAATCCTTAGCACACTGGTTAGAAATAATGGATTCCTGCCTACTTTGTGAAACTTCTGAGTTATTCTGGAAATAATATTTTTTTTATCTTGGGTTCTTAAGGCTCAAATCTTCTTATACCACAAATATAAATCTGTGAAATACAACAATTTCAATATTTATCCTTATAAAATCAGATAGAATGGAGAGAGAAATATGAAAATATGATGAATTTCTGTGATAGGGAATATATTGCAATTATTATTTTCAGGCAAAGGGTGATCAATGTATTTCTTAATGTTTTATGTCTGTTGTGCTTTTGCACGGAAGAGAACTCATTCTTTGGTAATTTATCACTAAGAGCATAGTTAACACCACAATGTACCTTGATGTAGTATTTGAAAGTACCAAAGTTCAAAGTAAATTTATTATCAAAGTAAATATATGTCACCATATACAACCCTGAGATTCATTTTCTTGCAGGCATATTCAATAAATCCATAATAGAATAATAACCATAATAGAATCAATGAAAGACTGCATCAGCTGAGACCAGAGTGCAAAAGGCAACAAACTGTGCAAATACAAAAAGAGAGAAATAATAATAACAAATAATAAGCAATAAATATTGAGAACATGAGATGAAGAGTCCTTGAAGGTGAGTCCATTGATTGTGGGAAAATTTCAGTGATGAAGCAAGTAGAGTGTTGTCCTCTTTGATTTAAGAGCCTGATGGCTGAGGGGTAATAACTCTTCGTGAACCTAGTGGTGTCAGTCTTCAGGCTCCTGCACCTTCTTCCTGATGGCAGCAGCAAGAAGAGAATATGTCCAGGGTGGTGAGGGTCCTTGATGATGGATGCTGATTTCCTGTGACAATGTTTCATGTAGATGTGATCTTTGGTGGGGAGTGCTTTATCCATGATGGACTGGGCCATATCCACTACTTCTCTTAACAAAGTTTGCCATCGGAGATAAAGTTGAAGCTATCAAATAGTTGCTTCATTGTGGCAAAACTAAGAGTTAGCAAAAAGATTATCTTGACATGTTAGCTATATAAATGGAAACAAATGCAAGCCACACTTATACTGAGCTGATTTTAATACAAACATAATAAAACATGTATTAAAAATATTTGTATAAATGCTCTCCAGAAGCACAGTCTACTTTCTTCTTGAGATATTTTGCAACTGCTTCATGGTCCTCTGATTAGCAGTTGGTGGCCAGAGAACGTAAGAGGTTTCTATTCTGCAACAGAATCCTTATCTTAACTAAAAAAGAGAAATTAAGTTGAAATGAAAAAACGACATAGCTTAACCATGTAGTTCACATTTTGGCTGAAAATAATGCTTTGTGCAGTATTACCACTGCTTTAAATTGAATAGATTATGATAAATATTAAAGAATTTTCATAAGAACCAAGCAGTGTCATAGACAAGTTGTCCATGGATATATATATATAAAATTACATAAAAATATTTGATAACATTTTTTGAAGAGGCCATTAGATAAAATTGAAGTACCTGAAATGCAAATGGTTCAACTGTTCCATTTAATATCAGAAAATGTATACAGTATACAACCTGAAATTCTTACTCTTTGCAGGCATCCACAAAACAGAAAAACCCCGAAGAATGAATGACAGAAAAAAATGTTAGAATCCCAAAGCCTTCATCCTCCTCCTCCTCCTCCTCCTCCTCCTCCTCCCATGCACAGGCAGCAGCAAAGCATCAACCTTCCCTCCCCCCCACCTGCCTCAGCAAAAGCATTATTCCCCCACCACCCACCATGCAAGCAATAACAAAGCCACCAAAGAGACCATGATCTGGAGCAGCCTGTGTCAGTTTTTTGCTGCTCCTTTTAATTGAAAAAAAAACAAGTTTTTTTCCGTATCATGGACCGTCTGCCAGGTTGTTACCCATTCACTTAACCTGCCTATGTACTCCCTCGTCTGGCTTCACATAGCCACTTCGATATACCATTTGATTCAGCACCAATCCTTATAGCACCCCTCCTATTTGTCCCAGCATCCTAACCTGAAAATTACTTGTTTAATACTGCTGTTTCCTAGTAATAAACTATCTTCAGTTCTGCATATCCTCTACACCATGCGCTCTAATGTTATTGAATTATTTCTTGTGTGGCACTTTATAGAAATCCTTCTGGAAGTCTAAATACACCACATCAATTGGTTCACCCTTGTCCTATGGATTACAACCATTAAAAAAAACACCGACTGTGTTGTCAAATATTATTTAACTTTCGTAAGTCCTTACTTTTATTTTCTCAGAGCTTGCCACTGGACTTGAGTTTTTCAGAGCAATCCCAAGCATTCCTTCTGCGTTGCCCGCTGCAGTGGACGCATGTTTTTTCTTCATCTGTTTCTCTCTGATGCTCACTGTATTCCTCTGTACATGGTCATGCTTTTAAAGTTCACAGTTAAGCTTGTGTTGAAGCAACAAAGTCTGATTCTCTTTTTCTGCTGTTTTGGCCATAAGTGAGGAACAAGGGAAGCAGTTCCTTAGATCACTCACTTGAGACACTGGATCAATTTCTTTTCCCACAGTCTCTACTGCTATTTACAACATTTCGTGTGGTTATATCAGATTATCTGCATTGAAGTTTTGTTTGTTTTTTAAATATTATTTTTAGAGGTGCACTTAGATTTATATTTACTATCATTGACTAAGATGTATGCTGTTAACCGGCAGTAGTACCATGAAAAGACATAAAATTACTATCAGTTACAAAAATAGGGTAAATAAAAAAAAGGAATAACAAGGTAGTGTTCATGGACCATATTAGAAATCTGATGTCAGAGAAGAAGCTGTTCCTAAATCATTGAGTGTGGGTCTTCAGGCTCCTGTACCTCCTGCCAGATGATAATAACAAGAAGAGGGCATACCCCCTGATGGTAAGGTTCCTTAGTGATGGATGCCAACTTCTTGTCTGCTTGTTTCTCTACCTAATGGATACCAAACTTCCTGCCCAAGACAGCAAGCAGTAGCAGAGACTTGTGAGTGCAGGTCACTCCGTCACATAAAACAACTTTTCCAGTCTCAAGTAAACAGCTAACAGAATCAATAATTCCTCGCACTCCCCACCTAGTCATTCTCTCTTCTCTCCTCTCCTATTGAGCAGAAGATACAAAAGGCTAAGACCAAGAACCACAAGACTCAAGGACACCAGTTATCAGACTCTTAAATAGACCTCTCATACACTAAAAGATAAACTCTCCATTTCCAAAACTACATCATCATGACCCTTGTCTATCTATACAGTACTTTCTCTGTAACTCTAACACTATTTTCTGCATTCTGTTTGTGTTTACAACATTGGGTAATTATCTGTGACATGATCTGTTTGGATGACACACAAAACAAAAACTTCTCAGTGGATCTTATTGAACCAATGCCAATGATCTAGTTAGTGATTCAAATGTTAGTTTTGCTTTGGAGGAACGGTTGGTATCTTTCTCATTGACTGGATCATTTTGTATTAAATAAGGTTGAATATGTAAAGAAAATTTTCAAAGATGTTGCTGGGATGACCTAAGTTATCAGGAAATATTGAATAGGTTTCAGCTTTATTCCTCAGAACATCAACGATTAAGGGGAGATTTGATAGTTATACAAAATTATGAAGGTATAGATAGGGTAAATGAAAGCAGGCTATTTTCACTGACATTGGGTGGGACAAGCAGAGGTCATGGGTTAAGGATGAAAGGTGTACAGTTTAAAAGGAACATGACTGGAAACCTTTTTACTCAGAGAACTGTGAGTGTGTGGAATGAGGTGCTGGCGCAAGTAGTGCAGGCCAGCTTGATTTCAATGTCTATTTAAGATAAGTACATGGATGGTAGGGGTATGGAGGGCTATGGTCTGGGTGCAGGTCGATAGGAGTAGCAGTTTAAATGGGTTGGCATGGACTAGAGGGCTGAGGGCTGGTTTCTGTTCTGTACTTCTGTATGATGTGTGGTGCCTGGCCAAGTGGTTAAGGCTTTGGACCAAGCCGAGTCAATGTATTGTGTCCTTGAGCAAGGCACTTAACCACCCAGCTGAAAATGGGTACTGGCAAAATGCTGGGGGTTAACCTCGCGATAGACTGGCGTCCAATCCTGGGGGAGTCTCCTACTCTCTCAGTTGCTTCATACCAAGGAAACCAGCATAAGCACCAGCTTGATGGGCAGATTTTAACTTCAACTTCTGTATGACTTGAAAGGATATGGAGGAGGCAGAAGAATGGGGTTAAAAGAGAAAATGGATCAACCATGATGAAATAGTAGGATGTACTCGATGGGCCGTATGGTCTCATAGTCTTAAAAAGTACAGAACTAGCTGCCCTATGACTCTATTAATGGATGTCCTAAAGCGTGTTGATTTTTAAATCTTTTTCCCCGAAGCAATGAACCCCTCCACCTCAGTGTCCCAGTCAGAGAAGGCCCAGGTTGTGCACCGTTCACGCAGTTGGGTCGGAGAATGCCCCGATTAAGCGGTGGGACGGAGGGTGGGGCCCAGCTTCCTTCTCTCGGGTGCCTGAAAGCAGCAAGGCGGAAGTCAGAGAGCTCAGAGGCTGGGGATTTCCCACTGGGGACTTCCGAGCTCCTCTCGGCCGTCAGGGAGCAGCCAATGAGGCGGCGCCGGTGTGAAAACTAGCAGCGCCAGAGGGACCGAGATTGCAGCTCCGCCGGGAGGGTTCGGGCTCCTGGCCGCCTCTGATGTCGGTAAGTGTCGGGAAAGGTCCGAACGGAGAGGGCAGCCGCGCTCCCATACCTGGGGCTGGCCTCACTCCGTCCCGGGGCGGCGAGACCAGATGCCGGGCAGCGCTGCCCTTTAAACGCTGTTGGGGCTCGGGTAAACTGGCCGAGGCCTAGTGAAGGGCGCTGCTTTTCCCAAAGTTGAGGGCAGCTCCTACCTATTTGCCTCTGTCCCCTCCCCTTTCATGTGATCGGAAACACGGCGAGCAACTTCTGCCTTATATCATCACTGCAAACAGCTTTCTCGGGAGTTTTTGCGGTGTATGTTTCTTTAAAGTGCAGTTGGAAAACTAACCAGCATTAATATTTTGCCATTTGGCCGAGTGACGGAATGGTCCCTTCCGCTCCCATTTAATATGTTGTGAATATCGTTGAAAAGTCCTTCGCCGAGGGAAGTTATGAGTGGGACGTCTAAAGAACAGTACCGCAGATGTTGAATGTCTGCAGTAAAACAAATACTGTTAATTCACTACTGTTAAATGTTCAAGCAACATCCGTGAGAGACAACTCAGGTCGATGGTCCTTCATCAGATTTAAGAAATGTTAGCAGAAGAGGAGCCGAACTGAAGGACAAGTCCAGAGGCAGAAGAGATCAGTTGAGGTGACAGGGCCAAGTCAAAGAGAATGGTAAAGGCAATGGTACATGACAGAAGGTTAACCTCAGCCAGGATGTAATGTTAAGGCTTTATAAGACGCTGGTGAGACCTCACTTGGAGTATTACGAGCAGATTTAGGTCTCTTATCTAAGAATGGATGTGCAGATATTGAAGAGGGTTCAAAGGAGGTTCACGAAAAGATCCGCAGTTGAAAGGCTTATTATATGAGGAGCGTTTGATGGCTCTGGGCCTGTACTCACTGGAATTCAGAAGAATAAGGGGGGAATTAACCTGTTGAAAGGCCTTGATAGAGTGGATGTGGAGAGGATGTTTCCTGTGGTGAGGGAGTCGAAGACTTGAGGCCAATACTTCAGAATAGAGGGGCGTCCATTTAGAATGGAGGTGAGGAGGGGTTTCTTTAGCCAGAGAGTGGTGAATCGGTGGAATTTGTTGCCACAGGCGGCTGTGGAGGCAATGTTGTTGGGTATATTTAAGGCAGAGGTTGATAGATCTGTGATTAGTCAGGGCATGAAGGGATACAGGGATAAGACAGGATACAGGGTCTCAGAGGGAAATGGATCAGCCATAATCCAGAGCAGACTTGATAGGCCAAATGAACTAATTCTGCTCTTGTATTTTATGGTTTCATCTGGAGGAAGTATAAATAGAAAGAAACATAAACATAAGAGATTCTGCTGATGCTGGAAATCCAGTGAAATGCTGGAGGAACTCAGTGGGCCAGACAGCATGTATAGAGAGAATAAAGAGTTGATGTTTCAGGCTGAGACACTTCATTAGAACTTGAATGCAATGGGTGGGGTATAGAAACCAGAATAGGAAGGTAGGGGGAAGGGAAGGAGTACAAGCTGATAGATTGTAGGTGAGGGGGATGGTTAGTGGGTGGGGGAGGGGTGATGAAGTGAGAAGTTGGAATGTGATAGGTGGAAAGGGTTATAAGCTGAAGAAGGGGGGAATTTGATAGGGGAGGAGAGTGGACCATGGGAGAAAGAGGAGAAGGAGGAACTCCAGAGGGAGGTGATGGGCAAGTGGGAAAAAGAGGATTAAGAGGGAAAATGGAAGAGGGAATAGATAAGAAAAGAAGAGTGAATTACCAGAAGTTGGAGAAATTGATGCAAGTTGGAGAAAGAATTGTGTGTATTATCACCATCTTGTATGATGTGAAATGTTTTTTTTTTGCAAAGGTGGTAGACTGTAAAGAGAATAAAATCACTATAAATTACAAAATGAATGCAAAAAAAGTAAAAATACTTGGGTTGAAGAAGGATTAAAAATATGTTGAGTACTGGAGTTAAGAAATAGAAAGATGACAATTGCTGAAAATTAATCCCAGAAGACTTTTGGAAGGTGATGTGCTGTTGTTCAAGCTTCATTTAGGCATTGTTGATCAAGTTTTGGAGAATGAAGCTAGAGGTCCAAGTCGAGATAGATTGGGAACAAAAATTCCAGGCAACTCAGACAGCATGAATGATGTGGATAAAGTCATTCTGTTAAGCTGTTACTCATTTGTTTTCTACAATGCAGAGGAATCCACACTGAGCATTAAATACAGTACACCAAACAGAAAAAAAATGTGCAAGTAAATTGCTGTTTCACCTGGAGAGTGCTTTTGGGAAGGGCAGCTATTGTTCTTGCAGTCACATAGGAAGGTGCTATGGGAGGGAGTATTGGCAGAAGTGGAAGAGCGGACCAAAGCACTCCAGAGGAAACAGCCCCCTTGGAATGCTTAAATTAGGGTAGGTGCAATAGATATATTGTGTTGGAGCTGTTGGAAGTCTGAAACAGCAATGCCATGAATGTGCTGTGGATGGAGCAAAGACAAAGATGGGAAAATATTTTCCTTGCTCTGAAAGTGAAGAAAAGGGAAGAGAGCAGGAATGTGAGAAGTAGAATAGGCATGGCTTATTAATTGAGGTAGAGGAGAACCTATCATCAGAGAGGGGGTAGGAAGAACTAATGGAGGTACTACTTTGGAAGGTTGTATCATCAAATCAGATATGGTGGTCTTGAGTAGAATGGAGATCTTAAGAAGTGTAGCTGTAGTAGTGGTGGGAATCTGTAGGTTTGCGAAAGATGCTGGACTGAGGCTATGTCCACACTAGACTGGATAAATCCATAACCAAATCTTTTTCTCTTCGTTTTTACCCTGCATCCACACTAAAACGGCATTTTCGTCCCCCGAAAACGGAGATTTTCAGAAACGCTCTCCAGAGTGTGTAATTTTGAAAACGCCGGATTGGCCAGAGCAGTGTGGACGGGGTAACCGGAGAAATCTGAAAACGCTGTCATGACGTGCCGGAACAAATGGTGACGGCGGCGCGCCATTTCATTGTTTTCTTGACTGCAACCTAACAATTTCAGAACAGACGGCAAAGAGACTGAAGCCAGAAGAGTTAGAAATGTACTCACCAAATGCTTTGACCCATAACTTAACTGAATAAATAAGTATACTCATTTTGCCCTGTTTTTTGTCCTTGCTATTTATGCAAGAACTTCTCTGACAATAGATGTGTAACAGCCTAATGTAACATTGTATGGAAATAGAAGATAATACTGATGCAGACATGTTTTATACATTTAGTCGCCAGCAGGGTCATACTGTCTGTGAACTCCCTGTCAGTTGCCTCCATACGCTCCAGTATTTGTTTGTTTTTTACTTTTAAGTCCTGCGCGAGAGCCAACAGCTGTCCGTCGTTTAAGTTTTTCCTAGTCTGTAACTGAACAAACACACACCGTCTTTCACGGCGAGATTCGACACCAAATATGTCGCTTGTTTTCGGTAGATGTGTCCTGTGCATGCACAGTAGGAGGAGATTTGCCAAAATATCTGTTTTAATGTGGACAGAGATATTTTTTAAAACGCCTAGTGTGGACACCTATCGTTATTACGCTAAACCGGCGTTTTCAAAATTATCTAGTCTAGTGTGGACGTAGCCTGAGATTTTACCCTGAATTGAAAAACCAAGGTGTCAAAAAAGGGAAGAGTCAGTGATATTCCAGTTGAAGGTATGAATAGGGCAGAAGCTGGCTCAGTGAAGGTATTGTACTTTCTAACTCAGCAAGGAGGTAGGGGAGTAGTTTTAATACAGTCATTAATGCACCAGAAAGAGAAATGAGGTGGGGGAGGGGTGGAAACGTGACTGCAAAGATCAATAAAACAGAGAAAGTTTGCCTGTCTCAGAGGAAGCCATAGCGTGTACTCCCTACAGGTTCCCACAGCTACCTCTTTGGTAGTGGTAGGAAAGATTGTTCAGAGTTCACCCAGGCAGTGAAGGATGGTAGTGGATTCAGACTGAATTCATTCAGGGAAGAAGCAAAGAGACTTCTGTGTTCTAGCAGGAGATTGGGGGAAAAAGATTCCCTCCCCCCTCCCCTCTTCTTCTGTTCTTCACTCTGGCCCCTTACCACTTTTCTCCAATCACCTCCCCTTAGATATCCCCTCCTTCCCTTTCTCCTATGGTCCACTCTCCCTTCCTATCAGATTTCTACCCCTCCACCCACCTGGCTTCACCTATCACCTTCTAGCTATCCTCCTTCCCCTCGCCCCCCCCCCCCACCAACTTTTGTTATTCTGATGTCTTCCCCTGTCTCTTCAGTCCCTGAAGAATCAATCATATTGCTAACAAACTTGTATCATACAAAATTAAATGTTGGAGGAACTCAGCAAATCAGACAGCATCTGTGGAGGGGAATAAACAGTGGACCCGATAAAGGGTCTCCACCCCAAAACATCGACTGTTTGTTCATTTCCATAGATGCTCCCTGACCTACAGAATTCTTCCAGCATGTTGTGCCTGTGTTGCTAGAGGGTGATTAGATAGACGTATAGTGTAACAGCCATTGGGAAGGTAAATTAAGGTGTTAACAGTGTGGTGGGGAGGAGTTTATTATCAGAAAAAGTTTATATATAGCTGGGAAGTGGTTGGACAAGGGAGCAAGAAAAGAGATGAGAGGAAGAAATGAATTTTGTAGTATTCTTGTTTACACAAGAATGCATAAAACAAGAACAGTTAGAATGAGAAATGGTTTCTTCCCCCAGGCCATTAGGCCTGAACTCTTTGTATTTGAAGTGTTAATCTGCTCTGTACCTTACAATATTTAATATTAATGCACTTCACTTATGTGTGATTCTTCTGTAGATTTTATCCTCACTTTCATAAGTTATGTGTTCTTTACACCCTGTTCAAAGAAATGTTGTCTCATTTCTATATACATTATTTAATAATATACATGGATATAACGTATATAGTTAAGTGACAATAAACTTGACTTGACACATGCATTTCAGGTCTCTGTCTTTCTCTTAATTTTGTCTCATCAAATACTTCACCTTCTTACTCTGGTTGTTTTAATCACTTCTGGCTGTCTGTACATCTTTCATCCGATTAACCAGAAATGGCTGAGAGTGCTGAAAACACATTCCTTAAGTTCTTCTGAACGTCCCTGGTGCGGAGTTAGCTGTGTTTATGATTAGCTGCCCATCCGTTTGTCCCAATACATGACTGTTAAAGATAATACTTTGAGTAGAAAGAAGTAGAATTTCAGTCAAGATCTGTGTATACTAACGCTGGATGTAGGAAAGTGATTTCTGCTTATTAGTAAACATCTTGCTTCAGGGCATATCCATGCAGTTACAAAGAAGGCTCAAAGGTGGCTCTTTCATTAGGAGTTTGAGATTTGATTTATGTCACCGAAGACACTTGCAAACTTTTTACATGTGTACCGTGAAGAGCATTCTAGCTGGCTGCATCACCCTCTGGTAAGGTGGGGGTGGGGGCTACTGCACAGGACTGAAAGAAACTGCAGGAAGTTGTGAACTCGGTCAGCTCCATCAGCGGATCAGCCTCCGTAGTATTCAGGACATCTGCAAGGAGCGACGCCTCAAAAAGGCAGCATTAAGGACCTCTATCTTCCGAGGCACGCCCTCTTCTCATTGCTACCATTAGGGAGAAGGTACAGGAGCCTGAAGGCACACACTTAAAGTTCAAAGTAAAATTTATTATCAGAGTACATACGTGTCACCACGTATACATTTTCTGTGGGCGTACTTAGCAAATCTATAGAACAATAACTGTAAACTAACTGTGCAAATGCAGCTGTAAGTAAATAGCAATAAATAATATGAAATAACAACATAAAAGCGTCTTTAAATATGAGTAGCTGTCCCCTTTTATTCAAGAGCCTGGATGGTTGAAGGGTAGTAATTGTTCTTGAACCTGGGGGTGTGAATTCTGAAGCTCTTGTACCTTCTACCTGATGGCAGCAGCAAGAAAAAAGCATGGCCTGGGTGGTGAGGATCTTTGATGATGGATGCTGCTTTTCTATGGCAATGTTTCATGTAAGATGTGCATAATAGTTGGGAGGGTTTTACACGTGATGTATTGGGCCAAATCCACGATTCAATGATTCAAGGACAGCTTCTTCCCCTATGCCATCTGATTTCTGAATGGACATTAAACCCATGAACAAGAGAAAATCTGCAGACGTTGGAATTCAAAGTAATGCACACAAAATACTGGAGTAACCTCAGGAGGAAACGAGCAGCATCTGTGGAAGAGAATAAGCAGTGGACATTTCAGGCGCAGACTCTTCATCAGGAGTGGAGGAAGAAGTACAAGGTAGTAGGTGATCGGTGAAATCGAGAGAAAGGGAGGTGTGAAGAGCAGGGAATCTGATTGGTGAAAGAGATAAAGGGTTGGAGAAGAGGGAATTTGATAGGAGAGGACGGAAGGCCATGGAAGAAAGGGAAGGTGGAGGAGCACTAGAGGGAGCTGCTGGACAGGTAAGGAAATGGGAATGGGGAATAGAGAAGGGGACAACTACTGGAAATTCAAGAAATCGATGTTCATGCCATCAGGTTGGAGGCTACCCAGACGGAATGCAAGGTGTTCCTCCAACCCGAGTGTGGCCTTATCACTACAGTAGGAGAGGTCACGGACTGACGTGTCAGAAGTAGAATTGAAATGGGTGGCCACTGGGAGATCCTGCTTTTTCTGGCTGACAGTCACGTAGGGAGCAATCCCTGTAGAAAGCAGAAAGTGGGGGAGGGTAAGATGTGCCTGGTGCTGGAACCCCATAGGACATGGCGGATGTTACAGAGGACTAAATGCTGGATACGGAGGCTGGTGGGGTGGTAGATGGATGGAGTAAGGGTAGACGTGTGCGAAATGTGGGAGAGGGCAGCATTGATGATGGAGGAAGAAAAGTCTCTTCCTTTGAAGGAGGACGACATCTCATTAGTTCTGGAATGAAAAGCCCCATCCTGAGAGCAGATGCAGCGGAGACAGAGGAATTGAGAGAAGGTTGGCATTTTTTACAAGTAACAGGATGGGAAGAGGAATAGTCCAGGTAGCTGTGAGAATCCGTGGGTTTATAAAAAGGTATTGGTGGACAAACTGTCTCCAGAGAGATCGAGAAAGGGAAAATGGACCAGGTAAATTTGAAGGCAGGGTGGAAGTTGGAAGCAAAATTGATGAAGTCAACAAGGGTTGCAGGAAGCAGCACCAATACAGTCGTCGATGTAGCATAGGAAAAGTTGGGGAGTGATACCAGGTGTAGGCTTGGAACGTGGACTGTTTCACAAAGCCAACAAAAAGGCAGGCATACCAGGGACTCGTGAGTGCCCATTGTTACCCCATTAATTTGAAGGAAGTGGTAGGGGCCAAAGGAGAAATTACTGAGAGTGAAGATCAGTTCCGTCAGATGGAGAAGAGTGATACTGGAGGGGAACTGGTTGGGTCTGGTGTCCAGAAAGTAGCAGAAGGCTTTGAGGCCTTTCTGATGGGGATGGAGGTGTATAGGGACTGGGCTTCCATGGTGAAAATGAGACGACTAGGGCCAGGGAACTTGAACTCAATGAAAAGGTCAAGAGCATGTGAAGTGTCATGGATGTAGGTAGTAAGAGGCTGAACCAGGGAGGATAAAGGTATGCAGATATAGGTTTGGTGGGGCAGAAACAAGCAGAAGCAATAAGACCATAAGATATAGGAGCAGAAGTAGGCAATTCGGCCCATTGAGTCTGCTTCCCCACTCAATCATGGGCTGATCCAATTCTTCCAGTCATCCCCACTCCCCTGCCTTCAGCCCATACCCTTTGATGCCCTGGCTAATCAAGAACATATCTATCTCTGCCTTAAATGGGTCCACCTGGTCAGGCAGGTTTGTGGATCTTGGGAAGTAAGTAAAAACGGGAGGTACAATTCAGGGAACTTCGAGGTTGGTGGCAGTCGACCCATGAACACTACCTCACTAATTTAATTTAAATATTTAAATTAAGTAGTGCAAAAAAAGTTGTGTGTGTGCGTATATATACACAGACATACTGTAATTCCGTTTTTATTATTATGTTTTGCATTGTACTGCTGCCATAAAAAGAGGAAATTTCACAACATATACCAGTGATATTAAATCTGATTCTAATTTAGGTGATGGATTTTCAATCTGTGTGAGGACTATTCCAGATAAAATTAAGTCCATTTTGACAGCAGTTATGTTGGTCAATGCTAGACCAAGGGAAGGATGTGTGTTACTCAATGACAGGAGTGAACAAGCCTGTCAGTCCAGTGATTACATTTAAAAAGTTAGTTATTGAGAAAGGAAATACAGGTGTCCCCCGCTTTACGAATGTTCACTTTACATCGCTTCGCTTTTACAAAAGACCTACGCTAGTAACCTGTTTTCACATTACGAAGAGGATTTTCGCTTTTACAAAAATTTTTCCCATATAAATTAATGGTTCTTCACTTTATGCCATTTCAGCTTAAGAAAGGTTTCATAGGAACACTCTACCTTTGTAAAGGGGCGGTGGGGAGACACCCGTAGTATTCCTAAGTGAATCTAATTTTTGTGAAGGAAAGTAAGCAATGTCCATTGTTGGGCACCCATTTTAAAGGAGTTTGTTAGTCTTGATATGTAACAATTTCAATATTTTTTTGGGGATTTCATTTGAAACAAGAACTTGTATTTATGATTATGTTTTGAAAATTAGGTCACATTTTAATTAAAGAGCAGCATCTCTGCCTTTGAGTGCGTAAACAGGAAGGAGAAACGAGGAGCATGGTGTCCAGTGATTTTCTTTCTCTTGTAGTTACTAATTTAATGTTATGTGAGTTGTGAAATACAGTTTAAAATTCCAGTAATGACAATGCGCTGATGCTGCATCGTTATGCTGTACTTTTGTAGGAAAATGTTTTCTCCCATTTGCTCAGGGCACTTTGACCCAGTCAAAGTTGAGCTTTCCATAAATGTATTATTGGCCTAGCACAACAATGAAGACTTTTCCTAATCAACTTGTGTTTATGTCACAACCGAATAGGAAAAAGGGCTTTTAAAGTGTCACCTTCACCTTATCGCAGCAATCTCTGTGGTGATGTACCGTTTGTCTCTGCTTCTATTTATATTATTTTGACAATGTAGTCACATTACTTATGTGGCAAGTGAAACCATAATTATGGGGATTAACTGGAGGAATGTTTCACCCTATTGTTTCATCATGCGAAAAAAAAGTGAATAGTTTTCCAGGAACAGCATTCGTCATCATCGTTCTGTGCTGTGTCATATGACGTAGGTCTCAGCGTCTCATGAAAGGATCAGTGTCAAACCTCGTTGTCAGGTGTGGGTAAGTGTGCCCAACGAGGGTCACCAGTTCGGGAGTGGGGGGGAAACAGATGGTAAGCTGCAACAGCGCATTAGTGCAAGGGATTTTATTTAGTGCCAGGTGGAAAAAAAACGCAAAAGCTGCCCGAAATTTGTGAAGAAAAGAAGTGTTTACAAATAGAAAAATGAACACAAACATGTATGTGCATAATAATTACAAATATACAGAGGCTTTCTCCACAACACATTTTGTCATTAACTTTCCAATGTAACTATTCACCAACCATCAAGTCCAATCCATCACCTCTCAGCAAAGCCAGACTGCAAGTTTAAATCTGCCTGCATAGGGTGTCATGCATCTGCTCCCACTAACCCAGGCATCATTTTAGGATGTCCCAAACTGACCCTCTGGTCTTTTGGGGCCATTCTGCTGTCTACAAACCGACGTAACAGTGTGAGTGAAAATAAATGAAATTGCTTGGAATGCCTGTGTCTTGAATCCTTATTTTATCAGCTATAAACCAGCAGAGCACGTTAACTGAAGGGATTGTTGTGATTAGCCAAGCTAGTGATTGCTTTTTCTGTTGGGGTGTGTAAATGGAACTGCAGAATGGGAGGACAAAATTTGTAAACTACTGGGGAAACTAGACCAGGGACAGAACAAGGAGGAGTGACTAACTGGGCAAAGAGGCAAGGTTAACGGGAGAATTAGCATTGGAGCGTAGAAAGTTGAGGGGGGATTTGATCGAGGTATTTAAAATTTTGAGAGGGATAGATAGAGTTGTCGTGAATAGGCTGTTTCCATTGAGAGTAGGGGAGATTCAAACGAGAGGACATGATTTGAGAGTTAGGGGGCAAAAGTTTAAGGGAAACACGAGGGGGTATTTCTTTACTCAGAGAGTGATAGCTGTGTGGAATGAGCTTCCTGTAGAAGTAGTAGAGGCCAGTTCAGTTGTGTCATTTAAGGTAAAATTGGATAGGTATATGGACAGGAAAGGAGTGGAGGGTTATGGGCTGAGTGCGGGTAGGTGGGACTAGGTGAGATTAAGAGTTCGGCACGGACTAGGAGGGCCGAGATGGCCTGTTTCCGTGCTGTGATTGTTATATGGTTATAACAACCTTTTCTGTCACAGTCAGGTTTAGGCAAATGTGCTGCCCAAGCAAAATTATAACAGTGGACTTCAAACATACCACAGACTTATAACAGACTGAAGTTCAAAGGATATTTATTATCAAAGTACACACATCACAATATACCACTCTGAGATTCATTTTCTTGTGGGCATTTGCAGTAAATAGAAAGAAACACAATAGTCATTGAAAATCTGCACACGGCAAAGATGTACAAACAGCCAATGTGCAAAAGCCAACAAACTGAGCAAATACAAAAAGGAAATAAAAATAATAAATATATAAGCAATAAATATTGAGAACATGAGTTGTAGAGTCCTTCAAGGTGAGTTCATAAGTTGTGGAATCAGTTCAGTGTTGGGGTGAGTGAAGTTATCCCCTATGGTTCAGGTGCCTGATGGTTGTTCCTGAACTGGTGATGTGGGATTTGAAGATTGTGTATCTCCTTCCTGATGGCAGCAGTGAGAAGAGAACGTAGTCTTGATTGTTTGGGGTTCCTGATGGTGGGTGCTGCTTTCCTGCGACAGTGCTCCTTGTAGATGTGCTCAGTGGTGAGAAGGGCTGTACTTGTGAAGGAATGAGCTGTTTGTACCCCATTCCAGGGTGTTGGTGTTCCCATACCCCACTGTGATGCAACCAGTCAGTATACTCTGCACCTAGAATTTGTAGAAGTTTGTCCACGTTTTAGGTGGCATGCTGAATCTGCACAAACCTCTAAGAAAGTGATGCTGCCTTTGTAGTGGTACTTGCGTGCTGGGCCCAGGACAAATCCTATGAAATGATAACGCTGATGAATTTAAAGTTGCTGACCCTCACAGCCTCTGATCCCCTGATGAGGACTGATTCGTGGACCTCTGGTTTCCTCCTCCTGCATTCAACAGTCATCTCTTTGGTTTTGCTGACATTGAGTTGGAGGTTGTTGTGGCACCACTCACCCAGATTCTCAGTCTCCCTCCTGTATACTGATTCGTATATGAGGAAAAAGAAAAAAATTGATATAGTATATAAATCAAAGAGCAAGAAATCAACAGATTGGAATGGATATGATATGTAGTTAATTAAAAATATAATTGACTGTGTTGTGAAACCACTGACTCATATTTGTAATCAGTCTTTGATTGCTGGAAAATTTCCCAATAAAATGAAAATAGCCAAGGTCATTCCAATATAAAAGCCAGAGATAAACATGTATTTTCAAATTATAGACCAGTTTCTTCGCTCTCACAGTTTTCCAAAATATTGGAAAAAAATATTTGTAAGAAGGTTAGATAATTTTATAACAAAACATAATATACTCTGTGAACAGCTATATGGTTTCAGAAAAAAAAAACAGATCCACTACAGTAGAACTAATAGATTTTGTAGAAGAAATATCAAACGGTATAGAAAGAAATGAAGACACTGTGGGAATATTCCTTGATCTAAAAAAAGCATTTGACACCATTGACCATAAATTATTATTAACAAAATTAGAAAGATATGGTATTAGAGGGGTGGCATATGACTGGTTAAGTAGTTATTTGGAAGACAGGTATCAGTGTGTACATATAAAGCAACGAATTCAAAACTTTAGAGGGTAACTTGTGGGGTTCCACAAGGTTCAGTGCTTGGTCCATTGCTATTCATTTTGTATATAAACGATATATGTATCATCTCTCAGACATTAAAATGTATATTATTTGATGATACAACTGTATTTTATAGTGGGGAACATCTGAAACAACTTTTGGATACAGTAGAGAAAGAACTAAAAATTATAAAGAAATGGTTTGATACTAACAAATTATCACTGAATCTAAGTAAAACTAAATTCATAATATTTGGAAACCGTGTACCAAACTTGTATAGTAAACTTAGAATAAATGATGTTGAAATTGATAAGGTATTAATCACTTTTTAAGAGTGGTAATAGTAAATTAAGCTGGAAATCACAAATAAATTATGTCAAAGCAAAACTGTCAAAATCTATTGCAATACTGTACAAAGCGCAGGATTTCTTAAATCAGGAATCTTTGTATATGTTATACTGTTCACTTATCGTCCCATACATGACTTGCTGTGTCGAGGTCCGTGTACTTTTATGCGTTGATTTCCTGCCGCATGATTGGCTGATTCAATATTTGCATTAATGAGCAGGTGTGCATAATAAAGTGGCCACTGAGTTTAGATACTGATTTGATTGCAATCACAAAAGGACCTGTAATGCTGAGTGGAAGATGGACTTCACAATCTGCGGTCTGTTTGTTTCTGTCTAACAGTGAGAGGATAGTAGCGTAGCGGTTAGCACACCACTTTACAGTAAATTCCTGCCACTGCCTCTAAGGAGCTTGTACATTTTCCCCATGACTGCTTGACTCTCCTCTGGTTTCCTCCCACAGTCCAAAGACATACCAGTTGGTAATTTAATTGGTCTTCGTTAAATGTCCCTTGATTGGGCTAAGATTAAATTGGCGTTTGGCTCAAGGAGCTGGAAAGCTCTGTTCTGCACTGTATCTCAATAAAAATGGACAGATTTTACTGGTTTTTAGAAACATGGAAACATAGAAAATAGGTGCAGGAGTAGGCTATTCGGCGCTCTGAGCCTGCACCGCCTTTCAGTATGATCATGGCTGATCATCCAACTCAGAACCCTGTACCTGCTTCCTCTCCATACCCCCTGATCCCTTTAGCCACAAGGGCCAGATCCAACTTCTTCTTAAATATAGCCAATGAACCGGCCTCAACTGTTTCCTGTGGCAGAGAATTCCACAGATTCACCACTCTCTGTGTGAAGAAGTTTTTCCTCATCTTGGTCCTAAAAGGCTTCCCCTTTATCCTTAAACTGTGACCCCTCGTTCTAGACTTCACCAACATCGGAAACAATCTTCCTGTATCTAGCCTGTCCAATCCCTTTAGAATTTTATACGTTTCAATAAGATCCCCCCTCAATCTTCTAAATTCCAGTGAGTATAAGCCTATTCGATCCAGTCTTTCTTCATATGAAAGTCCTGCCATCCCAGGAATCAATCTGGTGAACCTTCTTTGTACTCCCTCTATGGCAAGAATGTCTTTCCTCAGATTAGGGGACCAAAACTGCACACAATACTCTAGGTGCGGTCTCACCAAGGCCTTGTACAACTGCAGTAGAATCTCCCTGCTCCTGTACTCAAATCCTTTTGCTATGAATGCCAACATACCATTTGCCTTTTTCGCCGACTGCTGTACCTGCATGCCCACCTTCAATGACTGGTGTACAATGATACCCAGGTCTCGTTGCACCTCCCCTTTTCCTAATCGGCCACCATTCAGATAATAATCTGTTTTCCTGTTCTTACGACCAAAGTGGATAACCTCACATTTATCCACATTAAATTGCATCTGCCATGAATTTGCCCACTCACCTAACCTATCCAAGTCACCCTGCATCCTCTTAGCATCCTCCTCACAGAAAACACCGCCGCCCAGCTTCGTGTCATCCGCAAACTTGGAGATGCTGCATTTAATTCCCTCGTCTAAATCATTAATATATATTGTAAACAACTGGGATCCCAGCACTGAGCCTTGGGGTACCCCACTAGTCACTGCCTGCCATTCTGAAAAGGTCCCGTTTACTCCCACTCTTTGCTTCCTGTCTGTCAACCAATTCTCTGTCCACATCAATACCATACCCCCAATACCGTGTGCTTTAAGTTTGCACACTAATCTCCTGTGTGGGACCTTGTCAAAAGCCTTTTGAAAATCTAAATATACCACATCCACTGGCTCTCCCCATCCACTCTACTAGTAACATCTTCAAAAAATTCTATAAGATTCGTCAGACATGATTTTCCTTTCACTAATCCATGCTGACTTTGTCTGATGATTTCACCTCTTTCCAAATGTGCTGTTATCACATCTTTGATAACCGACTCTAGCAATTCCCCACCACCGATGTCAGACTCACCGGTCTATAATTCCCTGGTTTTTCTCTCCCTCCTTTTTTAAAAAGTGGGGTTACATTAGCCACCCTCCAATCCTCAGGAACTAATCCAGAATCTAAGGAGTTTTGAAAAATTATCACTAATGCATCCACTATTTCTTGGGCTACTTCCTTAAGCACTCTGGGATGCAAACCATCTGGCCCTGGGGATTTATCTGCCTTTAATCCCTTCAATTTACCTAACACCACTTCCCTACTAACATGTATTTCCCTCAGTTCCTCCATCTCACTCGACCCTCGGTCCCCTACTATTTCCGGAAGATTATTTATGTCCTCCTTAGTGAAGACAGAACCAAAGTAGTTATTCAACTGGTCTGCCATGTCCTTGTTCCTTATGATCAATTCACCTGTTTCTGACTGTAAGGGACCTACATTTGTCTTGACCAAACTTCTTCTTTTCACATATCTATAAAAGCTTTTACAGTCAGTTTTTATGTTCCCTGCCAGCTTTCTCTCATACTCTTTTTTCCCTTTCCTAATTAAGCCCTATGTCCTCCTCTGCTGGTCTCTGAATTTCTCCCAGTCCTCAGGTGTGCCGCTTTTTTTTGCTAATTTATATGTTTCTTCTTTGGACTTGATACTATCCCTAATTTCTCTTGTCAGTCACGGGTGCACTACCTTCCCTGGTTTATTCTTTTGCCAAACTGGAATGAACAATTGTTGTTGTTCATCCATGCAATCTTTAAATGCTTGCCATTGCATGTCCACCATCAACCCTTTAAGTATCATTTGCCAGTCTATCTTAGCTAATTCACGTCTCATACCTTCAAAGTTACCCTTCTTTAAGTTCAGAACCTTTGTTTCTGAATTAACTATGTCACTCTCCATCTTAATGAAGAATTCCACCATATTATGGTCACTCTTACCCAAGGGGCCTCACACGGCAAGATTGCTAACTAACCCTTCCTCATTGCTCAATACCCAATCTAGAATGGCCTGCTCTCTAGTTGGTTCCTCGACATGTTCGTTCAGAAAACCATCCCGCATACATTCCAAGAAATCCTCTTCCTCAGCACCCTTACCAATTTGGTTCACCCAATCTATATGTAGATTGAAGTCACCCATTATAACTACTGTTCCTTTATTGCACGCATTTCTAATTTCCTGTTTAATGCCATCCCCAACCTCTCTACTACTGTTAGGTGACCTGTACACAACTCCCACCAGCGTTTTCTGTCCCTTAGTGTTATGCAGCTCCACCCATATCGATTCCACATCCTCCAGGCTAATATCCTTCCTTTCTATTGCGTTAATCTCCTCTCTAACCAGCAATGCTACCCCACCTCCTTTTCTTTCCTGTCTATCCCTCCTGAATATTGAATATCCCTGAATGTTGAGCTCCCATCCTTGGTCACCCTGGAGCCATGTCTCTGTGATCCCAACTATATCATATTCATTAATAACTATCTGCACATTCAATTCATCCACCTTGTTACGAATGCTCCTCGCATTGACACACAAAGCCTTCAGGCTTGTTTTTACAACACTCTTAGCCCTTACACAATTATGTTGAAAAGTGGCTCTTTTTGCTTTTTGCCCTGGATTTGCCTGCCTGCCACTTTTACTTTTCACCTTACTACTTTTTGCTTCTACCCTCATTTTACACCCCTCTGTCTCTCTGCCCTTGTTCCCATCCCCCTGCCACATTAGTTTAAATCCTCCTGAACAGCAGTAGCAAACGCTCCCCCAGGACATTTTATTTTATATATTTTATAAAATATTCTGAAGTTGATATGCAAGTGTTTATAACAAGCATTTTTTTTTGTGTTGCAGATATTTTTAACTATGTAATATCACTTTGGTAAATATGGATAAAAATATTGGGGAGCAGCTCAACAAGGCTTTTGATGCATATCGTCAGGTATGTGTGGAGAGAGACAACATCAAGAAAACATTAGAGCAACGGGTACGTAATCTGTTCATAGATTATTGAGTACTAAATAGAATATAGCAGGTGTGAACTTCAATGAAAATTAATGAATTGTCTCAAGTATCTAGATGGGGATCTGAATTAATTACAGTGATTTACAGTTTCTTATGGCTTAACAAATTTAACAGACGTGTTTACTAAATTCCTTCTGTATCTCTTAATAACTATTGGATATCACAACATGATACAAATGTTTGGATTTTGGCTTTGCAGTCCTGTGCAAAAATCTTAGGCCCATACATATGGCTGGGGTGCTTAAGACATTTGCACAGTACTGTAGTAATTTTATTTATTGCACTCTACTGCTGCAAAAAAAAATCTTAACATATGTGAGTGATAATAAACCTGATTCTGATATGGGTCTCTAATGTGGGCTGAGAGTGGGAAGGGGGCAAGGAGAGGGGAATCAAGATTGGAAAAAGAGTAAGAGAGAGGGGAGAGTGGAGAAAGCACCAGAGAGACATTCTGTAATGATTAATGAACCAATTGCTTGGAATTAAAGGACCTTACCTGGTGTCACAGGGCCGGGTTTGTCTGCACTCGTGCCACTCCCTGCCCCTGCCACCTATCCCATATCCCTCCCACGACACTCTACTCTCGCCATTCCCAACATCCTTTGCTTCTGCCAGATTCTTCACTCCATGCTGACAAATATAGTACTGTGCGAAAGTCTTGGGCACCATAGATGTGTACTTTTGTAAAACATCTGTATTTGCATTATATTATAGAATCAGCTATTTTAGACAAAGTTAAAAGAATTATTTGTACAAATTGTATTTTGTTTTCAGATTTCTGCCTTAGAACAAACTCTGGAAAAGAAACAAACTGTCATTGCAAAATTACAATCACAGGTTGCCTCTACCACCCCCAGAGGTAAGTGGTAGCTGTCAAATAATCCAATCATCACTATTACTTAAATTCATCAGGCCAGCCTGTGTGTGTTTTTTTTTATACCTAGCTGCTCGGGGGTTATTCTTTGCAATGTACGAATGAGTTTGTTTTGAAATACAGCGGATTCCAGTTAATTGGGCCATCGGTTAATCAAGGCAACTGCTTATTTGGGACGACTCTTAAAAAACAAAAGCTAAATCAAGAAAATAACTGGGATTCCCTTCATTTATTTGGGACACTATGCCACTTAATTCAGGTAGGAAACTGTTGCTGAACAGTTTCTAACTAGCATCAGTTGCATGCACTGGTGTGGCCGTTAGACACTACATACACCATGCTTAGAGCGAACAGTTTTTAAATAGTGTCAGTTGTGTGTATTTATGTTCAAAAAGCAGTGATTTTTGTCACTGATAGTTGGTGAGAAATAAGCTGTAAGGCAATTCAGGACTGATCTGCTGAGTGTGTTTTCAAGCATTGTGGCTTGAGAAAGCCAGAAACCTCCAGGAGCAAAAATGAAACGATTTCACTACTTCAACAAGTTAGGATCTATGAAGAATTTGAAGCTATCAACAATCACCCAGTATGTTACAATGAAAATGAAGATTTGGAGGATGCTGTTGTTGAAAGCATTTGTGTATACCTGTGCAGTGAATAAAAACAGTGGATGTTATGGGCTGAGACCCTTTCCATAGATGTCGCCTGATCTGAGTTCCTCCAGCATTTTGTGTGCGTTGGTTTGGATTTACAGCATCTGCGGACTTTCTCGTGCTTACAGCTTGCTCGCCATTCTTTACTGCCCTGGCTTGAGTTTCAACTGTATGCAGACAGGACACAATATCCATGGCCAGCACCAATCAATGGAGCCCTCATTATGACTATTTCCATGAAACTTCTGCTAAGTGGGGCAGCCACTTAATTGAGCCAAAATGTCCTAACCCGATGTGTATTAACCAAATCCACTGTTCTTAGTTTCTAATCCTTTTGCGTGGTATTCCTCAACTGTATTTTCCTTGGGCTGTCTTCAATTCATCAATGATGGCTGCATGTTTCCTTTTTCTCCTTTGTTCTCTTTTTGTTGTCACTATCCTGCAACATCCCCCCCAAAAAAACTTTGTGAATAAGGCTTTGTTCACTCTCTTGGCACTGATTTCTGGTTTTAACTTTTACTCCCATAATTGGAAAACAGATGGAATGAAATCCTACTACTAATCATTGTATTTCTAATTTTGTGCGTAACATAAATTGCTTAACTGTGATGCCATCTGCCAGCTTTATAAACGCTTAGATGAATTGCTTTTACTTTGTATATTGCCTTTTTTACTGCATTAGAATTTACTAAGATAGAACAGTATCACATTTACTCTTGCTTTTTTATACTTTTTATAATATTTCGTTTTTAATGTTTCACCAGATTTTGCCCATTCTTCTCATTGTGAATTTTAAATCTCCTTCAGAATGATAGAGATTGGGGGTGACTAAGGTTAACATTTCAAAGACTGGAAATCAGGTGTTAAAGCACTGATTTGCAGTTTTAATTGAGATGATTTGGGGTCATATTTGTTCCCTTGAAGCAGGTCACTTATTTAAATGTTTTGTATTACAGTAGGCAGAAGATTCCCTTTTAGTTTAACACATGTGAGGAGTATGTTGTTCTTTACATTATAGGAGGAGTCAGATTTGTGTTCACTTTGGTCTTTGGGGTTCTGACATTTCTGTCATTCTTTGGGGATTTTCGCTTTGGTGGATGTCTGCAAAGAGTAAGAGTTTGAGGTTGTATACTGTATACATTCTCTGATATTAAATGGAACCACTGAACTTTCTGACATCTGTTACATCATGTAAAATGTTACGTCATTTTACTCTTTTTATCCATATTTGGACAAGGCTGTGATGAGGTCCAAAGAGGCACTTACTGTATTGTTGACAGCCTCCGTCATTTTCCTGATCGATAAGAGAAGACTGATTGTGTCGTCATTAGTTGGTGTGATATATCCCTCATTTTGGGAATAGGACTTATCCAAGCACTATTCAGATTTTTAGGTAATGCCTGTGTTTTAAATATCCTGAAATCCACTTGGCTCAAGGCGCAGCTCGAATTAAGATTCATTTACTTATCACATGTATCTCGAACTATGGAGTGAAATGTGTCATTTATGTTAACAACCAACACAAACTAAGGATGTACTGGGGGCATTTTGAAAGTGTCACCACACATTTCTGGTGCTAACATAGTATGCCCACCATGTTCACTAGAACATAAGCAATGAAACAACAGCAGCAAAACAAAGCAACACATGCAAAATGCTGGAGGTACTCAGCAAGTCAGGCAGCATCTATGAACGTGAATAAACAGTCAATATTTCAGGCTGAAACCCTTCTTCAGGACTGGAAAGGAAGGGAGAAGACATCAGAATAAAAAGGTGGGGAGAAGGAAAGGAGGATAGCGAGAAGGTGATAGTTGAAGCCAGGTGGATAGGAAAGGTTTGGAGAGAAAGAAATCTGATAGGAGAGGAAAGTGGGCCATAGGAGGGAGGGGAGGAGGAAGGGACCCGGGGAGGGGAGGTGATAGGCAGGTGAGAAGAGGTAATGGGCCATAATGGGGAATAGAAGAAGAGGGGAAGGGAAAGGAACATTTTTTAAACTGGAAGGAGAAATTGATATTTCTGCCATCAGGTTGGAGGCTAGCAAGATGGAATTGAATGTGTTTCTCCTCCATTCTGAGGATGACCTCATTGTAACAGAAGACCGATATGTCGGAATGGGAATGGAAGTTAAAAGTTTGGCCACCGGGATGTCCCACTTTTGGTGGAGGGAGTGGAGCAGTTCAACAAACCGTCTCCCAGTTTACGACCAGTGTTACCAAAGTAGAGGAGGCTGCACTGGGAGCACCGGACACCTATAAGCACCAGACAAGGGGGGGGGGGGTGTTTACATATACACACGGTGATAGGGTCTCCTTGGGAGATGGTGGATATTATAGACAATGATGTGTTGGATGCAGAGGCTCATAGGGTGGTACAAACGCTATCACTCTTAAGTTGGTGGGAAGATGGAATGAGCGCCAATGTTTGGGAAATGAAGGCAATGCAAGTGAACACAGTATCAGTGGTGGAGGAAGGGATAGCCTATTCTTTGAAAGAGGACATCTCTGATGTCCTGGAAAGTCTCATCCTGGGAGTAGACATGACAGAGATGAAGGAACTGAGAAAAGGGAATAGCATTTTTTACAGCAGACAGTGTGTGAAGTGGTATAGTCAAGATATCTATGGGAATTGGTAGGTTTATAAAAGATGTCGCTCAACAGTTTGTCTCCAGAGATGGAGACAAAGAGATCAGGAAAGAGGAGAGAGCTGTCAGAAATGGACCAAGTGAATTTAAGAGCAGGGTGAAAGTTGGAGGCAAAGTTGATGAAACTGATGAGCTCAGCATGGGTGCATGAAGCAGCACCAATGCAGTCATCGATGTAATGGAAGCTTTACCGGGGAAGGCTTGGAACATGGACTGTTCTATGTAGCCAGTGAAAAGGCAGGCGTAGCCAGGTCCCATGTGGGTGCTCATGGCTATTCCTCAAGCCTGGAGAAAGGGGGAGGAACCAAAGGGAAAAATTGTTATGGGGGAGGACCAGTCCTACCAGATGGAGGAGGGTGGTGGTGGAGAGGAACTGGTTTGTTCTTTTATTGAGAAAGAAGTGGAGATTTTTAAGGTCTTCTTGATGAGGGATAGAAGTGTACCCATGGACATCCATGGTATAAATGAGGCCGTCAGGACCAGGGAATTGAAAGTTAAAGAGGAGATCAAAAGCATGTGAAGTGTATATGTAGGTGGAAAGGTACTGAACCAAGGTGGAAGGAATGAAGTTGAGGTATTAGTTCAATGTGTCAGGAGCAGGCAGAGACAATAGGCCTACCTGGATAGTCAGGTTTGTGGATGGAGGTAGAAGCAAGTAGTGCAGGGTAAGGGAACTATGAATTTGGTGGCAATGTGTCAGATAAATGAGTTATGACCAAAGGAAAAATGGCTGGAGTCACTTTCAATTTAATGCGAGGGTGCATATTAGGTGAGTCCAAAATGAAACTTGCAAAAATTAGTGAAAATATTGAAAGGAAAACTGCCAATATTTGCAGAAAGATATTTACCAGAAAACACAATAATGGCTCTGAACTTATTATGGTTTAGTGTGAATTCTGGATTCTTGATCTCTCCCCACTGAGGATGAAGAGCACTTTTTCTTTACGGCTCAAGGACATACCACCCTTAATTACCCTCAAGGTTAACTAAAAACTACACGAGTTAGAATATGATGCATCCCACAATGTAGTTATAATCACATTACAAAATAAGCAGAAGTAGCTACATTGAATACAGTATAGAAACAACATGCACATTTGCACATCCCCATTACTAAAGAAATGGAATATTCTGCCCTTTTGGTGGTAAAGACAGCATAAAGCCAACCTGAGTGCATCAACTTGATTTATGACTATTATGAGAATATACTGGGGAAGACATTGAAGTGTGCACCAACAGCAGAATGACAGGACGATGTTTGTATATGTGTGAATGCGCCTGTGTAAGGATTGCATTTACTGAGTGATCTCCATCACACAGTTGATGGGAGTTCTCCAGAGGTGATGAAGTCAGTGATGATATCAGACGCAGTTTACTGACGGTCCGGAGTGGGGTCCCCTTCAAAGGGTAGGTATGAAGGGGTGTCTGAGTTGCTGGCCTCAGCAATGCAGAGTTCAGTCCACTACACTACAACAGCGCCCCTTTTGTTTGTGAGTTTGATGCTAAGGTTGGGATTGGTGTGGAGAGAGAAGAGGGCAGTGCGCCTAGAGGGGGTAAGGTTCGAGGAAGAGAGAGAGGAGTGCAGCAGTCGAGCCAGGTGATAACTCATTGGCAATTTGAGAAGGCAGAGAACCAGAGTGGGGACACAGTCTTCTGGGCTTCCAGTCTCCATTGGGCCTCCGACTTCCCCTGTGTGTTCGAAGACTCATACACCCAGGGCTTCAGTCGTTAAGCCTTGACTGCTTTCTTTGTACTGCCACTTGCATGCTAGGCCCAGGATAGATCTTCTGAAATGATAACGATTTCCTTATGAGGAGGACTGGCTCCTAGATCTCCAGTTTCCTCCTCCTGTCATCAATAATCAGTTCCTTGGACTTGCTGACATTGAGTGAGAGGCAGCACTCAGCCAGATTTTCAATTTCCCTCCTTTATGCTGATTCGTCACCACCTTTGATTCAGCCAATGATGATGTTGTCGCCAGGCAAACTTAAATATGGCATTGGAGCTGCGTTTAGCCTCACAGTCATACGTATAAAGCAAGTGGGGGGGTTATACACACAGCGTTGTGATGCACATGTGCTGATAGAGATTGTAGAGCAGGTGTTGTGCTGATCCGAACTGACTGGGGCTTGCAAGTGAGTAAATCAAGCATCCAGTTGCTAAGGAGGTATTGAGCCCTAGGTCTTGAAGATTATTGATTAGTCTTGAGGAGATGATGGTATTGGTTGCTGAGCTGTAGTCAGTGAAGAGCTCCTGATGTATGCATCTTTGCTGTCCAGATGTTCTGGGGTTGATTGAAGAGTCAGTGAAATGGCATCTGCTGTGAATCTTTTGCGGTGGTGGTTAAAATTGACCGGATCCAAGTTGCTTCTCAGGCAGATTTGATATGTTTCAGAACCAACTTGTCAAAGCACTTCACTGTAGATATAAGTGCTACTGCATGATAGTCATTGAGGCAGATCACCATATTATTGGGCACTGGTATAACTGAAGCCTGCTTAAAGCAGGCGGGTACCGCAGACTGCCGAAATGAGAGGATTAAGAATCTCAGTGAACACTCCAGCCAGTTGATCAGCGCAGGTCTTTGGTGCTCAGCCAGGTACCCCATCTGGGCTCGATGTTTTCCGTGGATTAGCCCTCCTGAAGGATGCTCTCATGCTGGCCTCAGAGACTGAGAGTTACAATAGGATCTGTGGTTTTGTCAACAGATGGGAGCAGCCTGCTGCCAGTCCACAATGATGGCCATTGTCATCACGGTGTCAGCCATGCTTGGGCCTCACATCTCAGGACAGAGCTTCTGTGTCATTCGTTCGTGATCCGCTCTCGCGGGCAGCCAATGCACTTTGCCATGGCAGCTAACTCCAGAGTGAAGAGATCTCAATGTCAGTGTCTGGTGGCATTAGTGATGACAGGTCTTAGCTCTGTGTTATCATGCACCAGAGCACAGCCTAAGTCAATGTCTTTCTTCTCACCACTGATGTTGCCTGGAGTAAAAGTGCATGTTTTATGAGAATAGGTTGGATCTTTTTGCTTTGAAGTGGAGAAGGCTAAAAGGATGTGTACAAAATTGTGAGGGGCACAGATTTTCGTTCATTATGTGCCATGTCATATGATGTCGGTGAATATGGTCTTTCTGTGACAATGATTGTTCTTAGCAAATGTTTCTAAAGAATTGCTTTGCCATTGCCTTCAAGGCGGTGTCTTTACAAGACGGGTGACCCCAAAAATTATCAATACTCTTCAGAGATTGTCTGGTGGCAGTGATCGCATAACCAGGACTTGTGATATGCACCAGCTGCTCATACGATCATCCGCTACCTGTTCCCATGGCTTCATGTGACCCTAATCGGGGGCTAAGCAAGTGCCACACCTTGCCCAAGGGTGACCTGCAGGTTAACGAAGGGAAGGATCACCTTACATCTCGTTTGGTAGAGATATAACTCCACCTGCCACCCTATAGATAGGGTAAACAGTAGTAAACTTCTCCCATAGCCAGGGATGTTTATAGCCAGAGGACAAGGGCTTAGAGGAGATACACGGAAGAATATTTTTCACCCAGAAGTTGATTGGAATTTGATAAACTTTGGCTAACAAGAGACTCTAATTTAAGAAATGTTGTTGTGAGCAAATGAATGACCAAGGTATGGAAGGCTATAGATCCAAGTGCTGATAATTGGGATTAGTAAAGAAGGTCAGAGAAAGAGTTGGCCCAAGGATCTATTTCTATCCTGTATGGCACTTGAAGTACAATATAGCTGTGAGTAATCAGAATCAAGTGCACAATTGTGAATTAATATCCTGAACAGATGCACTAAGGATGATACTAGTGTAATTGAAATCATCTTCTGTTGCTGTCTTTTTACATTTCTCAGAAACGTATAACTGTCGAAGTGCAGGAATAGTCTGGTCCATATAGAGAATACCCTTGTCGGTCTTCTTCTGGTTCTTGTGGGGCAGCTGGAGAATAAATGTTTTGATTTGGTCTTACAAGCAAATTTTTCTCAATGAGTAATCTCTACCAACCTTGAACTAGGTGATGAACTGACCCTTTCCTTCACAATCAAATCCCTATTAAGTGAGACAGAATCTCAAGTAAATTTTATTTTAAGTTCCTGGAATGTTGCAACTCTTCCCCCTTTCTTCCTCATAAAATCAGACCTATATCATAGAATTTCTTTTAGAACTTGGCTTAGATCTCTGCACAGCTACTACAGTAGCCAAGGTTACTGGCTAGCAGGCATGCGTGGTTATTAAATGGATGCATTGAGGTCAGGAAGAACATTAAAAATCTTTTTAAAGTTGTTTGTACTGCAACCTTCTATTTAAACAACTGCTACTTGTAGTTATTGGCATAGGAAATATTTTCCTCTGGTGAATGTTAATCAAACAAACCACTCTCCTCTCCCATCAGATTCCTTCCTCTCCATCCCTTTATCTTTCTTACCCACCTGGCTTCACCTATCATCTTCTAGCTATCCTCCTTCCCTTCTTCCACTGGTTTATTCTGGTGTCTTCCCTCATCCTTTCCAGTCATGAAGAAGGGTCTCAGCCTGAGAGGTCGACTGTTTATTCATTTCCATAGATGCTGCCTGACCTGCTGAGTTCCCCCAGCATTTTGTGTGTGTTGTTTAACAGCTCTTTGTTATCTGTTTAGATTTAAGAAAATTCAGTTTAATATTTGTCTTGGATACTGATGCTCAAATGTTATACAATGTGTTGCAGTAATGGTTAAAGTGGGATGTAACACTATTGTGTTCAACAGTGATGCAAACTGTATACAGATTCTGCAATGCTTCTAAATCATTATCTTCTATGTGAGGGGGAGAATAATACAATAATATTAAACATTTAGTGTCATCGTCTCATCATTTATTCTGAATCTTTGTAGACACCCACTATTATTTGTAAATCTCTCCTGCACTGCTGCACACAAACTTGCAGGCTTACTTTGTAACTACAGTGCTATTCATTGAAAACTTACAAGATTGAACATAGAAAATTCATCCACTCAGTTCCATATCAACAGCACTTGATGTTTCCTCTGCCTTTAAATTGTCACACTTTGTCCAACTTGCTGTTCGAGGTGGGGAGAAATTTCCTTCAGCTACGTTTTAGGAAGACCAAAGCTGTTGTCTTAAGGTTTGTTTCCTTGATGAGCTTTCACCCTCGGAACCATTTATCAATAAGATTGCAACCTTGGCCCCGTATTTCACCTGGAATAATCTGATTGCATTGCACACTGTCATTGATAGTAGTGGTTGTCCACCGTGTCCGATGATGACAGGAGACGTGAGCAACGGAAAGGCTGTTGCACTGGGGGAGTCCTACTCTCTCACCTCAGAAGTCCAGGTCCAGTGGTACAAAAAGCATCACAAACTGGTTGCAGTGATGACCATGGTCTCTTATGTGCCTTGTCATGCCCTTCACTCTCCACGGAGCATTGCAGAACCGCTTCTTGGCTGTTGCATTTCACTGTAGATTTCATCCACCCTGTCTGCCAGAGCTGACTTCACATGCTAGGACAGGCATGTCTCTATCTCACCGAGGTGTGAGGACCACTAACTATCCTCACCTGGGTTAGCCTGCCTGTTGAAGCGATGTACTGGGGTGTGGTCGCTGTTGCTGAATGGCCTGTGCTGTGCTGTAGTGTTCTAGTGAATGGATGGTCGAGCTTGCCCTTGTATCTGATCTCAACCTTTGATCAGGGAGGTCCGAACTGAACGTTTCACTCATTGGAGTGAGTGAGTTTTACAAATCCAAAGCTCTTCTGAAAAAGAGAGGGATAAGTTGTACATAAAAAGAGAGCATCTTAATTGCTTGAACTAAAAGTTTTAATTGACTAAATAAGAGAAAGAGAAATAGAGACATCAGTGAACAATGATTTGCCACGAGCAGGTAATGGTTGCTTTCACGTTGATCTTTTTTGGTACTGAACTCTTTGCAGGTAATCCTCCTGGTCAAGTTCAGGCTCTGGAGACTTTCCCACAAGTAACTGAGGGTGACTTGCTGAAAGTCAGAAGAAATGAGGCACCACATCCTGCTGCATCTGAATCGCTGGAGGATTTGAAAGTAGCATTAGAAAGGGAAAGACTTTCTAAGGTAAACTTAATTCGTGTAAAATTACAAATGACTGGAATGAATGTGTAATCTTAACATTTAAATTGTGATTGTATATGCGGCTCGTCAATCTTGGAGGGATTACATCAAGGTCTGATTTACTAACAAAACGTGTGCTTCCAGCAGGTGTCATTGGAAAATGATCAGAAGGTGCTGCCTGCTCACTTGCATTATTCCTTGTACCAAAGGTATAGTGGTGCATTGCAGGCTCAGCTGAGGTTGACTTGCCTTGTTTCCTCAGATGAGGAGTCAAACCTACGACTCGTCAACCATTAATTTGTCCCTGGTTCCTTTTACTGGGTTGATATGGCAACATTCATAGAGGGAAACGGACAGTCAACATTTCAGGTTGAGACCCTTCACGTGGGCTGAGAATAGTGTGAAAATAGTCAATATAAAGAGGTGAGGAGCAAGGACTGGCAAGTTCTAAGTAAGAGGCCGTGATTGGAGGATGGAGTCAGGTGGAGGAGGAACGGGTGGAACTAGTGGCCGTAGCTGGAGGTGATGGGTGACGGCGGCAAAAGGCATGAGATGATGGAACTTGGAAAGAACGGAAGGCTTCAAATAAGAAGTAGGTTGGGCAATTTAAAAACAATGGGGGAGGGGGAGCCAATGGGAGGACTGTGTTGGCGACGGGCAGACAGAGTAGGTGGGGAAGTGGGGAACCAGGCACGGGGGGGAGGGTTTAGAGTTGGTGGGGGGTGGCAGGTGAATTGGAAAGGACGAGCACCTGGGTAAGTCAGAAGGGGGGGGCAGGTTACCTGAATTTGGGTAATACAGTGTTCATGCCATCAGGTTGTAGACTACCCAGGCAAATTCTAAGGTGCTGTTCGTCGAGCACATCTGCTCCCATGCCCTCTCAAATTTAGTTATTTATCTTTAAGCAGCTGTCTGTCTTTGCTTAAACCCCGATCCTGGAAACAGAAATAGTTTTAAAATTCTTGTACTGCTAGATGCTGAATCCCGACACCTACCTAGCTCTCACTGAATGCTGCTTAAATCCAGACTACCAATGCTAAGAATCAGGACTGAATCTTGGATTATCTTTCCAGGTAACTTCCCCTTTACTGAGACTCAGATTTCCATTCAGGAACCAGAAGTCGATTTGTGGTACTGCATCAGAACTTCGTGTACAAATTGGAATAAGTTTATTGTTCCCCCATGTACTGAGTTATGATGAAAAGCTTGACTGGCTGCATCACCGTCTGGTATTGGTGGGGCAGTGTGGCAGGTGGTCACTGCACAGGATCGAAATAGGCTGCAGGAAGTTGTGAACTCAGTCATCTCCTTCATGGGCACTAGGACATCCTCAAAGAACGATGCCTCAAAAAGGCTGCATCCATCGTTAAGGATCCCCATCATCCAGGACAATGCCCTCTTCTCATTGCTACCATCAGGGAGGAGGTTCAGGAGCCTGAAGGCACACACTGAATGTTTCAGGAACAGTTTATTCCCCTCTGCCATCTGATTTCTGAATGGACATTCAAAATCAGAATCGGGTTTATCATCACCGGCATGTGCTGTGAAATTCGTTAACTTGGCAGCAGCAGTTCAATGCAATACATAATTTAGCAGAGAGAGAAAAAAAAATAATAATAATAATAAACAAGTAAATCAATTACATATATTGAATAGATTTTAAAATGTGTGCAAAAACAGAAATACTGTATGTTTTTTTAAAAAGTGAGGTAGTGTCCAAAGATTCTACGTCCATTTAGGAATTGGATAGCAGAGGGGAAGAAGCTGTTCCTGAATCGCTGAGTGTTTGTCTTCAGGCTTCTGTACCTCCTACCTGATGGTAACAGTGAGAAAAGGGTATGCCCTGGGTTTTGGAGGTCCTTAATAATGGACACTGCCTTTCTGAGACACTGCTCACTGAAGATGTCCTGGGTACTTTGTAGGCTAGTACCCAAGATGGAGCTGACTAGATTTACAACCTTCTGCAGCTTCTTTCAGTTTTGTGCAGTAGCCCCTCCGTACTTGACAATGATGCAGCCTGTCAGACTGCTCTCCACAAAACAACTATAGAAGTTTTTGAGTATATTTGTTGACATGCCAAATCGCTTCAAACTCCTAATATAGTCACTGTCTTGCCTTCTTTATAATTGCATTGATAACTTGGGACTAGGTTGACACCCAGGAACCTGAAGCTGCTCACTCTCTCCACTTCTGATCCCTCTGAGGATTGGTATGTGTTCCTTCATCATACCCTCCCTGAAGTCCACAGTCAGCTCTTTCATCTTACTGATCTTGAGTGCCAAGTTGTTGCTGCGGCACCACTCCACTAGTTGGCGTATCTCCCTTCCGTACGCCCTCTCGTCACCACCTGAGATTCTACCAACAAAGGTTGTATCGTCAGCAACTTTGTAGATAGTATGTCTAGCCACACAGTCATGTATACAGAGGGTAGAGCAGTGGGCTGCGCACACCCCTGAGGTGTGTCAGTGTTTATCGTCAGTGAGGAGGATATGTTATCACTAATCCGCACAGACTGTGGTCTTCCGGTTAGTAAGTTGAGGATCCAATTACAGACGGAGGTACAGAGGCCAGGTTCTGCAACTTCTCAATCAGAATTGTGGGAATGATGGGATTAAATGCTGAGCTATTGAACCCATGACCACAACTTCACTTTTTTTCTTTTTGCACTACTTATTTCATTTTTAAAATTTATATATATATACGCACATACATTCACACACACAGTAAAGTTACATTATTATTATGTATTGCAATGTACTGTTGCATAGCAAATTTCATAACATATGCCAGTGATATTGAACTAGATTCTAATTATTCATACAAAGCAACTTATTACTCAGTGAATTGAGGAAGAATAAGATAAAATAATAACAAATGCTGAATAAAGTTTAATAGCTACAAAGAAAGTGTAGTGCAGGTAAACAGTAAAATGCAAGATCTTTACAAGGTAGTTCGTGAGGTCAAGCGCCTGTCCTATTGTACCCGGATCCTCTTCAGCAGTCTTTAACAACAGGGTAGAAGCTGTCCTTGGGCCTGTTGACACATGCTTTCAGGCTTCTGTATCTTCTGCCTGATGGGAGAATAGAAAATGTTCAGGGTGGGTGGTGTCTTTGATTACACTGGCTGCTTTACTGAGGAAGCGCGAAGTATAGACAGAATCCATGGAGTGGAGACTGGTTTCAGTGATGCGGACACAGCTCAGTAGAACATTGCAGTTTCTTGCAGTAATAGGTAGAACAGTTTCCTTTGTATGGTGGCTGGATAAAAATTGTTAAGGGACAAAGAGAATGTGCCAGGTTTCTTAAGTCTCCAGAGGATGTAGAAGCATTGGTGAGCTTTCTTCGCAAAGGTAGAACCAAAGTTCAGAGTAAATTCATTATCAAAGTATCACCATATACAGTTCAACCCCTGCTTCATTTTATTGTAGGCATTAACAGTAAATAGAACAAACACAATAGAATCAATGAAGATAGCATAGTGGTTAACACAATGCCTTGCAGTACCAGTTGCTCTGGTTCAATTCCCACCCGCTGCCTGTATGGAGTTTGTACGTTCTTTCCATGACCGTGTGGGTTTTCACCAGATGCTCCGGTTTTCTCCCACAGTCCAAAGGCGTACAGCTTGGTAGGTTAAGTGGTCATTGTAAATTGCCCTGTGATCAGGATAGGATTAAATCAGGGGTTGCTGGGCAGCACAGCTTGAAGGGCCAGAAGGGCCTATTCTGCACTGTATCTCAATATATTAAAAAGAAACCTGCCCCCAACAGGATGGGCAAACAATCAAGGTGCACAAGACAACAAATTGTGCAAATTTTAAAAGAAAACAAATAAGTGATCAATAAATATTGAGAAGATGAGATGAAGAGTCATTGAAAGTGAGTCCATGGGTTGTGGTAACATTTCAGAGATGGGGCAAGTGAAGTTATCTTCTCTGGTTCAAGAGCCTGATGGTTAAGGGGTAATAACTACTCTTGAACCTGGTGGTGTGAGTCCTGAGGCTCCAGTACCTTCATGATGGCAGCAGCAAGAAGAGAGCATGGCCTGCATGGTGGGAATTCTTGATGGATGCTTCTTTCCTGTGACTGTGTTCTGTGTAGACCAAGACAGGTGACGTTCACTTCTGGGAACTTCAAGATCTCAACTCTTTAAACATCAGCATCTGTGCTCCACAAACAAACTTTCTTCTCTTGGTTTCTCCAATGTTTATGACAAATGTAGAATTTGCACTGCTTTGGTAAAGCAGCTAACATAATCAAAGATTCCCTCTTCTCCCTGCTCCCATTGGGCAGAAGGTACAAAGTCTGAAAGCACCAGGCTCAAGGACAGCTTTTGTCTTATTATTAAGACTATTGAATGGTTCCCTGGTGTGATAAGGTAAACTCTTGACCCCACAATCTTGTCGTGACTTTTCACCTGTCCTCCTGCATGGCATTTATCTGTATTACACCATAAGACATAGGAGCAGAATTAGGCCATCTGGCCCATTGAGTCTGCTTCACCATTTCATCATGGCTGATCTAACTTTCCTCTCTGCCCCAGTCTCCTCCCTTCTCGCCATTTCTCTTCATGACCTGACCAATCAAGAACCTATCAACCTCTGTCTTACATATACATAAAGACTTGGCTTCCACAGCTGCCTGTGGCAATGAATTCCACAGATTCACCACTCTCTGGCTAAAGAAATTCCTCCTCATCTTTGTTCTAAAAGGACGCCCCTCTATTCTGAGGCTGTGTCCTCAGGTCCTAGACTCTCCCACCATAGGAAACATCCTTTCCACATCCACTCTATCAAGTTCTTTCACCATTCGATAGGTTTCAACTAAGCCACCCCTCATTCTTCTGAGTTCCAGTGACTACGGGCCCAGAGCCATCAAGCACTTTTATTATGACTAGCTGTTTAATCCTGGAATCATTTTTGTGAACCTTCTTTGAACCCTCTCCTTTAAGATAAAGGATCTGAAACTGCTCACAATACTCCAAGTGAGGCCTCATCAGTGCTTTATAAAGTCTCAACATTACATCCTTGCTTTTATATCCTAGTCCTCTTGAAATGAATGCTAAAATCCTATTTGCCTTCCTCTCCACAGACTCAATTTGAAAATTAACCTTCAGGGAATCCTGCACAAGGAATTCCAAGTCCCTTTACGTCTCAGATTTTTGTATTTTCTCTCCATTATTGTAACCCTTAATACTGGATTCTCATTGTTTTACCTTGCACTACCTTGGTGTGCTGTTGTAATAATTGATCCATACAGGTGAAACGCAAGACAAGTTTTACCCAGGGGCCTAGACTTCACAGGAAATGTCTCCAGCTGCAACAGTTTTAATTCTGGGTTTCAGAGTTGACGAAACAGTAGATAACGCTGTCTCATTCTGCCCTGCAGAGCTGATGTACGAGTAGAATGACAATAAAGTTTTTGAATCTTGAATAACGCAGTTGCATATTGACAAGGCTGAGAACTTAGTGGGTGTTATGTTTAGAGAAGTTGTCATGCTGTATTTTTAAGTGTGAGTGAGTGCCGGGAGGAATAGCTGATAGATAGACCGTCAATAATGAGTCCCTGAGATCATATCTTCCCCCAAATAGATGTTCAACTTTTGATATTGGTGGGGGTGTCAGTTCCTCAGGGGAGTACGCTGGGACAGGGTGTGATGCCACAAGTGGCTTAGATGAACAAAAAGGAAAGAAGGAAGCTGACAGAACAACAATGGTTGTGGTGAAACAGATCAGCATTTCAATGGTTGTAGATGTGACTTGAGGACATTTTGCTAGGATCAAAGATGTCAGTAGTCAACAGCTGTAAAACAGTTTGAAAGAGAACGGTAAACAAGACAGAAGTTATGGCCTACGTCAGTACCAAGTGTGTAACTACCGTAGAATAAGATTAGAGAACTAGGAAATGGTTAAAGGACAGGAGCCTTAAAGGTAGTAACCTCTAGATTACACAAACACGAGGAAATCTGCAGATGCTGGAAATTCAAGCAACTCGGCCTGAAACGTCGACAGCGCTTCTTCCTATAGATGCTGCCTGGCCTGCTGCGTTCCACCAGCATTTTGTGTGTGTAACCTCTAGATTACTATGTTTAAGGTAGTAATAGTGTTATGTGGCCAGAATACGAAAATACAAAAGATGAGTGTGTTGCTGGAAGGATGGTGTAGGAGGGAATGCTTTAGATTTCTGCCGAATTCGGACTGTTTCTATGGCAAATGACAAACAGGTTCACCATGAACGAGACCAATATCATCACAGGAGGCCTTGCTGTTGCTAATGGGGAGGGTTTATAAAAGGGAGAAAAGCTAAGTTAGAAATTAAGGAGATGGGTGGTTTGGGCAAATGAGTGTTTAGGAAAGCAAAGATGGAACCGTGACTTGACCATGGGAGAAGCAAAGCAGTCGAGTATAAGAGTGATCAGTGACTGGAATTCGAGGGAAGGGAAGTACCGAGATAAAGGGGGAAAACGCAAAAGGAGAACAGTTCACACTAGATAAAATCAATGTAAGAATTTTACTGGAGTAATTGAAAATGGAAATAACCAGGTTTATTTTGTGTATGTACTGTATATGAGTTGTATATTTTAGTAAATCAGTGAAGTTAAGGCACAGGTAGCTGTGTGAGAAGATGATGTGGCAGTAACTGAAATGTGTTTCAAGTACAGTGTTCCCAGAAGGTTGGAGAAGGAAAGTAAGGAGATCAAAAATAATCTATTTAATTAGATCTAACAAACAGTAGAGGGAGCAATGTACTGTTGAGTAAATCAGAATCAGGTTTAATATCACTGGTATGTGTTGTGAATTTTCTTATTCTGTATGTTGAGCAAGGGAGGAAATAAGGTGGAGTAAGAATGCAATAAAATTACAGAAGCTCGAAGTGTATGGTAGTTATAATGGAGACCTAGTTGAAGCCCGACGGCAGGGAATCTGACTTTCTGGCTTGTCCATTCTGACCTAATCGCCTTCCAGAGCTAAATTAGTCAATTGATTTTATTATTGTTACATTTACCATGGTACAATGAAGAATTTGTTTTGAGTGCTGACAATACAGATCTGTTCTTCACAACAGTGCATTGAAGTTGTACAAGGTAAAAAATAAGAATATAGAATAAAATGCTATATTTCAGTGAGTTCAGTGGAAGTAAACAGTAGGGTGCAAGGTCACAACAAGGTAGATTGAGAGATCAGGTCCATCTTGTCGTACTAGGGAAACACTATCTTATAACAGTGAGGTAGAAGATATCCTTCAGCCTACTGGTTAATGCTCGCAGCCTTTAGTATCTTCTGCTAGTCCTTTTTGCCCGCATTTGATCTTTATCCTTCTCAAACATTTTTATCCATGCATCTGCCTTAAGCATTGTAATTGTACCCATCTCTGCCACTCTGTCTGGCAGCCCGTTCCATTTACCCCCTGAACTTAGTATGGAAAAACTTGCCCCAAATCCTCTTTAAAGCTTTCCGCACTCACATTAAACCTATGCCCTCTAGTTTTAGATTCACCTACCTTGCGAAACGGATTCTGATCATGTCGTTTATGGTTCTGCCTACCTCTATAAAGTCAGCCTTCAGCCTCCAGTGCTCCAGGGATGTAAGTCCCAGCCTATCCAGTCTCTCTAGCAGCAGTGTAGTGCAATAGGTAAAAAAATACCTCAGTACTGTGCAAAAGTCTATCTAATCTTTTCAGAATCAGGTTTAATATCACCGGCATATGTAGTGAAATTTGTTGACTTTGCAGCAGCAGTACAATGCATACATGATAATATGGGTTAAAAATTGTGAATTACAGTAAGAATATGTACTCTTGCACACTCCTATATGTACTCATACCCCTCCTAAGCCTCTCTGTTGTACAGAACTCTCCAATGCCTTGCCATTCCTGCCCTGTTTTAACTAATCAAAATGTGGCACTTTGCATCTGTCAGAGTTGCCATTCCTTGGGGCACTTTCCCAGTTCATCTTGATCCTGTTTTAATCTTAAATAACCTTATTGTTACGTACCCCGTAACTGGGTGTCTTACCAGCAAAGATAGAAGAATCCGTTGGAGTCTGGTGGTACTATTTTCAAACAGTGTTTATTAGTAAAATATACAAATCAATATCAACAATGCAAATATATAGGTAATACACGTTAGCAATACTAAACCTAAAAGTGTGGGTATAATAATAATCAATAATAAACAAGCTCTATCGATGTCTAGGGGATAACGAGTTGTCATATGTGAATATAAAGTTCAGTTCAGTTCATACGTGCTGAGGTAGTTGTTGGTTCTTGTGTTTTAATCGTTGGAGAGAGAGAGAGAGAGAGAGAGCAAACAGTGACAGCTATTGTCACTCAAACCTTCCTTTACGATCTTGATCCGTCGATGTGTTGTTGTGGCCATTCAGGTATGACCCCTCTGTTCTTCAGCTAGACCATTCTTCTGTGGTGGATTTGTCACCTAGGCAAGGGTGGACACACACACAAGCCCCCACCGTCCCTGCTAATAACACTGTGAGTTAAACTAACCGATCCTTTGTTTGGTCTCCGATGCCCCACACCTTCTCGTGGGTTCCAACACTCAAGCAGTGCTCACTACTGTGTCTCCTCGTGTGTCTGAGGGGTGTCTCCCCAGACCTCACTTTTATCCCCACTCACGGGGTCTCAGGTGTCAATCAGTTTTGAATGGCTTTGTCCATCAAGCCAGCCCACTCCGGCTGTCCACTGAGGAATTTTAATGAACAGAATGGTACCAAGTAAACAGCCCTCTCTGGAGCCATAAGTCTTTCAGGAGTCATAATATGGTGGGTCAATAAGTCTCTCTCTCCCGATGTTATCTCTCCCTTGTCCGAAGCAGATGTTCCAGTCCCAGTATGTTTTCCCTTTGTCTCTCTTTCTCTCTCATTAGCAGCATGGTAACAGTAACAGTTTGTGATTCTCCCGGGGGGGTGGGGGGAACATGGGCAACTCGGCACCCTTCTGCCCATCAGAGCTGTTCATCCTTCGTAACACCCCCATCCTTCTAGGAATTTTCACCAAAGGGGAAAGTTAACTAATACAGCGTCTTGTAGAATTACAAAATCTAACAAAAATACTGAAGTGTTCTTAACTATAAAGATAATACAGATATACATTCAACTTAGCATCTAGATAAACAGTCAGCGATTACATTGTCACTCCCTTTAATATATTGTATCTTAATATCTTATATCTTAATAAATTCCTGTAGCATCAGACTCCAATTTAATAACCGCCTTTTTTTTCCTTTTCGTCAGCAAAAAAAAACTCTAAAGGGTTATGATCTTAGCTTAAGTGTATATTACAAAATGTGAACCAATGCATGTGTCATTATACTGTGGCACATTACAAAAGTTTGTGCAAATACTAATCTCTATTTTACTTTCAAACTTAACAGTCAATCTTCCATGGTGTTGTCTTTATTATTTACATGCTTTGTCAAATTCTCTCAAAACTAGATCCTGTTATTCAAAGTGGCATTTTTGTCAACCTTTGCCCCTTTTCCACTTAACTCTCACGTGGTTAGCTTGCTCACCAGTGTGGAATAGGCTGTCACATACTCCTTTCATAGGAGTTATCTTATCACCAATGTTTTCCAAACTTAGCCCATTTTCTGAACTTCCACACAATTCTTTATTTTGAAGCAAGTCATTAATTTTACCTTCAGGACTCTTCATTCTGTTAGTTTTCAGTTTAACATCTGCAAATTGTTTACCTTTAAATTCCAAAACAAACTGTAATTGATTCACAGGCACCTTGTTAACAAGCCATTGTTTCTTCAGCCTGGTTACTGCTTCCAAAACCAATCCAGACTTTAAATTTTCTTTATTCAATTTAGGAACAACACCTTTCCCTTCTCCTTCAATAATATTCACATCACCAGCCTTCATCTCCTCACTAACTTTTAACACACCTTCTAACACAAACAACTGAGAATTCTCACTTTCCACTGGTACCAAGGTTAACCCTTTCTTCACTGAACCAAGTCCATCTGACCCAAAAGGACTGCATTCCTTTTCAACTAAATCAGATACCTCAGACTTTTCCTGTGTTTCAATACTAGGTTCAGTACCCTGTGACTCCACACCCTGAACACACTCAAACGGGACATCTACCTCTTCCAGGCTTTCCATACCAGTCCCTTTTTCAAAGTTTAAGTTCCCCTGATCCTCCCAGTTACTCTCTGGGCAACTCCCATCCGGAGTAAACTCAACCCTGCGGGTTAAGACAACTTCATCTGCTAACCCAGCTGTCTCCTTCAAGGTAATGGCATCCTTTTCATCTAGGACTGCCCTTATATCATTATCGGGAACACATTTAAATTTTTCAACTTCTTCAAACAGTTCTGTCAAGCCAGACAGATCATCCGTGTCCAACCCTGGACCTTCTAACTGCCTCATCTGTTTCTCATCTTTACTCTGTGCCTCTATACATTCTCTCTTGGCTAAGGGTATGTCTACCTCCTCTCCTTTACCCTCTTTCACCCCACTATCCTCTGTTTTACCATCCCCTAACCCCTCTTGGTACAGGGTCGGTAAAAACGTCTCAGCCAAATCAACACTGGACTCATTTAAACTGGTCTCTGTCTCAGCTACCTTTCTCGACATGCTGCGAGTGATCGCGCATGCGGGATAGATCTTAGAATCTAGGGGCGGGTCCTCAGCACTCACAGGCTTGCTTGTTAATTTCACTGCTGAACACACGTCACCACCTGCTAAATCATTACCAAGAAGGACGTCCACGCCGTCTCTTGGTAATTCTGACTGCACCCCTACTTCGACTGGTCCAGCTACCAGGTCACATTTTAAAATGATCCCATGCAAGGGTACAGCTTCTGTCCCTTTTCCTATGCCTCTTAATACCACCTCTCCAGTTTCAGGACCGAAATCTAGCACCTTACTTAGGATCAATGACTGATCAGCCCCAGTATCTCTCCAAATTCTCACTGGAACTGGGGTTTCTCCTTCTTTCACAGACACTGTCCCCTCCGAAATAAATTTATCACGGCCCTCTTGTACTCTATCTTCCTTTGCCTCCCCCATCGATCTGCTAATGCAACCTGTAGGGATTGCTGTTTTCCCTTTTGCTGTCTCCTTCTTTGGAGCAAAGCACTTAGCTGCAATATGACCAACCTTTCCACAATTATAATAGGTCAAGCCAGGAACCTTCCTGCCAGCCTGCTTGTCCTCCTCCTTACCTTTACCACTAGCTCCCGGCTTATTCTCTACTTTAGCCGGTGGACTTTCTTTACCGTCCCTACTGCCTTTCTGATAACTCTTATTTGAGGAAAACTTTGCCTTGTGGGTTAGGGTATATTCATCTGCGAACCTGGCAAATTCCGATATAGACTTATTCGTCTTTTCGTTCAGATACATCGGATATTATCCGAAACACAACCTTTAAATTCCTCAATCAGAATTAACTCTCTGAAACGATGGAAATCCTCCTCCACCCTTTCTGCAGCACACCAGCGATCCAAGAGCACACCCTTCTCATAGTCAAACTCTGCATACGTCTGATTCCACAGTTTCTTTAAATCTCTGAACTTTTGTCGATACGCTTCAGGTACCAACTTGTAGGCCCGAAGGATAGCCTGCTTTACTTCCTCATAATCCTCAGACTCCCCCTCGGACAACGCCGCATATGCCCGTTGAGCCTTCCCTTTTAATACACTTTGTAACAACGCCACCCACTGATCTCTGGGCCACTTCTGATTCACTGCCACCTTTTCAAAATGCAAGAAGTAACTATCAACATCTGTCTCCTCGAACGGAGGTACTAACCTAAACTCTCTACTAACATTAAACTTCTCCTCTCTTGAGCCTTCCCCTCGGTCTTTTCCCTGTTGCTTTAACCTCTCCATGTCCAGCGCATGCTGCCTCTGTTTCTCCTTTTCCCTTTCCTCCATCTCCCTTTCAGCTCTTTCCTTCTCCCTTTTCGCCTCCAACTCCCTTAGCTGGAGCTCATACTCCCTTTTCTTCTGTTCCACGTCCAACCTTAATCTTTCCATCTCTAACTGAACCTCCCCAACAACTATATTGTATATTGTATACATTTCTCTGACATTAAATTTGACCTTTTGAACCTTTAAACCTCCTCTAGTTGGACATCAACATATTTTATGAGAAACCTTCCCCAGACTCACTTAACAAATTCTACCCCATCCAACTCCTTGGCACTATGGCAGATCCTAAGTCCTTTTGCAAGAAGACATTATTTCCACAGTAATGGTGAAGGAGGAGATAGTTGAGATGTAGGATATTGAAAACTGGACAACGTGGAGGATTTAGAATTTTAAGTGAAAAATGTGTTTAAACAAATTGAGAGGGTAGTTTGATAGGCAAGTTAAGAGTTGATAAAGGAGAATGCATTTGATGTGATGTAAATGAATTTTGACTTGGTGCCACGTAACAGGATAACCAGCATGTGGCATGGAAGTATAGAGAGCGTGGATGAGAAATCGGCTAAGTAGTAGAAATCAGAGGGCCTTGGTGAGTGAGTGTTCATGTTGGACTGGAGGATGATAATTCTCCCTGGATCAGTGTTGGAGCAATCATTTTCTTTTTAGCTGTATTAATTATATTAATTGCCTAGATATCGGGGTGTGCAGGGTGCTTTTTACAGTTTATAAATATATAGATGACACAAAACAGTATTCGGTGAAATGGTCATATATTGTATTTAGGTAAACAGGCTAGTGAAATCAACAGACATTTAATGCTGTGAAATGCAAGGTTTTGGTTTTTAAAATGTGTAGAGGCAACTAGAATAAAAGATACTGTTCTGAAAGAGGTGCAGGAGCGGAAAGATCTGTAGGTATGTGTGCATGAACTGTAGAAAGAATCAGGACAAGTTGAGGAGGCAGTTTGAAAGATGTATGAAAATCTGGGCTTTTTCAGTACAGGCAGAAGGTATTAAAGTAGGGAGGGTGGGCTAAATCATGCTGAAACTTTGGTCAAGCTTAAATTGAAGTATTGTGTTCAATTTTGGTTGCCATTTTGTTGAAAGATTTGAAGGCATTGGAGGGGATCCAGGGGAAAATATATTAAAATGGTTCCTGAGTTTGGGAACTTAATAATAAGAATAGAGGTTAGTACTGTTTACTTTGCAGAAGACAGTAAAGTGGAAATTTGATGTAAGAATGTAAAGTGATGATGTGTCTGGACAGAGTGGATTGTGGAGCTGTTCCCATTGGGATCCAGAAATACAATAAAGTGAAAGAGCATTAACTGCAAAAAGATTAGAAAAGTAGAAGGCTATGTGGTAGGGTAACGTGAGGCAGTTCTGAGAGTAGGTTACGTGGTCGGCAGATGTTGTGGGCTGAAGGTCCTGTGATGTGCTGTAGATTTCTGTGATTCTGAGAAGATATCTACAACAGGCGGAATGTGAGGCAGTTTGTAGCTTTCCAGAGGAAACTTCAAATTACAATTTAATTACCATTCAACCATTCGAGAATACCCATGAATACAGCCAAGCGAAACTGCATTCCTCTGGGGCCAAGGTGTAAAATTCAGTACCTGCAGTCACACTGAGTACAAGGCATAAATAGCACATTTAAAATAACAAGTAAACATAGAGTCACACAAAAAATATATTGCCCAAGTTGCTGAGTGACATGTCCCGTAAATAAATAGTGCATGGGTGTTATCAGCAAGAACAGCAGCTCTCAGCAGTCTGCAGACAAACCCACATGCACATGCATTCCAGCTTGTCTTCCACTGAGCGACCACTGGATGGCAGCACCAACAGGAGGGGCCAGTCCACAACCCAGCATGGATGTCATACCATACCACCTCTGGTGTCTCCTGCCCTGGACATCTGCAGCAGGCAAGCCCCTGGCTTGAGGCCTAGTCCTAGCTACAAGCCGGCCCACACACTTCCCCTGCCAGCTGTCTCACCAATGAACAAGGGAAACTGACTTGCTCTATTTTACATTACCAATGTCCAACAGGGTTTTGCGATCGCAAGAGGAATGTCCAAGACAGTCACTCGTTAGACTGCCCACCACTTTCGAGCACCAACTCTGATGTCTCTCTGTAGCAGGTCTGCGGCAAGTACAGCTCCTCCATTGATAAGCAGCTCGCTGATGGGGTAGACTTGCAGAACTTGAAGTTCTTAATGTCCAGTGTTATCTGTGATCAGAAAAGAGATGTCTAAAATCGACAAAAACACCTTTGTTTGGCCCTCAAGAGGCCGCTGCCTTGAAACGCTCTGCCATCTGGGAGTTACTTTAAATATATAGTGGAGAAAATTTAGGAGGTTATGTAGAATGGGCTGGTGGATGAAACTGGAGAGTTGTGCCATTAGAGGGTGACACCAACATGATGGGCTGCTGTCTGTGTTATATCCACTGAATGGAATAAATCCTGCCATCAAAATCTCATGGTGCAGCTGCTGGGTGTGTAAAGCCAATGAAATCAATCTCTGTATTCCAACCCAAGTGAGTGCTTGCAGACAGAGGATTGTATTTGGCATAATCGTGCCCGATCTAACTGAGGAAAAGACATTTATGAGAAAACTAATGTGATAAAAAGCAGACAAGTCCTCTTGACTTGATGCCTTGCATCCTAGATTCCACAGTGTGTGTTGTATTGATTTTGATATTTCAATATTGCCTAGGATCTGAACAGGAGGTAGAGAAAGCAAGAAACTATTGGCCATTAAACCAAATTTCACCTTCTGGGACCCTACTCGAGTCCATTATTTAAGAATTTTGGAAGCTTTTCATATAGCTAGGCAGGATTAGCATGGATTTTTGATATGAAATTGTATTTGACATTTTATTCAAGATCATTGAGAATATAGCAGGCTGGGTAGTTAAGGAAGCTTATGGATAGATTTCTAAAGGGGCACATAATGTAAGTGTTATATAAAAGTTTATTGTGCACAAGGGCACATGGAATTAAGAGGAATATATTTTTGATGGATAGGGGGTTGGTTAGCTAACAAAAGCAAAGTAGTGATAATTGAACTAACTTCGTGGGCATTGTTGCTTGAGCAGCACACAAAATGCTGGAAGAACTCATCAGGTCAGGCAGCATCTAAGGGTCGACATTTCAGGCTGAGACCCTCCAAGAGGACTGAATAAGAAGGTGAGGGGGGGTGTACAAGCTGGAAGGTGACAGGTGAATCCAGCTGAGGATGAAGGTTGATGGGTGGAGGAGGGGTGTTGAAGTGTGAAGCTGGAAGGTGATAGGAGCGAAGAGTAAAAGGGCTGAAGAAGAAGATATCTGATAGAAGATGGTGGACCAAGGGAGAAAGGGAAGGAGGCAGGTGAAAAGAAGAGATAAGAGGGGAGCCAGAATGGGGAATGGAAGAAAGGAGAAGGGGTAAAAGGGAGAAATTACTTGAAGTTAGAGAAATCGATGTTTTTGCTGTCAGGTTGGAGGCTATCCAGACGGAATGTGAGGTGTTGCTTCTCTAACCTGAGAGTGATACTATTGTGGCAGCAGAGGAGGTCCTGTCCTGTCAGAATGGGAATGGGGATAGGAATTGAAATGTTTGGTCACATGAAAATCATCCTTGTGGCAAAGGAACTCAACCTTGCTTCAATCTTGGGTTTTTGATGACTTGAACAGATGCAAAGGTAAGCAGGAAAGCAAATGGTGAGGAGGCTACATAGTGTCTGCTAAAGGCTATGGACAAGGCAGAGTGAGTGGGCATATAAATGGAAGGGCCAATGGGAAAATGAAGTCCATATTCTGATTGCAACCTCAATTCTTTGTTTGAGTCTGTCCAGATAACCTTTTAACTCCTTGCTTAACAAGAATCTGTCTTCATCTGCCTGAAAACTATTGAAGACTGCTTCTTACCAGTCTTTTGAGAAAGAGAGTTTCAAACCATGGGCAGCAAATGCCCATGACCATGGGCAGCAAATGCCCATGACCATGGGCAGCATATAAAAATTCCCCTCATCCCTGTTTTAAATGGAGATCCCCTTAATTTTAAACTAATTGCTTTATGTACACAATCTGTATGCGACTCTTTGCAAATCTTGCACAAGGACATCTAGATGTACCCACATCTGAATTCTCAATTTGGAAAATATGTTTCAAATTTTTCATGCCAAGGTAGAGAATTTTGCATTTTCCTTCATTCTCTGTGAGTGTTTTCCCTATTGCCTTAGCCTATCTACTTGCAAAACAACACTTGTAGAGGGAGAGAAGGGGCAATGAATAAGGGATTGGTTACCTGAAATTGTTAAATTCAATGAGATCCCAAGTGTTTCAATGTACCCAGACACAAAACGAGATGCCACTTAGTGAGTTTATGTTGTGCTTCATTTGAGTAATGTACGTCATCAATGTGATGGAGAAGTAAAGTAACAAGAGACTGAAAGTTCAGAATTATCTTTTCACTTTCACATGGTTTGTATCTTATCTTTCCTTTCATTTCTTGACTGCAGCTTGGGGGAGGAGATGAAGAGGCTGGTTAGCTTCGGTATCCAACAGAAGCCCTCTGTCTCGCACACTATTTTGACAACACTGCTTCCTGTGCTCCCTTTCTTATAGTTTCTCCATCTCCATTTCTGTTTTGCTATGAGAACTTCCAGATTTTAGGATATCTATTTTTCTTAATCATGGCATAGTTGAAAGGACTTTCAAATAAATCTACCCCCTTTTTTCTGCGCTTATTCTCTCACCTTCTCTCTCCCAGCCAGAACATGGCATTACCCTTATCTTTGTTTTCAACTCCCAATTTTATTTTTAACGGATCTTAACTTCTGTCAGGTCCAACATATTTGATCACCTGACACCTAGTTCCCTCCTATCCCCCTTTTAACACACCAAAAAGAACATTCCCTCCATGATTTTCTTGTTCACCCATCCAGCCACTTCCCTTCTCACAATACCTGTACTTCCCTATACAACAGCAGGAGAAGCATTATCTGCCATTTTTCTTCTATCCTCTTCTTCATCCAGTGCCCCCAAGGGCACAATTCACTTGCACTTCCAATTCAGTGTGTTGTGTGTACCAAATTCGTCAATGTAGATGACACCACACGGTGAGCAACACGTGACCTAGTCCCACTTTCATTCTGACGTCTCTACCTCTGGCAATGACATCCATTGCAAGTTTGAGAATAACCCCCCCACCCCATCTGTGTATGTTGAAGCTGTTGGAACTTAGTTTGCATTGAACAATTTCAAGTAACTATTCCAAACTTTTTCTGCCTCATTCTACTGATGTAGCGAAACTGTTCTTTTTCAATGTGTTCTCTTTATTTTCTCTCCAACTGGTAATTTAAAAAATAATTGTCACCCAACTACTTAATCTGCACCCTATTACAGAAGTCCCTCTCTTCTCTTCAGCATTATTCCTCCTCCATGTTAATCTGGTTTGTTTTTCACTTTCTCAGTCCAGTTGAAGGGCTCTTGGGTTGAAACATTTTCTGTTTCAGTCACCACTGATCTTATCTGATGTTTGAACCTTTTTCTTTATAAATTATAGTTTCTTCCTAATAAAAAAAAGATCAAATCTTCTCATCTAATACAATGTGCAAAATGTGAAGTATAAAGAATTTCTTGTCACAAAATTCAGGTACATTCATTCTTTACACGAGACTCTGAATGAATGTGTAACTTGCAGTCAGAGTCCTGATGTAAGGTTTCAACCTGAAATGTCAACAGCTCCTTTCCATAGATGCTCCTTAACCTGCTGAGTTCTTCCAGCAGATTGTTTCTTGCTCCTGATTCCAGCATCTGCAGGCTCTTGAATTTCCATTCATATTCAATATAACATCCCAACTCCTTTACTCAAGACATTGATTTATGGAGGCCAGTGTGCCAAGAGGTTTCTTTATAACCCTATCTACATGTGATGCCACTTTCAAGAAATTATGGATCTGTATTCCCAAATTCCTGTTCTCCCACACTCTTCAGTGCTCCACAGTTCACTGTGTATGTCCTACGTATGTATGTGCTTACTCTCCGAAAGTGCAACACCTCACACTTGTCTGCATTAAATTCCATCTGCCATTTTTCCAGCTCGTCCCAATCCCGCTGCAAGCTTTAATGGTCTTCCATTGCTGCCCAACACTCCCAATTTTGGTGCCATCCACAAACCTTCTGATCCAGTTTACCACATTATCACGTAAATCACTAATACGAATGATAAGCAGCAACGGACCATGCAAAGTTCCTTGCAGCTCGTGACTAATCACAGGCCTCCAGTCAAAATGATGACCATCTGCTACTACTCTCTGAATTTTCCTCATGAGGTAATGTTGGATACAATTTCACTACTTCATCCTGAATGCCAAGCGACTGAACCTTCTAGGCCAGCCTCCCATGTGGAACTTTGTCAAATGCCTTGCTAAAATCCATTTAGACAACATCTACCATCTTTCCTTCATTTCCTTCTTGGTACCCCCTCAAAAAATTCGGTGGGTTTGATGAGACATGATCTATCACATAGAAAGCCATGTTGACTAAGCCTTATTAAGTCTTGTCTAACCAATGACTTGTATATCTTGTTCCTTACCATGCCTTCCAATAATTTACCCACGACTGATGTTAGGCTCATCAATCTTTAATTTTCTGGCTTATTCTTAGAGCTTTTCTTGAACTATAGAACTGCATTGCCTTTAGTCCAGTCCTCCGGCACCTCGCCTGCGTCTAAAGACATTTTTAATATCTCTGACAGGGCCCCCTTCAATTTTTGCACTGGCTTCCCATAGCATCCAATAATATGTATTATACCCATGCAGAAGTGACATTGCAGCCAGACTGAATATTGATCAAATGTTTACCTAGTTCTGCAGCAGAAGAAACTATGAAAGGTGATTCATTCCACACATAATGACATTGATGAGAGGGTGACCTCTTGCAACTTTGACAAAGAATTATGTTTGCTATAATTGTCATTCATTACGCCCCAATCTTGGTGTCATATGCAAATTTGCTGTTAAGCACATTCACTATCATCCAAACCATCAATATACTGTAGATGACAAAGAATAGCAGACTCAGCAAGGGAATTTGAGAAACAGACTAGAAGTGTGTCTGATAATTGAAAGGTTGCCTCTGTTGTTTGTGATGGATACAGCGGACCAAAAGTTTCAATGTCAATGAGATTTCCAACGAGTGCAAGGCGGCCTTTATCTTGAGAGTGGGCGTTCCAAACCTGGGTTCCACGGACCCCTTGCTTAATGGTATTGGTCCATGGCATAAAAAAAGGTTGGGAACCCTTGCTGTAGATGACTATCTCATTTAATATATTGATTTTTGTTGCTTTTTATTCCTTTATATTTTCAGGAAAGCTTGCTAACCACGAAGAACAGGTTAATGGACCAGATTAAGGATTATCAGCAAAAACAGACAGAGCTTAAGAATGACATTGAAGAAAAAGACCGTCAACTGTGGCAGCTCAAGAAAGAATTAAAGGAATACACTGATTTACAACCCCACTCCAGGCCAGTCTTGGAGGTAAGATCCTAGAAATTAGCCACTGAAAAGTTTCAATAAAGACCTTTTAAACTAGGCATGGACTGTCCATAAAGAAATTGGAGGGTTTTTTTTTAACGCTGTGTAATAAGATGATGAGGGGCATTGATCGTGTGGATAGCCAGAGGCTTTCTCCCAGGGCTGAAATGGCTAACACAAGGGGGCATAGTTTTAAGGTGCTTGGAATTGGGTACCGAGGGGATATCAGGGGTATGTTTTTCACACAGAGAATGGTGGATGCATGGAATACACTGTCGGCGGCAGTGGTGGAAGCAGATACAATAGGATTCTTTAAGAGCCTCTTAGATAGGTACACGAAGCTTAGAAAAATAGAGGACTATGCATTAGGGAAATTCTCGGCAGTCTCTAGAGTAGGTTACATGGTCAGCACAACATTGTGGGTTGAAGGCCCTTTAATGTGCTGTACATTGCTATGTTCTATGTTTTATTTTGAAAATGCTCCCTTAATGAAACAAAGTAAAATGTTTTAGGAACAAAGTTCCTGAAGTAAAATGGGGTTTTGCACCACTCTTTTGGTTAGAGTTGTTGTTCTGTTTTTTATTTCAGATACTTTCTGTTTTAGTTTCATAATGTAGTAAGAACAAGAAATGACATTATGTTGTTTTCTTCCTGAATGCACTAATCTCAGTTTTGGTCATTTTTAAGTCGAGAACAATGTCAGGTTAATTTTCCTAAGGAAACTTGTACGATTTTCTCAGGAAACAGTACATTTCACTGTTTCCAGTGCTTTGAAACATTAAGTATTGATGCCGGCAATTGTATTAGTAATTTATAATATTAAAATTGAGATGAAAATAAGATTCAGGCAATGTCATGTCCAATAAAATCTATCATCTCTTTTTAATATTTCCTCTCAGCTTGAAACACACTTCAAATGGTTTTGCTTTGTTTTTTCCCTTTAGCTTTATGCCTTTCATTGACTTCAATTTCTGCATATTTCCATTATTCTTTTTATGTTTGCCTTGCACTTTCCCATTCCATTGAGAAGCATTTGATGGTCAAACCCTCTGGGTACATTAGTTACTTTATCTAGTTGGATACAAACCTATTACTACATCAAAATGTGCTTCTTCCTTCTGGTAATCCAATGTAACAAAGGTTAAAATGTATGTCAAATTACCCCAGGGATACTTTAATCTACTTACTTGCTGTCTATTACGCTGTTGGCGTTTAGGGCAGCAGTGAAAGTCCTCCACTCTGGTGGTGTTCAGGGCTTCCTTCATTGTGTCAATAGCTTCTCGGTTTTCACTACTGTCAGTCATGCAAGTCCCGGGTGGAGACTCAGGAATACCGTTGAAATTAGATGTTAAAGAATTCCTCATTGCTGTTACTGTAACAATTTTGTTTTACCAGTCAGGATTGTTGGCCCTGGGCTGAACCCTTGAACTTGGAGGACCACTAGACTACCCTTAGTCTTGCCTCTCCTTTTTGATTTGTTTGGCATTGGTGACCCTACCAACAGCCAAAGCATAAAGCCCTGACTCCAGCCAACACAGCTCTCCTGGTCATTGAGGCACGCAAGCCTCCAAACCACAACAAGGAATACTTTAATCGTCTTCACCTCAGGAAGCTTGTTTTTTATGAAGTAATTGGGAGATTAGTTCCTAAGGGACTGGGTGATGTTCATTGTCCATTCCTAAAGCTCAGTGCTTCACAGAAGCTTGTTGTTCGGCTACACAACTCGCCGTCATCTGGACTAATGCAACTTGATCCTTGGCCTTGTGAGATAGGGCCAAGATTAAAGTCAGTGGAGAGTCATTAAGGCTAAGGAGAGAGCTGGGGACGTTGGAGGAAGTGTCTCAAAAATCTGGGCATGGAGTCAAGAATCGTTTTGTTGGGTTAGGAATGCAAAGATAGAAATTGGAGACAGGAGGTTTTGCTCAAATGAAAAGAATACCAGGAGTTAGTTACAGTAGGTGTTAATTGTTCTGGCTTCTTGACATACAGTGCCTTGTTTAAATGAGTATTACAACCAGGGATTTTGATCAATCTTACTGAGATTTTTTAATTTATTTATCACATGCTTCTTCACAGTAGAACTCTAAAAGCAGGAAAAATTGTAAAGCATGAAAAACTAAAAATTTCAAAACTGAAATGTCAGCAGTTCAAAAGTATTTAACCCCCTTGCTCAGTACTTGGTTGAACCATCTCTCACAGCGATTATAGCCAGTAACCTCTTTGGATAATCCTCTTTTAACTTTGGATGACGTGACTGAGCAAGGTTTGCCCATTCCTCCTTGCAAAATTGCTCAAGCTGTGCCAGGTTAGTTGGGGAGCAGCAGTGGACAGCAAACTTGAGGTCTTACCAGAGATGTTCGATTGGGTAAGACCTCAAGTTTGACTTCAAGGTCAGGTCTCTGACTGGGCCACTCAGAGACATCAATTTTCTTAATTTGATGGCACCAAGACTGGGGATGTAGTGGACAGAGAGGAAGGCTATTATGGCTTGCGGCAGGAAATGGATGGACTGGAAAAATGAGCTGAAAAGTGGCAGATGGAATTTAATGCAGACAAGTGCGAAGTGTTGCACTTCAGTAGGACCAGCCAGAGTAGGTCTTACACAGTGAACAGTGGGGCACTGAGGTGTGCAGTAGAACAAAGAAAGCTGGGAATACTGTTCCATAATTCTTTGAAAGTGACATCACAGGTAGATAGAGTAATAAAGAAAACTTGGCATGTGACTTTCATAAATCAAAGTATGGAGTACAAGAGGTTGAATGTTATGTTGAAGTTGTATAAGACATTGGTGAGGCCTAATTTTGAGTATTGTATTCAGTTTTGGTCACCTACTTACAGGAAAGATGTAAATAAGGTCAAAAGAGTGCAGAGAAAATTCACAAGGATGTTGCCAGTTCTGGAGGTCCAGAGTTATAAGAAAAGTTTACATAGGTTAGGACATTACTCCTTGGAACGTAGAAGATTGATATTGATAGGGTAACTGCAAGCAGGCTTTTTCCACTAAGGTTGGGTGGGACTACAACAAGAGGCCATGGGTTAAGGGTGAAAGGTGAGAAGTTTAAAGGGATCATGAGAGGGAACTTCTTCACTCAGAGGGTCATGAGAATGTGGAACAAGCTGCCAGTGCAAATGGTGCATGCAAGCTTGATTTCAGCGATGATAGGGGTATGAAGAGTTATGGTCATAGTGCAGGGTGATAGGAGTAGGCAGTTTAAATGGTTTGGCATGAACTAGATGGGCCAGATGGGCTGTTTCTGTGCTGTACTTTTCTATGACTCCATGGTTGCTCAGGTAGTGTGCTCTGAGTCATTGCCCTGCTGAAAGATGAACTAACTCCCCAGTTTAAGCTTTCTGACAGAGGCTAATGGGTTTTTAATCCAGGATTTCTCTGTGTTTAGCAGCATTCATCTTTCCATCAATCCTGACTGGATTTCCTGTTCCTGCTGCTGGACAGCATCCTCATAGCATGATGCTACCTCCACCATACTTCACAGTAGGAAAGGTGTTACCCAACTGATGTGCAGTATTAGATTTCCACCACACGTACTGCCTGGTAATGAGGCTAAAAGGTTCCACTTTAGTCTCTTCCACATCTTTACAGTATCTTCTAAGTGAAGCTTTGCAAAGTCTTTATGGGTAAGGATATAATTTTTTTTTAGCCGGACCTTCTTCCTTTCCACTCTTCCATAAATACCCTGTTTTGCAAGGCTTTAGAGATTATGGAGCCATGAACTTCATCTTCAGTTGCAGCCACTAACTTCTGCAGCTCACTTAGAGTGACTGTTGGCATCACAGTAGTCTCTCTTACAAGTATCATTCTTTTCCAGCGACCAAGTTTAGAGGGGCAGCCTGACCTAGGCAGTGGGGCTGTGGTTTTTTTTATTTTATTCCACCTTTTCATGATGTACTGCACTGAGCTCCAAGATATGTTCAGTGCCTTTGAGATGGTCTTGTACCCTTCTCCAGATTTGTGCTTCGCTATTATCATTTTCCTGACTTGTCTTGAGTGCTCTTTTGTATTCATTTTTGTTTGGTCTGTTGAAAATCTACCGTACTCTTAAACAAATTGGTTAAATTGGTAAGGTCATATACAGTATTACATTTGAGGAAAGTTAGTGTATGAAGGGGATGAATATTTTTTAAACTTCTCAATTTTGGTTTTTAATTTTCAGTAAATTGTTGACAGGTTTTAGAATGTATTTTGGATTTGACCTGACGCACAATGTTTTGTAGATTAGCTCAAAAAAATCCTGCTTCAGTGTATTTTATATTTAGAAAATGAGGCAGTAAAATGTGAAAATAGTTGTGGGGGCTGTATACTTTTGCAGGGCACTGTAAACAATTGTCTGGCTAATTGATAGTGAACATGAAGAAGATCGGGAATGTGACCCAGCTAGTGGCAGAGAAAGGTTAAATCCTTAGTTATCTGAGTAGATTATATATGAATGGCTTTAGCAAATAGGTGATATTCTCTGACCAATCAGACTTTAAACAAAAAAATAGCCTACAGGCAATGTGACTTAATTTAGATATTTGCGAAATAAAAATGCAGAGTTTCCAGCTGTTATTTTTGAATGTTAATTCGGTAAATCAAAACTAGATTCTGGATTTCATACCAGCAATCCAATTTGTAGTCTGTGGAACTTAGCTTGATGGGCACTTGTATTTCTTATTTATGGGTTTTTCCTGTCTGATCATTTTGGGCCTGGATTTTTAGAAAGAGCTGATCTTGGTCTTGTCATATTGCTGAATAAATTGTACATTAAAACTGCAAGATCTATTTTTGTCAATAACCTGCAATTCCAATTATGTAGAATATGGATTTGAGCTTCTCTTGTCCCATCTATATTGTCCTGTAAATGTTTGTGTCCCACTAAGATAAAGGCTTGATTCTGTTTGATTAATACTTGTAGTCTATCACAGTTTCAGCAGATGGTGCTCACCGATCATGTACATGCTCAGTCAGTTGGAATTGGCAGCCACATTGCTGTTATTTTTGACATAAGCTTAAAAATATATGCAATTTTTTAAATGTTTATCCTTTTGCTTCTGTATCTTAGTAGCAAAGTAGTTTGCTTCTTTGAAAATATAAATACTCCAAAGTAAAATGTAGTTAACCATAAGAAAACTTTATATTTGAAGGTGAACTGGGAGTTGACTGAATCACCATTAAAGAAGGATATTCCTTTGACAGGGACAGATCATCATGCGTTGTGCAAGTATGTTTTCGTCCCTCTTTACACTGTTGTTTTCTACAACTAACACAAGTAACTCGGGGAGTGGGGTGGGGCGAGGGTTGTGTGGTAGTGAAAGTAATAGATTATAGCATTTGGAAAACCAGGCACTTTCTCATAGCGCCAGTAAAAATATTTTACAATAAAACATAGCATAATTCAATGAGTAGCTAGGTTCTATGAAGATTCGATTTTTCTTAAACAAATGGTATGTTCTTAAATTGCATACTTAATCCTCTATTTTTCTAAACCAAGCCTTTCAACAATGTCAATTGAACTTACTTAGGGCAGCACGGTAGCGTAGTGGTTAGCACAACGCTTTCCAGTTCAGGCAATTCAGGTTCGGTTCCTGCCACTGCCTGTAAGGGGTTTGTACGTTCTCCCCGTGACTGTATGGGTTTCCTCCGGGTGCTCTGGTTTTCCTCCCACAATCTAAAGACGTACCGTTTGGTAGGTGAATTGGTCATAGTAAATTGTCCCGTGGATAAACTAAGATTAAATCGGGATCGCTGGGCAGCGCAGGTCAAAGGGCTGGAAGGGCCTATTCCACGCTGTATCTCAATATTTTTTAAAAACTTATGAAACGTAATGATGCTGCAGGTGACTGATGGTCATTACAAAGATCTAGCCAAATGAGTTAGACAGGTTTGGAGTTTTTGTTCCTTGTGCAGTAAGAGTGCTCTGCAATGCCAAATAGAATAATAACATTTTGTTGGAGCTACACATCTGTTTCATTGATATTCTGTGCCATTATGGTCCAGCAGTGCTCAGTTTCTGACTGTGATGCCTTTACAGTTAGCAAAATTAATTCTTCTTTCAATATTTGTTAGTGTCTTAAAGCTGCAGCTGCTGAAGATTCCCTTGTTTTCATGTGCTCTAAGTGGAGTGATTTAGACTGGCAGTATTCAGCAACTGAGATTTTGTTGAATTCTCTGCACAAAGTATCAATTCTTTAGCTTCATAGTAGGGTTCAAAAATATAATTTTTTAAAACTACTTTTTAAAAATAGCTTGGACCTGAAAGTTGTAGAATCTGAACCATGCAGAAAGCTGCTTCTCTGGGATCATTATCAATTCTTTTTTAGTCCCTGCGTGACCTATTTTGCTGAAGAGCTATCTATGTACCCTCCATAGTCTAGATTGATTCTGTGCTAATTTGTGTATGATTTTAGTAAATATTTATAATGTTTTTGTGAAAATTGCATATCTATTCTGCTTTCCATATCATTTATTTTGAAAATGTAATGTCCCTCTGTGTTACGAATTAAGTATCCCATGATTGTAATATTTGTAATAAAAGACGCGCGTAGTTATAGATAGGGACATCACAATCAACCATAGCCTCTTGATTTCATTGTATTAACTTAAAATATGTATAATTAAAAACCTTGCATTCTGCATAACATGTTTCTGTAAGTGGTATATTAAATCTGGTTGGAAAAATCAGTCTTTAAAAGTAAATAAGGTGTACATTTGAATTAGCTAAAATTTGCACCATAAGAGATCTCCCAGATGAGGAACTATTTGAAAGTTTGCAATTTCAGTTAATGCTGGACCACATTTATTCCTTGAAAACTTTTCTGGTTTGTATTTTCACTCTGTTAGCCGAAGATAAACTGGTTTATTTATGATAAGGATTTTAAAAATTCCCATAATGAGAACAGTCATGCACGACTTTTGTTTCTTACTATAGCATTTTATTTCCAAAACTGTTTCCAGAGCCCACTAGTATTTTGAGACTTGGAAGTTTATTTCTTTCACAATATTTATTTATTTTCCATCCTTAGCCTACTTATCATCTATTTTGTTCCTTTGTAATCAGCCGCAGAGCTCAGGATAAGTTCCCACTCTGCTTAGGAGCAGTAAATATATTCCCCTTGCCCACTCCCCTCCACAGTTCCAATATTTGCAAATCCCCATGATCTTTTCTATCTGATTGTTTCTTCAACAATTAGGCAAAATAGAATGAACAATACATTTGAAATGAATATCGTCCACAACAATAACCTTTAGCATTGAACTGCTAAAAGTGCATAAGGTCTCACCTTATTTACAGAACAGGAGATCTCATGTTCTTAGCAAAATATAAACTGCCAGAATAACTCAGCAGGATGAGCAGCATCTGTGAAGACAAAGGGGTAATCAACAGTTCAATCCTGGTATAGGGCCTTGACCTGAAACATTCATCATCTGTCTTCAAAACATTGCTTGACCCACAGAATTATTCCAGAATAACTGTTGCTTCAGATTCCAACATCTGCAGTTGCTTGTGTCTTGTTCAGAGTAGATCAATTCGAGTTGCAGAATTATTGTATTATGGTAGACCTCTGTACTTTTGGCTCAAGTGAGGAGAAGTCATCTTAAATTCTTGCCCCGTATCTCTGTCCATGACTAATTTACATATGAAAGAATAAAGTGAGAATAGGATTTGCTTTATGAGTTGCCCACTTCTGAGAAAATCTATTCATATGCAGAGAGGTTTAAAAAAATCATCTTTTGACTAGTTATCAACTGTACTTCAAATTGAAAGTAGAGAAGCTTCAATAAAAAATATAAAATTTCTCCTTTTGTACATTTGAGTAGGTCATTTTATGAGAGATTAACCAGCGACGATATACCTTCACTGACTGCAGAATAGATATGTTATAGATAAGTGCATAGTATGCCAGATCAGCAAAGCCAGCTTGCATTCGTGCCAGGGTCTTCAGTGAAGTACCTCTGCATTCCTACTGGCATGTTACCAACCCCTGAAGGGGTGATTATCTTGCCATGCTGGTATAAGTTTGGAGCAGTAATTCAGCAGGATTTATAGTGCCAATCTAGTGCTGGATCTTTGTAAATGCCAGATTAAATTGGACACAAACTTGGCAGTATAAACTGGTTATAAAACATTCGACTTCTGTGTTGAGGAATTAGTTCCAAAATGTGATATTCTCCTATGAAACTAATACATAGTTCCAAAATATTAAAGGTTACACTGCAATAAATGTCATTTTATTTGCAACTGAAAACAATACTGAGGGGTGTTAGAATTCATACCTGCACAAAGTAAGAAGACATTCATTCAAAATGTGATTATTATCACCACCTGGTGGCCTGTCTCCCAACCAGATGATCACAGGTTCAAGAAATGCAGAAAAATTGGCTGTTTTCTACTGTTATAAGCGCACCTTCTGTCAGATGATCATGTACCAGCATTGATGACAGTCATGGCCAATCTAAGGCCTAAACTCTCCCTCATTTCTACCATAGAAGGTTGTGTGGTACTGAGTGATATATGAGCAAAAATTTACATTGAGCCCCTATCTTGATGTACAAATTCTTGCATTGCAGAGAGAGGATGGAGTTTGCTTTTCAGGAAATTTATCAAGAATTTAAGCACCTGTCCGCCTTGACAAAAAAACAAACAGAACTTCTCAGTAAATATAACTACAACAAAGAAGTAATAAGTGAGTACTGTACACATTTGCATTGTACATCAATTGTTTAGGATATCAAATGACATTTCTGTGAATCTGAAGACCTGAAATGTTTCCTAACCTGAAAAATCTTCTTGCTATCTGACACCCTAATTTTTCACTATTTCTACAACCAGAGTGACGATTTTTGTTAAAACCAATGGACAACAATTTAATTCCAAAGGGGAATTTTAATATTTTCTGGGAAGTGGTGAAAATTCAGTCTGAATTGTTTATTGATTTTGCTATGATGTCATACTTTTCACCAATCCAATTTATATCAGCCCTTACAGTCTGCTGCTTCTTCCATGTAATGATTAAAAGGTTTAATATTCTCAGTTTGAACTTCCCATGCATTATATCCTGAGGTAGGAAATTACAAGTTAAAATTAATCTAATGAAAATTTCATGATGTTGAAGTTTTACTAGAAATTTCCTTATGGATCTAAATAAACTCTGTCCGCTCAATTCCGCAGTGGTAATCACAGCATTCTAAATTCATCAGCCAAATCAAGATCTTTCTTTATCCCAATAATAATTAAAGAACATCGGAAAGAGTTTATTTGAGAAATAATTTTTAAAATTTGAAAAAGTTTAAGCTTAATGTGTAGCTATGACCTACCAATCCACACTTTTCATTTTATCCTGCAACAAAGTAAGTCTGAACTATCAAAGAAAGGAGTAAACAGCATATGGTAAAGCTTAGCAAGGATTTCCAAACTTTGGAAGTTTCTATCAATATGAGAAAATTTGCAATACTCCCCAAATATGTGTAGAGATTGTGTGAGGTATTAATAATAGAAAGCAACGAGATGAAAGCTGACTTAAAAAGACATTTGCATCAGCTTTCCCTTAAGATCGCCAGAAAAATTGTGAATTTAGAATTGGAAGGGAGGATGGAACTCAAGTAAATCACTAAGGAAATTGACGGAGCTTGGGGCTAAAATGTCTTTTGGCCCTGAAGAATTTTAAACAGGTGGCTTAAAAGTAGTGGCTATCGCATTGGTTGAACACTCCCTAGATTTAAGTAAAATTCCATTAGTTTTGTAACTACTTCAGCCAGTTGGTATAACATCTGTAATAGGGAAATTGCAAAGTCCTATGATTAAAAACCTTAAAGTAAGGCTCCAAGAAAATTTCAAAGTCGTGGGGCCAAATTTAACATAATTTTGTTTAAAGGGAGATCCTGTTTTTAAAAGAAGGAACATGCTGTGAATGAAGAGAACCTGTGGTTGGACACTACTTAATTTTCCACAAGAAACCTGATTAAGTGCCACGATGAAAATCATTGCACAAAATAAAAGGTCATAGTGTAGGATGTAGCATAGTAGAGAATTGACTAGTTAATTAGAAACAGGGTAGGCATCATTGTGTTTTTACAGCAAGATATAGTTAGTGCTATGCTGCAGCCTTAACATTTTACAATTTGAATAAAAGACTTGGATAAAAGCATGATTGCTAAATTTGCTGATGAGACAAAATATGTTGGAAAGCATGTTAAAGGGACATAAGGAGGTTACAAAGGATTATAGATAAGTGGGTGGGCAAAGAGAATGAAATTCTGCATTTTGGTAAAAAGAAATGTAAAAGCACAATATAGAAATGAGTTTACAGAGCTCTGAAATGCAGAATGATTTGTGTGTGTTCATGTATAATGTAAAAACGATTACTGTGCAAGTATAGTAAGTAATTAGGGAAGCTAACAGAATGTTGTTGTTTGTTGCTCTAGGGGAATTGAAAGTACAGAGTTTACTTGTGTTATATATGACATGGGTGGGATGAAATCCAGAGCTGTGTCGACAGTATTGCTAGATAAGACCAAAGGGAAAGAGTCCAAGAAATTTACTGGACTGATGCTCAGGATAAACAGGTTATCTCAGGAACAAATATTGAAGGGACAAGCCTTATTTCCATTGATTTTCAGAAAAGTGAGTGGACTTGATTGAAGCAGAATCTTTTAAATATTTTAAAGACAGAAATAGTTGATGATTCTTTTAAAATAGGCGAAAGGTTACTGTGGGTAGGTGGAATGTGGCATTGAAATCAGAATCAGGTTTCATATCACCAGCATATGTCGTGACATTTGTTAACTTTGCAGCAGCATTACAATGTAATACATGATAAATATAGAAAATAATAAATCAATTACAGGAAGTATATATATGTATTTTAAATAGTTAAATTAAAAATAGTGCAAAAAAAAAAGCCACAGAAATCGGCCAATATCTTATTGAAGATAATAAATTTCATGACACATGCGGTGATAATGAACCTGATTCTGAATATCAGAGTAAGCTTGAGGGCAAGAATGGCCTACTGCTCAATCCAGATGTTCATGTTTGCTAGTTATCGGCTATCACAGTGAGGTATCAACTGCTGTACCTTCCAGCTGTTGGTGCGTTGGAACTGCAAAACAATTTAGTAGATGAAAGTTGTTATACTCTCTCAAATTTTTGGATATTGGAATTCCTTAGGAACAGACTTAATGTCTCAGCATTTATACAAGTACATTTTGCTGCCACCACAACCTGTAATGACCAACTATTTTAATGTAGCTAAAGGATCTGAATGCAAGTATTCTTTGTATTAGTGGTGAAAATGATGGGATCACATATATTGCCTATACAGTATTTCATGAGTGGGAGTTGTGAAAGTTTCAGGGTGACAACTAAAATAGTAAGAAACACATTCTTATAAATGTTTCCTTATCGATTTCTAAACACTCTAAATAAAGAGATGTCGTATTAGTGGTGTTGAGGTAAAAGATCAGCTGTGATCGTAGTGAATGCCAAAGTAGACACAAGGGACCAAGTTACTTAGTTCTGCTTCTGTGTATTCTGTTCTTATTGGTGATCTGATTTCTAATAATGAAATGCTTGTTTTTGCTTGGTTTTCCAATTTTAGATATGCCTTTCTCAATGCCTATACAGTGCACAGATGAAGGAGAGCAAGAACATCTAGTTAAAACCAATGTGAAGGAGGGAAGCATATCAAAGGACTTTGTTGCATCACAAGACTACAGAGTTCAACAGGGGCAGCTTCCAGTTGTTGAGTCATTATCTGAGTTAGATATCAAATTCCCACCTTCAGATAATTATGAATTCCTAAACAGTGCACCAGAAAAATCAAAACTAAAACTTCCTGTTGAAGTCCCTACTTGTAATGTTGAAGAGGCACTGTTGAAAGATAATATCCAGGACTTGAGTAAAAAATGCAATAAAGAAGAATGGACTTCATTTGAAATTTGTAATGCGGGACCAATTAATGAAGAGTCCAACAACCTCTTCTGTGGTGAACAAGGAAAGTGTGCAAACATTAATATCGAAAGAACCCCGTTTAGAAATCCTTCAAGCCCTACTGCTCATAAACCTTCAAATCCTTTCCTAAATGCTGAAGAGTCTGCCGTTAAGTTTCCAGCAGCAGAGATAAGAGGACCTCAGCAGGTAAGCCAAAAAATCGAAAATCGTCATTATAAATAATTTCTGTTGCATCTTGTTTACTTAGTGTTTTGAGTTCATATTTACAATTGAGTCAGATATTAGCATCGACATAATGGAGGCTAGTCTTTATGAATGCTTAAATTTATGACAACCACAGGCAAATAGCAAATTGTTGATTAAATGTGGATTACGGTGGATTCTGATTAATCCAGACGTATCAGGATCAGTATGTTGGCCCAATTAAGCAGCTGGCCCAGAAGGCCAAAGGTTCATGAAAATATAGTTTTTAAAAAAGGTATAAAAAAGACAAACTACCAGTTAACTGAGTCACAAACTATGTATTTAAATGAAATACAGAACAAATTGGAACAGTACCAATAATACAACAGTACTATAAAACTGTGTTGTAGTTCATAATAGTTATCAACATAGGAATTTATCCAGTGTACGCTGCCATGTTCTTTTGACTGTAAATGAACAAAATCAATGCTGACTTCGAGAGTAATTCTTTTGGCTAGTGTCAAGTGTTTTCGTGGCATCTTGGCAAGGGTTTTTAAAAGTCAAAAAACAAAATGACCAAAATCACTGCTTTTTGAATCAGTGTCCATTGGCATAAATGAATAAAATAACGCAAGCTCACGCATCTGATGCTATTTAAAAACTACTTGCTGTAAGCACGGTGTAGTGTCTAACATCCGCACAAAGTGCACACGACTGATCCTAGTAGGAAACTGTACAGCAACAATCTCCTGTCCCAATTAAGCAGCATAGTATCCCAAAGCAAAGGGAATCCCAGCTATTTTCTCAACTAATTTTTTGCTCTTTAAGTGTTGTCCCAGGCAAGTGGCTGCCTGATTAACCAGTAACCTAATTAACCGGAATCCACTGTTTATTATTTTTCTCAATGGTATCTAGTTTAACTTCACAAAGCTTTAATGTACTTCCTTTTGATTTCATTTAAACATCTTTACTAAATATGCTGTATTGGAAAGATAGTACAAATTTCAGTTTAATTATATTGATCATATTTAATAATGTTTAACCTGTAATGTAAGAATTATTATTGCCAATCATTCAAATATGAACATGAACATAGAGTATATGGGATCTTGTTTGTCCACAACTGGAGGTTTTAACATCACACAAAAAACCTTTGACAACTCCTCTTTCAAGTAGTCTCTCTTTTTATTTCCTTATTCTTTCTGATTTCATATTGAATTCAACTACTAAAGACTTCCTTCTAGTATCTATTTCTGAGTTTATTTATTCCAGAGCGCAGATGCTACAGATATGATGGAGGTACAGGTAAGAGAGGAGAGGGAGTGGCTCTCTTGATGAAAGAGGATTTAATAATGGTAATCAGAAAAGATATTCTTGGGGAATAGATAGAACTTAGAAACAAGAGAGGGATAGTCACTCTAGGAATGTATTGTAGGCAACCCCCACCCCACCGCTCGAGTAACAACTGTGTTGGGTAAATTGATGTATGGGTATTCTGAGGGATCTGCCAATATTTGGAGGTCTGTGTCTAGTGGTCTGCCACAAGAGTCAGTGCTAAGACCTTTGTAATTTATATAAATGATGTGGATGTAAATATACAAGGCATGTTAGTAAGTGTGTGGATGATACTAAAAGAAGTGGTGCTGTAGATAGTGTAGAAGGTTATGAAAAGTATCAGAGATTAGCATATGGTTTTCCATCCAGATAAATGTGGGGTATCATATTTTGGGAGATCACGACAGGGTAGGGCTCTGGGGAATGTTAGGAAACAGAAGACCCTAGGAGTGCAATGCAGACTCCTCCAAAAGCTCCATCACATGTAGAGAGTGACCATGAGTCAGGGAAGAGAGTATTGGAGTTGGAAAGCTATGTTGCAATTATGTAACGTGAATGAGGCTGCATTTGGAGTATTATGTACCCTTCTGGTCACAATTAACCTCTCCCCTCCTCTGATGCCACCAACTTTTGTCCCCCTGCTGATCCCAGCTCTAATCCCTGCCATGTCTTCAGCATTCTTTCCAAACTTCCCCTCCCTGAGGCAGAACGTTCTGTCCTCATCAGGGACCTTATCTTTGTCTCCCTTCACCTGAACCTCAGTGAGTTCCGCGCTTGCCATTACGCTGAGCTCTTCTGTTGCCTCCGTTTCTGAGCCACATCTTTGGCAAGAATTCCCCACCACGCACCAATGATTCCTTCTCCCATCCCCAACCCTTTACTTCTTGGACCCCCACTCTGGTTCTCTGCCTGCTCTGGATTTTTCATCTTTAATTGCCAACAAGACATTAACTAGCTTGACTTCAGCATTCCACTCTCCTCCTCAAACCTTACCCCTTATGATGCACTATCTTCCACTCTCTCCACACCAATCTCAACTTCACCACCAAACCCACAGACAAAGGAGGTACTCTTTAGTGTGGCAGACTGACCTCTCTCTTGCTGAGGCCAGGTGGCAACTCTCAAACACTACTTCTTGTCTACCCCTTGAAGAGGACCCCACTCCAGACCATCTGAAAATTGTCTCCGACGTTGCTGACCTCATCGGCTCTGGAGAACTCCCATCCACTACCACTAAACTCATAGTTCCTGTTTTCTCAATAAAAGAACGAACCAGTTCCCCTTCATTACCACCATCCTCCGTCTGGCAGAACTGGTCCTTGCCCTCAACAATTTCTCCTTCGGCTCCTCCCACTTTCTTCAATTTCTTGGGGTAGCCATGGGCACCAGCTGCGCCTGCTTTTTCGTTGACTACGTAGAACAGTCCATGTTCCAGCTCTTCCTCGGTAATGCTCCGCAATTCTTCCTGTGCTACATTGACGACTGCATTAGTGGTGCTTCATACACTCGTGCTGATCTCATCAATTTCATCAGCATTGCCCCCAATTTCCACCCTGCTGTTGAATTCACTTGGTCCATTTCTGACACTCCTCACCCCTTTCTTAAATCTCTCTGTCTTCATCTCTGTAGACAAACTGGCTACCAATATCTTTTATACACCAACCGAATCCCATAGCTATCTTGACTACACCTCTTCCCAACCTGTCTCCTATAAAAATGCTCTTCCCTTTTCTCAATTCCTTTGGCTCTGAGGCATCTATTCCCAAGATGAAGCTTTCCTTTCCAGGACATGACGTCCTCCTTCAAAGAATAAAGCTTCTCTTCCTTCACCATTGATGCTGCCCTCACCCACATCTCCTCCATTTCCCAGATATCTTCGCTCACCACATCTTCCCACCACCTTAGCAATAGATTTCCTCTTGTCGTTACCTACCACCTATGAGTCCCCACGTCCAGCACATCATTCTCCACGACTTCCGCTATCTTCAATGGGATCTCACCACCAAACACACTTTCACCTGAGCCCCCACCCCTAATTCTCTGCTTTTCACAGGGATCACTCCCTCTGCAATTCCCTTTTCCATTCATCTCTCCCCTCTGAACTCCCTTCTGGCACATATCCCTGCGAGTGACAGAAATGCTACACATGCCCATTCACCTCCTCTCTTACCTGTATTCAGATCTCCAAAGAACCATTCCAGGTGAGGCAACATTTTACCTGCACATCTGTTGGGGTCATCTATTGTATCTGGTGCTCCTAATGTGGCCTTCTCTATACTGGTGAAACCTGAGGTAAATTGGGGGACCATTTTGTCGAGCACTTCTGCTCAATCCATCAAAAGAGAATTTCCAACCATCAAAAGAGAATTGACTAACTATTTTAAATCATATCTCTACATTTTCATTCTGATACATCAGTCCATGGCCGCCTCTTTTGCCATGAAGAGGCCATTCTCGACGTGGAGGAGCAACACCTCATATTCTGTCTAGGTAGCCTCCAACCTGATGACATCAACATTGATTTCTCCTTCTGGTAATTTTTTTTCCCTCCCACTTCCCTCTTCTTCCATTCCTCACTCTGGCCTCGTACTGTTCCTCACTCTGGCCTCGTACTGTTCTCTACACTTGCCTATCACCTGTGCCCATTTTTCTTCCCTTTCTCCTGTGGTCCACTCTCCTCTCCTATCAGACTCATTCTTCAGCCCTGTACCTTTCCCACTCACCTGGCTTCACCTATCACCTTATAGTTAGTCCTTCTCCTCTTTGGCCCCCCCCCCCCCAAACTTTTATTCTGGCATCTTCCCACATCTTTTCCAGTTCTGAAGAAGTGTTTATTAATTTTCATAGATGCTGCCGGACTGCTGAGTTCCTCCAGCGTTTTGTGTGAGTTGTATTGGAAAGAATACAGTAAAGGTTTACCAGGATGTTGCCTGGACTTGTGGGCCTGACTTACAAGGAGAGATTGTGTGGTCTATGACTTTATTCCATGGAAAGTAGTAGATTGAGGGGTGATCTGTTAAGAGATCAGATAATGAGAAGCATAGACGGGGTGAAAGCATTTAGCCTTTTTCTCAAGAAGGTGGGTGTTGAGAACAAGAGAGCATAGATTTAAGATTAGAGTTGAGTAAAGGGACATCTGGGACAGCTTCTCCATGCAAAAGATGGTGCACATTTGGAATAAGCTGCCAGAAATGGTGGTTGATGTGGACACATTAGCAACATTTATAAGCCATCTAGATAAGTACATGGAGAGACCTTAGAAGTTTATGGGCCAAATTTGGGGCAGATGGGACTAGTTTGCAGCACAACAGTCGCCATGCGCCAGTTGGGCCTAAGGATCTATTTCCATGCTATGGCTCTGAATCTTTCATTTGAAGTTAAATAAATCTACTGTATTTTGTCCTACTCGTTCAGGTTCCAATTGCCCTGTTAAACTCACTATATTATTCTCATTTAGATGTTCAGAAATGTAGCAGAAGAGTACTTGGCCAAGTCTAGCTAATGATGAACATTTTTAATGCCCTACTGCAATAATATTCAGTTATGTTCATCCATTAGATGTTTTGCTAGCTTATGGGCAATGTCCTTTCATTAATACCCACTATCAGAAAGCATTCTTCTCACAAATAGGTATATTGCAATGTTAATTAGCAAATAAATTTACCTTGCACTTTATTCTACTAGTCTTTTTAAGAATAATTCCACTGAATTCTAAACTATAGTACAGTTAATGATTTGGATTCAAACCAATAGGGTTTACCTGTTTGATATGAAAGAATTTAGTAAGTACATTGGTTACAGGTAAGGATTTGTAGAAAACTTGCTAGGTGGAGCATGCTCTTCATGAAGCTAACCTTTTCTGTAAAGTTTACCTTTTTGATATGAAACAGTTGATTCCAGGTAAGGATCTGCAGAGGACTTCCGAGGTGGAGTATGCATTCTGTAAATTATTATTTTCATTGTTGGTATGATAGCTTTTCCTCATGAATGACTGTATGATTCAACTTTTTGCACCTAATTATCAATCAGGAGCTGATGGTGGAAACCATTTTGCCTTATAATCACTTTCTAATCATTCACTGAACTTCCTTTAGAGAAATGGATCTTCCTTTTTTTATGTTATGTAACCTAGCAGTAAAGCACAGTGCTGATACCTGCTTTACTGGTTGTTAATGTGAGATTTCAATTTGACAGTTTATTTTGAGAAAGATTTGCAGCTGGGTATCTAGAGATTTCTATGGTGACGAAAACAATCACTTGCTTAACTTGACATTGCATCAATTGCAATTGTCTATCTCTTCATCAACGTGTATTTTGTCATTCGGGGGAAAGCTGGAAAAATGAAATTCCCCTTAGATTCTTTGATCTTTCTCAAAGGCTCCAGATAGGAATGCTGCAATGCAGGAAATCAGTTTCATCACTGGGATTCCTGGTGGCTGTTGCGGAATACTTGAAGGCATCAGTAAAGATTCAGAATCTGTGATATGACTACAGTAATCAGATTTGCACAGCACAGAAATAGGCCATTTGGCTCTCTTGATTCCACGCCAACCATCACATACCCATTTATAGTAATTCCATTTATCAGCACTTAATCACCACTCTTCTATATCTTTTCAATTGACGTGCTTTTCCTGGTACTTCCAAACGGTAGAAGAAACCTGGCCCATCCACCTTCTCAGGTTGCAATCACCTGCAAGGGAGTAAGGGGATGGGAGATTTCCTTCTAACTTTATTAATCCTCATTTTAGACCTACACATTAAGAAGTCACTGTGTGGTTAAATGTCTCTCACTGTCTACCGTATTTATGTCTCATAATGTGCCCCTCCCCCAAATGTCTCTGTCTTAATAAAAATAATCCTAGCAGCTTCCCAGTAGATCTCATCTGCACCCTCTACAGTATATTCACATACTTCCGATCATGTGGAAACCAGAACTACACATTGTAGCTCAAGCAGCACGCACAAAATACTGGAGGAACTCAGCAGGTCAGGTAGCATGCACGGAAATGAATAGACAGTCAATGTTTTGGGCCAAAACCCTTCTTTAGGACTGGAAAGGAAGGGGGAAGACACTAGAGTAAAAAGGTAGAGGGAGAGCAAGGAGGATAACAAGAAGGTGATAGGTGAAGGCAGGTGGGTAGGAAAGATAAAAGGCTGGAGAGGAATGGATCTGATAGAGAAGAGTGGACCACAGGAGAAAGGGAAGGAGGAGGGGACCCAGGGGGAGGTAATGGACAGGTGAGAAGAGGTAGAAGGCCAGAGTGATGAATAGAGTGGAGGGGGGGAGGAATTTTTTCCAGAGTTTTTGCTGAACCAGTGTTTTAATACAGCTGTTCCATAACCACCTTGCTCTTATGTTCTATGACCTGGTCACTGAAGTCGCGACATACTTTATCCCTTTAATCCTCCTTCATCACCTTATCAACCTGTGTTGCCTCCTTCATGGATTTATGGGTATAGGACATAAAACAGTAGACAACAATACAAGCCATTTGGCGTACAATTTTAGACTGACATTTTATCCTACTCCAATATCAGTCTGGCCCTTCCCTTCCACAAAGCCCTCTATTTTTCTTTCATCCATGTGCCTATCTAAAAGTCTCTTAAATGTCCTTAATGTGTCTGACTCTAACACCACCCCTGGCCGCGTGTTTCATGCACCCACCACTATAATTTTTTTTAAAAACTTGCCTCTGACATTTCTCCCCCACCCCACCCCCATACTTTACTCCAATCACTTTAAAATTATGTTCTCTTGTATACAAGAGCTACTTCCGCCCTGGGAAAAAGTTGTTGGTTCTCCACTATGTTGATGCTTCTTGTGCACCTCTATCACGTCACCTCTCATCCTTCTTTATGCCAAAAAGAAAAACCCGAGTTTGCTCATTCTTTCCTCATGAGACATGTTATTCAAATCTCCTCTGCACCCCCTGTAAAGCTTCCTCATCTTTCCTATCATGAGGCAACCAGAACTGAAGAGAATACTCCGTGTGGTCTAACCCAGGTTTTATGGATCTGCAACATCACCTTGCCGCTCTTGAAATCAATCCCTCATCTAATGGAGGTAAACACCATACACCGCCTTAAGTACCCTCTCAACTTGTGTGGCAACCTTAAGGGATCTCTGAACATGGGGCCTAAGATCCCCCTGTTCTTCCACACCATTTAGAATCCTGCAATGAACTCTGTACTGTGCTTTCAAGTTTGGCCTTCCAAAGTGAATCATTTTGCATGTTTCCGGATTGAATTCCGTCAGCCCAGCTCTGCATACTATGGCAACCTTCTGGTTCCCAACCCACTGCCATCCTAGTTCAAACCGTCTCCAAATGCTCAAGCGAACCTGCCCACAAAGATATGAACCAAAGTTCATTTGTTCCTCTATGATGATACCTCATTCACCTGATTGTTGTTCATCAACTTCAGCTTGTTATTTCAGACAATCATCCCTGAGAGGCTAGTGGGTAAATTGTCCTCATTGGAACTCAACACCTCTCTATGTAACTGGGTCTTGGAGTTCTTGACAGAAAGATCCCAGTCAGTCCAATTTGGCAGCAATATCTCAAGCTCCATCACACTGAGCACTGATGTTTCTCAGGACCGTGTGCTCAGTCTGCTGCTGTTCCTGCTGCTGACTCACGACTGCACTTCCAGATTCAGCTCAAACTGCATCAAGTTTGCTGATGATACTACAGTGGTTGACCTGATCAGCAGCAGAGTTGAGTTGGCATACAGAGAGGAGGTAGAGAGGTTTGTCAAATGATGTGAGAACAACAACCTGAGTCTCAACGTGTACAAGACAAAAGAGATGATGGTGGACTTCAGGTAGACACAAGCCAACCACTCTCCATTCCACGTCAATGGTTCTGCTGTAGAGCACAAAGTTCCTTGGTGTGCACATAACAGACAATCTAACCTGAACCCACAACACCTCCTCACTAGTCAAGAAGGCACAGCAGTGTCTATACCTTGAGGAAATTCAGGCATGTAAGACCCCCCACTCCCATTTCTACAGCTTTATACAGGAGCATCATTGAGAGCGTTCTGTCTAGCTGCATCATTATGGGGTATGGAAGCTGGAAGGAATCACACCACAGTAAAACAGCTGAGATGATCATTGGGGTCTCCCTCTCTCCCCCCCCCCCCCCGCCATTTGTGACATTTAATGGGAGCATTGCAGACGAAGGACCTGAAGGATTCTTTGTTGAGGATCCCTCCCTACCACCCAACCCACATTCTCTTTGACCCACTACCATAAGGAAGGAGGTACAGAAGCATCAGGATTGGGACTGCCAGACTGGGTACCAGCTTTTTCTCTCAGGCTGTGAGACTCATGAATACCCTGCCACCACCAAGGTTTCAACACAAGGACAGCGAGTTGTTTACTTTTTAGACTATAAGACCATAAGATATAGGAGCAGAGCCAAGCCTTTTGGCCAGTTGAGTCTGCTCTGCCATTTCATCATGACTGATCCATTTTCCTTCTCAACCCCAATCTGCTGCCTCCCCTCTGTATCCTATCATGCCCTGACTAATTAGGAATCTATCAATCTCCACCTTAATTACACTCAATAACCTGGCCTCCACAGCTGCCTGTTGCAACGAATTCCACGGATTCACCACCCTCTGGCTAAAGCTGCTCATCTCCGTTAAAAATGGGCATTCTTCTATTCTGAGGCTGTGACCACTGGTCCTAGACTCCCCCACTATCGGGAAGCATCCTCTTGTGGTTCATAGGGCCCATATGTCCAAGAATAAGTTAGCTCATTTTTATTGCAATATAAATCCTGTCTGTGACAGATGTAAGTCTGAGGTAGCTTCCTTGACAATATGTTCCGGTCTTTCCCTCTTTTGGAAAAACATTGGAAAGATATTTTTGATATTAGTTCAGCAGTTTTGCGTATTGATCTACAACCTCATCCTATTACTGCAATTTTTGGATTACCAGTGATGGACTCTAGTCAATTATCCCCTTCAGCTTGCAGTTTGATTGCATTTGTTACATTAATAGCCAGAAGATTCATTTTATTTAAATGGAAAGATTCTAATCTCCCTATTACATTTCAATGGTTTTCCCAAACTATAACATGTTTAAACTTAGAAAAAATTAGGAGTGGCACTATCGACCCTTCAGTTAAATTTGAAGAAACTTGGAGGCCATTTATTCAGCATTTTCATATGATGCAAGCTGACCCTTTCCGAATCTTTCTCAATAACTTTTTGTTCATGTATAGCGGAGCGGAGTTAATGACAAATAATGATTTTAACCGATGAACCATGGCAGCCCAGCTTTTGTTTTGTTTTTTTTTAGTTTAGGGGGGACTTTTTTTTCTCTTGATTTCATTTTTTTAAATCTTTTTCATGTTTAGTTACTAAGAGATTGGGGGGCTTAGATTACACATGTTCTCAGAGTCTGTTTCTGCATACGTTAACCGTTAGTAATGTAGACCCGATCTCTTTGTATCATTATCATTGTTATGTTTATCTACTCAAAACTCAATTAAAAAATTGATAAAGAAAAGGAAACATCCTCTTCACATCCACTCTATTAAATGATAAAAAGCCTAGATAGGTTTCAATGAGATTCCCCCCTCATTCTTCTAACTTCCACCAGTACCAGTCCAGAGCCATCAAACTTTCCTCATGTGATAACATTATCATTCCCTAATCATTCCTACACTTATGAACCTCCTCTGAACCCTCTCCAATGTAGCACATCCTTTGAAATCATGGGCCCAAAACTTCTCAAGTGAGGCCTCACTGATGCCTTATAAAGCTTCAACATTACATCCTTGCTTTTATATTTGATTCCTCTCGAAAAGAATGCCAACATTCTGTTTGCTTTCCGCGCCACCAACTCAACCTGCAAGTTAACCTTTAGGGAGTCCTGCACGAGGACTTCCAAGTCCCTTTGCACCTTAGATTTTTGAACTTAAATGTTGTCTGTGATTATTAGCAAACTATAATGCCATGATTTGTACGTGTATTGGGACTAATCATGAGCTGGAGCTCACACTTCAAATGTGAACCTTACGTGCAATGTGCTGGAAGAGCTCAACAGGTCAGGCAGCATCTCCACATCTCCTAGTTTCCTATCATTTGCTACTTTGTACTTCTTCTTTCCTTTCCAGTCCTGATGAAAGGTCTCAGCCCAAAACGTTGACTGTTTATTCCCATCCATAGATGCTGCCTGACCTGCTGAGCTCCTCCAGCACATTACGTATATTGCTCAACATTTCCAACATCCGTAGTACCTTTTGTGATAAATGTGAACCAACTGCTTTCAGATGCCGAAACCTTAAATCTCAAACTTATCTACTTACATTGACGTACAACTCCTACTTAGCATAATGCTGCACTGCCAGTTCTGAAGTGGGGAACTACTTTCTGGAATAGAGACCCTATTGATTTCTTGGTCTTCAGATTTCATGTCCAAGAAGAAATCAAGCTTCATTATAAACTATTAATTGTGTCCAAGTTTTTGTTCTTGGTTTTATATTATTTGAGCTTCATAATTTTTAAAGAGTTTGATGTGAGAGAAATTTCAAAACTGAAAAGTTGTACTTCTAGATAGTTGAGGGGGAGCTGGTTAACAATAACTGAGACCTGGTTTCTCTCAGCTGGCACCTGATGAGATTGAGCCTCTCCATCTCTTCTCATTGAATACACTGATAACAGGTAATACGTCTGGGCATAACTTAACTCAGTATTTTACACATTTCGTGGAGATCCACAGTCTTGAATCTCTTCCTAAAAAGTAGCAGAACCACATTGTATTGACTAACTAGAATCACATTTTATCTCTTGACTTGTGTCAAAAATAATTTGGATGGTGGAAGGAAAGTCCCCTCTGGCTGGAAGAATCTAATGTCAAATGAATTTGGATAATCTCCATTTAATTTCTTGTATGTAACACGGTCCAATTTGGCTCTATTTATTAGTGTAACAGATCAATTTAAGGATTGATGTGAAAAGTAGAGTAGAGGTGTATGTGGTTGGCTTGGGGGGTGGGATTGGTGAATAAATTGCTGAGGTACTTTGAGACAGGGTTGAGTAATATTCACTTTGCAGTTTGCCTGCTGTATTTAATGTTGACACAAACTTCCAGATGTGTCTTTTTCCCCAGTACTTTTATTTTTGATGAGGGATTATTTAATAAGCAAGCTAATTAATTCATATCAATTTGAATATTAATAATTTCCACTTGAAAAATTAGGGTAGGATCAGTTTCACAGGCAATGCTGTGAGTTAGCTCTTGATATCAAAAGCAAATTAAATCACATTTGCCTTTTAATATGTCTTTTTACACAACATACTTTTGGAGCTCTTTTAGAATAAATTTTGACATTCAAGACAATCACTTGACATTTATTTTGAGAATATTATTTCAAATTAAAAAGATGCTAACCACCAAATAAGCTTAATGAGTTTTGGAAGCTTATTGAGTGGAATAATGAAGGTTTTTGTTGAAGCTCTACGTACATCAGGACAGTTGTGTACCCTGGCAATTGTGCACGTGCTGAGCAAACTGAACTCTCTTCCAGCTGGTTAAGGCCAAATGCTCTCCTTAAACTCATTAAATATACATAGATAGCAGAGTATATTTTGCCTAATAGTTGTAGGCTGTAGACTTCAAGCTATGTTAGTTCTCTCACCTTTATTTAGTGCCACATGTCAGGGATGTTGATTGCACTGCCCATTAATCACAGCATTTTTAAAATTAAATGCTTGAGCAATTATTTATTTGCCATTATTTTAAAAAATCAATTTAAAATGTATTAGTTGGCTACTTGAATAGAAACCTATTCTGGAATATTGTCATCTTTCAGTGAGGACCTCAGAGTTCATCACTAAAGGACTTTGATACACATTATATACTCTGCCTGTGCATTATTCGATTCTAACATTCCCAAATGTTACAAACATGAGAAAATCTGCAGATGCTGCAAATCCAAACCAACACACACACACACGCACAAAATGCTGGAGGAACTCAGCGGGTCAGGGAATATCTATGGAAGAGAGTAAATGGTGGAGATTTCTGGCTGAGACAATTCATCAGGACTGGAAAGGAAGGAGAGTAGTCAGAATATGAAGGTGGGGGAAGGGAGTAAGAAGTACAAGGTGGCAAGTGCTGATGTGACTATTTCAGAACAGTCATGGTGTATGATGATTGGATCAGAGAATATCTCCCACATATTAAGTTTTGCATTATTTTTCCTCTCTTTATTTACTGTTTTGTTATTGAGCATATAGATGGTGTGAAATCAGCTTTCCACTTGGGTTTTTCATTCTCTGCTTTCTTTCTTAACAAATATCTTTTAACAAAATGTATGGTTTGCAGTTTGTGATCATCTTCTGTATAAAAAGAATTTCCTATTTAAAAAAAAAATAATCCCAGAGGTTATTAGAATGCTGGAGTAAGGAACAATTATACCATCTATTTTTTGGTATTATGACAATGTGTGTTGCCTGTAACTAGATAGTATCCAGTAATGTTGCATGTAGACAGGTACTATTGAATGATATGTACCGAAAGCATCTCTTCACAGAGATCAGGTGAATTGTTTTTATCCTAAGTTTAGATTTTTATTATGTGGAAATCAACTCTTTTATTGTACATAGAAGTTATATATTCCTTTTCTGGTAAGATGAAGCACTTGGAAACATTCTTGACGTATTCCTGAGGCAAATCATATTCTGTTGTAAACAATTGGGAACCAGTTCAATTTCTTAGCTATATTTCAACTAATTCAGTATGTTTTTCATTGGTAAGTTAATTTTATAAACTGGAGTTGTTAAGATTGAAAACAGTGCTCTTTAACTGTTTCTTCACATTTCTTTTCATTCGCCTTAAACTCTTCAGTACATTCTAGCATTGAGTTATTTATTTTAAGAACAAAATAACATGTTAACCAGTTAACACGAGGAAATCTGCAGATGCTGGAAATTCAAACAACACACACAAAATGCTAGTGGAACACAGCAGGCCAGGCAGCATCTATAAGGAGAAGCACTGTTGATGTTTCGGGCCAAGACCCTTCGTCAGGACTAACTGAAGAGACAGATACTAAGAGATTTGAAAGTAATTTTGAAATTTGAGATTTGAAAGTAAAAGATTTGAAAGTCCTATGATCCTTTCCCTTCTCCAGCTCTGTATCACTTTCGCCAATCACCTTTCCAGCTCATAGCTTCATCCCACCCCCTCCGGTCTTCTCCTATCATTTTGCAATTCCCCCTCCCCCCACTACTTTCGAATCTCTTAGTATCTGTCTCTTCAGTTAGTCCTGACGAAGGGTCTCGGCCCGAAATGTCGACAGTGCTTCTCCTTATAGATGCTGCCTGGCCTGCTGTGTTCCACCAGCATTTTGTGTGTGTTATGTTAACCAGTTAGTATAAATCCAAGTATGTCTTGGCTTATGTTTATAACTTTGAGATTCAGAATCGCCATAATCCCAGTTTACTTCACCATTTTTCTGTTATTTTAACTACTGCTGGGTATTCTTGATATTTCCATGCCAGTATTTTCCTGGGCTCTGCAGCTGATGCTTTGATTTTTGATCATTTTCCCCTCGGGTAAAAGAATCCCTAAGAAAGGGCTAGAATCAAAATGTGACAGAAATGCTTAAGTTTCAACCTCTGGTTTCAAAGGCTCCAACCTCTCGTTATAATGCAAGCCTTCAAATTCAGTGTAGTATATCATAGATTTGTTTGATTTTGTAGTGTTTTATCGAAGTGTTTTATTATTCAACCAAATTTGCTGTTTTACTCCTAATACTGTGCATTTCTCATCATTAAATACAGTTTGCCCTTCTAATTCTGCCATGTTCCTTTTGGCAAGATGCAAAATTATTTGGAAAAATTTCATAATAACAACTTGTTTTGGCACTGATCACCTCAGCCTTATAGAAATTACAAATATATAAATGTAAAATTTTTATGTATGACACTTTCACATCATGACTGAACTTAAATGTATATATGTACTTATCATGGAAATAGTTGAACTACAGCAAGACGTTCTTCTATTTTAATTCATTAATTTAATTCAATTACTTTTGGGATGTAATTGTTGGTCAGCATTTATTACCCCATCTGTAATTGACCTTGAAACCTTGACTTTGTTGTGCTGCCAACTTGGTTCTGTTGTTATTGGTTGCAGCATTCCTGGGCCTGCACCAATAATGCTGAAGGAATGGTGAACACAAAAGATTCTGCAGATGCTGCAAATCCACAATAACATAAACAAAATGCTGGAAGAACTCAGCAGATCAGGTAGCAGCTATGGAAATAAATGAACAGTTGACGTTTTGGGCCAGGACACTTTTTTAGGACTGGAAAGGAAGGGGAAAGTCGCAAGAATAAATGGGTGGAGGAGGGGGAAGAGGATTAACTAGCGGACCATGGAAGAAAGGGAAGAAGGAGGGGCACCAGGTGGAGGTGATAAGCAGGTGAGGAGAAGAGGTAAGAGGCCAGAATGGAGATTAGAAGAAGAGGGAAGTTGGAGGAAATATTATCAGAAAATTAACATTATTACCATTACCATTTTAATTCCTACCATCATTTTAAAATTAACTTTTTAATTCCTATCTCCATTCCTGTTCCAACATGTCAGTCCATGGCTACCTCTTTTGCCTTGATGAGGCCATTGGCAGAATTGAGGAGCAACACCTCATATTCTGTTTAGGTAGTCACCAACGTGATGGCATGAACATTAATTTTTCCTTCTGATATTTTTTCTCTCCCTTCCTCCTTCTGTTCTCCACTCTGGTCTCTTACCTCTCTCTGGTTTCCCTCCTTCCCTTTCTCCCATAGTCCACTCTCTTTTCCTATCAGATTCCTCCTTCTCCAGCCCTTTACCTTTCCCAGCCACTTGGCTTCACCTGTTGCCTTCCAGGTAGTCCTCCTTCCCCTCCCCCACCTTTTTATTCTGCCATCTTCCCCCTTTCTTTCCAGTCCTGAAGAAGGATCCCGGCCGGAAACATTGACTTTATTCATTTCTATAGATGCTGCCTGATTCCCAATTTTTATTACGTAAGGTGCTAAAATGATTGTGGTGAGTCAAGAACTGAGTTGCTCACTCTGAGATATCCAATCTCGGGCATTCACCAGTAGTTCCATTGTTTATGAGTCTTGTACATTAAAGTTTATGATTAATCATGAATCCTGGAATATTGGTGGCTGATTAAAAAATGGTAGAGATACTGCCTGTTAAGAATCAATAGATAATTTCTCCCCAGTAGTCTTGACTGCTGATGCTGTTAATGTTAAAGTCCCTGACTCTATTATTTTTCAGCCTTAATCTGGTCTCCTAGTCAATTCCAAACTCTGCCAGCTTCCATGTCATTGCATGTCATAAATCCTGACTCTTGCCACAATAATAATCTTGTCTCTGTGAATGCAACAATTTAAATCGTGCAAATTGGAGGTGAACCATGAAGAAGAACAATCACTGCCACCAATTCATACTTTCCAATAAAACCAGAATGATTTCTTATTCAACACCTGTTTTTTTCTGCAAACCACTGGGCAATCTAGCCTTTGGCTCTTGGCATTTTCTTTTAAGCATCACATTCCACCTTATTTCTGAAAGAATGGAGGAAAGAGGAGTGAAGTTGACATGAAGGAGATAAATGAGAAGAACAATATGAAGTGAATTAGGGAAATTCATGGAGACCTATGCCATCTTTTTGATACTATGTTTTAATTATCAAAGTTAAATTTTATTGTCACACTTAAGTAAAGATTATGTTAATTTGGCTTTTGTTGTTTCAAATGTCTGACTTTTCACCTTTAAAATCTATTGCAGGCACTTTACGACTTAAGACATAAACCAGCATTAGTGTTCAGTGGTAAAATGATGGTGCTTCCTACTCACTGACAATATATTCCCCGACAAAAAAATCAGCTTTCTGTGTGGAATGATGTTCTTTTCTTTTTCTCTGACACCTGCATCTGTCAGTCATCATTTCATTTAGATCCTGATAACCAGCAGCTGTGCTTTCATCAACCATTAATGAATTATCACTGACAAAACTAGAAAGCATCCTTTAATTTTTCTAATATAGAATTAAATATTTTGGAGCACACATTTGATTAGTTGCTGAAATACCGTGACTAGGCATTTACAAGCTATATATTTTTAATTGAAATGTTTAGAGGATTTGCAATATATGTATGAAGTTAGTGTCTTTATTCATCAAGGCTTTGTTTGCTGTTTAAAAACTTAAAGCTTGTGTATCAAAGCTACATTACAGTGGGAGTTATTTGTAATGAGCATAAATTTGCATCATTTCAAATAACTCAGTAAATTGTGCTAGAGAGGGCAGCCAACAAAGCAGCCTATAAACTTGTGCTGAATAGCTGATAGAAATTGAATTTCTTTAAGTTGAATGCATGTGAAAACCTTGAAGTTGCTGTCAGTTGACTGGAGTAACGACAAAGAACTCTACTAGTTTCACAGTCATTACTACTGCAAAATTTGACCCATTAAATTCTGAATTAGCAAAGAGAGATTTCAGTTTTCCTCCAACCCAGATTCTCACCATTAACTGAGTGATTTTGGGAAGAAAATTGCAGCTGATAACACTTTATTGACTTCTGCCAAATGCTCATCATTGTACAGGCCATGATTTTGCCTGCTTATGCTTACCTGAAACTTAAAAGGATGCAAATAATGAAATGCAACTGTTACACGTTATTGAGACCTAATAGTTTTGTTTAGTGAGATATTGTGCTTGGAAGTTAGCATGTTGTAGCCTTGCTGTTTGCACCAAGATTAAAGGGAACACAAGTGATATTCAAGTATATTTGGAAGCAAGTCTTTCAGATACTACCTTTTGTTACCTTTGCAACATTTAAATCTTAGATGTGCATCTCTTTGCTGCTGCTTTGCATTAGTTTTTTTTCCCCTTTCTCTCTCTGCTTTCAATCTGTTCTCCCAAGTCCCCCGCTGCTGAACATTGCTTTAGTCATCCCTTTTTTTCCAGGTATTGCTATAGGCTTAATGGAATCACTTGACTACCAAATTTCCTGCTGCCTCAAACAGTGAACTGTCTGTAAACAGCAGGATTAGTACTGGCAGCTCACTTTCTGCATTTAAATAGGGGCTGATCAGACAAATCAATTGGGCCACCTGCCCAACTATGGTTGGTAAAGCATACACACCACCTGACTACCCTGAATGTGCCAAGAAAATCTCCAACCCCACCCAGTAATTAACGAACAGCAGTGAGACCTTTATAATTTTAGTTTAATTTTTAACAAGAAAAACTTGGATTATGCCTTGCATCGTGATTAGAAAATGGTACATTAATTAATATCATAAAAATATGTAAATGACATTTTGATTAAACTATATTTTAACATTAAATGATTAAATTTGCTGAAACACTCTGAACTTTATGAAATACATAGTGCTCTTAAAACAGTTTTATCTTGGTTTTCTGTCATTCATTCTTGGGGTTTCCTCTGTTTCATGGATGTCTGCAAAGAGTAAAGATTTCAGGTTGTTTATACATTCTCTGATGTTAAATTGAACCATTGAATAATAAACATGGCATAAGTATTGGTTGAACCCCACATAGGACCAACAGGCCATTATCTTCCACACTGTCACTGCTCTCATCAACTCTGAAGAGCTCCACGGCCACCAACCTCATAGTTCCCTTACCCCACACTGCTTGCTTCTATCTCCTAGCCAAGATCCACAAATCTGACTGTCCAAGTACAGTAGACCCATTGTTTCTGCCTGTTCCTGCCCCACTGAACTCTCATCTCCATTTTATCACCCTTGGTTCAGTCCCTTCCCACCTACATCCACCAACACTTCATATACTCTCAATCTCCTCAACAATTGTCAATTTCCCTGGCCCTGATTGCCTCATTTTTTTAACCAATCACCTCCTCCCTCACCTCTATTCAAGTCCCCAAACAGTCCTTCCAAGTGAGGCAATATTTCAATTACGAATCTGTTGGGGTTTTCTACTGCATGAGACGTTCCTGATGCAGCCTCCTCTACATTTGTGAGACCCAATGTGAATTGGGATACTGCTCTGTCAAGCACCTCCACTCCCTCAGCAAAAAGCAGAATTTCGTGGAGGCCACTCACCTTAAGTCCTATCCCCTTTCCCATTCCAACATGTCAATCCTTGGCCTCCTCTTCTGCCATAACGGAGCCACTCTCAGGTTGGAGAAGCTACACATCGGAACCTGATGGCATGCACATTGATTTCACCAACTTCTGGTAATTTTTCCCCTCCCTCTTCCCTCTTTAATTCTCAGCTCTGGCCTCTTACTACTTCTCACCTGCCTATTACCTCATCCAGGTGCCCCTTCACCTTCCCTTTCTACCATGGTGCACGCTCCTTTCCTATCACGTTCCGGCTTCTAACCCTTTGCCTTTTCCACCTATCACCTCCCTGTTTCTTACATCATCCTCTCCCTCTCCCTCCCACCTGGTTCCACCTATCAGCTAGCTTGAGCTCCTTCCCCTTCCCCCCACTTTCTTAATCTGGTATCTTTCCCTTTCCTTTGCAGTCCTTTGAAGGATCTCCGATGAAACATCAACTGTTTATTTATTTCCTTAGATGCTGCCTGACCTGCTGAGGTCCTTCTGCATTGAGTGTGTGTTGCTCTGAATTTCCTGCATCTGCAAAATCTCTTATGTTTATCAAATAATGTTTTTTCTTAATTTGTTTAAATCATTTGCTGTATGAGTAGTTGCCTGAAATATCCTATAATAAGTATCTTTGAAAGTTATTACATACATTGAACTGGGTAATTATGATCCTGCATTCTGTGTAATAACAGGGTGGTTATACTGTGTAACATATCATGTTTTATCAACCCTATAATTAATGATGCCATTGATGTGGAAGTAGACAGAATATGTGTAATAGAGAAATTAGCTCAGTGTTATCCACTGGAGAATTTTGAAGTGTGGTAACATGTAGAGGATCTCTTTGCAGTTCATTAGAACCAGTGTAGAGATTCTGGGATTTGGCAGCAGGAAGGTGGGCAACCCAAGGTTTTGAAACATTGAATTCTTGAGGTTTATCACATGAATACTGAATTTGGGAGGAATGAGACGTGCTGCAGTATGATCGTAGATTTATAAGTGATTTGACCATGGGAAAGAGATCCAGAAAAACTAAATTTGGAGCATCAAAGGTGCATCTTCAAGTTGTCAAATGCTCTATAAATAAAATAATGTGAGATATACAAGAAAAACTGAATTAAACTAAATACCAGGGTAGGGAGGAAGGAAATTCGATGGTCCAAAACAATAATGATTTGGGATTCTATTGCACTTGTGTGGGAATTCTGAAGTATAGACAGTCCATCGCATTTTATTTTATATATTTAAAAATAATTAGGGAAGAAAATTGGGTGGCATGGTAGCCTTCTCCCCATGTCCCTTCATGCCCTGACGAGTCAAGAATCTATTGACCTGTGCCTTAAATACACATAAAGACTTAGCCTCCACAGCTGCTTGTGGGAAAAATTCCACAGATTCACCACTCTCCAGCTAAGGGAATTGCTCCTCCCTCCATTCTAAAAAGATGGTCCTCTATTCTGAGACTGTGTCAGCATTACATCCTTGCTTTTGTATTCTGGTCCTCTTGAAATGAGTGCTAACATTGCATTTGCCTTCCTTACCTCAGACTCAACCTGCTAATTAACCTTTAAGGAATCCTGCTCAAGGACTCCCAATTTCCTTTGCACCTCAGTTTTTTCTATTTTCTCTCCATTTAGAAAATAGTCAACCCTTTCATTTCGTCTATCAAAGTGTACCATACACTCCCTGACACTATTACATCTGCCATTTCTTTGCCCATTCTCCTAATCTGTTTGTCCTTCTATAGCCTCTCCACTTCCTCAAAACTACCACCCCCTATCTTCATATCGTCTGCAAACTTTATAACAATGCCATCAATTCCATAAACCAAATTATTGACATATAACGTAAAAAGAATCGGGCCCAACACAGACGCCTCTGGAACACCACTAGTCACCAGCAGTCAGCCAGAAAAGGCTCCCTTTATTCTCACTCTATGCCTCCTGCCAATCAGCCACTGAATTTATGTATGTATCACATGATCTGTTTTTTTTCCTCCAAGTAAATTGCTTTAGTATGTTGCTCAATAATCTATTGCATATACTTATTTATTTATTGGAATACAGTGCGGAAAAGGCCCTTCAGGCCCTTCGAGTTGTGCCACCCAGCAATCCTCTGATTTAAAACTAGCCTGATCAAGGGACAATTTACAGTGACCAATTAACTGACCAACTGGTACATCTTTGGACTGTGAGAAGAAGGAAACTAGAGCACCCGGAGGAAACCCACACATTCACAGAGCGAGTGTACAAACTCCTTAGAGACGGCAGAGGGAAATGAACCTGGTTTGCGGATACCGTAAACCACTGCTAACCATTGCGCTACCATGCCAGCCCATAATCTATATATGAAGTTAGCGTCCTGCTAAGCACTTTTATTTACTGAAGACTCTTACATAACAACCTGATCTAAATGGTCATCTGGTTACCTATTGTTGGACATAGACTGGAGAGTTTCAGAGCAACTCTCCTGGTTAGTTTCTTCAAAACCTTTGAAGGAGATCTTAAAATTGTAATTGACAGAATTCTTAAGGTTGGATATTGTAAAATAACAAAAACATTACCTATAGACTGACCACATGAGTATATATGGGTATACCTAGGGTTATTGTTTAATTTGTCTGTGTTAGGAAATTTTGCAGAAATCATGTAATGTTAACTCTTACAATTTAATGGCATGAATTTTTGTGGAAATTTCCTACAGTTCTAAAGTTCAAAATAAATTTATTATCTAAGTATGGGTATGTCACGATATCCAACCCTGAGATTCTTTTCCTTGCAGACATAATAAAACCATAATGGAATAATAACTGTAATAGAATCTGTGAAAGACCAAGTAAATGTAAGTTCTCTGGTTAATTGTTGATATTTTTCCAAGTTAGTGCCAGTTACAATTAAGTCCTCTTTCATGCGTGCTTGGATGTTGAAATCCTCAGCTTGCTGAGAATTGTTTGGTGCTTTTTCAGCTATCCTTGCATGGCATGAATTTGTGGAAATTTTCCCACTAATTAGTATCAGGAATCACCTTAAAGTCTCCACAGAAGATGCATGTTTTAACATTATTTTAAAACTTTGTAGTCATTGATTTAATTATTTGTTTTTGATAGCGGGCAAAGATGAGGACTGGGGCTTAAGCAGTTGTCATTTTAGGACATTCACTGGGCAGATCTTGTGGTCTATCTCTCCCAAGTCATTTACTGCACAGAATGTCCTGAAAGGTATTGCTGCTGAATATTAGTCTCTTCTTTCAGCTTGTTCCTGCCAAGTAAATTGCATAAATAATTCGACTTTTGTTTTTGTACGACTCTGAAAAGAACAGTGAATTAGTGCTGAACCAAAATATAGACCGTAAGACATAAGAGCAGAATTAGGCCATTCAGCCCGTTGAGTGCTCTACCATTTGATCATGGCTGAGTTATTATGACTCTCAACCCCGTTCTCCTGCCTGATTTCTCCTGAGGTCTTTGGATATTGCCTCTCTAACCTCAACCAAGATGTCACCTCTCTCTGTCTCACACAAGATCTAGCTGTCCATGAACTTGAATCATTAGTCATTGCTACCGATTTACACAAACTGGCAACACAAACCTAATTGCTTTACTTATTAAAAAACACAAAATGCTGGCAGAACTCAGCAGGCCAGACAGCATCTATGGGAGGAGGTAATAACGATGTTTCGGGCTGAAACCCTTCATCAGGAGACTTCATCAGGTTTTGTTTGTTTGTGTGTGTGTGTGTATTTATTTGTTTAATTCAAAGAAATTAGAATAAAGATTGAAGTTGACACATAATTACCATGACTTTAAATTCCATGACTGTCTACTGTTGTGTCATCAATATTTTGGGGGAGCTAGAGAGTTTGCTAAGCAATAATTTCAGCTTACTTAAAAACTGAAGAATTGAATTGAATTGACTTTATTTCTTGCATCCTTCATGTGTAAAAAAAACTTTACGTTTCGTCTCTGTCTGAATGTGCAATATGCAAATTATAGTAATTTGTAATAAATAGTATGTACAGTAAGATCTACAACAGAACAGTCAATATAGCTTAGAAATACAATTGTGTCAGCGTGAATTAATCAGACTGATGGCCTGATGGGGAGAAAGCTGTCCCGGAGCTTGTTGGTCCTGGCTTTAATGCTGCGGTAGCACTTTCTGAATGGTAGCATCTAGTTGGGGTGACTCAGGTCCCCAGTGATCCTTTAGGCCCTTTTTACGCACCTGTCCCTGTAAATGTCCTGAATAATGGGAAGTTCACATCCAATGATGCGCTGGGCTGTCCGCACCACTCTCTGCAGAGTCCTGCGATTGAGGGAAGTTCAGTTCCCATACCAGGCGGTGATACAACCAGTCAGGATGCTCTCAATTGTGCCCCTGTGAAAAGTCCTAAGGATTTGGGAACTCATGCCGAACTTCTTCAATCATCTGAGGTGAAAGAGGCACTGTTGTGCTTTTTCACCACACAGCTGGTATGTACAGTTGGCCCTCCTTATCCGCGGGGGATTGGTTCTGAGACCCTCCCGCAGATACCAAAAAACATGGATGCTCAAGTCCCTTATTTAACCTGACACAGTGCGGTGGTCTTTAGGACCCAGCGGAACCCCGGACTTTATTTAACATGCTCAGTGCGGTGGACATTAGGACCTGGCAGTGCAGCTCTGAGTCCGCGGTGTTTCTGTTCACAAAAATGATCACAATTGAAAATAAGGTGGAAGTAATAAAGCGATCGGAAAGAGGTGAAATGCCATCGGTCATTGGAAGAGCGTTAGGCTACGGTCGGTCAACGATCAGAACAATTTTAATGGAGCATGTGAAAGACCCTGCCCTGATGAAAGCTACAATTATTACTAAGCAACGCAGTGGTTTAATTATTGAACTACATATGTTTCTTAAGTGTTTTATATGCATAGAAAGGTAAAATATGTAGTATATACTAAGAAAAACGTTTGACTAACTGACGCTAAATAATACCAGATGTACCTGTTCCAACTTCAAACTCATTCATAACCTGGAGACTGCCTGTACTTTTAAGTCATTTCTAGATTACTTATAATACCTAATACAATGTAAATGCTATGTAAGTAGTTGTTATACTGTATTGTTTAGGGAATAATGACAAGAAAAAATAGTCTGTACATGCTCAAGCAACGAGTGCTGGAGAGAGAACTTCCGGGTTTTCCCGAGCCGCAGTTGGTTGAATCCGCACATGCGGAATCCGTGGATAAGGAGGGCCGACTGTATAGACCGAGGAACTTAAAGCTGTTCACCCTCTCAACCTCAGATCCATTGATATCAATAGGGGTGAGTCTGTCTCCATTCCTCCTGTAGTCCACAACCAGCTCCTTTGTTTTTGCTACATTGAGGGAGAGGTTATTTTCTTGAAACCACTGGTCAGGGTGATGACTTCTTCTCTGTAGGCTGCCTTGTTATTATTTGAGATAAGGCCAGTCAATGTAGTGTTGTCAGCAAATTTAATAAGCAGATTGGAGCTGTAGGTAGTGACACAGTCATGGGTATACAGAGAGTAAAGGAGGGGGCTTAGGACACAGCCCTGGGCTCTCCTGTGTTGAGGGTCAGAGGAGCAGAGGTGAGGGAGCCCAGTCTTACCACCTGCTGGCAATCTGACAGGAAGTCCAGGATCCAGCTGCACAATGTCATGCATCAAAATATGCTTTTTTCCAGGCTTGTTTATAAAAACAAAGTTGAAGGATGAATGTTTTACCTATGAGTCATTATAAATATTTTAAATATTGAATTTGTCAATTTTGCCAGCACATAGTATCTCAAGAGCATACACTCATCTTGCTCATCTCACTCAGACATTCAGTGATTATTCTCCTTCAAGGTGGAGGTTCTGTTGTGGTTTGAAGATGGTGATACTTTTTATGCTTTGTGGTGGATTCCATAAAGAATTACTGTACAACAGAGCTGAGTGACTGCCATTGAGTCAAATATAATTAATACAGCCCCAGAAAAACTGAAATATCAAAGGCTAAAATATCTTCAGCTTCTTCCCCTTGGTCATAAGATCAAAGTCAACTGTTTGCTGAGAATTGCACAGTACTATATTTGTCAACATGGAGTAGAGAATGAGTGGGAGCAAAGGATGTTTGGAATGGTGAGGGTACAGCACTGTGGGAGGGGTGTGGGACAGGTGGCAGAGAAGGAGTGCCAGGGCAGGGGTTGGCACGGGAGGAGACGCATCCTGCCCTGAGACGCCAAGGCCAAGTCATTTGATTCCAAACAATTGGTTTATTGATCTCTCTGGTGCTTCTCCCTCCCTCCCCTCTCCCTTCCTCTTTTCCCAACTATGATTCCCCTCTCCCTGCCCCCTTCCCACCCTCAGTCCACAATAGAGACCCATATCAGAATCAGGTTCATCATCACTCACATATGTCATGAAATTAGTTTTTTTTGTGGCACACTACAGTGTAATACATAAAATTACTGCAGTACTGTGCAAAAGTCTCAGTAGCCCTAGCTATATATAGTGTCTATAAAAAGTATTCTCCTTGCCTCCCCCATGTTATATTGTTTACAATATTGAATCATAGTGGATTTAATCAGGATTTTTTGACACTGATCAGCAAAAAAACTCTTGTGTCAAAGTGAAAACAGATCTCTACAAAGTGATCTAAATTAATTACAAGTATAAGACATAAAATAGTTGATTGCATAAGTATTCACCGTCCTCAAGTCAGTATTTAGTAGATGCACCTTTGGCAGCAATTACAGCTTGGAGTCTGTGTGGATCGGTTTCTATCAGCTTTGTATATCTGGACACTTCAATTTTTCCCTATTCTTCTTTACCATACTACTCAAGCTCTGTCAGATTGCATGGGGATTTTGAGTGAACAGCCCTTTTCAAATCCAGCCACATGTTCTCAATTGGATTGAGGTATGGACTCTGACTTGGCCACTCCAGGAGATTAACTTTGTTGTTTTTAAGCCACTCCCATGTAGCTTTGCCTTTATGCTTGGGGTTATTGTCTTGCTAGAAAACAAATCTCCCAAGTCACAGTTCTCTTGCAGACTATTTCAGGTTTTCCTCCAGAATTTCCCTGTACTTTGCTGCATTCAGTTTACCCTTTATCTTCGTGTAATGCCCTGGTTAAGATTTTTACTGCTATGCTGTAGGTATTTCATTTCAGCAGTTCTGTGATAGCTGTCTGTTCTGCTTTCAGCCTGTTTGGCTTTGAGCTGAGGTAAGAGGATTTGTTGTTCAACTTAGGAATGTGGTGTCAGCCAATCAAGATGGTGGAATTGGGAGGAGGTTTTGTCAGGGACACTGATGTGGGTCGAGGTTTTTTTGTGACAGGAGGGAAGATGGCTGAGGATGCCATCCCTGTTGCACAAGATGCTTTGTGCTGATGAATGGCTTCAAGGTGGAAGGACCAATAATCACGTGGGAGACCGGTTTGTCTGAGATGGATTTCGAGCAGCATTTGGAAGGTGGTGTGTGCTTTCACACAGACTGAGGGTCCAGTGTGTGAGGTACAGACGAGGGAAAAGATGAGCTTCAACTGTTTAAGAATAAATAATGGGCCCTTTTTGATTTTTGGTTTTTTCATTCTCTCCCTTAATAACTTTGCTTAAGTTAACATTCTTAAATAAATTGTCTTTATGATTGTATGCCGTGTACAATGTGTTATTTCTTGCTGATGGGCACTTGCCGGGGGCAGTAAATCACACAACATTCACACAAATTGAGATTTGGGTGGGCGAGACATCCCAACCTCATGTATTTGGCAGGACCAAAATCGTATACACCCTAGATGTACGAAGCCTGAGTAAGAAGGGTTTCTCGCTGCAGACTCCAGTGGCAGTTAGCGAGGGACCAGAGACACCCAATAAAAAGGAGTTTCATTCACTAGCCTTCCATGGCCTGTTCCAGTGAATCATCCTCACAGCATGATGCAGCCACCACCATGCTTCACAGTAGGGATGGTGTGTTTTTGATGTGTGGTGTTTGGCTTACACCAAACATAGCGTTTAGTCTGATGGTCAAAAGCTCACTTTTGGTTTCATCAGACCGTAGAACATTCTTCCAGCTGACTTCAGTGCCTCCCACGTGCCTTCTGGCAAAGTCTAGCTGAGATTTCACACGAGTTTCTTTTTTAACAGTGATAAAGCTGCAACTGGTGAGGCACCTGGGCATCGGTTGTTGTATACATAGTCTCTCCCATCTCAGCACTGAAGCTTGTAACTCCTCCAGAGTTGCCATTGGTCTCTTGGTGGCTTCCCTCACTAGTCCCCTTGCACAGTCGCTCAGTTCTTGAGAATGGCCTGCTCAAGGCAGATTTACAGTTGTGCCATATTCTTTCCATTTCTTAATGATTGACTTAACTGTCCTCCAAGGGATGTTCAGTGACTTAGAAATCTTTTGATATCTATCTCCTGACTTATGTTTTTTCAATAAAGTGTTTGCAGAGTTACTTGGAGTGTTCTTTTGTCTTTGTGGTGTAGTTTTTGCCAAGATACTAACTCACCAGCAGTTGGACCTTCCAGAAATAGGTATATTTTTACTACAGTCAATTGAACCACCTTGACTGCACACAGGTCTCCAAAAACGGATCTCCATTTAACTAATTATGTGTCTTCTAAAACCAATCGGATGTACGAGTGAAAATTTGGAGTGTCATATTAAAGGGGGTGAATACTTACACAATCAATTAGTTTGTATTTTATGTTTGTAATTAATTTAGATCACTTTGTAGAGATCCGATTTCACTTTGACACAAACAAACCTTTTTCTGTTGATCAGTTTCAAAAAGGCAAAATTATATCCACTGTGATTCAATGCTGTAAAATAATAAAACATGAAAACTCCCAGGGGGAGGGGTGAATACTTTTTATGGGCATTGAATATGTGCTTAAGACTTTTACACAGTACTGTACGTCCATCAGCTTTTCTTAATGTCGTACATCCTTGATTATGTCACAGATTGTTGATCTCAGACCTGAGTATGTGTAAGGTAGGTATCCACAGCAGTGAAATAGGGAATTCCGAACATGTCTTCATCACATTTGTGAGTATATTTGTAACCTGTTATCCTGAAAAGTTCCTCCTATTGCTGGATTCTTCCGCCTGAGGGAATCTTTGCAGAACTACCTTCAGAAGAATCTCTTCTCTTTTCAATCAATCTCTTCATCCTAGAACTCAGCCTATTAAATCTCTGCTGCACCAACTTTTAAGACCACAATACACTTCCTTGAGTGCAGAAGCCAAACAGTGCTGTGTTCTGTCAGTGTGGACTCTTCCAAGCTCTGCATAAGTGTGCAGGAAGACTTCCTAACTTAAATAGCTTTGCAATAAAAGTTATTAAATATGCCTTTGTTCTGTTTACTGTAGCTCCTTATATGCTTTCATTGCTTGGCGAATCCACAAATCCCAACAAGTACCTACATTTACTAGTTTCTTACTATTTAAAATCTTCTTCACCCCTTTCAAAGAAATCGAATATCGTCAGCTTTTCTCACATCATAGTCCCATCTGTCACCCTCTTGGCTATTTACTCAAACTATCTTTTCCTTTGCAGTCTCATTGTGTCATCCTCACTGCTCACTTTCTTAACCAGCTTTGTATTATATATTTTTTTCCTTGCATCTAAGTCATTAATATAAAGTGTATTTCTCAATATCCCAAAGATCAGGCAGACCAAGAACCTGCAAAGGCTAAAAGAGTGGCAGATGGAGTATAATGTGCAGTTATCCATCTTGAACAATGAATTTTTTAAAAGTATATTATTTAAATGGAGTGAAACTATAAAATCTAATAAATCAGAAGGGTTCCTTGTTCATGGAACAATAAGATCAACTTACAAGTAATTAGGAAGACTAATGCAGTGTTGGTTTCTATTGCAAGTGTTTTGGAGCATAAAAATAAGACAGTCTTGATACAGTTTCTCAGGGATCTGGGGAGATAGTTGTTGATGTTTTAAGGAGGGAGCTCCTTGTGTGGGAGACATTGCAGATGAGGTTCACCATCTTGTTTTCTGGGATGGGATGATGAATTCAGTACATGAAGGAATGTTGAGTAGGTTAGGCCTTTACTCACAGGACTGTGGAAGAATTGAGTGTGGTCTTATGAAAAAGATTCTGCATGTGATTGACAGGATGGATGCCTAGCAGATTTTGTCTCTATTGTAGTTATTGGAAAACTACTAGTTTCAAAGTTAAAAGGCTGCCTGTTTAAAATGAAGATCAAGAGGAAGTTTTTGTGTGTGGTAAAAATTTGGAAAATAGCAAATCTAGGGAGTTGTGGAAGAGAAGTCGTCAAAGATATTTAAATTGGATGTGGAAGGTATGAGGAGAAAGGAGGGAAGAGATGTTGAGATTAAGAGTGGTCACCTGTGATAATATTGAATGGCAAATCAGACTCAAGGTTCCATTAGGCCTGCTTCTATTAAGTTCTTACATCTTTAGATCCCGCACTGACTAGTAAGACACCCCATGAACAGTAGTCTGAAAGAATCCCATTTATTCTCACTTTTTTTCTGTCTAACCAGTCATTTGTCCACACTTTATTATACCTGCAACCCTGTTGCCCTTTATTTAAATATGAAGCAACTTTTTGTAATCTATCCCACTCACTGTTTCCTAATATACATCCACATGTACTACATCCACAGGTTTCCCTTGTCTGTCCCACTAGTCACATTCTTCAAACCCCCCCCCCCCCAACCCACGAAACTCTCTTCACTCAAGAAGCTTTGCAACAACAACTTGCCGAGGTTTCTTTGACAACAACTGTAAAACATGCACTTCTGCCATCTTATCAGCTAAACGTTCACTTCATGCTCCCCAATAATAAATGGGAGGCAATTTTTGTCCAGCTTTACTGGAATCCAAAAGCAAAGTACTGATGATGCTGCACTTGCAAAATAAAATGGAAAGTGTCTGGAAATGTTCAGCAGGCTGGGTAGTATCTAAGGAGAGAGAAAAGTTCCAATGACTTTATAGTGAACTGGAAATGTTCAGCAGGTCAAGTAGTTTCTATGGAGAGAGAAAGGTTCCAATGATTTTTATAGTGATCTGCAAATGTTAAGCAGGCCAGGTAGCATCTATGGAGAGAGAAATGTTTCAATTACTTTATAGTGAACTTGCAGTTTCTACAACTTCATTAGGAAAGCAACAACTATTGCTTGCTCTAGTATTTGCCTATCAATTCAACCTTTAAGCATTTATTTTATCCACTTTTTGGTCTAAGAAATATTACTTGTTATACATGGATGTTCAAGTGCCAATCTGCCATTTTGCCGCTGCAGTTATTTTAATTTTTTAAGCTAATTGTGTTTGGGAGAGGAGATCAATAAATTTGACATACCAATTTAGGACATTAATGCTAAATTATCATAGAAGTGGATTTAAAATTTCAACATTGGAACTGCTAGAACTTTAAACAAATTCATGCAATTTTATTGTTGAAGGGAAAACGTGTTGTCCGTAGAATTCCTTGATGCTCTAGGCCCAAGGTTCGTTGCCTGCTGTATAAACAGTACAGTTTATTAATTCTTTTGCATCATGTTTATCACCAATGCTGTTGTAAGAGATTTAGCAAAAACAAATTACACTATTTCCTCTATTGCTTAGAAGCCCTGTGGAGCTGTGAAACACACACACTCTATCACATTACTTGTTACTAATGCCTTTTTCTATTATCTCATTGGATTGTTCTTTTACTAGTTATCTGAGTATCTATTTTCAGTAGATGGCACCCTGCTTTGTACAGTGCAGAACTGTACAGAAGCAAATGAAGCAGCTGGTATATAATGACATGGATCTTCATAATATATAATTTTAAAGATTCCAAATAAAAATTACTGCTGGGTTGAGTTGAATGGAGCTATATACTCTTGGATTAATGTTTTGCAGAGCCTAAGAGTTGTGTCAATATTTCTGAAATCAAAGACAATAAATATAGAATCATAGCAGTTTTCCATACTTCGTCAATTTAGAGAACTTTGTTTTAAGGCGATTAATAAGCCTCTGTAAGGAAGACCAAATTTACTATCATCAACTATTGACTTATCTTCACTTTGGAATTAAAACATATATTTTCTCTATTCTTCAAGTTCCTTTCATCCATATCATGAATAAGGCAAGTGACTTGTGTTATTTTTCTACGATATATTTTGCAGTATAGAGGAAAATGATTATCATATTGCACTAATTTAATCATAGCAATGGAGTTTGGGCTGCTCAAGTTAATTGTTAGTCTATATTTGTTAACTGGAATTACCAAAAAATATAATAAATTTAACTAAAATATATTGGGTATACTTTCTTTGTACCATTTTAATTATAGTGTTCAAAATTTTCTTTGCGCATCTAGTTTTTCATTGCAAAATAGAAAAATGAAGTTTCTCTGTTTTACCATGAAAATGAAACATTATTTTGCCAATTTTCTCTCTGCTTTCCTGGAGATATTTGAATCCTTGCTGGGACACAGTTACACATGTCCCAGGTGGCCTCTGGTGCATCACCAAGTGGCTATTATATATGTGTTAAGCTTTACAATGTGTGTCAGGATGCTGTTCAGCTACCGGGGCTGTTGCAGCTGAGCCCAATTAAGTCCCTGCCTTACATCCACACATGTGCATTTCCAGCAGGAGGCACTGGATTAGAGGAGCCTTGGCCAATTTTGGCCTCCTTGGGCAAATTTATTGAATCATTAGGAGAACTGTTCTTGATTTAACTATAGATCTAGTTTCTGCATTGTTTTCGTTATATTGACGACTAGTGGTCATCATGGAAAACCCTTGTTTTTGTACGCTGCAGATTGTCTTTAATCAGTTTGTGTCTATGAAGACTCCTTTCAGTGACTAGTGACTGACATGAATAAGGAAGCTAATAATGGCCACGTGATTTGGAGGGCTGGAGGTCCATTTTAGAACAGCTTGTTCCTGACATTCAATTGCTATAAATGTGCAAAAGTCATTTTATGATCTATCCAGCAAAAAATTGTTTCAAAGTAAGAATATTCTTTAAAATAAAACACAGGCATAACACTGCATTATTATCTATCTCTGGTACAAAACTAAAGTGCAGGCTTTTTGTTCAGTAGCTCAACCACTTTTGTAGTCTTTGTGCAGAGATAATGGTGTAGTACCAATGCCAAAATAAAGTAGAGAAACTGCTTAAATCGGTTATCATTTATTAGTTTACAAAGCAAGATACCCTTATAAATTGTACCCTCCTGGGACTTGTTACGATCTGCGTTTTATATTCCGTAATTTACAGTATTTAGCAAATACATATGTTTCAGTAGCTCTAGATAAATGTTCTGTCTACACCTAAGCAGACTTAATGTGCAATTTGCACCAACTGCTAGTTACATACATCAAGCAAAATGTTTATTAACAACAGGAAGTGGTGCTATTACACTTAAAATTAGGATATTAATATGCATTGATGCTGACCCAGCTCTGCAGTTAGAATTAATGCACTTGGCTACATAGAAAATCCGTAGTTCCGATCAGAACACTCTAGTTATCATATGGTTAATAAACATTACTTCTTCGCCCCAGAACATCAATGGTATGAGATGGCAAGTGAATCATGCCGCGTACAAAATTGTTAGCAACCTTCCAGTTCTATGGTTTCCAATATATCATTGTGTTTATTGAAACTGTAAGTCTGTGAAAGAGGTTTAAAAGACTTACTATAGACATCTTTGGACTTGGGGGTGGGGAAGGAGGAACTGGGGTCATGATTGAGTAAGAGTGTGTACAGCTCTTATTGATCGTTTTATTGAATATATTTTCCAGTGTAACTTGTGATTAATTTTCATCAATTTAAAGCAATCATTGGCACATGTGCATTTATTGCTGTTGAGTCATTGTGGATAAATCTATTTTGTGAAATGGGCATTTTGAGCTGATGTCTTTATGCAGCATTGAAGTAGATAAAGGGTTGATCAGAATGTATTTTTCTAGACTGCCATAAGGGCTGATTATTCCACTAAAGCTGTTGCATTATAATCTGACTTTTATAGACATATGGTGTGTTTTTCATTTACACAGCATGCTCAGTAATGAAAAATGTTTCCTCTCTCCTGCAGCCTGTGTGGAGTCCTTACCACAATAAAGAGGGTGAATTGCTGCATCAAGCATCCAATGACTCTGACCTGGACCTACACTCCAAAATCTGTGAATTCTGTCAGACAGTCTTCCCAGCAGGCTCCAGATCTAGGGAAAACTTCCTCAGGCATCTTAATTCACACTTTGATCTTCCCACTAAAAATGGATTTTAATGCTTATACATTTCTACAGTTTGAGATGAAGAAACCAGTCCTGTGAACCTAACATGTTCACATGATGTATTAAATAACTCTTGTTAGTGTAGAATTATAAATTTCTAAAGAGCATCTTTTAAGGTTGGTACAGTAACGTATTTTGGAATTTTTGTCCTTGAAGGAACTTTTTACTTTGGAACAATGTCTGATTATTTATAACAGAACATTCTGACAAGTTCATTTGAATCCAATTGTCCTTTAGGGCCATTTGTGTTTTGACAAGTGTCACGTAATTGGAGTACACTGGTTGTAAATTATCCACATCAACATTTAAAAAAATGACTTACAAAATGAGGAGAAAAAAACTGGCGGCATAAATAAAATTAATTACTAGTTTTGTAGATCTTTATCTTTTAAAAATAAAAGCTACTGGATTGTCTTTCTCTTATTTTATTTTTACTTTCAGTGTGACCAGCTAACTAAAATAAACTTAAAAATTTGCCCAACCCTCGACACAAGTCTTCATCTTTTTATTTCTCCAGTCTCTCTTGACTCATCTTGTTTATCATCTTATCCGTTGAATATATTCCCACCAAAGTGTTACCAACCAGCCTACCTTCTTGGAGTCCATATTAACTTAAATTGCTCATAGCTCTTCCTCCTTGGCTACTGATGTTTATATAGTTCTCCTCAAAAGTCCACCTCCGCTCAATTCCTTGAATGTTTTGCAGCCTTCCAGATTCATGCTCATCATGCCATAACCGGATGGTGTCACCATACTTGATCCTGTCTAAATCTTTATACAGTTTTCTTTTTTGTTAAATGTATTCTTTTGTGTTTCTTTGTTTTGTGGCTGCCTGCAAGGAGACAAATCTCAAGGTTGTATAATGTATACATACTTTGATAATGAATGTACTTTGAATTATTGTACAGAGGAGATCATTCTGAGTATAGATTCTTTTGTTTGGTCTGAGCAGCAGTTCTGCAAGTCCCCATTCCCTCTTTCCCCTTTATATTATTTTCTTATTGTCTCTCCAATTCCCTTTTTAAAATACTCATTAATTCAGTTTCCACCATCCAAGGGAGAGCCAGTGGATGTAGTGTACCTGGACTTCCAGAAAGCTTTTGATGAAGTCCCACATAGAAGATTAGTGGGCGAAATTAGGGCACATGGTATTGGGGGCAGAGTACTGACATGGATTGAAAATTGGCTGGCTGACAGGAAACAAAGAGTAGTGATAAACGGGTCCCTTTCGGAATGGCAGGCTGTGACCAGTGGTGTACCGCAAGGTTCGGTGCTGGGACTGCAGCTGTTTACAATATACATTAATGATTTAGATGAAGGGATTAAAAGTAACATTAGCAAATTTGCTGATGACACAAAGCTGGGTGACAGTGTGAAATGTCAGGAGGATGTTATGAGAATGCAGGGTGACTTGGACAGGTTGGGTGAGTGGGCAAATGTATGGCAGATGCAGTTTAATGTGGATAAGTGTGAGGTTATCCACTTTGGTGGCAAGAACAGGAAGGCAGATTACTATCTAAATGGAGTCAAGTTAGGAAAAGGGGAAGTACAACGAGATCTAGGTGTTCTTGTACATCAGTCAATGAAAGCAAGCATGCAGGTACAGCAGGCAGTGAAGAAAGCTAATGGCATGCTGGCTTTTATAACAAGAGGAATTGAGTATAGGAGTAAAGAGGTCCTTCTGCAGCTGTACAGGGCCCTGGTGAGACCCCACCTGGAGTATTGTGTGCAGTTTTGGTCTCCAAATTAGAGGAAGGACATTCTTGCTATCGAGGGAGTGCAGCGTAGGTTCACAAGGTTAATTCCCAGAATGGCGGGACTGTCATATGTTGAAAGATTGGAGCGACTGGGCTTGTATACACTGGAATTTAGAAGGATGAGAGGGGATCTGATTGAAACATATAAGATTATTAAGGGATTGGACACACTGGAGGCAGGAAGCATGTTCCCGCTGATGGGTGAGTCCAGAACTAGAGGCCACAGTTTAAGAATAAGGGGTAGGCCATTTAGAACAGAGATGCGGAAAAACTTTTTCACCCAGAGAGTGGTGGATATGTGGAATGCTGTGCCCCACAAGGCAGTGGAGGCCAAGTCTCTGGATGCTTTCAAGAGAGAGTTAGATAGAGCTCTTATAGATAGCGGGGTCAAGGGATATAGGGAGAGGGCAGGAACGGGGTACTGATTGTGTATGATCAGCCATGATCACAGTGAATGGCGGTGCTGGCTAGAAGGGCTGAATGGCCTACTCCTGCACCTACTGTCTATTGTCTATTGTCTTACAAATAGTACTTTATTCTAACTACTCTGTTTTACAAAAAATATTCTTTGCACCTTTTGCCCAAAGCCTTACATCTTTGCCCCAAGTTTTTGAGCTATCTACTAATGTCTGTGGTATTGCTGAGACTGTGTAGTTTCAACAATATAATTTCCTGACTTCTCTACTGCTTGAGTACTTCTGAAGCATTGAGGCATGTATCCTCTGTTACCTCAAGACTGAATTGTTTCAATATATAGTAGGTTTCAACTGATCCAAAACTTTGTGTCCCTCTTAAGCCGATGCTTGTTGAGTTAGATTAGATTGCAGTTATGCAATGCCTCAATTTCAGTATTAACCTCTTTCATTCTTAGAATGATTTAGGCCTTAATCTATCCATCTCTGTAACTTCATACACTCTCAGGGATATTGAAAGCACCCAATATCTAACCTTTTAATCACACCCCGAGTACCCGATATTCAATATCGGTTCTGGAACTTCCTCAAACTACCTGTCATTTGCCTACATCTTCCACCTCTCCCCTTTTCGTATTCTGTACTCTTTAAAACCAGTCTACTTATATAAGTTCTGATCAGTCCCTGTAATATTTCTCTCTTGCTCAACATCAATGTTGTTTAATATTGCTTCTGTGAAGTGTCTTTGAAAAATTCTGTGAAGAGCTTTAGGAAAGCTTGAAGAATGAAACTTGCTGTTCAAGTTTGACCGATTTCATAATTTTTCACCTCATCTCAAGTTCGGACATTTACCATTCTTCAACAAAATGCCTGTTCTTCAACAATATGCCTTACTATAACCTCCAAATTTTAATCCATTATTTTTCAATCATGACAATTCCAGCATTTGCTTGAAGTTGCCACTTTAATGCCAGTTTATTTAAATGCCAATTAAAATTCCAGCATTTGAAGTTATGAATTTGTGAGCAGTTGTGAATGTATATGCTTGCTGACATTTTATATCATTGAGAGTCTTTAAAATAAACCATTAAAAATGTTTTTTGTATTGTTCAAGGCTGTTGGTTAAAATGAATAATGTATTGCCCAAAATTGTCTGAAATTACAAAATGTACACCATATTATATGAAAATGTTTCTCATTCATACCATCCAGTGGCAAAATGGTAGCAATTTAGCCTTCATTTTTTAGGGTTCACTTGCCTTTTTAGATGCTCTCATCTGACCCGCTTAAGTTGTCTCAGTAGTTACCGTAGTCACTTAAAATACTAATGCTCTCAGTACAGAGTTGATCAAAGTGGAATTATTTATTCTGTCATCAAAGCTGAAATAGAAACCAGAAACACGGTAGCTGAGGCTAACATTCACTGTTGGGCAGTAGAACTTTGAGGATATTTTTCTACAAGCGGGCTTTTAAAACTTTTATTTCAGTTATCAAGTGTACAAAGAATGAAATTAAATATTTAAGTTTATCACAATTCAGGGTTGTATTATTGAATCACAATGATCAATACAGGTGAACCCCTCATCAGTATGTTATTCTGGTAAAGAAACTATTTTCTTGTTTCATAATTGATGCGAGTCAAAACAGGTATACAGTTTTAGTTTCTCAGTGTCTAAATTATGTCTTATCTATTTATGTGGTTCTATATAAATGTATGAATTCAGAGCAAAAATACAATCACTCAGGCCTGCACTGACTTTTCTTAAAATCATTACTGACATGACAGTAACTTCAACCCTGCAGTTCATTAGAGAGCTGTCTTCCTGTGCCTTAAAACATTCAATGAATTTACTTCCACTGCTCTTTCCAGGAAGAGCGTTCTGAAAACTTTTAACCTCCACACTGAAGAATTGTTGCCTCCTCTCTGTTTTAAATAGATGCCCCTTATTTTTAACAAGTAACATCCAATTGTAGATTTTGCAGCGAGAGAGGAAACGTTTCCACATCTAATGTCAAGAACCCACAGGATCCCAAGTTTCAGTAGAAACCTCTCTGTTCCAAATTTCACATGATACAAGCCTGACACCTGTCCAACATGTCCTTGCCCATTCCAGGTATTGGTCTAGGAAAACTTCTCTGAACTGTTCCTTGTGAGTTAACAGCCTTCCAATGCATTAATATCCTTCCCATAGTAAAGAGATGAGTACTATCCATAATATACCAGATATGGTCTCACTGATACCTTGTGTAACTAAAGAATCATCTCCCTGTATTTGTATTCAATAACCTGCCAGTAAAAAATAACATTTTTACCTTCTTGATTATTTATCTATTAGCTTTTTGCAGATTATGCAGACACTCACCAAATCCCACTGCATCTTAGCTGTTCAATCTTGTGCCATTTCAATCATACCTTTTTATTTTATTTTCCCACAGATGTGAACTGTCTCACATTTTCCCCACATTTCCACATCATACTCTATTTGACAGATCTTTGCCCAGTCACTTAACATTAGATAGTTCTGTAAGCTTTTTTCCCAGTTTTATCTTTGTATCATCAGCAACTTCAACCATTTCATTTGGTGTTTTCATCAAGTTATTTATATACTAAATGGTAAAAGAAATTAATATTCCAGCAATGACTGTGTGACACTCATCCTATCTTAAAACATAGAAGCAGAATTAGGTCATTTGGCCCATTAAGTATGTCTTGCCAAATAGAAAAAGAACTATCTGATTTTCTTTGCATTATATTAGTGCTCAAATATGAACTTAAGAGTGTGCAGAAAGCAATGATTATGTAATGAGTTAAAAGTTTCATTTAATATTAGAGAAAGATACAGTATACAACCTGAAATTCGTACTCTTCACAGACATCCACGAGAAAAGCGACCCCATAGAATGAATGATAGAAACATCGAAGCCTCCCTCCCCCCCACCCTTTGCACAGGCAGCAGCAGAAGGATTGACCCAACCCCCCCCCCCGCTCCAGTTAAATCTATTTTTTTAAGCGATCACTTTTAAATCATTTATTATGAAAGTGACCTAACGTTAATGTACTATGTCCAATCTTGTTGAACTTTGTGTACTCTATCTCAAATGTAATTAAGTTCTGGACAAATGTATACAACTTCATTCTCTTTATGGGCAAATCAACTTGATTTCAGCAGTGGCACTCAAGATAGGACAAGCTTGTTTCGTGAATTTTACAGTTAATGTATTGATACTCATTGTAATTACTGATCTCTGGTATGATTTTTTTTCCTATCATGCTTCTCGTGGTGCATTTTAATTACAAATAATGTATTTAGTTCTTTGCTGTAATCCAAATTGGAAAAAGTGAGCAAAGCTCTGGCCACAGCCAAGTTTTTCTCTGTTGCAGGACTGCTTTTGGTTAGCTCATGCAGATTTGTGAAGGATTTATGTTAAAAATTATTGAAATGCAAATAATGTTTCATGATAAGGTGTTGGGTAAATATCATACAAAAACTATACTGAAATTTTAAAGGATCCTACAGAGATTTCATCTGGAATATTGTGTGCTGGTCTGGCCTCCAAGGAAGCAAATCCATACATTCAAGAAATATTCTCATTTTATCTGATGGTTACCTGATATGATTAATGATGCACCAATGTGTTTTTACAACCTGGTTTTGACATTCCTCAGTGAAGGAAGTTTGAATCAAGTGTTTATTTGAAATGCTTAGTTTATTCCGTTCAGTTCATCCTACAACTCCAGATGGCACCACGGTGGCGTAGCAGTTAGCGCAGTGGTATTACAGTTCTTAGCAATGGAGTTCAGAGTTCATTCCTGATGTCACCTGTATGTCCTTCCCCTGGAACGCATGGGTTTCTTTTTTTTTTCGGGAGCTCCGGCTTCCTTCCACAGTTCAAAGGTGTACCAGTCAGTAGGTTAATTGGTCATTGTAAAATGTCCCGTGATTAGGCTAGGGTTGAATTGGGGTTTGCTGGGGTGTTACGGCTTGAAGGACCAGAAGAGGCAACTCCATGCTGTATCCCTAAATAAATAAATAGACGTGTTTTCACCACTCTAGATTTTCATACATTTCCCCCAGAATAGGGATTGGGACTCAGTTTGACAGTTGGTGCAGCACAATAGTTAGTTTAACACTACTATAGCGCCAGCAACCTCTGTTTAATTCCCACCACATCTTTAAGGAGTTTGTACGTTCTCCCCATGGGTTTCCTCCACGTGCTCTGGTTTCCTCCCACAGTCCAAAAACGTGGATTAGTAAGTTAATTGGTTACATGGGTGTGTTGGCCCGTGATGTATCTCCAAGTAAATAAAAATAAAAGCACAGCTGAGATTCTGATAGGGAGGTTATTGTCAAATAATGTGTAAAATATAGTTTTCATGTCTGTGGGGTTTTTTTTGTAGCAGAATATTTACCAGATCAAGAAAAGAGGCATTTGATGTTAGTTTCAGTGTCAATGTTTGATTTAATTCTGCATCTTAAAACTTTTACATATGAGCTCCCAGTCAGGCTGGGCATGCTGTATTTCACTGGGTAGACCAGGAAGGGTGTTGAAGTTCACAGTGATGTTTAGATACATTCCGACAAGTTTCTGATTCAGGTGAACTCCTGGTTTGATCTGTTCACGGGTCTCTTTAATGTTGCTGTTTAGCCTTCTATCCATGATGAGACTTAAATATTTTGGAATATAATTATCAAGTATTGGGCTACCATGTTGAGGATGCTGTTTGCTGTGTGAATGCTTAGGTAGAAAAAACCTGTTTCAGAAGGATTTGATCAGCATCTCCAGACAAAAAGAAATGCTTCCCTCGAACTCAAACACAAGAAAATCTGCAAATGCTGGAAATCCAATGCAACACACACAAATGCTGGAGGAACTCAGCAGGCCAGGCAGCATCTATGGAAAAGAGTAAACAGTGGACATTTCAGGCCAAGACCCTTCATCAGGACTGAAAAGAAAGAGTAGTCAGAGAATCTTCTTACTCTGACTCTCTTTCTTTCCAGTCCTAATGAAGAGTCTCAGCCCAAAATGTCAACTGTTTACTCTTTTCCACAGATGCTGCCTGACCTGCTGAGTTCCTCCAGCATTTGTGTGAGTTGCTTCCTTTGTACTCAGTCAGCTGTTAGAGCATTTATCAATGAATGGCATAGTAATTATTTACATAAATGTTAACTAATTATGGGATTGATATTGAGACTTAAAGGAGTTAATTTCTGAAAACTCCATTGTTACTATGTTTGCCAGTGTCTACCCTTGATGTGTAGTCAGCAAAACTTTATGCTAGTAAATGTATTTATTAACAGACAATGGCACCAGGCATCACAGTCGGATATGGAGGCCACCGGATCTACTTGCAAACAATTTAAAGAAATGGTCTGTATCTGCTTCTGAGAATTTCTTGTGATCAATTTCATTCAGAATGCACCAACATTTGATGGATCTCTGCTCCCAAGAGTGGTGTTGATGGCTTATTGGATCCATCCGCAAATTTTAAGGCCTCAAAGTAACAACCTGGCTTTGTCATTTGATTCGTATACTACTCAAATCCAAGCTCCAACCTCTATCTTAAGAAAAGTAATTAATTTTGTAAAACATATGAAATGCAGTTGTTACTTTTGAATTGATATGTTTTAATGCATATTTTTAAGATCACTGTACCCTCTGCATTGGTTAGTTCAAAGTTGAATCAATGAAAGTGAATCGTTGAAATCGGCAAGAAACATATAGAACATAAAAATTTCAATGTAATGATTTAATTCACATTAAGCATTGCTAAAGACTTCCCCCTCTATTAAAAAAAGTGCTGAAATTGAAAAAACTTTTTTTTTTCAAATTACTCCTCATACAGGAGTGAAGTCTCTGAATACAGGAAAAGGCTTAACATCATTGTGTTATTTAAGTAAGGGAAGATGATCACTTCAGACCGAAGAGTTAAGTATTTAATTTATTATGAATAAGACTATAGAGCCCATTGTGTCTATGCCAGCTTCCAGAAGAACAGCCACATTTGTTTCCCTCTCCCTTCTTTATTCTCCTGTAAGCAACACGTTGTCTCTCACACGTCTTTTGATTGTTCTTGCCTTTCCAGCAGCCAATTAATTTCGTGACCAATTCATCAATTGTAGTCAAATAAAATAATGATTTCTCAAAGTCATAGTGTACCAGAACTCAGATAAATACCAGAATAAATGTGAAAATTGGTCACCTCAAACTAAGTGATATTAATGAATATATTAGAATGGTATATATGGATTTCCAGTAGGAATTTGATAAAGATTTTTCACAAAATATGCTCAAAAATGGGAATGCATGAAATTGGACATGTCTTATGTGGTAAGGTGATTGAGTGATAGGGTGATAAGAAAATCAAGGTGGGCTAGAAGGATTGTTAACTGAATCTTATAGACTCAGATGAAGTACTGAATTCCCGTTTGGGCACTGAACCACAGGAAATGACACTGGAGGGGTAAGCATCCTGTTGAATTTTTTTTTCACCAATTAACCTTAAATAACCGATGCAAATGATTCAACTTTGAACCAGACTGGTGAAAGCAAATGCATTTCTATCCAAGCCAAATAACATGTCATGGCTTGGGCAGAAGCCAACAGAGCTTTAATGCAAGATAGTTTACAGCTTTACCCAGGACATCATGTCATCTCCACGAGTACCCCTCCAACCTTGTTCTTGACACTTAGACCACATGATGTGTATGCCCCTGACATTTACTCAGACCAATCAGTGTACCACACATGGTTCTTCTGACAATCTGTTCCTTGTCTACTGGGCTGCAGCTGCTCATCTCTGCTAAGCTTCCTAACTGAATAATTTCAACCAAGGATAGTGTGCCTCGTAAGTAGCTTTATTCAGATGCAACTCTACATCTCCTCAGTTGATTTCATAAATAACTCTCCTCAAACATGTATTTCAAATGTAATTCTGTGATTTCTTCCCATAAAAATCCTTTCTCATGAAAATCCTTTCTGTTCTCAGTCCTTGGAGCTCTGTATTTCCCATGCGGAGTGCATGAAGCAGTGTTTGGAGGGTTTCATTCTGAATTCTAGAATTACAAGTGAGACTGACTCCCAATCCTAGCTAGCAAGGATCTGTTGAGTAACTCAGTAGCATCTCACCTGCTCAGCATTCTCAGTTATTGCGCAAAGCAGCATTGCAAAAATAGACTTTGCTGCACAAAGGCACCTTGGCTTATCATTTCCTAGAGTAAGTAGGCAAAACCATGTGGTGGAGATTTGGCTGTTTCCTGCCATGTCTGGTAGAAATTTCAATAATCACCTTGCCATAAGCAGACAGCCAGGTACCAATTTTTAAACTTTATCTCAACAAAGAAATTTATTTTAATTGTAATTTAAATATAACTGTTTTATATTTATTACTTGGGATATGGACATTGTTGACAAGGCAAGTATTTATTATCAATCCCTATGTAGTAGAGATGTACATTGTTGCTCTGCTGTATTCTTCTGTTGAAGGTGCTGGTGCAAACCAGGTAAGTAATGAGCTCTCCCAAATATTATTAGAAGAATCATACAAAAGTGCAACACAGAAACAGGCCCTTCAGCCCATCTTGACCATGCTGAACCATTTAAATTGCCTACTCCCTGTACGCAGACCATAGCCCTCCATACCCCTACCATCTATGAACTGTACCTATTTGAACTTGTCTTAAACATTGAAATCGAGTTTGCATGCACCACTTGCACTGGCAGCTTGAACTTACGAATGATAAAGGGCTGGATGGATTTTGTCATCACCAACTAAGAACAGTTCCCACAAAGAACAAGTAACCTCTATCACATGAACTTGATTTTTTTCTGATGTCATTTACTGCCAGCGATCATCAAAAGGATTCCATGATATCTTCAAAGAGGCTAAGCGAGTGATCATAAATAATCCTCATGGTGAAATAGGGGGGCAAAACTTTTATATTTAACTATTTTTTAAATATTTTATAGTTTGCTGAATAAAGATTGGAATATGTATTAGAATTATTTTATATGAAATATAATTAAAATATTTTAAGATCAAACCTTCACAAGATAATTACAATTTATCTGCAGAATATTTTACAATGAAGTAATTATGACATCAAAATCAGATACAACAATAAATCACAGCATATTCAGGGTATTTTATAGGAAAGGCTATTGATTTATGCCTTAAATTTTTATCAGTTCAACTAATTTCCCTTGATTGAGACAGAGCAGTACAGAAGGGCACAACCTGGAAAGCAGACCTAAATTAGAGAAACTTTGAATTTCTGCACTAAGCTATACAGTTTATCTATGTTGTTTTGTCTTTCATTTTCTGTTTATAGCAGAGAGTGATAGTGTTCATTCACGGTGATTACGACTTCAGAATCTGGGCCAGTATAAAATTAAGTGTGAATTAGGTGATAAAATTAAATATGTATTTTTTACTCTAATGAATAAAGGGGATAAAATCTCTATTCAATGATGAAGACATTTTTCATTCCATCCTGAAGCATATAAATATTTCAACCAATGGTAACAAGGATTATATTTTCACTAATATGGTAAAATATGCACAGCAGTTTGCAAATGAGCTACATCACACAGTCATAAAACAGAATGGTTTCTAATGCTATATTTTTTGAAAACTAGAAATCTTAAGATGTAACTCATCAATTTTATATTTTCAATGTTTTAGACATTTTAATTATTCATAAGAATAAAAATGTAAATTGAATAGTTTCACTATATTTTAATGCACAGATCACATATTTTATATATTTCAATGCAGTGGTGAAACCAATCTCTTTTGTAGAATGAGTTCTGATATGTGGGCTCTGGTTTTATTGTGTTTACATCATGAAAACAATGAATAACAAAAGTAGATTTGCTTTATCTACTTGCTGGAATAATTTATTTCCACAAATGATAAGAACGATTAAGTAATGAGGTATCTGTTCGGTGATATGTATCTAAAGACACTATCAACATGGTGTTCAAAGATGGGTAAACTGTTCAAGTTCCTGTTTATCCAACCTCTCAATGCCAATGCTGGTATAAAAATGTTAGCAGTTAACATACAATAATGTCCAGATAAACACTGGACATTAAAATTTACAATCTTATGTTGATTAATTGCCTCATTGATTTCCTCTTCTCAGTGCTCATTGACCTGTACTGCTAATATTGAGCAAGTATAGTAATATATTTCAACTGTTTTTTTGTAATAATTGGGGAAAATAAGTTTCTGTTCTTTATTACGAATACAAATTCCTTCCTTGCACTTTTAACTACAGTTAAAAAGTTTAGTGACAATGTACTCTTCTCAGAATGTCTAAGCAACATTCTTGGAGAGAAGTGAGATTAGTGCAAGCATAATTCTTGTAATGTTTCCACTTTTAATTCATGCATGATGTTCTGTATGAATGCTTATAGTTCTACTATATTTAAGCATCTCTGAGAATTGTCACTTTATCATGGTGGTGTAGTCTTTCATTGATTTGATGATGGTTATTATTCTATTATGGGTTTATTGGGTATACGCACAAGAAAGTGAATCTCAGGGTCATATATGGTGACATAAATGTACTTTAATATTAAATTTTCTTTGAACTTTGGAATGGCTTATAAGTTCCTGAGATCCTGAGTGTGATGCCATCTGGAGCTTCACTCCGGGTAGGGTCACCCATGATCAAGAGAGAGGTTTCAAAAAAAGAGCGAACCAACCAAGACCACAATGGTGGACCTGGTGGAAGATGATAACATCACAACGGTAGTGAGGGCAGAGGAAGGCTCAGCAGTAAAGTCAGCCTCCCTGTGTTAAATAAAGTCTTGTACAGGGCATTCTTCATTGAGGGAATAACCCCTTGGGAAAACATCATACTCAAGTCAAGTGATCACACTACCATATTTAAGAAATAACCATTGACTAGTTAGTTCCTTCCAATGTCCTGAGTTCACAAAAGATGCCACAATACATGACTACTTCATAAGAAGACAGTCTTTTTAATTCTAGAAATTTCAATGTGAGCTGGGATCACCTGATATTACTACTGCCTCTCGTCAGATCTGCTTAACATTTGAATAAAGGAACCTTCTCTATCATGCAGTGGCTGGATGATTTAACTTTGTAGTCCTGTGGATTCTGAGATTATTAATGAGTTCTCTCTGGAATCTGCAGAGCATTGAGGCTGGGAATGTTAGCCTGGGAGAGAATATTGGCATGAGTTAATTCATCCCACCAATGGAGTTAAGGGATCATGCAGGGATTATTGATGGTACTTCTTTGACATGCCTATGCCAGGCAGACAGCTAACTAACTATACTCCTTGATCAACAGCCTTGAAAAAGGATACCTTGAGGCCTTTTCAATATTGCAAGCAACTTCAACGTAGCCAACACAAGTGTGCGTTACTGGATTATTACCAACCAGTCTCCTGTCCCACCAGTTGCTGAAAAACCCTCTGCACAACTATCTAAGATGCTGCCCCCTGCCCACTTTTGGTAAGGCAGGGCACCACTCTGTGATCCTTCAACCTGCATACAAACAGAAGCTGAGACATGAAAATCCAGTACGGAAAGCTGCACTGTGCTGGTCTAAGGAAACAGATGGGCTTCTAAGTGATTGCTTTGAATCAAAACACTGCTTCGTGATCGATAAGTAGCTCATCACTGTCATGGACTTTATCAGCAAGTATGTTGAGGACTGTATACCAAAGAGGACAACCTGGATGTTCCCAAAGTGCAAGCAAAGGATGAACTGGGAGATCTATTCCCTACTGAAGTCAGAATCAGAATCAGGTTTATTATGTGATGTGAAATTTGTTAACTTAGCAGCAGCAGCAGTTCAATGCAATACATAATCTAGCAGAGAGAGAGAGAGAGGGGGGGGGGGGAAATAAATAAATAAATAAGACAAAATGAATAAACAAGTAAATCAATTACCGTACGTATATTGAGTAATTATTTTTTAAATGTGCAAAAACAAAAATACTGTATATTTAAAAAAGGGAGTTAGTGTCCAAAGCTTCAGAGTCCATTTAGGAATCGGAGAGCAAAGGGGACGAAGCTGTTCCTGAGTCACTGAGTGTGTACCTTCTGGCTTCTATATCTCCTACCTGATGGTAACAGTGAGAAAAGTGCATGCCTCTGGGTGCTGGAGGTCTTTAATAATGGACACTGCCTTTCTGAGACACCTCTTCCTAAAGATGTCCTGGTACTTTGTAGGCTAGTACCCAAGATGGAGCTGACTAGATTTACAACCTTCTGCATCTTCTTTCGGTCCTGTGCAGTAGCCCCTCCATACCAGACAGTGATGCAGCCTGTCAGAATTTTCTCCATGGTGCAACTATAGAAGTTTTAGTTCTATAGTTCAAATCAAGTGATGCTGACCTTCACAAGAAATGAAGTTACAACCTCCATAAAGCTCTTGGGGATGCTGAAAAACAATACCTGTTTAAAATCAAGTCCCTGGCCAACTGAAAATTGAGGCAGGGCTGACATGTTATAATGGGCTATTAATGAAGCCAGGCAGTGTTGCTGTCAATATGCATCTCTTCTGATGAGCTTAGTGCATTCTATGTACTTTGTATATTTTGAACATAAGAGGATTGGAAAGTCACAGTCCACCTTGAGAGCTTGAACCTACAGTCACTGTTGCAGATGTAAAATCAGTCTTCTGGAGAGTGAACCTGCAGAAAACAACTGGTCCAGATGGTGTCCCTGGACCTCTCCTTCGATCCTGATCTAAGGATGATCTGTTTGAGGTATTTACAGGTATTTTCAACCTCTCCCATATGAGGTTCCCATTTGCGTTAAGATTACCAATATCATCCCCATATCTTTAGAAAAACAAGGTAGCATGCCTTAATGACTTCCACCCAGTGACTCTTGACATTTACCATCATGACAAGGGACTGGTCATGGCACAAATTAACTCCAACCTCCCAGACAACATCAACCTTATGCAATTTTCCTACCCCTGGTACATGTCTACAGCAGATGTAATCTCCCTGGTCCTGGAGTTATATCTGGAGCATCTGGACAGTAAAGAAAGCAATGTTAGACAATTGTTTATTGATTACAACTCTGCTTTCAGTTCTAGAATTCCAGAACTACCAAAGTTCGACTCAACGCCTCCCGTTGCAACTTCTTCCTTGACTTCTTGACCAACAGACTGCAATCCAGTAAAGATAGACAGCAACACGTCTGCCACAATTATTCTCAGCAATGACACACCATGAGGCTGTGAGATCGGCCTCCTGCTCTGCACCCTATACATTCATGATTGTGTAGCCAGATTCTGCTCTAATCCCACCTACAAGTTTGCAAATGATACTACTGTAAAGGGTCAAATATCAAATAATGATGACTCTCATGGAATATTAGAAGGAGGTAGAGAGCCTAATGGCTTGATGCCCTTTATAGAATGTCAACGTCAACAAAACAAGGTCATTGACTTCAGGAAGGGGAGAATGCATATATTCCTGCTTACATCAGCAATTCTAAGGTTGAGAACTTCAAGTTCCTAGAAGTGAACATCACCAGTAGCTTGTTGTCTTCTTCTTGAGCCCATTACCACTACGGAAGAATGGACCGCCAATAGCAGCTTGCCAAAGCCCTCGGTCCTAGGCTGAAGGTTCATCAGACCTGTGGCTTCTGAGAAGCCTGTCATGGTCCAACCACATTGATGCCAAGACCAAGAACACTCACCAATGCCCCCGTTTCCTCAGGAGGCTAAATTAATTTGACATTTCCCCCCTCTTTGACCTTCAACAACTTTTATTATTGCAGTATAGAAACCATCTTATTCAGATGCTTTGTAGCTTGGTATTGCAGCAGCTCTGCCCATTACTTCAAGGAACTGCAGCATTTCACAGAAAACAACTTTCCTTCTATGGACCCTGTCTAGACTTCTTGCTGCCTCAGTAAATCAGCCAGCATAATTAAAGATTCCACCCATCCCAGACACTCTCTTTTCTCCCATTCCAACTTGGCAGAAGGTGTAAAAGTCTGAAAGCACGTACCACCAGACTAGACTACTCTACCCTGCTGTTGTTTACGACTATAGTATGGTTCCCTAGCACAATAATATGGACTCTTGGCTTTACAATCTACCTAACTGTGAGCTTACGTCTTACTGTCTACCTGCACTGCACTTACTCTGTGCTGTTACACTTTATTCTGCACTCTGTTATTGTTTTACTTTGTACTAGCACAGTGCACTGTTGTAATAGATTGATCTGTGTGGATGGTATGCAAGGCAAGTTTTTCACTGTACCTTGGTACATGTGATGATAATGAAACAATTTACCAGTTTTCCCTTGTTCTATCATTTTCAAGTACATGAAGGACAGTAAGTTGGTGATCACTGCCACTTGATAGACCACGTGTTTTCTGGCAGATTTGATGTCATGGTTATTTTCGCACCAGTGCCATTATTCATGCATTAGATACAGTGATAGATTTTGTCACTGGAATTGGCCATTTTCATTGATTAACTTTACTCCAGCAGGGAGCATGTATTAAGTCAGAGTCATAGAGAAGTACAGCACAGAAACAGGGCCTTTGGCCCATCTAGTCCATGCTGAAGCCATTTAAACTGATTACTCCCATCAACCTGCACCGAGACCATAGTTTTCCATACCCCTACCTATTCAAGCTTTTTTAAATGTTGAAATTGAGCCTGCATGCACCACTTGTGTTGGCAGTTCATTCTACACTCTCACAACCCTCTGAGTGAAGAAGTTTCTCCTCATGTTCCCCTTAAATTTTTCACCTTTCACTCTTAACCCATGATCTCTGGTTGTTGTCCCACCAACCTCAGTGGAAAAAGCCTGTTGGCATTAATCCTATCTATACCCCTCATAATTTTGTATGCCTCTTTCAGATCTCCTCTCAGTCTTCTGCAATCTAAGGAATACAGTCCTAACCTATTCAATCTTTCCATATAACTCGGGTCCTCCAGACCTGGACTCTTTACTCTGTACTCTTTCAACCTTGTTTACATCTTTCCTGTAGCTAGATGAACAAAACAATAATCCAAATTAGGTCTCATAAATGTATTATACAACTTCAATATCAACCTAAAATGCCAAGATAAAGTTTTGTTTCATGAAATGTTGAGAAGAGGGTTGGTACAAAGTACAGTGCATTTTGCTCCTAATCTGCACATTGATTGGGTTTGTGCTGGATCCATTAGTGGGGATTATGGCATGCATATGCTGGTGGAGAAAACACATGATGGTTACAAATATTTGTGAGAAAAATCTTCACTAATCCTTCTTAAATGACAATTTAGTAGTTGATCTTGATTCCTGATTTTTACTTCTGAATTTGTCACATGGTGAAGGTTGGCATGGTGATGCAGTAGTTAATCCTCCTGCCTCACAGCTCAGGAATCCTGACCCTTGGCTGCTGTGTGTGGGGAAAATGCATATTCTTTCACTGGATGTTCCAATTCCCTTACTTCCCGGAGATGTTCTGCTAATGTTATTGGCCTCTGTAAATTATCCCTTAATTCAGATTAATGGAATCAAAGGAAACTTGATGGACATATGTGTGAGACAGAATAAATTGTGGTATACAGGGAACTAAATAGTGGGGGAATGGGGCAATGGAGAGCTGGCATGGACCTGGTGACTAAATGGCCTCTTCCTGTAGGGTTCTGAGTAAGACAATATCTGTGCTCTTGGAGGATGGAATCTATTTCACAGGTTGGGAAGGACCATATTGGGTATTGAACAGAGGTGATTGAGGACAATACTTGCAATGATTTTCTTTGTGGAAGATGGTAAGGAGATTCTCACCGAACTGGGCTTGCCTGCTTACTTGCCAATGGTCACAATTATAGTGACTGCAAAATTCCCAACGAGAATTTCCTCTTCCCATAACTGCTCACAAATTTGTAATTCTTCACTGTTGTGTATTCTAGCTATGGGGGCGAGTGGGGGAAGTATTTTCTTTTGTGAAAAGTGCTACATTTTGGAGATAGTATCAAAGAAATATATTTTGATTTAAATTTGCCAGGGTTGCTTTCTCACTTCTTCAGTTCTGATGAAAGGTGATTGACCTGAAGATTTAACATTGTTTCTCATTCCGCAAAATGCCACCTGACTCGCTGGGTATTTCCAGTAATCCCTCCTGTCCCGAAATCGCAGTTTTATATAAAGATCCATTTATTGTGATTCAGATTCTATTGCGTTATTCAGAGACAGCTCTCCGTTTATAATAGCACCAATACACAACCCTTTCTGTACCTTTTTGGCTGTTTGTTGGATCTTGAGGGGTGTAGCTTGGCTGCTATATTTGCTTACAAAACGGCACAATACTACCTCAATTTTTTTTAATGAAATTGGTTAGGCCGTCCTTAGAAAACAACAAAAATAAAATGAGAAAATCGAAGTTATTTCCGACAGACAGCATCAATTAAGCAAGCCACTGTGGTGACGCAACGAATCTAAAAATTTAAAGTTTAAAATCCTTTTTTACTAAAAAAGACCGAAGGATTATAGGAAAAACACATTGATAAATGTGTAACCGTTCTGTATAAAAACAGCTTGTATATTAAAATGAGTTGAGATGAAGAGATTCTTCAAAAATATATAAACATCCCATTAGTATTCTGATATAGAGAATCACAATAGAAAGTAGACACCAACTGTGGCAATGTTATAATTACAGTGACGATTAAAAAGTTAAAGTTGGATAACAACCGGTAATTCGATATATTAAAAAAAATCTTAATGTCGTTATTTACTGTAAATTTAAATTACGGCTTATCCTCACTGTACAAAATTAAAAATATTAGAAACTGAAATAAATTCTGTGCGAGTTAAGCTTAACAAGGAAACAGGTGAAATTAACAGAATTGTCTAATATAAAGCACATTTTAAAAGAACTAAGCTCGCGGGCTGTGCATAATGTGAATAGAACTGCAGGATGAAAAATACACTTTAAATGCCAAAAGTAAATATAATACGAAAAATATACAGCACGTTGCACCTCTGCGATTGAGAAAACATGCCCAAAGACAAGAATTTTAAAGGTGACAATGAATCTCTAATGCAAAGTCTAAAATGGGGCTGAATATTTCGTAAAAATTATTTTTTTATTAAGGAAGGGTTGGTTGCAATTTCTGTATTTAATAGTCGCACTTCATGTGGAAAAAGTAATCGAAACTCGCCTGGTAATCTGTCCCTTTTACAAATTATTTACTAACAGGTTCGAAGGGCTGAATCGCCTACTCCTATTACTGCGCTCCTCTGAGACTGCATTTCTATATGTATTATTTTAAAAAATTTGCGCCCGCTTTGCAATTATGACGTGCTTATTTGTTAGTTGGAGTTCCTCTTCAAGAAAATCTTTTTCCTTAAAATTATGCATTGGTTTGTAACCTGAATTTAGCAATAATATATGGAGTACTAACGCAATGTGTGATGGTGTCACAATAGGATGTTGTAGCTCAGCCTTAATGTAACACGTGGAAACTGAGCGAGTGCCGGCAACTGCTGGCTTTTCGAACTCAAAACTGTTGGCAGAACTATCACTGTAGTAACACAATTTGCAGGTTTGGAAATTGTAGGATTTATTACCCCAATAATGGGAATTTCTTAACATTAATGTCAGAGAGAGAGAGACAAGTACCAGCACATTTCGACGAATGAGTGGACTTAGTTGTACAAGCCGTGAACAGTCTTTGCTGTTGGCTTTTCATTAAACGGAACTTTAAATTCTTAAGATGTCTTTAAATCGTTTGAGGCATGAACTGTATTAACATAAAGACCATGGAATGGTCATAAGGAATCCACTCGGCGCAGTGGCGGAGTTAATATTGAAAGACGATAGCGATTGTGCTCATTAAAGTGGAGCTTTTTACTTATTTTATAACCTGTTTGCCCCTGTTTAGTTGTATCAATAAATGATTCTTATCGAAAATCGATCGTCGTATTTGGAATTCATTCTTTGCCTTGTGTAAAAGGCACAGTGAGATCTTGTAAATTTAAACCATTCGTTTTCTCTAACGAATAAATGGTAACATAGGTCCGCACTTCAGGATAAAGCTTATTGAAAATAATGCTGTGTGTTAATCCTTCAAAAATGTTGCAAAGTATAGACGGTGACTATAATCACTGGACCCGAATGAAATATATGGCATGTTCCGGCGTTAATCATAAGGTAACCAATCCTATTTCTGCATTACTTTTATTATAACAGTATTTTATTAATATTAATTTAACGACGGACAGCTATTTTGCTTGGGATGAACATCCAACTTAAGTCGCGGCAACAGAAAGCAAAGCATGTCATATTGGAACGGGTTCATTCCTCCTTCATCTCTGGACCAGAAACTTTGATCCGAACACGATGGATCTGTTCAGTTCTGCTCTATACTTTAAATGTATGGTTAGGACGTTCGTATATTTGTTGCATCAGCACTGATTTTCTTTAATGGTAAAAAAATATATTAAGATGAAATTTGTCTCTTTCAAATAGCTTCGGCTGGTAAAAGCTGAATTCAGTTATTGTTACAGAATTGTTTTAATATTCGCATTGATGTGCATCGAGATCGTTTGAGTCTTTTACCGTGTGAAATGTTTTATAATTAAAGTAATCCAGTTGTTTAATTATCAGCTGAATTGAGACTCCGTTTCTCAGATTTCCCAGACAGACTTGCACAAAATACACTGATTCTCTGAAAGATTTCAAATGCAAATAAACGAGAACAGCAGAGAAATGATCTGCCGTGAAAGAAAACGCAATTGCTTCATGTGCACCTTTTAAAATTACTTACCTTGCTTGTTTTCAATTGTGACAGCATTTGATGCTGAAGGTGATATTGTATTTAGGAAGTTAGCTGATTAATGTACGGCAATATGAACTATATTCTGGTAACGATAACCAGTGCATATTGTGTGAGTTGCATTGATTCTAACTGAAAATATTTTTGAAACAAATATTTTAACAATGGGCTGGAGTTTTATTATTCTGTTACCATTTTGGATAGAATGCTACTCAAGTTTCGCAGTTTCCTTTGGGCGATTCGAGATAAACTGGTTATATATGTAAATTGGTAAATTGGTTTATTACTGTCACATGTGTATCGATGTACAATGGAAAACTTAATTACGACTATTGTGTATTATTCTGCACCTTATTATTTACTGAGGCGAATTTTAACACAATCAGAAGCTAGTTTTCCTAAATCTCATGGTGGCAGGAAATGGAGGGAAGGAGCTCTGTTGTGGTGAATATAAGTTTCCTCAGGAGTCTCATTTTCCCGCGTCCTCTCGGTACGGTTGGTGGTAACCATAGAAGCAAAGCTTGTTTGCAAGGTTTTTCTTTTTTTTTGAGGCGGTACAATGAGAGATGGAAGTAGAGACAAAAAATGGAATCGGGAGAAGCAGCAGGCTGATTACGAGGTGTCAAAATTGCCAGGAGCAAGAAGGTGATAGCAATCAGGAGCTGCAGCGGGGTGAGAAGACTGCGGCATTCGTGCGGGCAACTAATTATACATCTCATTTATCGACTCGATCAGCAGAGCTGGGGAATAGTGACAGATTGGTGAGGCAGGATCGGGAGGTGTTAAAACAATGGGGCCGGCTCGGCTTCATTACGGCATGCTAATCAGTGCGGGCTGTGTCTGTAAGAGAGCCTAGATATATGTATCAAGATAGAGAGAAAGAGATGGATCTGTGCAATTCAGAATTGCCTGTTCCTCAGGTGGCGCATCGCCAACAGGCGCTTCCCGCGCAATCAGCTGGGCGCCAAATATTGCAGGAGAACTTTTATCACGATCAGTGGAAACTAAAATAAAATATATCCTACCTGAGATCCGATTATTTGTTACAGCAAAACATCTTTGATCCATCATTAAACTCTAGGGGCGTCTAGTTATTTAACATGTAAAATACCACACTCTTCTTCAGCCCAAAGAAGAGCTGAAACTAATTTTCCGCTCTCAATATAATTTCATTTCAGTGATGCGGGCAACATAATTTCATGGTAATCTCAGACTGAACTAAATAAAGTGGGATGTTTAAAATCAAGATCAGGAATGGCAATTACAGGTTACAAACAGCGATGAAATATTTACAATAATTGCTCAAAATCTGTGTTAGCATACTTATGCATTTATAAAACATGTCGATGGATAAAGGCATTTACATATTTTTCATTGTTCAGTTTTCTTACACGACTGTATATGTCAATATGTCAATTTTCCAAAACTCACTCTAGAAATGTGCTCATACGTCTGAAAACTGAAGCCTAATTTCATCTATTTTTATTTCCTGCATGTTGTAAATAATGTAATTCTCGCTCAGTCTGTTATGTTTAGTGTTTATATAGTGCGTTGGTTGAATGAGAGATAAACCCTGTAATATATATACAATTGGAGGCATTATCACTGTCCATTTAAAACGGTTTACTAAAACTATCACTGTGTGAAAATGGCTTCGAGAAAGCGGCATTTCATCGTAAAGGCACTATAGAGGATAAAATTAATAATTGAAAGTTTAAATTATCTAACAAAAGGAATACATGATGCATATACGATAACTGCGTCATGGATTCGCTATCACGTTTTGATTTTTTTCTCTAAAGAGCAAATCCATTTCATCACTATTAACATCCTTTCCCGTAATCTTGTGTTTTATTTGGATAAAACTGTCCACCTCCATCACTTTGACAGTAGCGTCATCACACAGTATCAATTATTTACTGTTATTCAAAATTAGAGAATATAATGGACACACCTTCAGTCTGTAACAAATTCCGTACCACCAATATATGACTACAAATCAGCCTAGTCGTTATTGGCAGATCGTAATTTTAATTTATTTAAAGAGAAATGTTGCGTTGAAATCAGCCGACAGGTGCCTGATGACAGTATGATCGTATTTGTTTCATAGATACGTCCCATCACTGGAAATACAGACAGAATCGTGTAATTTGACTGTTTTTAGTTTTAAATCTAAAATCTTTTAAGGCCAGTAAGTGGAAGTGTGTAAATCATGATCGGTGGTCTTACTTTAGTCATTGCTAAAGTCGATTATCACATCATGCGTGTACAGTTCATGACCACAACTCGGAAAGCATTAGTAGTTAAGACTTCTATCTGACATTGGATACCCACAGAAATATAAAAAACGTAAAGTACCCACAGATCATTCAATAAAATATTGTCTGACAAAAATCGCACTTCGTTGTCGCCCCGTTATTAAATGCAATTTGATTTACGTTTGTCAAATTTTCTAGCTTGCAGTAAACTAATTACATCACATTAGCATATTCAGACGCCTATGGACTATTTTGAATTAGGTGTTAAATAGACCTAAGTGAGCCAAACTGCCTTTAAAAGCACAGCATGACCATGTAATTCTTTTTCCAGTTTTTTGGAACGAAACGACAAAACTTCTTTCCAAGTAGCTATCACCCACATTTAGTGTGAAAAGTAATGTAATTGTAATTCACGCTGTCGGGTCTGTCAGATGTTCTCGAGTTGCTGAAGCTTTCTTTAAAATGGGAAAACTGCCAAATGCACTGTGATATCTCCATCAAGCATTCCAGAGTCAGGTTTGAGCTAAGGTAGCATCTGCAAACGCATGTAAATTGCCAATTAATACATTAGCATCTCCCAAAATTTAAAAAAATAGAAAAAATCTGAGATCCCTAGTAGCAACCTTACCAACATAATGTGCATCTTGCCTAAACAGACGAACACTAATTACACTCTGGGGATCTTTGAACATAACATGGGTTCACCGAACATTGTTTAAAAAAAAATGTATACCTTTATGAGTGTCAAAAAATACTTTCTATCAGGAACTTTGTGGCTTCATTCTTTCTTTTTAGTTAAAAAATAAATGCTGTCATAACAATAGTTTATTTGGGAAGTTGTACGTGTTAATACATTAGGGCAATGAAACAATACCATACATTATAACTTCATAAAACTTCGGAAAAATTGAGGATTAATGTGCTTCACATGATGAAAAAAAAACTTTCTTTGCTTTCCAAGCACCGTGCATAATAGTGCACACTGTGCTAGAGTAGCGCTATCACATGGGATGAAGTAGACAGATGAACTAATAAATACAAAAAGAAAATATTTTTCCCAATTCTAAGAAGCAGCTACAGCTTACACGGTGATTTGTTAATTTGTTTTTTTTTCGGTCCATTGTGAACATTTAAAAAATGTTAATCCTCCGAAGATGAATTGCCTCTGCAATCGTATTAAGATTTTGTTTTAAAGTCGCCCAGAACATTTTCCGTTTTCGCTATGGGCACGAGGACTTGTTTTTCTAATCGGAACATCTCACAGAACTTCAACATGCGGTTTCATTGTCGTGCTATTTTCAAACCATCAATTGTTTCAGCAGGGAAAATGAAATATCTTTCTGTTCGGATTTAATCATAAATATTTGTTTCATAGGAGTAATTTCCCGTTATTGGTTCTGAATAAATTTTGTTAACATGACGCAACTTTTGCTTCGAAATCTTTATATTTATTTTATGTTTGGTGATCATAATATACTTTAAACTCAGACTGAAATTCTTCATTGAAAACATTATATCCTCACTTTCAAATACATTTTCAATTGTGTAATCAATAGCTGCTGTTATAATGCTTGGGGAGATTAATTGAAACCGTTGTAGGGAAAGAAAATGCACAAGGAAAATGGCTTTCTTAAAATACTTTCAATTTACAAATATAAAACTGGTGTTATTCCATGAAAGGTTGTACAAAAAGTACTGAAACTGAACTTTAACCATTAGTATTTGGACATTGAAGTCTATTATTTATTTTTATATTGATGGATATAGTACATGTTACTATTTTGATGTATTTGTGTTGTTCCAATTATCTGTATGTTCCGTATGTAACAATTGTGAAGATGCTTTTTAAACAAAATAAATGTTCCTCATTGAGGAACTGTGCAGTGGATCCCTAGAAAATATTTCCTTATATATTTTAGCTTTTTATTGTAGTATAAGCTTTTCAAATTTATTCTGCTTTTAAAAAATATTAATTCAACAATTGCTAGACTCCTGCACTAGACAGTGAGAATCTATTTGTGCAAGAATAGCATAAATGGTTTACAAGGATGAAATACAATTTAAATGTATGTAATAATGCCCAAAATAAAGGGCAGGTTGATTTTCTTTTAATAACAGGACACCAGTTAATGAAAACAACAGAGGATGTCTTGAAATAAATAATCCCCAGTTTTCAAATGATACTATACCACATCGTTGTGCAAAGACTTTTAAGGTACCTTTTCATTCTCAGAATTAAATGTCATTGAAATTTTAACTCAAAAGACAAAAGTAAAAATTTGTTGTATCTGTCTGAACTGCAGGACAACTAATAGTTATTACACCATCAAACTTTATTTCTTCAAAGGTATTTGGTAATTTGAGTGCAGAGAGGCTATAGTCATACTGCAGTAATTAGTTCTAAGGTTTGGTTCAGGTTATGGGAAATCACTTTTAAAATATTTGGTGAAACAGTATTATGACTCAGTTAGTATCTTATAAAATGTATAGGTTTATCTTATAAAATGTATAGGTTTATTGGCATATTGGTAAACAAGGTTTCTATTTCTTCAGCAGTAACAAAGGACAGAGGATAACTTATTTCCACTAGAATTTTGTGGGTTCTGAGGTGCTTGATGAGCCCAAGGAGGGAACCACAGAGTCTACCCCGGGTGGGAAAGGCAGTGAGAGAGTCACATACCTCTGTCATTTATGCTTCAGTGTGTGCCCAACAAAGGGACTCAAATGTTTTCAATACCAAATATTTTGTATCCATTTTATAAACAGTCAAAGTTCAGGCATTCACACAAGATGGTGATTTGATAATATCCTCGATGGTTCTTCTGTCCACCTGCTAATGTCTTGCTTTGAAGAAGTTTTAGAGAGTGCCTCTTTCAAGATTTTGATGTTGTTATGAGAATGTTGGTGGGTGGCCATATAGGCCAATTGTGTTAAGTGGTATTGGCTTGGGAGATGAGGATAATCATGGATTTGCCAATGGATTAGGCAGATTTTGCGGAAGCAACAGAAGTGGTATGTTTTCCTGTGGTTTGATATACCTTGTGCTGGTAGTCTCAGAAATGTACAGGAGGGTGGGCATCATTGTGACCAGTGGGCTTTGTGGGCTGTGGTTGAAATCCAGATCTTCAAACACTGTATTCCTCAGATAGCTGTAGTCTGTGCTGGTGTACCTGAGGGTATAGTGGACCTCATTATTATTCTCTGCATTCTCTGAGAGATGAAACAGTCCATCTGGAATCCAGTTGTGGGCCTTTATTTTCAGGGCTGGATAGAGACTTGTGCTATAGTGACTGCTTGGTAAGTGACATCATTTTGAGAATATTTTGTGTAATGGTCACCAGTGAAGCAGTCAAAAGCATCTTGGAGCTTGCTCTCCAAACATGTACACCTGCAAGCATTGTCTGCACATTGCTGATCACGGTCACTCTAATCTCAGACATTGGTTCTGGAACGGAGGCAATGTGAGTTGAAAAGCTTCTCACTTGTCTTGGACATTAGCACCAGTCCAGCAGCAAGATTGCTGGAGCTGAGATGACACAACCTAGCTTTGCACCATGTTGCACGAAGATGACTACTGTCCAGGACCCATTCATTAAAATCATAACTTGCGTCCATTACATCAACATAAACTAAAGGGATGAGTAGGCTGTGAATAATTTGTAAATAGTTAGTCCATGGCTAGCATTTAAAGAAATAATGCAAAATCTGCAGAACAAGAAGTATCCCTCTAAGTTATAAACACCCAAAAGGCGAAAAATTTTCAGTTATAGCTGACAAAAAAAAATTAAATGTAGTATTAAATCAAGGAAGAGGTTACTAGAAAATGCAGTTAGTCTGAAAATTGAAGGATTTTAGAATTCAACATGGAGAACAAAAATTGTCAAAGAAAGGCAAGAGAGGATATGAGAATAATTTGGCAAGAATCATAGAGATGCAGTGTAAGAGCTGTTATAGATATGTTAAAAGATTTGTGAGGGCAACTGTGGCTCCTTTACAGACAGAGATAGAAAAAAAATAGTCATGTGGCATACGGAGATAGAAGAGGAATTAAACAATAAAAAATTACTTTGTGTCTGTCTTCACAGAAGAGACAAAAATGCCTGTCACACATACCAGAGATTCTAGGGTCAAGCAAGAATGAGGATATGAAGGAAATGAAGAATTACTAATGGAGATACTGGTGAGATCACAAGCTGATAAATTCCAGGGATTCAACAGTCTATTAGCTTGCTTCTTGAAAGAGGTAGCTGTAGAGATATTGAATGCTCATCTATAATTGTGCTTATGGATTGGAGAGCAGCAGATGTGATTGAATCATTTAAAAAAAGATGGAAAGAGAAAACTATTGATCTTGTAGTAGTAATAATGACTGCATTAAAGAATGTAAAAAATAATCTTGCAAAGAGTAATAGAATTCTGCAGTCTGAATAGACTTTGAAAGGAAAAATTACATTTGACTAATTCTTTGAGAATGTGACTAACAGAAAAGAGAAAACCAGTGACTGGAGTGTATTTGATGTCCAGGAGACTTTTCATACTGTCTCATACAATTGGTTGGTGAAAAAGACTAAGGCATACAAAATTGGGGGTATTATATTTTGGCTAGCCAACCAAAAAAAAGAGTGACAGAAAACAGGTTCTTCTCAGTTTGACAAGCTGTGACTAGTGGAGTACTACAGGTATTGGTGCTTGGGTCCCAGTATTTCATGGTCCATATCAAGTTTGACTGCAGCAATCAAATATTATTTTTGACGTTTGCTGATGATAGAAAAATAGGTGGGAATGCAAGGAGGGGTCTTTTAATGAATTTCCCTGCAGATAAAGAAAGGGAGTTTCAAGGGGATATAGTTGAGCTGAATGAGTGGCAAAAACATGGCAGATGGGGTACATCGGGAAAATGTGAAATAGATGCTCAAAATCATTTTCTTAAAAAGTGAAAGTCATGGTAATATTAATATTTAAAGGGACATAGGTATCTTTGTACTAAGTATCTGGCTGTGCAGTAGGCACTTCAAAAGGAAAATGTAGTATTGGTCTTTACTATGAGTTGATTTGAGCAGAACAGTAAAGCTGTCTTACTGCAATTCTGCAGGTCATTGGTAGTGTCCTTATCTAAAAATAGATATATTGTACATTGAAATGTGCAGAAGTTTTGACAGCTTAATATGCTGTACGTAGGGGAGATGTTTCCCCTAGATGAGGAGTTGAGAACCAGGGTCACAATCTGAGCATAAGGGGTAGGCTATTTAAGACAGGGACAAGGACAAAATTCTTCACCTATAGTAAATTCTGTACCCCACCCCAAGGGCTTTGGATGCTCAGTGAATAAGATAGTTCAAAATAGAAATCAGTAGATTCCTACATATTAAGGGAATCAAGGGATAGGGAGCAGAGCAGGAAGCTCTGATAGAAGATAAGTTATGGTAGAGCAAGTGCAAAGGACCAAATGGCCTAGACTTACTCATTCTTTTTCTGTTTTTATAATCTAATTGTGTAGTAGGTGTAAGACAGATCTAAGGGCAGCCTAAAAACAGTGATAATTCACAGTGCCTCTTTTTTGACAAAGGCCTTTTCGAGAACTAAAAATGGCTGTGTTTAATGATGAATGCCAATCCGTACATTTCTCTTGAGGGTGTTGGAGGAGATGATTGAGAAGGCTCCTCCTGGAATGACTTTCACTCTGACATGCAGCAGGAGGACCACTGCAATAATTAGAATCCAGTTTTTCTGGAAGATGGCTGTAATTGCAGCATTCTGAGGTGATCTAACATATTCTTCCCTTCGAAGAAGTTGGGAATGAGATCATGAATGTGTGTTTGATATCCTTTTTTTCCTAATTTAGAACTTCATCAATATAATCTGCTACTAAGACATTTTTTTTTTGGTCAACATATGCTTTTTTCCACTTTTTATCAACCAATGATGCCTGCGAAGTTAACTTAAGTAATTTTCCTGTCAAGGATAGAGTCACAGTTGAGGGTTCCAAAGGATGCAAAGTGCCCAGGCAGATGATTTTTTACTTATTTAGAGATGCAGTGCAGAATAGGTCCTTCCATTCCTTCAAGCCTCACCCATCCTGCAATCCCCCAATTTAATCCTAACCTAAGCACAGGGCAATTTACAATAATCAATTAACCTACCAACTGGTATGCCTTTTGCATGGTGGGAAGAAACTAGAGCACCCGGATGAAACCCACACAGTCACGGGGAGAACGTACAAGCTCCGTATAGGTAGCGGTGCGAATGTGGTGTTGCTTCTCAAGCTTCTATTGGGTTTCATTGGAATAATGCAGGAAACCACTGAAAGATAGGTCAAAGTTGGAGATAGATAGAGAAGTGACATGACAGGCAAGTGGAAGCTCGAGCAATTGCACGCTGAACAAAGATTCTCTGCAAGGTAATCATCCAACCTGCATTTGCTTCCCCCAGTATCGAAGGGATGGTATTATGAGTACTGAATGCAAAACCACAGGATTAGAAGAAGAGCAAATGAATCATTGCTGCACCTTAAAGGACTGTTTTGGTCCTTGTTTGTTTAGAAAGCGTGAAGTAAAAGAGTAGATGATGCCTTTCCTTCAGTTCAATGGTAATGTGGCTTGACAAGAGGAATGTCATCAGACAATCATGAAGGGAATGATCCTAATGGAATCCTGAAAGAGGAATGGAAGATGGGTTTGGAGATGGAATCTTCTTGAGGGTGGTGGATATTTCGATGGATAACACATAATTACTGGATCATTGGATCTGTCTTAGAATTTTCTAGATGTCATGCCTAGGGTCCTTTCAAAGGGATAGTTCAGACAATCTATGATTCCTGTTGGTTGGGGTAATTGGGTTGTCTTTGAGGTGCTGAATGAGAAGAACTTTCCTTGTTGGGATAAAAACAGAAAGTGCTAGGACAGGCTCACCTGCTGAGTACTTCCAGCATTTTGTTTGCTTATATTTCAGATTTCCAGCAGCTGCAGTTTTTTGATTGTCTTTTGAGTCCCTTCAGAATGATTTATGAGTGGCAGCATTTACTTGCCACAAAAAGTATGCACAGATTAGCTATTCATCCTATGTTGGGGAAAGTCTGCCATGATTCCTTTATATATCTAGCAGTCAGACAACTGCTGGTTCACTGTAATTTCCACATCAGATTCACATGGTCTAATGTTGAAGGTTCACACTAATAAAGGAAGCAAAATTAGACATGCTTCTTTCATCATTCACTGAAAGTATCCAGTTAATAAACTGTGTATAACTTGGATGACCTTGTTGTTCAATGCACATTGTGAGTTGAAACAAATGATTTGATCATGTTTAGCTTAATAATATTACAATTATAAATATTGTACTTGATTTTCATTAAGTTTAAAGAACAACAATGATCATTTCTTTCTAATGTGATGTTCACGTGATCACTACACTTAGTTTTATTGCTCAGTTCAGCATTTTGATAAGCGCTTATATAGTGATCAGATTATTTTGCTTTGGTTCTATAAGGTTTATAGCTGGGGAGGGGTGGTTTTGGGGACAGGCTCCCACTTTCTACTAAATGCTCCCAGTGGCGTGTGTCTCAAATAACCTCTGACAACAAGTCCAGCTCTTGAACTTCATGTGTGACTTAGCTACAAAGCCTGACAGAACCATTTCTACTGACAGAAGGGACAAAGGCTATTGCTAGTGCTTTAAAACCGGTTGCTTTGGGCAGATGGGGCTCGACAGCCATGGTTAGCAGCTCATCTAGGAGAAGGAAAACTTTGATCTCAAACCTCCGCTGTCCCGTGGCTATACCCACTCATGGTGAAGGCTTTGGGAGTAAACCCTGAGGGAAAAATCCAGAGATGGAGTTACTAAGACATTAATACATTGAGATCAACACTAACTGGCAACTCCTGCGATGCTGCTGGTACCAAACTGTATCGGTCTCTGCAGTTCCTTTGGATTCATCAGATGCATGAGGAGGCTTGCTACATGGGCAACAGCTTACTCTCCATATCGCCAGCTAGGATGTAACAACCATGGTTGACTCTTACCAATGGAGTCCTCAGCTCAGAATTTAAACAAATAACCAGAGTGGATTAGCAGCAGAATAACAAATCTACCTCTTCTTCATGCAGCATAGGCATGGGATGTAGAACCAATTCCTATAAGGAAGCAATGATTAAATACTTTCAGAGGGAGTTGGAGAACTTCATAGTTAAGAATAAAACTGAAGATTTTGATGATAACTTTGTGAACAAAGCTGATCAAATAATCAATCTGTGCAACCCAAATATTCAAGTCTTAGAATTTTAGGAGCATGTTTATCAAATGTGCTGAATTAGAAAAGGAAAATGTGGGTAATAATGTTATGTCAGACAGTGGAATTTGCTGAGGCGAAGAAGACAGTGATACTGTGGACTTTTGTACTGGATGATTTTCATTACACAGAGCAAAAATGGTGGAACTCATTCTTCCTTTTCAAGAGAAAATCAGCTGAGGTAGTAACAAGCAACACCCAAAGCTGGAGGAACTCAGTAGGTCAGGTGGCATCTATGGAGGGAAATGGACGCATTTTGGGTTGGGACACCTACCTCATCAGGACATCAGTCCTGCACCTCAATCTCTCTTTAGACACCACTGTCAGAGCCGCGGGATGTAGTGCACCTGGTCCAGGTGATGTATCACTCTTCAGCTCTTTCAGCTTCCCAAGCACCTTCTCCTTCGTAATGGTGACTCACTCACTTCTGTCCCGACACCCTTGAATTTCTGGCGTGACTGTTGGTGTCTTCTGCAATGGAGACTGATGCAAAATACTTATCAGTTCATCTTTGGTCTCCTTTACTATCTTGGGGTGTATGGGGTGTTCAGGGAAGGGTAGCACCTCTGGTGAAGGGGCTTGTCATGTCCACTCACCTTTGGTCCCCTCATCTCTTGCCTGTGGCTCCAAGTAGCTGTTTGCATGCGGCATAAGCTACACCCTGGTACATCACTTCGACAGGTGGGCTAAACCAGGTGAGGGTAGCTGGCGGGGCTCAGAACTGGTGAGACAGGGACATGCCTGTCCTAGCATGTGAAGTCAGCTCCGGCGGACTGTACGGATGAGATCTACAATGAGATCCAGCGGGCAGAAAGGTGGTTCTGCAACACTCCGTGGAGAGTGAAGGGCAGAGAAGATGTCATGGTCATTCATTGCAATAAGGAAGACCCCAGTTTGTGATGCTTGTACATAATACCTCTGCGCCCAGACTCCTGAGGTTAAGAGAGTGTGGAACTGGCCCAGTACAATGACTTTTCCACTCTTGGACAGGTCTCCTATCATCGTTGAACATGATGGACAACCACTACTACCTTGAAGAGCTTAAGTAATTTAAGTATATAAAATTTTGTGAGGTAGCAAGAGGGTTGATGCTCAGAGTCTGTTTCCTAGAGTGGAAATGTCAGAAGTTAGAGATGTTGCAAATAGAAGTCAAAAAGAAAAAGGAAGCAGATGTAAGGTTTAAGAATCGGTGGATTTCAAAAGGCCTTTGACTAGGTGCTGTACATGTGGCTGCTTAGAAAGAGCCCACAGTATTACAAGAAAAATACCAGCATTGACAGAAGATTGGCTAACCAGAAGAAGGCAAAGAATGGGAATATAGGGAATCATTTCTGATTGGCTGTCAGTGACCAGTGTATGTCCCAAGGGTCGGTGTTCAGTCGACTACTTCTCACGTTATATGTTAAGGATCTGGATGATGGAATTAAAGGCGTTGTGGCCAGGTTTGGGAATGATACAAAGATAGAGAGCCAGGTAGTGTTAAGGAAACAGGGAGTCTACAGAAGCACTTGGACAAATTAGGAGAATGGGCAAATATAGATGGAATGCAGTGTACAGAGGTGTATAGTCATGCACTTTGGTAGAAGGAATAAAGAATTGGATTATTGTTGAAATGGGGAGTGAATGCAGAAATCAGAGGTACAAGGGGACTTGGGAGTCCTAGTACAGGATTCCCGAAAGATTAACTTGCAGGTTGAGTTGATAGTAAGGAAGGCAAATGCAATGTGTGCATTCATTTTGAAAGGACTAGAATGTAAAAGCAACTGTGTAATGTTGAGGCTCTATAAGGTGTTGGTCACATCACCATTTGGAGTGCAGTGATCAGTTCTGAGCCCCATACGTAAGAAGGGATGTGTTGGCATTGGAGAGGGTTCCAGAGGAAGTTGACAAGGATGATTCTGAGAATAAAATAGGTTTTCGTATGAGGAATGTTTAATGGTTCTTGACCCGTACTCACTGGATTTCAGAAGAATGAGGAGGGATCTCATTGAAATCTACTCAATATTGAAAGGTCTAAATAGAGTGGATGTGGAGAGGATGTTTTCATTATTGGGAGAGTCTAGGACCAGAGGGCACAGCCTCAGAATAGAAAGATATCCCTTTAGAACTGACATGGGGAGGAATTTCTTTCACCAGGAGGTAGTAATCTCTGGGATTCATGGTTACAGATAGCTGTGGAAGCTAAATCATTGGGTATATTTAAAGCAGAGGTTGACTGGTTCGTTATTAGTTAGAGCGTCAAACGTTATAGGGAGAAGATAGGACAATGGGGTTGAAAGGGAGAATAAATCAGCCATGATTTAATGGTGAAGCAGAGTTGATGGCCAAATGGCCTAAGTCTTGTACAAACGTTTGTAGAATGGCCCATTCCTGGTTGGATTATCTGCATGCTGTGGCAAGAAACCCTCCTGGATGCGGTTTTAACAAATTCTGCCCCATCTAAGCCTCTTGCACTGAGGGTGTCCTAGTCAATTCTGGGGAAATTAAAATCACCTACTGTATCTACACTGTTGTTTTTTACATCTTTCCATAAGCTGTCTACGTATCTGTTCACCAATGCCTTGCTGGTTTTTGGAAGACCTACAGTGTAATGCCAACATAGTTCCTGCATCTCTCTTATTCCTGATCAACAACCATATAGCCTCATTCAATGGGCCTTCTAGGCTTTGAACAACTGCCACTATGACATTCACCCAGATCATTAAAACAATTCCCCTTACTGTTGCGTCTGAAGTATCTGAATCCTGGAACAATGACCTACTAATTCTGAACTTCTCTCAGCCAAGTCTTGATTCTAAACTCAACCAACCACAGAGGCTCCTATCTTCCAAGGTTTTCAGGATCTGTACGCACCAGCATCATGTTATTCTGTAATGTCACCCAGGAGTAAATATAGTATCAGGAATGACTAAATTGGCTATTGATCACTTTGAATATTATTGTATCAAAAGCAAAATACAGATTTAAACCATACATTGTATTCATATTCAAGTCATACTGGAAACCTCAGAATGCATTTCATTCCAAAACTATCATTTCTATGGTTTGTAAGGATGGAAGATGTAGAGTTAAGAAACTGCAAGGTAAAAAGACCCTGATGGGCATCATATACATGTCCAAACAGTAGCCTGGATGAGGGGTACATATTACAATGGGAGGTGGAAAATGCATGTAAAAAAGGACAATGTCATGATAGTCATGGAGGATTTCAATATGCGGGAAAATTGGAAAAATAGGGTTGGTGCTGGATCTCAAGAGAAGGAATTTGTAGAATGCCTATTAGATGGCTCTTTAGAGCAGCATGTGATTGAGTGCACAAGGGAAAAGGCAATTCTGGCTTGGGTGTTGTGTAATGAAACAGATTCAATTAGGGACCTTAAAGAGAAAGGAACTGTTAGGAGACAGTGATCATAATATGATGAAATTCACCTTCTGGTTTGAGAGGGAGAAGCTAAAATCAGATGCACCAGTATTACAGTGGAGTAAAGGGAACTGCAGAGGCACGAGAGAAGAGATGGCCAAAGTTGATTGGAAGGGATACTAGCAGGGACGATGGCATAACAGAAATGGCTGGAGTTTCTGGCAGCTATTTGGAAGGCATAGGATAGATACATTCCAAAAAAGAAGAAGCATTCAAAAGGGAGGATGAGGCAACTGTGCCTGAAAAGGGAAGTCAAAGACAGCAAAAAAGCAAAAGTGAGGGCATATAATTTAGCAAAAATGAGTGAAAAGCTAGAGGAGGTCTTTAAAACCAATAGAAAGCCACTCAAAAATAATGAGAGTAAAGATGAAATACGAAGGTAAGCTAGCCAATAATATAAAAAAGTTACTAAAAGTTTTTCAGATATATACCACTCAGTGGCCATTTTATTAGGTACACTTGTTCATTAATGCAAATATCTAATCAGCCATAGTTAAGAATTCAGTTGTTGTTCAGACCTAACATCAGAATGGAGAAGAAATGTGGTCTAAGTGATTTTGACCATGGAGTGATTGTTCATGCCAAGCAGGATGGTTTAAGTATCTCCGGGGATTTTCACGCACAACACTCTCTAGAGTTTACAATGAATGGTACAAAAAATCCAGCAAGCGACATTCTATGGGGAAAACACCTTGTTAATGAGAGAGGTCAGAGGAGAATGGACAGACTGGTTCAAGCTGACAGGAAGGTAACAGTAACTCAAATAACCATGTGTTGCAACACTGGTGTGCAGAAGACCATCTCTAAACACACAGCACATTGAACCTTGAAGCTTTAGCAACAGAAGCTCACACTGGGCTCCATTCCTATAATTAATAAAGTAGCCAATGAGCATATAAAAGAGTGGAGAGAGTGGATATTGGACTGCTGGAAAATGATGCTTGAATGGTAGTAATGGGGACAATAAAAAGTGACTTGACTTGGGGAACAAAGGAACAAAGGACAGACTACAAGTACACTACTTTGAGTCATCCTTCCCTGTGGAAGCAGTATGCTAGAAATGCGCGAGGGTCAGGAGGGAGAATTGAGTGTAGTTGCTAATATTAAGGAGGAGGTGTTTGGGAAGCTGAAAGATGTAAGAGGTAGAGAAGACTCCTGTAACAGATGGATGACAACCCAGGGTTCTGAAGGAGGTAGCTGAAGAGATTGTGGAGGCATTTATATTGATCTTTCAAGAATAACTAGATTCTGGAATGGTTGCAGAGGACTGCAATATTGCAAATATCACTCTAGTCTTTAAGAAGGGAGAGAGGCAAAAGACAAGAAATTATAGGCCCGTTAGCCTGACTTCAGTGGTTGGGAAGATGCTGTTTTACAGATGAAGTTTCAGGGTACTTGGGTAATGATAAAGTTTCAGGGTACATGATAAAATAGGACAATGTCAGCATGGTTTCCTTTAGGTGAAAGATTGCACAACAAATCTGTTGTAATTTTTTGAGGAAATAATAGGAGGTTAGTCAAGGAGAGTCAGTGGATGCTGTTTACTTGGATTTTCAGAAGGTCTTTGACATGAGCTGTGAAACAAGATAAGAGACCATGGTATTACATAAAGATACTAGCGTGTATAGAAGATTGGCTGACTGGCAGGAGGCAAAGAGTGGGAAAAAAGGGGGCCTTTTCTGATTGGCTGCCTGTGACTAGTGGTGTTCCACAGGAGTCAATGTTGGGACCGCTTCTTTTCACGTTAAATGTCAAAGATTTGGATGACGGAATCCTTGGCTTTCTTGCCAAGTTTGCAGATGATATAAAGATAGGTGAAAGGGCAAGTAGTGTTGAGGAAGCAGGAAGTGTGCAGAAGGACTTAGACAGATCAGGAAAATGAGCAAAGAAGTGGCAGATGGAATACAGTGTAGGGAAGTGTATAGTATGTCACTTTGGTAGAAGGAATAAAGGCACAGCCTATTTTTTAAACAGGGAGAAAATTCCAAAATCAGCGGTGCAGATGGACTTCAGAGTCCTTGTTCAGGATTTCCTGAAGGTAAACTTGTACTTGAGTCAATGTTTGGAAGACAAATGCAATGTTTGCATTCATTTAGAGAGAACTAGATTATAAAAGCAAGGATGTCACGTTGAGGATTTATAGGCCATTGGTCAGACTACACTCAGAGCATTGTGATCAGTTTTGGTCTCTTTATCTAAGAAAGGTGCTGGCGTTGGAGAGGGTCCAGTGTCCGTCTCAGGAGAAGAACTCCCACGGAGCACATCTACAAGGAGCACAGCCACGAGAGAGATCAGAGTGCAAACATCTTAGGCACACTAGCTATATATATACACACACAGTGTGTGTGTGTATATATATATCTAAAGACTTTTGCATAGAACTGTACATACTTTGATAATAACTTCATTTTGAACTTTGAATTCTGTGAGGAGGTTTACGAGAATTATCCTGGGGAATGTAAGGATTAACGTATGAAGAGCATTTGAAGGCTCTGGGGATGAATTTTCTGGAATTTAGAAGCATGGGAAGTGGGGAATCTCACTGAAAATGATCGAAAATTGAAAGGTCCAGATAGACTGTAAATAGAGAGGATGTATCCTATAGTGGGGGACTCTGGGATCAGATGGCACAGCCTCAGAATACATGTATGTCCCATTAGAAAAGAGATTAGGAGGAATTTCTTTTGCCAGAGGGTGGTGAACCTGTGAATGGATGGCTGAGGAGGACAAGTCACTGGGTATATTTAAAGCTGAGGTTGAAAGGTTTTGATTATTAAGGATGTCAAAGGTAATGGGGAGGATGGGATTGAGAGGGATAGTAAATCAACCATGGTGAAATGGCAGAGCATACTTGATGGGCCAAATGGTCTAATTCCGCTCCTATGTTTTATGGTTTTATGTTGGAAGGACTATGAAGGACAGAGTGCTGTAGCAAATAAGGAAGAAGACTACTGGAACTCAACAGGATCTTTACTTCTTTATCAAGCATGGGTGAGGTATCACTTAAATTGGAGGATAGCTAATGTTGTTTCCTTTTTCAAAAAGGACAGTAAGGAAACACTTGAAAACTATAGATCAATGAACCTTCAACAATAGTAGGGAAATTATTGGAAAATATCCTAAGAGACACAAGTTACAGTATACTGAGTTGGATAGGCAAGGACTGATTCACCGTCAACCTGGGATATAGTTTACTTTTACAAAAAGCAAGGCCTTTTGATAAAGTTCCACAAGATAGGCTGGTCCAGAGGATTAGGGCATACAGTATGTATTCCAACGTGTTGGCAAAATGGTTCCAAAATTGGCTTTGGTGACAGGAGGCAGAAGGTTGTGGTAAAGAGTTGTTCTTCTGGCTGTAACCAGTTGAGTATTGCAAGGATTGATGCTGGGACTTTTGTTGTCTCCCAATCATTTACAATATGGCATGGAATAAGAATGTAGATGGACTTTCGGAAATAAATGAAATTCCAGCCCATCCAAGAGATAAGAATGCTCTGGGCATTTGTTGCAACTTAGAATTCTCAAAGCTTGCAAATCAGTGAAGTCTTTCACCAGTGTAATCCTGAAAGCGTTCATAAGCTCTTATCACAAAGCATTCCTCATCAGTAACACTCCTGTCACTGGAACAAAATGATGCACAAGAACTGGATAGTACATTTATTATCTGAGTATGTATACTACATACAACCTTAAGATTCGTCTCTTTATAGGCAGCCACGAAACAAAGAAACACAATAGAACTCATTAAAAAAAGACCATCAAGCACCCAATGTGCAGGGAAAAACACAAATTGTAAAAACACTAACAGTAAGCAAATAACATTCAGAACTGAAGTTCATGAAAGTGAGTCCACAGCCACGAAGCCAGTCATCACTGCAGCTGAACCAGGAGCCCGTTAGTTGCAGGCCACAGTCTCAGTTCAGTATAAAGTCGAGTAAGTCTCGCAGAACAACGAACAGAAGACCATTCCATCCCTCTCCTCTGGCCCCAACACCCAGACCTTTTCAATCTGGCCCAGTGCTTAAATTGACCAAGCAGCAGGTCGTTCCTCTCACTCAGGCCAGAGCCCTGCTGCCTTGACACTTGCCTCAAAGTCTGCTCCAGCAGTGCCCAAACATTGGCTCATTCCCCGCTCTCGGGCCCGAGCCCAGGCCCTGCTACCTTAATTCGACACCATCCTACACCTTTGAGGCTTCAGTTCACATTGCAACATTGCTAGATCGTACAGGTGGTTCAAAATCTCAACTCTGAGAGGGAAGTTTCAGGTTATTGATTGCAGTGATTGTTTTCAAGAAAAAGTGTGATTAATAAAGTAGTTAATAGTTTTGATTGCTGCCAGCAAGTTATCACTGTGCTTCACTAGTGCCATCTTAAAAGTATCCGCCACATGAGATAAATGAACACTCCTTTCAATCACCCATTAATTAACGGTTTATAAAATGTGCAACATTTGGAGTTACATACTTACTATGTTCAGTACCCCTACTTTTTTTTATTAATAAACATTTAGAAATATCGCTTTGGCCAATATAAGATATGCAAAAGCATCTTCCTCTTGTCCAAATAGTTTCACTATTGTCATCAACCAACCAAGCTTTTAGACAAGACTTAATACTTTTTGAACATCCTTGTTAAAATAACAAGCACGCTTTTGTGACCTGTCAGCAGTGTTAATGAGGGCTGCACCACTTTCCACTTTGTATGTGTGTTTTTTTGTTACGACTTACCACAACAACTACGACTTAGATTTGACAGTGAGGTTTTGATCCTTAGCAAGGGGACAAAGGACACCAGACTGTGTAGCACGAATATTAGCGCTTTCACATTGGTGGGTATATGTTTGGGTGCAACTCAACACAAATACATTTGTGCTTCTTGTGCATATGCAAGCAAACACTGTGTTCTTGCCCACTGCATAGCTCCTCCCTTTCCCACACCTGTTCATGTTCTCTTGCACGATCTGTTCTCTCTATCCCCGAACTTCTCTGCCATCCCTTCATCTTCTTCCAGGCTCCTTTCTTCTCTGAGTCCACCACGTTCCCCAACTCTCATTCTTGACTGCATTCCAATTACATACCTGGCCTCATTCCCACAGTGACCTATCTGCATATCCAGCCCTAATATGTTCTATATAGTTCAGTACATGTATCCATAAAGTAGCCTTGATTCCTCTGTACTCGAGCTATGCCTAAATCTTCTCCTAGACAAAGTTCAAACTAAATTTATTATCAAAGTACATATATGTCATCATATACAACCCTGAGATTCATTTTCTTGTGGGCATAAATCCATAGAATAAGAACCATAACAGAATCAATGACTTGGGTGTTCAACCAGCATGCAAAAGACAAAAAATGTGTAAATTCAAAAAGAAAGAAATAATAATAATAAATAAGTAAGCAATATATACATAACTATATATTTATTAATGTACTATTGTTATTATCAAGTCCTTTTCCTGGCTGTCCCAGCCTTTTTCTGAGGGTGGCTGTTTAAGGCTGAAGCAGGTGAGTGTGGTAAGCTTGTCATCTGTGCCATCCTTAAACTGCGTTCAAACACAATGCGGGATTGTTCAGCACAACTATTGCTATTTTGAGCACTGCAAAGTTTCACTCTTGGGTGGCACAGCAGAACACCTACACATTTACTGTATGCATACACAAGCTTTTTTCAAGAACATAATTATTTGGCAAAATCAAATCATGCATTAATGTGAAATGTAACAAAAATTATAAATCAGAAATTTGAGGACAATTTTCCACTTAAGAAAATGGCAGAATTTTTTATTTATTGATTGATATGAGTTTTAATATTTTGTTTATTAAAAAACAGGTGTGTGGCCACCCTGATCAGTACAGAGTTGACTATATTAAATGTAATTGCAGTGCATCCCAGTTAATTGGGGCAGCCACTTATTTGAGACATAATAATGTGTAATTGGGGCAGGATACTGTTGCCGAACAGTTTTTAACAAGCGTCAGTTGTGTGCACTTGTGCGGCTATTAGACACTGCACCGTGCTTTGTGCAACCAGTTTTTAAATAGCGTAAGTTGCGTGTATTTGTGGTCAAAAAGCGATTCTTTTTGTCATTGATAATTGGCGACAAATAAGCATTAAGACAATTCAGAACTGTTTTGCTCACTGTGGTTTCAAGTATTCAAGATTGGAAATGCCAGAAACGGCTGGGAGTGAAAATGAAACAATTTCACTACTTCAACAAGTTAGGAGCTACTAAGAATTTGAAGGTTTTGACAATCATCTTGAATGTTACAATCAAAGTGAAGGTTTGGAAGACAAAACCATTCAAAGCATTGTATGAAGGCAGTCCATCATCTGTACTAGATGTCTGCATTTTGTTCATTTACAGTCAATCAAAAGAACATGGTAGTGTACACTGGATGAATTCCTTTTTTGATAACTATTAAGAACTAATACACAGTTTTATAGTAATGTAGTAGTACTGGTAGTGTTCCAACTTGTTCTATATTTTATTTAGATATTTAATTTGTTTCTCAGTTTATCTTTTTTCATACATTTTTAACTATTTCCATGAAACTTCGGCTAATGGGGTAGCTGCTTAATAGGGTACTGGTCCCAATGAACCAGAATCCATTTTATTTTAGTTGCAAAGTGCTTTTGGATGTACTGAGATTGTAACTATATCCTTTCTCTCTTCGATACTGTATGTGTGATCTAAAACTGGACGCCATTGGAATATAAATATTTTTATTCCTTTTATTTTTGCAAAGCTGTTCTTTATTGATTTGCCCGTTTTAAAAATTTCTATTATGCTGCTCTATTCTGGGATACTTTCAATAGCCATTCTCTTTCAGCTTCTAATTTTCTACGGATTTTACCACTTTATTGTTTTTTTCCTACCTGCTGTTTCCTTTTCCCACTCATTTCTTTCCTCTGTCTCTTGTGGAGTGGTGATCTTAACACATTATTGTTTCTCATCAAGCTGTTGCTGCTCGCTTTCAGGGGCTCTGTCCTCGATCATTTTGATCCCGGTGACTTCTGGTTGGCTAACTTTGCTCATGTCCAGTTTTATCTATTTCCATTTTCCTTGGAGTTGTTTCAATTAAATTCTGCATTAGAGAAATTGATTTTCCATACAGCTGCCAGAACTAAATCATTAAAGCTGGAAGGGGAGGAGGGTTGCAGGCTTCCATAGAATTATACATTCCTAGCTCCTAGCTAGCTGGTGCAGCTTTTTTAGTGTGCTAAGCACATTGCATTTACTTTTCACTGAGCTGAAGCTTTGACACACAATTTAGTGGTTAGCACAACACTTTACAGAACAGGTGACCTTGGTTCAATTCCCGCCACTGCCTATAAGGAGTCTGTACATTCTCCCTATGACCGCGTGGATTTCCTCCGGGTACTCCAGTTTTCTCCCACAGTCCAAAGACCTACCAGTTGTTAGGTTAATTGGTCATTGTAAATTGTCCCATGATTAAATCAGGGGATTGCCAAGCAGTGTGGCTCAGGGGACCTACTGAGCACTGTATCCCAATAAATAAATAAAAACATTTGACAGCCATGTGTGAAGTTGTTCTGGGAATGGTGGGATGTTGTAACGAGTTAGCTTGCGCTCAACAGTTTCTCTGGAAAATAAGGCCACTGAGTTTGGAATGCCAGGATCAATGTTTGCAACAAGTTACTAAAAAAATCAAGAGAATAGTGAGCAAAGAAAAGTGGTTGAGGGAACAATTTGCATGTAATATTCATATATTGCAAAGAGAATAAATACATTTAAAATTTCTATGTAACTTATCACAGAAATAGTTAAGAAACAGAAACAGAAAAATAGTCATCAAATAAATTGTAACTATATAGCTTAGTGTAAAAATTGAAAGAGAACTGTATGAAAAACATGATCAAAGATAGCAAATCTGTTCATAGAAATATGTAGTGTATAAATTTAAAATATTTGATAAACTGGTTGTTTCAGCTTTTGATGAAATGGAACGTGAAAAGGATTATTGAATAAAGTATCTATCTATCTACTAAATGTTCTTCAAACCATTTATTCGGTTCCTATTTTATGTAATGTTTTGATTTTACATTAATAATATAAAGCTAAAAATGTGAAATTTGAGAAACTGAAACATCCCAATTCTCATGTATAAAAGTGAAGGTATTTGTGAATATATAATTGAAGTAAGATAGTACAGCCAATAGAGGGAAGGTTTGATAATAGAATTATGTTTTGGTAGGCATTTTAAATATTGAAGCATGAATTCAAAACTTAAGTGTTTAATTTAGCATTTGAGCCTTAAGATAAAAAAGCTACATTTTCAAAATGGTGGTCCTGACTTTAGTGGCAAATTATTAATTCAGTCACTGTAAGTAGAAGACAAACCATACTGTGGAGGCTTTGAAAGATACATTTTATTAATGTTTTTGGACGTCGTGCCGACTTTGGTTTTTGCAGTATACCGGCTGACTAACTACGCTTTGGCCAATCTACTGAAATTGTTGAGAAAGGTCACCAGCAAGAAGTGATGTCTGAGAAAAAAATTATCCTGGATATGTACACGTCTTTTCATACACATCACTTATCCCATTTTGTCAGGCTTGTTTCTTTGTTTCTCTCACCATGGATGCTGACTAGCCTGCGGAATATGTCAAGGGATTTCTGTTTTTCTATTTCAGATTTTTAACATTTTTCATCCCGTTTGGAGTATTTTCGGCTGCTCCAACGCACAGCAGTATTAAGTGGATGAAGTCACAGCACGATGGCTGAATTAAACTAAAGATTCTGGTCAGGGCACAAGCGATTTGCTAAAGTGATAGCATTCTTACTGTATCATCTACCACTTTAAGGCCACTGACAGACTGCTGAAAAGGGCACAAACGTTCTCCCTTCGGATGTTACCTGCGTGAATCTAGCACTTAATAGTTTTGCTTCACGTTTTTCAACAGCTGCAGACCTTCTGCTTTGTCTCCACAGGTTGAGTCACATCTGGTGAAAGCGGATATGATCACTTGGCCCGGAAGCAGAGGGAGCACCAAGTTCGGCTGATTCATTGGCGAGGCCCCACCGAGCGTGTGTGGTGAGTTTGATGCCTGTAATTCTACGTTAAATGAAAAATACTGCGCGGCCTGAATTCGAGGGGCCGGGGGAGGCGGGAGTTGAAGCTGAGTGGTATTTAACGACTGAAGTTGCTTGTAAATTGCTTGAAATGAGTTTTGGAGGAGTTGGTGCCGAACATGGCTCGGGGCCCAGGAAGCAACTCACTGGGACTGGAGGCGAGTCCCTGCCGCCTCCTGCTCACTGACTCGGGCTTGTACACCGGCATCTGAGGCTCATTATTATGGATATTGCATGCTGTAACACTGCTGTCTCTGCAAACTGAAATACCATCACTAACGAGATTTTAAATCATAGAAGGCGCCGGGAGCTCGGAGGGATGGTGCAGGAGGAAGGTGGAGGTTAATGAGGGAGTCGGGAGTGGGGTTGGAGGAAGTGTTACTGAGAAGATCGTACATCAAGCACAACTGAATGAGCGGCTGCAGTTCGGGGCAGCAAAATACCGGCAGTGGGATCTATCAGCAGAGTCTAACGGTGATAGTGGACAGGGCGTGTTGATGAAGCTAAGTTGTAACAGTTCAGTACCCGTGGAGGAATATAGATTTAAAAACCAAAGTATTACCCTAAGAAGGACCGCTGTTGCTTCTAAGGAGACAGAACGGCTAACTTGTAACTGTTTCTGAAGTTCAGGGAGGGTTTTGATGAAGGAGGCAAGCTTGTGGAATATTGGGTCTTGAAGATTTGTATGACAGCTAGATGAGGGATAAGGCAACATGAAAATAACTTTACAGAACAATTTTCAACATCATCTCATGTTCTAAACTTTCATTCAAAACTTTGGTGGTAATTTCTGCATCATTATCTTTAGAGCCGTACCAAGGATTTCCATAATACTGAGCTTGCCATAAAAACTCCATTCCCATCCCAAATTGCACAAAGTTCTATTTGTGTGTCAGCTTTGTTTTTGCTGACCGATATTAACTCATGCCTAAACATTGCATTCATTTGGGAAATATGGTCTTTGGTGAAGCCAGTCCTGATTATTGATTTCACGTTGCCTTTTGTAATATGTCAATGAATAGTTATGAGCTGCAGTTCATGTGTGTGATAGAATCCACAGTTGTGGGGTAGAGAACTTGTATTTAGATCCAGTGAATAACTTGATGATAAATGACTAGGATGAAGGACTAGGTATGATTGTGAAATTTCCTGATGCAGATGGGCAAGTTGACATAAGGAGGTTACAGAATAGGAGCAGGCCATATACACCTTCATGGCTGATCCTCAATCTTAATATCATTTTGTGACCTTTCACTTCTTGCTTGCCTATTTCTTCCCCTGGGTCCCCTCCTTTTTCTCCTGTGGTCCACTCTCCTGTCCTATCTTTCTTCTCCAGCCCTTGACCTTTCCCACCCACTTGGCTTCACCTATCACCTTCCAGCTAGCCTCTTTCCCCTCCTCCCACCTCCTATACTTGCTGGAGTTCAGATGAATGAGGAATTCATTGAAACCTATGGAATTTTGAAGGCCTGGATAGTGTGGATGGGGAGAGGATGTTTTCCATAGTGGATGAGTCTGGAACCAGAGGGCACACTCAGAATAGAGGGACATCCACTCAGAACAGATGAGGAGGAATTTCTTTAACCAGGGGTAGTGAATTTGTGGAATTCATTGCATCAGATGGCTGTGGAGGCCAGGTCATTGGGAATAGTTAAATGGAGATTTGGTAGGTTCTTGATTAGTAAAGGTGTCAAAGATTACAGTGAGAAGGTTATGGGGTTGAGAGGGATAATAAATCAGCCATGATGGAATGGCAGAGCAGACATGATGGGCCGAATGGCCCAATTCTGCTCCTAAGTCTTGTGGTCTAAACTGAGTGAAACTGCCTCATGACTGGCTTCTTTGATAAGTGGGCCTTTGGAAGAAGCTGAGGTAAATTATTCTCTATGCACGCGTGGTTGTAATGTATCTGACTTCTCATTCCTCTGATACTGTCACTACTGAGGATGTTCTTGGAGCCTTTTTTAATTAAATGTTTAATTATCCATCCTTAATCTTGACTAGGTGTGGTGAAACTTTAGCTCTTTGATTTGATCTGTTGGTTGTGAGGTTGTTTAGTTCTGCCTCTGGCATAATATTTCTATTGTTTGGGGTTCTGTGTTACAGTCCAGTGCCTCTTTCTTGGATAAGCCATTGCTGCCCCGGGCATGCCCTTCTGCAATTTGATGGTAAGGATAGACTGAAGGATATGTTACACCAACCAGCAATGGATTGTGGTGGTGTATATTTCTCTCTTTGCTCATAGTCCATAGTGACTGTTGGATATATTTGGGATTGTTTTGTATCTGTGTCAGTTATATTCTTGTAATGCTGCACCACCCAATGGAGGGTGCTGTCAGTGTGAAAATGAGAATTTGCCTGCAAGAATTGGGGATTTGTCACTGTCGTGAAGATGAGTTCATTATTTTTAACCCTAGTGTTACTTTCCTCTTTACATGCTGCAGAGCCAATCTAGGCAATTCTCCTTTAGGATTTGACCAACTCAGTGGAGTTGGCCAAGCGTGGCGTACTTGCTAACCTTTAAAGTTGCCTACCCTAAAGTAGTGGATGCAGCCTAGTCCATCACGGTTAAAGCCCTCCCAACCATTGAGCGCATCTACATGAAACACTGTCTCAGAAAAGCAGCATCCATCAACAGGCCCCCTTCCCAAACCCCTGACTTGCTCTTTTCTCACTGCTGCCATCAGGAAGAAGGTATGAGAGCCTCTGGACTCTCACCACCAGGAACAGTTACTACCCCTCAACCATCAGGCTTGCCCTATCACTGAAATGTTTCCACAACCAATGGACTCACTTTCAGTGGCTCTTCACCTCATGGTCTTGATATTTATGCTTATTTTTTTTATTATTGTTTGGTGTGCTCTACACTCTGGTTGAACGCCGTACTTGGGCACTCTTTCATTGATTCTGTTATGGTTATTCTATAGATTTATTGAATATGTACACAAGAAAATTAATCTCAGGGTTCTATATGGTGACGTATATGTACTTTGATAATAAAATTTACATTACATTCTGAGCCCTTGCCATCCTGAACCATTTCTAGTGGGTATATCTTGTTTTTAGGAAATGATATACTCTGGGCTTGTTTTGGAGGAGTGTGGTATGTTGGTATATGTAGAATGATTATGTTGGTGACAATGTGAAAAAGTTGGTTGGAACTTGTACATTATTGTATGGTAGATGTAGCATTCTCATGCATTTTTTAGCATAGTCAAATATGCAGCAGGTTCTCTGAAATCTCCCTCAGTTAACAAATGTGAAAGCTGCTTTGCTTTGAGAAAGACTATGTATTGACTGTAATGCTGTCTCCCTGCAGTTTGCCTGGGGATAATGTCAATGTTGTATCCATTGTACACTGAAGCTGTATTGCAGTTCAGGAATTTGATCCTTGTCCATGGGGAAGCGGCAGTTCAGCAGAATCCTTGTGATGGCTTTAGCAAACAGCATGAAGACCAACCACTGTATTTACTCCATTGAATTTTAAACACTTGAATATTCAGATCTGCATGGAGTTGCTTATAAATCTCTCAATCGATTCTACTGATGTCAAGTTTTATTGGTTGCTGTAGGTAGAAACAAGTTACAGGATTTAAACTTTGAGGAGGAACTTCAGCTGGTAATGGATTTGAACAGTACGTTTAACATAGTGGGTAGATTGGATGTTATGGGTTGTTTTTGGCTGAGTCAGAGATTTTGTATGGGCCTGGGAGAGGAGGGTTTTAGGGAAAGCAGGCCTCAAAATAATGGGAGATCATATTTGAATAAGACAATATGGGCATTTCTATCCAGAGATTTGTGCGACTCTCAATGGCAGTCGAGACCATAGTGCAGTTTTCATTTTTAATTATTTTTCAGTGAGCCCACGCCGTCCAGTTCCATCCATGTGACCGACTAACCTACTAACTTGTCTGTCTTTGGGAAATGGGAGGGAACCAGAGCACCTGGAGGAAGTCCACTCATTCGTTGGGAGGACGTACAAACTCCTGACAAACAGTGGCAGAATTGAACCTGGGTTCCTAGCATTTATTACTGTTATGTTAACCACTATGCTACAATGCTGCTCCTTTCTATTCAGTGAAGTTCTGGATACCACTATTGAATATTAGGCTCCTCGGGCTCCAGGTGGGCAGTGTGTACTCCTGGATTTCCCTGCGCTTGACTGAGAAATCTTCTCAGTGTGGTCACGTTCGTTGACTCCAATGCAGATATAGAAGGGCCAAATAGCAATATGGTGAGGATGATGGGATTGCATGAAGAGAAGAGGCCCTTGTGTTTTCTGAACACCAAGAAAAAAGGCAAAGTTACTTCTTTTTAGAGCTAGATTTGGTCATCTACAAATATTCTTCATTCACATAGTGAGTGTTACACCCTCATTTCAGATATATTTAGACTCCTTTCTCACATTCGAGTACCTGAGGAAAGGAATGATGACAAATGCTGTTGCTTTAAACACAGGTGAACTGTGAGCAGAATTGCCAAGATGAACTAGTGTTTTGAAGGTAAGTGGAGTTGGCCAAACTGTTGGCAGTACAAACTACTTGAGATATTCTACAGAAAGAAATTCCAGGAGAATTGCGTGCTATGTAAAGATCAAGACCATTTTTGAGTTATAATATCTGTTATTGATGATCTTGCTTGTTCTGGTTTTTACACATAAATTGTTTATCCTCCAGCCTTTGAATTCCAGAACTCTATTATGATAAACAAGCCTGCACAATGGGATTTAGCCTCGATAAACTGGCAGCCTTGAATTCTAAATAAAGCATGACACCTTCAGCATAGTGACAGACATCCAGATTACTGTGTGAACTGTCTTTGAAAAACCAGCAGTTTTGAAATTCCAACCACAAAATAATTTGCGAGCAACTGTTTTTAGGTTTATAAATAGTGTCAACAATATAGCAGAAAAGAGATTTATTACTTAATTGTATGTTTCCGAATAATTTCACTTGAAATTCTGCAGTTTTAATTTGGAGTTTTTTTTGTTGTAATATTTACAAACTGCATTCTATTTCAATCCTTGGATGCCAAGATGTAGAAATAATGCTATCTGAATTATACAGTACTCTTACACATTGAATAATTATTCACTGTAAGAGGTATAGTAATTTAATTAATTACCAATGATTAAGTACTATGCTTGGTATCTTAACATTGAATACACCTCAGATGTGTGCTTAATCCACTGCTCTGCTCTCTCTACACCCATGACTGTGTGGCAAGGCACAGCTCAAATGCCAACTATAAATTTACTGATTCTACAACCATTGTTGGCAGAATTTCAGACGGTGACGAGAGGACATAGAGGAGTGAGAGGTAGTTGAGAGGTGTAGCAAAACAGCCTTGCACTCAAAGTCAGTAAGATCAAAGAACTGATTATGGACTTCAGAAAGGAAAATTCACACTAGACCTCATAGAAGGATCAGAAGAGGAAAGAGTGGGTGATTTCAAATTCCTGGGTGTCAGTATCTCTGAGGATCTAACCTAGGCCCAACATATCCATGCAGCTGCAAAGAAGGCATAATAGCAGTTACATTTCATTTGGAATTTGAGAAGGTTGGTTATGTCTCCAAAAAACACTCAAATTTCTGGCTGCATCACTGTTAGGTATGGGGTGGGGTGGGGTGGGGTTGCTACTGCACAGGATTGAAGTAAGCTGCAGAGAGTTAAGCTGTCAGCTCCATCACGAGCGTTAGCCTCCGTAGTATCCAGGACATCTTCAAAAAGCGATGCCTCAAAAAGGTGGCATCCATCATTAAGGGCCCCCATCACCCAGGTCGTACCTTGTTCTCATTGCTACCATCAGGAAGAAGATACAGAAGCATAAAGACACGCTCAATGATCAGGAACAGCTTCTTCCCCTCTGCCATCTGATTTCTGAATGGACGTTGAACCCACGAACACTTCCTCACTACTTTTTAAAAGTTCAATTTTTGCACTATTTATTTAATTTCACTATTTAATATATACTTTAATTCAGTTCTTTCTCAAAATTATTGTATTACGCTGCTGCTGCAAAGTCAACAGCATGACAAATGCCAGTGATATTAAACTTAGTTCTGATGCTGAACATGTAATCATGGGATTTGTGATCCATTGAGCTACCACGTCTTGCCAATCCCTGATTGCTTTTAGTATCCTGATGGTGAGTTTCCACCATGAACTGGTGTTGTCCTTAACATGAAGGTACACTGCAGTTGGTTCACCGGTTCTCAGTTTAGACCAAGTGAGGACATAGTGCAGCAAAGAGAAATTTGCTGGTGGTTTTATTCCTATTCCTATTGATCTGATGCCCTTGTCCGTGGTAGAGACTGCTGCAGATTTAAGAAGTACACACGGAATGATAATAAAAGTAATAGCAGTACATTCTGCAGTTGAACAAATTGTAAGCTCAGTGTGTCAGTGGTGGATGTGTTGCTTTTTCTTTGCAAGATAAAAACATCTTGAATATAGTGGAGCTCCACTTATCCTTAAGGAGATGAGCATTATAGAACTGGATGACCAATCTCTGATATTAATAGTGGCAGTATTTATGTAACTAATTGAAACATGTTGGTTTAATGAAGAACAGCCATGGAACTTTTCATTTCCTCAGAAGGGGGAATTGAATATTGAGAATGATATAACACAGATGGAGATAATAAAGCACGGGTTCTCAACCTGGGGTCCATGGACCCCTTGGATAATGGTAGGGGTCATGGCAGAAAAAAGGTTGGGAATCCTTGTTATAAAGGAAGATCACTGGTTAGGTGCATTTTATCGATGCTTAAGTTTCAAATATTCTTTAAACTAATTATCCTTAGAGATAGAATTGCACACTTTTTAAGAAACCAGATTATGACCTAAAGTGTTTTGAATTTGAATGCAGACAATCTTTGGTTGTTAAATGTATTTTGTTGTAAGTTAAGAAACTTGTTATTGATGTGAACAAGAGATACTCCAGGAATCAATTCCAAAACACTAAGGTTAAAATCTTTTGCAGTCTATTAGAAATGTATACGTTAGTGTTGGCAGACCTGGAATATCCAAATTCATATTCCAAATCATTTCAAAATTTTTTTGATCTCATTAACAAGAATCTGTCAGGGAACCAAATGCATGTTTCATTATTTCTGTCAAATTATGGATTTCCCCTCTGTACTTCAAAGGTCATAAATTGAGGGAGTCCCTCTGTTATAAAGTTGTAACCATCTCCCCAGAACTGTTGGAAAGTAGAATAGTTCTCATTTCTGCCTTGGCAAAGACCCATGTCCAAAATATAACTTTATATGTTTTATCAAATATCAGATCTTTAATTAAAACTGTGTGCATATGTATATGATCTTGTGTTTGCATGTACTTCCTCCCTCAATGCTGTTTTTTGTTCCAGTGTACTGTCAATTTTTTTTAACATTTTCAATTTTTATTTCTACATTTAATAATGGAAGCTTGCCATGCCGCATTTACAGCTTCCCAGTGCCAATGATCCTGCAACTCCTCAGTCTGATTACTGAGAAATGTCTTTATCCCAATCAAAATTGCTTCCAAATTGTTGTAACTTTTGGATTTATTAAATCATTATGAATTTATATACTGTAGAAGAGACATAGACTGGTACAGCAGAGAAACAAGCCCTGTGACCCAATTTGTCCATGCCAACCAAGTTTCCTCCCTAAATTAATTTTGTTTGCCTTCATTTGGCCCATATCCTTAATGTTCAAAGACTCAGCAGCCAGCCTAGATGAGTCTGTCACCATCGATATGGACCTTATCAGCAAGTGCTCTATGAGGACGATCTGGCTGTTCCCAAACTGGAAACCATGGATTAACTGGAAGATCCACTCCCTAGTTAAAGTCAAATCAGGTGACCCTGACTTGTACAAGAAGTTAGAATCCAACCCTTTTAAAGCTATCTCAGATGCCAAGAGGCATTACCAATCCAAAATTGAGTCCCAAACCAGCCATCAGTTGTGGCAGGGCTTACCTGCTAAAAGGGGCTACAAAACCAAGTCGGGCATTATTGCCAACTGCATATCCATTCCTGAATAGATTAATGGGGGACTGGAATGTTACCACCCATCCCGACATCTTTCTGTGTTCCTGAACTTACAGTCACTTTTGCAAACGTAAGATTACTGTTCCATAGAGTTAACCAGCGGAATGCATCTGGCCTGGATGGTGTCCTTGTGTGTTCTTGTATTGTAAAGTGATCAGCTGGTAGGGTTATTTGCAGACATTTTTAACCTCTCCTTGATTTAATTTGAGGTTCTCATTTGCTTTAAGGAGGTCACTAACATTCCGAAATTGGTCTATGGCAAATGCCACCTACCTCGCCCTACACTTATCTCTGGACAGTAAGACCACCTATGTTAGTCTATTGTTTATTGACTACAGCTCTGACTTAAATACTATAATTTCAAGTAAACTGATCTCCAAACTCCTAGACCTGGGTCACAATATCTCCCTTTGTAATTGGAATCTTGACTTTCTGACCAACGGATCGTAATCAGTAAGGGTAGGTAGCAGAATCTCCACCGTGATTATTATCAGCACAGGTGCTTCACAAGGTTGTGTCCTCATCCCCCTACATTACTCACAGTACATTCACAACTGCATGACCGAATTCTACTCCAACTGTACCTACAGTTTTGAAAATGACACCACCGTAGTGGGCAATATTGCAAATAATGATGAGTCAGAATACAAGATGGACATAGAGAGCTGGTCATTGATTTTAGGAGTGGGGGGAGTGCACATTGGTGGTGATAATTAAAGATGGATGAAAACTTCAAGTTCTTGGGAGTGAACGTCAGCAACAGCTTAATGTGGTGCAAGTATGTAGATACCAAGGAAGCCTACCAGCACTCTACTTCTTGAAAATTTCTTATTGAACACTTCATGGCTTGGTATGACAACTGCTCTGCAAGAGACTGCAAAAAAACTGCAGAGAGTTGCAGTTCATTACCTCACAGAAACCAGCATCCCCTCTGTCTGCACTTTGCTGCCTTGGTAAAATAGCCAGCATTTTAAAATTATCCTATCCCAAAAGAGACCAAGACCTCTTTCACTCTCCTAATGGATAAAAGCTACAAAAGCCTGAAAGCATGAGGCTCAAGGATAGCTTCTATCCTGCTGTTATATAAGTTTATTTATTGACTCCCTAGTATGGTTAAAATGGAATCTTAACATTCTGCCTTATGACCTTATTGTCTATCTGCACTGCACTTTAACAGTTGTACGATGACATAACAACTCTTGCTCTGAGTGCCCTGATTAGTGAAGGCAAATGTGTTAAATACCTTCTTCACCACGCTATCTATCTTCAATTCCACTTTCAGAGAACTACTTACTGGTACCCTTGGGTCCCGGCTCTACAATGCTGTTCAAGGAACTGTCATTTACTGCGCAGATCCAAGTTTAACTTCAAGATGCAACACGTCACACTTCTCTGAGCTAAATTCCGCCTGCCACTTGTTCACTTTTTTTAAACTTTAGATTTTATTATATCTTTCAAACAGTGATTGCATGGACTGATTAAGGTCCTACATTCATGTTTGCCTGTATATGTGTGGAATTACTCCCTGGCACAAATTTTCTCGCTGAAGTCAACTACAAGCTGATTGGTAATGTTCAAGACAAAGTCTTTCTAAATGCAAACTAAGCCTAATTTACAAAGTTGTTTTGACAGCTAATAAACATAGAAACATAGAAAATAGGTACAGGAGTAGGCCATTCGGTCCTTCGAGCCTGCACTGCCATTCAGTATGATCATGGCTGATCATCCAACTCAGAACCCTGTACCTGCTTTCTCTCCATACCCCCGATCCCTTTAGCCACAAGGGCCATATCTAACATCCTCTTAAATATAGCCAATGAACCGGCCTCAACTGTTTCCTGTGGCAGAGAATTCCACAGATTCACCACTCTCTGTGTGAAGAAGTTTTTCCTCATCTCAGTCAATATTCTAGGTGCGGTCTCACCAAGGCCTTGTACAACTGCAGTAGAACCTCCCTGCTCCTGTACTCAAATCCTTTTGCTATGAATACCAACATACCATTTGCCTTTTTCACCGCCTGCTGTACCTGCATGCCCACCTTCAATGACTGGTGTACAATGACACCCAGGTCTCATTGCATCTCCCCTTTTCCTAATCAGCTACCGTTCAGATAATAATCTGTTTTTCTGTTCTTGCAACCAAAGTGGATAACCTCACATTTATCCACATTAAATTGCATCTGCCATGAATTTGCCCACTCACCTAACCTATCCAAGTCACCCTGCATCCTCCTCACAGCTAACACCGCCGCCCGGCTTTGTGTCATCCGCAAACATGGAGATGCTGCATTTAGTTCCCTCGTCTAAATCATTAATATATATTGTAAACTACTGGGGTCCCAGCACCGAGCCTTGCGGTACCCCACTAGTCACTGCCTGCCATTCTGAAAAGGTCCCATTTACTCCCACTCTTTGCTTCCTGTCTGCCAACCAATTCTGTATCCACATCAATACCATACCCCTAATACCGTGTGCTTTAAGTTTGCACACTAATCTCCTGTGTGGGACCTTGTCAAAAGCCTTTTGAAAATCTAAATATACCACATCCACTGGCTCTCCCCTATCCACTCTACTAGTTACATCTTCAAAAAATTCTATAAGATTCGTCAGACATGATTTTCCTTTCACAAATCCATGCTGACTTTGTCTGATGATTTCACTTCTTTCCAAATGTGCTGTTATCACATCTTTGATAACTGACTCTAGCATCTTCCCCACCACCGATGTCAGACTAACCGGTCTATAATTCCCCGGTTTCTCTCTCCCTTTTTTACAAAGTGGGGTTACATTAGCCACCCTCCAATCCTCAGGAACTAATCCAGAATCTAAGGAGTTTTGAAAAATTATCACTAATGCATCCACTATTTCTTGGGCTACTTCCTTAAGCACTCTGGGATGCAGACCATCTGGCCCTGGGGATTTATCTGCCTTTAATCCCTTCAATGTACCTAACACCACTTCCCTACTAACATGTAGTTCCCTCAGTTCCTCCATCTCACTAGACCCTCAGTCCCTTACTATTTCCGGAAGATTATTTATGTCCTCCTTAGTGAAGACAGAACCAAAGTAGTTATTCAATTGGTCTGCCATGTCTTTGTTCCCTATGATCAATTCACCTGTTTCTGACTGTAAAGGACCTACATTTGCCTTGACCTGTAAAGGACCTACATTTGTCTTGTCCCAAAACTTGTGGGCTGAAAAAGACATTGAAAATATGCGAATGTTTTGGTTGTTTAAAAGCATTTAAGCTAATAAAATTAAAAATGCTAATTGATCATAAAAAATTCAAATTAAAACACTTCATTAGTAGAAAACATTTAACTAAATACATTTATGTTAAACCAATTAAATCACAAACAAGTTAATTACAGTTCTTCATTCAAATAAGTGCTCTCTATTTCTAAGTTAATTCTGACCTGTTGCTGGATTAGTGAACAGCATTATCAGCAGAAGTGTTGGACAAATTGCTTGAATTTCCTGTTGGACTCCAGGAGAATCCAAAGTTGGATGATAGTTGCAGAGTTCCAGGTGGTCACCTTTATAGACATTCACAATTTCAGTGTTTGTGCATGATTCTCAGGTTTCCACAGAGTTGCTAAATACTGATCATCTGTGTGGACTGCTGGTATGTGACAGGTACAAGCTAATCTGTACATTCTGGTCCTTTTAATCCCATCTTTTAATTGATTTCATCTGAATCTGACATTAGTCTTGAATTCCAGAGTGCAGTGTCAGGGGAACTATAGTTTGTACAATCAGAATTGTGTTGACAAGATGGCACTGGCGATGTTTTGTGGGTGGCTCACAAAACGACTAGCTATTCTACTAAGAATACTTCTGGATTATGATCACTGAAATCCACAGTCTGTAATTTCCCTTTAGGAAATGCACTTTTGAACAATCTAACCAAACTAGCAATTCGCTGAGTGCACGTTGCTGGAACAGACTTTGGGCCAGATTAAAGCGTCAAAGTTCAAGAGTGGAAAACAAACTGATGTTCAACTCCTTTACTCTGTCGATTTATGTGCTGACCTAGATTAAAGTATTGAGGCCCGAGAGTGGAAGACGGTCTGATGGTCAGCCTCATTGCTTTGTGTGGATTGAAGCATCGCAGCCCGAGAGTGGGAAATGAAAATGTTCAGCTCACATCTCAGTGTCAGCCTCAGTTTGAATCCTCCTTCTCTTCTCAATACTACTATTTGATGGGAGATGCAGGACCCTTGGGTCCCATGTCACCAGGTTCAGGAGCAGTTGTTGACCTACAGCCATCGGACTCCTGGTCTGGCTTCACTACTGAACAAATTCCGCAGCAGTAGGCTCTCTATTGAGGTCTCTGCAGTTCGTGTTCTTTCTATTATTTATTTACATTTTTCGTTATTGTTCAATTTGTTCTTTTTAGCACATTGGATGTTAGTTGGTTATTGTTTTTTTTGTGTCGATTCTGTTTTGTGACTGTCTGCAAGAAGATGAATCTCAAGCTTGTATTTGTTATACATTGGTAATAAATTTACTTTGAACTTTGTATGTGTTTAAAGAGGTAGTTGTATATTAGACCTTTGATCCCAGTAATTATTCAAAATGTACATTTGTATAAAAGGAACATGATCTCAGAAGTTATCTGAATCCAAAAGTAGGAGAATGGGACTTGATGTTCATTCAGCTTGAAAAATTTGTTGAGGCCAAAAATGCTTTAGGTGGATAAAGGCCTACTAGAATGGGAAAATATGGCATTTAGAATTTTATTTAGTTGTTTGAAATGTTGAAAGGATTTTATGGTGCAGATATGAAGAATCTCACTTATTTTGAACAATTGCAAATGATAAAATTAGAATTAAACCAGTAAGGACAAACTTTTTTCCACAAAATGTTAAGTGGAAATTTTAAATCTTCTCTCCACCACAGTTCATGGCTTCTTAACTCTGTTCAAAATACCATTTATTCACTCTGGATAGATGGTGAGTTGGCACTTTCAAGACTTAGGAACATTGTATTAGGTACTTGTGGTATAGCAAAGGTGGGTATATGCTGTACTGTATGGTGACATATACGTACTTCAATAATAGGTTTACTTTGAAAGGGGTATTTCATGACATAACCTCAGACTGATACAAAAGTTATGAATTCTCCAAATTCCCTGGATAGACCAGTAAACCAATGTTGACAGCCTTCCTCAGACCATCATTCCCCATTATCGAGGCCTTTGTTGACTCTGTTGGGCAGGTCACCTTACTCACTTGCCTGATACTGCATATATGAAACAGATGCTCTATACCATATATGTCAAACTCAAGGCCCGCGGGCCAAATCCGGCCCGCGGTGGAATTATCTTTGGCCCGTGAGATAATATCTAATTACTATTAAAGCTGGCCCCAGTAATCAAAGCGCCTATGGCGTATGATATGGCTAATGCTGAGTTTATTCAGGTACCAGGTTTTCAGGGTTTTTAGTGTTTATTCGGCAGTCTTCTTCATAAGAAACGGAATTTGTAAAGTGAAACACTATGTAGTTATAGCAGAGACTGAGTCACATGAGAGCAGGCTGAAAAAACGGAGGCAACGAAAGCTGCGTTCGCACGCGTCCGACTGATCCGGCCCGCATGAAGCTGCATTTTGCTCAATCCGGCCCGTGACCTAAAATGAGTTTGACACCCCTGCTCTATACGAAGTTCTGTCATGGACCAGGTTACAGTGGAAGTGGTTTAAAGATGCACTCAAAAAACACTTTGAAGAAATGCAAAAATCCTACTGACTCTTGGGATTAGGAATCTTGAGCTCAAGCTCAGTCAAAGTAGAGGAGCACACATGCAAGCAATGGAAGGAGCACACCTTCTCTCAAGCAACCCACTCTCAGGCATAATCAGGCATCTCCAGTCCCATCAGTGGAAGAATCATCAGTTCCCTTCTGAATTGGCTTGATATACCAGCCCAGAAGCCACTAAGTTTGACATAAGCAAATGCAATAGACAGTTGAAGGAGAGCGCATGAATCTTTTCCTAACTTGGAAGGGCTGTTTAGGTCTCAGGATGGCGGTGAGTGAGGAAGTGCAAGAACAATTGTGGTTGCAGGAGAAAATGTTAAGAGTCAGGGAGGAGTATGTGGTGAGGGGTGAGCATACCAGGTACAGAGGTAGTGGTCCCTGCAGAAGGCAGAGTGGAATGGGGAGCAGATGATGTGGATGCTGGTGGCATTTGGATTAAGTGGCTGGCTGGTAAGCCGAAAGGTGAGAACTAGAGGAACTCAGTTCTGTTTGGAGGGAAGTGGTGATGAGAGTAGGGATCTGAGAAGCAAGAAATGTCAGAGAGATCTCTATGTATTCATTAGAGATAGAAAACTGATGTCTTTTAAACAAAAACTGCTGATTTTTACCAAGCACTAATAAATAAAAATATCTGATCAGTATCAAAAGGATATAAAGCAAAATTCAAACTCTACCAACATGGTATAACTACTGATTATTTAATAAATATAGTTACCTTTTGAACAGTGGTCTGGGAAAGATTTATCAAGTAAATTTTAATGGAAATTTATACATATAAAATTGCTATTACACAGCTGGGATTGGGTCATCTAGCTGGTACTAACAATAACTGTTGTATGCTATGTGCTAATTTAGTTACTTGAATGCATTTTGTAAGTTAAACTGGTGTTTCCGAAACACATTCACACATGATTTTGGTATTTCAGGAATAAACTGCAGGTCCTGAACTGTCAAATTAAGTGTGCAAATATAAGTTGTATTAAACAATTCCAAATGCATTCTGGGAGTAAAAAGTGGCTGCATAAATTGAAAAGGTTTTCTGGTTATTGTAATCCCCAGGAAAATTAAATAAACTGATGATTGGTAATTTCTCCTTAATATCTTTACTTTAACAGTTTCAAAACAGTTGCTTTGTGCAGCTTGATATAAGATGACTGAAAAAGAATACTTTTGCTCATTTGCAATGTACTTAAGTCCATCACCTCTACTGGGGCATTGGTCCCCAACAGCAGCTTACCAGAGTTATCCATCCTGAGCCAGTCTTTCAGGTTGTAGCCCATCTTCTAGACCAGGGGCTCCCTATCTTTTTTATGCCATGGACCCCTATACTATTAACAGAGGGGGTTCATGGACCCCTGGCTGGAAGCACCCGTTCTAGACAAAGATCCTGCCTCTCCCAGGGGTGAGGTCTTCGGGGCTTCTTTTGGCATTTCTCTAGCACTGGGTTTTTGTGAGATGGAGTTGCTGGCTCCTTGCCCAATCCTCCGCCTTTTGCAGCCACGCTTGGGACTATACATTGAGGAGTTCATCTATAATATAACAGCTATTGATTGGTAGAATATTCTGTATTTAAAATTATTGAAGTCTTCTCTATAAAATGTTTATTTTTAAGGCCATTTTAAAGTGCAGAAATAAGACATTTCACTCCTCAAGCCTGTTCTGTCATTTAATCAATATCAAAAGTGATCTTGTGACTCAGGTCTAATCCTGGTTGTCTCAATGTCCAAAAGTGTATCAGTCTCAATATAATATACACTCTGTGGCTGTTTTATTAGATACATCCTGTATGTTTTTGTTTTTCTGCTGCTATAGCGCATCCACTTCAAGGATTGACTTGTGTATTCATAAATGCTCTTCTGCACACCACTGTTGTAACACATGGTTATTTGAATTACTATCACCTTCCTGTTAGCTTGACCCAGTCTGGCTATTCCCTAACCTCTCATTAACAAGGCATTTTCACCATGGAGCTGTTACTCACTGGATATTTTTTTTTGTTTTTTGCACCATTTTCTGTAAACGAGACTGTTGTGTGCGAAAATCACAGGAGATCAGTAGTTTCAGAGTCACTCAAACCACCCCTTCTAACACCAAAAGTCATTCCACAGTCAGAGTCATCTGGATCACATTTCTTCCTCATTCTGGTTTGGTCTGAACAACAACTGAACCTCTTGACCATGTCTGCATGCATTTATGCATTGAATTGCTGCCACGTGATTGGCCGATTAGATATTTGCATTAACAAGCAGGTGTACTCCTATATTAATAGCTATTCTATCATGTGCCACCAAGTGCCACTTAGATTACTGGTGGTACTTGGAGGTATATCATAAAATAGGCCAAAGTTGGCATGGTTTTGTTAAGGGGAAATCTTGCCTGACAAAATCGGATGGAATTATTTGAGGAAATAACAAGCAGGATAGCCAAAAGAGAGTCAATGGATGTTGTTCACTTGGAATTTTAGTAGGCTTTTGACAAAGTGCCGTACATGAGGTTGTTTAACAAGATAAAAAGCTATGGTATTACAGGAATCATATGAGCATGGATAGAAGCTTGCTGACTGGCAGGAGGCACAGTGGGAATAAAGGGGGCCTTTTCTGGTTAACTTCCAATGACATGGTGTTTCGCAGGGGTTGCCACCTTTGACATGATACTTTTCTTCTTAAATGTCAATGATTTGGATGATGGAATTGATGGCTTTGTAGCCAGGTTTGTGGATGATACGAAGATGGGTGGAGGAGCAGATAGAGTTGAGGAATTAGGGAATCTGTAGTAGGATTTGGGCAGATTAGGAAAATGGGCGAAGAAGTGGCAGATAGAATATAGTGTCGGGAAGTGTATGGTCATGCACTGTGGTAGAAGGAATAAAGGTGTAAACCATAAAAGGGTAGAAAATTTAAAAATCAGAGGTACAAGGAGACTTGGGAGTCCTCGTGCATGATTCTCTAAAAGCAACTTCCAGGTTGAGTCGGTGGTAAGGAAGGCAAATGCAGTGTTAGCATTCATTTTGAGAGAACTAGAAGGCATAGTTATGGATGAAGGCAAGTGGATAGGGTTGAGAGGACTAATAAATGGTGGAGCAGGTTTGATGTGCCAAATGGCCTAATTTTGCTCCAATGTCTTATGTTCTTATGGTCTAGTAAAGTGGCCACTGAACATCCATGGCCTTCTGAGTTGTAGATGTACTGTCCTTGAGTAATTTTTTTCAGCCTTTCAGAACCTTTTCCCAGGTTCTAGGTTCTCCAACAGAAGGTAACAGCTTTTCAGCATCAATCTTGTTAATCTTGCTCAGATCATTGAGATCACCTCTTATTCTTTCAAACTCTTTTGGACTGTCCATTTCATCCAGGAGCCACTCTTGTGGATACAAGGCAGATTTAGATTTATTGAATTAGCAAAAATAGATAAATAAATAAAATGACTTGAGAAGTACTTGAGTCAAATAGCGAACACCTCATTCAATTTTATAGGGTTACAAATCTAGTAGGAGGAAATATATAAGTGCTTGAGTTTATTTAATTATTTGTAGCTATTTGTATCTATTTGTATGGAATTTAAATAACTTAGAGATATCAAAAAAAATCATTTAAAGGTGGCAAAAGTCATCAGATCATTTTGGGGTTTGGACAGAATGTTTAAAATACCTGGTCAATCACTGCTTGAAATTGTCTGGTGGGTGTGGAGAATTAACTCGTTTGGTCATCCGTAAGTGTAAAAGATAAGTATGAGCCTAGGATGATGAGTCCTGGTTGCATCTGTATCTGGACAATCCAACCCAATGTGTTCAGCAATGTTTTTGAATAATAAACATGCTTCTTTTGATAACATACACTTCCTTAGGAAATGTTGAAAGAAATCTGTTTTGTGCACTGCAGAATCTTCTAATGCCATATTAAAGCTTTAAGACTGTGTATCTTGAGACTTCTATCTGATCACACCATCATTGCACGCAATATTGATGATAACTGACAAGCTGTAAGTTAATTAACACAGAGCTTACTAATTAGATGTACAATTTTTAATTTGAAAGTGACGATTCCTATTTGTGCAGACTGTACAAGTTGTCGTAATATCTCTAGTACTTGAAAGGAATGCTTCAGTTAGGAAAAGGCAATCTTTTTAATATGATTGAGCTATATAATCAAAAACCCACATCTAATATTTTCAGTGGCAAGTATAAACATTGTGATCATCAGTAGGAACTTTTGAGGTGGTTTTCACTTGTGAAATACTGTTATGAAATTGGGGATAACCCAACAAAAAAACAAAAGCGGTGAAATTGGGTCTGTTAATTAGCAAGGAAGACAGGTTCTTGAATTAGTATGTGGTGCTAATTAACAGGAAATCTGATGTTGTGTTGTAATTACCACCAATATTTTTGACATAAGGAAAGATTGAAGGTGAATTATATAGATGATAATTGAGTTTAAAAGTTTCATGGTTAATTACTTCTGTGTGTTTTTGTTTTCAGAAAAATGGACAGACTTTTACGACTAGGAGGTGGTATGCCTGGACTTGGACAGGTTGGTGTCCCCATCTTATTAAATTAACATTAAGACAATTAAAAAAAATTATTTTCTGCTGAAATTGGTTAGTATTTCTTTGGCTGAAATTTTGCTGAAAGGCTTGTTTGCCCACATGTGAAGGGTACAGAGGAGAAGTTATTCAATTTCTAGTTCATGTTCAAGTTTATTGTCATCTGACTGTACATATGTACAACCAAATGAAACAATGTTCCTCTGGGCCATTGTGCACTCACAAAACCTATATCACACACAGCATATAAACCAAAATATTACCATAAATAAGTTAATAAAATATTCAAAATGCATGTAGTGTGCTCACTGGTAAACAGCTCACTGTCCAAGTGATGAGACCTCAGTGGTGGCAGGGTATTCATTAGTCTCACAACCTGAGGGAAGAAGCTGTTTCCGAGTCTGCCAGTCCCAAGTCCTAATGCTTCTGTAACTCCTTTGTGATGGTAGTGGGTTTAAGAGGTTGTGGGATGAGTGGTCGGGATCCTCAACAATGCTTCTGGCTCTTTGTCTGATGCGTTTCTGTTAAATCTAACAAATAGGGAGGAGAGAGACCCTGGTGATCTTCCCTCTGTAGGGTATTGCAGCTTCCATACCACACAAGGATGCAGCCAGACAGGACACTCGATGGTGCTCCTGTAGAAAGTTGGTGGGGGGGGGGGGGGGGCAGTGGGGAGCTTGGATATTCAATATCCTCAGAAAGTGTAGATACTAATGTGCTGTTTTGTGTAGTGCAGAAGTGTTGTGAATCCAGGTTAAATTGTTAGTTATGTGCACAGCACGGAACTTTGTGCTCTTCACTCTCTTCATGGCAAAGCCGTTGATGTGCAATGTAGAGTGGTTGACCTGTGACTGCCTGAAGTCCACATTCATCTCTTTTGTATTGATCACGTTGAGACAGGTTGTTGTTATCACACCATTTGATAAGCCTGTATACCTCCTCTCTGTATGCTGACTCATCATTGTTGCTAATGAGGCCGACCACTGTACCAGCAGTGAACTTGATGATGAGGTTTGAGCTGAATCTGGCAGCGCAATCGTGAGTCAGCAGCGGGAGCAGCAGTGGGCTGAGCCAACACCCCTGGGGGAGGGGAGGGGAGGGTACCATTGTTCAGCATAATGGAGCTCGAGATCTTGCTGCCAACTCGGACTGATTGTGGTCTTTTTTTCAAGAAGTCCAAGATCCAGCTACAGAGAGGGGTGTTGAATCCCAACAGGGACAGTTTACCCACTAGCCTCTGAGGGATGATTGTGTTAAAATGCTGAGTTGGAGTCGAGGAGCATCCTAGCATATGAGGCATCATTTTCTAGGCGGGACAGGAGAGAGGAGAGGGCTGGGGCTATGGAGTCTTCAGACGACTGCTTCTTATCAGGTCCCATATTCTTTAGCAATTGATCTTAGTTAAAACAATATCCCCAAAATTGTGGACATTTTAGGTGTATTTTCATACTATTTACTCCAGCAACAGCTTAAGGCTACTTTTATAGTTACTTATCCCATGCATGTAAAGAATACTGTATTCCTGTATTAAATAATTACTAATTGTCAGATCCAGAATATATTAAAGAGCTACAGGGGAATTGTCTGTGAATAAGTATAATGTTGCATGATTCATAATTTGTTGTTTGTTGATCATGTCTGAAAGACATTGATAAACTCATTGTAAATTGTTAAGTTACTGATTTTTAAACTATTGCTCAATATTTTTGTACTTATTGATATGCCGATTAGATTAAGTTTGTAATGCTTTCTGGTATTGACTTGATATATTGTACAATTGGAATAAAAACAGCCAATTGAATCTAATGTATTAGCGTGCCTGATTACATTTAAGAAAGTGCTGTATAGCGTAACTTCAAATTTGGTTTCTGAAACCACCTGAAACTGGTATAATCGCCAGGGAAGACCTTTCAGATGTTCAGTGATAGGCTAACACTAAGATTTATATTCAGAAATGTCTGAGATTTGTATTGTATGAGGAGAGTCATTACTTCTTTGCTGGTATCCATTTGCCATTTATGAATCTGTTAGTTTATTGCTTAAATTGAAGCCTGATGAGAGAGTCATTCTGGTTTACGTAAGGAAACCTCCCATTGATTATAATAGTTCAGAATTTTAACAGCTGGTTCCTGGATTTGAGTTAGAAATCCCCCAGATACAAAACAGCTAAAGGCACGCTTCAATTTTGGGAGTAAAAAGCTCATTTGGAGGAGTTGTTTGAGTTGATCAGTCGTGTTAGCCAGCTAAAATTGTAGTGGGAAGTAAATAGTGTAAGAAATATTTAGTAAAATTTTGCACGCTGTTTGAGATACTAGTTACATCCTGGTTACAAATTTGCATAGTCTACGCCTTTCTGGAGGACAGTGAATTGTAATTGTTGTTTAAATTCTGCAGTGAAGAGTTTCGTTGAGGTTTTCTGTCACTTATTTCCAGAAATATTTTCCACTGTGTGCAGACCGAGTTTATCCCGATTTGCTATCATGGTGTCTACTTAATTTATTTCAAAAGTTTATTGAACGTGTGATATAAAATGAGTGTTTAGTTTTTCATCTGAGTAGTGGAAGCAAATTGAGCCTTTAAGGGGTTAAGGCAGCCTGAAAGAATTCATTTCCACTTTAATGACCTAGCCTTGCTGGGCCAGGACGACAGGGAACATGCTCCCGACTTGTACAGCATTTGCCAATTAACACCTCCTATAACAGGTTGCCTCAACTCATCATTGAACTAGGGATAGCAGAAGTAGTTTACATTCGCTGATATTAAGACAGCCTGTTTTTCCAGGTTTGATTTGCTACACTAAATAGAGATTTTAATGTAGATTTGTACTTACTAATGGTACCATTAATAACTTTACATTTTCCATTTTTCTTTTGAAAAAAAATTGTTTATTGATGTCTGGTTGTGAGATATTCATTTTTTTACATTTGGTGTAATACAATTAAACCCACAGGTCTTTAGTTTAGCAAGTAACAGTAATTTATATGAGGGGTTATTCTTATCAAGAAAATTATCAGCATAATTGAAAGAATGAACTAGATATTGAAAATATAATGTATACCATTTGTAAATTGGTGCTTTCAATTAGATTATAAAATAGAATGCAAAGATCACAGACTAAGAACTGAAGTGAATAGTATAATCATTTCATGTAATACACAAACTGCTGTTAGAACATTCATCTACTTTAATATTACCGATTCCAATTTTTTAAAATGCAGATTTGAAAATATTTGGACTTCAAGATTTTAAAATATTAATTCACTATTATAAAAGATGAGAATCGGTATGACAGTCATTCACAATGCTTGCGCCTTTCAATTGATCTATTGAATATTGTGAATTGCAGTGCTGAATTAAACATTTGAAGCAAGTAGTTAACTGAATCCTTTGCAATGCCGAACAGAGAATCCAAGAAACAAAATCAGGAGTAAATGAAATGGCTCTTTTCATTAATTTAACTCAGTGCCACTTCCCCCTACCAACTCAATATCCACCAATTCCCTTAATACTAAAAATCTGTCTATCTTTTGTCTTGAATAAACTTGGTAACTGAGCCTCCTCTGCCTTGGATAAAACAAATTCTAATAATTCACTGCTTTCTGGATGAAGAAATTTCTTCTAGTTTGTTCTGGTGGCCAAAATCTCTTAATCTGAGGCTCTGATTCTTGGTCAGGAAAATTGATCTTTGAATGTATTCTACTATGCACCATAAGCATTATTAATATTTCTTTATCCTCTCCTATTTCTGAGGATAGAATATAATGTAAATTGTAAAATCTCAAGAATTATTAATGTAAGCTGTAATTGTTCCATAATAGATGGCAAATAAATGCTTCAGTGCTTTCTGGTCAGCAGCAAAATCTCTTTCTTCTGAAGAAAGATCTTTAACCTGAAACATCGGCCTTTTATTTCTTCACAGATATTTATATCTCTGAATCATCTTCTTGGTTGTGATGTTTTTTCTCAAATTATTTAAGTATAGGGAGGCAAACACTTTCTTTCCATTTTAGAAGTCTGGTAAAGAATAAAGTACTGCTTCCTTTTTTGTTAGTGATCTGTACCCACAAGGAGACAAATGTCATGGCACCTTTTCTGTACCTTTCTTTAACTGCTTTACTGCCAGAGAAGTACTTTTGAATTGCAGTTGCTGTGGAGTATAGAAGATTCAGTAGTCAATTTTGCTTCATGTCAGTTTAGATATTGACATATTTGCTGTTTAAATTTTGCAAGTAATCCACTAAACAGTGGCAAAATTGTGAGATATGAATGTATTATTTTCCGTTCTGCTTCCACTGTCCTATATTCACATTCACACAGAAATACAAGGACTTTTGGTGCATACATTTTTTTTTTATTTTTCACAACTTCTGTCATCACAATCTTGCACCAGCTTCTGACTGTAGCATTTATTTAAACTAAAATAAATAGTGTCAATGTTCTGTGTAGCACAAAGTGACACTTTGGTATATGTTTAATCAGCAGGTATTTTATTAACATAGAATAGAATTGGCTAAATAATTGATACCGGTTCACACCATGGAAAAGGTGGAGTAATCTAACTAATAGTGTTAATAAATTTGCTAAAAGGACTGAGCAGATAACACTTTGAGGTGTTAGCTTTATGCTGTTATAATGGCAAAAGCCTTTTTTAACACTTTGTCAACAAGAGCAGCCCGAATGAAACTGGAGGTTTTTATGGGTTCATATATTACTGTAAATGAAGGAGCTGATGCTTGTGCTTTTCTCTTTCCTTGGGATGCACAATGGCATCACGTATCTTTTCAATCACGTATAAGAATTTGTTTCCCAATGCAGTAAGGCATGCAAGGAATCAAATGAATGGTTTTAATTGTTATGTTGCCATATCATCCTTCTGTAAGTGGGAGGAAGTTGATTTTTCTCTCTTAATGATGAATGTAAGCTTAAAATTAGCTATCTTTCTGGGTTTTATTGAATCACCCGAGGTGGTCAGGGTTATGATTATTGCCATGGAGGTCAGTTCACTGAGTAACAGTTTGTAACAGTGATCTGTGTGTGGAGAGTCAGAAATGACTAAGCCTTGCAAGCCATACAGTCATGCTCAAATGCATTGCAACTTGGCTAATTGCTAGGAACAACATAATTTACGCAATTATGTGCCAAGCAGCTTGAACAGTTCATTGTAACATGCAGTGCTTTGCAGGAGGTGTGCAGGTGGGTTGATGAATTGGGGTGAACCAAACAAAAGGCTACAATGTACGGTTTTATCAAGGCATTTCTAATCCTGCTTTCGTAGAATTAGGCAAGATGCTGAATTTAGTTGAATTATTTTGTATCTTTGCAAATTCATAGTGTTAGTAAATATAGCAAACATTCTTCTTTTCAGTTTGTAATTTTCTTTGTTTCATTTTTCTTTCTTGACCATTCTTAAGGCTAATTATTCCTGCAGGTCTGTAGATTCATTTGCTTTCAAATGGCTTCTTCATGTGGCTAAGCATTATGTATGCAACTCCTGAATGAATATCAACAAAACAGCTATTTGTCTTGGGAAGGAAGAGCATATCAATATCAAAATTTGGTATAATTCAACACTTATTGCTACTGCAAACGTACTTTCAACTTGCTCTTAATTTTAGGATTAACTAATATATCACTTCAAAACATGTTCAGATGAACTATAACTTCATCCCAATGACAGCAGATGACTTAATATAGACTAGAGATAATATATCAAATCTTCCTTAACTTTTTGGATCAACACATTAAAACCTTCTAGTTTCCACTTTATCCCTTGACTAGTGTACAGTGGAGCGCTATGTAGCATTTGGACAACCAATGCATGGGCATCATTCAAGTTCAAAACAGATAGAATCTGAAATCACTGAAGCCTTGATTTCCAGTTCTTTTGAATTTTACTTCACCAATATCAGGTCAAAAAGACCAGGTACTGAAATGTTTGGATAGAAATTAACTCTCACCTAATAACCAACCAACCAGTGACATCTCTGAACAGTGGTTGCAATTGTGCAGCAAATTTTTGAACATATCCTTTACCCAGCCATGAGTTCTTCAGTTTCACACCTGATATTGGAACAAAATGACTTGATAATAAATACTCAGTCACGGTCCTAGCCATTAAATGTGGAGATTACAGCCTACCCATAAAGGAAGTGTGTGTGTGTGTGTATACCTATGTGCCTATGTGTGTTTAGGTTCACATTATCCCACGTGTCACATCCACATGCTCGGCATACTATTTCAAGGACAACCAAAAATGCAAGTTTATGAAAGACTTGCAAAACCTACCGAAGGTCAGACTTTTGGTTTAACATTTTGACTTTGTTATAATATTCTGTTTCTTCACAATGCTGACCAACAAAGAACCACTGTAGATAGATCACAGATTAGCAAAGTTGGAAAAGCTTTGACTGAACATGTTTTGAAGTGATGTGACTAATACCCGTTGCCTCTTTTCCCATAAAAGCTTTGAAAGCTTTCTTGGATATTGGATGAGGCTTATAGAAATTATTTTTGTTTCATTGGTTTAGCATACATGTTCCTTCTGGATTTGTCCATTGAAGACAACTGCTTTTATACAAATGAACAAGTAATTTACATGTACTAATAGAATAAAATTGCATGAACTTGGCACTTGTGACTTCAAAACAGGATCCTACCACCAAAAACGTCGTTACCTCTCCTCCCACCTTCTGCTTTCTGCAGGGACCATTCTGTCCATGACTCATTTGTCCATTCACCCCTTCCCACTGATATCTGTCCTGGCATTTACCCCTGTGAAGTGCTCCACCTGCCATCACCTCCTTCACTACCATTCAGGGCCCTCGACAGTCCGTCCAGCTGAGGCAAGTCTGTCAGGTGATCTATTGTGCTCCCAGTTAGACCACTTCTGCAATGGTGAGACCTGATGAAGATTGGGGGTCCACTTTGTCAAACACCTTTGCTCTGTCCATGATAAGCAGAGTTTACCCATAGCTAACCATTTTAATTCCACTGCCCTTTTCATTCCAGCATTTTAGTCCATGGACTCTTCACAAATTTGAACAAATGTGTTGTGAAGAATATTCTGACTGGTTGCATCACCGTCTGGTACGGAGGGGCCACTGCACAAGATTGATAAAGATGCAGAAAGTTGCAAACTCAGCCATCTCCATCAAGGGCACTAGCCTCCCCTACATTGAGGACATCTTCAAAAAGCGATGCCTCAAAAAGGTGGCATCTGTCATTAAGGACATTACTCAGGACGTGCCCTCTTCTCATTGCTACCGTCAAAAAGGAGGTACAGGAGCCTGAAGACACACACTCAGTGTTTTAGAACAGTTCCTCCCCCATCGCTATCAGATTTCTGAATGGACAATAAACCCATGAACACTACCTCACTAAGTTTTTCTTCTTCTCTTTTTAATTTAATTTAATTAAATACCTATACCTATACTAAATACCTATTTAATTATATATACAATGCCTGTAAAAAAACATTCCCCCCCCCCCCCCCCACCGGAAATTTTCATGTTTGAATCAGTGGATTTAATTTGGCTTTTTTGACATCAATAGAAAAAGACTCGTATCAAAGTGCAAACAGATCTTTACAAAGTGATCTAAATTAATTACAAATATAAAACACCAAACAATTGATTGAATAAAGCTTCAAGTCAGTATTTAGTAGATGCAATTACAGCCTTGGGTCTGGGTGGATAGGTCTCTATTACCTTGCATATCTGGACACTGCAGTTTTTCCCCATTCTTCTTTTCAAAGCTGCTCAAGCTCTGTCAGATTGCATGGGGATTGTGAGTGAACAACCCTTTTCAAGTCCAACCACAAGTTCTCAATTGGATTAAGGTCTGGACTCTGGCTTGGCCACTTCAGGACACCAACTTTGTTGTTTTAAAGCCATTCCTTGTAGGCTTTATGCTTAGCATCATTGTCATGCTAGAAAACAAATCTCCCAAGTCATAGTTTTCTTACAGACTACATCAGGTTTTCCTCCAGACATTCTCTGTATTTTGCAGCATTCATTTTGCCCTCTACCTTCACAATCCTTCCAGGGCCTGCTGCAGTGAAGCATTCGCACAGTATGATGCGGCCACCACCATGCTTCACAGTAGGGATGGTGTACTTTTTGGTGGTGTGTGGTGTTTGGCTTATGCCAACCCTAGTGTTTAGTCTGATGGCCAAAAAGCTCAATTTTGGTTTCATCAGACCATAGAACATTCTTCCAGGATTTGAGCAAAAGGATTTCAGTACAGGAGCAGGGAGGTTCTACTGCAGTTGTACAAGGCCTTGGTGAGACCGCACCTAGAATATTGTGTGCAGTTTTGGTCCCCTAATCTGAGGAAAGACATTCTTGCCATAGAGGGAGTACAGAGAAGGTTCACCAGATTGATTCCTGGGATGGCAGGACTTTCATATGAAGAAAGACTGGATCGACTAGGTTTATACTCACTGGAATTTAGAAGATTGAGGGGGGATCTTATTGAAACGTATAAAATTCTAAAGGGATTGGACAGGCTAGATGCAGGAAGATTGTTTCCGATGTTGGGGAAGTCCAGAACAAGGGGTCACAGTTTAAGGATAAAGGGGAAGCCTTTTAGGACCGAGATGAGGAAAAACTTCTTCACACAGAGAGTGGTGAATCTGTGGAATTCTCTGCCACAGGAAGCAGTTGAGGCCGGTTCATTGGCTATATTTAAGAGGAAGTTAGGTATGGCCTTTGTGGCTAAAGGGATCAGGGGGTATGGAGAGAAAGCAGGTACAGGGTTCTGAGTTGGATGATCAGCCATGATCATACTGAATGGCGGTGCAGGCTCGAAGGGCTGAATGGCCTACTCCTGCACCTATTTTCTATGTTTCTATGATTTCAGAGTCTCCCACGTGCCTTCTGGCAAACTAGCCAAGATTTCATGATAGTTTTTTTCCCCAATAGGTGGCTTTCTCTGTGCCTCTCTCCCATAAAGCTGCAACTGGTGAAGCACCTGGGCAATATTTGTATGCTGTTACAAGGATCACCCCTTGTAATAATGATCAGTGAGGCACAGAGAATATGTATGTACTGACAAGTAACTTTTTATTTCAACTAAAAAAGCAGTGGGTTCACACTCTTATCTGCCTGTGTGCTCCCTACTAGAACCCCTGACACTCCATGTTGATGAAGAGGAAGGATATTTCCCGGGAAAGGAATCTACGCTGGCCAGGTGTTCCTTGTGGTCCAAATCTCCACGTGGCCATTCGGTCCTCCTTATCTGCAATGGTTGGTCTCTGGCTGCTGGAGAGTTATCGCTCCTGAGTCTTGTACTGTTCCTCATCAAGGTCACCTGACCTACCTGGGTCACCTTCTTACTAGTCATTGTACTGGGCTACAGCCAACATTGTTTCATAGCTGTGCCCGCCCAGCCTTGTGTATTTGTGTCTTTACACTCTGACTGGTCCAAACCAGTTAAATGAGGCAACCCAGACAGAGTCTAACGAGATTACTGATTGCAGGTCTGACATTTTACATAACAAGTAGCTACTCCTCTGAGAATGGTCTCAGGTATATTGTTGATTAGATTGTCCTAGGGCAAGGATCAGTTCAGAGTCCATTTCCTTTACATAACAAATGGCTACTTGAGAATGGTCTCGAGTTTAGCAGATCATTACCTGAAGCTGCCTGTGTCCACGTTCAGCCTGCATCCACACTAGACCGGATAAATCTGTAACCAAAGTTTTTTCTCTTTGTTTTGATCCTCCGTTCACACTGAAATGGTGTTTTCCTCCCCCGTAAACGGAGATTTTCAGAAATGCTGTCCAGAGTGAATAGATCTGAAAACGTAGTGTGTACGGGGTAACTGGCTATTTTTAAAACCGCTGTCATGATGTGCCGGTGCAGTTGTTGGCGGCAGCATGGCATTTCATTGTTTTCTTGAACGCGACCTCCAACAACATTTGACAATAGATGTGTAACAACCTAATGTAACATTGTATGGATATACAAGATTACACTGATGAAGACCTTGTCTTCATCTTGTTTTAAAACACCTTGTTTTAGATAGATAGATAGATAGATACTTTATTCATCCCCATGGGGAAATTCAACTTTTTTCCAATGTCCCATACACTTGTTGTAGCAAAACTAATTACATACAATACTTAACTCAGTAAAAAATATGATATACATCTAAATCACTATCTCAAAAAGCATTAATAATAGCTTTTTAAAAGTTCTTAAGTCCTGGCGGTAGAATTGTAAAGCCTAATGGCATTGGGGAGTATTGACCTCTTCATCCTGTCTGAGGAGCATTGCATCGATAGTAACCTGTCGCTGAAACTGCTTCTCTGTCTCTGGATGGTGCTATGTAGAGGATGTTCAGAGTTATCCATAATTGACCGTAGCCTACTCAGCGCCCTTCGCTCAGCTACCGATGTTAAACTCTCCAGTACTTTGCCCACGACAGAGCCCACCTTCCTTACCAGCTTATTAAGACGTGAGGCGTCCCTCTTCTTAATGCTTCCTCCCCAACACGCCACCACAAAGAAGAGGGCGCTCTCCACAACTGACCTATAGAACATCTTCAGCATCTCACTACAGACATTGAATGACGCCAACCTTCTTAGGAAGTACAGTTGACTCTGTGCCTTCCTGCACAAGGCATCTGTGTTGGCAGTCCAGTCTAGCTTCTCGTCTAACTGTACTCCCAGATACTTGTAGGTCTTAACCTGCTCCACACATTCTCCATTAATGATCACTGGCTCCATTTGAGGCCTAGATCTCCTAAAGTCCACCACCATCTCCTTGGTCTTGGTGATATTGAGACGCAGGTCTCATTTAACAAGGTGCTTTATTAATGTATTACTTGTGCAAATGTTCAATAGATGTAATTGTCACTGTTACCCAGTAACTCATTTTATTGCACATGTTAAATACAGCAAAATAATACACAAAGACATGGCAAAAGTAAAGGCAAACAAATGAGGTCACAGCAAATTTCACTTTTGCCCAGTAACAAGCCTTATTGCATTTAGTTGTAGCTGTTGTCCCTTTCATCGGTGAAGAGACTATGGCTGTAGGAAATGTTTCTGGACAAACATGCACCAAGTCTTTCGTTTGGCAATTTCCTTTTAAGTTTTTCTAGTCTGTAACTGGACAAACGTGCGCCAAGTATACTGTTTCCTCTTCGCTTGTTTTCTGTGTGTCTTGCGCATGCCCAGTAGGAGGAGATTCGCCCAAAATATCCGTTTTAATGTGGACAGAGGTATTTTTAAAAATGCCTAGTGTGGACGCCTGTCGCTTTTACACAAAACCAGTGTTTTCAAAATTATCTGGTCTAGTGTAAATGTAGCCTCAGTTGCTCTGATTAGATTATCCAAGAGTAAGAAACTGTTCAGAGTCCACAAAATGGGGGGGGGGGGGGGAGGGGAAACAAAGACAACTGGCTTGTCTGCTTTCTCTGTCCATTGATCAGACTGCAGTTTCTTCTGGCCAACAATGCGCTGTCTCTCCCATTTCAGCCACTGAAGCTTGTAACTCCAGAGTTGTCAGGTCTCTTGGTGGCCTCCCTCACTAGTCCCCTTCTTGCATAGCCATTCAATTTTTAAGGACAGCCTACTCTTGGCAGATTTACAGCTGTTCCATACTCTTTCCATTTCTTGATGACTGACTTCTTGATGACCTATACTCCAAGGGACATTCAATGGCTTGGAAATTTTCTTGTATCGCTTTTCAATAACCTTTTCATGGAGTTGCTTGGAGTGTTCTTTTGTCTTCATGCTGTATTTTTTGCCAGGATACTGATTTACTAGTGGTTGGACCTTACAGAAACTGGTATATTTTTACTACTATCAATTGAAACACAGTGACTGCATACAGTGATCACTATTTAACCATTTGACTGCACCAGTGATGAATTGGTGTGTCATATAAAGGGGGTGAATACTTTTGCGATCAGTTATTTTGTATTTTATATTTGTGCTTAATTTAGATCACTTTGTAGAGAGCTGTTTTCATTTTGAAATGAGAGTCTTTTTCTGTTAATGAGTGTCAAAAAAATGCCAAATTAAAGCCACTGAGATTCAATGATGTAAAACAATAAAACATGAAAACTTTTGGGGGGGGGTGAATACTTCTTATAGGCACTGTATATAGATGTGTTTTGCTGCAAAACAACATATTTCATGAATATGCCACGATGAGGCCACTCTCAGGTTGGAGGAGCAACACTTAATATTCAGTCGGAGTAGCCTCCCATCTATGACATGAACATTGATTTCTTTAACCTCCAATAATTTTCTTCCCCTTTCTCCTCTCCTTTTCCATTCGCTGTTTTGACTCCGCTCTTGTTACTATGAACTTGGCAGACTCAGTTGCAGAGATATACTGATTAGATGCATCTGAAGAGTGAGTTTGGACTCTTTAGAGATTTGCTACTGGTCATGGGCATTTGAGGTTTTGCGCTGATTATTGTTTGAAGATTTAAAAACTTAATGTTCCTGTTTAAGGGGGGGGAAAGAAATTACTGGAAGTTAAAATATTAACACCCCCAAAAAACTGCTAATCTTGAATGATTTAACGGAACATAACCGATTGTGGTATTGTAAATTTGTTGGAGGAAGAAAATTACTTGTATTTTATGTTGCCTTTTACAACCTCAAGACATTTCACAGTAATTTTTGGACTGAATAGCGTTGCAGTGTAGGAATTGTAATCAATGTTGTTAAAGCTGTCATAATTGTGATCTATTAGTAAATAGTGAAAAGAAAATCAAAACTTGATAAAAAAGCATCTGGTACATATTGTCTGATTAATCACATATCTGTATCAGATGAGTCCCATTACGTGAATGTCTCTGAAATATGAACAGACAGGAGCTTTTCAAAAAGCTCCTATGTATGATATATAGTGCATGACACATAGTTGAAGCAGAAATTCTTTTGCACTAGATGGATCTTAAAATTTTTAGCTGTTCACGATTTGCAGTCATGCCTGATCTTGAAGAATTAAATGCTAGGTTACATTTTAAATTATGAATTTGATCTTCGTCCGTGAAGGCATTCGGTGTTCTTTGAAACATGTTTTCTATGTATAACATTTGTGTTTCTTTTAAAGTTTAATTTTGTTTTGCGCTGTTTTCTGCTCTAAAATAACATGCTCCCCACCTGCTGCCACTCCCAAAGTTTGACGAGGTTTGACAATGTTTGCACTGTGCAGTGCCAGTTGAATTTGAGTGCTGGCTACTTTGGCCACATGGTGAACCGGGTTGCAAATGGTAACTAGGTCCCAGGTGATAAATCCTGAACTCCTGCTTCCCAATTGCCCCTCTGGCTTTTTAATAGCTCACTGCAGTCAAAGATGTTAAAAAGTCTTTCAGAAATATCTCCGATAACCAGATGTATAAACAAAATAGACTTGGATAATTAAAATAAAATAAATGTATTTAAAATAGGTTCAGCCAGTAAATATTATGAGTTTATATAAAAGGAAGAAATAAAATATTCAACTGGGCAACACACACAAAATACTGGAGGAACTCAGCAGGCCAAGCAGCATCTGTGGAAAAGAGTACAGTCGACGTTTCGAGCTGAGACCCTTTGGCAGGAAGGCTTTCTTCGGCAAGACTGTACTCTTTTCCATAGATGTTGCCTGGTCTGCTGACTTCCTCCAGCATTTTGTGTGTGTTGCTCGGATATCCAGCATCTGCAGATTTTTTCTTGTTTGTGAATATTTAACTGGGCTTAGTTTTTGATCATGATTGGTGACACCATTGTAAGTATCCTGTTTCTCTGTGATCCAGGCCAGTAGTGTGTTGGGGCTGGATATGATATTTCTGACCTTTGGGCTCAATTTGTCTGAGCTCCACTTTAAGATTGGCAGCAGTAACACAGGTGGTCAGATCAGATGCTCTTATTTTCATTCTGTTACTGACTTCAGTCTGACACAGGTACAAAGTTAAAGATGATCTAACTCTGGAGGAGCATGTCATCAGCTGATGATGAATATATTTTGGCCCAACAACATTTTATTGAAATCCATTGGATTACAAATACTAAATTAGCAAGTATAACTGATTTCTAATTTGAAATTCTGGTATCTAAAAAAGTTAGAAGATTAGAAGTGGTAATTAAATCCTTTATTCAAATTATATTTCTAATGTTACCCTAAGTGTTACTAATGAGCCACAGAGGTAACTAATTAGTAAATTATATTTATTGATTTACTTACTGACCACATAAGCAGAGCTCCTTTCCAAAACAGATGTTGAGGGGAAAATATCTGCTTGATCTACATTTATGCTGCATTACTAAAATAAATAGATACAGCTGAGTATTTTAACAGGGATACACAACATCCTTATCTCTGAATCAGTTTAGCTGATTTAATCTTAAATTTGACCACAGGTGAGCAGACTAAAGTTTTGCCACAATCTATATATGATACCCTGGTTAGGCAAATTGCCCTGACCTCTACATTTACATTTTCTGTGTACACTGGACTGAATTCCGAACAAGAAGCTGCCTGCTATAATACAATGTGCTGTATTTTCCTATACATTTGATTAGCTTGTTGATAATGTCTTACTTAGATTGCACGAAAGCAAAATACGTGGAAATTTAAAAAGTGAAATAAAAAAAGAAAATGCTGGCAGTTCTCAGCAGGATAGGTGGCATTTTTTTTGGAACATTAAGCATTTAGTAGTTTGGGTTGGTATTCCTTCATCAGATTTGTGTTCCAAAGGCTACTTAATACGATGTGGTTTCTCCAAAAAAGATAAAGAACCATATCATAGAGCGACACTATTAATGCAGTGGCTAGGAAACTGCCTGCTTACTACAGAACAATCCTTTCAGTTCCATTGTTTTGCTCTTTTCCTGTTTTCTTTTATTTCCCTCAAATGCCGATACTAATGGTGAGCAAAAATTGTGAGGTAATCACTTTGATAGAATTCTATTAAATTCAAACACTGTGACGTGCTCACGTTTGGCATTGAAGCACTCAAGGTATCGACACATTTGAATGCTAACAACAAATGTCACCTGGTTAAAAATCTACTTATCAGTCTATACCTGATTTTAGTTGATTATAAAAAATGTAATTGCCCACATTATCTAACTCTGCAGGAGAGGTGAAGGGTAATAGTAATGGTGAGGACTTGTGTAGAATCCAACTAGAATTATAGTAAATTTATTTACTTATTAAACAATTTTGTAACTTATTTGGGAGCCAGTCATTGCAGCTTTGAGATCTTGCTGCTGGGAGCAACCATTCTCAGCTGCCTTTCTTTCCTAAGATGAGGATTATGATTATTTTTGTCCTCCATTGATTATACACTCTCATAAAGCAACATGTGCCAACTTCCAACTGGACTCAAATAAAATTTAGTGTGGGGCTAAGTGAGTCTTTCTCAATCTTCCCTGTTGGGATTGTTGTTAGCGTATATCGCTGATGATCACATCATTCTCATCCAGCATCTGTTCTCCACTCCTGCAGCTCCACCTTGTTTCCATTTTCCCCTATCCAATCATAGCCAGAGAATTTCTATCAACAGCTTCTTTTCCAAACCTTCTGGCAATGCCTTTAGAGCCATGATTTACCTTCATAACTGCATGTTTCCTCTTGGGTAAGAACATCAAACATCTGGGATAATCTCCCACAGTTTTATTTCCCTATGTAGTTTCAGAAAACCTGTGCAGTGTTTATATTGTGAAAGGTTTTTCCAACATTCAATTTCAACTTCTAATTGAAGAGGACAAAATATTCAGTTTTCACCCTTGCTACATGACTTTGTCACCAATCTTATATAGGAAAATATAGGAATATTTTATATAGGATGAGTTCTCCTCTTGGGTCAGATCAGCCCTGACCATGGAGAGTAGTTGTGAAGTCATGCACGTGTTTGCTCTAATGTTCTCCATCACAGTGACTGTGAGCTTCAGTCTTTCATATGTGCCTTCATCCTTGCCTACCTCAGCTCATCTGCCATTGAGATCCTCAACTGTGCTCAAATCACCTTTGTCTGATCAATGTTGCCCCATTCTAAAGTACTCATCCTCTTTTTGATGGTTTTGTCTCTTTTTAATACTGTCTTTACCATCTGGCCTACAAACCAGATCCTCCTGGATCTGAAATGTTTTTGACCTAACATGCAGATATCATTCCACTATTAATTGATCTAATTCCCAAAACTGCTGTTTCTGTATATTTAATTATTTAAACTGACTTTCTTTAACTAAGCTTTGATTAAATTTCTTAGCAAATTCAAAGCTAAAGATGGTACTACTTTTTGATGAAGCTTATTTCAATAAGATGCTATACAAGTACAAATTGTAAGGTGACTGATGAAGTAAAAGCTCAGGCCTGTACTTTAGACCAGGCAATGACAGCAGTGTCTTCAGTCATTAGCATTATGGGGATTTCTCTGGTCTCACTGTAGAACACAAAGGGAGTGTAGAAATACCCTTAAAATGTGGCTCAGATTTTGACCCCCATCACAACCAAAAGGTTATGTCAGAAATGGGGCAGCCTGCTCACCTCTCATTCAGCAAGACACTGCTGCAATGTCACAGATAGTTCAATATTAACTAGGACAGAGCTCTGAATGTCATCATCTTTACCACCAAATGAAGTTTTTATGATCTGCAGGTATGACCGAAAAGAAATCATCATTGAGATATTAAAAGGATTCCACCAACACCCTCTTCAACACTCTCCTCCCACTCCCAACTCTTGTGATCTTACTGTTCATCGACAATCTGGAAACAACACAAACTCGTTACTCTTGAAGTCTCACTTCATCCTGATGTAGACATGTATTATAAAATCACAGGAAATCACTATTTGCTGTTCAACCAACTGAATATTCTTTGCTCTTTCTTATGTTTCCATTGGTTTTGAGTGTTCTCAAAAATTGTGTTTCCTGTCTTGTATATGCTATGTGGCTTTATGCTGTGTGACTGCTGGTACTGTGCTTTGCACCTTGGCCCCAGAGTAATGCTGTCTCGTTTGGCTGTATTCATGGGTATTCATGTATGGTTGAATGACAATTCAGTTTGAATTGAAATGAGGTCTCAAATCTTGTCCAATCCAAAATGTTTCCTGGTTATCAACTCAGTTTGAAATCTAGCTATGTGTGTCAATCTTCATCCTAGTATGATTAAGTTTATATTCTCTATGAATGAAAGTTTGAATATTCATGCTTTGTATTTATAGTAAAAATTCATTTGTGTCTGTATATGTTCCAAATGCTAACCAGCAAAATTCTGTTTCCAGCATTAGATCTGTAACCCTATGGGTCACAGTTCTTTAAATGTACATCCAACTATATTTTAAATGTGATGAGGGATTCTACTTTTGCCATTTTATCAGACTTCCTCCAGATTGTTTCTTTTTTGCTCTCTAACCTTGCTTCCAATTATTTAACATACGCCTTCCCACTGATTTTTGGCCTTTCTGCTGTCATATTTTTGCTGATCACTGCTGAGGGGTTGGTATTTGCCATGAAAGGAACAAGGATATTTCAAGTATTACAGGAATTCAAATTTTATTTTTTCTTTTAAAACTGTCAGTTTTTATTATAATCAGAAAAGATTTTCATGGGGGTTGGGTGATGGATTGAAAGAATAAGGGATATATTGGAATAGAGCACAAGGGAACCATTCTGGTAATCTACAAGGCCCAGTTCTGTGACCTACACCTACACTTGGAATTGGCACATTGGTGCCTTCTGAATCATTTAAATGACAGTTGGTAGTACAGGGGTGGATCTGTTGGACTTGGATCATCTATCAATTTAGCAGCCTGGCATCTTTTTAAACCAAAGTATAAAATGAAATATCTTCTTTAAGAACTCCCCTTTTTCGATCATTTATGTTGTAAAATCAACTTACTGAAGTGAAGATGGGGGTGAATTGCTATTTATATTCTGTTTTCAACTTCAATCATTAACAGTAAGATCAGGAAGAATCCTTCCTTTTGTTGTATGGTATAACAATGTTCTCAATTTGAGATTAGCTTTTTCTAATACATTTGTTGATGTTATCCTTCTTTACATAAGCCATTATTTGTGATTGCTAAAAATAAGTTGGTTCATATTTGGGCATCTATTTGTGGTTTAATGCAAAGATTCATTTCATGGCAGTTTCTTGGACCTGGCAATGAATTCATTCAGCTTCTGCTGGTTTGAAAACTCAGATCTCAGATTTGTAAAGAAGTAACTTAATGACATGTTTCATTATCTAATCACTTCAAGCTGAAATTCTGTTGGTGTCCTGGTTGTCTTTAAAATTGATGGGCTATTCTGGTCCATCCAATGTAAATAATGGCAATCACAAAAATGGGAGCCATCATAAATATAGTATTTAACATTTCTTATTGGGAATTGTAATGTATATTAGAATGAGGATGGGAAAATAAAATATATATTCAAAAAGTTAACTATTTAAAGGAATGCTGAGAGAAGAAATGCTTGGATCTCCATTAATAATGGAAAGCTGGATGCATGATTTCAAAATTAAAAGCATTGTCGTTTGAGAGAAAGGTGGTTTACCTGGGTTATGGAATATGAGGTACTGGAACTGTAATAGTGTGTTCAAAGATTGACATTGATTGTCAATTAGAAGGTGTTTTTAAATCATCAGAACTATTTTTCATCATTGGCTGTTCACCAAGTCCTTACTCAATGCAGTAGGAGAAAGGGGCAACTTAGAACTCAATGTAAGTTCACATTGGAGTTCTCCATTTGGTTGACTTTCTGGAAGGCTTAGATGTGTTAAGGAATTTTGGAAAACCTGAGATGGAAGGTAGCCTTGAAAGGAAGACTGTTTCATATTTTCTTCCCAGTGTCTGTGGCAGGATTGCATTCATGAAAATCTCAAGATGAATGAAGTGGTCTAGTGGCCATTCATTGCACTAAATATCTAGAATCATGTAAAGTAGCTCAGAAACAACAGCTAAATGAAAGGTATATAAAGAGAAGACACAAAGAGATTTAATAGAGATATTTGAAACATTTTCAAATGTTTCAATAGGTTAGTTTCAAAATGGTCACTAGTTTTTTTCAAAGTATCCATGATTCAGCGGTGTCATCAAATTCAAATTATCACAGAAAGAAATATCAATTTTAAATTGTACGAGCGAAGACCAGCCACAAAAATAACAGATCAACTGTTCTCCAATTTTTTGTGTGAAATCCCTTTTATTTTATAACTAATCTGCATGAAAAGAATTTGGTTATCAATACAGGTATTGGTTGCTAATTTAATGCCTGGTGGTGGGGTAGGGGGCTATTTAATAATTTGGTTTATTTCCTGATTACATATTTGATTATTTTGGTATGATTTACAATCAGAGTGATCAGGCGTTTTTTGTATTACATGGGTTGACATCTTCCATCTTGCATTATTAAAATGTGTTTCACTGTGTGGTTATACCTTATTATACAGGTAGATGTTTGACATTTGCATTGTGTAATTTACTGTTTGAAAATGAACAGTTCGTCAAAAAGGAACTTTTTGTGTCTGAGGTCCAATCAAATAAGGTTCAGCTTTGTGAGTACAGTTTAATTGTGCAGTTAAGGTGCTGAGTACTGCTGCTTTAATGAAACAGTTATCAGAGCGTTTTGCATTGTATTTATTCTAGTATGAAAATCATCCTTACAATTTAATGAAGCTTCTGTTTGTAAAGTAACAGTGAAAGTACATGGATTTGTATCTAAATGTTTGTGATAAATGAGCATTAAATATTTGAAGAGCTTTATTGTTGGAATGGCTGGTAAGACATCTTGTGGTATATTTTGTTCACAGCTGTTATACCTAGGGGATGTTGGTGCATTTTCACAAGCTGTAGCTCAGGCTGTTCCTGTAAGTGCTCCCACATCCCTCATTTGGATGTCTTTTAGTTGTAACTGCAGAGGAAAGAAATTGCTGTTCGTTACAGTAAAGCTTATTCATAAACAAGAAAAAAAATCTGCAGATGCTGGAAATCCAAAGCAAAACACACAAAATGCTGCAGGAACTCAGCAGGTCAGGTAGCACCTATGGAGAAGAGTAAACAGTCGACGTTTCAGGCTGAAACCTTTCATCAGGACAGATTATTCATGTTAGATCAGTGGTATTTGCATTTATAACTTTGTTTTAACCATACAGGAATTGCTAAATCAGTTTTTGACATTTGTGACAAGGTAACATTAATGTGACATTCTTTCTGAGCACTCAACCAGGTGCTTGTTGAGGAAATCAAATTCCTCCTTCTACCTTATTTATGCACAATTAGTTGTAGCTGTATTTTTAAAAAAAAACTTAGCTAATGTCTACTATTATTGGTTAATCCTTTTGAAAGAGTGAATGAATTGTTACATATTTTCTAAAAAAAATTTATCTTTTAAGTGATTTGCTTCATTGGGAACTTCCATATGAGTGAGGATTTTAAGCATAAGGTGTGAAACTTCAGAATACTGATATATTGTAAATGTTACGATCAAGTTGTGATCTAATGTAAAATTGAGTTTAACATTTGATTGTCACCTTTTTGTTATTTGCTGCAGATGATCTCCATGATTATATTACGTGAAGGATAAAGAAGTAAGTGAATAAGTTTAGCTACTACGTGGTTAGAAAACTTGTTTCATTTGTGTATCTTAGGGCCCACCGACTGATGCCCCAGCTGTTGATACAGCAGAACAGGTTTATATATCTTCACTTGCTCTACTAAAGGTAAGTTTAAATTTCATAGACCTTTGATCATATTAATTAGAATGTAATAAGTTCATTTTTTTCCTAGGTCATTACTGTATATTAGTTTTAAATGTAATATTTTATCTGCTTAGCTTTCTGTTATTTTATTTATATATTGAGATTCAACACAGAATAGGCCCTTCCAGCCCCTTTGAGCCTCACTGCTCAACAGTCCTCCAATTTTTAATATGATAATTTACAATGAATAATTAACCTATCAGCTTATACATGTTTGGAATGTGGGAGGAAACCAGAGCACCCAGAGCAAACCCACGTGGTCACGGGGAGAACATATAGACTCCTTACAGGCAGTGGCGGGAATTGAACCCTGGTGGCCTGTACTGTAAAGCGTCGTGCTAACCACTATGGTACCGTGCCACTCCAAAAGAGTACTTGGTATTCTTTAATAAAACTTAATCAGATATGCAAAGGTACTGTGGACAGAACTTAAGTTGTAGACTTAGTGTTATATGGTGGTGCTTATCGCATTGAAAATTGTTCTCTTACTGAGTTGGAAATTTTGAGATATAATTTTTTTTGGATGTCTTTGGGGTGTGCAGATGTTGAAACATGGGCGAGCTGGCGTTCCAATGGAAGTCATGGGCCTCATGCTTGGTGAATTTGTTGATGACTACACTGTCCGTGTTATTGATGTTTTTGCAATGCCTCAGTCAGGCACGGTGAGCAACATTTTTTTTACCTCCTTTACCCAAAACATAATCGATTAAGATAAAGTTTCTGTTCAGGATTTTGTCAAAGTTGAATGTAAACATTTTTTTACCGTTCAGTAAAGGGTTTTGCCTTTTTTTCCCTTAGGGTGTTAGTGTTGAAGCAGTTGACCCTGTATTTCAAGCCAAAATGCTGGACATGCTGAAACAGACTGGCAGGTAGGATACATGATAAAATGTTCATCACAAATCTACAGTCAGAATACCCTTTTCTTTATTAAATTTTAATTTATGCAATTTAATTAATTTTATTTGTAGTCAATGTATAAATATTTTTGTTTACATTTCTGAAGTTGATATTTTGTTTTGTATCTTTTGTACTTTCATTTTATACCTATCAACAGTTGTCGAATGCTTGTTCAAATACCTTCACTGTGAAAAAGCTTAAAAATTAATGTTAACAAAAGGCTCAGCAGCACTGCAGAATAGTGTAAATTGCTTCTTGACTGAGTTCCTGGTCCCACTGCTGCTTTAATTGATATTTGAAGGGTGGATATTTACTCTCAAGTGCTGAAAGGGTAAAAACTGGCTCGGGGAAGGTGTGGTAACAGGGTGAAAAATTGAAAGCATGATCTACCACTGCTAATGCACATCTTTTTAATGATAGCACTTGTATGACACACTTTCTTCACTTCCACACCATCATAAATGTATGTTGAATGAGTTCCATTTTTCATACTTTATCATATTATAATGCTTGAGTTGTCCTTTTTGTTGAGCTTAATTTATTTTTTGCCTCCTTTGCTCATAGCAGTATTTGGCCTTTTATTTTCTAAATAAAAACACTTAACCATTTGCTCTGTTTTAGGCCTGAAATGGTTGTTGGCTGGTACCATAGTCACCCTGGCTTTGGATGCTGGCTTTCAGGAGTTGACATCAACACTCAGCAGAGCTTTGAAGCCCTGTCGGAACGAGCTGTTGCTGTTGTAGTGGATCCTATTCAGAGCGTAAAGGGGAAGGTATGATTAGATTCTTAGTAAATATACTGTTTATGTGACGTTAATTCTTCTATTTGTTAAATGCACAATAAATATTTCTTTAAAAGTACTGGAAATACTTTATTTTTTTATGGCGCACCTTTTCATTATATTGTTAAAGAATGATGCATTAAAGTATAATACATTGAAGTGTAATTACATGTGAGCTGGGTCATATATGAAACAATCATTTCCCTTGAAATTTCACATATTTAAGTATGCATTAAATATGTATTAATTTTTCTTTATTTTAGAGTTTTTTAATGATTTGAGTTATTGAACTGTAGTCTTAATTTGCATTTCTTACTTTCTGTCCAAAGCTGTATTTGACCTTTTGTTTTGAAAAGAGCACCACTATGAAAAAATTAGAACAAACCTACGTTGATTCTTTCGAGGCATGTAGTAAAGCTTGAGCACTTGATAAACATACCTCTTTGCCTTATTTTTAGGAACTGGTTATAATGATAGAATGACACATAATTTGTTTCCTTTGGTAATTATGAAGCTCACTTCTAGGTAGACCGATCACATTAGGGTTTTTTTATGTGTAGCAAAGCTTGTTTACTAGTGAGGTGAATATTTCATAGTTACTGTAAATTTTTGTTCATCTAACTGCTGATGTAAGGTTGAATTGGAATGGGTGGCTTTGGAACCCGATAGAAATCAAATATAAATTTATCAAATTGATTATACCTAAGAATAGACAGTATACCTTTAGCATTACTACAATGGCTGCACATTATGATGCCCAGTTTACTGAACTCATTCTTAAAGATATTGTCAAAGTTGAAGACTTACTCCAGAGATTTGAGGGCCTATCACATTTATGCTTGAGTTCGTTGATTGTTAAGCTAATGTACTGACTAGTAAATAATAAAGAACATCGATGGCAAGATATTAACTTGCTGAATATATTATGAATCTCCAGTTTAGAATACCTTGTATAAAAATGAATTCAAAATTTTAAACATGAAATGACCATTTCCAATAATATCTGTCACTTTAATATACTTGGAAGTCAGATAATTGGAAATGTCTAGCATACGCCGTTTGGGGTACAATTCACCTTTGTTGTAGTGTGTTGTTCTGTTGTTTCTGTTGTTGTTCTGTTCCTTTCTTTTTTATTCTCTTCTGGCCCCATATGCCATTTTCCTATTTCCTGTCTCATGACAGCAGGGAGCAGGTCTATTATCACCTTCTCAGAGCTGTCTGCAAATGTGAGAGGCAATTCGATTTTGCTCTACCACAGGGAGGGTATGTTATAAAGAGAGCAGAATGTAAAGAAATTGACTAGGCGGATTACTGGCTTAAACTACTGCTGAGTTGTCTTGTTGCAGCATGTATGGCCATTCTGATGTGAAAGTTAATGAAGTCATTATTAATGATTTGTTGTTTTTGTTACTGGAAATTTATTTATTGCATTTAAACTAGTTTTATAGTACAGTAGTCACTATTCATTTTTACTAAATTTCTGTAAGGCAATGTATGAAAGCTATGCAAAGTGTTTTAAATGTACTTCTAAAACTAGCTGAGTTTTCCTTCCAGAGTAGAAGTGTTTGATGCTCCATTGTGCAAAGGGACATTAGTATCTTTGAGGCATTATATAATAAATCAAATGCATAAAATTTATCTTGATTAGCATCAATAGAATGTATATTGTTCATCACTGGGAGCCATTTTTTTCTCTTTTACACTTTGGTTTCATTTGCTAGCTTTTGACAAGGCTTGCGCATGTGCTGCACCATCCCCTCCTCTGCCAGAGAAAATGGAAATTGTATGCTACTAATAATTGGATAGGAGTATTCAAAATCTGAATTTATATCGTCTTATGTTGTAAACAGCTGTGTAAATTGTAATTATTCTTCAGATTGATTAATTGGAAATTGTGCACATTGTCTTTTTGTGTGACTTTGTTATAGGACAGTGTTAATATCTATTTTTTGGATTAGACATTTGCTTTTTGGGGTGAGGTATATGGTATTAAAAGTTCCAGATATTTCTGTTCATGGAGAAGCAAAAGAGCGAAGGTCACATTAGCTTAGCCTGTAGCCTAAAGAAGAAATTGCTAGTTGAACTGATTATTTTGATAATATTTTGATCATGATGTGCTGCTAAAGAATTCATGGGATATGTAGCAGTTGCGTAGCTTGTTCAAATTTGATATGTGAACTAATTAGTAGCGCTTGTACCAACAGATCAGCCTTATTGCAATTTATGTACAATATGCCTTGGTCACACTGTGCCATGTACCCCATAAAGAAGTAGATCTAAATATTTTGCCAGTCTTCACAGTGGAAGTGTTGCTTCATTTTGTAAAAAAAAGTTGATTATTCATTGATCATTGTAATTTTTTTTGAAAACTTGAATTTTTTTGTCTTTTATAAATGCTACTTAGTTCAGTCAATCTATGTATCACCAACTTTGCTGCGGTTTCAAATATCTTTAGTCTAGCATTTGTATTGGATAAATATAGGTTCCTCTTGAACAGCACAAAATGGTCCTAGACACCAGCTGAGGAAGTGTTTTGCATGTACTTGATATTGATTTTAATCCAAAATTTTATTTTTGTATTCAAATTTATTTTTGAAATACTGGTTTTGGAATATTTGTCAGCTTAATGAAGGAATATTTTATGAAAGAGAATATATGGAATAAAATGCAGATTCCCAATTAGTGATTCCTTTTTGTTAAAATAATTTACAATAGTTAAGTAATTTATTGCCATTTGACACCATTACACACCAGGTTCACACTCTGGTCTGAACTCAGCAGTTCAAACCTTTAGATGCTGCAGTTGGTAAAGTCAAAGCTGAGCATAATGTCATATGCACAAATATATGGACACACAGGTGCAATGGGAACCTTCCTTGTACCAGCATCACAAGTACGTAGCATGATATATTGAATTGATTTTAGGCAGCATTCACAAAACATACAGTAATTTGTATATAAATTTTACAAAGAAACACAATTAGAGCAAAAAACTCCATTTTAGTGCAAGGTGTTCAGTGTGGTCATAGAGTTGCTAAACTGTAGTGATAAAGATTTTGTTGGTTGGTTCAAGACCCAAGCGAATAAAAGGAAGTAGCTGCAACCGTTTCTCAACCTGGTGGTGTCGGACTTCAGGCTTTTGTACCCTCTTGGGGCAGCACCTCTTGTAGATACCACCAATGGTGGGGAGGGACAATTTTGTGAATGGGCAGAATCAATCTCCTGCTTCTTGTATCCCTGCACATTCGAACTGCCATTAACTTCTACAGATGTTAGATGACAAGCCGAACCTCTCCTAAGAAAGTAAAGATGTTGGTGCACACCTTGGCTAAGAAGGGCTTAAAAAAAAACAATGGGAATTATGGCTTCCTACTTCTTTCCAGTTATTTATTGATGGAAAGTATGTGTGTAACCATCAAGTGAGAACATCAGAAGTGGCTGATACGTCCTTCATAGTTGAATACTCTGCAAGTATATACTTCAAGAATTGTCGCTTGGATGTCACAGTTGATGGCAACTTTGAAACCTTAGAAATTGTACATTGCCTACATTTCTGTTTGTAGTATAACGGGATCATAGTAATTTATTTTTAAAGTAAATCTGTCAGCACGTTATTTGATATAATTGATCATAGCAAACATTGGAGCTGTCTCCAATTACCATATTCTTCGTACAGACTTAGCGTTTGTGAACATATGCGTAGCCAATCACATCGCTTTATTTTAATTCGAAGCATTCTCTAATATCTTTTTTCTTTTAACAGTTAATTCTAGTTTAATCTCCTTTGTTTTCAACCATTGAAGGTATTTAGAGTTTATCTCCGTGTCTGTGTAGTATTGATTGACACTTTTGGTCTTGTTTCCTAACTCTTCATTTAGATTTCTTACATTTTATTTAAATTCCTTACATTTTTCTTCACAGCTGACTATTTTCTTTAATTTGGAATTGGTAGCAATTTTGGTCCAATTTCTTTCATTCTATCCATCCAGTGATTATAGAGCAGAGTAGACACTTCTGGCTCTGCAAACAACACATTCCCAACAACCCCACAACCCTGATTAACCCCAACCTAATCATGGGACAGTTTACAATGACCAGTTAACCTACCTGGTACACCTTTTGATTGTGGGGGAAAAACCCATGCATTCCACAGGGAGCATGCAGGACTCCAGAACACCCCAAGCTAGCATTACGATATCCACTACTCTATTGTATTTTATATTCCCTGGGTGGCAAGGCAGCGAGGTGGTTAGCACAAGGCTGTACAGTACCAGTGATTTGGGTTCAGTTCCCACTGCTGCCTGTAAGAAGTTTGTGCGTTTTCCCCATGACCATGTGGGTTTCCCCCAGGTGCTCTGCTTTCCTCCCATGGTCCAAAGACGTATCGGTTGATAGGTTAATTAGTTATTGTAAATTGTACTGTGATTAGGCTGGGGTTAAATTGGGGGATTGCTAGGTGTCGTGGCTCAAAGGGCCTGAAAGGCCTACTCCTCACTGTATGTCAATTAAAAAATCACACTACACCACTACCAACATTTCGAGTCTGAAAATACATTTTCACTCTACAGTTTTTGTCCCTAATTGCCTCTTTGTACACGTGGCTGCTTTCCCTTGTGTCAAATGGCTTAATCTTTTTATATGTCTTTAGTGGCACTTTAACAGATGATTTCAGAAAATTCACTTGTGAAACAACCAGTCAGAATCAGAATCAGACTTTAATCGCCAAGTACCTATGCACATACAAGGAATTTACTTCCGGCAGATGTTGTCTCTCTGCTCATAACAATAATAATGATAAATATAAATGAAAATATAGATTATACATACAGGTAGTGCAATCCAAGTAATAGTTAGCCGACAGTTAACCGGCAGTTAACTGTTCAGCAAAGTGACCGCAGTAGGGAAAAAACTTCTCCAGTGCCTATTAGTCTTAATCTGGAGGGATCTGAAGCGCCTACCAGACGGAAGCAGATAACAGTCCATGCGCAGGATGGGAGGAGTCCTTTATGATGTTCCCCGCCCTCTTCTTCAACCTGGAAGAGTACAGGTCCACAATAGAGGGCAGGGAGGCTCCAATGATGTGCTCGGCAGGCCTCACTGTGCGCTGTAGTCTGGTTCTATCCTGCTTGGTGGCGGCTCCAAACCACACAATGATGGAGGTGCACAGGACAGACTCAATGACTGCAGTGTAGAACTGCAGCAGCAATTCCTGAGGCAGACCGTATTTCCTCAAGAGCCGCAGGAAATACATCCGTGTTATCGATTTCTCCTTCAGTTTAAAAAAAAAATTCCTCCCCTTCTTCTTTTCTAGACCCCGCTCTAGCCTCTTATGTCTTCTGCCTATCACCTCCCCCGGTACCCCTACTCTTTCCCTTTCTCCTGTGGTCTACTCTCCGCTCTTATCAGATTCCTTCCTCCCCAGGCTTAACCTTTCCCATCCACCTGGCTTCACCTATCACCAACTAGCGATCCTCCTCCCCCTCCCCCACTTTTTTATTTTGGTGTCTTCCCCCTCCCTTTCCAGCCTGCAGAAGGGTCTTAGCCCAAAGCCTCAATTGTTTTTTTCTTTTCCATAGATGCTGCCTGGTCTGCTGAGTTCATCCAGCAGTTTGTGTGTCTTGCTTGGATTTCCAGCATCTGTAGGAGTTTTTGTTTTTGCACTTCAAGAATGACCCACCATTTTCAAGTGATGTTGTCTTTCCTTCATTTTTTTTTTACTGATGTTCACTGGTTTTATTCATTTATATTTGGCACACCAAGTTAATTGCTGTTAACACCAGTGATAAACAAAATTCACTTAATTGAATGCATTAATACTCAGAGAAAATTACCTGTGACCACCACCCAGACCATCAGATACAACAAACACCCCTGAGTTCCCCAGCCACAGTATCTACCCATCTATATGATCTTGACAGCCCATTGCAACTTTGAAGAATAAAAAATGAGGGCAATATTAACCTGATCTGGGAGAGAGAGAATGTGGACTGAAGAGAAAATGAGAATTAGAGGTGGAATGGGGGGTGGGTAGGAGAAGACACAAAGCCAGGCATCACTGCAATTGGTGCAGGCAACAGCCACAGTTCATTCCAAAGCCAAGTAAACATTGTGTGACCACAGACGCGAACTCGGACATCACTGCAGCTGGTGGTGCAGTCCAGGTAGGGCTGAGCAAAAGTTGTGAGCAGAGAACAGAATCGTTCGTCCCTTGCTTCCAGTCCCAACACTTTTCAATTTAGCCCAACACTTAAGTTGTTCAAACATCGGGTTGTTCCTCACTCTCAGACCGCTCTGGGGCTTGGCCGCCACCGCCATGATTTGGCCCATATTGAAACTTTCCAGTTCAGCCCGGCATTTAAATTGATCAGACATTGGGACTTCCCTTGCTCTCAGGGATGCCACAACTCTGCCTTGACTCCGCTTCAACCCCAACTACTCTTGCCATGACCGTGCCTCGCCTGTGCCTTTGCTCACCTCTCCATAGTCAGTATTGTTAGTATTGATCGTTATTAATAATGTATAAAGTAGTTTCCTTTCTTTTGTTGTTTGTCACCCGTAAGTACCGTAGATTCCGGATTTTAAGCCGCTACTTTTTTCCCACATTTTGAACAGCTTTGAACTTTGCGGCCAATAATCCGAAGCGGCTAATGCAAGGTTTTTTTCATGCCGCCTCGTAAACATTTTGCCTCGTAACAGTAGACCAATAAAATTGATGAGTAGTTCACAGAGGTCCAATGAAATTGTACGATAAATCAAGCGCACTTTCACAATTAAATTATTGTAAATCAGTCATTTGTACTCACCCTCATCAACATGGAAAACACTCGAAGCATTGTGCTACCTTATGGCATACTTAGTTTAAACTATATTTGTTTTCTGTACTACATCGCGGGATGCTATGACGTCACACCCGGTTTCGCGGCGTCTTGTGGGAAAATGCCGTTTGCGATGAAACGGAAAGGAGGGGGGAGCGGATTACGCGAGCGGCTTTGGATCCGAGCGAAATCTGCTTTTAAATGCCGTTTGCGATGAAACGGAAAGGAGGGGGGAGCGGATTACGCGAGCGGCTTTGGATCCGAGCGAAATCTGCTTTTAAATGCCGTTTGCGATGAAACGGAAAGGAGGGGGGGAGCGGATTACGCGAGCGGCTTTGGATCTGAGCGAACTCTGCTTTTAAGTTAAAGGTATCAATAACTTTTCCTGGTAGGCTGCAGTATATATATTTTTTACCAGTCGTTAGGAGATATTGGAATGTTGTTCAGTAAAGAAGTATATTTAAAAGTAGCCGCGTACGGGCACGGTTCGAAAAAAAGCATTTGCAATATGTATTTGTTTTTGTTACCATATGGATTTAATTAAAAGTTAAAAAAATCCTCACGTGTAATATCTTTCTGTGTAAATATCTCATATTACAACGTGGGACACCTGCGGCCGAAAATCCGGTGCGGCCTTTACATTTAAAAAAATGATTTTATTTCTAAAATTAGTGCCAGCGGCTTAAAATCAGGTGCGCTCTGTAGTCCGGAATCTACGGTAGTCACTTTGTTCATAAAAATTAGGTAAATACAATTAACCTACAGAGTTCTGAAAACTGAGCACTTTTACTTCATGCATGAAACCCATTTAATAATGGCTCTTTAAATAGAAGAAATTATTTATTTAAAAACTATCTGAAGTTATTGGTATCTTGAAAAATATTTATTTTTAGTTTTTTTGAATAGAATGTCAGTATATTAATAACTCAGTGGTTTGTTTACATCACCCATTGCATGGGGAACTACTTTTCAAATACTTTCTATCCATACATTTACTTCTCATTGCCCCCAGCATTTCCAAGATATCACTACCTTTGTGATTCCCTGACCCACTCTTACATTCCCACCAGCCACAAGTTAGGGTAGGGGATGCAATGCCCATCTCTTCCATGGAACTGGACGTTCCTTCCAGGTGAAGCAGCCGTTCACTCTAGTTCACTGTACTGCATTTTGTGTTCACAAATGTAGCTTCCTTTACAGTGATTGTTTTGTGTGGCACCTGTGCTCATTCTGCAGGAGTGGCCCTGAGCTTACAGTTGCCTGCCACTTTAATTCACCAAGCAACTTCCACTCTGACTTTTTGTCTGTGGCCTTCTACACGGTGACAATAAGACCCACTGAAAGCTTGAGGAAATTTAAGATGGTGGCGAATCCAGATGCAGCAACCACTTCGGCTGCAACTGTAATTATTCGTCCTTTATATCTGTCTTATGATCTCAAGACGCCACTGAATATTAAGGACACTGTCTACCTCAATGGTGAGTTGTTGGATATGAGATGAACACCGCAACATGGGCTTATTGCGCATGGTGTTGTCTCCTGCTACTGCAACTCAGGCGAGACGCCATCAGAAGCTGTGCACAAAGAATCAAAAGAGAGGAAGTCGCGTAGGTATTCGTGTGAGACTGCTTTCAAATGTTTGATTGCTAGAGAATAAACTAGATTACCTGAGACTGAATCATCGTGAGATGAAGGACAGCTGTGTTCTCTTTCTGACGGAAATGTGGCTCCACGATACTGCCTCTGAAGCATTTGTCCAGCTAAAGGGTTTCTTTTCTTTTCTGATGGACAGAATTCCTGCAATCTCTGACAAGACCAGCAGGGAAAGTGTATGTATCTATGTTAATAAGATTTGGTATGTGAACACTTCGATAGTGATGACCCACCATTTGCCTATGGTAGAGTCCTTAATGTTGAAGTACAGGCCCTTTTATTTACCAAGGGAATTCATTGCTATTGTGATTATGGCTGCTTACTTTTCTGCCTCTGCTGATGCCGGGGAAGCACAGTGTGAGCTCTGCAGCATCGGTGACTCCTTTAGTGTTACTGGTGACTTTAACCATGCCAACTTAAAATTTAGGCAGGACTGATTTTATCAGTGTATTGACTTTGCAGAGGTGAGAACAAATGGGACCTGGTTTATACCAAAATACAAAACTGCTCCTCTCTTCAGATTCTCTGATCACTTATCTGTTAGACTAATTCCTGCATATGGACTCCTGATAAAACAACAGACCAATTCATAGATAGATAGATAGATAGATACTTTATTCATCCCCATGGGGAAATTCAACATTTTTTCCAATGTCCCATACACTTGTTGTAGCAAAACTAATTACATACAATACTTAACTCAGTAAAAATATGATATGCATCTAAATCACTCTCTCAAAAAGCATTAATAATAGCTTTTAAAAAGTTCTTAAGTAGTTTACTTAAATACATTAATACAATCAACCCCGGCACTTTAACATATCTTACTCCTGGCGGTTGAATTGTAAAGCCTAATGGCATTGGGGAGTATTGACCTCTTCATCCTGTCTGAGGAGCATTGCATCGATAGCAACTTGTCGCTGAAACTGCTTCTCTGTCTCTGGATGGTGCTATGTAGAGGATGTTCAGGGTTTTCCATAATTGACCGTAGCCTACTCAGCGCCCTTTGCTCAGCTACCGATGTTATACTCTCCAGTACTTTGCCCACGACAGAGCCCGCCTTCCTTACCAGCTTATTAAGACGTGAGGCGTCCCTCTTCTTAATGCTGCCTCCCCAACACGCCACCACAAAGAAGAGGGCGCTCTCCACAACTGACCTATAGAACATCTTCAGCATCTCACTACAGACATTGAATGACACCAACCTTCTAAGGAAGTACAGTCGACTCTGTGCCTTCCTGCACAAGGCATCTGTGTTGGCAGTCCAGTCTAGCTTCTCGTCTAACTGTACTCCCAGATACTTGTAGGTCTTAACCTGCTCCACACATTCTCCATTAATGATCACTGGCTCCATATGAGGCCTAGATCTCCTAAAGTCCACAACCATCTCCTTGGTCTTGGTGATATTGAGACGCAGGTAGTTTGAGTTGCACCATATCACAAAGTCCTGTATCAGTTTCCTATACTCCTCCTCCTGTCCATTCCTGACACACCCCACTATGGCTGTGTCGTCAGCGAACTTCTGCACATGGCAGGACTCCGAGTTATATTGGAAGTCTGATGTGTACAGGGTGAACAGGACCCGGAGAGAGCACGGTCCCCTGCGGCGCTCCTGTGCTGCTGACCACCGTGTCAGACCTACAGTCTCCCAACCGCACATACTGAGGTCTATCTGTCAAGTAGTCCACTGTCCAATCCACCATAGGGAGATAAAGACCTGGCCAAAAGGGGAAACCTCAGCATTGCAGGACTGTTTTGAAAACACGAACTACAACATGTTCAGGGATGAGGCTGCATATGACCATCACGTCAACATTGATGAATATGTGAGATCTGGAACTGGCTACACAGAGAAGTGCATTGAGGATGTCACTGTTATTAAACATGTCTATCTGAGGGAAAATCAGAGGCCATGGTTGACAGCAGAGATCTGAGCAGAGCAGAGAGATCAGGATGCTGCCTTCAGATCGGGGATAAAACAGCTCTCAGGTCAGCAAGAGCTGTGCTTTTCCACACTATCAGGAAGGCACATCAAATATACAGCCATTTCTGTGTCACTGGAGACATGAGGCGCATGTGGCAGAGCATTCAGACCGTGCAGGTCTACCCAGCTCGTCAACAACTGTCGCTCATCACTCAAATTGGTCTACTGATGATGCCATAGTCTCTGCCCTCCACTCCATCCAGTTTCACCTGGAAAATTGTGCCTTGTGTGCCAGGGCTCTGCTGTTGGCTTCAGCTTGGCATTCAATACAATCATACCTCAATCTGATGAATAAACTGTCTTCATTTGGTCTCAACACTTCTCCCTGTAACCGGATCCTGGACTACTTGACAGAATGGTGAAGGTCAGTCCATGTTGGCAGAAGCATCTTTAGCTAGGTCACGCTGAGCACTGGTGCTCCCCAGGGCTGCGTGCTCAGCCTGCTGTGATTCACAATGCTGATGCATGAATGCATTGCTAGATCTAGTTCAAACCGAATCCTCAAGTTTACTGATGACTGGGTGCAGATAACAGATGATCTTCCCTGATCCATCAACACCATTCTTAGATCAAGAAAGCCCAGCAGCATCTTTACTAACCTGAGGAGACTGAGGCGAGTGAAGCTTCCACCCCCCCCCCCCCCACCCCCCATATCAACCAACTTTTACAGGAGTACCATCTTGCGTGTCTTGACCAGCTGCATCACTCTCTGGTACGGGAATTGCAAGGCATTTGACCACAAGTCCCTACAAAAGATTGCGAGGACTGCTGAGAGGATCATTGGGATCTCTCTCACCCTTTAGAGTTATTTATCAGGAGTGCTGCCTACGCAGGGCACTTAGAATTCTCAGTGATCTCCCCCATCTGTTCAATAATCTCTGATCCTCTACCATCACACAGGAGGTAGCGTAGCATTAGTTCAAGAGCTGTTATGATGAGAAACAACTTCTTCCCCCTTCAACAGCAAGACTGTTGAAAACCCTGCCACCATCTAGGTCTCACACTACGTATGAAGTGCCAGTAGCACTATACTGTTTACTTTTTAGCTTGTATCATATATGCGCCTTGTTATTAGTTTATTTGTGGTAATATTACTTTGCGTCGTGTGTGAGTTACACGTACTTTGTTGTGCACTGCATTCCGGGGGAACGATGTCTCGTTTGGTGGTGTGTGTATGTACAGTTAAATGACATTAAACTTGAACATTTCTATATCTACTTTCTGGGCATCTTACAGCCTTACAAATTCTCTATTGAATTCTCCAATTTTAGGTAGCTCATTCTTACTGTCTAAACAGAACTGACCATTTCTGTCTGTCATCATTTTGCACAGTTTTTCTTACTTTATTTGTACAGTCTCATCTGCTGGTCATTTCCCATTGCTTTACCATTTACAACACAGTATACGCAGGTAAAGAAGTTTAATCTGTTTGTAACTGCCCCTGTTAACCCATTTGGTCTGGCCCAATCACTGATACTGCCTTTTTTCTAATTATTCCTCCCTTACTGTTCACTGAAAGCTAACTTGTGACTCTGTATCTCCCAGGGTCTCACACCTGAAAAGCTAACTGTTTTTAATTGTAGCAATGCTGTCTGACTTCCTATATGTTTCCAGCATTTTTTAAATACCCATTTCAAAAATAATTTAATTGTGTTACTTTAATTTATAATTGTGTGTAATAAATGCAGTTATTGTCATTAATCCCAATTATTCAATGTGGTTATTCAGGAGTAATTTTTTTGGAATGTTGTCTAAACTAACATGCATAAAATATTGATTTAACTTCACTATAAATTTGTTCTATTTATGGAAGCTGTTGCGTATGGGCAAAAACTTGAATATTAGGAAAAGGCGTAACTGTAAAGCCATTATGAAAATCTATTATTCAAGTCCCTTGAGATTGTAGTTTGTGCAATGAAGAACCATTTAACTCAGTTTGCATTGAAATTGGAGCATTTGTAACATGGCATGGTTGTGGCTTGTGGTGATATCATAGCATAACGGTTAGTGCATTGCTTCACAGTGCCAACTGTAAGATGAGAGTTCAATTCCCACTGCTGCCTGTACAGAACGTTCACGTTCTCCCCATGACTGCGGGGTTTATCTCTGGGTGCTCCAGTTTCTCCCACATTCCAAAAAGAGGTTAGGGTTAGTGAGTTGTGGGCATACCATGATTGTGGCGGCCCTTGAGAGTTGCCCATCAGAATCCTTGTAGATTTGATTTGACAAAAACAACACATTTCACTGTATGCTTCGATGTACATGTGACAAATAAAGCTAATTATTTATCTATCTAATTATCATTGTTGTGAAGAAAGACAAACCTGTCCAATTCTTTTCAAAATCAACATCTGTTAATCATAATGCAACATTGCAGTCACTTGGGTATAGCAGTTAGTTCAAATGAAAGTTTGAAGGCTGATCAGACTGCAGCACAGTGTACATCTTTGAGAGTATTTGATGCCAGAGGATAAAGTCAGATGTATCAATATTACAGTGGAGTAAAGGGAATTTCAAAGGCATGAGAGAAGGTGGACAAAGTTGATTGGAAGAGCAGTCCAGCAGGGATGACGGCAAAATGGTAATGCCTGGTATTTCTGGGGCGATTCGGAAGACGCAGGATAGATACGTTCCAAAAATGAAGAAGTATTCTAAAGGGAGGATGAGGCAACGTGGTTGACAACAAAAGTCAAAGACAGCATAAAATGAAACGAAAGGGCACAAAATACAGCAAAAATTATTGGGAAGTTAGAGGATTGGAAAGCTTTTAAAACCAACGGAAGGCAATGAGAAAAAGAGAGAAAAGATGAAAAATGAAGGAAGGCTAACCAATAGAATAAAAGAGGACACCAAACATTTTCACAGATACATGAAGAGAATAGAAAGTGGATGTTGGTTCACTGGAAAATACCACTGGAGAGGTATTAAGGGGCAGAGGAGGAGACAAAAGAATGGCGGATCAACTGAAGTATGTTTCTTCAGTCTTCACTGTGGAAGACACTAACAGTATGCCAGAAGTGGGTACTGGGGAAGGTGCTTGGGAAGCTGAAAGGTTGACCTTTCTACCTTCAGTCACCAGGACCAGATGGACTACACCCTGAAATTCTGAAGAAGTTAGCAGAAGAGATTTTGTAGGCATTAGTAATGGAAGATAGCATAGGGAAGGAAGTGCATGGTCATACACTTTGGTAGATGGAATAAAGGTCTATTTTCGAAATAGGTAGAAAATTCAAAGATCAGAGGTGCAAAGGGACTTGGTAGTCCTTGCACAAGATTCCCTGAAAGTTAATTGCAGATGGAGTCAGTGGTAAGGAAAGCAAATTGCAAGGTCAACATTAATTTTGAGAGGACTAGACTATAAAAGCAAGGATATAATGCTGAAGCTTTGTAAGGCATTAGTCAGCCTGCACTTGAGGTATTGTGAGCCGTTTTGGGCCTCTTATTTACTAGGAAAACCTGCATTGATGGGGTCCAGAGAAGGTTCACCAGAATGATCCCAGGAATGAAAAGGTTAACATTTGAGGAGCATTATAAGGGCCGTATTCACTGGGATTTTGAAGAACGAGTGGGGGATCTCATTGAACATTAAAAGACCTAGATAGAGCAGATGTGGGGACGATGTTTCCTATAGTGGGAGAGTCTAGGATAGAAGGGATGAACCTCAGAATAGAGCGACATCCATTTAGAACAGCAATGAGGAGGAATTTCTTTAGCCAGAGGGTGGTCAATCTATGGAATTCATTGCCAGTGACAGGTGTGGAGGCCAAGTCATGGAGTATATTTAAAACAGAGGTTGATAGGTTCTTGATTAGTCAGGACATCAAAGGTCATGGGGAGAAGGCCCAAGAGTGGAATTGAAAGGGATAATAAATCAGCCATGATGGAATGGTGGAGCAGACTTGATGGACCGAATGGACTAATTCTAGATGTCTTATGGTCTGATGACAAAAGTATTGTACTAATGATGTTTTTAATCATGCTGCTTCTTCCCCTTGTTGAGAAATTTGTGTTTGAGTTCTTTGAAATTATAAGATGTAGTGAGCATAATGATGTGCTCTCACTTGGATTAATGTATATAACTGCAGACCACTTCAACTTTCCCATTGAAACCTCTTGGCTCCAATGCCAAATTTATTCCCACCTCACTATCCACTCCTTTAAAGTTTGTAGTAATGGGGACATGGGGCTAAGAAGTCTCCAAGGAAAATACAAGAAATGCATACAGTCTTTCTCTTAGGAATCTCTTTTCCTCAGCTAAAATCGATGTTTTATAAATTATTTCACTGTTTCAAAGTCTAAGCTCACAATCACAGTCTTTCAATGATATTCATTTGGCATAAGTCAGTTTCATTTCTATGTGCTTTTCATCAGAAATGGCTTGAAAAGTAAGATTTATCTGAATTTTTTATGCTGTGGGCTTACTGAGGACAGGGGATGATGTTTTTCACTTCTGGATGCTTGACAGTGCATTGCAGCATAAAAAAGCCAAATGGCCACAAAACCTAGCTTGCTCTTTCAAGGTCACACATTTCCCTTAATTTTTAAAGTAAGCTGCTGCAAACTGAGTAGTCGATAACTGGTCAGTTGTGGGTGATAAAAGAAATTTTAGATGGGACATTAATCTTTTTGCTAGCTTGACAGATTCGCGTAATGCCTTTTATTATTTTATGCTCTAATTTTTCTCTGTTTCATTGGTTTACCTTGGGTAGAATTGTTAGGAGGTTTTTTCCTTAATTTTATTTAGATTTTAAATTGTACAACTTTAGGAAAAGTATGTTAATGATCTCCACATTTTGTCTACTGTTCGCCCTGTTACTCTGAACACTGAACTTTAGGCAGCTTAATTTTGCAAAATGTGCTTTTTTTTGGCATGGTAGTATAGAGAAACCAAAAAAAAAAGAAATGTATTTGTGACTGACGTGCAACATCTGCTTCCAGAAATGACAGTTTGTAAAGAAAGCCAACCAAGTCTCTACTGCTATAAGCTAATTATATTTGCAAGGTTGTAGTGGGTGCATATATTATGCAAAATATAGGGTTACATAATTATGATTCAGTCTGTTTGGTTATTACATTGCAATTTATTGATCTTTGTTTTTTTTAAAAAAATGCTCTCAAAACAGAAAATGCTGTATGCTAATGTTTATCTTGCCACCAGTAAATTCACAGCAATCACTTTTGAACATCTCTCCAATAAAGATGTGTTAATTACAAATCAGACAAGGTCTTCCATTATATTAAAGCTACTAACAAGAAGACAGCAGGAATCACACATGTAAATAGCATCATCAGCCCCCACTTAGTCCTATATTTTGATCTGTGGATGCTGCTTAGACTAAAGGTGCCATTAAAGTCTAGTTCTATGAAATAGATAGTAGCATAAGAATTAAATTTATTCAACAGGAAAATAGACCTTTAACATGAATTTAGCAAACCTGAGAAATAAAAATCTATTGGTGTGCCCGGCTACATACAGTGATAATCAGCAGCAACAAACAAAATTAGTTCCTTCCTGAGTGAACAGAACTGATAATGAGTCTGTTAAGTGCAGGTTTTTGTAGTTACAACTTTGGAAAACTTAAATAGTAATTAAAATATTCTATTGTTCTTACCATAGTGGGCAGTCACAGTTTGTGTACATTTATGAATTTCATGAAAGATGAGCCAGATCCTTAATTGTGCACTTTGACCTGTGTTTATATGGAATTGTTAGGTGTAGGTTATGTCCAAACTGGGTATGGTAGAAAGAGAAAGTTCTTCTTAGATGTTCTATAGTTTGGGTAATTTCAAATAAAATGCAAGTTCATTGTTTAATTAGTCTTGATTTTTCAATGCCATGGAAAAATTATGGTTATGTTGTTGCAATACTCACTACAGCCTAAATAATTAGCACCCTGCCCTTTCACCAACACTTTCATTCATTCATTATGTCATATATGGTCATATGGTCATATCATATCTTTCCATGACCATGATTGTTCTTGGTGAATTGTTCTACAGAAGTATTGCCTTTTTCTGAGCAGTGTCTTTACAAGACGGGTGATCCCAGCCATTATCAACTCTCTTCAGAGATTTCTGCCTGGCGTCAGTGGTTGCATAAACAGGATTTGTGATGTGCACCAGCTGCTCATACGACCATCTATCACCTGCTCCCGTGGCTTCACACGACCCTGATCAGGGGGCTAAGCTGGTGCTACACCTTGCCCAAGGGTAACCTGCAAGCCAGCAGAGAGAAGGATTGCCTTACATCTCCTCTGGTAGACCCATACCTCTACCCTGCCACCCAACCAACACTATATCTTGGCTATAATCCACAAAATGCATAACAATAACTCACCTCATTCAACAGCAGCTCACTATTTCTCATCTGTGAGAGGAATGGGAACAATAAATTATAGAAGTTCCCCTCCACAATTGCATATTATCCTGAGTTGAAATATATCAGAACTACACGCTGTCACTTCCCACACAACTACTCTGGGCGTATCATTACCAAGAGGTCTGCAAAGTTTCAAGAAAGCAACATATCATCTTTTCAGAAGAGCAATTAGGAATGGACAATAAATACTTGCTTATCCAGTAATGACTGCAGGAATAAAATATCATCCAATCATTTTACAATTTTTAATGCTTCAAATTCACAGATAACACAAGTTACATTTTTTTGCTCTTCAGCTCAGTAGGAAGTTGAATGTTTCAGATAAGTAACTTTAATTTGAGAGCAGAGTTTAGCAGTCCATGTCTTCTTTCTCATCACCACCATTCTATGTGCAAACCTATTAAATCAACTTGCTCTTGTAAAGTTATTGCTCCTTTTTATACTTAGAGCCCACATTAATTTTTATCATCTGTCTCTAAATCTAAATTTCACTAATCACACTTTTGAAGTGTTTTCTAATGTTTTCTGCAGCTTTTATTTTGATTTGCATCATGATTTGCCAAAAGAGCTTGAAATAAATTGGTTATCTGTGATTAAAAGGAGTTCCATAAGGGCCATTTCTGAAGCACTGTAGTGTAATTAACACCTTGCTTACCTTGTGTTCATTAAAGTGCTGGCCATTAATGAGTCTATTATAGTAATGTGCCTGAATTAAGGGTTATGATTGCTTAGGGAAGAACAGAGTTATTTTTCCACCAAAATTAGCAATTACAATACAGCTTTTCTTTGAAATGATAGGCCTGAATAGGAGTTTTTTGGGATAATTTGAATTTGTACTGTTTTCCTCAAAGGAATCAGTTTGCTTTGATTACTAAATATACGTGAATTGCACAAATCCATTTAAATTTATAAAGCTGAATAGCTGCTGCTATGCCACTGAATTGAAACATTTTCAGTTCAGAAATTCCTGATATTGCAGAGTAATCACACTGAAAGTTGTCTGTTTTGCCAGTTGTGAAGTTTCTTTGCAAGCTTCACTTTGAATTGTACAGAGTGAAATTGTTCATTTGAACTACACTTTAAAATTGTTGCTGTTTTATGAACAGTAACATTAACAATTGATCTGGAAAAAAAACCCAAGATCTTTATTCACAAATATGTTTTCAGTTCTGAATGTTATTTCCTTGCTTTTATTTTTTGCACATTTTGTTTTCTCTCTGCACTTTGGGTGGTTGACAGACTTTAATGTGTTCCTTTGGGTTTCTTTGTTTTGTAACTGCCTGTAAGGAGACAAGGTTGTATAATGTATATACACTTTGATAATGTACTTTAAACTTTGCATTCCATACATCAGTAGTGTCATGTATCACTTATTCAGGAGATACAGGAGCAGCCTGTTGTTGCCTTCTGTTACATCTTGTAGCATGTTAGTATGTTCTTCACTGTTTAAACCCCTGACATTTTCATATTTGAACACTTTACAGTGTCCATGTCTTTAATAAATACATATAAAAAGCATTGGTTCCAGCACTCCTTGGGGAAATCATCACTTGCATGTCTCGAAAAGAATTTAATCCATAATCCTTAAATTTGTTATTTGGTCTGTTGTATGAGGCATTAGCAAAAGCCTTGCAAGCATTTACCGTAGATTTCGCACTACAGAGCGCACCTGATTAAAAGCCGCAGGCTCTAATTTTAGAAAGAAAATCAATTTTGTACTTGTACAAGCCGCACCGGATTTTAAGCCACAGGTGTCCCACGTTGTAATATGAGATATTTACACAGAAAGATATTACACGTGAGGATTTTTTAACTTTTAATTAAATCCGTATGGTAACATAAACAAATATATATTGCAAATGCTTTTTTTTGAACCGTGCCTGTAACACGGCTACTTTTAAATATACATACGTATCGGTAACACACAAATCACGTTGCGTATACTTTTTTACTGAACAGTGCACGAACAACATTCCAGTATCTCCTAACGACTGGTAAAAAAATATATACTGCAGCCTACCAGGAAAAGTTATTGATCGCCTTTAACTTAAAAGCAGCGTTTTCGCTCGGGTCTAATGCGCTCCCCCCACCTTTCCGTTTATCGCAAACCGGTATTTCCCACAAGACGCGGCGAAACCGGATGTGACATCATAGTATCCCGGGATGTAGTACAGAAAACAAATATACTTAAAACACTTCTAACTTTAACTAGAAAATACTAACAAATGAATTACTAAGCGAAAATATTATAAACTAAATAACTGCCATAAAGGCAGCACAATGCTTTTCTTCGAGTGTTTTCCATGTTGATGAGGGTGAGTACAAATGACTGATTTACAATAATTTAATTGTGAAAGTGTGCTTGATTTATCGTACAATTTCATTGGACCTCTGTGAACTACTCATCAATTTTATTGGTCTACTGTTACGAGGCAAAATGTTTTTGGCGGCATGAAAAAAGACCATGCATTAGCCGCACCGTAGTAAAGGCCGCAGTGTTCAAAGCTGTTCAAAGCGTGGGAAAAAAGTAGCGGCTTATAATCCGGCATCTACGGTATATAAACAAATCCTTATTTACATCATTCACTTCTCTTATCTCATTGTAAAACTCAGTCAGATGAGATAAACATGATTTGCCTTTCACAATTTCCCTTCTCAAGTGCTCATTCATTTATTTTTTTCTTTGTAATTATTGTTTACAAAAGATTTCCAATTCAATTAAACTGACTGACTTGAAGTTGCTGGACATGTCTTTCTGGCCATTTTTCAACCATTTGGAATTTTCTGCAATTTCCATCCCCACTTATTTCAGCCGCTGGGTTGCTCTGTCTGTGGACCAAGTGATTTCTATTTGAGCCTTTATGGTACTTCCTCCTTATCAATTTTTACTCCATCCTTCATTTGTCCTTCCTTCCCTTCTAACAACATTTTGACAGCATCGTCTTCCTTTATGGAGGCTGATGCTTATTTGGTATTCCAGCTGTGGCATCAGTTACTGTATTGATTACTCTTTTTTTAAGTTTTTGATCTATTCCACCCCTTCTCTTAATCAAAATTTCTAGTTTCTCGTTAATGGAACTTTTACTTTCCTTTTGAATTAACCAAAAACTTATTATCTAATCAACATTGTTCAACTCTTCGCTACTGCCATTTTAGCATTCTCATTCCCAGAAGCAGATCCAACAACACCATCTTTTTTGAACAGGAAGCATAATGATCAAAGAAGTTCTCTTGTGCATCTTTTTGGAAATTTCCTTTTGCTGTGCTTTTTAACCCAGTCAGTATTTGGATAACTGGAGTCTCCAGCATTAGCACTCTAAACTTCATCGCATTTCCTGCAGATTTTCTCTTTCATTTTCACCTGGCTATTTGCTGGCCACTGCAATATCCTTTGTAGCATGATGTTGCCCTTCTTTCCACTTAAGTGTAACTTCTTTATGTCTCTTTCCTGGAATCTTTCATGTGACTATTGCCATTCAGAGCTTCTCAGTTGACCTCTCTCCCTCTCCTCATAGATGTTGTCCGATGGTATCTTTTTCTCAACTTTACTCCTTCAAGTTGTCATCTTCCACTGTTGAACCTTGGTTTGAGATTGACTCTTAACCTGAAGATTCCTCTGCTACTTGACAGTTCTAGAGCTTTCTGGATGACAACCCAATTAATGGATTAAATTTGGGAGTACAAAGTCAGCACAGTTTTATTAAGGGAAGATCTTCCTTGATAAATTTGTTAGCATTCTTTGAGGAGATAACAATCAGATTAATATTCAGATTAGATCAGATAGGGCATTACTTTAATTTTCAGAAAGCCAAACACAATTCTGCTAAACAGGATGAGAGTCCATGGTCAACACGAGTGAATCTGCAGATGCTGGAAATAAATAAAAACACAAAATGCTGGCAGAACTCAGCAGGCCAGACAGCATCTATGGGAGGAGGTAGTGAAGATGTTTCGGGCTGAAACCCTTCATCAGGAGATGCTGTCTGGCCTGCTGAGTTCTGCCAGCATTTTGTGTTTTTAAGAGTCCATGGTGTTAGAGGCAAGGATTGAGCATAGATAGAAGAATGGCCAGTGAGCCGTGAAGTTTCACTAGCGTCAATGTTGGGACCACAGGTTTACACTTTACATCAATGATCTGGATGAATATGAAGTAATGGCATTGTGGCAGTGTTTGTAGATGATACCAAGAATGGTGGAAGGATAGGTAGTATTGCGAGGCAGGGAATCCGCAGAAGGACCTCTCAGGTTTGGAAGAGTAGACACAGAGAAGTGGAAGATAGAGTACAGCAAGGACCATGCGTTTTGGTAGGAAAAATAATGTTAAAGGCTATTTTCCGAATGGGGAGAGAATTAAGAGATGTGAAATGACTTCGGAGTCCTAGTTCAGGATTCTCTTAAGGTTATCTTGCAGGTTGAGCCAGTAGTATAGAAGGCACATACCATGTTCGAAAGGACTAGAATATAAATCAGGTATATGCTGCTGAGCTGCTTTAAGGCATTGATTAGACAGTATTTGTAATATTGTGAGCAATTTTGTGACCTGTAGTTGAGGAATAATGTGGCCCTGGAGAGGTCCATAGGGGTTTCACAAGAATGATCCCTGGAACAAAAAGCTTAACATATGAAAAGCATTTTATGTCTCTGACCCTGTACTTGAAGAAATTCAAAAGAATGAAAAGTGGGGGGGGGGGGGGGTGGAATCTCATTAAAGCCTACCAAGTAATGAAAAGCCTGAATGGAGTGATCATGGAGGGCAGAGTCTAGGATCTGGGAGTGTAGCCTCAGAGTAAGGGATGCCTCTTTAAAACAGCAATAAGGAGTAATTGAGTCCTGCCAAAGGGTTTCAGCCCAAAATGTCTGCTGTAATCTTTTTCTAGATGCTGACCGGCCTGCCTAGTTGCTCCAGCATTTTGTGTCTGTTGCAAGGAGTAATTTCATCAGTCAGATTGTGGTGAATCTGAAATTTGTTTCCACAAAGGTCTATGCAGGCCAAGTAATTGGAAATATTTAAGGCAGATATTGATAAGTTCTTGATTGGTAGAGGATAAGATGTATAAGGAAAAGGTGGGAGAATGGGGTTGGAAAAAAAAGCCATGATTAATGGCAGAGTGGACTTGATGTGCTGAATGCCCTTATTTTCCTCCTCTATCTTATCCTGAACTAGTTGAGGCTGTATGAGGTGGCCATCCCTGGAACACAAGCTGAGAAACCATGCCTTCCCTTAGGCATCTCTAAGTTTGCAGAGAAAGGGTATGTGTACATAGAATGTAAGGATGGCATGTGACCTGTAAGGAGGCTTCAGCAATTGAATATGTGCATTAAAGGAAGAGGAGAAAGCAAAGACACCCCATTATGATTTAAACATTGGTTAGTTGGTCAACGTAATATAATATGGATTGATGTGAAATTATCCACTTTGGTTCTGAAATCAGCCATTAGTATCTGAATGGTGATGGATTGGGAAGGGAGAAAGTTCAAGAAGACCAGTTTTTTTAAATGTTGAAGATAAATGTTCAAGGACAGGAAAGCAAATGGTCTGTTGGCCTTCATTGCAAGTTTGTTTGAGTAGAGAAGGGAAATATTGTTCCTATAGTTGTTGAGACCCTATCTGGAGTTTTGTGTACAATCTTTGTCTCCTTATTTTAGGAATTCTGATTATTCTGATCATGGAGGGAATGCAATGCAGACTGATTTTCATGGGATGGTGAGACTAACATGACGAGACATTTGGCCTGTCTCTGTCAATGAAGCATAGAAGATCGAAGTTAGATCTCATACTCTGGTATAAATGTACAACAGGACTCTGCAGACTGTTTGCAGGGAGGATATTCCCAATGGCTTGGGCATCTTAAAAACCTTATGTAAGAATGCCATTTAGAACCAAGATGAGAAATTTCAGCCAAATAAGACTGGAATTTTCTACAACAAAAGGTAGTGAATGCCAATTTTTTTAATCATGTATTCAAAGTGGAGATAAATATCTTTTTATGCCAAAGGAATCAAGGGATATGGGAATAGCGTACTGAACTGAATGATAAGTTATGATCATATTTAAGATAGCTTTTCCAAATGACTTACTAGTATTGACTATGTTCTGAGTTTTGCTGTTTAATCTCATTCCATCACAGACATTTCCTTTTGTTCTCTCCTCCCATTCCCATGCCTCCACCACTTCACCCACATACACATTAATAAAATCTATCCCATTTCTGATTAAGAAGTCTGTTTCTCATTACATAGCCATTATCTAATTTGCTCTTTCTAACACTTTCAGTCCTTGCCTTAGATTTCTAGTGGCTGCATTATTTTGTTTCTCAATTAGGTTGTGACTATTTAAGTGTCTTGTTAGGCACTTTCTGAGATTGTATCAACTGTTTTTGAGCATTATTTTGATTGTATTTTCTATGTGTATTATAAAGTTATTTTGCTTCAGCAACAGAATCAGAATCAGGTTTAATATCACCAGCATAAAAAAAAACTTGTGAATTACAGTAAGTATATATACTAAATAGTTAAGTAGTGCAAAGACAGAAATAAAAAAAATAGTGAGCTAGTGTTCATGGGTTCAATGTCCATTCAGAAACCAGATGGCAGAGGGGAAGAAGCTGTTCCAGTATCATTGAATGTGTACCTTCAGGCTTCTGTACTTCCTTCCTGTTGGTAACAATGAGAACAGGGCATGTCCTTGGTGGTAGGGGTCCTTAATGATGGATGCTGCCTTTTTGAGGCATCGTTCCTTGAAGATATTGTGGATACTACTGAGGCTGGTACCCATGATGGAGCAGACTAATTTGACAACTCTCCACAGCTTACTTCAATCCTGTGCAGTAGTTCCCCATCCCCATACCAGACAGTGATGCAGCCAGTTAGAATGCTCTCTATGGTACATCTGTAGAAATTTGCGAGTGTTTTAGTTGATGTACCAATCTCAAACTCATGAACTGAATACCACCCAGAGGCAACGTTACAATCTTTCCAACAATATTCAATGGTAGAAAAAAATGTTAAAAACTGAACGAAGTACAAAGTCTTTTAAAGTTATCCGAAAAATGATCGTAAGCATTTGTGTGGAACACATGCAGTCTAAATTTGAACAGATATATAATGTGCTTACAAATATTGTAGATTTTATTTATATTACTATTTTTATATTGATTGGATCTTATTCAAATTGTATTAAATATGAGAAGTTCCTTCACTTAATCATCTGTAATAGTTAAACAAGCACCACTGAGGTTTAATTAACCAATTCTGATTTTAAATATACTTTTGCCTTATATCTGTCTTCAGTGCAGTTTGTTCTTGATTCGCAGTGATTTCAGGATTTGCAATCTGAAATTAAACTCAATATTTCATACAATTATCATAAAAATAGAAGTAATGAGAATGTAATTTAAAGCAGATCACTCTGGAGGAAAGAGCTGAAGCCACCTGGGATACTGAGTACCCATATCTCAGGGTAAAATGAGTTAATAAGGACTTAATAAACACAATGATTGTCCATACATTTCTCTGAGGATAGTGGTTGTTTTCTCTTCCAAAGCAGAAACTGATTTGCTTCGACGTAAAAAGTCTTCAACTGACGGAAGATTGCTTCCAATGTTAGCAGAGACAAGTCTTGTTCCATGCTTGGATATTTAGATGGAAATAGGATGCTATTTGTAATTTTTCATTTTGAAGAACAAAAAGTTGAAAAACATTTCCATAAAGTTTTCTTTTGTTATTGGTGGATAGTACTAGGTAGTTTATTGTCTGATACCATAAAAGTATGCATATTAATATTATGTTTTAAAGCTAGTTACAAAGTAACTTGTCATGAGTCACAGATGACCTTGCTTTCAGTTTATTATCCTTTGTTTTTGTCCTGTTTGTGACTCTGATGAGGGTCATCTTAATCTGTTAGACAAGGAACAGACTCTTATGTTGAACAGGGTAAGCAAAGGCTTATGACTAGAGTGGAATGCAAGAGGGAATTCTTTGGTGGCTATAATTTTGTTGTCATTTCGAGTATTGTGATCATTTCACTGATGTGACAGGGCTGGGCTTTATGTATAATCCCTTAGCCTGTGCTCACTTTCAGTTTTATTTGCTCGCTGTCATTCATATTGATTAGATGCTATCTGGCTGATTAATATATGTAAGGATTTTTAAAGTTATTCTTTTAAGATAAATTGTACTGCGTAATTTTGGAAGATAAAGATTATTAATATTTTTTCAGGTAAATGAGTCAGGAGGTGAGCAAGCATACTTTCAGAACTATATATTCCCTTATTGATGTTGCATACAAATTATGTGTTTAATTGATGTCACCTTGCATTACAAGTTATAAAGTCGTGTGCTGATGGCATAATCAGCAGGAAATTCCTTCTGCTTGGCTTTTCATTAAGTCTTTGTCTGGATAGGAGCCAGAACCAGATGTGACACCAATGTTATATCATTTTCCTCAACTGAAAGGAAATTATTTTTTTCTTTCTTTCGACTAGGTTGTTATTGATGCCTTTAGACTGATCAATGCAAATATGATGGTGTTAGGACATGAGCCGAGGCAGACAACTTCAAATCTTGGTCATCTCAACAAACCATCTATCCAGGTACATTTATCCAGATGTAAAGGAATAGCTTGTATGATTTGTGAATGCACATTATATATTTTACAGATTTATTGGGATAGAAAATTAGATATTTTATTCCCTCCTGTCTTGAATTTTGTACCAGTAACACTTGTCCAGTTTGGTTGTATTGGAACCCATTTTTGTTAAGTTCTGCTAAAAATTAATTGATATAACAAAGAAAAAATTTTAATTCTACAATAACAAACATTAAATCTTCTATATATCTTGTATTTTAAGTTTTACTTTTATGAAAGTCTATGAAACTGTGAAAGATAATGAGCAGAAATGTGCCAAGGGTTTTGACTGGGCATGGACAAGTCCATGCATGCATGTTTCATGAGACTAGTTCCATGACCCTTTTCTGGCTGTGCTGTAATGACCTCTCTTGTTAATTTCATGACATTGTTCCGTATCATTACAACAGATAATGGTTGGTTGTGGTTTGAGCTTATCAAATGCAAGTGAAGTATTTTTGTGCTCTTTGTATTAATAATTGCAGCTGTACGTAAGCATTGCTTTTCATATAAGGCTGTGCATGCCCCTTTCTATTCCAAAGGAATTAAACATCTTAAAATAACTTAAGATATTATAAAAATACTGTGGCTAGAGTAGCAAGCTAGAGACTTAGTCACTCAATGGCAAGGCACTTGTTTGATTCCTAAAAGTCTCTTGTGGTTGAGGTAGTGAATGGCTTGAGAATGGAAAGAGTCCTTTCTCACTCTGGATGAGTGAGTTACAAGGACATTCAAACTGAGAAGCATAAGGCTGTCTAGGTCAGGAAGCACCTTGATTGACATTCATTCCATCCCGCGAAGCAGTTGTTCCTTCTACCAATAACTTAGCTGAAATGCAGTGAAGGAGTTTGTTTTAACAACTTTCGGAGTACTCCCCAAATCTGTTGCAAGTCAGAGTGGGCTGTATCATACTAAGTGTATGGTTTTTTTTGCTACTTGTTTGTGGGAAAGGACACTTGACTTGGTTTAAGGATTCCATGTATATAGCTTGGATATAATTAGGACTGGCCCATGTAATAAATTATATTGCACAACCCTGATCCTTGAAATGATAGAGTTAACCTTGATGGCTGGCAAAACCACAGTCCCCAACTTTCCTGTGTTTCAAAGCATGTTAAGGCTTTTCCTCAATGAAGGCTCTTGTTTCCTGCCTTCTTGATTAATCAGGGTGTCATAGGTTGCAAGGAGAAGCCAGGAGACTGGTGTTGAGAAGGATAACAACAGCCATGATGGAGTGGTGGACAATATTTGATGAACCAAGTGGTCTAATTCTGCTCCTATGCCTTACTCTCATTATGGAGAAAACAGGTTCCTTAAGGTTGTTATAACTGGGGCTGGTAGTGGGGATAAGCTCCCACTATTTATTATATGCTCCCAATGGCATAGGTCTCAAATAACTACTTAACAACCAAGTTCAGCTCCTGGTTTTCACTTGTAGCTTAGCTACTCAGCCCAGTGGAACCATTTCTACCTGACAGGAGACTGAGCAAAACTAGTTTTAAGGTGCCTTAAAACTACTTGCTTTGGACAGCCATGGTCGGTAGCTCATCTAGAAGAAAAAAAACTCTGATCTCAAACTTTGTGGCTATACCCACTCATGGGGAAGGCTTCAAGAGTAAGCCCCGAGGAGTTCCTAAGGCCCTATGTTAAGTTCAGTGCTGAGTGGTAACTCCTTTGCTGGCGCTGGTGAGAAACAGTATGATTTAAAATGAAATACAGAACAAATTAGAACATTACCAATATCACTAGAGTGCTGTAAAACTATTAGTTCGTAATGGTTACTGATGGAGGAATTCATCAAGTGTACACTGGTGTGATCTTTTGATTGATTTGCAAATAAACAAAATCAGCGCAGACACCTAGTGCAGATAATGGACTGCCTTCATTGCCTTCCTGCATGAAGTAGTGTCATAATCCAACAATAAATTTCCTGATTCCCATATCCATTGGCTGCACCAAGGTTGTTGTATTGGCAGGCAGAAATTCCAGCTGGATGTTTCTCAAACATTCTACATTAGGGTATACTGCACAATTGTGAAGAAGCAGAAGAATTTTGCTTGATTTCCGCTCCATATCCAACTCGTCAGCCATTTCTTAAAATATTTGGAAGTCATTCAAAGTTTCAAAGTATATTTTTTTATCAAAGTATGTATACAGTATACAGCCCTGAGATTTATCCTTTTGCAGGCAGCCACAAAACAAAACACCATGGAACCCAATTAAAGAAAATATCAAACACCCAACTTGTTGGGGGGGGGGGGGGCGAAAAAAGAACAAATCACAGGAACAGCAAAAAGCTAGCGAATAACATGTAGAGTATTGAACATCAAGCTGCAGGGTACACAAAACGGTCCAGGAATGACAGCTACTGAGTCAGTTCAGTTTAATGGTGTGTCAGTGACTCCAGGACTCAGTCACGGAGCCAGTTCCTTGCCAAAGTGCCTTGATCAAATCGCGCACGTAGCAAGAAAGAAAGAGAAACCAGAAGCACATGGAACATGAACTGCAGAGTCCTCCAAAAACAAGTCCACAACTGCAGGGTGTGTTCAGCGCTGAGGACGTTAAACTACAAACCTCAAAGGCCCACAGCCATGAGCCATGCTGCCAAGGCGATCGAACTTGAACCTTTTCCCATCAGCAGCAAGAGGGAAAGTGGTCAAACACAGGCAGAGGGTGCTGAACACCTGCTCGCCTTCTGCTGTTATCCTTGTCGATTTCAATCTTGTTCAACGCTCTCATTGGTGAGGAGCAATGGAGCCAGTCTTGGGTTTGTGTTCTACCATACTCTGCTCTGAACCTATGCAAGTTCCCCAGGAGGTAGCAAAAGCACCAGATTGCTCAGTCAGCCCAAAACATACATCAGCAAAATGGAAATTACAGGGTGCAGTTGATCGCAGTTCAGGAGAAGTGTATTCAAAAGATGTAGTTGTAGTAGTAGTTTTGTGAGGTGTCTGCAGGATGTTGCCATTGGTGGCTGGCATCATCTTGTCATCCACAAATTCTTTTTTCAAGATTCCAGATTCAAAAACTTTATTGTCATTCTAACCGTACATCAGCTCTGCAGGGCAGAATGAGACAGCGTTTCCCAGGAGCAGTGCAATCATAACATAACAAATGCAACACTAAATAATAAACATAACAATAAATGGTAAAACACAACAGCTACATGTCAGTTAAAAACAAGTTATAAGTGTCCAATGCAAGTTAAAAGTGTCCAAAGCAGAGTCGGGTAGAGCAGCTATTTAGCAGTCTGACTGCTTGTGGGAGGAAGCTGTTTAGTAGCCTTATGGTTTTAGTTTTGATTCTCCTGTAACGTTTACCTGATGGCAGAAGACCAAACAGTTCACGGAGAGGGTGTGAGGGGTCTTTAATGATGTACCGTGTCTTCTGGAGGCATCGACTCTGAAAGAGGTCTTGGACAGAAGGTAGGGAGACGCTAATAACCTCCTGTGCTCCCCTAACCACCCTCTGCAAGGCTTTTTTGTCGGCAGCACTGCAGCTGGAGTACCAGGTTGTGATGAAAAAGGTCAGCACACTCTCAACCATTTTTATTAGCATAGTACTCGATTGGTAAACTATCCATTCTTAGCCCCTTAAAGCGTTGCTGTTTAATGCTTTTCCCAACAACCAACAATTTATTTTTTATCAATTCCTGACGTATTTCAGCAACACAGCAAAGTTATGCGATCCATTGCTTTCTTGGAACCTGATCATGCTGCATGTTCGTAGCAAAGGGAACGATTCAGCATGCCATGATAAAAAATCCTGTTCCAATGGCATTGTAAATATCATCAGCACAAAAATTTGAAGCAATTCGGGGAGTTCTACAGATTTCCATGTTTCTACACTTTCAACATCAGCAATACCTTTTTTGCCATATGCTTTCTTGACTTTAATGTGGTGCCTATGTTTCCATCGAGACAACTATCTGTTGCTTTAAAGTCTTCGTGACCCAGCTTCTTAGTTAGCTCCTGTGACACGCATACCTTGTCCAATTACAATGTGAAACCACTGATTGAGAGCCTCTTCACCATTTGGATCCTTACCTTCACACTTTAGTTTTTGGGATGTTCACTGTTGTCTCTGCATAATGCCCAGTTCTTCTTGTGTTTATCTTGCTGATGTATCAAGTGTGCAATTGCAGATTTCAGCACTTCAGTTATCTCTGCCATCTGATGATGAGTGGTGTTAGGCACATGGCTTTTAATTTGGACCAGTAGGGTAACTCTTTTGGTAGTGTCAAATTGTTTCATGGCATTTTGGCAAGGATCTCAAAAATGTTTTTAAAAGTCAAATAAAAAAAAAAAATAAAAAAAATCACTGCTTTTTGAATTGGTGACCCTTGGCCCAATTGGATAACATAACACAAGCACACCCAACCTACACAACTGCTTGGTCTAAGCACAGTGCAGTGTTTAACAAGTGCACTTCACTGACCGCTTCCTGCCCCAATTAAGTGGGCTCGCATCCCAAATAAAAAAAGGAATCCCAGCTGTTTTCTCAATTTGTTTTTCTAAATAAACAGCCACCCGATTAACCGATAGCCCAATTAACAGGAATCCACTGTATTTAACTGATTTTATTTAATATCTTGCACATATTCCAAATTTTATGGTGAATTGTGAGTTGTGCTGAAGAGTCCAAGTAGTTCCAATAACAATAAGCCTCACTAGTTAATGGCAAAGCAATGGATTAATTGTAATTAAAATGTGTGTGAATGTATTTGCAAAGATATTTTTCACACAGCTTCCATTAGTAATTAATGTTGAAAGCCTCCATCAATTTTACTCATTAATTATAATAACAGAAACTTTTCCGAAAGAGCACATGTTTGATCATTGAAATTAAGACCTTATCCTCTGGATATTTATTCTAAACTAATTGAATTATGTATCTATGTACAAGTAGAAAAACCATTTTATGCAGTTGGATCATCACTTAATTAAACTATTTTCGTGTTGTTTACAGTGCACAGCTGGTTTATTCCTAAAGGTTGCCTGTTCCACAGCATGAACTTGATGCTTGTGCTGTAAACTAAATGTTAAACTTAGCATTTTTAACAGGAAAAGAAGTTTTTTTGCTTAATACAGGAGGAAATTGTCTCAACCCTGTAAGATACCAAAAGAAGCAATTACTTAATTTTTTCTACAAGTAGATTAAGTTATTGATGATACATAGAGCACAACTTTTCAGGGAATGTCTTAAAATTATTTCTTACACTTTTAAAGAATTCCACACATCAATATTTACAAATAGCTTGCTGTTGCTGTCAATGTCAATATTTTGACCTAGTTCCTGATCTGTGATTGCAGCAGCTCGGCCTGTAAAATAGACGTAGACAACTGTACTGTGCTACTGGTAAATAATGGCACGAATGTGAGTTTTACATCTCGGCTGCAAAAATGATATTTAAACTGCATTAGGTTATTTTTTAAACTTAATTCACTAAAATCATTGTATAATGGAACTATTTTCAACTCCCTTCTCAGCAGTTTGTTGATGAGCTTTACACATTATATAACTAGCATTATATCAAACATTTTAAAAAGCCTTGTAACAGGTCAATTTGAGTTTCTTTGAGGCACACCGTTGAAGACATTATTTCAATAAATGTACTTTTTCATAAAAAAATATACAGGAAACACATTAGTACATCATTACAGTATTTTTTTTTACATTGCTCCAATGCCAGTCATGTCGCCTTTTTAAACAAAGCACCCATAAAATGTATGCTTGGCTGTTGCACAGAGCCTGTCCTCTCAGTGTTCAGTGGCAAGAGGACCCTATGTTATACTCCTTTCCTCACAAACAGGAGAAAATTTGTAGATGCTGGAAATCCAAGTAATACATATAAGGCAACACAATACACACAAGGAACTCAGCAGGCCAGGCAGCATTTATGGGAAAAAGTACAGTCGACGTTTCGGGCTGAGACCTGCTTTTGTTGTGGCTGGACCAAGTTTAATTGCACTTAATCCAGACTTGTATTTTTGCACTCTGGAATGCTGACTACACTCATTCTTGGATGTGCCCTAGGCTAGCAGGTCAACAGGTTTGTGCAGTACAAAGTAGCTTGCACCTATTTGGTGATCTTCCAGCAGTAGTTGATGTTTATCTTAGTATGCTTCCATGGGAAGAGCCTGGAGTTCTGTGTGCACATGGTATGCCTCAACAGAGATCACTGTATCCTATTCCAGATCAACTTGGCAAAAGGAGAGAGAGAGAGAGAGAGAGAGAGCTGGGAATGAGTGTAACTATGCAGGACAAATTTGATGGGGCTTGTCCCACAGCCATCCAACCGAAGTCTTGTATGTATTATGGTGAGGCATTCTGCCTAATGACTTTGACATTCTGCCTGGAAAACCATCCCGCAAGATCCATTGTCCCCATCTCCTATGTGTCCTGCAGGAATTTCTGTGCTGACTGCTGCCTGATGGATTTGTGGTCAAAGGAAAGTTTCTGCAGAAACTTTTTCTGTGAAAGACAAGTAACACAGCAAGGTACAGCTGAACTGAATATTCCACTGCAATGTTCACCCTTTGCTACACTTGGGACAGGTACTATCTCAGCCTGTATTTGCCGTACAAGAGTTTTACAGACAAAGGTGCATAAGCACGGTGAGAATACCAGGGTCAGAGCCAATCACAAGAACGAAGTTGCATTTTTTGGCATCTGGATGACCGCTCCTCTGTTCCTGACTACCAAAAGTTGCCAGGAATCTTTTAGAGGAGTTGAGGGTATATGCTAAAGCTTACCTGGAGCAGACTGCCAACAAGGTTCAAGACATGAGAGTGGTGCTTCCTCTCAATGGCAGTCAAGAACCTGGTCACTAAGTGCAAAGTGCTTTTGGTATAGAGTAAATATGGTAAGGTCTATATTTCCTTTCTGTGCTGGTATGGTCACCTGGAGCATTTTTTTAACATTTAGAGATCCAGATGGATTTGTGTTTATTGGGTCATGATGTGCAAGACTCCAGAGAAAGGGGAAAAACATACTCAGTATATTTGAAAGGATGAATATTTTTCAGCTTCTGCTGGATCCTGTTGCACAATTCAATGGAAACTTCATCCTGACCACATTCTGGTGAGGCCAGATGCTTCCTGTGGCAAAGAAAAAGCTAATGAACAATTTATGCACCCTCCTCTAGCTCCTCGATCATTGATTCAGAGAAGTTTGGGGTTGTGTGGTTCAGCATATTTATCTAAAGTCAAAATGTATCACTCAGGTAAACTCTGTAGACAAAATAGTTTTGAGTTTTTAAAAAATACATTAAATAGCATAAATTCAGATTTTTATCTCAAATGAATTTATGAATGAATTTCAGTGTACAAATTATTTTCAAATCTGGTCATAATTGACTGTGATATTGCAAATTTGATGTGAGAAATACAAATTGTGTATGCTTTTAAAACGTGTTTGAGCATCAATTTGTTGCCAAATACACCTTCTGTCAGTTTTTTTCAGCAGATAAATTGAAATAACCAAAATATTCAGGTTAGCTTAGTCATGTAGCCATTTCCATTTCAGTTGTAAAGTTGTGATTTTTGTACTTCTAGGCATTGATTCACGGATTAAACAGACACTACTACTCTATCACTATCAATTATCGGAAGAATGAACTTGAACAAAAGGTAATTTTCATTATTTTAGTTTTGTACTTTTGATATGCATTTTTAGTATTTGCATTCCTTAGCACATTTAGCATGTGCTGTTTTAGGTTGGCAAGAAGTTAATGATGAATGGCTTTTCGCCCCTCACATGACCATAAACTAGCTAGGTTTGCTGTGTAATACGTGTAACATCTGTATTACCTTCTTTTCTCCCTTAGGTGGCCCACCCTTGTCACTTCAGTTTTGTGGGTTATGACCTGGTTAATGAAGCCAGTGATGAAGCTACAAGTGTTTCCGCAGTTGGGGCAGGAAGTGGGTGGCAATTTGTTGGTCTCCTTCCACTTCAGTGCACTCCCAGCATTTACCCTCGATGTTCATGGTACCATCTGGGATGCACCTTCTCCACTTTGAGTAGTTGTGAGCTGGGGCAGCTTGGCTACTGAAGTTTGGTAACCTTGGTTCTTGATTGAACAGCTTTCCATTAGTTCGAAAAGATCTGTGGGGAAACTTGTTGAAAGTGATGTGCACTGTTAAAGCATGAAAAATTGAGAATACTGATAGGCCATGACAAAGGTATGTTTGAGACCAGTCATAACTGAGGATGGTTCTAGTTAAATGGCTTGTATGCTGTTGTGAAACAAGTTAAAGGTGGAGACAAATTCTTTTAGGCAGCCAAATTTGATTAGGATGTTTTGTAGTCCTTTCCAAATGATGGACTTGAGGCTTTAGTGAGGTCGAAGGCAGACCAGTTGGTGCTAGTTCTTGCAGCTTCCCTTGAGGTTGTAATGAAGCAAAGAGTATATTCACTTATGGCGCATGATGGATGAAATCCACATTGTGATTCAGAGCACAATCCTTCAGCCACTGTCAATCATTTTCTCTTCTGTAGGCATAAAGGCTCCTGTGTAGTTACTAAAGTCAAATTTAATTTCTTTCTTGAAGATGGTTGTGATCTTCTGTTCATATATGGGCAATGAAACTCTGGAGTTGAGACTGGGTATTTCCATACTGAATTTTAAGATTTCAGCAGGGCTATTGTCTGCTCTAAAGATTATGGTATTTTTTGATAGCATATGGCTCCTTTGACTTAGTATCAATCAGGAGTAAGGACAAGCCTTGTCCAGGTAGGCTATCATGGAGACAAGTGCACTGGCATCAAGAACAGAGTATGATTGAGAAGGTCTTAGAAATTTTCTTTTCATCATTTCCTGAAGAGTTCATCCCACTTTTCTGGTTGTCAGTGTGATGGGGCCTTGGGTGTGGGGGACAAAGGGCTTCTGCATGCAAAGGCTGTTGGTGAGTTGATAACCTTCCTGTGTGCTCTTCATCCACCATCTGTACTTTAGGTCTGGGCTATCTGCTGGATCTCTACATTCAGGTGCTTGTAAAGTAATTTATTTTCTTTTCCCCAATGAACAAGATTTCGCTTGATGGTGACGGGTTTACTCTCTGGTGAAGGTAGGCAGATTCTCTGCTGCCTTGCTCATCTGTGGATCTCAGCCTGGACTTTATGACTATAACAACATTGACCTGGATTCTCCATAAAAAGCAATTATTAATTTAATGATGGGAGAGCTGAATTTCTTACGTGCTTCGTTGACTTTGTAGCTGTTTGGGAACATTGATCTTTTTCTGCACCTTGGACAGGTCTTCAATTGGCCTTGGAGAGTAACCAACAGCAGATGACTGTAACCGGCCAATATCGTTAGGATAGGTTGTGGGCCAATTTTGTTGAAAATCTTGTTGGTGACCTTTGGGTTACAAGTGACTCCCAATGGATTTTCTGAATAACCAAGAATGGAAATTGCTCTAAGTCTACCTCTGCTTGGTGTATATAGCATACCTTATAAGCCTGAAGGAAGGGTACTAAAATAGAGCATGGAGCACTGTGTTTCATACAAGGATTCAAAGGACATTTATAATCAAAGTATATATGCAGTATACCACCCTGAAATTGGTCTTACCATGAAACAAAGTAAGAGCATAGAACCTTTTCAAAGAAAATATCAAGCACCCAATATGCAAAAATAAGAGAACAAATTGTGTAAACATCAAAAAATGAGCGACTAACACAGAATATTAAACATCAAGCTGCAGAGTCCTAGGAATGTTCAGTTCAATTCACTTAATCAGTGTGTCATTCATTGACTGCAGTCCGCAGAGCCAGTCAGTGTTGAAATGCCCTGATCAAATTTGCAAGTTAAAAAAGGTGTAACCAGAAACACGTATAACATGAACTGCAGTGTCCACTAAAAACAACTCCATTCCACAAACCGCATCAATCAAACCTTGCCCAAGATCCAAGACACCACCAAGGTCACCATTAGTCACGTTACTCGCTGGCGCCATCTTGTGCAATAGATTACAGAGAATTCTTTTAAGTTTCAAAGCAACTTGTCTACTAAGCCAAGTGAATAAAAAGAGTTGATGCAAAATAAACTAGAAATAATCTAAGTTATCCAGAAGTTTGGTATTAATGTAGATTTAGGATCGAGTAATTAAACCATGAGAAACTTAATCTGTTTCCTTGATCAAGTAACAGAGAAGTTGTTCATCTTGATTTACAATTCTTCAGCTGATCTAGAAATGAATGATACAGCATCAAAGAAGAGCAGATTCCATATGGTGTCCTAATTTACAATGGTCAGCCATCCTTCATTTGGATATTTCACTAGAGTCACAGAGTGGTGAAACACCACAGCAGAGAAACAGGTCATGCGGTCCACCTAATCCGTGTCGAACTATTAACCTGCCTAGTCCCATCAACCTGTACCCTGACCATAGCCCTCCACACCACTCCCATCCATGTCCCTATCCAAATTTTTCTTAAATGTTGAAATTATTGAACCCATACCCACCACTTCTGCTGGCTGCTTATTCCACTCTTGACATCCTTTGAGTGCAGTTCGACCTTGCATTCTCTTTGAACATTTGACCTTTCACCCTTAACCCATGACTTCTACTTGTAGTCTCAGCAGGCTCAATGGAAAAAGCCTGCTTGCATTTGTCCTATCTATATCCCTCATAATGTTGTATGCCTTTATCAAATTTCCCTTCATTCTTCTACGCTCTAGGGAATAAAATCGTAACCTTTTCAATCTTTCCCTATAATTCAAGTCCTGGCAACATCCTTGTTAGTTTTCGTTGCACTGTTTCAATCTTATTGACATCTTTCCTGTAGGTAGGTGACCAAAAGTGCACACAATACAGTACTCCTACTTGGGCCTTACAACTTCAACATAACATCCCAACTTCTGTACTCAGTACTTTGATTGTTGAAGGCCAACATGTCAAAAGCTTTCTTTACCACTCTTATCTACCTATGATGCCACTTCAGAAGAATTATGGATTTGTATTCATGAGGTTCTTCTGTTCTACCACAGTCCTAAGTGTCCTGTGCAAGCTCACTGGGCAAGTCCTATCCTAGCTTGTCCTCTCAAAGTGCAGCAACCTTACACTTATCTGCATTAAATTCCATCTGCCATTCTTCAGTCCAGTTTTCCATTTGGTCCAGATCTCACTGCAAGCTTTGATAGCATTCATCAGTGTTTAATGCACCCTCTGTCTTGGTGTCAAATGCACATTTACTGATACAGTATAATTCATTATCCTCCAGATCATTGATATAAAACAACAATGGACCCAGAATTTATCACTGTGGCACATCACTAGTCACAGGTCTCTGGTCAGAGAGGCAACCATCTACGATCCCTCTCTGGTTTCTCCCATAAGGCCAATTTCTAATCTAATTTACTACCTCATCTTTAATGCAAATGACTGAACCTTCTTGAGCAACCTCCCATACAGGACCTCGTCAAATGCCTTGCTAAAGTCAATGTGGACAACATCCACTGCCTTGCCTTCATAAACTTCCCTGGTAACTTTCTCGATAAACTCTTATTAGATTGGTTAGACAGCACCAACTGTGCACAAAGCCATGTTGACTATCCCTAATCAGTCCCTATCTATCCAAATACTTATATATCCGGTCCCTTAGAATACTTTCCAGTAACTTATCCAGCACTGATGTCAGGCTCATTGTCCTGTCTTATTCTTCTAGAGTCTTGCTTAAACAGTGGAACAATATTAGCTATCATCCAATCCTCCAGCATCTCACCTAGGGCTAAGGATGTTTTTAAGTATCTCTGCTAGGGCCCCTGCAGTTTCTACACTAGCCTCCCACAGGGTCCAGTGGAACACTTTGTCAGGCCCTGGGAATTTATCCTCCCTAATTTGCCTTAGGACAGCAAACACCTCCTTTGTAATGTATATACGGTCTGTTACCTCACTGCTGCTTTGCCTTACTCCTATAGACTGTATGTCCATCTCTGGAGAAAATACAGATGGGAAAAAAATCTATTTAAGACTTCCTCCATCACTTTCAGCTCATTGCATAGATGACCAGTCAGATCTTCCAGAGGATTAATTTTGTTACTTGCTATCCTTTTGTTCTTAATATATCTGTAGAAGCCCTTTGGATTCACCTTTGCCTTGCCTGCTAGAACAACCTCATGCTTTATTTTCACCCTCCTGATTTCCTCCCTCAGTGCTCTTCTGCATTTTTTATACTTAAGTACCTCATATGTTCCTGCCTGTCTATAACTGCAATGCACCTCATTCTTGTTCTTAACCAGGGACTCAATATTTCTCAAAAACTAAGGTTCCTTAAACATTTTATCTGTGTCTTTTATTCTGACAGGACATAAAAACTCAGTACTCTAAAAATTTCACTTTTGAATGCCTCCCACTTACCAAGTGCACCTTTGCCAGAAGACAACCTGTCCCAATCCACATTTGCTAGTTCCTTTCTGATACCATGAAAATTGGCCTTTCTCCAATTTAGAATCGCAACCCAAGGGCCAGATTTATACTTCTCCATAATTATCTTGAAACTAATGACATTATGATCACTAAAGTGTTACCCTGCGAAAACTTGTCACCTAGCCTGTCTCATGCCTTAATAGTAGATCTAGTATCGCACTCTATTTACTGATTTCCAGAATACATTTGGCAAACTGTTTCCCACCCAGCCTTTTTAAAGTATGGGAGTCCCAATCAATACTTAAAATCATGTATTATCACAGCATTATGTTTCTTGCATCAGTGCACAATCTCTCTACAAATTTGCTGTTCTAAATCCCACATATTGTTCAGTGGTCTATAACATAATTCAGTTCTTAGTATTCTCAAGAGGGAGGGTGAGGAGCCGGATGTCGTGGTCCATGTAGGGACCAATGAAGTGGGTAGGAAGAGTGAGGAGTTCCTGAAAGGTGCGTTTAGGGAGTTGGGCGCCAAGTTAAAGGACAGGACCTCTAGGATAGCAATCTCAGGATTGCTACCAGTGCCACGTGCAGGTGGGTTTAGAAATAGTAAGATGGCGCAGATCAACAAGTGGCTGAAGACATGGTGCAGGAGGGAGGGCTTCAGATTTATAGATAATTTGGCAGTTTTCCAGGGAAGGAGGGACCTGTTCCAGCGGGACGATTTGCATCTGAACTGGAGGGGACAAATATTATCCCCTCTGAACTGGAGGGGACGACCCACCAGGGACAAGTTGCAGTGGTTGCGTCTCTGGCACCAAGACTGGACCCTCAGCTCAGAAGGGAGGGAGGGAAAAGAGGAGAGCAGTTGTGATAGGGGATTCGATAGGAGGAGGGAGGGCTTCAGATTTATAGATAATTGGGAAGGTGGGAACTGTTCTGGCAGGAGAGGGACAAATATTCTTGCAGGTAGGTTTGCTAGAGAGGCTCCAGTGGATTTAAATTAGATATGAGGGGGGGAGGGGAACCAGAGTGTAGGAACAGATGTATGGAAGAAGGAAGAAAAAGAAGATAGTAAAGTTCTTTGTACTGTTAGAGATAAACCGAGAGAAGAGGTGGAGAATTTCTTAAATGCATTTATTTTAATGCTAGGAGCATTGTAAGAAAGGTGGATGAGCTTAGAGCATGGATTGATACCTGGAAATATGATATTGTAGCTATTAGTGAAACATGGTTGCAGGAGGGGTGTGATTGGCAACTAAATATTCCTGGATTTCATTGCTTCAGGTGTGATAGAATCGAAGGGACAAGAGGGGGAGGTGTTGCGTTGCTTGTCAGAGAAAACATTACAGCGGTGCTCTGGCAGGATAGATTAGAGGGCTCGTCTAGCGAGGCTATTTGGGTGGAATTGAGGAAAGGGAAAGGTGTAGTAACACTTATAGGGGTATATTATAGACCACCTAATGGGGAGCGAGAATTGGAGGAGTAAATTTGCAAGGAGATAGCAGATATTTGTAGTAAGCACAGGGTTGCGATATCTACAATAAATATAGGCAGCATGGAGTAAATGAGGTGCTCGAGGAATATAAAGAATGTAAGAAGAATCTTAAAGAAATTAGAAAAGCTAAAAGAAGATACGAGGTTGCTTTGGCAAGTAAGTTGAAAATAAGTCCAAAGGTTTTCTGCAGTTATATTAATAGCAAAAGGATAGTGAGGGATAAAATTGGTCCCTTAGAGAATCAGAGTGGACAGCTATGTGTGGAGCCGGAAGAGATGGGGAAATTTTGAACAATTTCTTTTCTTCGCTATTCACTAAGGAGAAGGATATTGAATTGTGTAAGGTAAGGGAAACAAGTAGGGAAGTTATGGAAACTATGATGATTAAAGAGGAGGAAGTGCTGGCGCTTTTACGGAATATTAAAGTGGATAAATCTCTGGGTCCTGACAGGATATTCCCTAGGACCTTGAGGGAGGTTAGTGTAGAAATAGCAGGGGCTCTGACAGAAATATTTCAAATGTCATTAGAAACGGGGATGGTGCCGGAGGATTGGCGTATTGCTCATGTGGTTCCATTGTTTAAAAAGGGTTCTAAGAGTAAACCTAGCAATTATAGGCCTGTAAATTTGATGTCAGTGGTGGGTAAATTAATGGAAAGTATTCTTAAAGATCGTATATATAATTATCTGGATAGACAGGGTCTGATTAGGAACAGTCAACATGGATTTGTGCATGGAAGGTCATGTTTGACAAATCTTATTGAATTTTTTGAAGACGTTACGAGGAAAATTGATGAGGGTAAAGCAGTGGATGTTGTCTATATGGACTTCAGTAAGGCCTTTGACAAGGTTCTGTATGGAAGGTTAGTTAGGAAGGTTCAATCATTAGGTGTTAATATTGAAGTAGTAAAATGGATTCAACAGTGGCTGGATGGGAGATGCCAGAGTGTAGTGGTGGATAACTGTTTGTCAGGTTAGAGGCCGGTGACTAGTGGTGTGCTTCAGGGATCTGTACTTGGTCCAATGTTGTTTGTCATATACATTAATGATCTGGATGATGGGGTGGTAAATTGGTTTAGTAAGTATGCAGATGATACTAAGGTAGGTGGCATTGTGGATAATGAAGTAGGTTTTCAAAGTTTGCAGAGAGATTTAGGCCAGTTAGAAGAGTGAGCTGAGCGATGGCAGATGGAGTTTAATGCTGATAAGTGTGATGTGCTACATTTTGGTAGGAATAATCCAGATAGGACATAAATGGTAAATGGTAGGGCATTGAAGAATGCAGTAGAACAGAGTGATCTAGGAATAATGGTGCATAGTTCCCTGAAGGTGGAATCTCATGTGGATAGGGTGGTGAAGAAAGCTTTTGGTATGTTGGCCTTTATAAATCAGAGCATTGAGTATAGGAGTTGGGATGTAGTGTTGAAATTGTACAAGGCATTGGTAAGGCCAAATTTGGAGTATTGTGTACAGTTCTGGTCACCGAATTATAGGAAAGATGTCAACAAAATAGAGAGAGTACAGAGAAGATTTACTAGCATGTTACTTGGGTTTCAGCACCTAAGTTACAGGGAAAGATTGAACAAGTTAGGTCTTTATTCTTTGGAGCCTGGAAAGTTGAGGGAGGTCTTGATAGAGGTATTTAAAATTATGAGGGGGAGAGATAGAGTTGACGTGGATAGGCTTTTTCCATTGAGTGTAGGGGAGATTCAAACAAGAGGACATGAGTTGAGACTTGGGGGGCAAATGTTTAAGGGTAACACGAGGGGGAATTTCTTTACTCAGAGAGTGGTAGCTGTGTGGAATGAGCTTCTAGTAGAAGTGGTAGAGGCAGGTTCGGTATTGTCATTTAAAGCAAAATTGGATAGGTATATGGACAGGAAAGGCATGGAGGGTTATGGGTTTAGTGCGGGTCAGTGGGATTAGGTGAGAGTAAGCGTTCAGCACGGACTAGAAGGGCCAAGATGGCCTGTTTCCGTGCTGTAATTATATGGTTATATAATTCTATTAATGTAGTCCTCCCTTTTTTATTCCTCAGATTTACCCATACAGCCTCAGTAGATGAACTCTCCAGTCTGTATCCTGTTCTACCTGTGCAATAAGAAAGAAAGAAAATTTAAATAAAAAACCTGCCTCTCCTTGCCAATGCCTATGAAACCCCTTTTTACAGGGCATCTCTGGAGATGCAGGTTGTCAGCCCCTGGCTGACAAGCCAATGGACTCAGTGTTGAGAAAACCACTTTTCTCAAATTCCATACATCTAATGTCAATATGATTTGGGTCCCACCTGACCGGGAGAGCCGGGATGTTTCAACTACCTGCACCACAATCTGAGTGAATACTGTGTAAACATTGCCCACTTGCAATTACCCACCAGAAATAACAGTACAGTGCATGCAATTATAAAGAAAGTATATTTGGGAATTTCAGCTTTATCGAACAATTAGTAGGAAAAGAAAAAGCAAAGAAAATAGAAAGGGCAGTTAACACAGTCCTAATATGCACATAGGTTGGAGCTCATCTTGAAGTTGTCTTCATCTCGTGTCCTGGACCCACGGTCTGCATGAAAGCACACACCACCTTCCAAATATTTTTCGAAATACATCTCGAACAAATGGGCTCCTCCACAGGTGTATTGGCGCTCTTTCTTGAAGCAAAGCACCTTGTGCAACAGGGACTTTATCCTCAGCCATCTTCCCCCATTCTTCTCCCAGCTCCCACCATAAAGACATCGACTCACACCAGTGTCTGTCACAAAAACCCCTCTGCCCAGCATTCTCTAGAACCTTCTTCCAATTCTACCATCCTGTCTGGATGACACTACATTCCTAAGCATGAACATCACAACCCCTTATCTTTAGCTGAAAACGAAACATGCTGAAAGCAGAACAGGCAGCTCTTACAGAACTGCTAAAATGAAATACCTACAGCATTACAGTAAAAATCTTAACCAGGGCATTGCACCTATATGAGCCAAATCCTGAACTTCTCCACTGTAGCACTGACCCACTCACCCAACGGCCGCTCCCACTATCTTAATTGTTTGATAGGAAATTAAATAACCAGTGAAGAAAGGGTCATTAACTGAAATAACATAAGATCCCTGTGCATGTGTATTTTGAATCATTGTACCTTTTTTGAGTATGAGATTACTTCTGCAATTTTGTAATGATTCCATGCCCCCAAGTCAATAAGCAATAGAATGGAATGATGTGAGAATATCTTAATCATATTTTGGATAATGTAGTCTGCCAGTCTCTCAAAGGCCACCTTGGAACCAATCCAGCTGGAGCGTTAACTTACTCTCCTGTTCCCAAGAACGTATCCTTCTCAGGGGGATATTGATTAGACAACCAGAAAGAAATGGCTATTTGCTCAGTAGAGCTTAATACTTTTGTGCCATGCATTGGGGGCAACATAACAATTATGCAACAGAAGGATTGTCTCTTCTCATGTGATCACAGCACTGATGTAGAAACAGATGGAGCATTGGTCCTCTATGCTTAGCCAGGAGTGATACAGACAGTGCCTTCATGCAATACTTCCGACGATTGCATCCTCCAAATCTTCATTAACAGTGTAACATTCAACATGATTGTCGATGCCTTCAAATTCTAAATAGTTCCTAACTTGTTGGAGTGAAATCATTTCAATTTTACTCCAGCCCATTTTTGACATCGCCAAGCCTGAATGCTTGAAACTGCAGTGAGCAAAACAGTTGTGAATTGTCTACTGCTTATTTCTTGTCAACTGTCAGTGACAAAAATCAGTGCTTTTTAAGCAGAAGCACATGCAACTGATGTTATTTTAAAAATGTTCCCTCTAAGTTCGGTGTTGTATCAAACTGCCACGGAGTTTGCATGTACGATGCTAGTTAGAAACTGTTTGGCAACAGTCTCCTACCCCAATTAGGTGGCACTGTGTCCCAAATAAGTGAAGGTAATCCCAGCTATTTTCTTGATAAGTTTTTGTTCTTTAAGAGTTGGCCCAAATAAGTGGCTAGCCTGATTAACTGATGGCTTAATTAACTGGTGGCTTAATTAACTGGAATCCACTGTAGTTGAATAAATACCCAAAAGGAAAAAGTTTAAGGAATGAGAGCAATGTAGTTTGTATGATTGGAATGATGGTGGCTGCTTTGATATTAGTAATTTCACAGTTTATTAAATACTTAAAAAATTTTGGACCACTTATCCCACTCAATTCCCCCATTTTTCCTAATCCATTCTATTAATTCATTCATTCCTGTACAGCTCCAGAAAGTTCTGAAATGTAATATTGAGTCCATTTTGTACAGTTAGACCTTCATGTTTCGAACCTATTGATAGATATCTTATGGAGACCTAAATAAAAATGGAAGATAAAATATTTTCAGAGCTATGAGAAGTAGAGTAAGGGTCCATAAAGAATAATTGACTGAATTGCCTTCTTTTGAATTTGTTGCTCTTTGTTTCCTTAAGATCATGGAAAATTCTTATAATATTTTTACTTTTAAATTCTTAATTTTTTTTTGCATTCGTTTTTGGAAAAATAGTCAATCTTCTGAAAGCTCTGTGCTTGTGGAAAGAGATGTTTTGAAGATTCAGCCTCATTCTGCTTTAAAATACAGTGGCAAGAAAAAGTTTGTTAACCCTTTGCAATTACAGCTGGCCCTCCTTATCCGCGGGTTCCGCATGCGCGGATTCAATCAACTGCGGATCGGGAAAACCCGGAAGTTCTCTCTCCAGCCCTTGTTGTTTGAGCATGTACAGACTATTTTTTCTTGTCATTATTCTCTAAACAATACAGTTTAACAACTATTTACATAACATTTATGTTGTATTAGGTATTATAAATAATCTAGAGATGATTTAAAAGTACAGGCAGTCCCTGGATTATGAACAAGTTCCGTTCCTGAGTCCGACTTTAAGTTGGATTTGAAGTCTAAAATTGTTCTGATCGTTGACCGACTATAGCCTAACACTTTTCCAATGATCGATGGCGTTTCACCTCTTTCCGATCACTTTATTACTTCCACCTTATTTTCAATCGTGATTGTGATTATTTCCGAGAACAGAAACACTGCAGATTCAGAGCTGTGCCGGGTCCTAAAGACCACCGCACTGAGACGGGTTAAATAAAGTCCGGGGTTCCGCTGGGTCCTAAAGACCTGCACAGTGACAGGTTAAATAAGGGACTTGAGCATCCATGGGGAGTCTCGGAACCAATCCCCCGCGGATAAGGAGAGCCGACTGTACCTGGTTTCCTGCATTAATGCTCATAAAATGTGGTCTGATCTTCATCAAAGTCACAATAATAGACAAACACAATCTGCCTAAACTAATAACACAAGTAATTGTACTTTTCATGTCTTTATTGAACACATTGTTTAATCATTCCAGTCCAGTCTGGAAAAGGGTATGTGAACCTCTGTATTTAAGAACTGGTAGAACCTTCTTTAACAGTAATAACCCCACCAAAACATTTCCTGTAGCTGCAGATTAGACTTGCATAACAACAAAGAGGAATTTTAGACCATTGCTCCACACAAAATTGTTCCTGTTCATCAGTAACTCTGGGATTCCTTGCATGATCAGCCCTCTTCATGTCATCCCACAGCATCTGAATTAGGTTAAGGCCTGGACTCTGACCTGCCTATTCCAAAACATAAATTTTCTTCTTTTTTAACCATTCTGTTACTGATTTACTCTTGTGTTTTGGATCATTGTCTTGTTGCATCATCCAACTTCTGTTAACCTTCAGGTGAAGGACTGCTACCCTGACATTCTCCTGTAAAATATACTGATACAATTTTGAATTTACTGTTTCCTCAACGATTGCAAGCTATCCAGGCCCTGAGACAGCAAAGCAGCCCCAAACCATGATGCTCTTTCCACCATGCTTCACAGTTGGGATGAGGTTTTGGTATTGGTGTGCTGTGCCCCTTTTCCTCCAAACATAGCAGTGTGCATTTCTGCCAAAAAGTTCAACTTTTGTCTCATCTGTCCACAGAACCTCATCCCACAAGCATTGTGGAACATCTAAGTGGTCTTTCGCAAACTTGAGATGTGCAGCAATGTTTTTCTTTTTGGGGAGCAGTAGGTTCCTCTTTGGTGTTCTTCCATGAACACCATTCTTGTTCAGTATTTTACTTATAGTAGGCACATGAACAGAGATTTTTGCAAATAGTAGAGATTTCTGTTGCCCTTGGGTTCTTTTCACCTCCTTCAGCATTGCACGTTGTGCTCTTGGTGTGATCTTTGCAGAACACCCACTCCTAGGGAGAGTAGCAACAGAAATGAATTTCCTCCAGTTGTAGACTGTGGACTGATGAACACTCAGGTCTTTAGAAATACTTTTGTAGCATATTCCACCTTCATGCATCTCTACAGTTTTTCTTCTCAGGTCATCAGGTGATCATGCTGATGATCACTGGCCACCACTGATAATAGTCATATAAATTACATTGCTCTCAGTGACTTTCTGATGATAATCAGAAAGTTGTTTTGATCAAGGCATGGTGCACTTGAACACATTTTTCTTGAGAAGATCAGGCTCTGTCAGTAACCTGACCTTGTGTGTCTTTTTTTAAAGGGCAGGGCACCTTTACAACCCACACTTCCAATCTCATCTCATTGATTAGAACATCTAACTCCAAATAGTTTTTGTAGAAGGCATTACCCCAGAGGTTCACATACTTTTTTTGAACTTGGACTGTATTATTTAAATGTAGTACTCAGTATTGACGAGAAGAACAACAGTAGTTCGTGTGTTGTTAGTTTAGATAGATCGTGTTTGTCTATCACTGTGACTTAGATGAAGATCAGACCATATTTTATGAGTAATTAATGCAGAAAACCAGGTAATTGCAAATGGTTCAGAAACTAACTATATATGTTCTATTTTCATATGATTACATTAATATTGCTTTATGAAAAACAAGCGATATAAATACAGCTGTATCCCAATTTACAAATACTTTGTCATTAGGTGAAATTTGAGATGGGTGCAGAAGAGAAAGCTGAAGCATTTGCGAGCATCTTCAGCCAGGAAGTGCCGAGTAGATGATCCATCTTGGTCTCCTCCAGTGATCATCAGCATGATAGATGCCAGTCCTCAGCCAATTCTCTTTGCTCCATGTGATATCAAGAAACAGCTGAAGGCTTTGGAAACAGCAAAGGCTTATTATTGAACGATATTCTGGCAATAGTACTGAAGACTTGAGCTCCAGGGCTTGCTGTGCCCTTGTCCAAGCTATTCCACAGCAGCTCCAACTCTGGCATCTACCGGAGAATGAGAAAAACAATCCACTTAGACGCAGGACAAATCCAATTACTATCCCATTAGTCTGCTCTTTATTATCAGCATAGTAATGAAAAGGATAACCAATAGTGCCATCAAGTGACGATTTGGCTTTTGCCAAAGTCACAGAATTGAGGAAGGCTTCTGCTGGTTGGAAACAAACCTAGTACATAAATGAAGATGGTTGTGGGTCAATCATCTCTGGCACTGGATGTTTCTGTAAGAGTTCCTCAAAGTAGTGTCCCAGACCCAACCATCTCCAGTTGATTCATCAGCGATCTTCCTTCAGTTATAAGGTCAGATGTTTGCTGATGACTGCACAATATTCAGCAGTGTTTGCAACTCAACACTTGCAAAGCAACAAGACCTGGACAGTATCCAGGCTGGACTGATGGATGACAAGAAATATTTTTGCTATACAAATACTGGGCAGTGACAAGTGTAAGTTCAACTGTTAGCTGCTGTTGTTCAGTGGTATTACAATCATTGATACCATCAATTGCATTACCACCATTCTTAGTATCTTGGGGCTCACCTTTGACCATAAATTGCACAGGAGTAGCCACTTACACAATGTAGCTCCATGAAGGTCAAAGGCTAGGAATCCTGCATCAAGTAACTCATCTCTTAATTCCCCAAAGCCTGTCCACCATCTATAAAGTTCAAGTTAGGAGTGTGATGGAATGGTGTCCACTTGCCTGGATGATTGCAGCTTTAGCATTCAAGAACTATACAGACAGAGCAGCCAGCTGGATAGACATCACATCCACAGCCATTTATTTACTCACTCCACCACTAATGCAAAGTCACAACAGTAGCACCAATCGCAGTATATAGACATTGGTTAAATGCAGGAGGGGAGGTTGGCTGATATTTGGCCTGCAGTTAACATGAGGGTGCACCCTCCCACCCTCATTAACCTCGTACAAAGTAAGCAGCATGATTCCGGAGTCTTAACCTCATGAAAGAATGGAAACTAATTTCAGTGGAGTAATATAAACCATTCCATCTTGACCAACATTTAACCCAAGATGACTTTTTATATACTTCTGTTTTCTGAGTGATCTTTACACTTAATGTTGAGGTGCAGTACAGAAACAATGTCCTAAAATGCAAAACTGTTAAACATAACAAATCACCACGTGTCTAATATGAGACAGATATTCGTAGCCCTTTGAAAAGCAATGATGAACAAATGGAGAGGGAAATGTGAAGGAAAAAAAATCATCAATTGCAGTGTGGGTTCAGTTTTTCCCTGAGAGCAGGAAGAGTGGTACTCAGCTGGCCAGACAGAAAACTGGGGAGATCTCTGCTGTACATCTGCTTTTTGCTACTTTAAAATTACTGATAACTATGTTTTGCCTGTATTGAATATATTGTACATGCAAATAAAACCAACATACAAAATAGACAACAACCAACCAAAAATAAAGTAATTCTTCTGACTAGTCAACAGAGCCCATTTTACAGTTTTAGAATTGTTAAACTGAAGAATTGCTCCTGACTGTTACACACATTCCTTCTCTGCACACAATGGCCCTTCCCAAGGATGCACGTACTTCCTTCCCTATCTAACTACGTGTGCTCTCCCTCCCATCCACTGCTTGTTCTGTTCTTCCCCCCCCCCCCCTTTCCCTGCCTGCAGGCATCCACAGCCTATGCCCTATCCCACTGGCTTCCACTCTTCCAACCCCACATGCAACTGTCCAGTCTCTTGCAGATTGCCTACTCGCTCCCTCCCTCCTGCCCTCACTAACCTCCCCCAACTCCTTACAATTTTTTTTCACGGCTGGGTTTCCATTGCACTTAGAGACAATTGATAAGGAAGGTTTCTGATTGCAGAATGTGGGCTGTTCAATACAGACTTTTCTACACAGTGATTTAGTGGTTAGTGTTGATGGTTAAAAGTAATGGTGTGTAAAGTACGCCATATTCTTGATTATGATCACAGGAATTCAATTGCCTGGCACACTAAAACAATCTTGTTTTGCACAACTGTATACAGAATTTGTGTTTAGGAGCACATGGGATCATTGAATTATTTAACATTTCTAGGGGCAGTTTTTAAAAAATTTATTCGTGCTGGAATTTTCTTTACTGCTGTTCAATAAACAGGTTACCTTTGCTTTTATTCATCACTGCAGATGTTGTTGAACTTGCATAAAAAAAGTTGGATGGAAGGACTGACACTTCAGGACTACAGTGAGCATTGTAAACTTAATGAAACTGTTGTGAAAGAAATGCTAGAATTGGCAAAGAACTACAATAAGGTAAAGGAAGAAATCCTACACTGCTCTGTAGAATAAATATATTGTACATCAGAAATACTTCCTCTTTTATTTTTGAACTTTACAGTAATTTTTTATAGGATGTTTTGAGATAAACTATGTACACAAATATTTTTCTCTGACAGGCTGTGGAAGAAGAGGATAAAATGACTCCTGAACAACTAGCAATTAAAAATGTTGGAAAACAAGTGAGTATGGACTATCTGAATGATAATTTCACATAATCAGTTTAATTATACACAATTTGATGATTAGGGTGAATTGTATTTGAATACAGCCCCTTAACTTTTAAGATGTTGGATGAAAATTGTATGAACTTCCATACAGAACAACGAATAATGTACATTTATGTAGAACATCTTGCACGTCTTCTAGAACACCATATAACAATTATAACAATTACAGCATGGGAGGAGGCCATCTTGGCCTTTCTAGTCCGTGCCGAACGCTTACTCTCACACACACAAAGCATTTTTATTGAATGAAGTATTGTAAGTATATTTTACATACAACAAATTGCCATAAAGTGCAAGGTGATAATGGCTAGATATTCTGTTAATGGAAAGTTTCTTTAGGGATAAGAGTTATCTAGGACTCGGGACAACTCCCCAATTCTTTGATAGTGTCTTGAGATCTTCTAAGTCCACGTGACAGTGCAGATGGGCCCTTGGTGTAACAGTACAATATTCTTTCTCAGTTAAGCATCAGCCTAGTCTTTTTTGCTCAAGGTTCTGGATTGTGATTTGAGCAGGAAATTTCCTGAAAGGCATGCTTCCAACCATCACCTTTATTACTACAGATGTCAAATCTTCTTTGACATTGATCTTTTGTATAATGGAAATTGATCTATGTTGGTAATGTTTAGCCTCAAATTAAGCTCATAACACCTACGAGAGTTGGTGTGACGAGATGATGTACCAATACATCATAACTTGATATATTTTATGAGAACTTCCTCCAACCACATTGTCTGAAATACTTTCTGAGACAGAGCATTTTATTCTGTACTAAAGTTTTCTAAGAATGCTTCTACCTTGTCATGCATTTTAGTTGAGTAAACTTCATTATTGACATCAACAATGGAAAGATAGCCTGTGCGTTTTCATGCTATCAGTACCCTTAATGATTTGAAACAAAACTTTTGTTTCATCTTCATGTTGTTCTTTGCTGTTGTGAAAGTTATCATTTTACTGCAGATCTTTTCAAGTAAATGTAGATGCTCATTCTGAGCAATCTGCCATTCTATGATAGTGTTTTACATATGGTTTAATTACTTTTTAAATTTTATAAATAATGACTTCTCTCATCCTTTGTCTTCATTTTCAAGTCCATAATGCTTGTCCTTTTTTAGTAGGCTTTACAGTTCCTGAAGTTTACATCCTTCAGTACTGTTCCGTTTAGACCATGGGTTCCCAATCTGGGGTCCACAGTCCCCTCAATTAATGGTAAGGCTCCACTGCATAAAATAAGATTAGGAACCCCTAATTTGGACTATTTCCCCCAAATTATGCGCAATTTGAAGTTTTCCTAATTCTGATGATCATGGAGTATAGACCACAGAAACTGATCTTTTGGCTATCGTGTCTATGCTGACCATTGGCACTTGGTCTGTAGCATTCTATGTCTTGGCAACTTAAGTGCTTGTCTAGATACTTAATAAGCGTGAGAAAACCAACTTCCATCACTGCACTTCAGGTTCCATCCACCCTCTAGGTCAGGGGGTTCTAACCTTTTTTTTTTGCTATGGATGCTTACCATTAACTGAGGGGTCCTTGGACCCTAGGTTGGAAGTCCCTGCTCTTGGTGGAAAAAAATCTTCCTCTCTCCTTGCCCTAAATCTTTGCCCTCTAGTTTACAACACCTGTGTTATACATTAAAAAAAAATCCTGCTATCTACCCTCCCTATGCCCCTCCTCTTCCCCTGCTCCAAGGAAAACAAGCCCAGCCTCTCCTCATAAGTGAATCGCTCCAGGTATATTCTTCTGCTCCTTTCTTCTATCTAGAGTGGTGACTGGAACTGTACACACTGTTCCAACTATGATTTAACCATTTTTTAAAAACAATAGCACAACCTTACTACTTTTATTAAATTCAGTGCCATTGCTCTGAAATTGCTGGTAGTTATAAGAATAATGGGGTTGTATTAATAGGAGCACAAACGTGAGAAAATCTGCAGATGTTGAAAATCCAAAGCAACAAAATGCTGGAGGAACTCAGCAGGTCAGGTAGCATCTGTGGAAAAGAGTAAACAGTCGACATTTTGGACTGAGACCCTTCATCAGGACTCATTGACATTTAAATAACATTTTTATAGCCAAGGAATACTCTTGATCCTGACCTCCTAAATAATGTACAATGGTGCCAGAAAGTTTGTGAACCCTGTAGAATTTTCTCTACTTCTGCATAAATATGACCTAAAATGTGATAAGATATTCACGTAAATCCAAAAACTAGATAAGACAGCTTAATTAAATAACACCAGAAATTATACTTCATTTATTTATTGAGGGAAATTGATCCAGTATTACATGTATTTGTTGGATAAAGAATGTGAACCTCTGAGGCAATGCCTTTTGCAAAAGCTATTTGGAATCGGGTGTTCCAATCAATGATATGAGATTAGAGGTGTGGGTTGAGAGGTGGCCTGCCCTTTTTTAAAAAAAAGAGACACACAAGTCAGGTTACTGACAGAGCCTGTTCTTCTCAAGAAAGATCTGTTCATGTGCACCATGCCTCAATTAAAACAACTTCCAAGGACCTTAGAAGAAGAATTGTAGAGATGCAGGAAGCTGGAAAGAGCTTCAAAAGCATCTCTAAAGACCTGAGTGTTCATCAGTCTACAAATTGTCTACAAGTGGAGGAATTTCAATACTGTTGCTACTCTTCCTAGGAGTGGGCGTCCTGTAAAAATCACACCAAGAGTACAACGTCCAATGCTGAAGGAAGTGAAAAAGAACCCACCTGCTGAAGTCTCTGTTCATGTGTCCAGTACAAGAAAAACAGGACAAGAATGGTGTTCCTGGAAGAACACCACGGAGAAATCAACTGCTCTCCAAAAGAAAACATTGCTGCACATCTCAAGTTTGCAGAAGACCACCTGGATGCTCCCCAATGCTTCTGGAATTGTGTTCCCTGGATAGATGAGACAAAAGTTGAACTTATTGGCAGAAGTGCACATTGCTACGTTTGGAGGAAAAAGGGCACTGCACACCAACAGCAAAGCCTCATACCCACTGTGAAGCATGGTGGAGGGAGCATCATGTTTTGGGGCTGCTTTGCTGCCTCAGAGCCCAGACAGCCTGCAATTGTTGAGGGAACAAGGAATTCAAAAGTATATTAAAACATTTTAGAAGAGATTGTCAGGGTAGCAGTCCATCACCTGGAGCTTAATAGAAGTTGGATAATGCAACAAGACAATGATCAGAAAGACGAAGGCAAATGCCTCAAAAGCATTTCAGGATGTATATTGTATGCATTTCTCTGACATTAAATTGCACCTTGAAACCTTTGAAAGGTAAATCAACAGAAGAATGGTGAAAAACGATGAAAATTTGTGCTTTGGAATGGCTGAGTCAAAGTCCTGACCGTAATCCTATAGAAATGTTGTGCAAGGACCTGAAGCGAACAGTTCATGCAGGGGAGCCCATCAACATCCTAGAGTTGAAGCAGTTTTGTAAGGAGAAATGGACTAAAATTTCTCCCAAGCTGGTGTGCAGGTCTGATCAGCGGTTGTTGGAAATGTTTGGTTGAAGTTATTACTGTATGGTGGTGGGGGGGGGGGGGGTGGTCACACTAGTTACTGAAAGTAAAGGTTGACATACTTTTTCCAATAAATACATGTAACATTACATCATTTCTCACAATAAATAAATGAGCAAGTGTAATGTTTTTTTGTGTTATTTATTTAATTGGGCTCTCTTTATCTAGTTTTCAGACTTGGGTGAAGATCTGACCACATTTTTGGTCATATTTATGTAGAAATAGTGAAAATTGTACAGGGTTCACCAACTTTCTAGCACCACTCTATAGTTCCTTCTTTCTCTTTGACCAGAGCCTCAATACCTCTTGTCAGTCAAGGTTCCCTGAACTTGCCAGGTTTACCCTTCATCAATACACGAACACGTTGCTCCTGGACACTTGCTATTACAGTTTTAGAAGCCTTCCACTTGCCATTCATTCCTTTCCCTTCAAACAGACTCACCCAATCAATCTCTGCTTGATCCAGTCTTGATGAAGGGTCTTGGCCCAAAACATTGACAGTTTACTCTTTTCCACAGATGCTGCCTGACCTGCTGAGTTCCTCCAGCATTTGATGCGTGTTGCCTTGCATCAATAGGAGATGTTTTCCCTGGTGTTGACTGGACCACCCAGTGTAAATGGCCTGAAGTGGGTGGAATTTGTCAAATTTGTCCCGGAAGACTCCTGAGTCAATTCAATGCCTTTAAAAAGCACTCAATAGACAATAGGTGCAGGAGTAGGCCATTCGGCCCTTTGAGCCAGCACCACCATTCACTGTGATCGTGGCCGATCATCCACAGTCAGTACCCCGTTCCTGCCTTCTCCCCATATCCCTTGACTCCACTATCTTTAAGAGCTCTATCTAACTCTTTCGTGAAAGCATCCAGAGAATTGGCCTCCACTGCCTTCTGAGGCAGAGCATTCCTCAGCATTCACCCCCCTTGGAAGTTTTCATGTTTTCTTGTCTTACAATATTGAATCACTGTGGATTTAATTTGGCTTTTTTGACACTGATCAACAGAAAAAGACTTGTATCAAAGTGAAAACAGATCTCTACAAAGTGATTTAAATTAATTACAAATACAAAGCACAAAAAATTGATTGAATAAAGATTCACCCTTTAAGTCAGTATTTAGTAGATGCACTTTGAGTCTGTGTGGATAGATCCCTATCAGCTTTGGACATCTGGACATTATAATTTTCCCTCATTCTTCTTTACAAAACTGCTCAAACTCTGTCAGATTGCACAGTGATTGTGTGTGAATTACCCTTTTCAAGTCCAGCCACAAATTCTTAAGTGGATTGAGGTCTGGACTCTGACTTGGCCACTGCAGGACATTAACTTTGTTGTTTTTAAGGCATTCCTGTGTAGCTTTGGCTTTATGCTTGGGGACATTATCTTGCTGGAAAACATATCTTTTCCCAAGTTTCAGTTCTCTTGTAGACTGCATCAGGTTTTCCTCCAGGCTTTCCCTGTATTTTGCTGCATTCATTTTACCCTTTACTTCCACAAGCCTTCCCAGGGCCTGCTACAGTGAAGCATCCCCACAGCATGATGCAGCCACTACTATGCTTCATGGTAGGGATAGTGTGTTTTCGATGATGTATAGTGTTTGGCTTACACCAAATATAGCGTTTAGTCTGATGGCCAGAAAGCTCAATTTTGTTTTCATCAAACCATAGAACCTTTTTCCAGATGATGTCAGAGTCTCTCATGTGCCTTTTGGAAAACTCTAGCCAAGATTTCATGTGAGTTTTTTTTTCAACAGTGGCTTTCTCTTTGTCACTTTCCCATAAAACTGTGACTGGTGAAGCTCCTGGGCAACAGTTGTTGTATGTGCAGTCTCTCCCATCTCAGCCACTGAAGCTTGTAACTCCCCCAGAATTGTCATGGCCTCCCTCACTAGTCCCCTTCTTGCATGGTCACTGAGTTTCTGAGGACAGCCTGCTCTCAGCTGATTTACAGCTGTGCCATATTCTTTCCATTTCTTGATGCTTGACTTGACTGTACTCTGAGGGATATTCAGTGACTTGGAATTTTTCTTGTATCCATCTCCTGACCTGTGCTATTCAATATCCTTTTTGTGGAGGTTCTAGGGGTGTTATTTTATCTTCATGGTGTAGTTTTTGCCAGGATACTGACTCAGCAGTTGGACCTTCCAGATACAGGTGTCTTTTTACTATAGTCAGTTGAAACACTTTGACTGCATGCAAGCCTCCTAAGACAGATATCCATTTAACTAATTATGTGACTTCTAAAACCAACTGGATGCATCAGTGATGATTTGGTATGTCATATTCAAGGGGCGGGGGGTTTGGGGGAGGGGTGAATAATTTGCAATTTTGTGTTTTATATTTGTGATTAATTTAGATCACACTGTGGAGATGTGTTTTCACTTTGATACAAGAGTTTCTTTTTCTGTTGATCAATGTCAAAAAAGCCTAATTAAATCCACTGTGATTGAATGTTGTAAGACAATAAAACATGAAAACTTCCAAGGGGGGTGAATATTTTTGATAGGCACTGTACACAGAGGGCCCTATTCAGAGGGTACAATACTGGACCTCTTCTTAGGGAAGAGGCAGGGCAAGTAACTGAAGTGGCAGTCAGGAACTCTTTGGCTCCAGTGACAATAATTCTATTAGTTTTGTGATATTTATGAATGAAAAGTATATGGCAGACCAAAAGGTTAGGATCCTAAACTGTAGCATGGCTTAATTTTGGGGAATTTAGACTGGATCTAGCAGATTGGGTGAGTCTGTTTGAAGGGAAAGGAATGAATGGTAAGTGGGAGCTTTTTAAAACGGTGATAGCAAGTGACAAAGAGCAACATGTTCCTGTTATGATGAAAGGTAAACCTGGCAAATTCAGGGAACCTTGACGAGAGGCATTGAGGGTCTGGTCAAAAAAGAAAGAAGGAACTATACGTTGGATTTAGGAGGTCAGGATCAAGTGAATCCCTTAGCTATAAAAAAGTTAAGAAAGAGTGTATGAGATGGATTTGGTTAAGGAAAATCCCAGGAGCTTCTATAACATATTGAGAGTACAAGGGTATCTAGAAAGAGAAAGTAACCAATGTAAATTGACAAGATTTGATCAGTAAGTTTGTGATTGACATGGTCATGATATTGATAGTGAAGAAGATTATCATAGATTATATATGGATCCTGATCAGTTAGGGAAGGGAGCTAAGGTGTGGCAAAGGAAATTCAATACAGATTAATGTGAGCTGATGTGTTTTGGAAAGTCAAACAAGTGTAGGCTTACACTATGAATGGTAGGGCACTGGGGAGTCTATAATGGAATAGGAGTTCATGTACATCTTTCAGTGAAAACAGCATCAAGGGTAGACGGTGGTGAAAAAGGCATTTAGCACGCTGACCTTTATCAGACAGGTACTGAATGTAGGAGTGGGGACATTAATTTTGCAGTTGTATAGATCATTAATGAGGCTGCACTTGGAGCACTGTACACTTTTGGGTACCCTGTTATAAGATAAATTGGAAAGAGTGCAGACAAGATTTATGAGGATGTTGACAGGACTGGAGGGCCTTGGGTATAGGGAGAGGATGTCTAGGCTTGGTCATTCCTTGGAATGTGAGGGAATGAGGAGTAACCTCAGAGAATTGTTTAAAATGATGTAACACAGAGATAATGTGAGAAGGAGCAGTCCTTTCCCCAGGATAGGGAAGTCTACAGCTTGGGGGGGGGGGGGGGGCACAGATTTAGGTTGAGAAGGGAAAGATTTAAAAGAGATCTGAAGGGGACATTTTCACACAGAGGGTGGTGAGTATTTGAATGAGCTGCCAGTAGAAATGTTTGAGGTAAGTACAATACTGTCATTTAAGAAGCACTTGTATAGTTATGTGCCAAGAAAGGGCTTGGAGGAACATGGGCTGAATTGGGACTAGCTGGGTGGGCACTGTGGTTGGCAAGGACTGAAGGGTCTGTATCCACACTGTATTGCTCCTTGATTCTATGACCCCTGTTCCGAAGAAAATTGGAAATGCAAAGGAAAAAAGAAGTTTTACATCATATATTCTGCTGCTTTCTGCCAGTGTGTAAGGTCAACAAGTGTGGAGACATTACTCCACACTTAACCTTAACCTAAATTCTGAGAAATTAAGCATCAGAGGAGGCTGGAAAGAGCTGAACTATGCTCATCAATAATCACGTTTTACAGATGCGCAGTTGAGAGCATCGTAACATACTGCAAAACTGTGTAGTATAGAAACTGCTGCAGTGGATAGGAACCAGCCCACCTGCTGTCAAGGTCATATTTACAGAAAGGTGCCTGAAAAAGGCCAGCAATATCAAGAAGGATCTCACCCACCCTGCTCATGGACTGTTTGTCCCACTCCCATCAGGAAAGAGCATCCACACCAAGACCACTAGGCTCAAAAACAGTTACTTCCACCAAGCCATCAGGCTGGTCAATACCTTCGCCCATTAACCCATCCCACCACTACATACTCATCAGCCACTTCTGCACATGCTGTCACTTTATGTGAATACAGTGTCTATGTATACAAGCTAATCGATGTACGGTATAGACATCCACACTCCGCTGTATGTTGTGTTTTATAAGATTGCTTTTATATTTATTGTGTTTTTGTTTTTTTTATTATGTTCTTCATGCTTATTGTGTTTTATTAATGCTGCAGTAGATCCGGAGTAATAATCATTTTGTTCTCCTGTACACTCGTGTACTGAAGAATGACAGTAAACGATCTTGAATCTAAGACCTATTCAAATTTAATGTACTGCATTTATTGCTGACAATGTGGTCTTTTCTACATTGGAGATGCAAACCACAACATGGTGGACTAAAGGGCTCATACTGTGCTGTACATGTGTGTTCTACATTCAAAATTAGATGATTACTTTGCAGAGCTCCTGAATTCAGCTTGCAGGGGCAAGTTTGAGTTTCCTGTTGCTTGACACTTCATTCTCCATTCAGCACTGCTATTGCAAAATTCATTGTAAGCTTGAAGAATAGCTTCTCATTTGTCTGGTTTCATTGCAGCCTTATAGACTCAGTATCAATTTTCACAACTTTAACTTTCTTTCATGAACCATTTCTGTTTTTGGTCATCCATCTGTAATATTGGCCCAGTTTTTCTTTCTTCATTAATATAGCCTGACCTGCTACGGACTTCCAGACAATATGCTCAGAAGAACTCAGCAGACTGAGCAGCATCTCTGAGAGGAAAGGAATTTTCAACATTCTGGATTAAAACCTTACGTCAACCAAAATGTCAGCAGTTCCTTTACTCCCACAGATGCTGCTTGACCTACTGAGCTCTTCCAGTAAATTGTTTGTTGCTTATGATTCCAGCATCTACAACCTCTTGTGTCTCCTGCTGCGGATTTCCTATCAATCTGCATTGTGTTCTAGCTGAGTAAATACCCTCATTTCACAGCTTCTGTGTTCCTTCATAAGCTTATGAATTCATATCTCTCTAACTGACCCCATAAGCCTCTCAACTGAATTACTTTTGTCTTATTCCCATGTTTTGTTCGCAATTCCTTCACCACCCTTTCTGCAAAAGTAACCTATTTTCTTATCATTCCTAATTATGACCATGAGTATTTGACCTGAAATTTTCACTTTGTTTCTCTTTCCACGTATAAAGCCTGACTTGTTGAGTGTAGTACAAATAAAGGGGTTGTTCTTCAATTATGCACCATCTAGAGATCTGTGTGCAACATTGATCTCTTTATTTAAGGAAGAGTGTTAAAGCACTGGAAGCAACTCAGGAATGTTTCAGAATGAGCAGATTGTCTTATGAGCAAAGATGGATTATGTGAGACTTGCATTCACTGACATTTAATAGGGCAAGAGGCAGATTTATTTAAATAGATAACACCCTGCAGAGCCTTGTCAAGGTGGATGTGGAGAGAATGCTTCTTTGTGAACAAATTTAGAAATAGGAATCACTCTTTCAATATAAGATGTCACTCATTTAGGATAGATTTTTCTTCCTTTGAGGTTGAGAAGTATTTTCTCAAAGGGCAATATATGTATACTCTGAATATTTTTAAGACAAAGATGGATACATTTTGCTCTACAAGGTGGTGAAAGGTTACTGGAGATAGGCAGGCATGCAGAGCTGGAATCATGTGGCAAGGAAAGAAGCACTGGCTGAACGCAGAGGTACACTTTGTACTAAAAGCCTGGGATGCTGCTGCCTTTAAGTCTGGAGACAGAACAGCTCTCAGAGCAGACAGGAGAAATCTCATCTTGTGCATTGAGGGTAAAGACCCCCACACACAAAAAAATCAGGAACAACTAGCTGATTATGATCCCCAGCTTATGTGGCTGGGCATCGAGGGCATTTCTGACTATGCAAGGGAAAACAGGGGTGCCAGAAATGACTGTACCACTGACACCTCCCTCCCTGAGGCTCAATGATGCATAAAACAACTTTTACGCATGCGTCAAGGCATACAACACAACACAGGTCACAAAAGCCACCTCCCTTTGAGGTGACAGCTAACGTCTACAACAGCAGTATATGTGAGAAGGACTCTACAGAGAGTCAACATCCCAGGCCAAATACTCAGGGTGTGTACACACCAGCTCACTGACATCTTCACGGGCATCTTCAACACTTCACTCATCCAGGTTGCTGTCTCCACATGCTTCAAATCAGCCACCATCATCCCTGTACCAAAGAACTCTACACTTTCAGAACTAAACTAAACATTTCATCCAGTGGCACTGACATCAAACAACATGAAGTGTTTTAAATGGCTGGTAATGGCACATATCAAAAACTCCATTCCTGCCACACTGGATTCTCACCAATATGCTTATCTTGTAAATATAATAGTCAAGTGTGTTTGCACCACTGGCGGGACAGGAGCCACGCTGGTCGTATTTCGCACTTGATGTTGGCCAGGTTGAAGTCACCTGCAATGGCATTAAGAGCCTCGGGATATCCTGTTTCAAAGCTGTTGACTAAGGATTATAGTTCTTTGAGTGCATGTTTCACACCTGCCTTGGTAGGGGTAGAATGTAGACTAGTATCAGGATAGCTGAAGTGAACTCTCATGGCATGTAGTGTGGGTAACATTTCATTGTGAGGTGTTGCAAGCTTGGTGAGCAGGAACTTGCCAGGACCGTCACATCCGCACACCATGAGCTGTTGATTTAGAAACAGACTACTCCACCTTTAGCTGGATACCATGTGCTCCGGTGAATTGAGAAGCCCCCAGGTTTTATGGCACAGTCAGGTGAAACAGGTGTACAACATGTTTCAGTGAGACATAGCACACATCAGTCCCTCAGTTCTCCTTGGTTAAGCCAGTCTTGCTCTTACATCAACTACTTTGTTCTCAGTGGCGTGGACATTAGCAGTCATATATGGGGGGGGGGGGGGAATTTTCAATCCATGCTACTTCGGTCTCACCTGCAGCCCAATCTTCTTACCACATTTTTGAGCTCAGTGGCTGTGTCTGGTCAGTCCTGAGAGTCCTATAGTGACCCATCTGGATTGGAAGGTAAGCGACTTCTTCTGAGCAGACCTGTTAGGCATGGAGTGGATTCGGTAAGGTAAGTTGAGTGAAAGTCCTGAAGAGGAGTGGGCTGCCACACCAGATAAATGGGGGTGTCTAATGGATCCTCAGCATCTGGACTTAAACCTGGATTCTCTGTGGATTGAGCTTCTGGGGCCAAGGAATCTGATCCACGGTAAGATGTTCAGTGGGGCTGTATCTGCATATGAACAACAACAGATTTGTTCGAACTCTGGAAAATTACAATTTAGGTTTGGTGTTAAAATGTTGGCCATGCCTGTAAAATAAATTAAAATGAAAAATTATATGTTTCTGGTGATTGAACAGCTGGAGCATAATGGCTGAATATGGATCACATAAACATGTCATAATCTTTTTAAAAATAAAGTTAAATTTTTAAAAAAATTGCACTCTACATAAAGACACTTTAAGAAATGCTTCTTCAATTTTTTAAAAAATAAAATGTTGTGTACACCTTACCGCTGTTCATTAACTTACTGTGTGAATTTTAGTTCTGTACACTTTGAATGTCATTGAGAGATCGGAAAGTTGATAAAATTGATTGCTCCATAATCTCACTAAAACATTTTTTCCTGGTAAGAAAAATAAAGCTGTCTCCTTTCATTGAATTCTAAATTGTAATTAATCTATTTTTCTGGGAACTACCACCTGGATTCCTTCTCTGCACTACTGTTTGAGATGTATTTCAGACCAGGGGAAACTAAAAATGTTTACAAACTATTTCCCTTTATAATATAATTTTTACAGTTAAAGTATCTCTTTCAATCCTTTGTAATTACTGTTGTTAAAACTGTGAGACACTTCCCTATGGTACAAAACTGGACTAACATCTTAGTGGAAAACAAAAATAATAATGGTCTGGTTACTGTGTCTACAGCTTGTGATAATCTAGGGGAAAAAATGACATTATTACAAAGTTACTACCTTGCTTGGAAATTTTTTTTTGTTAACAGCTCGCTTTTTTTTTGTCTTTTAGGATCCAAAACGCCATTTGGAAGAGCATGTGGATGTTGTAATGACTTCAAATATTGTACAGTGCTTAGCAGCAATGTTGGATACAGTTGTATTTAAATAGTGAACTGTAATATTATAACATATTAAGGCATTCTGTTTTTTTTAGTGTGCAGTTTCTCTTCAAATTTCTGTAATGCTGAGGCTGCTGAAGACTACTTAAAAACAAGAGACTTCCAACATCATTACATCCTGAGCTGAGAGCAACCATGCAGTACATGCCTTTGTTGTTTTTCAATCATTTGTCCGGACAAATACAGTTTGTTTTTCTTTTTTTTAAAGTTTAAACGAGTAGCCAAGTTTGATTTTGGTATTTGCACACATTTTGTATATTATTGTTAGATCTCAGACTGTCAATAAAATAAGTTGGATCTGTCTTTGTTATGTGACTTCCTATTGTCACATAAAACAGATTTGTGCTACCTTAAAAATGGTTTTATCATTTATTGTGAAGATCTCAACATGATATGTTGCAGGATTTTAAAAATCTCGGCTAGATAAAATCAGTTAGATGTTCTCATCCTTGTTTATTAAGAGTTGTTTAGTGCTGCAGAGGTAGCACATGTCTAACACCTCTAGGGTCGTAGCTGTGAATATGGCAGATGCTAAGGTCAAACTAGAATCTCGTATGTGAAGAATGACATTTCTCAACCAACTGCTTGGCACAGAAAACGTTAAGGTACATTAACCCACTAATTCATGAATAAGAGGTGCACGAGATTTTTTTGAGGATGTTATGTTTTGATTAACCTTGATACAATCCAGCCATAACTTGCAATGACTGGCAGTTTTAAACTACTATGCTCCATACTCATCACAGATAATATTATAAAAAATGTTTCTATCATTCACTTGTAATGGGTTGATGGATTTGCATTATCGGGAATAAACAGTCTAAAACCATCTAAATGTATATTCGAGTTACACATCTGACGCAATTGGTATTTGCAGTATCTTGCATACTTTAAACACTTATTCAGATATTAACAAATATAGTTTATTGGAATCAAGAACAAATATCGCAGTCTAATTGAAATGCATCTACGGAAAGGATATAAACTTGTTTATAATATGATGCAGTGGATATCGCCGCGTTTATTGAAGGTTTTGGCGCCGGTGGTAAAATTATTCACTCACAGTGAGAATGAAATTTTGCATATTATGTAATGAGCACTTGAGTGTCTCGTCGGCGCTTTGAACACTGAAAATCCTTAAGGCCTTGTATTTGAAATTCGTCATAAGTTTAATTTTGGAGTTCGTATTTAAAATAAAAGATTTTGAAAATATCTGAATATAAAGCAGATATGTTTTATATGAGGGCGTGTGTTAGCCTCTCTGAGGAAAAAGTATTGCCTTCAACTCTCCTACTGGTGGATATTTACAACTACCCCTCCCTCCCCCCGGTACTGATAGGAAACTCAGCAACAGTACTGTGTCGAAATGGGCTGGAGACAATGGTACGAATATTCATGCAATAGGGTGATTTCCAATACTGATGAAATTCCATTATATATCTAGAAAATCTTACTGTACCAGTCGTGTGTGTGGACACGTCCTCCAATCGCTTTTATTGGTAGTTATACCAATGATTAAAATACTTCGATTTTAAAAAAAGCTCACAAAAGGAACTATAATGTGCGCGAGTAATTATTTATAATCAGTTCTCTGAACTATGTAGTCAAAACAGCAAATTCTGCTTGTAATTCACAAACTGCTGTACCTCAACTTAAATCGGTAAATCGTTGTGGTTTAATCACTCAAATTTCAATATAAGCATTTTAAAGGCAAATAATAATTGACAAAAGGTTTTATTATTTCATTCCGATGCGCTGGTGATTAATTCTATTTAGTCTGAAATGCTGAGGGATGGCGACGAAGATCCCGAAACGACAATTTCAACTCTGATATTCATGGGCCGCGGGAATTAAGATTGCTTTCCTTTTTCGAGAATGGGTCGTCGAGTGTATTGGCAAAGGATTCTGAATTCCATACTACATCGACTGTTTAGTTACTTTTTAATCACCCTCAGTTTAAAAAAAAATACCGACAGGTTTTGATTTTTATAGTTAAAAAAAATAATGTTGAGTACTTAAACGTACTACATTTAGTAGTAACATAACGCTCATTGTGGAGCTGGTGCAGCTGAAAGGTAATTTCAAATACCATTTTAGTTCTGAAGTTTTAAGTGATAAAAACTGTCACTGTTCACCTTATCACGGACACTTTCATACAGGAAAAATAATTGGCCCTTTTCAAACTCGAGCATCACGGGGGAATTCTGTTTTTTCCCACGACGAACAATTATTAAAAGACCATTTTCACCGACTATAAGGTTTTCACTTGCACAAAATGATAAAAAAGAATGCAACATTTAAATAATATTTAGTAAAGCAAAAAATTAAGTTATTCAGTCGATTGCGTTCACTTTAACTTGGGCGAAAAGATCAGAGACAAATAATCTTTTGCATAGTTAAAATTCCAAAAAATTGATTTAAAGTGATTTAAAATAAGAAATTTGGTATGTGAATTAAAGGGTAGTATTTAAAACCATCAATAATACTTTGTATTGAACGTAAATGAAGTACAGTAATGTAATGCTTGACAATGCATGAAGCATACTTAAAGCACCTTCGCCTACAGGTTCGTATGTAACTAACAAGATACGCAATGCGTATTTATCTACGCGTTTCTATTGATAACATCACTATACACAAGAATTATTCGGATCTGTTTGAGCAACGTTTTCTAAACTGCTAGAGAGGAGTAAAACGCAACTTAAAATCGCCATCGTGAGCACGCAGTACTTCTCCCTGCACTTTACCGGACGTTGGAAGGGAAAGCAATCGAATGTCGCTGTGATATTTTAGATTTTCACCTTTACGTACTCTTTCACAACTTTGCATTTTCATAGTTTCTCATTTATTGAAAACCGTGATTCATTTGTGTTATTTTTAAATCGCGATTCTTCCGTAACTTTTAATAACTTCTTTCCAAAATGATTTAGAAACCCGCATAATCGCTGCGCGACCTTAAGATTTTTTTTTTGCGATTCATAAATACATCGATTTAGTAAAAAGTTGTCAGAGAAGATGCCCCATAGACCTTAAAGCGCTTCATGCAGGTCCTGAACATTGGCTTATGCGACATGTATAAAGGAAGTCAAAAACTGTTATCGCAGTTCAAAAGTATTCTGTACAGAGCAAACATGACGAACAATTCTGATTTGCAAGAGTACCACACCAAGTAAGTGGCATGGGATAATTGTCTTCATTTAGTAAAATACTTTTTTTTTATCCTTCAGCTGGTCTGTTTCGCTTTAGATATACTAATGATGAGGCAATGAGAATGCGTAAAATCAAACTCCAAAACAGTTTAAGTGGATCCTCGTCCTTTACAATTTACTCCACTCTGTCCAAAAAAACGGGGAATAGTTCCTTGTTAGTGACACGCAAACTGTCTCTGAAATGAGATCATCTTGCAATTTGCCATCATTGCCATTAGGACTCAGGTGATTATCCTAATTAATGTCTGTCTAATTAAATTACTGTCAGCTGTTAACCAATAGCAAGAGCCGTTTCATTAGTTGTGCAACCGGGGAGATCAAAAGTGAGTCCTTCGTTACTACTGCAAACTGTCAATTGGCCAATCGCTTTTGGGAGAAAAATCGAGTACAAGCCCTTTGTGAGAGTGCTTAAAGAATTGCTTTCAAGCGGGTTGGGTTTTAGCTGTTGCTGAGGGTTTCTATAGGGTGAAGTGCTTGCTTGTAAAGCTATGCAGTTGGAGCACTGCTTATCTTCATCTATAATGCTCTCTAAGAAATTTCTGAATGTGAACAGCACTTATCCCAACAGTGAGCTTGCTCTGCACGATCCCATCATCTCGGCCAGTGATAACCTCGAAAGAAGTTCACCTCTGAAAAAAATTACCAGGGGGATGACGAATCAATCAGAGGCAGACAATTTTCCTGACTCCAAGGACGCGTCGGGGGACGTCCAGAGAAGCAAGCTCTCTCCTGTTTTGGACGGGGTCTCTGAAATTCGTCATAATTTCGATGGATCAGCGGCAGACAGATATATCCTGTCACAATCGAGCCAACCACAGCAACCGGCTGCTGCTCCCAGTGCTATGTTTCCTTATACTGGCCAGCATGGACCAACACATCCTGCTTTTTCCATTAGCAGTCCGAGCAGGTACATGGCTCACCATCCTGTAATCACTAATGGAGCCTACAATAGCATTCTGTCCAATTCTTCTCCCCAAGGCTATCCGGGCACTGGTTACCCTTATCCTCAACAGTACGGACACAGCTACCAGGGAGGACCTTTCTATCAATTCTCTTCTGGTCAACCAGGACTGGTTCCCGGCAAAGCCCAGGTGTATTTATGTAATAGGCCGTTGTGGCTTAAATTCCACAGGCATCAAACGGAAATGATCATCACCAAGCAAGGCAGGTAAGTGGACCTTTTATTTCTTGCCAAAGTCACCAGTATTTAAATCACGTCGGACAGGACGCTAACTTATTTTAGTTGCGAGAATTAAATCATTTTTACAGACATGATCACTTTTATTAATTTGAAATAGAAGCAATGGTAAATGGAACTTCAAGAGGCCAGATATTTTTGACAGAAATTGTGAAATATTTATGTACATGTAATGTATTTGCCGATAGTCTGAACAAGAGTCCCCAGCTGCTAGTACTTAAAAATTTATTTTCTTTTCCAAGAGTTGTATACCTAGCCTTTGAATGCATTTTTGCAAAGAAACTTGCAATTCTAACAACGGTGAAAGGGTTTTATTCTAGCATCTCTTTCACTTCTTGGAAAAGCATCTGTATGTATTAACATTTTAGGAATCAAGGCTACGTCAAATGCAGTGAGTTGATACTATGTGCCCTGACATAAACAAGCTTAAACACATCTATATTTTAAATTTTTAATGTCTTTCTGATTTATTTCTTTTGATTCCATCTCGATCCTTCTATTTCAGGCGGATGTTTCCATTTTTGAGTTTTAACATCTCTGGTTTAGATCCGACTGCACATTACAACATATTTGTTGACATAATTCTAGCCGATCCCAATCACTGGCGATTTCAAGGAGGAAAATGGGTACCTTGCGGAAAAGCGGATACCAATGTACAAGGCAGGTTTTTCCAATAATCTGTTTTAGTTTTGGTTCGGCAATTGGAACAACTTAATTGTGCACTCGAACTATTTTGGTAACTCCTTCACAGAGTTGTCTTTTGTTCCCCAAGTCTCAATCAGGCATGCTACGTGTTATATATTTACTGTTTTGTTATATTTATTATTCTTTTATTAGAGGGGCCTTCTATTATTCGGCTGTTTCTCTCAATCTTTTATAGGCAATAGGATCTATATGCACCCAGATTCACCAAACACCGGTGCTCACTGGATGAGACAAGAGATTTCCTTTGGAAAATTAAAGCTGACCAATAACAAGGGTGCATCAAACAATAACGGTCAGGTAACGGATTTATTTTATGCAACTTCGTTGTTCTCTCTGTAATAAGATTTATTTTAAAGTTAATTTCAGCATTTATTAGATGAGATTTGAACCCGCGGGAAGTAGTGCTATTTTGACTAAATATTGTTTAGCAGCTAAAATATCGAGTAAGTGAACTGGCCATTGGTTTTAAAGAAATGAAAGTAATGCAGTTGCCTGTTGTTTTACCGACAGATGGTGGTTCTGCAGTCTTTACATAAATACCAGCCAAGACTACACGTAGTTGAAGTCAATGAGGACGGAGCGGAGGATTCTAACCAGCCCGGCAGGGTTCAAACATTCACCTTTCCAGAAACGCAGTTTATAGCAGTTACAGCATATCAAAATACAGATGTAAGGAGATAACTGGGAATGCAGAGTATAGAATTTAAAGCTCAATAGTTCTTTTCAGGAGAAAAAAAAATAAACGTATACAATTAAAAGCCATTTTAGTCTGTTCCCTCTGTTTTAAGTGTTTTTAACTCAAACGCCGAACGTTAAACTGTACTTAATGTTGAACAGGGATGAGTTATTGTAAAGACAAAAACAATTCTGGAAATCAGACCTACCCAGTTTTCCACTTCTTACACTTACAAAGATGTCATCGTTTGAGTCGGGGAATAAAATCTCACCCGGAACAAAGCCTGTATTGTATATCTGTATCCCACGAATCTATAAAAATGACTTTTACGCAATTTACACAAATACCTTACGTTATCTGCTCATAGTTTGGTTCCTAAGAAACTGGTGTCACTAGTGTCTTAATATAAATGTAATATTTTTTATATTTTAAACAGATCACACAGTTGAAAATAGACCACAATCCTTTTGCCAAAGGATTCAGAGATAACTATGACACGTAAGTTTGTTAATTTAAAACTGCTGAATTTATTTTGTTGTCTGCCGCTGCTCTCAATGTCAGGGTCAGCGGTTACTATTGGTTTTTTTTGGAAGTGATTTGCATTTTATTTTTACGAACTTATTTTGGATAACGTTGAATACGTCTAATACTTAAGCTAAAAAGATGCAATCTGTTTTGTATTTGCGCGGGGTACCTTCAATGCCAATAAGCAATAATAGTCCAGGAATGCGTAAGGCCGACTCGCATCTACCTCTAAATATTTTACAAGGTGCACCCCCCACCCCCCAATCAACATGGGGTGCTTAGTTGCTGATTTGGGCAACAAGGAAAGCCAAATCCTTTGCGAGATTAGTTGAGTTGGTTTAGAGGTAGCACCAGCAAAACAAGAACTCAACATTCTCTCTTTCCACCCTCCCCCATCTCCCCTTTCCCCTAGGATCTACACGGGCTGCGAGGTGGATCGGCTCACCCCGTCCCCGAGCGACTCGCCGCGCTCCCAGATCGTGCCGGGCACCCGCTACGCCGTCACCCAGTCCTTCCTGCAGGAGCAGTTCGTCAACAACTACGCCAAGGCCCGCTTCCACCACGGCGGGCCCGGGGGTGGCGAGCGCAGCGTCCCCCACAGCAACGGGCTGCTTTCCCCGCAGCAAGCCGAAGAACCCGCCGCACCCTCGCCTCAGCGCTGGTTCGTCACCCCGCTGCAGCAGCCTGCTAACAACCGCCTCGACTTCTCCGCCTACGATACCGACTTCGCCGGCAACGCCATCCTGTCGTACGGGGTAGGGGTGAAGGCTCTGCCATTGCAGGCTGGCACCCGACCCCTCGGCTACTACCCCGACCCATCGGGCTGGGGTGCTCGCAGCCCGCAGTACTCGTGCAAGTCGAGCTCGGTGCTGCCCTGGGGCCGTGGCGCCTCGACTAACTCCTACCTGGAAGAGGCGGCGGCGGCGGCGGCTGCGGCGGCCGCCGCCGAGGGCCTGGGCCCGGGCGCAGGGCCCGGCGCGGATCGCTCGCCCCTAGCGGCCGGGGCCGAGGACACTAAAGCTAAGGATCTGCCCGACGCCGCCTGGATCGAGACGCAGTCTTCCATCAAGTCCATCGACTCCGGGGATTCGGGCATTTACGAGCAGGCTAAGAGGAGGCGCATTTCGGCAGACGCGCCGCCGCCACCGCCGCCCGCCCCAGCCCCGGCCCCGACCGCTGCCCCCGAGAGCTCGTCTCCCCTCAAGAGCGAGGCGCTGACCCCGAGAGACTGCGAGAAGAACTGCGCCAAGGAGATGGCCTTTTACGGCTTCTACTCTCACGCCTAAAGGCCTCCCTCCGGGCTGGCCGGGGCGGGAAGGACCCACCCGCCCCTCAACTCTCTCGCCTCTCCGAGGAAGTGCCAAAAAAAAAACCCACACCAGCTCCCATCTCTTTGATCAGCGAACGGCTGGTGCCAAACGCGAGTTTTCAGTTTGCTGCACAAAGACGCCCCTTTCCTCTCTGGTTGTGGTGATGATGCCTGTTTACGGTGGTAATCCCGGGCTCGGATGCACAGACTGGTGTTTTGTAAACCCCGTCAGTGTTTAAATGTGATAAATAATTATGAGTGAAGTTTAAAATCCGTGTGTTCATCTATACAGACCTCCCCCTCCCCGCCACTTCGTAATTCAATTGAAATTTGGGTATGTAAATCATGTCTGTACAGGAAACTTCGATTCAATTCCTATGTGGCCAACATTTATCGTTGGTGTTAAAGCGGTTCTATATAAATCACATGTACAGAATATTTTAAATGGTAGAGTTTTGCGTTATTTGTTCTCAGACGGCTCAGATTATAGAATAGGTTTTAATGCATTCGTTTTGTAGAAACGTAGGATTCTAGAGTTTTAATTCCTGAAGTTGCCACGTCGTTCAGTGACAGATCCTCCGAGGAGTATATTATGATCTGTTTGCAATGGGGTTTGGGGTTGAGATAGGAGGGGGCGTGTGATTCTATGACGCTTTTCAGGGCTGATATGTAAATTTTGTCTATTCTGTAAAGATATTATTGTGCTTGTATATGGATACACTTTCATTCTGTTCCGTCTGTGAAGTGAATGTCACAGATCCTGTTTTTTTTTGCCAGTTTGTATACATTCATGTGTAAAGTAAACTAATAAAACGAATGGAATCCGTGTAGACTTGGAAATAATTTATTCCTTCACTTTTTTTTTGCGGCGAGGTTTGATTTCGTATTGCATGTTTGCAGAATCTGAAATGTGCCTTTTGGTCGACGGTTCTGATAGTTTTAAATCTCGCCTGTTTTAATAATAAATAGCCGGGAAGGAGAGAAATTTGTGTGTTTAGAAGTAAAGGTACTTTCCTTTAATTCAAGATTGAGATATTAGTTATAACGATACTATGGCGTTTACATGCTTCATGTAATCCACTATGTAGTTTAAGACTGTAAACGTCCGGCATACACCAGATTTCACCTTGTACCAGGAATCCATTTAGTTATAACGTTTTACTTGCTGAATTATTTTAAGTGGCACAAATCCAACGCAGTTTATAGCAATTATATTCGCAGCTTGTTGCGATATAAAGCATGCAAATCTGTAAACGGTGCTGAGGTGCTTGAAAATAATTTTAATATTTCAATTCTTTTGGGGAAACTAATTCAACATTTATACCAATTATTTTGTCTGTTAAATGTTTTCATTGCTCGTTTTGGTATTTAAATCAATAATAAATCCTATAATTGTATATCAAAATGCTCATTCGTTACATTACTATGATTTACAAGTTTCTCGCAGTCTTTTACTAAGGACAGCTGCAGCCTTTCATTTTTGGAACTGGAATTTAAATTCCCGTTTACACCGAATGGTTATAATACATGATTACTCAGAGTAAAATAATAATTGTGTAAGTCGAGCAAATTGAAATGTCTAGCTAGTGTTCGAATTAACGCCATTTTTGCAGGAATATATTTTTAAAAAGTTAATCTGGTTTCCCTATAGTAGTATCGCCCGCAGCGCTTCTTTTGAATTTTCAAATATATCAACGCAGATAAATATTGAACAAACTAATAGTACGTGTATTTATAATGTGGCTGGATATCATTATACCGACAATAGAAAACACATGCAGTGTTCTAAGAATTGTAAAGTCTCAAAAAACTTACAGGTATCCCTGCAAACCAGCGTGCAAATATTTGTGTAAATTAATAAGCGATTAATGTCCATATTTGAATCATTGTGTGCATACCTGTATTTGAAAAACTGCTGCTTGATTTTTTTTTGTTTACATTTGAGGGTAAGGTGTTACTGCATCTCTTCCCAGAAAGCGACAGCTAGAAATAGTTTATGATTTATGATCGACGAATCATTAAAATACTGCACCATTAGTTTAGGGGCACCTTCTGGAATTTTTGAATCAATCATTTCTCTTTAGACTGGTCAAGAACCACTCAAAATACGCTGTGACCTTTTTTGGCATTTTTTAAAAATAAAAACTGATTGTGAAGTGCAGCAATTTAGAGTACCCCCCACCACACCACCACCACCGAAATAAAACCAAACATATGATGCAAATATGCAACGGGAGCGGGATATTAAGAACGCATCTGGATGGAACGTCATTTAACACGTATTTTGTTGAGCTCATTAAAGTCCTTAATATAAGTCTAAGTGATATCAGGTACGATACTCAAGTTACCCTACAAATGAGGCGCATCTACGATATATCGGATATTTATGTACGTTTTCGCAAGTCAGTTCCATACGAAGTTGAATTACTTTTAAAAGAATGAGCAATTTTAAAACTAATTGCGCTCTGTGTGGTATTCCCGTGCTTCGAGCGCACTACATTCACAAATATTTGAGGATGTATGGGTAAAATACATCAGCGAATCCAGGCAAGGTGTATACTTTGAATAGGAGACACACTTCGAAACGAAAATCTTTTCGATGTACTGTATAAGTACTGAGAAACATTGCTATAAAATTGGTACATAATAAATAGACAAGAAAAACTGCTCATTTTGTTCAAATAACTTTCCTATAGTGATTTATATAATTCGAATCTTCGAGTAGTCACAGTCAATATAGTCAAGTGTCAATAGTTGACTATTCAACTTGATATTTCATTATTTCCACTTTGTGGTTGCTCAAGTCTTCAAATGATTTGATTCTATCGTGTGGACAATATTAAACAAATTTAACAGGCTGGCGTTAGATGGATTCGAAATTTTGGCGCTGAAAGGAATGTTTTTTTCGTAGCAACTAAATGCAAAATTAACACTCGCACATCTGTAAAAAAAAATGAAACTGCGACAGGCGACGTCTCATCAGAGAATTGCCGATCCTCATTTCTGTCAGTTTTATCAGGCAACCAGTGTTTCATCCTTTGAAGGTTTTAATTTAATTCTTTGCCGTTAGCTAACGTTTCTAGGTCTTTGTAACGGGAAATCTGAAGTCGACCTGACGAATTCAAATTCATGCAATATAGGCTAAGCTGTAATATTTCAAATGTTGCTTGTGGTATATATTAATGTCATGAAATACGGGATTTGAATTACAACTGTTTCTATACTCTAGTCAGTAAATCTGCAGAACATGGCCAGCTAACTTCTCCGATTACACTATTTAAAACCCTCATGCCCCAATATCTGATAGTGAATTCCATGCTAAATTAGGACAGTTCATAATGACCGTGATGATTATATTCATAGCTGTATATCGCAATACAGAAGTAGGTGTTCTCAACATGGAGATTAAATCCCTTGAAAATGCACCAGGAAGATTACTACCCGCAACATTTTACTGGTTCTGTTTTCATCATCTAAAGCATTCCCCTGCAACACAAAGAAACTGAGCCGCGAAGAGTGGCAACCAAGTAACAAAAAAACTTTGTAAATAGCCAAAATCTGAATGGTGCTTTCTATGCTATTGTCGTGCGGGGCCCATCATGTGGATGTAGCATTTATCTTGGGCATTAATCTGCTTTCTAAAGCAATTATTCTGTAGTTATCGTTAAATTGTGCGTAATGTTAGCACAAATCGGCATACTGCGTCAGAAAGGACTGATTCTATCTGTTCCCGTTGATTTAAATCAATAGAATATCATTTTCACCTTTCCCAAGTATGCAAATCAATCTTATTCCTAACAAACTGTACATACTTCATAGATTTGTTATATATATTTTTTCTCTCTAATAAACGCAGTTAACTTTTACCATTACAAAATTAAATGCTGGAAGAAGTCAACAAGTCAGGCGGCGGCTCTGGAGGGGAATAAACAGTGGATATGATAAAGGGTCTCCGCCCCAAAACGTGGACGGTTTCCACAGGTGCTGCCTGGCTCACTGAGTTCCTCCAGCATTTTGCTTGTGTTGCTCAAGATTCCCAGCATCTGCAGAATCTGTGTTTAAACGTGTACCATGTTTTAAAAATACAGAACATTAACCTCTCCTTGCAGGATCTTAGTTGGTACACTTTGGAATGGATAATTTACCCAAATGAAGAGTTCTTAGAATTAAGAAAAATAAGGCTACTGTCTGTACACTGGGAATATTGCTTAAATCTTCCTGGAACAGTATCCTGATGTTTGTCTATCTAGTGTTATCCCATCAAGTAATGAATTGGGTTGGACACGTACAGGAATCAAGAGTAAGAATTCTCATATCCCAGATTATTTGAGTGAACAAAACTGTCAGCCATTTCTTGATTATGGGATGGATTGGTGTTCATCTATTTATTCAAGTTTTTACAAGTTAACTGCTTTAACTGCTCTGTCAACCAAATAATCTCGAATCCCAGGTCACTTTGATCACCCAGAAAAGACGCTGCTTTCTCAATTTTTCTCCCTCCGCAAATATTCTCATTCATTGCTCTTCAATCTTATCTACTTACTGCCTGTTATGCCACCAGCATTTAGGGCAGCAATGAAGGTTCTCCATCTCTCTCTGTCTATACAGTCACACATTGATATAGAAGGAGTCTTCATTGCTCGTTCCACAACCAAACGAATCGTTAGCCCTGAGCTGAACCCCCAGACCTGGATAACCAGTGGGCCACTCTTAGCCTGGCCTCTACCCCTTGCCCTGTTTGGCATGTGAGATCCTACCAAGCAGCTAAGCATAAAGCCCTGACCCCAGCCGACATGGCTCTCTGGCTCACTGAGGCACGCAAGCCCCCAAACCCTACGACAAGGTTGTGGTCCTCAAAGAGTTCACCAAAATTGGTTTGAGTTCAGAATAATTCTCCAGAATAGTTCAATGAGTATCAGAGCTCACCAAACATCTCTTCAGAATATAAGGACAATTCTACTTCTATGAATGCTGTATGCTATGGATACCAATATTTGTTTTTCTTCCTGTATGTTCTTACATTTGAATTCTAGATCATGCTCACTGGCAACTTTTACGCAAGTCTCAATGTGCATTTGATACTTTCAAAGCTCTTATAAATTTCTACAGGTGTACGCTGCGGAGCATTTTGACAGGTTGCATCGTAGTCTGGTACACAGGATCGCAAGAAGCTGCGGATGGCAATCTATTCAGCCATCTCCATCACAGCCACAACTCTCCCCAATACTGAAGACAGCTTCAAGAGGTGGTACCTCAAGGAGGCACCATACACCACTAAAGACCCTTGGCATCTGTGGCGTGCCCTCTTCTTGTTACTGCCATCAGGGAGGAGGTACAGGAGCCTGAAGGCACACACTCTACGATTCAGGAACAGCTTCTTCCCCTCTGCCATCAGGGAGGAGGTACAGGAGCCTAAATCGCACCAACTATTCAAGAACAGCTTTTACCTCTATGCCATGAGATTTCTAAATGGTCAATGAAACCCATGGCCACTACCTCACTGTTCCTTTTCTTGCTCTTTATACATATTTTGGTAACTTATAGTAATTTTTTATCTTTGCATTATACTGCTGCTGCAAAGCATCAAGTTTGATATATATATATATATTAATAAATTAAATTCTGATACTGATCCAATTATTATTTCCCATCACTGTGGCATTTTTACATCTGTCTGATGTTCTAAATTTAGGGTTATATATTAAAGCATAATATTACACTGCTGAGTGACCTGTTTGTGCTTTGTAGAATGTATTAAGACATATTTGTGCCTGACCATGAGAATAAGACTTCAGTAATGATCTTAGAAATGTAAACTTTATTTGGCAAATTTACTAAACTATGATTGTGATTTGAAATGAGGAATCACGTTGTTCCCTAAGTAATTTATCTGAATAACTTAACATGGAGCAGTACAGCAAATTGATGTAATAACTAACTCTTTACTTAATAAATAAGTTTCTGTCTTTTATTGTGGATATGGCTGAAGGTTAGCTTAGTGACTTTCAATGTATAGAAAACTGAACAGACAGCTGATGTCTAGAGGCCACTGAAGTGTAATAGATTCATAGGGGCATATAACAAGGGAACAGGCCATTCAGCCCAGCAGATTCATGCTGATCCGTGGATACCCATCCATATTAATCCCATGTGGCATATGGCCTTCCATGGTTAGGGAATTCAAATGTTCATCAAAAGACCTCTTAAATGCTCTTAGTAATTCACATTCTCACCACTCTCTCTGGCAGAGCATTTCAAATATTCAACACTCTTTGGGTAAAGAAATGCTCTCCCATCATTTCTCTCTAAAGCCTTACCGTCCTGCCCTAATTCTGAGTCCTCTAGCTTTATTCACCTTTGATGTTGGGGGGAGGGGGACAGGGTGGAGAGAGTACTGCTGCAATCTGGGGAAAACAGACCTAGAGTCCCAGTTTCACCTGTCAGCTAAAACACTTGACGCCAGGTAACATCCTGGTGAGAATTCAGTTCACTCCCTCTCCAGCATTATCACATCCTCCCTACATGGTGGTGACCAAAACTGTGTACAGTACTGCAGCTGAGGGCTGCCCAGTGTTATTAATATAGATGGAAGGTACTCTCCCTGATCTTGTATTCAGTGCCTGTACAAATGAAGGCCGGCATCCCATATGCCTCCTTAAACACATCCTCTGCCTTTGTTGCCACTTTCAAGTTTATGTGGGCTTGCATACCATGCTACCTCTGTTCCGCAATACTCCCTAGGACCTTACCATTCATGTCTATAACCTAGATTCATTTGTACTCCCAAAATGCACCAATTCACATTTCTCAGGGTTAAAACTCATCTTCCATTTCTCAACTCATATATTCGTACGTGAAGGTCAACCCTATACTCCATGGCATCAGCAACTCCACTGATCTGTGAATTTACTAATTGTTCCTGACACAGTACTATGCAAAAATCTTAGGCGCATGTAAAAAAAAATCTGTAAAACAAAGATGCTTTCAAAATAATGACATGAAAAGTTTATAAATATCAAATAATTACTATGAAGTGTACTAAACTGTAAACAAACTAAATTAAATCAATATTTGGTGCGACCACCCTTTACCTTTAAAACTGCATCAATTCTCTTAGGTACACTGATGTGCACTTTTATAAGAGAATCAGCTGGTAGGTTGTTCCAAGCATCTTGGAGAACTTGCCACAGTTCTTCTGTAGATTTTGGCTGTCTCACTTGCTTCTGTCTCTCTAGGTAATCTCAGACGGCCTCAATGATGTTGAGATCAGAACTCTGTAGAGGCTATACCATCTAAAACTGAGACTATACCATTTGAAACAGTATTGTACCCCCATCCAAATCATTCACCTGTGCTACAAATAGCAAGGGACAAAGCAGTGATTCTTCTTGATTGCATCCTTACCTTTCAGGCTAGTCTCCCATGTGGGGCCTTGTCAAAGATATTGCTAGTCTGTGTAAAGCATACCTACTGAATTGTTGTTGCTAACATACCTGGCTACCTCTTCAAAAATTCAATCGGTTTGGTCAGTCAGGAATTGCCCTTTTCAGAGCAGCGCTGGTTATCACCGCCTTTCCAACTAGTCATTTATACTGCTCCTCAGAAGTTTTTCCAATAGCTTCCTCACTATTGATGTTAGTCCATGGGGTCTGTAATTGCCAAACTTTTCCCTACTGCTCTTCTTGAAAAGTGTGATGTGAGTGAGTTATTGGTTGATTTTTGTCAAGGAAAGAATAGTCTCCAATTATGAGTGCCACAATAAAGGAATTATGAAAACAGGGAGATGAGGTAAATGGAATACTTCCAGAATGTCAATCAGTAACTAGTGCAGATGGATGAAGAGGCCAAGATTGCTGTAACAAAATTTGCAGATTATACAAAAGAGGCTGGGTCAGGGAATTATGAGGAACACAATAACTTTGCAAAGGATGGGGAAAATTCAGAATAAGGATCAAATTTACTATCACCAGCATACAGTATGTTGTGAACTTTGCAGCAGCAGTACATTACGATACATGGATAATATGGGAAAGCGCTGTCAATTGCGGTAAATATATCAAATAGTTAAATTAAATAACTAGTGCAAAAACAGAAATAAAAAAAGTAGTGAAGTAGTGTACATAGTTTCAATGTCCATTCAGTCTTCTGTACATCCTTCCTGATGGTAGCAATGAGATGAGGGCATATTCTGGGTGGTGGGAGACCTTAATGACGGAAACCACCTTTTTGAGGCATTCACTGCTTGAATGGAAAAAAATTATTATTTAAGTTAAGTGGGACTATATGTTATGGTGAGAAGTGTCCTGATGAAACACAAATGGTTGGCATGCAGGTTCAGCAGATAATTTGTTCAGTCATTATGTGCCATGTTGTGCAATGTAGGCGATCACGGTCTTTCCACGACCATGACTGTCCTTGGCAAATTTTCCTACAAAGTGATTTGCCATTGCCTTTTTCTGGGCAGTGTCTTTACAAGATGGGTGACCGCAGCCATTATCAATATTCTTCAGAGATTGTCTGCCAGGCATCAATGGTCTCATAACCAGGACTTGTGATATGCACCAGCTGCTGATATGACCATCCACCACAGAGCAGGTAATTAGGAAGGCGAATGGAATACTGACCTATATTGTAAGGGGTATAGAAAATAAAAGTGGGGAAGTTTTGCTGCACATTTACAGGTCCACGTTGGCAGTTCTGATCTGCATATTTAAGAAAGGGATATTCTTGCATTGGAGGCTGTGTAGAAAAAGTTCACTACTTTGATTTCTAGGGTGTTCCCTCTAGTGAGGGACCTAGAACTGGAGTGTATCATTTCAAAATAAAGAGATTCCCATTTAAATCAGAAATGAGGATGAATGTCTCGTTTCAGGCAGATGAGACTCTGGAATTCTCTACCTCACATTGCTGTGACTTATAAACATATTGCAGTTCACAACAAAATATATGTGATTTATCAGATATCAAACTTTAAAATTTATCTATTAATGCTTGATTAAAACTGTTGAAAATGAAAACAATCACAGTTGTTGCAATTGAATAAGTAATAATTCAAAAGTTATCTTCATTATTATTAAATTGGTGTAATTTTGCAGATGTAAATAATGTATAATTATGCACTGAGCAAGTAATATGCCAGTAGGAGTGAGGAGCCAAGAGCTGGAGGTTGGGTTGGAGGGAAGTACTTTAAAAGTATCCTCTTATGAATAATGTGTCAACGTTTCTCATTGAACTTAACTTTAGCTACTATACTGTGACATCATTGTACATGTCATGTCTCTAATAATACTATCAGTCTCCATGCAATTGCGTTTTCTAAAAAAGTGATTGAACTTTAAGATGATCAGTTTAAACTGGATCTTCAACTTGGAGGCAAACTCCAAAATGACTTGCATTCAGTTCATGTGGTGGAATGTTAACGCACCCTTAAAGACCTTGAAGTTTCATTAGTGCTACAAGTCTGCCAGGATGTGTGCTGGCAATGTGGGGGAAAGGCAGACTCCGATTTAGAGATGGCGACCTGACTTTATTCATAAGCATTCCAACAGAACATTGGTGGCTCAGCTGAGCAACACCCACGAGATGTAACATTCTCAAAATAAGTACCGTGCGATTAACGTTAATCGGGCATCCACTAAAATAACACAGTACATGTAACTCCGAATCCCTGAGCCTATCAAAATAAACTCAACGGACTTAAACAGAAAGCACCAGGAGACTGCATTACAAAAATCGAGTCACTCGAGAAAAACACGAGGAACTCTGAACGATTAGTGACTTTCTTCAAACAACTATTAACCAGTTCAGGTGCTTTAAAAATCTTGGAACCCAAAACACTCCGGTGCCCCGCATAGGCTTACAGAGTTCATTGCACAAATCAACACATCAGAGTAATATTTTGTTTAATGTAGTTATCTGTCCCACAAGAGCGTAAGTAGCCAAAAAAAATTCACCTAAGGGAAGAGATGTTAGGAAAGGTAGCCATGGACCTGGTCAAAAGTATAGATTTTGCTGCTTTCCACGAAAGAGGCTGGAGAGGCAGAGCTGTTTGGGTGATAAATTCCAGCACTCAAATCATAGGCATCAGTGATGTGAATGCAAAGGGAAGAATTGGTGAGAAATACAGTTCCCCTCCCAACTTCATCTGAGAATGAGAACAGTATTTGTGTGTTGCTCTGGATTTCCAGCGTCTGCAGAATCCCTTGTGTAATAGATGAGAAATCCTGTTTGGAGGAAGGCAAAATTCTAAGTATGTTATAGGGTTGAGTACATCTTAGAAGTGAGGAGACAGATGGACATAAAAGCACCAAAACAGTTTGAAATCATGGGTTCAAGACTCAATGTACATCAGCTGGGAAAAGAATGATGATGTGAGAATCAGAATCAGGTTTAGTATCACCGGCATGGGTTGTGAAATTTGTTGTCTTTGAGGCAGCCGCACAATGCAATACATAATAATAGAAAAAAAACATGAATTCAGTAAGTATACTGTATATCTATTAAATAAGTAGTGAGGTAGTGTTTATGGGTTCAATGTCCATTTAGAAAAAGGATGGCAGAGGAGAAGAAGTGGTTCCTGAATCATTGAGTTTGCTGAATGTGTGCCTTCAGGCTTCTGTTACCTCCCTCCTGATGGTAACAATAAGAAGAGGACATGTCCTGGGTGTTGGGGGGTCAGTAACAATGGATGCCACCTTGAGGCTGTTTACCTCCTTCCTGATTGTAGCAATGAGAAGAGGGCGTGTCCTCTGTGATGGGGTCCTTAATGATGGATGCCATATCTTTGGGGCATCGCTCCTTGAAGATGTCCTGAATACTACTGAAGCTAGTGCCCATGATGGAGCTGACTAAGTTTAAAAGTCTCTACAGCTTATTTCGATCCTGTGCAGTAGCATCCCACACCTTCCCCCCACCCCCCCCACCACCACATACCAGACAATGATGAGGTCAGTTAAAACGCTTGCCACAGTACATCTGTAGAAATTTACAAATGTCTTTGGTGACATACTAAATCTCCTCTAAACCCTAATGAAATATAACCACTGTGGTGTCTTTTATGGAGCTCCATTGATACGTTGGACCCAGGATGGATCCGTCAGAGTTATTGACACCTAGGAACTTGTACAGGATTTGTTGAAAGTATGAAACTGCAGCAAAGTTATGGATGAGGGTGAGTTTATGGAAGGACATTAGAATTGTCAAATTTCTGTGTTGATGAGGGCTGGAGCAGCAGATATGCTGAGGCAAGGAGAAGATAAAAGGTGTGAGTTCAAGAAACACGAGGCTGCAGTAGTCCACTGCCCCATCCTCATTCCTGACCACCTCCATCCCCTCACCAGCCATGGAATGATTTCTGGTGCTGTGAATCAAAACTATTCGTGATGATAAAGTGATCTCAGAGGCTTCGAAGATGGGCAGTATAACAGAAATGGGAGTATATGGCCATTTTGCAGAAGAATCTATGTGTTTTGAATCCTCAGCTCAGGGATGGTTGAGAAGCTGAAATTGGGAGGAGATAGGGAATAGATTTTGTGGCAGCAGAAGTTTCAATCTTCTCAATATTTTGATTGGATTGAAATTTAGCTCCAAAATGACTGTATGTATCCATGCATGAAAATCAACAACTACAGGAGCTGGAAATCTGAAATAATAGTGAAAACCCAAAACATTAATTAACATTCATGGAGAGCATTTGTGGAAATATTTATCGTTTCAGTTCTGACCAAGGGTTTTTAACCTGGACTTTTAAATCATTTTTTCTTTCTGCAGATGCTGCTTTGCTTGCTGAGTGATCCCAGTATTTTCTGATATTCCCACATGCAGGTCATGCAGGTTGATATTGCGAAACAGCGAGGTCGTGATGCAGAGATGGAGGCAGGAATCAAATTTCTTTGGTTTTACCTGCACTGAATTAAGACATGATAGATATGTAATTGACTGTGAGAATAGTCCTAAAATTAAAAGAGCAGATAGAAAGGCAAGTGACATTGGGATTATGTAGAGCTTGATCCTTTGCTTCTAGGTGATACCCATAAAAGGCAGAATCCATTCAAAGAAGATGGTTACACCTGGTCACTGTATAGGCCAGGGTTGGGTGATGTCAGAAGATGGATGTGTAGCCTCATTCTTGGGATGGTTGAAGAGAACCAGATATATGTCATGAAGTTGGAAGGTTTCTGGGATGATACAATAATTAACACAACCAAGTGAAAAGTAAGTACAGAGGGTTACACTTATGATTAGAAAAAAATTACATTATTACCTTGGATTGGAAGACTGGGCTACTACTGGCAAGTTGTTAACCAGATTGCAGAATCATCGGAAATAATGGTAGATTTGACTCCCCTAGACTTTACAGAACGTTTGCCACTTTACCTCCTTTTTTGTTATGGTATTGGTTTGTTATTGTATGTAGTGAGATACAGTGAAAAGCTTGTCCTGCACACCATTCGTACAGATCAAATCCAACTACATTGAGATAGAACAATAGTAATGTATAACAATAGTAACAGCTACAAAGAAAGTTTATTGCTGGTAAATTTGGGCGTCATGGTGGTGTAGCGGCCAGCATGGTGGTATTACAGCTCAGGTCATTCCGGAGTTCGGGTTCAGCATCATCTGTAAGGAGTTGTACGTTCTCCCTGCGACCAGTTTCCTCCCGCAGGAGGAAATACTGTTTAGAGGAAATACTATCCCAAAGGCATACTGTTTAGTTGGTTGTTGTAACTTGTCTTGTGATTAGGACAGTGTTAAGTAGTTAGATTGCAGGGCAGTGCAGCTCTTTGGGCTGGAAGGGCATTTGTCTCTTTGCACCTTGGAAAGTTTCCAGGGCGCAGGCCTGGGCAGGGTTGTATGGGAGACCGGCAGTTGCCCATGCTGCAAGCCACCGATGTTGTCCGATGCAGCTTGGCACCGGTGTCGTTGCAGAGCAATGTGTGGTTAAGTGTCTTGCTCAAGGATACAACACACTGCCTTAGTTGAGGCTCGAACTAGCGACCTTCAAATCACTAGACCAATGCCTTAAGTGCGTAGCACTTATTACGCACCAACACACTGTATCTCTGAATAAATAAATGCAAGATCAAAATGAGGCCGATTGTGAGGTCAAGAGTCCACCTTATTGCATTAGGGAACCAATTAATAGTCTTATTGCAGCAGGATAGAAGCTGTTCTAGAGCCTGGTGGTACGTGCTTTCAGGCTGTTGTATCTCCTGCCCAATGGGAGAGGGGAATGAGAGAATGTCAGAGGTGGGTGGGGTCTGTGATTATGCTGGCTACTTTGCTGGGTTAGAGTCCATAGCGAGGAGGCTGGTTTCCATGATGTATTGAACTGTGGGCACAACTCTCTGCAGTTCCTTGCGATCATGTGGGAGCAACAATTTTTACATGCTCTTTCGAAGATGATGTTCAGTTTTGCCTGAATTTGCTCACTTGCCATCCCACACATACATTAATCTTTCTGTGCCCAGTCTAGGAATGTTTCCAGATATGTTGAGCTACAGATTCGAATAGTTGAAATAGTTTGGTAAGGAGGTATCCAGTGATTTATTTTTGAACAGGGCATGTGGGTGATTGGTTTGAAGAAGATTGAGGTGTCATGCCCACTTGCGAGATGAAGGCTGGTTGGTTAGAAATTGTGAGGGGCAGGTCTTGAGAGAGCAACGTGTAACAGCTTGTCTTACCTTGTGTGACTGGTCACCACACTCCTTATGAGAAAATCTAATTACATGGTACTACACTAGGTGCTAGAAGGACACCAGAAGCTCTAGGTATCGGAAGGAGGCAGTGAATAGAAAACACACACTTTTAGATCTGTTTTGTTTATTAAAACAAGCATTATATACAAAATATTTACATGAGTAAGAACAATTCAAAATTCCAATTTCTGTCTTAGGTTCCAAATCTCAGGTATCAAACGAAAACCAAATTCCTTTTTAGTCAGAGTCAGTGAGATTCATTAGAATAACCTTCATTACTCCAAATTCTCTAACTGATCAGATCCAGTGTTATTCCCCATTTAAAGGTCTACAGACTAACAATTTCCTTTCTATTTATCTCTGGTTAGTTAGGAAACTAATTGAATTCTATTCTTCAGTATTATAGTTAATTTCAATTTCTTTTTCAGGTCAGTATGTCTACAAATTCAAATTCAACACCAAAAAAAATATATATATACAGCTTAACTCCTTTCACGACAAATTCTCCAACATCATAACTTTAAACAAAGTAAATCTCGTTCAGTAACTTATCAGTCTTTGTAAAAGTAATCAGTTCTTCCAGAAAATCAAAATCGGATCCTTCAAATGAAAAATAAACTTATACATCCAACTACAGTAAATCTTCAACAACTTGAAATATTTCGTTCCCGCAGTGGTTCTTCGACCTTGGGCAGCTTGCCATCTTGTTTCTCGGTTTGTTGGATGAAATGCTGGGTCATCCAAGAAAAGTCAATTCACGAAACTTTTACAAAATAAAACACCTGACCTGTATACAACAGGATTACAATCCGTAAGTTTTTATACACATTCTATTTTCTATTTCAAAATAATTCAATATCACATTGTCATTTCCAAACATTTTCAGTTACAATGCTACTGAACATATTTCATACACAAATTATACACTCAGAACAGTAAAGGTGTTTTAACTCACCAAATCCCTTGGTATGATTTAACAGAATTAATTCCTGGTTATACAGTAGAGATCTTGGACACTCGTCTCTGCGGATAGTGTTTCGGTCTAGCTGATGCTCGTTACAGCTTCAATAAATCTTCTGTTGGTATCGTTTGTCTCCAGGGGTTTCACCCTGAGGATTTTCAGTAAGCAGGGTAGAGATACTAACTACTAATTTCACTTTTAACAATTTTATTTTTAGTTGGTTTCTATAGTTTTCTGCCTTTCTGTTGCATGTCTACACCTCGTCAACCACGCCTTGTTCAATCTTTAAAAAAAATTCAGTTAACTTTGTTTTCATCTCTCCACAGGTGGAGCTTTCTAACATTAGTTACATCTTTGGGTTTAGTTAACCCAGATTACATCCTCCCCTTTGAATTTATGCAAGTCCCTTTTCTATCCGGCTACAGGATGCACTGTAATGGGTTTGGGGTGTTGAGCATATGTGAAATCTGGAAGAGACTCTATAGTAGCTGAACTCAGACCTTGGAAAAAGGGGTGATTGGAACGAGGGGTGATTGATAAGTTTGTGGCCTAAGGTAGAAGGAGATGAGTTATTAACTTCAAACTTTCTGCATAACCACTCAAAGAGTTGAACGAGAGTGCATTTAACGAGAGTTGTATAACTCATCTCCTTCTACCTTACCCACGAACTTATCAATCACCCATCTGTGGAAACTTTCTGGAGGTCCAAGATCTGTATGCTCCACGACCACTGGACTAATTGTGTACATGTAGGAAGGGACTATGTTGAAAAATAAATGTGCTAGGTGTTCTAAAATTGACTCATTCTACCCTAGGCCACAAACTTATCAATCACCCCTCATATTATCACTAGAAGATTTCCTAGCTCAGGATATGTTAGAGTTCTAGGTTTTTCTCTGGGTCTAGAAGATCTTCTGAGTTCAGGCTCTTCTTTGTGAGAATTCTCATTTGTCATGTCTTTTCTAGTCAACACTTCATTGCATGTCTCTTTTTCTCATTGATGGAATTTCAAGACTTCTTTCATTAAATATGCTTTTCCTCATTTGTTGTTTCTTCCACAGGGTTTTCTTCAGGTCTGACAGGTAAGATAATTTCTACAGTGGATTCCTCATCTCAGGTAAGTAACTTGCATTTCTTTGGTGTTCCAGCAATGGGTCTGCATCCGCAGTGGTTGTAAGTGGCTGATTTGGGCTTGGGTTGGAGCCCACAGTTCTGTTGAGTAACTTTTCATGGGTTTCTTGACTCTTAAAAGGTTCATTTATAATGTCAAGGCTTGGTCTGAGGTAATAAAGCTCACCCTCGTCCTCTTCAGAGTCAGCTGGATTTTCTTACTCTTCGACCGCCTGTTCATTCTTATTCTGCGAGTTGTGTACTTGCCAACAGGGACATGAGGAAGTTGTTCATCTTCTTCAGAAGGAAGAAATCCACAAGGGAGCAATAGATCCCAATGTAATGTTTGTATGGGCCCAGACTGGTTCTCAGGACGTACTTTGTAGACAGGCAGATCACCAGCTTGGCTCACCACTACACAGACTCTTTCTTCCCATTCATCAGCAAGTTTATTTTTACCTAGTAGGCGCCCATTCCCTACTAGCACTCGTTCTGCCACTTTCAACTCTTAAGCCGTCACATGTTTGTCATATCTGGCCTTTTCTGGCATTTTCCGTGAGTTTCCCATTGCTAGCTTGAAGCTTGCCTCAAGATGAGATTTTAAATTTTGTACATACTGAGAGTGTGATGTACCATGTTTGACTTTCAAGAGCAGTCCAAAACCTAAGTCAACTGGGAGTCTGGGTATGAACATCAATTCATGTGGACTAAAGCCAGTTGTCTCATTCCTAGTACAATTATAACGTGGACGAGGGATTTCAAAACTTCTTGCCAGCGACTTTTACTTTTCATGTCCAGGGTTCCCGGCATACTTAAGGGAGTCCTGTTAAACCTCTCGAAAGGGTTTCCTCTGGGATGATATGGCATAATTCTGACTTTTTAAATTCCAGCTATCTCACACAATTCTTTAATCAAGCATGATTCAAAGTCAGGCCCTCTATCGCCGTGTGGGCACTCAGGATAACCATAATACGAGATGAAGTGCTTGCGTAGACACTTTGCAACCATCTTGGCATTTTGGTTAGGTGTAGGAATAGCCAAAGCATATTTAGCATATTACTAACCCATCCTTTCTGTTACTTTGATTGGGTTCAAATGTAAGAAAGTCCATGCAGACCAGCTGCAAGAGTCAAGTTGTCACAATATTCACTAGTGGAGCAGCTTTCGCAGGCAAGATCTTTCTTCTTACGCATTGACTGCATCTTTTAATCTTGTGTTTTACATCAGCAGCCACCTTGGATCAATAGAATTGGCTTCTGACTAAATCTAGGATCCGATCAATACCCATGTGACCAAAGTCATCGTGAAGACTCTTAAGTACATCAGATTGAAACTTTTCAGGTAAAACCAGCTGGTATGTTGTTTTACCTCTGGTTATTCTTTTCCTGTTGAGAATTCTGTCTTTTAGCTCTAGACAATCCCATTCTCTGAGAAGGAAGGGTAGTCTGGGGATTGCGTTTTTCTCCAATTTCCATCTGCTGGATGACTTCTCTAATACAATGATCAGCTAACTGAGAGTCTGTAATCTCAGCATCAGAGAGATGAGAAATGACTGGTAATCCCCCACCTTGATGATCTTGTGCATAGCTGTCAGGTATAACACTTGAATGCATCATTAAGGATCTAACAAATGCAATGGCAGGTTCTGTCTGTTGGATAAGATGACTCTCTCATACATCTTGCACAATATCAGCACTAACTTCAATCACATCATCTGAGTTCTCCAGACGACTTTCAGTAAACTTCAAGATGCATTCCTGCTTTTTCTGGGATGAGAGTTCATCTGATGTGGTTGTCGGGACAACCCGTCAGCATCATTGTTCAGACCTATATTGCAGCTTAGAATTATAGGTTGACAGAGCAGCTAGCCATCTGTAACTGGTTGCATCCAGTCCAGCGGTGGAAAGCAGGCAAGGCAGGGTTACTGTCTGTTACTACAGTAAATGGACTACCATAAAGATAATCATGGCATTTTTCACTGACTGCCCATTTTAGGGCAAGGAACTCTCCTTTATGAGCAGGATATCTTGATTTGCTATTGGAGAGTCCCCTACTGTCATAGAGATGACTTTAAGGTGCACGTCCTATTCTTGGTAGAGGGCAGCCCTTAAACCAGTACTGCTGACAACTGTGTGTAAACTGTATGGCAGCTGAGGGTTAGCAAATGCCAATACTGGAGCAGATGGAAGTTCCTTTCTGATTCGGTGGAATGCTTCTTGATATGCGGTAGTCCACCTGCCTCCAAATGGGTCGTTTGGATTTTGATACTGGCTATCATTCTTCACCTTGAGCTTCTTCCTGGTAGGTGGGTACACCGATGTCAAATCATTGAGTGGCTTAACTTTTTGAGAAAAATCCTTAATAAATCACTGGCAATATCCTATAAATCCAAAGAAGGACTTCAATTCCTTCATATTTCTGGGAATTGGCCAGGTTTTGACTGTGGATATCTTGTCAGAGTCAGTTTGAACTACTTGATGGGACACTCTTTGTCTGAGATATTTGACTGAGGTCTGTGCAAAAGCACACATTTTCCGGAAGCTAGCTTAAGACCATACTCTCTGAGTCGATCCGGAATCTCAACAGCCTTTCCTCATGCTCATCCAAGTCTTTGGAGAATACCATTATGCTGTCGATGACTTCCCTCAGGCCATGCATTTCTCCATGAGTCGCTGAAAAGTGCTTAGCATGTTTGTAATTCCCTGTGGCATCATATTGAATTCATAGAATCCAAGAGGACACACAAAGGCTGTTTTAGGCTTGTCAGCTTCTTCAACTTCCATCTGGTAATAAGCAAACTTTAGGTCAAGGACTGAAAACCATTTGGTACCTGTCCAAGCCATAGAAGAGTCTTCGCGCTTCGGGAGTGCATAGGCATCTTTAATTGTCTGTTGGTTTAGTTTCTGACAATCTATAAACAAACAGACATCCCCATTATTTTTTTCTCAAAACAGCAATTGGAGAAGAAAAAGGAGATTCAGACTCTCTCATCACTCCTGCGCTTGGCAGTTCTTGGAGATGCTTCTGAACAGCTTCTCCATCTTCCGAGTGTACAGGTCAAGGTTGGTGTTTGAATGATGTTTCAACAGTAAGGTTGATTTGATGTTTCATTTTGTTGGTACATCGGAAATCTAAGTGATGATGGGAGAAAACATCAGGGATGCTTCGTAATCTCTGGGTAAGAATTGCCTTCCACTCAATGGGAATAGGGGAATCACCAAAATTAAACTCTGGGCTTGATGCTTGAGGGGATTCCAACTTACTGGTAGTTTCAGTTGGTGGTTTTTTTTGGAAGTATGGCCTGTACTGCATTTAGTTCAGCTATAACACACTTGGGAGGAATCGTGACCTTGTCTGCTCTTATATTGGAGATCACTACAGGTAAACAACAATGTTGCTTGCTTTCCAAAGTAACCAGTCAAGTCTTTACTATAGTCCTTCAGGCAAGGGAGAAGAATCTTGATGCTCCACAATAGTCCATTTGTCAGGAAGCGGCATTCTGACTGTGACTGATCCACACAACTCTAGAAACTGCCCAGATGGAATTTTTCTAGGGTTCTTGCTGGATACTCTCACCAGCCCAATATTTCCCTCTGTAGTCTCTCTTTGTCACAGTTGTGAAACTTCCAGGACTTGCTTATAGCCAAACTTGGGAGGGAGTTTCTGGCTACTTTGCAGTTTGAAGTAGTCTTTATGTAGCTCATCAAGGGTATTCATGCCAACTAACACCACAGGCTGTGAACGTAAAGAGACACCTGGAACAATCAATGCCAGAGCGGGCACTTTCACATCCACTCCCATAAAGTCTTTGGGGAATATAACATTAACTTCTACATATCCCAGCTATGGGATAGATTGTCCATTTGCACGCTCAACTTCCATCAAGTTGGTGAGAGAATGAACTGGTAGGTCTGATGAGGTGTGATCATAGCAGGATTTAGAGATGGTAGTGACCAGCGATCCTGCATCTAATAAACAATTGCATTTTCTACCGGCTAGGCTTACTTGAGCAGTGCACATTGTGTCGACTAATCCCTTAGGTATGTTAACTGTCTGTCTTCTGGGCATTGTTTCACCAAGCAAGACCTTGGAACTTTTGGGATATGCCTTGCCAATACCATTCCCGCAGCAGGAACTGCTTCCAGTTTAAATTGAGGCTTAGGAGTACCATAATGTGACTCCCACTCACTCCGTTGCTTTTCGTGCTGTCTTCCCTTTTCTGCTACTAATGCAGGACTGGGTTCATAGGAGCTGGCTATCTGCCCATCATCACCACATTTAAAACAGTTCCAGGGTTTTAGTTTGACACTTGGCTGTGGACTCTTGTTTATCTTTTGTATTAGATAGATAGATAGATAGATAGATAGATAGATACTTTATTCATCCCCATGGGGAAATTCAACTTATTTTCCAATGTCCCATACACTTGTTGTAGCAAAACTAATTACATACAATACTTAACTCAGTAAAAAAAAATATGATATGCATCTAAATCACTATTTCAAAAAGCATTAATAATAGCTTTTAAAAAGTTCTTAAGTCCTGGCGGTAGAATTGTAAAGCCTAATGGCATTGGGGAGTATTGACCTCTTCATCCTGTCTGAGGAGCATTGCATCGATAGTAACCTGTCGCTGAAACTGCTTCTCTGTCTCTGGATGGTGCTATGTAGAGGATGTTCAGAGTTATCCATAATTGACCGTAGCCTACTCAGCGCCCTTCGCTCAGCTACCGATGTTAAACCCTCCAGTACTTTGCCCACGACAGAGCCCGCCTTCCTTACCAGCTTATTAAGACGTGAGGCGTCCCTCTTCTTAATGCTTCCTCCCCAACACGCCACCACAAAGAAGAGGGTGCTCTCCACAACTGACCTATAGAACATCTTCAGCATCTCACTACAGACATTGAATGATGCCAACCTTCTAGTGGCTTAACTTCCTGTCTTAGAGCTTGCTTTTAACTTCTGCTGTTTCCTATCGAGTAGCGATTAACTTTGAAGTGTAGCAATTTGTTTAGTTAGTTCCTAAGTAACTGAAGTTTGCTGTGCTACATCATCTTCTTTACAGGCACTTGCGCCTGAGTCTGTTTAATGGCATGTCGTTTGAGTGGTCCTAAATGCTGTTTCAACGTGCGGTTCTGGAAGCAAGCTTGCCTTCCTCGGTGCGTAGAATATCAATAGCTCGGTAAACAATGGTGGGTTTTGATTTTATTTGTTCCAGTTGCAGCTCCAAGATTGGGGAGCGGTCCCAACATCCCCTACAAAACTGCTTTAAGAGGTACTTGTCAGCCTCAGTTTCAGAAACTTCGCCTCACTTTACAGTCAGGCTCAACACTACCTGTAGCCGCTGTAGGTAGGCAGATGGTTTTCCACCTGCGTTGATGGGGTAGTTAAGCACAGGTTGATAGGGTAGTTAAGAAGGCCTATGGGATGCTAGGCTTCATTAACAGGGGGATTGAGTTCAAGAGTAGAGAGGTCATGTTACAACTCTACAACTCTGGTAAGACCGCACTTAGAGTACTGTGTTCAATTCTGGTCACCTCTTTATAGGAAGGATGTGGAAGCTATGGAGAGGGTGCAGAGGAGATTTACCAGGATGTTGCCTGGTTTGGAGAACAAGTCATATGAAGCAAGTTTAGCGGAGCTGGGACTTTTCTCTTTGGAGCGTAGAAGAATGAGAGGGGACTTGATAGAGGTCTACAAGATTATGAGAGGCATAGATAGGGTGGATAGTCAGTACCTGTTTCCCAGGGCACCAATAGCAAACACCAGAGGGCATATGTACAAAATTAAGGGAGGGAAGTTTAGGGGAAACATCAGGGGTAAGTTTTTTTACACAGAGGGTTGTGAGTGCCTGGAATGACTTGCCAGGGATAGTGGTGGAGGCTAAAACATTAGGGGTATTTAAGAGCCTCTTGGACAGGCACATGGATAAAAGAAAAATGGAGGGTAATGGGGTAGTGTGGGTTTAGCACTTTTTTTTTAAGGATTATATGGGTTGGCACAACATGGAGGGCTGAAGGGCCTGTACTGTGCTGTAGTGTTCTATGGTTCTGTGTTCTGTACTGTGTTCATGAACTCGGTGAATAATTCATCACCGTCTTCCACTGTGGTAAAAGCTGAATCTAGGGGTGAAGCTCCAGGGCTTATTGACTTGGTGTCAGAAACTGGTGGAAGAATACTCTCACATCATTTTCCACGTTCTGTGAAGATCAGACACACTTGGGTCTTGCAAGAGCAGTTCAACACTAGCAAGCCAAGTCTCATAATCCGCCTCATTAGGTGGACAAGGGGTTCTACCAGCAAAAGTTCGGAGCCTTACTGGTGGATTGCCACGAGCCATCAAGTCGTTACTGTGCACAATGTACTTCCACTACCACTCTGGAGGGTTTAGAGGAGAGAGGGATGGATTCCCTGCAACTCCATAATTACAGGGACTGAGTTATCCTGCATAGGAGCTAGAGTGTTTCTGTCTGGTTAGTATCAGAGGAGTCTGTTCTGAAATGAGCAGTTGTGGTGTTGTTACTTACATCTTCAGCAGTTTCAACAGTGACTGTTTCCCTCCTCTTGATAGTAAGGGTTTCAGGAATCAGTGCTAAAATCTCTCTCAGGATTTCTTCAAAATCTTTCCCACTGTACTTTGCTAAAGTTCTCAATTTACTAAAGTAAGCTTGAGTGGTGTCCTTTCCTACTTTCTGAGTGTAACTACTTGGTAAGGAACCTTTTGGTCACCACATGCCTGTTGAGTGTATGGTAGCAAGGGCTGGAGATCTTGCACTGCAGAGCCAAAATTGTACTCTTCTATGAGAGACTTAGGAGATTCTGCACCGGGGTCAGTTAGAGGAATAACTCTGACAACTGAACTATATCCTTTTAGAAAGTCTAATATTTCCTTATCTTTTTCTGTTCCTGTTAGTCCTATTTTGACACCCTTTTCCTCTATGACTTCCATTTTCTTTCATTGTAGGTTTTAATTGAACAAAAGTGAGTTTGAACAGTAAGTTTCTTTTAGTATTTTGTATACTAATAGTGTGTTAGCATTTATCTAATAGACAGCCTCCTGGCTGACTTGCCAAGTTTTATGTAACACTTTTTAGTGCTTGTCTTATCTCCCGTGACTGGTCGTTGCACTCTTTATAAGAAAAACACATTACATAGTACTACATTAGGTGCTAGTAGGCTCTAGGTATTGGAAGGAGCAGTGAATAGAAGACACACACTTGTAGAGGTAAGTTCTGTTTATAAAAATAGCATTATATACAAACTATTTAAATGAGTAAGAACAATTTAAAATTCCAACTTTCTGTCTTAGGTTTCAAATCTCATATATCAAACGAAAACCAAATTCCTTTTTACAAATGTAGTTAGAATCAGTGAGATTCATTAGAATAACCTTTATTACTCCAATTTCTCTAATTAGATCCTCTGTTATTCTCTATTTTAAAGGTCTACAGCCTAACAATTGCCTTTCTATTTATCCCTAGTTAGTTAGGAAACTAATTGAATTCCTATTCTCAAGTATTATCGTTATCTTCAGTTTTGTTTTCAGATAAGTTTTTCTAAAATTTCAAATTCAATACCAAATAAAATATATATCTATACAGCTTAACTCCTTTCATGACAAATTCTCCAACATCATAACTTTAAACAAAGTAAATCTCGTTCAGTAACTTATCAATCTTTGCAAAAGTAATCAGTTCTTCCAGAAAATCAAAATTGTATCCTTCAAATGAAAAATAAACTTGTACACCCAACCACAGTAAATCTTCAACAACTTGAAATATTTCGTTCCCGCAGTGGTTCTTCGACCTTGGGCAGCTTGCCATCTTGTTTCTCGGTTTGTTGGATGAAATGCTGGGTCATCCACAGAAAGTCAATTCACGAAACTTTTACAAAATAAAACACCTGACCTGTATACAACAGGATTACAATCCGTAAGTTTTTATACACATTCTATTTTCTATTTCAAAATAATTCAATATTACATTGTCATTTCCAAACATTTCTCAGTACAACACTTCTGAATATACTTCACACACAAATTATACTGGTGGAACAGTATCCTTTGGTATGAGTTTACAGAACTAATTGCTGGTTATACAGTAGAGTTCTTGGACACTCGTCTCTGCGGATATTGTCTTGCTATAACTGGTGCTCATTATAGCCGTAGCTTCAATAAATCTTTTATTGATATTATCTCTCCTCCAGGGGCTTCACCCTGAGGATTTCCAGTAAGTAGGGTAGAGATATTGACTACTAATTCCACTTTTAACAATTTTGTTATTAGTTAGTTTCTATAGTTTGCTGCCTTTCTGTCACTTGTCTACCCCTCGTCAACTATGCTTTATTCTCCATAGCATTTTTTTCTCGTCTTTTTTTAATTTGGTAAACTTTTTTTTCATCCCTCCATAGGTGGAGCTTTCTAACATTACTTCTTTGGGTCTAATTAACCTTGGTCACAATCAGATGATTTTAAGGAACAAAATACTTTTTCCAATAAATCACAAAAGTCAATTCTAATGGTGAGGTTAAAGACCAGATGGATTGAAAAGGCAGTGTGCCAGGACCAGAAGCAAGGCTCGGGCCAGTTCTGCTCACCACTCCACAATGTTAACTTGGCTCTGAGCTGAACTGAGGCTGAGGTTGTGGCCTACTCCGTTTGGTCCAGACTTCATGTCTGTGGACTCACTTTCATTCTGAATCTTATTTGCTTACTTTTATTGTCTGCACAATTTGATTTTTTTCCTTCCCTCCCTGTACTTTGGGTGTTTAGCAGTCTTTTATGGGCTCTTTTGGGGTTTCTTTGCCTGCAAGGAGACGAATCTCAAGGTTGTATAATGAATACATAGTTTGATAATAAATGTAATTTTGAACTTTGAACTTTTTGAGTACCTACTCAACATCAATTTTCTAGCAGTATCATCAATTGGAACAATGGAATATTGTGAGTCACTCTAACGTAGTACTATCAGAAATCTCATAAATCCATCACTTTGGCCAAAATCCTGAAGAAAGAGTGACCACGTAGCTGAAGCAATGAACGAACTTGGCATTGAGCGGTTGATTTGTGTGGCAATTTGGAGATGAGCAAATTCAGGCAAACTCTCCAGAATACAAAATCTCACTTTTGACAGGGCATGTAAAATTGTTACCGCCATGGAAACGCTGTCCCAAAATGTAAGAGAGTTTCAGACAGCGTGGGATAGAAATGTAAATGGCAGTGTCATTTTATTGGACCCGAATCACCTAAGTGTAGAAGATTTTTCTGGTGGGAAACCACTTAGCTCAGTTGTGTTTTTATCAGATGGCTCATTGTTTTACTACTAGAAGATAAGGCACCCATTGTAAGTATGCAGATCCAGACAAACATTATGAAATTCAGATTATAACAGCAAGGGAGTAAATCTAATGTGATCTCAGACAAGTACTTGGCATACACTTGAAGTGAAGGAGGATAACAAAGGAAAGCACTTCAAACAGCGATGAACAGCAGCAGGAAGAGTAACAGATGTGATATGAGGACAACAGTGACATTGAACTGAGCATTGATTCTGCTGCACTGAATCCTGGAAATATCCTGTAATGGAGGCAATGTGGAGATTTCTGTATAGTAAAAGAGAAAATGCAAGCTGATGATTCTTAAACTGCTGTAACTCTTTGCCTAGCCACTCTCAGACTAATTTTCCTTTACCTTGCAGACAGATCGATCAGCTTCTTCATTAGATGTTGTATGGCGTGAAGATAATTATAAAAGTAATTTTATTTATATAGCGCCTTTCATACATTAATATGCAGGCTCAAAGTCATTTACATAGATTGTCAAGATAAATCAATATTGTCATAAAAATGAGACAAAATTAAAAATCACAATTAAAGACGAACATTATATAGAATAAAATATAATCAAACATACCAAATTATAGTTACTTATTTACTTAATTCCTGTTACACTGCTGGTGTTTAGGGCAGCAGTGAAAGTCTTCCATCCCCTTCAGTCCTTGGCTGTTCAGATGTAGAAGTGATTCTTCATTGCTGGTTCTATAAAATTTTGTTTTACTAGTCAGATTTGTTAGCCCTGGGCTGAAATCCTGAACCTGGAGGACCACTGGACCACTCTTAGTCTGGCCTTTACCCTTTAACCTGTTCGGCATGGGTGCCCCTACTAAGGGTCAAAGCACAAGGCCCTGACTCCAGCCAACGTATCTCTCCAGGTTCATTGAGGTATGTAAACCTCCAAAGCACGACAAGATTGTGATCCTCTTGGAGGGGAGGAATGGTTAGAATGAAGAGAATGCCTGTGATTAGGTGAGTTCAAAAGGCATAATGGGGGCAGCTACCAGCAAAGTTCAGGTTTTTCAGCTATATAGCTTGTTATAAATGGTGAGACCGTTGGATTATACAAAAAGAGCAAGAAAAACGGAGGCAAAATGATGACAGACAGAAATTGCCAGGCAGAAAGAATAGACAAACTCCCTAAGTTAGAGAATTCAGTAGTAGTTCCTGCAATGTGCATGGATGGAAGATGAGGTATTTCACCTCAGGTTTGTGTTATGCCTTGTTGTAACAGCACAGACAGAACCATCTGAGTGGGATGCTGCACTAAAGTGGTAGGAGACTGAAAGCTCTGTCTCACTCCTGTGGACTGAACGGAGGAACTCCACTGTGTGACAGTAGGGGAGGCCACATTCTGAACATCGAATAGAGAAACAATGAAGCAACCCTGAGGGGGGGGGGATTATTAATATCGTCCGTTCGTTATGGGCCTTGTCATATGATGTAGGTGATCATGGTCTTTCCATGACCATGATTGTTCTTGGCAAATAGTTGTACAGAAGTGGTTTGCCATTGCCCTCTTCAGGGCAGTGTTTTTACAAGATGGGTGACCCCAGCCATTATCAATACTCTCTGGAGTTTGTCTGCCCGGCGTCAGTGGTCACACAACCAGGACTTGTGATATGCACCAGCTGCTCATATGACCATCCACCACTTGCTCCCATGGTCATGTGACCCTGATTGGGTTTGGGGGTGGGGGTGCTAAGCAGATGCTACACCCTGCCGAAAGGTGAGCTGCAGGTTAGCACAGGGAAGGAGCGCATTACAACTCCATCAGTAGCGAGGTATCACCACCCCACCATCCTGATCACTAATATCAGTCAGCTCACTGGTACCTGATGTAGCCACCACCTTTTCCAGGACACTTTTCTGCTTCCTCTTGCTGATTCTGAGTTTCAAATAGTCACCCTGGGCTGTACAAATGCAAACTTGTTCTGTTTCAGAGAGTTATTGTACTTTTGTTACTTGCAGAGTTCCTTCCTCAGCACTCAATGGGAAGTATTTTATTTCCGCCTCCATGATGGTGACAATAGCATTTTGACTGCATGAATAGATTGATGTCCCTTGGTATTACCATCACTTGGTTTGCATATTTGCCAGTCAGGCAACACCTAAAACTCTTTCCCATTTCTGACGAAGGGTGGCAGACCTGAAATATCAACACTTTCTCTTTCCACAGATGCTGACTGACCTGCTATGTGTTTCCAGCATTTTCTGTTTGTATTTCTGTTTATGTATGTTCAGGACTCACTTCACTGGACCTATACCACCAACACATTTCCTCCTTTATTTCTGGCCTAAAGTAATTGGAGGCCAAACTTGGCTGACAATAAATGGGCTTTGCTCCTGAAAAAATGTGATTGTCAGCTTGGTAACCACCTATGCAAAAGTTGATGAAAGGATGTTTTTATTGTCCCAAAATTATCTTTAGACTGAAGGTACTATAAGAAGGAAAGGTGAATTTCTTCCTCATAGTTGTACACCTTCCATCCTTTTGTCGTGGAATGTACATAATATTTCTCCAAGAATCTGCAAGTCTGCATTGATGATACCACACGGTATTGCAGTTCAGCAACGGGGATACATATTGTACTCATTATGAATGATCTGCACTCATAATAATCCTTTCTCATCAAATAATCCTTTATTGCAATTATGACTTCATGAACGCCATGTTTCAGTAGACCTGCATGCACAGTAGTGAGTGCACTGTTAATTAGAGGGTTACCTATACTTGAGGCACTCTGGTTGATAGAGGCCCCATTCTGGTTAGTTTCCACTCTTGTAGAAATCATTGCCTGTGACTTCATGACCCATTGCGTGGACGGAATAGGGTGTGATCCATTTATCAATTGCTTTTACTTGCCTAATGCTTACAGACTGGAATTGAAATTGTCTCGTGTTCTAAAACGTTTCCACGCTAGTGTCCATTCTCTGTGTTCCCTTAAATGTAAAGCCTTCTGTGTTAGATAGCTCCATCTGAATTCTTTCAGCAGCAAGCCTGCACACTAATATTTCTGCAATGCCTAATGTGGAAATGTTTGGCGAAGGCATCCCTGTACCACTGGGGAGCCATAATCTCTCAATTAACAACTGTGCCTGGCACAACAATGTATAAAATCTACTGTATACCAGAGAGTCAATTCCTAACGATGCCCCTATATAAACTTATTACATAAGTCTTTATGTAATGGGGACTCTTAGTCAGGTACAACCACCACCCAGATAAGATCTGGAATAAGTTATGGAAGGTGTATTGAATCATAAGAGACCTACTGAAAGAGATGGGAGATGCCGTAAGGTCCATACATACATCACCTTCTACTTGTGCATGTAGAGTACTGTGCAAAAGTCTTGGGCACCCTAGATTTTTTATATGGTTTCAGATGGTATGGTGTCCAGAGAGTCCTGACCTCAACTTCATTGAGGCTGTCTGGGATTACCTAGAGATAGACAGAAGCAAGAGAGACAGCCAAAGTCTGCAGAAGAACTCCAAGTTCTCCAAGATGCTTGGTACAGCTTTCCAGCCAATTTTCCTAAAAACTCCATGACAGCATACCCAAGGGGACTGATGCAGTTTTAAAAGCAAAGGGTGGTCACACCACATATTGATTTGATTTAGACTTTTACTGTTTACTGCTCTTTATAGTAATCTTTTTGATATTTAGAAACTTTTCATGCCATTATTTTGAAAGTATCTTCACTTTACAGAAGTTTTTTTACATCTGCCCAAGTCTTTTACACAATACTGCACAAGTTCATAGTGATTAGAGTTGTGGGACAAAGGTTGTACTGGAAATGAACGTCAATCGGGAACTAGTGAGGTACTGATTAACAGTCCAAATGACGTCACACCAGTGAATTGTGCTGTAGATGGTAATTTTCAACATCTGAAGGAAATTTAGGAGCTTATAGCCATGCTGGCTCTGTCGGGCAAACTCAAAGAACTCAAAGAGTTCGGAGACTTGTGAAGTGGTTCCACCTGAAAATAAATATTTCCTTGTCTTTTTCATTTACTTCCTTAGAAAAATAAGCAAAGGAAGGGAAAAAAAATAGTAGATGTAAATATGTTGATAACATCATTGGTGACCTCACTGCTTTTTAGTCTTTACCATCTAATGTTAGTAATCAGGTGGTAGTATTGAATAAATTGTCACACCTTGTTTAAGTTCCTGAGCCTATGTGTATTTTCTCGAGCATGTATTAGAATAGTTTTAAGAATCAGGGTTTACAGTACTCCTCTCTCCTATTTGAACCTCACCACTTTGAAGGCATTGCACTCCACTCTCTCTCTGCTCCAGTCCTAACCTCAGCATCAAACCCACTGACAAGAGGGCATGATGACGTCTGGCAGACTGACCCCTACCTTGCTGAGGCCAGGCTGCAACTGTTAGACATCTCCTCTCGCTTACTTATTGAACAGAATCCCAATGATAAACATTAGGCCATTATTTCTGCATCTGCAGCTTAATGTGAAAAAGACTGAGGAGCTGGTGGTGGACCTGAGGAGGGCTAAGGCACCGGTGACCCCTGTTTCCATCCAAGGGGTCAGTGTGGACATGGTGGAGGATTACAAATACCTGGGGATACGAATGGACAATAAACTGGACTGGTCAAAGAACACTGAGGCTGTCTACAAGAAGGGTCAGAGCCGTCTCTATTTTCTGAGGAGACTGAGGTCCTTTAACATCTGCTGGACAATGCTGAGGATGTTCTACAAGTCTGTGGTGGCCAGTGCTATCATGTTTGCTGTTGTGTGCTGGGGCAGCAGGCTGAGGGTAGCAGACACCAACAGAATCAGCAAACTCATTTGTAAGGCCAGTGATGTTGTGGGGGTGGAACTGGACTCTCTGACGGTGGTGGCTGAAAAGAGGATGCTGTCCAAGTTGCATGCCATCTTGGATAATGTCTCCCATCCACTCCATAATGTACTGGTTAGGCACAGGAGTACATTCTGCCAGAGACTCATTCCACCGAGAGGCAACACTGAGCATCATAGGAAGTCATTCCTGCCTGTGATCATCAAATTTTACAACTCCTCCCTCGGAGTGTCAGACACCCTGAGCCAATAGGCTGGTCCTGGACTTATTTCCACTGGGCATAATTTACTTATTATTATTTAATTATTTATGGTTTTATATTGCTATATTTCTACACTATTCTTAGTTGGTGCGACTGTAACCAAACCCAGTTTCCCTTGGGATCAATAAAGTATGTCTGTCTGTCTGATAGCCCACTGATCTGTTCTGTTTACACTCATGACTGTGTAGCTAGGCATAGCTCAAATGCCATCTATAAATTTGCTGATGAAACAACCATTGTTGGCAGAATCTCAGATGGTGGTGAGAGGGCATACAGAAGCAAGATATACCAGCTAGTTAAGTGGTGTCATAGCAATAACCTTGCACTCAACATTAGTAAGACCAAAGAGCTGATTCTGGACTTCAGGAAGGGTAGAATGAGGGACTACAATCCTTATACTTCCTCTTCCAGCTTCTTACCAATCCTCAGAAGTGGAGAGAGTGAGCAATTTCAAGTTCCCGGGTGTCAATATCTCCAATGACCTAACCTGGACACAACATATTGATGCAGCTACAAAGAAGGCAAGATAGTGGCTATATTTCTTTGGAGTTTGAGAGGATTTGGTTTGTCACCTAAAACACTCAAAAACGTCTGTGGATAGCATTCTGGCTGGCTGCATCATGGTATGGGGAGAGGGGGGGGGGGTGCGGTGGGCTCCTGCACAGGATCGAAGTTGTAGAAAGTTGTGAACTTAGTCAGCCCCATCATGGGTACTAGCTTCCATAGTATCCAAGACATCTTCAAAAAGCGGTGCCTCAGAAAGGTGGCATCCATCATTAAGGACCCCCATCACCCAGGAATGCCCTCTTTTCAGACAGACAGACAGACATACTTTATTGATCCCGAGGGAAATTGGGTACACTGCCTTCAGCTCCTCTGTTGCTAGTTTGCCGAAACCCAGTGATGGTCCTCATCCCTCTCCAGACCTCTCTCACGTTGTTCTGCTGGAGTTTCCACTCAAGCTTCCTCCTATACCTGTCTTTAGCCTCCCTGATCTTGACTTCCAGGTCCCTCTGTATTGTCCTCAGCTCCTCCCTATTTCCATCCCTAAACACCCTCTTTTTAGCGTTCAGGATGTCCTTAATGTCCTTTGTTACCCACGGCTTGTTATTTGAATAACAGAGGACAGTTCTTGCTGGAACATTGCAGTCCACACAGAAGTTGATGTAACCAGTGATGCACTCTGTGAGCCCATCAATGTCCTCTCCATGTGGCTCACAGAGGGCCTGCCTGTCTGTCACCTCAAAACAATCCTTGTCCATTGTTACCATCAGGGAGGAGGTACAGAAGCCTGAAGTCCCACACTCAGTAATTCAGCTTCTTTCCCTTTGCCATCCAATTTCTAAATGGACATTGAACCCATGAACTCTACCTAACTACTTTGTTACTTATTTTTGTTTTTGCACTAACTTTAATTTACTATTTAATATACATATATAATTACTGTAATTCAGTTTCTTTCCTCTATTTATCATGTATTGCTTTGTACTCCTACCGCAAAGTTAACAAATTTCACGACAAATGCCAGTGATATTAAACCTGATTCTGATTCTGATATATTTTATAAACTTACTGACTCTCACAGATATCTTGACTATACCTCTTCCCACCCTGTCACTTGTAAAATGCTATTCTCTTTTCTCAGTTCCTCCATCTCAGCTGCATCTGTTCTCAGGATGAAGCATCTGAGATGTCCACCGTCTTCAAAGAATGGGTTTCTTTTCTGCCTCATCAATGCTGCCCTCACCCGCACCTCCTCCATTTTCCACACACATGCCCTCACCCCACCCTCCTGTTGCCATAAAGGGATAGGGTTCCCCTGGATCTTTCCTACCACCCCATGAGCCTCCATATTCAGCACATCATTCTCCATAACTCCTGCCATCTACAAATGGATCCTACAACTGAACACATCTTCCCTCTCCTCCTCCACTTTCTGCAGGGATCACTCTCTTCATGACCCCTCTCTATTTGCCCCTTTCCACCAATCACCCTCCTGGCACTTATCCCTGAAAGTGTGGTAAGTGCTACGCCTGCCCATTCACCACCTCCCTCTCCACCATTTGTGGCCCTAAACAGTCCTTCCAGCTGAGGCAATACTTCTGCTCTGAGCCTTTTGGGGTTGTCGATTGTATCTGGTGCTGCCAGTGCAGTCTCCTCCTCACGTGACCCAACGTAGACTATGGAACTCAATGTCGAGCACCTTCGCTCCGCTGTCACAAAAGGCAGAATTTCACAGCGGCCTTCCATTTCAGTTTGACTTCACATTCCCATTCTGATCTGTTGGTCCATGGCCTCCTCCACGCCACATTGAGGCCACACTCAGCTTGAAGGATCAACACCTCATTTCTGTCTCAGTAGCCTCCATCCCAATTTCATGAACATCAATTTCTCTCATTGCTGGTAATTTCTCCCCTCCTCCTTCTGTCTTTTTCATTCCCATTCCAGTTTTCCTTCTCGCACCTTCTCTTCTTCTCAGCTGCCCATCACCTCCCTCTGCTGCCCCTCTTCTTTCCCCTTCTTCCATGGTCCACTATCTTCTCCTGTTAGATTCCTTCTTCAGCCCAATATCTCTTCCACCTATCCCCTTCTTCACCCTGCCCTCCCAGCTTGTACTCATTCCCCTCCTCCACCCTCTTATCCTGCCTTCTGCCCCTTCCTTATCAGTCCTGATGGAGGGTCTCAGCCCAAAATGTCCGCTGTTTGTTCCTCACCATAGATGCTGCCTGGCTAGATGAATCCCTCCAGTATTTTGTGTCATTGCTTTGGATTTCCAGCATCTGCAGAATCTCTTGTGTTAACCGATTTGAAAACTTGACACTGTTTCTCCCTTCATAGAGGCTGTTTGACTTGAAGAGGAACAAATAAAGTTTTAGAACCGATCTTTCAGTAAAAGTGGAAAAAGTAAAAGATAAACAAGGTTTCAGACATAGAGAAGGATTTGAGAGAAGAACCAAGGAGAAGTTCTCCTTAAGACTGGAAGGTAAGTCAGATTAAATAACAGGCTGCAAGAGAGGAGAATTTAAATAAAAAGGTAAAAGAATGCCTGAAGAATTCAATATTGTGGTTTTGATTCAATTGTATGACCTGGCAAGTACTTCAGAGGATCTGTTAAGAGTCAACTGCATGCCTTGGGTTTGGCGTCACCTATAGGCTGGACTGGTATCTGATTTCCTTCCATGAAGGAACTTGTAAACATAGATGGATGTTGCTATGATCCAGTTGTTCCACATTCACCATTGTAGGTATTAATTAGTTTTAATAAAGAAATTGTGATGAAATAATTGAATTAAATCTAAGTCTTAAACTCGTGTCTTGATTTATGATCCTGGATAGGTATTGACATAACGTAATCACTTTGCACAAGTTTGAAATCCAGGGTACATTAATGCTAGGTGGGGGGTGTTATCAAGCTAATTCCTTGTGGCAAGAATGACCTATTTTGCATATAGCATACTACTGCATTTCTGTTTCCAATTTTAGTTGCATTTTAACCAGCCATTGACGTTTATGTTAAATTAGCTTTATTGTGAAATAAATAAGCAAAAATCATGTGTCATGTATACTGTTATTGATGGTAAAATGGCTCTTTTATTCATCTGAAGTGTATGAAATATAGCTATGACGAACCTTTTATCAGGACTGGATTATGCTTGGAATGTGCATTTCTTAATGATAATTGTCAAACCTGCTGATTTCCTGGGAGAATTTCATGCCTTGGTGAACTTTGAACCAGTTGGCTCACTTGGTGAACTTTGTACACTGACCAATGAAACGTGCATGGAGAGTGTAAGAAGCCCTTGTGCACACTGCTGATGACAGCTCAAAACTGTCAGCCCTCCAAAAATGCGTTTCTTATAGCTACAGGCAAAGCCTGGCACCTGAGTTACTTCTGTAAAGCTACGCTGGAAAATAAATTTGCCCAAAATCAAGACCAAAGTATATTTTAATTGATTGTGGTCTGAGAAGATGAAGATCTAAGCAGCATGAATTAAACCAAAATATCTGAGACCAGCTAGCTAACAACAAAGAGGTGATCAATGTAGTTAATATTTTTAAATAGAACTAATCTTTAATCACTATGTTATTTAAGTTATTCAAATGCACCTCATTATTGTGTGACATAGTGATTTATGTGCTTAGGCGATCCAAAACCTTTTTAAAAAATGTTTTTAGTTGCATGCCACAAATAGTCAACCACGGCTCTTCTAACAGGCTGCTTCCCCAAAGCCCTGAGAACTACAGTCATCAAGCCTCCTTTAAAAAAAAGAACAACCTAGATGCTTCAATAATTAATAACTATACGTCTATGTCAAATGTAGCATGTTTAAGTAAAATCATTGAAAAGGCTGTGGGACAAGGTGAGAGTAAGCGTTCAGCATGGACTAGAAGGGCCGAGATGGCCTGTTTCCGTGCTGTAATTGTTATATGGTTATTTATTTTTAGTAGACTTGGCTCTGTAAATATCCTTCAGACAGCTGCAGCTCATTCAGGATGCATCTGCTAGAGTCCTCATTGAGACCAAGAAGGTAGAACTCATCTCTCCAGTTCTCAGATCACTACACTGGCTTCCTGTCCATCAGAGAAATGACTTTAAAATATTACTACTGGTTATAAAGCACTGAATAGTCTAGGACCAAAATACACCTCCGATCTCTTGCTGCAGTGTGAACCTTCTCGAGCTCTCAGTTCATCTGAGCATGTCTGCTTTCCGTCCCCAGGGCCAAAATTAAACATGGTGAAGCAGCTTTTAGTTCCTATGCTCCACATACCTGGAATAACCTTCCAGATGATCTGAAGTCTGCCCCAACTTTAAGCTCTTTTAAATCAAGGCTTAAAACTTCTCTTTTCACTGTAGCTTTTAACTAGAATCCCCTGCACTATACCTAAAAAGACCAAGGTAACATGTCTGAACCACTGGCGTCCTGTCACACTCACCTCAATAATAAGCAAATGCTTTGAGAGGCTGGTCAAGGATTACATCTGCAGCATTCTGCCACCCACACTGGACCCCTACAGTTTGCCTACCGATACAACCAATGGACAGATGGCACAATAGCCACAGCTCTACACACAGTCCTTACACATCTAGAGAAAAAGGAATGCTTATGTGAGAAGGCTGATCTTGGACTACAGTTCAGCATTCAACACCATAATTCCCTCCAGGCTCGACAAGAAGCTCAGAGACCTCGGCCCTCAGTCTGCCTTGTGTAGCTGGATCGTGGACTTCCTGTCAGATCACTAGCAGGTGGTAAAAGTGGGCTCCCTCACCTCTGCCCCTATGACCCAGGTGCCCCTCAGGACTGTGTCCTAAGCTCCCTCCTTTACTCTCTGGATACCCATGACTGTGTCGCCACCCATAGCTCCAATCTGCTAAGTAAATTTGCAGATGATACTATATTGATTGGCCTTATCTCAATAATGAGGTAGCCTACAGAGAAGAAGTCATCACCCTGACACAGTGGTGTCAAGAAAACAACCTCTCCCTCAATATCGCAAAAACAAAGGAACTGGTTGTGTACAACAGGAGGAATGGAGACAGGCTCAGCCCTATTGACGTCAATGGATCTGGGGTTGTGAGGGTGACCGGCTTTAAGTTCCTTGGCATCCACATCACTGAGGACCTCACGTGGTCTGTACACACCAGCTGTGTGGTGAAAAAGGCACAACAGCACCTCTTTCACCTCAGACGGTTGAGGAAGTTTGGTATGGGCCCCCAAATCCTAAGGACTTTCTACGGGGGCACAATTGAGAGCATCCTGACTGGCTGCATCATTGCCTGGTATGGAAACTGTACCTCCCTCAATTACAGGACTCTGCAGGGGGTGGTGTGGACAGCCTAGCGCATCTATAGATATGAACTTCCCACTATTCAGGATATTTACAGAGACAGGTGTGTAAAAAGGGCCCGAAGGATCATGGGGACCTGAGTCACCCCAATCACAAACTGTTCCAGCTGCTACCATCTGGAAACACTACTGAAGCATAAAAACCAGGACCAACAGGCTCCGGGACAGCTTCTTCCACCGGGCCATCAGACTGATTAATTCATACTGATACAATTGTATTTCTATGTTATATTGACTGGCCTGTTGTACATACCATTTATTATAAATTACTAGAACTTGTACATTGTACATTTAGATGGAGACGTAACGTAAAGATTCTTACTCTTCATGTATATGAAGGATATAAGTAATAAAGTCAATTCAATTCAATTTTATTTATATCTATTTTTGTGTGATTCTCTTATATATTGTCTGAAATTTGATGATTGATTTTTATATCTTGTTCTATGTAAAGCACTTTGAACTGCCTTGTGTTTGAAAACTGCTGTACAAATGAACTTGCTTGTTAGTTTGAAGTATTTACAATTCATTTCCCCCTCACTCCCTCTTCACCATTCTAAGATGCAGCTTGACATACTGATTTCTTTTTTATAGAAGTTAATATTGAGGAGAATTTTTTCTTAGCCAATGTTTAATGCTCACAATAAGGACGGGTGATGTGTAGTCTTGAACATGACACTGAGTAATTGACATCTACCTGAGAACCAATATTTCCACTCTTGCTGCCTCTCCCACCTTCACTATTTACACTTGCTCAATGATGAATGAGATAAAGGACAACAAAACATCCCATGATGCAAATTTTCATGTTGAAGAGCTTTAAATATGGGTTCTATTGAGCATTTCAAAGGAGTTTGATTCTGTTTTATCTCATACCTTTACTGCTTCAAATGATGAGATATCATGGAAAGGTACTGTAGTGGTTAGCACAATGCTTTACAGTACAGGTGACAAGGGTTCAATTCCTGCTGCTGCCTGTAAGGAGTTTGTACGTGATTGCGTGTGTTTCCTCCCACAGTCCAAAGACATACTAGTTGGTCATTGTAAATTGTCTTGTGATTAGGCCAGGGTTAAATTGGGGGTTGCTGGGTGTCATGGCTTGAAGGGCAAGAAGGGTCTATTCTGCGTTGTATCTGAATAAATAAATAAAATTAATCTTCTTTTCAGATTATGTTTAACTGCTTTGTTTTATATTATTTAGATAAACTTAATATGAGCAGAAGCATTATAATCTCAAACAGGGTTTATCCTTGAAAAAAATTAATTCATTAAACCTATGCTGTACAGATTTTTGATGAAGGTTTCATATGGGTTAATAAACAAAGGACCAGTTTGAATTCTCCATCTTACAGCAGTCCTTGTGATGCAGTTCTCAACTCACCCCCTACCCTGTCCATAAGACCATAAAACATAGGAGTAGAATTGGGCCATTCAGCCCATCATATCTGCTCCCCCATTCCATTATGATCCCAGATCCCACTCAACCGCATACACTTGCCTTCTCGCCATATCCTTTGATGCCCTAACCAATCAGGAAATGATCAACTTCCACCTTAAATATACCCATGTACTTGGCCTCCACTGTAGTCTATGGCAGAGCATTCCACAGATTCATTGTTAAAAAAATTCCTCTTTACCTCTGTTCTAAAAGGTCACCCCTCAATTTTGAGGCTGTTTCCTCTAGTTCTGGATACTCCCACCATAGGAAACATCCTCTTCTCATTCACCTTATCTAGTCCTTTCAACATTCGGTAGGTTTCAATGAGATCCCCACACATCAGCCATGATCACATTGAATGGTGGTGCTGGCTCAAAGGGCCGAATGGCCTACCTATTGGCACCTAATGTCTATTGTCTATTTTGCTAAATTCTAGTGAGCACAGGACCAAAGCTGTCAAGCACTCCTTAGATGTTAACCCCTTCATTCCCAGAATCATCTTGTGAATCTCATTGGACTCTCTCCAATTCCATTGAAACGAATGCAGACATTGTATTTGCCTTCTTTACCATGGACTCAACCTATAAATTAACCTTCTGGGAATCTTGCACAAGGACTCCTATGTCCCTCTGCACCTCTGATGTTTGAACCTTCTCCCCATTTAGATAATAGTCTGCACTATTGTTCCTTTTACCAAAATGCATTATCATACATTTCCAAACACTGTATTCCATCTGCCACATTTTTTACCCATTCTTCCAATTTGTCTAAGTCCTGCTGCAATTGCATTGTTTCCTCAGCACTACCTATCCCTCCACCTGTCTTTGTATCTTCTGCAAACTTTTCCACAAAGCCATCAATTCCACTATCTAAATCATTGACAATGTGAAAAGTAGTGGTCCCAATATTGACCTCTGAGGAACACCATTAGACACCAGCAAACAACCAGAAAAGGCCCCCTATATTCCCACTGTCCTCCACCTCTTACATTGTACCCAGCCTTTCCTATTTTGAACAAGGATTTCCCAACGCAAAGTTTGTGAGATGGTTTCCCAATACTGAGTAAGACTAACAAATGCTCAATTTTTACAATATCTAGAGAAACAACACCAAAGCTAGCTTGTTAAATAAAGTCACATGAGCCATTGTTTGAAAGATGGTGTGATCTCACCACTCACTTAAAAAAAAGAAAATGAACACTTTGCCAAGTCCTGTCTGTCAAAATCAGACAAAGAGAACTCTAAATGGTGACATCTTCCTCATCATATGGTGTTCTACACAAATGCCATAAACCTCCATCAATGTCAATCTCCCTACCGTCCTTACAGCCCATAACCACACCTACCAACCCCCCTCCATCCACTCGAAAACCCGAGCCTTCCGCCTACACACTCCACCCAACTCCATCCCTGTTACCACAACCCACGGGCCTCCGTCACCACAACACATTCACACCAATCCACCGTACCACACAGTCACACACACCCAATCACCAAACCTCCACCAGTATCACCATAGTGCCACCCAACTACACCACCACACCCCAGCCACCTCTATCACCACAGCCCAACAACCCCATCACCACAACCTCATTCACTCCAAAACCAAAACCTCCCACCCTATCACTAAACCCCCACCCATGCACATCACCACCCCCCCGTCAACCCCATCATCGCATCCCCAACAGCACCGTCAGCACACCGCACCTCTTTGCACGACACATCCACCTGCCCCCACCAAACAGATCACAAGCCACGCCCATCCAACCCATTACCACCTCCGTCTCCCCCCCCCCCCCCGCACGCTACCACCTCCGTCACCAACTCCTGAAACAGGAAATGAGGAGGAAGACCTGTACCAGATGGTAACTCCCACACCATAACCCAAAGTATTTACAGGCTATACAAGAGCGGTGTCTGTAATGTATGAAGTCCTGCAGCCAAGATCATCTGCTTGGACAGCTCAACTTGTGAAAGTGATGACTGGATTTATTTTTTAAGCAGCTTGAGGGATCTGTGGAATATCGCACAAACATGTATTTATCAGGTAATTGACACTCCTGGGAGCACTGCAGAATTCATCCCATTTGGCATGGCAGCAAGACAACTGTGTGCTCGGGTCATCCAATGTTATGGTACCACAGGGATCCCCAGAGAGGCAAGTTCAATAGATGGTAAACGTATAGCATAGAAATCTCCTAATGTTAGTATCTTTCGTTGTCCTGATAGGAAGAAATACCACGCTGAATGCCCAGAATATGTTTGAATCTGCAAAACAGAATTATCTCTAGTGACCACCTGGAACTTTCCCAAGAAGACAGTGAAAGAAATGAATGGCTTGTGGGTGGGTGACAAGGCATATCGTTTGCTTCCAGCTAACAATTGCTAACAAGACTAGCATTCACAAACGCACGGTCTGAAGGCTGTACTCTCTGTCCTATATATAATCAGAAACAGAATCCGACTTAATATCGCCGGCATATGGCCAGAAATTTGTTGTTTTGTGGCAGCAGCACATGGCGTTACAAAATAATAAGAACTATAGATTACAATAAGGAATATATATACTTATTGCACAGTAACATCGTGGTTAGTATAACACAGGTGACTCAGGTTCAATTCCCGTCGCCACCTGTAGGGAGTTTGTACGTATTGCCTGTGACCGTGTCGAAGGGCTGGAAGGGCCTATTCTGCACTGTATCTCAGTAAATAAAAAATACAGTAATTAAGTAGTGCAATAAAGAACGGAAAAATGCTGAGGAAGCGTTCGTGGGTTCAACGTCCAGCGGCATGGGTTCAAATTTGACAGAGAGGGAAGAAGCTGTTCCTGAACCGTTGAGTGTGTGTGTGTCTTCAGGCTCCTTTACCTTGTCCTTGATGGTAGCAATGAGAAGAGGGCATGTCCCGGGTGACGTGGTCCTTAATGATGGATGTGGCCTTTTTGAGGCATCGCCTTTTCAAGCACGCTGGGGAGGATAGTGCCCATGATGGAGCTGGCTGAATTTAACACTTTCTTCAGCTTTTTCTGATCCTCTGCAATGGCCTCTCCAGACCAGATGATGATGCAACCAGTTAGAATGCTCTCTACGATGCATCTGTAGAAATTTGTGAGTGTCTTTGGCGATATACCAATTCTTCTCAAACTCCTAATGAAATAATGAAATTAGATATTTTCTTTTCTTGTACATACAGGAAAGTGTATAAAAGATGTATTTTCCCTTTTACTAAAGCGAAGTTACTGTCTATTCATGAATCTGAATACTTGTAAGATTTATATATATTTAGTATTTATTAGCTGATTCAGTGTCAGGTCCTTGCCGTACTTGCACCAGGTATTTTGATTTATTCATGTAACTGTGGTGCATCCTGGTGCAGGAAGAGTGTTGGTGCGTCTGCTGCATTCCATTCCCCTCTCCCCTGCCATTCTCAATCTCCTGGCCAATTCCCCTCTTCCTACAAGTGTCTTCCAATAATCCTTTTAAAAGGGATTGTTTAATGTGAGAAGATAGATGTGCCTCACAGGAGGAATGCATCTGAATACAGGGGCCCTCAACTCCGAATCCGAATCAGGTTTAATACCTTCGGCTTATATCGTAAAATTTGTTGATCTGTGGCAGCAGCACAATGGCAATACTTAATAATAAAAACTGTAATATGTAATACAAACACAAACACAAACACACACACACACACACACACACACACACACACACACACACACACACACACACACACACACACACACACACACACACACACACACACACACACACACACACACACACACACACACAAGTAATAGTTAAATTAAATGAGAAATGCGAAAGAGTAGTGTGGTAGTGTTCATGGGTTCAATGTCCACTTAGAAATCGGATGTCAGAAGCTGTTGCTGAATTATTGAGTGTGTGCCTTCAGGCTTCAATCCTGTTTCCTGATGGTAGCAATGAGAAGAGGGCATGTCCTGGGTGATGGGTGTACTTAATGACAGACGCCGCCTTTCTGAGGCATCGCTCCTTGAAGATGTCCAGGATGCTTTGGAGGCTAGATCCCATGATGGAGTTGGCTGTGTTTACAACTTTCTGCAGCTTCTTTTGATCAGGTGCAGCAGCCAAACAGAAAGAGCAAGAAACAGCATTCTACATGTAGCAACAATCCATGATGGACTGGGCCGTATCAGCTACATTTTGTAGGATTTTCCATTCAAGGGCTTTGGTGTTTCCATACCAGGCAGTGACGCAGCCAGTTAGAATGCTTTTCACGGTACGCCTGTAGAAATTGTGAGTGTCTTTGATGACATACCAAATCACCTCAAACTCCTAAGTATATTGATGAGGCTGTTGCCTGTTTTGCTTCTTTCAACATTGTAATGAGCAAAGTGCACTGATTTTTAATTTCTTTATTTGTTTCTTATCGTTGCAGCTACTTGAAAGGCAAACTAAAACTGCTGATGGACAGAGTGAGGGAATCAATGATGTATGATGTGTTTCCAAACAACCAAGTTCCAAGCTGAAAACATTACGTTTGATCCTCTATAGCAAACCCAGCAAGGATTAACGACTGATCAAAAACAGCGATAAAAACTGATGAAACTAAAGTAGCGTTAGAGAAGTTAGCGATCAACAAAAAATATCCATTCCCTACTCACCTGATCTCTTACAAAGGGTAAATATATGACTATACTCATTTACATCTACTACAGTCAAATCTATGTGAAGAATTACTGTAATCCATAATCAAAATGCACAACACAACATACAATACAGACAGACAGAAATAGACACATAGCTGCTACACACATGACAGTATTCCTATCAATATGAATGGTGATTGTGGAACTAAATATTTCGTGCCATCATCCATCTCAAAGTATAGGAACTGACATTTAAAAGGTCACATCTGCATTGAGTGACACAACACACTTAATCAAAAGTGGGCTTTGCTAAAAATGTATATCCCCAAGGTTCAAAGTGTTAGCTTTGACCAAAGTTCACAGAAATTTGCTCAAAGAAAATAATGTGAAAGGAAAGTATCAGTCTCATAAGGATTCTGGCTAATGGCAATCCACACAGTGACATGGACAGAGATCAGAGCTAGTAAGTTGCTCGCCCTCTCTGCCAGAGATAGGCGATTTTCATCAGGAGACCAAAGAGAAAGAGTAGGAAAAGCATTATACACGTAGCAAACAACATTCGAGTGTGATAATTAGTACTGGCTTCCAAAAGAGAAAAGAGAAATTTCACACAATAAACTCAAGTAGTATAATAGCTATCATAGACTGGCAGACCTGCTGAGTGTACTTTGCAAAAGTGGCTCCCACACAATCACAAATGACTTGGCATATGGTCTCATTGTTTATTCAGTGCACAGGAGCTATTTATTGCTTTGTAAACTTGGCTGCATAAACATATATCACTTAAGTATATGGTAGCATCACAATTGCCATTGTAAACAATAATCACAAGTAAAAAGTAATTATTTTTCCAAAATGATATGTATTAATTGAGGTTTTTTAGTGTGAGGCCTTTAGCTGAGAAATTTATGTTGGTGTTACATGTAGACAAATCCTCAACACATTCCTTTGCCTGCTATTTTAACATAGGTGTTAATCTATTTAATTGAAATGGGTTACTGCTTTCATTAAAATATTAGACAAAGGAATATTTTACAAGTGCATTAAACATTTGTTTGTTGATTATCACCAGCAGCATTATTTTAGACTTGTATGAAATACATTATCCTGCTTGGTAATATACTGATAATTCTTCTACTGTTCAATTAATGACGGCAGGTTTGAACAAGGTTAGATTGTGCCCATAAGCAACCTTAAAATCATTCATTTACATTGACATTGTAAATTGGTAAATTGGTTTATTATTGTCAGATGTACTGAGATACAGTGAAAAACTCACCTTGCATATTGTTCATGCAGATCAACAATACATTAAGGCTTCTTCTTGTGCCCTTGGCTCCCCGAGGAACAGAAGCCATTGATAACCTCCTGTCACCATTGTCCACAAAGTTGATGTTATGGTTGGAGTTCATCAATGTTTTTGTAATCCATTGTATTCACTGCACAGGGGATTGGCTTAAATAGCTTCACTAGAGCCCTGTTGGCTGGCCTTACCCAATTCCAACTCTCACATTGGGGACATAAGGTTGGACTTCATATTGGCAGGTGGTGATACTGTTACTGTTACAGAGAATACAGAAATTTCCTCATGTTTGCTGTTACAGGGGAAGTTCAGTGCAGTTCAATAAGGTTGTAACGAGGTCGTCTGTGAGATTAAGAGTCATTTATTTGTCCTAGGGAACCACTCAATAGTCTTATAACCAAAGGATAAAGGTCCCGAAGATGGATGCAGCATTCCTGTGACAGGGTTCATGTAGATGTGCTCAGTGGTGGAGAGGACTATACCCTTGATGGATTGGGCTTTATCCACTACTTTCTGTAGGATTTTCCATTCGAGGGTACTGATGTTTCCATACCAGGTTGTGATGCAGCCAGTCAATATACACTCCACCACACATCTGTAGGAGTTTGTTGGAGTTTTACATATCATGACAGGTCTTCACAAACTTCTAAAGTAGAGGTGCTGCTGTGCTTTCTTTGTAATTGCACTTATGTGCTGGGCCCAGGACAGGTCCTCTGAAATGATAACACTGAGGAACTTAAAGCTGCTAACCCTCTCCATTTCTGCTCCCTTGATAAGGACTGGCTCATGGTCCGCTGCTTTCTTCCTCCTGAAGTCAATAATCAGATTCTTGGTCTTGCTAACATTAAGTAAGAAGTTGTTGTTATGGCATCACTCAGCCAGATATCCAGTCTTTCTCCTTCATCACCACCTTTGATTTGGCCAACGACAGTGATGTCATCAGCAAACTTAAATATGGCATTAGAGCTGTGCTAAGCCACACAGTCATTACTGAAAAAGCGAGTAGAGCGGGGGGCTAAGCACACAGGCTTGTGGAGCACCTGTGCAGATGGAGATGATGGAGAAGATATTGTTTTTCCCCTAGACATATACCAGGCTATTGAGCAAGTGTTACACAGTTAAGAAATAGCAAGGGTAAAAGGACCTTAAAGGCAGTTGTATACAGGCCTCCAAACAGCAGCCAGGATGTGGATCACAAATTACAGCAGGAGAGAGAAAAGGTGTGTCAGAAAGGCAATGTCAGGATAATTGTTGGGGATTTTAACATGAAAGTGGATTGGGAAAACCAAGTCAGTACTGGACGTCAAGAGAGAGAATTTGTAGAATGTCTAAGGGATGGCTTTTTAGAACAGCTTACTGTTGAGCCCACTCGGACTGTGCAATGATGTGCAGGTGATAAGAGAGCTTAAGGTTAAGGAACCCTTAGGGAACAGTGATCACAATATGATCAAGTTCACACTGAAATTTGAGAGGGAAAAAATAAAATCCAATGCGTCGATATTTCAGTGGAATAAAGGAAATTACAATGCCATGAAAGGGGAACTGGCCAAAGTTGACTGGAAAGGGACATTTGCAGGAAGGACAGCAGAGCAGCAATGGCTGGAGTTTCTGCAAAAAAATGAGGGAAGTGCAAGGCAGATATATTCCAAATAAGAAGAAATTTTCAAAGGGAAGAAGGACACTACCGTAGCTGACAGGTGAAGGCAGAGCCAAAGTAAAAGCAAAAGAGAGGGTATGCAAGGAAGCCAGAGCTAGTAGGAAGACAGAGGATTGGGGAGCTTTTAAAAACTTGCAGAAGGAAACTAAGAGGGTCATTTGGAAGGAAAAGATGAATTATGAAAGGAAGCTGGTGACTAATATCAAGGAAGATACTAAAAGCATTTTAAGTATATAAAGGGTAAAAGAGAGTTGAGGGTAGATACAGGACCAAGATTAAATGACGCTGGAAATATTGTAATGAGAGATGCAGAGATGGCAGAGGAACTGAATGCGTATTTTGCATCAGTCTTCACAGTGGAAGATGTCTGTAGTATACTGGACATTCAAAAGTATCAGGGAAGTGAAGCTTGTGCAGTGAAAATTATGACTGAGAAGGTGCTCAGGAAGCTTAATGGTCTGAGGGTGGGTAAATCTCCTGGACCTGATGGAATGCACCCTTGGGTTCTGTAGGAAGTAGCTGGAGAGATTGCAGAGACATTAACGATGAACTTTCAAGCATCGATAGGTTCTGGCGTTGTACCAGATGACTGGAAAATTGCAAATGTTACCCCGCTATTTAAGAAAGGTGGGAGGCAGCAGAAAGGGAACTATAGACCTGTTAGCCTGACATCAGTGGTTGCGAAGTTGTTGGAATCAATTGTTAGGGATGAGATTACGGAGTACCTGGTGGCACATGACAAGATGGGCCAAAACCAGCATGGTTTCCTGAAAGGAAATACTGCCTGACAAACCTACTGCAATTCTTTGAGGAAATTACAAGCAAGGTAGACAAAGGAGATGTAGTAGATGTGGTGTACTTGGATTTTCAGAAGGCCTTTGACAAGGTGCCACACATGAGGCTGCTTAGCAAGATAAGAGTCCATGGAATTACAAGGAAGTAGGCAGAAAACAGAGAGTGGGAATAAAGGGATTCTATTCTGGCTGGCTGCTGGTTACCAGATGTGTTCCACAGGGTCGGTGTTGGGACTGCAGCTTTTCACGATGTGTGTCAATGATTTGGACTATGTATTAATGGATTTGTGGCTAAATTTGCCAATGATACAAAGGTAAGTGGAGGAGCGGGTAGTGTTGAGGAAACAGAGTGCCTGCAGAGAGACTTAGATAGTTTAGGGAAATGGACAAAGAAGTGAAAATGAAATACAATGTTGGAAAGTGTATGGTCATGCACTTTGGTGGAAGAAATAAATAGGCAAACTGTTATTTCAATGGGAAGAGAATTCAAAATGCAGAGATGCAAAGGGATTTGAGAGTCCTTATGCAAGATACCCTGAAGGTTAACCTCCAGGTTGAGTCAGTTGTGAAGAAGGTGCGAAATAAAATATAAGAGCAGGGATGTGATGTTGAGGCTCTGTAAGGTACTCGTGAGACCACACTTGGAGTATTGTGTTCAGTTTTGGGCTCCTTATTTTAGAAAGGATATACTGACATTGGAGAGGGTTCAGAGAAGATTCATGAGAATGATTCCAGGAATGAAAGGGTTACCATATGAGGAATGTCTGGCAGCTCTTGGGCTGTATTCCCTGGAGTTCAGTAGAATGAGGGGGGCTCTCGTAGAAACATTCCAAATGTTAAAAGGCTTGAACGGATTAGATATGGCAAAGTTATTTCCCATGGTAGGGGATTCTAGGACAAGAGGGTACGACTTCAGGATTGAAGGACGTCCATTTAGAAATGAGATGTGGAGAAATTACTTCAGTCAGAGTGTGGCTAATCTGTGGAATTTGTTGCCACAAGCGGCTGTAGAGGCCAAGTCATTGGGTGTATTTAAGGCAGAGATAGATAGGTTCTTGATCATCCAGGGCATCAAAGGGTATGGGGAGAAAGCAGGGAAGTGGGGATGACTGAAGGAATTGGATCAGCCCATGATTGAATAGCGGAGCAGACTCGATGAGCCGAATGGCCTACTCCTGCTCCTATATCTTATGGTCTTATTACTCGGCTGTTTGGTTGGTGCAGTGGTGTGTCTGCAGAGTGTACAGCAGTGGACTCAGCACACAGCGCGAGGGGGAATCCACGTTGAGGATGATGGAGTTGTTCTGGAATATATAGACAATTAATAGAATATACAGACTTTTGGAAGATGACAACGAGTATATTTACTCTCTCCAAAGCCTCTCTTTCACAATGTCATCATGTCCTGGTGTTTTAATGGTTTTCAGTCCCATTAATTTAATTTTTGTTTTACTAATGCTAAGTGATTTGAGTTCATCACTCTCTGCTGACCAATGTTTCCCCATTATTAATGGGAATCTTTCTTCCACAGAGACATAGAAAATACTTGCTTCCTTTCCTTAATCTTTAATATTATTACTCTGGGACTCATATTAACCTTAGCTAATATTTTTCTTTTTACATATTGATAGACATGGTAGCGCCTAGTGGTTAGCACAATGCTTTACACTACAGAGGAGCCAGTTTCTCTCCCTGACTGTGTGGGTTTCCTCCGAGTGCTCTCACACTCCAAAGATGTTTGGTAGGTTAATTGATCATTGTAAATTGTCCCGTGATGAGGCTAGGATTAAATCAGGGGATTGCCGGGTAGCATGGCTTGAAGGGCCACACTGTATCTCAGAAAAATAGTAAAATAAACTTTTACAGTCTTATTTTATTTTCTTGGTCAATTAAAAAAGTGATGGTCGATGCTCCAAGTGAAAGGTGCAGCATATCACTTCTCATAGTGAAGTCCTGCATATATGCTGCCTATATCAGCACTGAAAGTGTCAAATAGTATTTCATAAACTGTGTGATTATAATATCATTATGATTCACACCTATGGACTTTGAAATCCAGTTGCAGAGTATTCAAAAAGAGCACCATATAATTGAGTTTCTCGATAGTTACCTTAACCAAACTCACCCATGCCATTTCAAGGCTTTATAACCTCTCTTCTAGATCTTTCACAGATTTTAGCTTTCAATGTTGCTCAAAAGTAGGATTGTCAAACGAGAAAGAGAGAACCTCAAGTGACAGTGCTAACAGTTCAAATAGATAAGGAGGTAAAGCTTAAGAAGGAAAGAGTTAACCTTTCCATCAGAGTAAGACAGCAATGAAGGAAAACATAGATTGGCAAAACGGAGAGAAATTCTACATAAAAGTCCTTGATTAACGGGCGGAACGTAAACATACAGACCTTTTCACAAAATCCTGACTCTTAGACACTGCTCATCACGTATTGGCAGGTCTCCTCAGAACTACTGCCAGACTTTCCTGGTGAGAGGTAGCCACTGCTGTGAGAACGTGTCAGGAAATTATCAAAAACAGCTCCTGATTTCACTAATCCATTGAAGATATGCTAGCCTGCTGATTTTAGTCACTTCCGAGTGAGGCTATGGGTTCTTCTCACTCTATCATCACATCTCCACTGCGTCCAACACAATGTTTATCGTTCCTCCAAATACTTACAGTCTTATCACAATTTAATGAATTTGAGCAAGCCTCAAGCCTTATTCTTACACCTGATTTTTGGTAAAATCTCATTTTTACCAGACAAGTAAATGAAACCACCAGGGATCCTTTTAAATATTTCCTATTCACAGAAGTCATATCAACATCAATTTCTATTTCTTCCAAGAGCATAATTAAACCAAAGATTTTGCAGATTTTCTTCTGAATACTCATTTAATAGTATTAGATTTTATTTGACTTTTTCTAGACTTTTATAGGTACTGACAGAACTCTTGGCAGTGATGCATTTTTGACAAATTTTGAACTGCTGTTTACTGGGGTCGTGATCTGATTGCTGGTCTGTTGCCAACAGAGTCCTTATTTTTGGTTGCAATTCCATCTTTTAAGTTGCCACATTACACACCATCCCCCAACCAATATGTCAAGTGGGTGATCTATTCTCATGCCTTTGACAATACCGTTTGTGGTAATCAGCCGTGAGGAAGAGGAGTGGATTCCGGTTAATTGGACATCGGCAGCCACCTATTTGGGTTAAGTCTTGAAGAATAAAAACGAATTGAGAAAATAACCTGGGATCCCTTGTTTTATTTGGGAAACTATGCTGCCTAATCGGGACAGGAGATTGTAGCTGAAGTTCCTAGCTTGTATCAGTCATGTGCACTTGTGTGGCTGCTAAACACTACACCGTACTTTGCGTGAACAGTTTTTAAATAGTGACAGGTGTGTGTGTTTGTGTTCGAAAAGCAAAAATTTTTGTCACTGATTGCTGGTGAGAAATAAGCAGCAAGACAATTCAGAACTGTCTTACTCAAGCATTCAGGCTTGGAGATGCCAGGAGTGACAACAAAATTATTTCACTAATTCAACAAGTTAAGAGCTACGAAGAATTTGAAGATATTGACAATCACCTTGAATGTTACAATGAAAATGAAAATTTGGAGGATGCAATTGTCAAAAAGCATTGTATGAAGGCAGTCTATTACCTACACTAGGTGTGTGAATTGATTTACAGTCAATCAAGACACCACAGCAGTACACATTGGATGAATTCCTCCTTCAATAATATTAGGAACTAATACGGTTTTATAGTACTGTAGTAGTAGTATTAGTAACAGCCTTGTGGCTATACCCACTCATGGGGAACTCTTTGGGATTAAACCCTGAGGGAAAAATCTGGAGCTGTAGTCCCTACACCTAGTTCAGTGCTGACTGGCAACTCTTGTAATGCTTCTGGTACCAACATGTATTGGTCTCTCCCATTCCTTTGGGTTCATCAGATGCATGGAGAGGGGGAGCTTGCTACCTGGGCAACAGCTTGCTCTCAATATCATACTGCCCAGGCTTGCGTGTCTAGACAGCTAGGATGCAACACCCATGGTCAACTCTGACCTGACGGAGGCCTCAACAAATCAACAACAGAATTGGTATGTTCTAATTTATTCTGTATTTCATTTAAATGCTTATTTTTTACTCAGTTAAATGGTAGTTTCTCTTATACTTTTTTTTAACAATTTCCATTAAATTTCAGCTAAATGGGACAGCCACTTAATTGCATCAAAATGTCCTGCTACATCCAGATTTACTGGAATCCACTGTATTCAGGAACGTTGTGTACCATCTGATTATCCAACTTTGGCATTCTCCTGTGGAGGAAGTGGTTTTCTGTTTGCTTAACTTCTTGTATTTGAAGGTCAGTCTAAAGCTTTCTAAGATACCTAAATATTCCCCATCAGCAGCTGGCCTTTGGCAAGATATTTATGTATGTTCCCTGATACAGTTTCTTTCTATTGAATCTGCTGTGTTCAGATTCTTGATTATCGCAAGACAATTCTCCTCTTTTAGCAATGCTTATTTGAAGGTCATGATTTCTGAAGGAACAGTGTTGGCAGTAAAATTAACTGTGAAAACCACAATAATGCAAGTATTTCTGGGAATAATGCAGAAGGTGCAGGATCGGTTCATTCCAAAGAGGAAGAAAGATCCTAAGGGGAGTAAGGGGCGGCCGTGGCTGACGAGGGAAGCAAAGGGCAGTATAAAAATAAAAGAGAAGAAGTATAACATAGCAAAGATGAGCGGAGGACTGGGAAGCTTTTAAAGAGCAACAGAAGATAACAAAAAAGGCAATACGCCAAGAAAAAATGAAGTACGAAGGTAAACTAGCCAAGAATATAAAGGAGGATAGAAAAAGCTTCTTTAGGTATGTGAATAGCAAAAAAATAGTTAAGACCAAAATTGGGCCATTGAAGACAGAAATGGGTGAATTTATTATGGGGAACAAGGAAATGGCAGATGAGTTGAACAGGTACTTTGGATCTGTCTTCACTAGGGAAGACACAAACAATCTCCCAGATGTAATAGTGGCCAAAGGAACTAGGGTAAAGGATAAACTGAAGGAAATTTATATTAGGCAAGAAATGGTGTTGGATAGACTGTGGAGTCTGAAGGCTGATAAGTCCCCGGGACCTGATGGTCTGCATCCCAGGGTACTTAAAGAGGTGGGTCTAGAAATCGTGGATGCATTGGTAATCATTTTCCAATGTTCTATAGATTCAGGAACAGTTCCTGCTGATTGGAGGGTGGCTAATTTTGTCCCACTTTTCAAGAAAGGAGGGAGAGAGAAAACAGGGAATTATAGACCGGTTAGCCTGATGTCAGTGGTGGGAAAGATGCTGGAGTCAATTATAAAAGAGGAAATTACGACACATTTGGATAGCAGTAGAAGGATCAGTCTGAGTCAGCATGGATTTATGAAGGGAAAATCATGCTTGACTAATCTGGAGTTTTTTGAGGATGTAACTATGAAAATGGACAAGGGAGAGCCAGTGGATGTAGTGTACCTGGACTTCCAGAAAGCTTTTGATAAAGTCCCACATAGGAGATTAATGGGCGACATTAGGGCACATGGTATTGGGGGCAGAGTACTGACATGGATTGAAAATTGGCTGGCTGACAGGAAACAAAGAGTAGCGATTAACGGGTCCCTTTCGGAATGGCAGGCTGTGACCAGTGGGGTACCACAAGGTTCGGTGCTGGGACCGCAGCTGTTTACAATATACATTAATGATTTAGATGAAGGGATTAAAAGTAACATTAGCAAATTTGCTGATGACACAAAGCTGGGTGGCAGTGTGAAATGTCAGGAGGATGTTATGAGAATGCAGGGTGACTTGGACAGGTTGGGTGAGTGGGCAAATGTATGGCAGATGCAGTTTAATGTGGATAAATGTGAGGTTATCCACTTTGGTGGCAAGAACAGGAAGGCAGATTACTATCTAAATGGAGTCAAGTTAGGAAAAGGGGAAGTACAACGAGATCTAGGTGTTCTTGTACGTCAGTCAATGAAAGCAAGCATGCAGGTACAGCAGGCAGTGAAGAAAGCTAATGGCATGCTGGCCTTTATAACAAGAGGAATTGAGTATAGGAGTAAAGAGGTCTTTCTGCAGCTGTACAGGGCCCTGGTGAGACCCCAACTGGAGTATTGTGTGCAGTTTTGGTCTCCAAATTTGAGGAAAGACATTCTTGCTATTGAGGGACTGCAGCGTAGGTTCACAAGGTTAATTCCCGGAATGGCGGGACTGTCATATGTTGAAAGATTGGAGCGACTGGGCTTGTATACACTGGAATTTAGAAGGATGAGAGGGGATCTGATTGAAATATATAAGATTATTAAGGGATTGGACACACTGGAGGCAGGAAGCATGTTCCCGCTGATGGGTGGGTCCAGAACTAGAGGCCACAGTTTAAGAATAAGGGGTAGGCCATTTAGAACAGAGATGCGGAAAAACTTTTTCACCCAGAGAGTGGTGGATGTGTGGAATGCTCTGCCCCAGAAGGCAGTGGAGGCCAAGTCTCTGGATGCATTCAAGAGAGAGTTAGATAGAGCTCTTATAGATAGTGGGGTCAAGGGATATAAGGAGAGGGCAGGAACAGGGTATTGATTGTGTATGATCAGCCATGGTCACAGTGAATGGCGGTGCTGGCTAGAAGGGCCGAATGGCCTACTCCTGCATCTACTGTCTATTGTCTATTGTCTATAATGCCATAAAATCTATTGTTCTACACAGTGCAGAAGCATCTACTTCAGACCTTATTATAACTCTATTAGATGAAAAGAGACGAGATAAAGGGAAAAATGGGAAGACACCTTGGTTTAGTAAATTGTTTTGGGACACTGCCTCCAAGAGGGTAGCAAGCTTGTTGTGATTTGGGGACTTGTGTGCCACAGTGACCTGGAGAGCGATGTTGCCTGGAGTCAACTTTGGTTCTTGGTAGGGTCACCCATGCCAAATAGGCCAAACGGAAGAGGCCCGACCAAGAGTCCCCCATCCAAGTCCAGGGGTTCTACTCAAGGCTAAAATCCGTGACTGGTGAAACAAAACTATGATGGAAACGGCAATGAAGAATTCTTCTGCATCTGGGGGGCAATTGTGTTCTTGAGTCTCCACCAAGAACTTGTATGACTGATAGTAGTGAAAACTGAGCTACTGACATGATGATGGAAACCCTGAACACCACCAGAGATGGAGGACCTTCATTGCTTTCCTAGACGACAGTGAGATAACAGGCAGTAAAGGGAAACCAGATTCACACTGTAAATGCTGGTAGAGAGCAAAGGTGGGAGAAATGTTTATGTAATTATCAAGTTTGTATAACTCCCTTGTGCTTTAGAACATGAACATAATCGAATTATTAAAAAATCTATTTTATAAAAATAATATTATATTTTTTTATTTGGATATAATATTGGTATCACAGCTGGCTCTCTGGTATAACTTGGCTTAACCTGTTCGCTGACTTCTACGAATCGGATTCTTCGCAAATGAACCAGGCATAGATTTAAACTACCGAAAGTTTACAGACTTAATGAGAACAAATCTCTTCTCCCACATCTTCAGGCACTGCGTTCTGGTTCTTTTATTTGGGTGGCTTAGCTTCTGTTTCGGAAGTGCTGAATCTCACATATCTAGATTAGGTGTCTCAAGAACATCGTTTAATGAATTTTCAAAGTTGATGTGGTAGCTGTGATCAGCCATCTGATGTGACAGTTGCTAATTGTTTTCTTCTGTTTCAAAGACGTAAAACTAATTTAGTAAAGCAATCTCATCATGCTCCAGTTACCCAGCCATCAAGCTCAGTTCGGTGACATTTATAAATAAATATCTATTTCTTTGCTATGTATTACTTCTTTATACAATATCTTAAAGCACAGCCAACATAGCAAAGCAAAGCAGGAACTAAATTACCTATTTTAATCACCAGCTTTCATTCCAAGATGCTAGAGGACAGAATTTAAATTTTTATTCCAATAACATACTAAAAGCATGTCGCATTGGCTGCATTCTTTTGGATGAGCCGTTGAACCAAGCTTCAGCTGCAGTGTTTTGGAAAGATGTTTTTACACCATAAAAAATTAGAAAAAAGGAACTAGCCTCTGCAGTATCCAGGTCATCTTCAAGAAGGGGTGCCTTAGAAAGGCAGCATCCATCATTAAGGGCCTCTCATTGTTACCATCATGGAGGAGGTGCAGAAGTCTAAAGAAAAACACTCAACAATTCAGAAACATCTTTTTCCCCTCTGCCAACTGACTTCTGAATGGATAATGAACCCATTATCTATCTACCCCATTACCTCACTACTTTTTAAAATTTCCTGGTTTTTGCACTACATATTTAATTTAACTATTTAATATCCTGTAACTGAGAGTTTTCTTTTTCTCTCTATTATCATGTATTGCATTTTACTGCTACTGTAAAGTTAACAAGTCCCATGAAATATGCTGGTGATATTAAACATGATTCTGAATTCCCAATGCCCTGGTCAAATATCCTTCCTTAACCAAGTAGCCAAAGTTTCACAGTTTGGACAATTGTTTCAATCTGATTCAAAAAGTGGAGAAATAGATCAGATAATTATACGCCAACCAGCCTAGCACTGGCTGTAAGAAACATACTTGAAGTAAATTGAAGATAACTACAGTGCTTTGCAAAACTCTTAGGCCCATATATAGTTAGGGTGCAGCACCCAAACTATATATGGGCCTAAGACCTCTGCACAGTACAGTACTGGAGTAATTTTACACATTGCACTGTACTGCTGCTGCGAAATGTCAACAAATCTTTTCCTCCCACAGTTGCTGCTTTACTCGCTGAGGTTCCTCCAGCAGATTGTCTTCTGATAGGATTCATGTTTGTATTTCCAGGTCAGTGAGCCAGCTTTCGTGATACTTGACCACTTTTTACCTGTACTCATCAGGGTATCTGTGCACTGATAACATCATCATTCTTTGACTAAGCAGCCAGCTAGGTCTGACAGTTCTTAGTTACTGAGAGACACCATGGACACACCTTCTTCATCGGAAATCCTGCTCTAGAGGATTTCTTTGTTTACCCACAAGAATTTATCAGTGAAATCAAGTGGTTTCTTTGAGGAACTCTTTTTAAAAAGTGATATGTTGAAAATCTCCAGGCACGGTATGGGAATACCATTCACACAATTGCTTGTCACACCATTGCTCAAGGATTTAGTTCTGTGACTTTGTCAGCTAAATCATAACAGGCTCAACAGGTGTGTCCCTGCACTACTTTTATGTTATTTCAATACAATGGTAAAGGCGAATCTGGAGGAATATTTCAGCTAATTCTTACCTGCTCGGAGCAAATTAATACTGTATATGCTGAGCCCTAGTATCCAGGCAATGTAGGTTCTCAGTACTTTGGCCTACACCAATCAATCGAATGAAGATTGCAGTTATGTGACATATGACCCCAGTGCTCACAAGCAGGACCCCTGCAACTGGTGAGTTTGCCCTTTGATGCATTTCATGGCTGATCTGGTCCTGATGTGATCATCGTAACAAGATTGTGATGACTGTCCTTGTAATTTTTTTTATAACCTCAAAATATTATATTAGATAGATAGATAGATAGATACTTTATTCATCCCCATGGGAAAATTCCAACTTTTTTCCAATGTCCCATACACTTGTTGTAGCAAAACTAATTAAAATTAATTCACATGAAGACTGGAGAGTCCAGGAATATGGGACTGGTTCGAGTTTACCTTAAGCGAGGCGTGCACATTTCACAAGGTGAAATGTCGTATGCAATTAATGTATTTACACATAGAACCTGTAATGAATTACTTAAATGATCAAGAATGCTTACTCAAACAATATATATAGAAAATAATTCAAATGTCATTGAAATATAAAATACACAACAGTCCTTCTTATTCATACTTTGAAGATTTGAGTTGTTGAGAAAGGCTTATAATTACATGATTAAGGGTCAACATTTAAAAAGGGAGTTTGTCAATTTTTTTGGTACTCGATGATGTATCTCAGGAATTCTCTACCGTGAAGAGTTGTGGAGTTTAGATCATTGAAAGTATCTAAGGTAGACATAGTTGTATTTTTGAAAGTCCAGGAAATTGAGGGCCCAGGGGAACTCTCATAGAAGCTGAGGCCAGTGTTGATGAGCCATGTTCATATTGAATGGCAGGACAAGTTTGAGGGTTTAGAGACCAAGTCCTACTTTTGTTTTCCTGTATTCCTGTGGGTGTAAGAGAGCTGTTGGATAAATCTCTCTCCTAGTGGGAGAGGCCTCTGTATCTATGGGTGTATGATGGGTCTGTTTCAAAGAAGCATCAGAAAGATATAATTCAAATTATCTGAGCACTTACGCATCTTGTGAGTTCATGGAATTTCTTCATTCACTGTGGCTGAGTGCGAGGCAAAGCACTGTTGCCCTTTCCTGCTCCCACTTCTTTGTTTCTGTTTGGCTTCCCGCCTGGTGTGGAGAGTTCTTTTACTGCGCCTTATTCACCAAGGTGTTCATGTCAGAATCTGTAAAGCAGGGGTCAGGTCTTCCTTATGTGTAGTGTCTCCTGCAGCCAGTATCAAAACAGAATGTCTGATATTCTGTTGAAAGTATTCTGACTGGTTGCATCATGGCCTAGTACAGCAAGTGCTCAAGTCAAATGTGCAGGAATGTAAGGAGCTGCAAAGAGAAGTGGACGCTGATGATTACAACAGGAGCACATCACTCCCCACCTTTGGAAGTATCGACAGGAGGCTCTGCTTCAAAAATGCAAAAAAACGCTAAAGATCCCCACCAGCCGGGTGATGCCACCTTTTCACAGCTATCATCAGGCAGGAACCTGAAATCTCTCACCATCAGGTACAAGAATAGTCATTTCTCTTCAGCCAGTTGAATTTAGAACCAAACTGGTTAAACTATGACCATTTTGACCACTGCACCAAAAGGGATTTTTACTTCTTTTGTTCTGATTGTGTTCTTGTTTTGCAAAAATTGTGTATATATAATTTATATTTAATTTATGTTTTTCATGTGAATGTTGCTTATATGATGCTGCGTGCCTGGGATTGAAAGAAAGAGGAATTAGGTTTATTTGCTACGTGCACAATGAAACATCGAAACATACTGTGAATTATGTTGTTTGGATCAACGACCAGCACAGTCCTGTTCACCTGCAAGTGTCTCAACGCTTCAAGCATGAATAGCATGTCCATAACTTACTAACCCACAACTGGTATGTCTTCAAAGTTCAAATATCAGAGTGCTTTCATGTAACCACGTACAACCCTGAGATTTTTTTTCCCGTGGACATACTTAGCAAATCTATAGAACAGCAACTGTAAACAGGATCAATGAACAACAAACTGTGCAAATGCAAACAAAAATAACTTGCAATAAATAATGAGTATGACATAACAAGATAAAGAGTCCTTGAAGTGAGATCATTGGTTGTCGGAGCACCAGAAATAGAATGAGTGTAGTTATCCCCTTTTGTTCATGAGCCTGATGGTTGAGGGGTAGTAACTGCTTTTGGACCTGGTGGCATGAGCCTTGAAGCTCTTGTACCTTCTATCTGATGGCAGCAGCGAGGAAAGGGCATGATCTGGGTGGTGAGGGTCTTTGATGTTGGATGCCGCTTTTCTACAGCAACGTTTCACATAGACATGCTCAATGGTTGGGAGGGCTTTACCCATGATGACCTGGGCTGAATCCATTACCTTTTGTAGGCTTTTCTGCTCAAAAGCATTGGTGTTCCCATAGCAGGCCGTAACGCAGCCAGTCAGCACACTTTCCGCCACACATCTATGGAGGTTTGCTAAGGTTTTTGATGACATGCTGAATCTTGGAAATGTGGGAGGAAACCAGAGAACCCGGAGGAAACCCACATGGTCACGGGGAGAACGTACAACCTGACAGCCAACAGCTGGTATTGAACCCCAATCGGTGATTGCTGGCGTTGTCCAGCATTGCACTAAACTGCTACTGCTAGTGAGATTTTCATTGCAGCTGTGCTTATGTAGATGTATTTGTGCACATGACAACAAACTCAACTTTGACTTGGGCTAGAATATAAAAGCAAGGATCTAATGTTGATGCTTTATAAAACACTGGTGAGGGCCTCGCTTGGAGTATTGAGAGCAGTTTCAGGCCCCTTATCTAAGAAAGGATGTGCTGACATTAGAGAGGGTTCAAAGGAGATTCAAGAAAATGATTTTGGGATTGAAAGGCTCGTCACACGAGGAGTGTTTAATAGCTCTGGGTCTGTACTCACTGGAATTCAGAAGAACGAGGGGTGATCTCATTGAAACCTACCAAATGTTGAAAGGCCTCCATAGAGTGGATGTGGAGAGGATGTTTGCTATGGTAGGGGAGGCTAAGAACAGAGCCTCACAATAGAGGGGTGTCCTTTTAGAACAGAGATGAGAAGGAGTTTCTTTAGCCAGAGAGTGGTGAATCTGTGGAATTTGTTGCCACAGATGGCTGTGGAGGCCAGGTCATTGGGTAGAGGTTAATAGGTTCCTCATTAGACAGGGCATGAAGGGATACAGGGTGAAAACATGAAATTGCGGCTGAGAGGAAAATGAAACAGCCATGTTGAAATGGCGGAGCAGACTTGGTGGGCCAAATGGTCTAATTCTGCTCCTATATCTTATGGTCTTTTGGAAAACACTTACAGCGGTTCTCTGACTGAGTGGAAAGTCTTCTTTCAGGATTGTAGTCTTAATACTAACACACATAGGGATGGGTTGAATAGTTAGTGCGTGACTTCACTTTGTGTAGGGTCTCTATTGAGAAATAACAATTTAAAAGCGACCTTGAATTCTCAAAACTTGCACCTAATCTGAGCAGATATGAATAGCATGGCTTAACTGCACAAAGAAGTCTCAACTCTCCTACAGAAATTCAATTTGTCGGTAAAGTTAGAGGTATAGAATCCTAAAGTTATATTCACAGAAATGGGTGTGAAGCCCATTGCATCTGCCAACCTATCTAACCGTCTACACTAATTCCATAATTGCTAATTATAACAAAAACTAGAATTTTGCTAAGTCAACGTGGATTTTTGAAAGGGAAATTATGTTTAACACACCTGTATTGAGGTTGCAACCAGCAGAATAGATAAAAGTGAGTCGGCTGATACAGTGTATATGGACTTTCAGAAAAGATGTCACACAGAAACAACATTGGAGTTGTGGTATTGAGGGTAACATACTGCTATTGATTGAGGATTGCTTAAAGAGAGTGGTAATAACTGGGTAGTTTTTGCGTTAGGAGATCACGTACGGTGGGGAATCAGTTTGGGCCAGGATTCTAACTGTTCTCAATCTACATTTATTTAGCTAGTTTTGAGATGTTCACGGAACAGGCAATTCTGACTTGATGAGCTGCGTCTCCCAGTAACCCTCCTATTTAACAAGAGCTTAATCACAGAACAATTTACAATGGCCAATTAAGCAGTATGTCTTTGGACTGTAGGAGGAAACCGGAGCACCCAGAGGAAACCCACACAATCACAGGGAGAATGTACAAACTCCTTATGGACGACACTGGAATTGAACTCCAAACTCTGGTGCCTCGAGCTGTAATCGTGTCATGCTAACTGCTAGGCTACCGTGATGCCCCCAAGGGTTTGGATGAAAATAAAATTGAGTATAATTGAGTTTAGTGATACGATAGTGCGAAGATGGGTGACAGTGTATGACTTGAGGAGGATTTCAGAAAGGCTTCATGGGGATTCACAGGATGTGTGAGGATATAACACATGAAGTATAATGTGGTCATATGCTTTTATAAATGGTTATAACGAGGGCAAAAATGTAGTGTTTGGAGGGAAGTATAGGAGAATATCTGAGGCATGGAATGCACTGACAGGGGCTGGTGGTAGAGACAGATAGATCAGTGATATTTAAGAGACTTTTGGATAAGCACTTGGATGAAAGAAAAATGGAGGGTTATGTGGGAGGAAATGTTAGATTTCCATCTGTTATGTCCTCACACATTCTATTGGTCTTGGGATAAGTTAAGGGGTCAGCACAATATTGTGGGCCGAAGGGCCTATACTGTACTGTACCGTTCTATAAAGATTGAAGATCTTTAGGAATGATTGAAAAATGCTGATTTCAAAAGTGCCTGGATGACCTCATACACAAATCGACAAAGGTTAGCATTTCGATTGGGAAGACCAAGGCCATGTTGGCTCTTACTGCAAGAGGACTTGAGTCCAAAAGTAGAAGTGCTTTGCTTCAATTATAATCAGCCCTGATAGAGCCAAAAATTCCTGAGGAAGTGTTGCGAAAGCTGGAATAAGAAGAGAGCTGATGTCATCAATCAGGAAAACGGCAGTTGGAATTTCTGGAACATGTACTGAGGAAAGAGAAGCTCGAACATCTTGCAGTGATGGGAAAAACTGATGGATGAAAAGTCGTTGTCGACAGTGCGTGACATTTGTTAGTTACATCAAGGGATAAGTAGGCAAAAGTTCTGAGGAGTTTATTAGAACTTCTCAGATTAAAGACAGGTGGAAGGCCATGATTGCCCACGTCATACGACATGGCACATGATGATGATGATGGTAGAGCCACAAGTCAGGCCAATTTGGAAAGGTTGGGTACAGACCAAAATGTGGCTGCGGGGTCCAGGTCCAGAGTGTATTGTTGCGACTGGGCCCGGGTCTTAGAGTGAGGGATGACCTGATATTTGAACAGTTTAAATGCTGGGAGAGATGAATTAAAAAGGCAGGACGCTGGGACCAGAGGCAAGGGTTGGGCGAGGGTTACTGCTCCACAAAGTTCACTCTGCTATGTGCTGAAGTGAGGCTGTGGCCCATTCCGGCTGCATTTGTGAGGACTCACTTTCGTTCTAAATGCTAATTGCTTACTTTTATTGTTTGCACTATTTTTCTCTCTCTCTCTCTGCACATTGGGTATTTGACAATTTTTTTTAAATGGTCTCTTTTGGGTCCCTTGTTTTGTGGCTGCCTGTAGTGAAACAAATCTCAAGGTTGTATATTAGATACATATTTTGATAATAGATGCACTTTGAACTTTGAACATTTTGCACGGTCAGGTATCCTCATACTTTGTAGAATGCAACCGACCTTGCTGATGAAACCCATCAGTGATACGCTGCGTAAGTCCATACTTCTGCTCAAGAGCATTATAGTGTATCAATTGTCAATACGTTCATGACAGAGATCAGTATGATTTTCGGGTGTATGTGGTTATTACAGGTGACACTGAGGTCATGATCTGTCACGATCTTTTTAAGTGGTAGAGCAAGCTCAGCTGGTGGGGCAGAGAGACGGTTCTACCAAAGGAGGTGTAAGGTGCTCCTTACCTCCTCTAGCCTGCAGGCCACCCTTGGACAAGGAGTAGCACCTTCTTAGCCCCCAATCAGGGTCATGTGAAGCTATAGGAGCCGGTAGAGGATGGTCGTATGACCTGGGTATGTGACCACTGTCACCAGGCAGACAATCTCTGAAGAGTATCGATAATGGCTGGGGTCACCCATCTTGTAAAGACACTGCCCGGGAGAAGGCAACGGCAAAGCACTTCTCTAGAAACATTTGCCAAGAACAATCACGGTCATAGACCATGATCGCCTACATCATACATCACAGCACATAATGTTGATGATGAGAGTAAAATGAAGGAATTAAACATTCTTTTGTTCAGCTGTGAACCCAACCAGGTTAGGATTAAGTGAGCCCTGAAGAAGGGTCTCAGCCTGAAACGTGGATGGTTTACTCTTTTCCTAGATACTGCCTGACCTGATGAGTTCCTCCAGCATTGTGTGTGTGTGTGTGTTGCTCTGGATTTCCAGCATCTGCAGACTTCCTTGTGTTTAAGATGAATTGACTTGCTCTGCTGTTCCTAGTTATTGTACGTCTACAGTGGTTCAGTTGGTGGCACAATTAGAATGTGCTGGCTTCAAATTCCATTCCCAAAGTCTGAACTGAGGTTTCAGCATCTAGTTGCTGCTCTATGGGAGCCATCTGAGTTTGCAAGCCCGGGCTGATCTATCAGGTACAAATTCCTGAGCATTGTTATGATAATGAGCAACCAATTTATCGCTGATGTTGAAGTACCACACTGAAAGATTATCTGGTCATTATCACATAACAGTTCGTGGTTTGTAGTGTGAAAATTAGCTGGCGTGTTTCCTATATCGCAGCAATGACTACTTGTTTTAATGAGCTTACCAATATTTTCAGGTCATGAAAACTGTTTTACTCACGTGTATATTTCCTACCTTCATAGTATTTCCTTGGCCCACAGTGTTAACTCAGGGAATTGAGGGCAATGGGAGATTGGCACAGAAGAGGATATGAGGCTTGGAGTAGATTTGCAGTAGCCATATTAAATAGCAGAATAGCTATTTAATAGCCATATTAAATAGGAAAGGCTTGTAGGGTAGGTAGCCTATTCCTGCTCCCATTTCTTACATTTTTATGTTCTTACAGTTCTGTGCAAAAGTCTTTGGCACATACATTTAGCTAGGGTGCTTGTATAGTACTAAATAATTGTATCCTGTCAAAAGGTCTTGGCCTGAAACATTGACTGTTTACTCTTTACCAAAGATGCTGCCTGGCCTGCTGAGTTCCTGCAGCATTTTTGTATGTTGCTGTAGTAATTGTATGTATTGCTGTTGCAAAATAAAATAAAATTTCATGATATATGTGAGGGATGGCAAACCTGATTCTGATTGTTTGTTATCTGCCATGTTGTATGACATAGGTGATCATGGTCTTTCCTTGACCATGATTGTTCTTGACAATTTTTTCTACAGAAGGCGTTTGCCATTGCCTTCTTCTGGGCAGTGTCTTTACAAGATGCGTGACCCCCCCCCCCCCCCAGTCATTGTCAATACTCAGCGATGGTCTGCATCAGAGGTTGCATAGCCAGGTCTTGTGATGTGCACCAGATGCTCATATAGTCATCCACCACCTCTTCCCATGGCTTCACGTGACCCTGATCGGTGGGGGGGGGGGGGGGGGGGGTGGAGCTAAGCAGGTGCTACGCCTTGTCCACAGGTGACCCGCAGGCTGGTGGAGGGAAGGAGCTCCTTAAACCTCGTTTGATAGAGACACATCTCCACCTCACCACTCAAATTCTGATACAGGTGTACATTGTGGACTGAGACTGGGAAGGGGACAGGGAGAGGGAACTCATGGCTGAGAAAAGGGGAAGGGAGAGTGGGGGGAGCGGGGAAGCACCAGAGAGTCATTCTGTAATGATTAATTACAGATTGTTGGGAATCAAATGACCTTGCCTGGTGTCTCAGTGCTGAGTGTGTCTACACCCGTGACACCACCCCCCACCCCGGCACTCCTTCACTGTCACCCCTCCCCTGGCGCTCCACCCTTACCATTCCCAATTCCATGCTTCCACCAGATTTACAAACTTGCTCTCCATTCCACATCGACAAGTACAGTACTGTGTAAAAAGTCCTAGGCGCCCTGGTTATATGTATACATATGTACCCTAGACTTTTGCACAGCACTGTATGTTCACTAAATTTGCAAATTTCCACTGGCACTTCACACCATTATGTCTGTGGTTCCAACAACAAAAGGTTAGATTCACCAGTTCTAAAGTTATGAATGACAAGGAATGATCAGTCAGGTCTGGACCTAAGAGGGAAGATCAGACCAGATACTGAGGATCCAGAGGTGTGTAGAAAGTGAATGAATGAATGAAATGACATATCTTTATTGTCATTGAGTAGTACAATTTTCATGCACCAATACAGTGAAAATGAGTTTGCAACTCTCGTACTCAATGCTATACAACAACAAATAAAATAAATAAACAATAAAGAAAATCAAGTAATCAGCCAGTACAAGCAATGTCCAGCAGTACAAAAGCGCAACTCAGATGCATGACAGCCATAAAACCAGTATTAAAAGTAGCAATATAACAAATTTATGGATGATGCTTGATCGATTGGTTCAGAGCAATTACAGCTCTGGGGAAAAAGCTATTTTTCAGTCTGGAAGTGCGGGCATAGAATATCTTACAACATCTGCCAGATGGAAGAAGTTCAAACAGATGATTGCATGGGTGTATATTGTCCTTACAGATGCTTGTAGCTTTCCTTAGGTAGCATAAGCTGTAGGTACCCCCCGGGGCTGGGAGCTGTGTCTCGATGATCTTCTGCTCACTAGAGATGACCCGCTGAAGTGCTTTCCTATCAGCTGCTGTACACCAGAGATACCACACAGAGATGCAGTATGTTCAGATGTTCTCTATGGTGCAGCGGTAAAAGGTCACCAGCATCTGTTCAGGTAGACCAGCTTTCTTCAGCGTCCTGAGGAAAAACAAGCGTTGCTGTGCTTTCTTAACTATTGTTGTGGCGTCAGTGGACCAAGTAAGGTCTTCTGAGATGTGTATTCCCAGAAACCTGAAACTGGACACTCTCTCCACTATGTTGGTGCCAGTTTGAAAACATGATTATCTTGCCAAAAATGCCAAGATGTTGTCAAATAAGATGGAATGTACACATGAAATATATTGATAACATAGCAACAGATGTGGTGGCCAACAAGCTAATAAAACAGCCTTTGCAGTAGGCAATGACTCTTTCTGGAGCTCATTCAGTGAGTTTATAGCATTGGAGTTGATTTTTCTGAGTGAGTGTCCAGCCACCCAATGACTGGCACTGGACAGGCACATCATGCTCAGGTGTCCGGTGGACAGGCTTACTCTGAAACCTCTATCGTGCCATGTTTTAATGGCAATTGTATCCCTAGAGGAGTCTTACGTGTGCAGTGAGCATTGCCCTTCATGAAATATGGCCTTGTGTGTAGTTGCTGAGAGCTTTCCAGATCTATAGAAACAGTGAATTCAGTTTATTTATTTTTTATTTATTGAGATACAGTGCAGATAGCCCTTCTGGCCTTTTGCCCAGAAACCCTCCGATTTAACTCTAGCCTAATCTTTATCAATCTTTTTATTAAGTTTCAAATATATAAACATAACAATGATAGTGATACAAAGAGATGGGGACTACATTATTAACAGTTAACGTATACAGACACAGACTCCGAGTAACGTGAGTAATCTAAACCTCCCAATTTCTTAGGAACTAAACATGAGAAAGATTCAAAGAAAAAAGATTTTAACAAGAAAAAAATTCGCCCTAAATCTAACAAAAAAAACAGAATAAAAACAAAACAAAACAAAACAAAAGCTGGGTTGCCTTGTTTCATCGGTTAAAATTGTTATTTGTCATTAACTCCGCTCCTCTATACACAAACAAAAAGTTATTAAGAAGGATTCGGAAAAAGGTCAGCTTGCATCATATAAAAATGTTGAACCAATGGTCTCCAAGTTTCTTCAAATTTAATCGAAGACTCAATAGTGCCACTCCTAATTTTTTTTTCCAAGTTTAAGCATGTTATAGTTTGGGAAAACCATTGAAATGTAGTAGGGGGATTAGAATCTTTCCATTTAAATAAATTGGATCTTCTGGCTATAATGTAACAAATGCAATCAAACGGCAAGCTGAAGGGGATAATTTGACTAATCCTAGACTAATCACGGGACAATTTACAGTGACTGAATAACCTACTAACTGCTATGTTTTAGACTGTGGGAGGACACCGGAGCACCCGGAGAAAACACACATATTCCACGGGGAGGACGTGCAGACTCCTTCTGGATTACATTGGAATTGAACTCTGAACTTCGACAGTGTTGGCTTCATCCTTCTGCTAGCTTTCTCAGATATGCCCATCTATGGATGTGGGTTTCTATTTTGATCCCATTTTCCTGTCATATTCCAGAATTCCTTGATTCCTTTCCCATCCAGAAATCTGCCAATTGCCATTTTAAATTAACTCAGGGAGCGAGCCTCCACAGCTGTTCAGGATACAGAGATCCAAAGTTTCACAACCATTTGGATGAAGACCTACTGAAGATGATATTCTGAATTTATGATCTGAGTGTTTCAGCTCCTCAGCTAGGGGAAACTTCTTCCCTACATCTAGCTTGTTGAGTACTGTGGACTTCTGTATATTTCATTGCAGTTATTTCTCATTCTTCTAAATTCTAGAAAATATTAGCCTTGTTTGCTTAATTTCTCCTCATATGACAAATAAGAAATCAGTCTTTTCAATCTCTGCTGTATGGCAAGTTCTTGATATATATATATATATATACCCCTCACTTTCCCCACCAACAATAAAATCCAACCAGGATTAGGAGTTATGAGTAACCCCTGTTATTTAATATCAGGGGGTCACTCTTACCCTCTGAAAGTGCAGATGAAATCTGAACCTCAGAAAAATGCCAGGACGGAAAAAAACAACAGGTGGGCAACTCATGTAAAGATTAAACATGGGAGAGTCTGCAGATGCTGGAAATCCAAAACAACACGCACCAAATGTTGGAGGAATTCAGCCGGCCAGGTTATATCCATGAAAATGAATAAACAGTTGACATTTCGGGCCGAGATTCTCCTTTGGGACTGGAAAGAAGTGGGGGGTGGGGGGGGGGGGGAGAGGGGAAGACGCCAGAATAAAAAGGTGAGGGGAGAGCAAGGTAGATAGCTAGAAGGTGATAGGTGAAGCCAGGTGAAAGGTAAAGGTTTGATGATGAAAGAATCTGATAGGAGAGGAGAGTGGTCCATGGGTGAAAGGGATGGAGGAGGGCACTGAGGGGAGGTGATAAGAGGTAAGAGGCCAGAGTGGGGAATAGAAAAGGGGAGGGGAAAATTATTTTACTGGAAGGAGAAATCAATACTCCTGCCTTCATGTTGGAGGGTAACCAAAAAGAATATCACGTGTTGCTTCTCCACCCTGAGACTGACAAAAGAGGACGCCATAGTCCAACATGTCTGAACAGGAATGGGGATAGGAATTAAAATGGCTAGCCACCGGGAAGTTCTGTTTTTGGTAGATGGAGCAGAGGTGCTTGATGAAGCGATCCCCCAGTTTACGACGGGTCTCACCAATGCAGAGGAGAGCACCGTGAGCACTGGACACAATAGACAACCCCAGAAGGTTCACAGCTGAAGTGTTGCCTCACCTGGAAGGACTGTTTGGGGCCTTGAATGGAGGTAGGGAAGAATTGAATGGGAAGGTGTAGCACTTTGGCCACTTGTAGGGACGAGTGCCTGGAGGGGAATTAGTAGGGAGGGACAATTGGGCAAAGGAATCACAGAATGAGGGATGCATGCAGAAAGCGGAGTTAGGGGGAGGTAAAGATATGATAGGTGGTAGGAGTCCCTGTAGCCTTATTGCTTCACATATATACACAAGAATATTGTTCTTCCAGATCAAAGGTCAGGATGATCAATTAGGTTAATTTTATGTGAGATATATAAAATCATGGTTTTTTAAGTGTAACTATTTTTGTGCAACTTCTGCCTTACCTTCTGTTCACATAGTTATTCAGTGCAGAATTAATTAAAATTTTGATTTTGATAGATGGACAGATAGATTAAATTACCTCAAATAATTTTTCGTTTTAAATCTCTTAGAAATACTCTCCCTCATAAATTTCTAAATGTCGTCAGTGAAGTAAAAATAATTGATTAATTCTGTGTGTTTAAGTGTTGCAGTTCGCTGCAGTGACCTAGATTGAAATAGACACTGTGCTTTTCCCAAGTTTAAAATGGAAGACCAGATGCAATCTGTCTAAGAGATTGCTAGGTCACGTGTTAAGGTAAAGGCTTCTTTGATTTGGGCTGTGATTGAAATTGTGGAGATCACAAGATATCAGCACCTGTGCTGACATCTTGTGATCTTCATTATTTCAACCACAAATTACACCTCAGCTCTCAATAACAGATGCTTAACACCATTGTATTTCAAAAAGGATCACCTTACTAATTACCACTAGTAACTGCTTCTCATCATTTTATATTAAGGAATAGAAATAGCCTGCGATTTTTTTGTATGTTTTGTGACCATGATTGACAGCCCCCACTTAATGGCTTTATAAGCTGGTCATCTTTCTCATTGAAATGCATCTCTTGCCCCACCATTGAAATGTCCCCACAAGCAATAGATTCGCTTTCAAGGACTCTTCCTCTCGCGTTCTCAATATTTATTGCTTATTTATTTATATTATTGTTTCTTTTTGCATTTGTACGGTTCGTTGTCTCCAGCACTCTGGTTGAAAGCCCCAGTTTGGCGGTCGTTCATTGATTCTGTTATAGTCCCTATTCTAAACATTTGTTGAGTATGCCCACAAGAAAGTGAATCTCAGGGTTCTATATACGTTTTTTGATCATAAAAGTCATTGCCACAGGCAGCTGTGGAATCTATGAATATTTAAGGCAGAGGTTGATAGATTCTTGATTGGTCAGGGCATGAAGTGGTATGGGAGGAAGTCAGGTGATTGGGGAGTGAGAGGTAAAAAGGATCGGCCGCGATGAAATGGTGGAGCAGACTCGGTGGGCCAAATGGCCTAATTGTACTCCTGTATCTTATGGTCTAAAATTTACTTCGTATTTTATATCTTGAGAAATCCACTTATCTCCAGAATAGTTCAATAAATTCTGGTTCAAATCTTTTTAATATAAAGAAATTTAACAGTAACTGCCTTTCTCCAAATAAATTGAAGATGTCAATGCCAACTTGACTTTATATAGGGCTTTAATATTTTAAAAATTCCAAGGTACAAATATATTTTAAGATAGTGCTTTTAATATCAGAACCTATAGATATCAAGCACCCTCCGAGTGATGGGCGAAAGTGTTTGGTGAGACTTATGGGAGAAAATAAGTACATAGGACCATCATAAAAGCAGGAATAGGTCCTTTAAACTTCCTTGTTCATCTGTAAAATCACAGACGGGCATCACCTGTTTACTTTCCTTCCTAATTTCCATGTCACTTAATTCCCCTTGCGTTCAAAATATTTTTGACTTCAGCTTTAAAAAAAACATACACAACCTACAGGAGTGGAGAATTCACAGCACTTTGAGCGAAAAGGTCTGTATTCATCTACATATCAGCCATAACTGGCCAACCTTTTATCCAGTGACTGTGCACCTACTTCTGGATTCTTAGGACAAAACAGCTGCTTCACATTTTCTTGCCAATCTCCCCAGAATTGTTCATCCCTCAGCCTTCTAAACTCTGTCGGATCCTGGAGACTTTGCAACCCAGAGGTTCAGAAGTCAAGAGTGAGGTTTAGAAATTGTCGCACACCACCCGGCAATCCCCCAATTTAATCCTAACCTTATCACAGGGCAATTTGTAATAACTGATCAACTTAACCTCTGGCGCATCTTTGGACTGTGGGAGGAAACCAGAGAACCCGGAGGAAACCCACACGGTCATGGGGAAAACCAACTCCTCGCAGGCAGTGGTGGGAATTGAACTTGTGTTGCTGGTACTGTAAAGCATTGTGCTAACCACTATGCTACTGTGCACAAAAAACAGCTCAGGCTAAAAAAGTCCAGTGATAACAATTAACCTACAAAATCGATTGATTTGATTCACCTGCTGTAGAAAAACTAAGAACTTTCGAGAAAAAAGACAGAAACAGCTATACTACAATTATTAGAAAATTCCTTCAACAATTCCATACATATACATGATTATACAAGCATAGTAAAGATTAAACTTCAAGAAAATAACAATTTTACACTCTAATCTAGCAACTCTTAGTAATATTTTTCTCAGTATGGATGGACTAGCCTCATCCAGGCAATCATCTAGTTAGTCATCACTGCACGGAGTACAAGGTTTATTCTTCTGTCTGCCACGGTTCCTGCAATGAATCATGGGAGTATCCCAAAATGGAGAGATGGTCAGGTCTCTTAATGCACCTGAGAGTCTATCGTAAATTTAACAACTCTATATAACATGTAATTTAACATGGAGAACCACTTTCTTTACATGAGCAACCCCAGGATGCCATTAGGAACAGGAGGGTGGGATTGGCTGAAGACCATTTCTATTGTAACCATGGTTTGCTGAGATATTCTGATGAAAATCAAAGTTGTATATACTCTGCCTTATGAGAATTGCTGGGAATTGCATATATTTTATATAAATCAAACATGACCCTGACAAATGATGTAAAATACCTCCCGTAACCTTGTATTCCTATTGCAGATTTAATTTTCTGTATCATATGGCAGGAATAACATTTAACCATCCTAATCCCAACCTGCAAAAATATATAGCTGCTAAATATAACTCATGCATTAAAAACCCTGTATATTTTTAGTATGAGTAATATCTACTATATGTAGTAAAACCGAATATGGAAAATACAACGTTTGAAAAGATTATGAATTCATTAATGTCTTTGGTTTTGTGGCTAAGGACCACGATTTTGGCTAAGGACTATGATTTTGCTGCTTTTTAAAACTTCCCTTGTAACTCCATTCACATGATTCTGAAACTGTAATTTCCATCTCAGACACTAGAGGCCAGTCTTGCACTGAATCAGATACGTCCAAAAGGCTGAAAACAGCCTTCTCATGCCTTATAGAATAGAATAGTCAAAGACAGAAAGTGGCAGATGAGCTTTCGGGCTGCATCCCATCAGTGCGCACTGTCCGAGCTGAGCCACTGTATGATCTGATATCTATTTTTAATTGACGTGAGGTACGGAATAGGCCCTTTCGGCCTTTGAGGGCCGGCCCACCAATCGCTGATCTGACCCTAACCTAATCACGGGACAATTTACAATGAGCCGTTAACCTCCCAACGTTTGGACCGTGGGAGGAAAGCAGAGCGCTCAGAGAAAACCCACACTGTCATGGGGAGAATGTACAAACCCCTTCAGGGGCAGTGGTGGGAATTGAACCCCGATCGCTGATACTGTAAAGTGTTGTGCTAACCACTACGCTACTGTGCCGCCCCTTGTGTCATTACCTTGTTTCATAGACTATTTCAAAAAGTGTTTAATTACTCAACCGCAAAACTTGCGTTATACACAACTATGTTATGTCATCGTCATTAATTAAATAATCAGGCTACACTTACTCTGTTACGCCGCTAACATTCAGGGCAGCAATGAAGGTCCTCTATCCCTGTCTGTCCATGGCCAAAACTAATTTTGGTCTTGTTCTTGGCAGTGTTCAGATCTTCCTTTATTGTGCCAGTAGCTTCCTTTGGGTTTCATTACTGTAGCCATTCAAGTCCCGATTGGAGACTCAGGAATATCGTTGCACACGGACATTGCTGTTTCTGTAACAATTGTTTTGAAGAGTCAGGACTGAACCCCTGAATCCGGAGGACCAGTGGGCCAGTCTTAGTCTGGCCTCTACCCTTTGACCAGTTTGGCTTGGGTGACCCTACCAAGAACCAAAGCACAGGGCCTGTCTCCAGCCAACATAGCTCTCTGGGTCATTAAGGCATGCAAGCTTCCAAACAAGGTTGTGGTCCTCTAGGCTATATGTTGACTAAAACAAACGTTGCAGGGTTTTCTTTCCTGCTGCATCTATGCCCCAAGTATGTTTATCAGCTGCCACTCTTTCCTTTCTGCAACAGTTGCAAATAAGGCAAAAATAATTGAGCTGCAGAAAATACTCAGCATCAGCAAGACCAAGGAACTGAATGTAGACTTCAGGAGAGGAAAACCAGAGGTCCATGAGCCAGTCCTCATTGGAGGATCAGAGGTGGAGAGGGTGTACAGTTACTACCCCTCAACCATCAGGCTTGTGAACAAAACGGGATAATTACATTCACTTGTCTGTGGTGATATCACATGCAATGATGTGCCAGTACGTGATTGGGCAGAGCACTGGGCGTGCGCAGGATTACTAGAATGTTCCAGCACATGGCTGGGTTAAGACATGTTTGTTTATTACTGTAAATAAGAGCTCTCTCATTCTTCCAGAATATGATTCTTCATTGTTAACCCACGGTACATTTAAATAGAAGTAACATAACATGGTGTCAGAAGTGTTTCTGGAAGAATAATACAGGAGAATAGAAAATCGAAGATAATCGGGAAAAAAAGAGAAGAAGAAAAAATTTTGAACTGTAAACGGTAAAATGGAAGGTTTACAACCCCCATCAAAACTTCAGCTGACCGGCAATGTAGCTGAGAATTGGAGGATATTCAAGTAGCAGTTTGAACTGTACTTAGCGGCAATCAATTATGAAGAAAAATTGGGAAAAACTAAAGCTGCGCTTCTGCTCCATGTAATCAGGAATGACGCAGTAGAGGTATACAATAATTTTGTCTTTGAAGATGCAGATAATTTCAATTTAAAGTCAATAATGGACAGATTTGAAGTATTCTGTATACCTAAGCGTAATTTAACGTATGAGCAATATAAATTCTTCACATGTGCTCAGAGAGCTGCTGAAATAATTGATCAGTATGTTACTGAGTTAAGAAAACGTAGTAGAACGTGCTCACAGACTTTAAAGATAGACTTGTTTGTGGCATTCGAGATAATGCTCTGAGAGTAAGGCTGTTGAGAGAGCAAGATTTAAATTTTGAAAAAGCTTTGGTGCTTTGCAAAGCTTTTGAGACCGTGACGTTGCAGGCTGAAGAGCTTTTTGTCAAAAACTGCAAAGTAAATGCTGTAAAAAAGTGCAAATATATCAAGAAATATAATAATACGCCAACAAAACCAACAGAGAGCAAGACGGCATTCGAAAGAGAAAAGTCATGTGATCGCTGTGCGCGGGAACATCGTCCAAATTAGTGTCCCGCATATGGCAAAATTTGCAATGGCTGTGGTAAGATTAATCATTTTTCACACTGTTGTAAAAGTTGAAAGAAGGAAAATAAAATAAACAAGTAAATGCTGTGCTGGAAGATGAACGTGAGGAATTTTATATCAATGTGCTTTGTGAAAATAAACAAAGTAAGAATGACTGGACTATTCCATTGCAAGTGAACCAAAACAATATTCTGTTTAAACTTGATACTGGAGCACAAGTAAATGTTCCTGCAGAATCTGAGTTTAATGCTTTAAAGCCAAGACTGAAGTTACTTCAGACGAATATGAAAGTGACTGGGTATTCAGGTGCAGACAATCCAGTTAAAGGAACATGTGTGGCAAAAATATTGTGCACACGCTTTCATTGTGACAGTGCCAAAAAATGTACAGTCAATTCTGGGTTTATCTGCCTGTGAAAGAATGAATTTGGTGAAAAGAGTATTAGTCTTGGATGGTGACACAGAGCTGAAGTGACAGAATGTTGTATTACAGTCAGCAGCAGGTGATGTAACTCGATTGCAGGTCCAGCTCACGGAGGCAAATGCTGACATGGAGAATATAAAAGCAGTAGCTGCAGTGTCTGAGACGACCAAACAGGAGGCAATTGATGTTATGAAAAAGCAATGGCAGGAGGAGGTTGCTTCAATGCAAGCAATAATGAAGGAGACACTGAGAGAATATGAGATTCAGTTTCATCACCATCTAGAGCAAGAACTCTCACAGTGGGCACAGTGTAAGGAAGAAGTGAAAGCACAAGTGAAGGAATTGAGAAGTTTTATTGAAATGATGAAATCTCAGCATAAAGAAGAGATTACACAGTTAATGAATAAATTAGATGAAGAAAAGAAGATTCATATTTCATTACAAATGGAAGTGGAATGTGAATTGACTGATCTAAGGAGACGTTTTCTGAAGGACAAGGAGACAAAGTGAGGATACAAGATAAAATGAACACATGGACACGAACCAGATTATACATGGTCCAAACAGAGGAGGGAGCAGTGTTAGGAAGGAATTGCAAAGACCTCAAGAAAGAGCCAACTTCAGAGTTTCAGTTATCTGATATAGATGTGTTTTGATTCATGTTGTTAATTCTTTTTCTTTTAAGGAAAGGAAGATGTGGTGATATCACATGCAATGATGTGCCAGTACGTGACTGGGCAGAGCACTGAGTGTGTGCAGGATTGCTAGAATGTTCCAACATGTGGCTGGGTTAAGACGTGTTTGTTTATTACTGTAAATAAAAGTTCTCTCATTCTTCCAGAATATGATTCTTCATTGTTAACCCATGGTACATTTAAACAGAAGTAACATAAAATTGTCCATCATTGAAATGTTCCCACAACCAATGATCTCACTTTAAGGACTCTTTATCACATTATCTCATGTTGTCATTATTTATTACTATTTTTTATATTTGCATTTGCACAATTTGTTGTCTGCTGCACTGTGGTTGATCTTTCATTGATCCTGTTTTAGTTACTATTCTGTAGATTTGTTGAGAATGCCCACAGGAAAATGAAGGAAAACAAAAATCATAATATATGTGGTGATATATATGTACTTTGATAATAAATTTACTTTGAACTTTGATCTTTGAATACTCAGCACCCCAGGCAGCATCTGCAGAGAGAGAGAGAGAGAGAGAGAGAGGAAGTTTGCATTTCCAGTCTGTTACCCTTTAGAACTGGAAAAGGTTAAGAGGTAAACACATTTAATGATGCAGAGAAATGAGAGAGGAGAAATAGAGCAGAAAGCAATGCATATGATAAGGTAAAAAATGAAAGAGATAAAATGTCAGCAAGTGGCTGTGTAAGTGGATAAAAAGTGAAAATAACTGGAAAAGTGTGCAATGGGGCTGGTACAGAAACAAAATAACAGTTAGAAGTAACAGAATAAATTGGATTATTTTGAAAGCAAGACTCCATTATGAAACTATAATTATTTATCTATTAAATTCATTCCTTGGATTGCTGGCAAGGCCAACAAATAACACAGGTCACTACCTTTGAGAGAGTGGTGGTGAATTGGCTTCTTGAACTGCCATAGTCAGTGTAGTGGAAGTATTATCTAGCTAGCTCTATTTTATGGACTTCAAAACTGTGTAATTCCTTTACCTTAAAATATTTCTGATGTTAAATCGCTAGTGTGTTGTTATCTCGTTTATGTTACTTGAGCAAGACAGAGCTTGTTGAAATCTTCAGTGAAAATTTTATGTAGGTAAATAAATAGCCACTAGGTGGAGGCATTGCACAATTATCATCAAAATGCAGACAGTCTACTCAGAAAATGGAATTTGTCACTGATTCCAAAAGACAGTCTGAGAGACAGGGATAGTTAAATGAACAGTGGAGTTGCCCTTCCTTTAAACAGAACTGTGCTGTGATGACAACAATGCAATGTTGACTGTTAGTCACTTTTAATCTTCAAAGGTATTTTAAACCATTTCACAGATGTGTAACCTAAGAAAGCATTTGAAAAATAAGACCAAAATTATTTAAAAAGATGGATCCCAATGAAAGACTTGAGAATAGATAAGGAGGATGCAAGAGTTCAGAAACTGGATATAATATTTTGAAAGCATAGTCAATAGTTTTGAGGTGCAAGGAGAAAAGGACCCACTAAAGGTCCAAGACAGAGTAATAGAGAGCTTGTTCAGTCAAAGCCCGACCACTCTAACACTGGCCCACTCCAACAATGGCTGCTCTGCTTACACCTCCCTTTTTATTGGCTCAAATAAAACTCACTCCCAATGAGCCTTGTTCTTTTCAAATGGTTCCTGCCCTGAAATGGTGCTGTCCTCTCACTCACTAATTTAAACAATAGGAATAGGACTACGAGCATTTGGAAAACCATGGACTAATTAGGGAGAGCCAGTATGGCTTTGTGTGGGACAAGTCATGTCTTACCAAATTGATTAAGTTTTTTGACGAGGTGATTGATGAAGGTAGAGCTGTGGATGTTGTCTGCATAGATTTTCGTAAAGTGTCTGACAAGGCCCCTCGTGGGAGGTTATCCTTGGGAACAGCGGTAAATTGGCTGTTTGGATTCTGAGCAGGCTTTCCCAAAGAAGATAGAAGGAGATGGTCAAAGGGACTTAATCTAGCTGGAAGTTTGCGATTCCTGGTGTGCTGCAGGGATCTGTACCGGGACCTCTGCTATTTGTCATATATATATCAATGACCTGAGTGAAAATGTTGATGGGTGGGGGTCAGTAAATTTGAAATATAACGAGGATTGGTGGTGTTATAGATAGCGTAGATGACTAGTGATGAATACGATGGGATATAGACCAGTAGTGGATATGGGCGGAGAAATGGCAGATGCAGTTTAACATGGCCAAATGTGAAGTACTGCACTTTGGTAGGTCAAATGTAAAGTGACAGTACACTGTTTAAGGCAAGACCCTTAACAATGTTGATGAGCAGAAGGATCTTGGACTCCAGGTTCACAGCTCCCTGAAAGCGGCTACACAGGTTGGTAGGGTGGTTCGGAAGGCATATGGCATGCTTGCCTTTAGTTGAGGCATTGAGTTCAACAGTCAGGAAGATATGTTGCAGCTCTTTAAAACTCCAGTTAGGCTGCATCTGGAGTATGGCATTCAGTTCTTGCATATCCATATAAACATATAACAATTACAGCACGGAAACAGGCCATCTTGGCCGTTCTAGTCCGTGCCGAATGCTTACTCTCACCTAGTCCCAACTACCTGCACTCAGCCCATAACCCTCCATTCCTTTCCTGTCCATATACCTATCCAATTTTTTTTTAAATGACAATATCGAACCTTCCTCTACCACTTCTACCGGAAGCTCGTTCAACACAGCTACCACTCTCTGAGTAAAGAAATTCCCCCTCATGATACCCCTAAACATTTGCCCCCTAACTCTCAACTCATGTCCTCTTGTTTGAATCTCTCCTACTCTCAATGGAAAAAGCCTATCAACGTCAACTCTATCTATCCCCCTCATATTTTTGAATATCTCTATCATTCCCCCCTCAACCTTCTATGCTCCAAAGAATAAAGACCTAACTTGTTCAACCTTTCTCTGTAACTTAGGTGCTGAAACCCAGGTAACATTCTAGTAAATCTCCTCTGTACTCTCTCTATTTTGTTGACATCTTTCCTATAATTCGGTGACCAGAACTGTACACAATACTCCAAATTTGGCCCCACCAATGCCTTGTACAATTTTAACATTACATCCCAACTCCTATACTCAATTCTCTGATTTATAAAGGCCAGCATACCAAAAGCTTTCTTCACCACCCTATCCACATGAGATTCCACCTTCAGGGAACTATGCACCATTATTCCTAGATCACTCTCTTCTACAGCATTCTTCAATGCCCTACCATTTACCATGTATGTCCTATTTGGATTATTCCTACCAAAATGTAGCAGCTCACAGTTATCAGCATTAAACTCCATCTGCCATCTTTCAGCCCACTCTTCTAACTGGCCTAAATCTCTCTGCAAGCTTTGAAAACCTACTTCATTATCCACAATGAAGTATCAATTATCACCAAGACCAAGGAGATGGTGGTGGACTTTAGGAGATCTAGGCCTCATATGGAGCCAGTGATCATTAATGGAGAATGTGTGGAGCAGGTTAAGACCTACAAGTATCTGGGAGTACAGTTAGACGAGAAGCTTGACTGGACTGCCAACACAGATGCCTTGTGCAGGAAGGCACAGAGTCGACTGTACTTCCTTAGAAGGTTGGCGTCATTCAATGTCTGTAGTGAGATGCTGAAGATGTTCTATAGGTCAGTTGTGGAGAGCGCCCTCTTCTTTGTGGTGGCGTGTTGGGGAGGCAGCATTAAGAAGAGGGACGCCTCACGTCTTAATAAGCTGGTAAGGAAGGCAGGCTCTGTCGTGGGCAAAGTACTGGAGAGTATAACATCGGTAGCTGAGCGAAGGGCGCTGAGTAGGCTACGGTCAATTATGGAAAACCCTGAACATCCTCTACATAGCACCATCCAGAGACAGAGAAGCAGTTTCAGCGACAGGTTGCTATCGATGCAATGCTCCTCAGACAGGATGAAGAGGTCAATACTCCCCAATGCCATTAGGCTTTACAATTCAACTGCCAGGAGTAAGATATGTTAAAGTGCCGGGGTTGATTGTATTTAATGTATTTAAGTAAACTACTTAAGAACTTTTTAAAAGCTATTATTAATGCTTTTTGAGAGAGTGATTTAGATGCATATCATATTTTTACTGAGTTAAGTATTGTATGTAATTAGTTTTGCTACAACAAGTGTATGGGACATTGGAAAAAAAGTTGAATTTCCCCATGGGGATGAATAAAGTATCTATCTATCTATCTATCTATCTATCTACAATGCCACCTATCTTAGTATCATCTGCATACTTACTATTCCAATTTACCACCCCATCATCCAGATCATTAATGTATATGACAAACAACATTGGACTCAGTACAGATCCCTGAGGCACACCACTAGTCACGGGCCTCCAACCTGACAAACAGTTATCCACCACTACTGTCTGGCATCTCCCATCCAGCCACTGTTGAATCCATTTTACTACTTCAATATTAACACCTAAAGATTGAACCTTCCTAACTAACCTTCTGTGCGGAACCTTGTCAAAGGCCTTACTGAAGTCCATATAGACAACATCCACTGCTTTACCCTCGTCAATTTTCCTCGTAACCTCTTCAAAAAATTCAATAAGATTTGTCAAACATGACCTTACATGCACAAATCCATGTTGACTGTTCCTAATCAGACCCTGTCTATCCAGATAATTATATATACGATCTTTAAGAATACTTTCCATTAATTTATCCACCACTGACATCAAACTTACAGGCCTATAATTGCTAGGTTTACTCTTAGAACCCTTTTTAAACAATGAAACAACATGAGCAATACACCAATCCTCCGGCACCATCCCCGTTTCTAATGACATTTGAAATTTTTCTGTCAGAGCCCCTGCTATTTCTACACTAACCTTCCTCAAGGTCCTAAGGAATATCCTGTCAGGATCTGGAGATTTATCCACTTTTATATTCCTTAAAAGCGCCAGCACTTACTCCTCTTTAATCGTCATAGTTTCCATAACTTCCCTACTTGTTTCCCTTACCTTACACAATTCAATATCCTTCTCCTTAGTGAATACCGAAGAAAAGAAATTGTTCAAAATCTCCCCCATCTCTTTCGGTTCCACACATAGCTGTCCATTCTGATTCTCTAAGGGACCAATTTTATCCCTCACTATCCTTTTGCTATTAATATAACTGTAGAAACCCTTTGGATTTATTTTCACCTTACTTGCCAAAGCAACCTCGTATCTTCTTTTAGCTTTTCTAATTTCTTTCTTAAGATTCTTTTTACATTCTTTATATTCCTCGAGCACCTCATTTAGACCATGCTTCCCAAATTTATTGTAGATCTCTCTCTCTTTCTGAACCAAGTTTCCAATATCCCTTGAAAACCATGGCTCTCTCAAACTTTTAACCTTTTCTTTCAACCTAACAGGAACGTAAAGATTCTGTACTCTCAAAATTTCTCCTTTAAATGACCTCCATTTCTCTATTACATCCTTCCCATAAAATAAATTGTCCCAATCCACTCCTTCTAAATCCTTTCGCATCTCCTCAAAGTTAGCCTTTCTCCAATCAAAAATCTCAACCCTGGGTCCAGTCCTATCCTTCTCCATAATTATATTGAAACTAATGGCATTGTGATCACTGGACCCAAAGTGCTCCCCAACACATACCTCCATCACCTGACCTACCTCATTCCCAACAGGAGATCCAACACCGCCCCTTCTCTAGTTGGTACCTCTATGTATTGCTGCAAAAAACTATCCTGCACACATTTTACAAACTCAAACCATCCATCTCTTTTACAGTATGGGCTTCCCAGTCTATGTGTGGAAAATTAAAATCTCCCACCATCACAACCCTGTGCTTACTACAAATATCTGCTATCTCCTTGCAAATTTGCTCCTCCAATTCTCGCTCCCCATTAGGTGGTCTATAATACATCCCTATAAGTGTTACTACACCTTTCCCATTCCTCAATTCCACCCAAATAGTCTCCCTAGATGAGACCTCTAATCTATCCTGCCAGAGCACCACTGTAATATTTTCTCTGACAAGCAACGCCAAACCTCCCCCTCTTGTCCCTCCGATTCTATCATACCTGAAGCAACAAAATCCAGGAATATTTAGTTGCCAATTACACCCCTCCTGCAACCATATTTCACTAATATTTCAACATCATATTTCCAGGTATTAATCCATGCTCTAAGCTCATCCACCTTTCTTACAATGCTCCTAGCATTAAAATAAATACATTTAAGAAATTCTCCACCTTTTCCTCTCTGTTTATCTCTAACAGTACAAAGAACTTTACTGACTTTTTCTTCCTTCTCCCATACATCTGTTCCTTCACTCTGGTTCCCCTCCCCCCTCATATCTAGTTTAAATCCACTGGAGCCTCTCTAGCAAACCTACCTGCAAGAATATTTGTCCCCCTCCAGTTCAGATGCAAACCGTCCCACTGGAACAGGTCCCACCTTCCCTGGAAAACTGCCGAATTATCTATAAATCTGAAGCCCTCTCTCCTGCACCATGTCTTCAGCCACGTGTTGATCTGCACTATCTTACTATTTCTAAACCCACCTGCACGTGGCATTGGTAGCAATCCTGAGATTGCTATCCTGGAGGTCCTGTCCTTTAACTTGGCACCTAACTCCCTAAACTCACCTTTCAGGACCTCCTCACTCTTCCTACCCACATCATTGGTCCCTACATGGACCATGACATCTAGCTGCTCACCCTCCCTCTTGAGAATACTGAGAACTCAATCCGAGATATCGTGGACCCTGGCACCAGAGAGGCAACAGACCATCCAGGATTCTCGATCTCTTCCACAGAACCTCCTATCTGTCCCCCTAACTATCGAATCCCCTATCACTACTGCTCTCCTCTTTTCCCTCCTTCCCTTTTGAGCTGAGGGTCCAGTCTCGGTGCCAGAGATGCAACCACTGCAACTTGTCCCTGGTAGGTCATCCCCACCAACAGTATCCAAAACGGTATATTTATTGTTGATGAGAATGGCCACAGGGGTGCTCTGCTCTTCCTGTCTATTCCCCTTCCCTCTCCTGACAGTCACCCAGCTACCTGTCTCCTGACTCTTAGGGGTGACTATCTCCGTGAAACTCCTGTCTATTTCTGCCTCTGCCTCCCGAATGATCCGAAGTTCATCCAGCACCAGCTCCAGTTCCCTAACACGGTTTGTCAGGAGCTGCAGCTGGATGCACCTTTTGCGGGTGTAGTCATCAGGGACAATTGTGCTCACCCTGACTTCCCACGTACTGCAAACGGAGCACTCAACTGCCCTAACTGCTGCCTCCATTACCTACTCCTAAGCTAATTAGATTAATTAAAGGAGCTTATCCGGCCTTACCTCACTTGGAGTGAAGCTCGTATTCAGCCTCTGCTCGCTTTTTAAATTCTCCCGCTGATCTCAGAGGCCGACTTTCATGCGCTTGCGCAGTCGTGCCCCGTTCAAACCTCGCCTCTGCCTGATCTCGCCGAAGCCTGATTGAGCCAAAGCCGTCCCACTCTGCCTCAGTCCACTCCGACGATGGCCGCTGTATATGGCAGTCTTTCTTTTAAACCTTTGGCGCGCTACGTCACACGCCTGCACAGTCTGGCCTCTTTTCCCCGATCAGTTAAAAAAAAATGACTTCTCTCCGAGATGCCTTTACTTCTTCTCTCTCCGCTTCTTGCTTCGATTTAAACAAAGGATGTTGAGGCTTTTAGAAAGGCTGGAGAAGAGGTTTACCAGAATGCTGCTTGGATATACAAGGCATGTGCTGTAACGAGAGGTTGGACAAACTTGGGTTGTTTTCTCTGGAGTGCCGGAGGCTGAGGGGAGATCCGATAGAGGTTTATAAGGTTATGAAAGGCATAGGGAGATTAGGCAGATAATATTTTTTTCCCAGGGTTGAAATGTCTTTCTTATACCAGGTGGCATGCATTTAAGGTGAAATGGAGTAATTTTAAAGGAGATAAGAGGAGTAAGTTTTTTTACAGAGAGTGGTGTGTGCCTGGAATGCCCTGCCTGTGGTGATGGTAGAGCCGGATACATTAGGGACTTTTAAGAAACATTTAGATGTACACATGAATGTGTGGAAAATGGAGGGATATGTAGGCAGAAGAGATTAGTTTAGTTAGCCATTTGGTTACTAATTGACTCAGGACCCCAACAATTCCTTTGGGCCCTTTTTGTGCACCTGTCTTTGTAGGTGTTCTGAGTGGGAGGTTCATATCTACAGATGCGCTGGGCTGTCCGCACCACTCTCTGCAGAGTCCTGTGATTGAGGGAGGTACAGTTCCCATACCAGGCCGTGACGCAGCCAGTCAGGATGGCCTCAATTGTGTCCCTGTAGAAAGATTTGGGATCTTATGCCAAACTTCTTCAACCATCTGAGGTGAAAGGGGCACTGTTGTGCTTTATTCACCACACAGCTGGTGTGTACAGACCAAGTGAGGTCCTCGGTGATGTGGATGCCAAGGAACCTAACGCTGTTCTCCCTCTCAACCCCAGATCCATTGATGTCTATCAGGGTGAGCCTGTCTCCATTCCTCCTGTAGTCCACAACCAGCTCCTTCATTTTTGCGACATTGAGGGAGAGGTTGTTTTCTTGAAGCCGCTGTGTCAGGGTGGTGACTTCTCTGTAGGCTGCCTCATTATTATTTGCAATTAGGCCAATCAGTGTAGTGTCATCAGCAAATTTAATTAGCAGATTGGAGCTGTGGGTGGCAACACAGTCATGGGTACACAGAGAGTAAAGGAGGGAGCTTAGGATTCAGGCCTGAGGGGCACCTGTGTTGAGGGTCAGAGGGGCAGAGGTGAGGGAGCCCACTCTTACCACCTGCCGGTGATCTGACAAAGATTCCAGGATCCAGCTGCACAAGGCAAGGTGAAGGCCGAGGTCTCTGAGCTTCCTGTCGAGCCTGGAGGGAATTATGGTGTTGAATGCTGAACTGTAGTCCAAGATCAGCATTCTCACATAAGCATCCCTCTTCTCCAGATGTGTAAGGACGGTTTGTAGGGCTGTCGCTATTGTGTCATCTGTTGATCGGTTGTGTCAGTGGGCGAATTGTATCTTAGTATTTATTTATTTGTTTGTTTGTTTGTTGGTTATTTACTTGTTTTGAGATACAGCGCAGAATAGCCCCATCTGGCCCTTTAATCTGCGTTGCCAGTAACCCGCTAGTCTACTCACGGGATGACTTACAATGACCAATTAACTTATTAACTGGTATAACTTTGGACTGTTGGAAGAAAGTGGAGTGCCAGGAGGAAATGCATGCCACGGAAGGACATACAGACTCCTTACAAAGGACACCGTATTTGAACACTGAATTTTGATGGCCCGAGCTGCAGTAGCTGTACATTAGCTCTGGTACAGTTTGTATAATAGATTCAGAGGACACCAAATTATCAAAGTGTGTTCAGCAGAGGCTTTCAAGGACAATTCTAGGGAACGGAGATCAGAAGAGGGGTCTCGGCTCAAAATGTTGACTGCTTATCATTTCCATGGATGCTGCCTGACCTGTTGAGTTCCTTCAGCATTATCATGTTGCTTTGGATTCCCAGATCTGCAGATTTTCCATGTTTATGAATTCTAGGGAATGACGTGGAGCAGGTGGATTGAACATCAGCGGGAGAGAGCTTTGGTCGTAGTAATCACAAATCTGTCAGATTTAGCCAAGTTAGGGAAAAAGAGAAAGGTATGATTATTTTAAAGTTTAGGCAAGATCGATTCAACTTGACTGTGAAGTGATTTAGCAAAGGTGCACTGGAAGATCAATGTGTCTATGGCAATGGGAAGTATTTAAGCAGTAGATTCTTGGGATTCATGAGGGAAAAAGGAGGATATGATAAATCCTGGGCCCTTGGATGATACGGTGAATGGAGCTTAAGGAAAGCAAGAAAGAAAATCATATATCGGACACTCCTGGAAGAGGAAAGAATTAAACTGAATTGACTTTATTACTTACATCCTTCAAATACATGAGGAGTAAACATATTTATGTTATTTCTCCGTTTAAATGTGCAATGTGCAATTTATTGTAATTTTTAATAAATATTATGTACAACAGGATAGTCAATATAACATAGAAATACAGTGGTGTCAACATGAATTAATCAGTCTGATGGCCTGGTGGAAGAAGCTGTCCCGGAGCCTGTTGGTCCTGGCTTTTATGCTGCGGTAATGTTTCCCAGACGGTAGCAGCTGGAACAGTTTGTGATTGGGGTGACTCAAGTCTCCAATGATCCTTTGGGCCCTTTTTACACACCTGTCTTTGTAAATATCCTGAATAGTGGGAAATTCACATCTCCAGATGCGCTAGACTGTCCACAGAGTCCTGTGATTGAGGGAAGTACAGTTCCCATACTAGACAGTGATGCAGCCAGTCAGGATGCGCTCAATTGTGCCACTATAGAAAGTGATTAGAATTTGGGGGGCCATACCAAACTTCCTCAACCGTCTGAGGTGAAAGAGGTGCTGTTGTGCTTTTTCCACCACACAGCTTGTGTGTACAGACCACGTGAAGATCCTCGGTGTGGTGTAGAATTAAAATTGACAAGAAAAGAAGGAGTATAAAAAATAGTGGCAAGTACAATCAAGAGAATCTAAAGTAACACACACAAAATGATGGGGGGAGCTCAGCAGGCCAGGCCGCATCTATGGAAAAGGGTAAACATTGGACATTTTGAGCCGACACCCTTCTTCAAGAAAATCTATATATGTTTTATATAACCAAGATGATAAATAAGAACAGTGTAGACACAATAGGGATCAGAAAGGCAATCTATGCACCGAGACAGGGGAAGTGGGTAAGATTCTGAATGGATATCTTGTGTCTGTTTTCACCAAAGAGGGGGACTGTAACGAGTGGATCTATTTCATTTAGAGCAATGAGCAACCCCTGAGCACTACGTATTGATCAATCGTTTGCTTTTGTCTATGCTTATCCATTGTTGTCTCCCTTTCTCTCTTTGCAATGTGAATACATCAGTTGAAGCCATCTCCCAGGTGTGTGCTTTCATTTAATATATACGTAGTTGTGCACTGACATGAATGATATGAACCTAAATGTCAGAGAATGTCATGATCCGCACCGACAGTTACGGGACGAAACAGCGAGAGTCAAACAGCACGAGGAAGCCAAAGGATGCATGGCAATTAATGAAAAATGCGCTGTTACGTTCCCCAGTAACTGGGTGACTTACCAGCAAAGATAGAGAGGTCCGCTGAAGCCTGATGATACTATTTTCAAACGTTTTATTTATAAAGGGGCACAAATGTATGGTTAATACAAAACATTCAGATCATATACATCGTCAAAACTCAATCTAAAGCACAGGTATAGTAATAATCAATCAAAAATAAGCTCTATCGTTGTCTAGGGGATACTGAGTCCAATGGAATATAAGTGTCACTCAAAGTCTGCAGGCTTCCCTGTTTCGGGAACTGCTGGCATTTCACGTGTTGGAGAGAGAGAGAGAAGGAACACTTGCCCGTCGTCCTTGCGAAGCAAATCCCTGCTGTTAGTTAAAGCGGTTTTTCCTTTTGGGTCCAGCCACAGACTCCTGATCCGGAATCTAACGCACGTGGCTTCCTTCAGAATGGCTTCCCGCTCCAACGGGAAGCACTATCGTGTCTTCTTCGTGTGTCTCCTTGGTGCGTCTGAGGCCCCGCCTCGGCAGCCCACCTTTTATCTGGACTGGCAGGGTTGTAGATGTCAATCAGGGTGGGGGCGAGGCAATCTTTCCCCCATCACCCATCTCACATTGCCCTGAGGGTTTTCACGTAGTCCAGTTCCTTATTCCACAAAGGTGTCTCCCAAGACAATGGCTATGTCCGTGGCTTTTGTCTTGCTGAGCGGCCAGCCCACATTCCAAACCGTAAGGCTCTCTCTCTCTCTTGCGATTCTCACAAAGGAGGGGGCTGGGGTCATGACAGCGCTAAGTTTAAAGTGAAAATAACATGACGATGGCTTCAGTTGGGAAAGTTGACGAATTTGATAGCGCTAATGAAGACTGGGTGTATCGAGAGGGTTGAACTGTATTGTAACGCAAACAATGCAGAGGAGCTTAATGGGAGCAAGGACGTACAGTCTCTTATGCAACCTAGTACCCCTGAAAAGCCAGCAAGCAAGATGTTTGATGAAATTGGTACAATGTTACCAATTCACTTGAGCCCTAAACTGCTGGTATTAGCTGAGAGATTTAGATTTTACAACAGGAACCAGTCAGATGATGAAAGCATTTCTGAATATGTTGCAGGACTGCACAAACTTTCCCGGGACTGTGACTTTAGAGATGGACTTTCTGATGCATTAAGGGACATGTTTGCATGCGGCATGCATAGTCAAAGCACTCAAAAGAGGCTACTGTCCAAACAAGACCAAAACCTTAGAACGGGCATTGACCATTGAAATATTATTAGAGATGGCAGCAAAGAATGCAGCAGAACTGCAGAAAAGGAGGTTAGAATGTGAAATGCACAAAACATCTCTGAATGGTGCAAAAAGCCAAAAATGTTATTGATGTGGCAAATCTTCCCATGATGCAAATGACTGTTGGTTCAAAGAAAATGTCTGCAGAAAGTGTCAAAGACAAGGTCACGGAGAGAGAGTGTGCAAGGCAGACAAAAAACACAACCCAGTGAAAAGTCGGTACATGAAGCTTAGAAAAATAGAGGGCTGTGCGTAACCCTAGGTAATTTCTAAAATACATGTTTGGCATAGCATTGTGGGCCAAAGGGCCTGTATTGTGTTGTAGGTTTTCTAAGTTTCAAAACTAAGCAAATGCATAAAGTTACTGAATGTAAAACAGAATCAGACGATATAGAGTCTGACAAAGGTGAGCTGTCATTTCAAGAAATGTATGGCATCACTGAAGCAGATCACAAAATCATATGGATTACAGTAGATATGTCTGGTGTAAAACTGAAAATGGAACTGTATACAGGGTCAGCTTTGTCTCTAATTCCAGAGGCTGACTACAACAGACTGTTTTCTAAGATCCCATTGGAGAAGACCTCAGTGATGCTAAAGACCTACATAGGTGAAAAACTGTCTCCCAAAGGCAAAATGAAAGTAAATGTGGTATATGGAGGCTAAACACAACAGCTAGAGATGTATGTATTGAAAAGTGGAGGGCCAGCATTTTTTGGATGTGAATGGTTGAGAAAAAATGAACTAGACTGGCACACAATCAAAGCTGTCAGTGTGGCATCAAGACGCAATGCAGCCCAAATGGTAACACTGGCACATCTGCTTAATGCTAATGAGAAGGTGTTTGAGAAGGGGATTTGTAAACTCAAAGGACTGATGGCCAGAATTGAACTGGATGAAACAGCAACACAAAGATTCCATAAAGCTTGTCCAGTGCCTTATGCACTACATCCTAAAGTGGATGCTGAACTGCAAAATTTGAAGGCATCTGGAATTCTTGCCAAGGTTGAGTGGAGCAATTAGGCCATACCCATTGTTCTAGTGATCAAGAAAAGGCAGTTGGAGCCATTGGCATTTGCAGGGATTTCAATGTGAGCATCCGTTCATTGCAGCGTACTGTGCAGTATCCCCTGACGTGAATAGAAGACGTCTTTGCATCTTTGGCAGGTGGGGAGAGGTTTTCCAAGCTTGGCTTGCCAGAAGCTTATCTGCAAGTCGAGATTGAGGAGTCAAACAGGAAGTTCCTCACAACCAATGCTCACAAGGGTCTGTTCCAGTATAATCATCTCGTCTTTTGTGTCGCACCATCTCCAGCAGCTTGGCAAGGAGCAATGGACAAGTGCTCCAAGATATCCCAGGAACACAATGTTACCCTGATGACATCATCGTGACTGGCAAAAATGATGAAGAGCACCTCCAAACCTTGGCAAAGTGCTTACCAAGCTGAGTGACTATTGGTCTGTGTGCAAAGAGAGAGAAATGTGAGTTTCTCAAGAATTAAATCTCATATAGTGGCCATATCATTGACGAACATGGCTCAATAAGTCACAGGAGAAGACTGAAGCAGTGCTACAGGAACCCAAACTGGAAAATGAGTCACAACCCAGGTCATATTTGGGCTTTGTAAACTACGACCATCTGTATCTCCCAAATATTGTTACAGCGCTGCATCCATTGATCACACTGTTACAGACAGGAGCAAAGTGGGAATGGTCAGTAAGATGTGAAAGAGCATTCAAGAAAGCAAAGAGACTAATAACATCCAGTGAACTGCTCGTCCATGATGACCCATCCCTGCCCATCAGACTGGCGTGCCATGTATCCCCTTATGGCATTGAAGCTGTTTTATCATTCATTATGAAAGATGGATCTGAGCACCTGACTGTGTTTGCTTCAAGATCACTGACAAGTGCAGAACGCAACTATGCACAGATTGACTGCGAGGCCCTTAGTCTAGTGTGGGGAATAAAGAAGCTCCACCACTATCTCTACAGACAGATGTTTACAGTAGTGACAGATCACCAGCTTTTTGCGTCCATTTTCAGTCCTAGGAAGGGAATGCCAGTGGTGACTACTACCTGGTTACAATGTTGGGCACTATTCCTGGGAACCCACTCTCACGACATAGAGTCCAAGGGTACCAAACAACACAGCAACACTGATGGCTTGTCATGTCTTCTACTACTGGCAACTGAAGAAGAGAAGTCTTCATACTGTGACCCAGCAGAAGTGTTCCACACCACATTGGTGGGCCAGTTGCTGGTAACAAATTCTGAAAAACAAAGGGAAACAAGGGATAACCTGACATTATCAAAAGTCTATAAAATCATGATGTAAGGATGGCCAGCTGAAGGTAGCTCTACGAGGGGTGATTGATAAGTTCGTGGCCCAAGGTAGAAGGAGTCAATTTTAGAAAACCTAGCACATTTATTTTTCAACATAGTCCCTTCCTACATTTACACACTTAGTCCAGCGGTCATGGAGCATACGGATCTTGGACCTCCAGAAAGTGTCCACAGCAGGGGTGATTGATAAGTTTGTGGCCAAAGGTAGAAGGAGATGAGTTATACAGCTCTCTTTACATGCACATGCAGTTCAACTCCTTGAGTGATTACGCAGAAAGTTTGAAGTTAATAACTCATCAGGGGTGATTAATAAGTTTGTGGCCTAAGGTAGAAGGAGATGTTATTAACTTCAAACTTTCTGGTACCTTAGTTTTGGAAACAAACTTCCTTAAAGTCACCATTGGTTTGTGAGCAATTGTGATGCCGTGAGATTCAAGCAGTCTTGTTGTCATTTCTGAGATATTCTTGATGTAGGGCAAGGTCGTGCATTTCAATGTGTGTTGAGTAAGGTTTGCTCAACTTTCGTCCACTTAATTTTTTTTATGATGGGGCCATTTGTGATGTATGTAGTGATGATATACAACAAGTTGGGAAAGTGAGGTCCTCTGTTCACTTAAGGTCCTTCAAGGTCTTCTGTTCATTTCTGATGTGTGCACGAGGGTCTAACACTATGTGCCTGCATGCCATTTTTGTGCTGTTGCTTGACATTTGTAGAAGTCAGTCTTTGTTATAACTGTGAAGTAAGTATACAGTACACCGTCACTGCCAAGCTCGGTGAAGACCAACATCAAACATCACCAATAATTAAACTGGCCTTCCTATGTATATTTCACGCTGTGGAGTGTGGTGCTGGCAAATCACTTCGGAACGGTGTGTTGTCAGTAAACTTGTTGCAGCAGCTTTCACTTGCTCCCCTGCTCACCACTTTCAAGCGCTCCAGATACGCAACATCATTCATGTCACAACCAGGCTCGAACACAGATTTTTCAAAAGTCTCAAAGGTACATTTAATATCAGAGAAATGTACACAATGTACATCCTGAAATTCTTTTTCTTCACAAACATCCGCGGAAACAGAGGAGTGTCCCCAAAGAATGAGTGACAGTTAAATGTTAGAACCCCAATTCCACCCCCCCCCCCCGCAGCTCCCCCCTCCCGTGCGTAAGCAGCAGCAAAGCAACGATCCCTCCTCTCCCCCCGGCAAAAAAAAGAATCGGCACCCACCACCGAGCACTCAAGTGTGCAGCAGAGTGACAGCAAAGACACAGACTTGCAGTACCCCAAAGACTACTCGTTCACCCAGTATTCGACATACCACAGGCTCTCTCTCTCCCCAGTAAGGGAGAAAGAGGTGTCCCCGTTTTTGCGCATAAAGCATTCATTTTCCCACATAAGCATGAATCTCAGGGTTTGTATATGGTGACATATATAAGACACGAGGCATGGAAACAGAATTAGGCCATCAAGTCTGCTCCACTATTCCACCATGGCTGATTTATTATCCCTCTCAAACCCAATCTCCTGCCTTCTCCCCATAGCCTTTGAGGCCTTTACCAATCAAGGCCCTATCAAAATCCACTTTAAATGTACCCAGTGACTTGGCCTCCACAGCCAGCTGTGGCAATGAATTTCACAGTTTCACCTCACACTTTAACTCTATCTTGCACACTGGATGTAGGCCAATGTGGTTAAAAAGCATCACTCCTTTCAGTTCTGTGCATGAAAGATAAAGACAATTTGCAGCCCCTGTAGAAGTCACTTGATTAAATATACTTACAGGTCAAAGTTGTCTCGGAACCCTTTTGCAAAAGGGTTGTGGTCTATTTTAAGTTGAGAGATGTCTGCGTTCTGGTATTAATAAATTTACTTTGAACTTTAGATTCATATAGTCCAATGTATTCTGGAGATTCAGTATCACTCCACACAGTCACTGTGTTTCATGGTGACTTGTTTTCTGTGGACCCAGCCCATCTGGTGCGTGCTACCAAAATCCCAGTTAGTCCCATTTACCTGAGTATGCCCCATAACTTCATATCCTTTTCTTTCCATGTACTTGGATCTGCCTTTCATCTGAAGAACTTATTGCTTCCAAACTATTTTTGCCAAAAAAAGATTGTTGATCAAATTCTTATGGAAGGTTAGAACTTTCTGTGTAGGTCTTCACCATCTGTTTCAGTTCACACTCTTGTTATAAACCATTCCTCTTTGAACATTACTGAGGATATAGGAAGCATTATTTAATCTAAGTAAAATCCTAAGAGTTATGTTCTCTGTACTCATCATTGTAAAGAGGTTAAAGTTCTTCATTTCATTTGCCATGTATTTTTGTAAGTATCTATTGCTCAGATGGTAATTTTAACACTTGTTTACTATCATTTTGCTGGAAACAACCCCCAACATAACAAGGTACAATAGATTCATGCTAATTTATTCTAGTGCTTGAAGCTTGTATGTTTGCCTCGTTCAATGATTTATGTCCACTCTGGCTACATCCAGCATCTTCTTTGACTTTCTACCATCAGGCAGGAGACTCCAATGCACAAAGACAAGGACAGTTAGGATGGGAAACAGTTTCTTCCCTCAGGCCATTAGGCTTCTGAACTCCCTGCTGCATCGCATTCGAAGTGTCACCGGTTAATCTGTTCTGTACCTGACAATATTTAATTTATGCATTTTACTGTTTATTTATACAACTGTAGATTTTATCCTTACTTTCCTAAGTTATTGTGTGTTATATGTATGTTATGTGTACTACTATGCTTTATATCCTGGTCCAGAGAAATGTCTTGTTTGATGGTGTAAATGTATATAGTTAAATGACAATAAACCTGACTTGATTATGTACTTAAGCAGCATTATTTATATGTTGAGATACAGCGTGGACTGGGCATTTCCAGACCCTTCGAGCTGTGCTGCCCAGCAATCCCCCTACTGAATCCCAACCTAATCACAATGACCAATTAAACCTACCAACTGGTACATCTTTGGGCTGTGGGAGGAAACTGGAGCACCCAGAGGAAACCCACACAGTCACGGGGAGAACGTACAAGCTCCTTACTGTGCAAAGGTGTGTGTGTGTGTGTGTGTGTGTGTGTGTGTGTGTGTGTGTGTGTGTGTGTGTGTGTGTGTGTGTGTGTGTGTGTGTGTGTGTGTGTGTGTGTGTGTGTGTGTGTACGCGCGCCCCTGAGACTTTTGCACAGTACCGTAATTTTTACAACAGAATTAGTAGAAGATGATTTTCTAGTTATAGCAAATGATGTAGATGAGAAGCACAAAACAGTATCATATAATATGTTTATAGGGAAATTCTTCAAAAGGATTGAATAAAACAGAAAATGCCCAGATGAAGACATGAAACCGTACCATGACTGATGTTCTCTTTTACTAACAGATGTGTAACTCATGTCTTCTGGTGTCATACCAAGAGAATTAACAGCACAAATGTTACACTGAACATTCCAGTATTGTGAACTTGGGGACAATTGACCAGAAACAGATAAGGATTTTGAGCAACAAGTAGATAAGATTTCTGTAAATTGAGAATGGTGTTTCATGCAAATAAAAGCACCTCGGGAATGGCCAATGAGACCTTTATGAAGAGGACTGATAACTTCAAAGATAGTCACTGAAAATGGATCACGGTGAAACATGAAGAGTTCTGTACTGCAATGCAGCTTGCTTTTAGATAGGCCTATGGCTTATGAGAGAAATTAGTTTCAGATAATGGCCTTTACTTCTGTTCTCATCACCATTATGTGCCATGTCAGATGACATAGGAGATCACGGTGACCATTATTGTTCTTGGCAAGTGCTTCTACAGAAGAAGTTTGCCATTGTCTTCTTCTGGGGCGGTGTCTTCATTCAGTACATTTCTGTTTTGAGTTTTTCATGAAACAAAATGGAACTTATTTTATTGTGTTATCTAATGTTTAACTGAGGGTTCAGTGAGAGTTGCAAAGAAGCATTATCTTTGAAGTGTTACAAAGGTACTTAATGGGACGTTGCTTAGCAAACATTTTGATCAAGTAGAGATCAGCATAACAACAGTTTTAAATCCTAGTTAGTTACTAATGTATAGGAGACTGTGCTGAGAGACATCCTGGGATGTGCTGGGACATATTATCAGTGGTGTCTCCTGGAGTCATAGGGTGTTTTGGCCACTCCCAAGTGACCTAGCCAGGGCTGATCAGGCCCTGGCTTGTGTCCCAGCAGCATTGGTCTACAGGTCAGACCTCTTGATCTGTAGCCATTTGGAGGCATGCTCAGCAGCCTCTGTGATGATCCTGATAGGCTTTTTTTTTGCCACCTCAATAATGCCAAGGAGAGAGTGGTTCTACAGGGTGAGCAGCCAGCAAAACCACTACACTGCACCTCTTCAGGCTCACATCACGCGCATCACCCCTTTCTCTGGCACTGCTCTACCAGCTCCTGGTATTTGGCTTTCTTACACTCAAACTCCTTCTCAATCTGGTCTTCCCAACACACTGTCAGTTCTACCACGTCCACTTATCTCAAAGTTTCAGACAGAATGACCATTTTGACCAGGAAAGATCAAGGGGTAGGGGAGGAGAAGCAGGGAGGGGATAGGCTGGAGAGGTGAAGAAGGAATGTAAGGGGAAAGCACTATCGGTAGTAGAAGAAGGCAGAATCATGAGAGAGGTGATTGGCAGCTGGAAGAGGAGGCAGAGTGAAAGTGGGATGGTGGAAGGGAGAGGGAGGGAATTACCGGAAGTTGGAGAATTTGATGTTCATACCAAGGGGCTGGAGACTACCCAGACGGTATATGAGGTGTTGTTCCTCCAACCTGAGTTGGGCCTCATCATGGCAGTAGAGGAGGCCATGTATGGACATATCCGAATGGGAATGTGAAGCAGAGTTGAAGTGGGTGGCAACCAGGAGATCCTGTCTGTTGTGGTGGACGGAGTGGAGGTGCTCGACAAAGCGGTCCCCCAATCTGCGTCAGGTCTTGCCGATGTAGAGGAGGCCGATGTAGAGGGCCCCTGCCCCCTCCTTCTTCAGTCCTGACGAAGGGTCTGGACCAGAAACGTTGACTGCTCATTTAATCGGGTGCTGCCCGACCTGCTGAGTTCATCCAGCTTGTTTGTACGTCTTGATTTGACCACAGCATCTGCGGTGTACTTTGTGTTTAATAGGGGAGCTCTAATAGCTTGCCCAAATCAACATTCAGTTACCAGTCAGACCCTGTGGCCAAAACACGACGAGCTTAGTTCATCTAAATCTTGTAGGGAGAGGGAGGAGAAGCATAAAAAATTATGACTCAAATTGTAGAGGGGAATATTTCAAATAACATGATAGAGTTGTTTGTTAACACCATCTACCAAATCTGTCATTTGGAAAAGGGATGTTAGTGTGATAGTTGAAGTATGTAGTATAAATATATCTAGTGAAGATAAAAGATAAAATTAGTAGCATAGATGCAAAACAATTAATTCCAGTGAGAGAAGAATATTGAAATATTGAGAACATTATGATTATTTTCCAGAAGATGATTGTACGAAATCTGTGGAAGAAATGAGACAAAATTCTATTGGATCAAGCCAAGAAGTGGAAGCTTCCTCATATGGATACAATGGCAATGGTGCAAAAGGAAAACAGTGTAAGATACATAAACATATGACATTCATGTACTGTATGATGCCTATAAAACATGTAGTGTCAGCAGCGTTCCCTGTAATTCTTTTTATAGCTGCGTGGACCAGTCATTGCTTTGAGCAGGAAGTTTTAATGTGGCCTGAAAGCTGAGCTTTCTTTTAAATGTTTACATAAAAGAAATTCCACCTGCGTGGCAACAAAGGCTATGTGCGTGGGAGCATTTCAGTTCATGCGTGGTTGCGCATCCACGCATCTTAGAGGGAACAGTGAGTGTCATTGGAGCATTGGATAGGCCATTTTCATATATTCTATCAGCTCTTTACATCTCTTTGAATTCCTTTTGGGCTTTGGATTGCTCGGGTTAGAAATAAGGGAAATGGGAAATGGGAAATGGGAAAAAAGCAGCATACTGTATATTTTAATCCTTTGACTGGTCCAGGCATAAAAATCTCTCTTTGTTGTTTTTATGTTTGGCCTTGTTTCCCAGCCCTTTCAGAAAACTGTACGGAAATAAGAAGCATTCATTATCTGATAGTGAAACATCTTCATTTCCAGTCTTCTGCCGGGTAGAGTATATGGTAGTGGTCGCCAACCCGTCGATCGCGATTGACTAGTCGATCTTTGAGACTTTCCTAGTAGATCCCAAAAAAAAAGAAAAATAAATACACAAGTACTGTTGAGAGATTGTTTCCGGGTTGTGGGGTTTTAGTTCCGTTCTTTCTGCCCAGTGTGCATGCGTGTAGCTCCCCTGCACTACACAGTGTACTTCAGTGGTTCCCAACCACCGGGCCGTGAGGAAGTGATGTGAGTCAGCTGCACCTTTCCTCGTTCCCTGTCACGCCGACTGTTGAACTTGAACCCATGCGAGGTCATCAGTCACCTAAGCGCAGTGATACCCTCGTGCCAGGGATCACTGGTTGGCCTCAGGCGGCCGGCGGTAAGTGCCGTTGTTACTGGGCTGGAGCGCTGCCTCTAAACCTGTTTAACACACCAAATGTTAGTGGGGAATCTGATGCTAAAATATTCGCAGACGACCTAATTCAGGCTGTGTTTCGTAAGTATCAGAGCAGCTACCTTGCTGTGATCTACTGAAACAAACTTTTGTCGGCTGATGGATCCTACAAGGGGGGCGGGCGCGCGTCATGTCGCACTCCTCACTCGGTCAGTCGCTCTCTCCGGACTGTGACCGCCACGGCCCCGGCATGGGGACCTCTGGCCCTGACCTTGTCCTCTCACCTGACCCATGACCAGCCACACCTGGCCAAGGCGTCTGGCAGCAGGCAGGTTGAAGCTGGAGTTTGGGCCCGGAGGCTGTCTAATGAGGCAATGAAGCCCTCAAAACTGCTTCGGTACCCTGAGTCCAAGCACCCAGCACTTAAAGACAAACCCATTGAGTGTTTTCAGTGGAAGAAACGTGAGCAAGCGGGACAGAACCTAAGTGCCGAGAGTCGTAAGAACTACATTGGACATGAAGAATCTGCTTCGAGTATCGCTGTATTCCTGTCGTGTTTAACACCCTCCCCCCCCCCCCCCCCCCCCCCCCGTCGGCCGGTCCGCAAGAACATTGTCAATATTAAACCGGTCCGTGGTGCAAAATAAGGTTGGGTACCCCTGGTGTTCATACATTTCTACTTCCGGGTTGTGGGGTTTTACTTCTGGTCTTTTCTGCCCCGGTGTGCATGCGTGTAACTAATTGATGTGGGGTTGATCTTGCCTTTTACTAAGGCCCAGGTAGGGGATCTTGGGCTTAAGAAGGTTGGTGCCCACTGGTATATGGTCTCTGAAGTGATTAGTCACATTTGTTTCCCAGTCCACGACCTTTAGGATAGTTTGAACATGGTCAGATTCAGGAACTAATGCCTGATAGTACTGATGACGAGCTAGAGCTATCGACTTACAGGTCACCTATCACCCTTAGTAAACCTGCTCCATAGACTAGGGGTTCCCAAACTGTGGGCCACGGAGCCCTCGGTTAGAGGTAGGGGTCCATGGCATAAAAAAGGTTAGAAAGTCCTGATCTAGTCAAGTCCTTGTTTCTTCCCTGCCAGTCCCACTGGCATTAAGAAGGGATTGACATCCCCTTTCCTTACGTGCAGAGCAACCATCGTGCCACAAAAGAAGCCATTTTCTGGGGTTATATATCTGCTTAAAATGATCTTGGAGCTAAGAGGTTCAGCATCACTGCGACTTCAAATGCAGGAATGTGATTAGTTCAGCAAGTCACCAACCTTGGGGAACATTGGTTTTTGAACTCTGGAAATTTTATCCCTTAGACATGTAGAAACATGAATCTTACCCCCTGAAGACTCTTAATTAAAAGGCCCTTGCTACCAGAACCTATGTTCTTTTCCTTCCGTCTATCAAAGTTCCTCGTTTCCAGATCACTTCATTCTATTGCTGCTTGTGCTGAGCAAGACCATCTAACAGGCCATTTCATTTCAACCCCTTATACACTCCTTCAATGCTTTAATGTAAAAACATTACTTCTTTGCAACTTGAGTGTGTGCTATAGTTTAGTATTATTACCATACCTCAGTACTGTTTTAGTCTTTGCTTTAACCCATTAATTTTCAATATTGAAATCTTTTTTGTTTTTAGGACCTTCTTCGATATTTGTTTCCATCTTTGCGAATTTAGGCATTCTCCTTCATTATTAATTGAGTCACTTCCATATTTCTTTAAAGATCACTATTCCAGACCCTCTTTCATAACTCTGCCACTCTGTTTCTGCTTACAGCAGCACTAATTAAGGCTTTGCTATTTATATCAGTTAAATAACTCGTTAACTGCTTGAAATGTGTTGAAGCAAGTGTTTCATGAATACCTGCTACTTGTAACTGTTAATAATTTTTTGTGAAGGGAAGAAATGCTACAAACTATGTATTTCAATGTTTCTGTTAGCAGCTTAGCTATATTTTAAAAACACCAAACATTAATTTTTTTCCTTGTGAAAACAGAAATGTAGTTCTACATTTTTTTTGTATTAGAGATTGCTGTTGCAATGTCAATGTTGCAATTATAATTTATGCTTCTAAATCATCTGCTGAATGTGAAGAGTTTGTGGTTATCTAGTGGTGGGAGCCAGAAATGGAAGACTTTGGAAATCTCTCCAATGTTTGTTGTAATTGGTCTCTTGATATAGAGTCTTTGAGGCTAAAAGCAAAGCTTCAGAGATTGAGACAACAACAATTTGGTTGTGAGCAGCTGCTATGGAACTGCTTTGAGTCAGTGGACTGCGCCGTGTTCAAGGACACATCTGTGGATCTGAATGAATTACACCGTTCTTGTCACAGACTTTATTAGGAGGTGACTGCGTCCACACACAATCATTCAGTCTTCCCCAACCAGAAGCCCTGGATCAACCAAGAGATCCACAATCTGCTGAGGGCCAGATCAGAGGCTCTCAAGACTGGTGGCCAAGAAGGTTACAAGAGGTCGAGGTACGACCTCTGGAAAGCCACCTCCTGGGCAAACTGTCAATTCCTGAACCAAACTTGAATCAACAAAGGATGCTCGACAGTTGTGGCAGGCCTCTTATAGAGCTTAGTCAAGTGACATAGGCGGCAACAGGGCTTCACTTCCAGAGGAGTTCAATGCCCTCAATGCTCGCGTTGCCTGTCAGAACATGGAGGATCCATCATGGACTCCCACGGCCCAGATGATCCTGTGATTTCAATCTCTGAGGCCGACGTGTGAACCTGTTGAAGGCATCTGGCCCAGATGGTATGCCTGGCAAAGTGCTAAAAACCGGCACTGCTTTCCCGGCTGGAGTGTTCACTGAGATCTTTAACCTCTTGCTTCAGCAGTCTGAGTTACCCAGCTGCTTCAATTATTCCAGTGCCTGAGAAGAGCATGGTCCCCTGCCCGGATGACTATCACCCAGTCACACTTGTATCCACTGTGATGAAGTATCTGAGAGGCTGAAGATGAAAAATATCACCTCCTGCTGGAGAAGCAACTGGGATCCACTTCAGTTTGCCTACCGGAGCAACAGATACGCAGCAGGTGTATCACAGCTCACTGGCTCTTCACTCAACCCTGGAACAGATGGACAGCAAAGGTGTGTACATCAGGATGCTCAGCATTCAATGCCATCATCTCGTCAAAACTAATCAATAGGCTTCAATACCTTGGCCTCAATCCCTCTTTGTGCAATTGGATTTCCTCACTTGCAGACCCCAATCAGTTCAGATTGGCAACAACATCTCCATCAGCACACATGCTCCACAAGCCTGTGTGCTCTGCCCCCTCTCTACTCAACTTTACACTTTACACTATGTAAAGCTCCAATGCCATATTCAAGTCTATGGACAACACCGCTGTCGTAGGCTGAATCAAAGGTGATGACAAGTCAACATGTAGGAAGGAGATTGAAAATCTGGCTGAGTGATGCCATAATAACAACCTCATGCTCAAAGTCAGCAAGACCAAGGAGCTGATTATTGACTTCAGGAGAGGTCCATGAGCCCGGCCCCATCAGAGGATCAGAGGTGGAGAGGGTCAGCAACTTTAAAATCCTCAGTGTTATTGTTTCGGAGGACCTTTGCTGGGTGCAGCATGTAATGCAATTACGGTGAAAGCATGACAGCACCTCTGCTTCCTTAGGAGTCAGCGGAGATTTGGCATGGCATCTAAAGCACTGACAAATTTCTATAGATGTGTAGTGGAGAGTATATTGACTGGCTGCATTACAGCCTGGTATGGAAACACCAATGCCCTAGAATGGAAGATTCTTCAGAAAGTAGTGAATATGGCCCATCATGGGTAAAGCCTACCACATTTGAGCACATCTATATGAAACGTTGTCGCAAGAAAGCACCATCTATCATCAGCAACCCCTGCTACCCAGGACATGCTCTCTTCTTGCTGCTCCCATCAACAAGAAGGTACAGGAGCCTCAGGACTCACACCACCAGGTTCAGGAACAGCTGTATCCCTCAACCATCAGGGTCTTGAACCAAAGAGGCTAACTTCACTCAGCTTCACTTGCCCCATCATTGAAATGTTCCCACAACCTATGGACTCACTTTCAATGACTTTTCATCATCATTTTCTCAATATTTATTGCTTAATAGTTTTTATTATTATTATTTCTTTCTTTTTGTATTTGCACAGTTTGTGTCTTTTGCACACTGGTTGAAGTTTCAAGCTGGTGTGGTCTTTCATTGATTTTGTTATGGTTACTATTCTATTATGGATTTATTGAATATGCCTGCAGGAACATAAATCTCAGGGTTGTATATGGTGACATATATGTTCTTTGATGATGAATTTACTTTGAACTTTGAACTTTAACTCAATCTTTCTTTTGAGAAATGGGCATTTTGGATATTAAATCAAATCAATAAAACAAATCTTCCCATTGGCCCATAAAATTGCATATGTTGTGTTTTAGAAAGTGTTAAAGTGCTATAACCTTCATAAAATATATTAGTAAGCAAGAAAATTCCAGATTTTATCAGTTCATTAGTGCGATGACAAATAAACGTATCAAAAACTTGTATTGAATTGCATGATGAACATCTTAAGACACATAATATTGCTCTTTCCTCAAATACAAAAGTAGCCGCTTGAACACTTTGGAAAGGCAGCTGAAAAACGTTACAGCACTCCTGGGAACCTGATCATCTCGTGTTAACACCTAGGTTGGGGTTATTTGATATGTGTCACATGATACATTAAAACCAAGGTGGACGTGTTGGTGTAATGGAAAGAGAGATCTATGGGAGTAAATAATACACCATGTAGGGACATAAATAACTTCTTCAGTCCCTTGAGCCTGTCTCATCATTCAATGAGATTATGGCTGAAATCTATTCTAATTTTAAACAGCTGCTTTTGTTTTTAATCACTCACTGTTTAAAAAAAGTCTATCAATCTATCAATCTGAGATTTAAATTATTAATTGAATCAGCATCTGCTGCTCTTACCTGATGATTGTTCCACATCTCCTGTAGCCTTTGTGCAAAGAAGTGTTCCCTTACTCCTCTCCTGAACAGCTTGGCTGTGATCTAAAGTTTGAATTCCCTTGTCATTCCCTCAAAGTTCAAAGCTCAAAATAAATTTATTATCACCATATATAACCCTGAGATTCATTCTCTTGCAGGCAGTCACAGTAAAAACAAGAAACATAATAGATTCAGTGAGGGACACAAGAGGTACTGCAGATGCTGGAAATCCAGAGCAGTACACACAATGTGCTGGAGGAGCTCAGCAGGTCAGGCAGCATCTATGAATGGGAATAAACCGTCAACGTTTTGGGCCAAGACCCTTTATCAGATTCGATGAAAGTCTGCCCCCAACAGGACAAACAATCAATGTGCAAAAGACAACAAACTGTACAAATACAAAAAGAAAAAGAAAAATTTTAACAATATAAATAATAATAATAAATAAATAAGCAATAAATAGCGAGAATATGAGATGAAGAGTCCTTGAGAATAAGTTAATATGTTGTGGGAATAGTTCAGTGATGGGGCGAGTGAAATTATCCCCTCTGGTTCAAGAGCCTGATGGTTGAGGGGGTAATAATCTTTCTACTGTCATTCCATTCTAAGTCTCAAAGGCTTTAATCAAATCACTCCATTATATAAAAAAAGGAGAAAATACGGCAAGTCAAATAGCATCTGTGGAAAGTGAAACAGAGTTGATACTTCAGATTGAAGACATTTGGCAGAACTGAAAAGAGAGAAAGCATGTTTATTTGAAACTCCAGAGAAGGTAGCAGAAAGATTGCTAGGACAACTCTTTGGGGAATATCTTTGAGAGGAGGAGGCCAGATTTGCTATAGGGATAGTTGCAGATGTCACCCAGTAGATGGGTAAAGGGGGCACTCACTAATCATGCAGGTGCCAGGACTTAAAGCTTAGTTTATGTAATTTCTCTTTATGATCTGGAGTTATTGTAACATCCAAGTGAATCTGCAGTGCAATCCTTCCAAGACTATCGTATTCTTTGAAAATGTCATATCCTATTGGAACACAGTGCACAAAATATGATCTAAGGTTTGAAGTTATTATAACAATGTAACTTCCTCTTAATATTCTATCTCTCCGTAGTAAAGGCCAGTTGTTTCAGAACTCTGCCATGGATGGTCCCAAACCCGGCAAGGAAACGAGGGTTAGGAATGGGGTTGGCAGCCCCATCCCATGAAAGCCCATGAGCTGGATAAACACCAACAGAAGCTCCAAAGGCTTCATTCCTGGGCGAGGAAGGACTTTTGCTTAGAAGATGCAGGAAGTTACATGGTGAAAGCCAAAAGTCAGTGGAAGCCACAGGGCCAATCAAGCTTCTATCATCCAGGATCACCATCTGACTGGCCCAGGGCAGAGGACACTGGTGAGCTGCTGTCAGTGACCTGTTCCCCCGAAGGGGTGAAGAGGCTTAAGAAGAAGAAGAAGAAGTTGTTTCAGAATCAGGAGTTTCCTAGTGAGATGGAAAGAAGGAGGATTTCTTTTCTCAGAGGATTAATACTCTGGAATTTTCTTTCCCAGAGAGTTGTGGAAACAGTCACTCAAATAGAGGAATGGGAAGAGAGTGGAAAAGTGACGTTGAAGGGAAGATTAGATTAGCTATGTTGTTACTGAATGGCAAAACAGGTGAGAGGAGCTAGTGGTATATATACTTCCTCCTTTTCCTTTTGTTCTGATAATTCATTGGCCTCACAATTTTTTTTGTACTCATTTTCTACATTTTAGTGAATTGTATACTTGGACTGTTACATCTCTTTGCATCTTCCTCTACTTTTTCACATTAAAAAAAACTAATTATGGATTTTTGTTGAAAAGTGGATGAAATCACCCTTTCTTCCACTAAATTGTTTCCTACTCATTTAAACAGCCAATGTGTCAAGAACAGTGATGTCACAATTTCTTTGCATCAACAAAAATTTGAATAGGAATACCTCACTTCAACAGCGTCATTAATGAGTAGGTGAACTGAGAACTCATTCTTAATGGTCATCTCCAGGTACTTCTTTCCAGTTGAGTTCAAACACCACTCTATTTCACAAAATGTTTAAACAGTTGCTTAAGCAATTGTCTTAAAATCCATGGGCTCTTGTTTTAGCTAACAGACTTAATGAATAGGACTTTATCAACTGCTGTCACTAAGTCAATTTGAACTACATTGAGTGAATGAAAATCACAAAAGCCACAAATGCCGTGAATCTAAAATAAAAACAGAAAACGCACATCAAGTCAAGCCATCTCTTAATTAAGTTCTTCCTCAGAATTTATTTCTCAGCTCTTATGCTATTTTATTCCTCTTAAAAAAAGACCAGGTTGGCTTAACATGACAGATAGATCCTTGTCAGCTCAGATTTCTCTAATTGTTCAGATTCCCTTCTCAACCATTGACTTCATTAACATCCTGAAAACGGATTTTAGACATTCGGGCTTGAATTCCATTGTTTTCATCTCTCTCGCTCACACACGCATACACATCCTCTTGAAGAACGAAAGAAGTAACCAGTAGAATTAAATTCAAGATTCAAGATTCAAAAGTGGCTATGGTCATTCTTCAGCACACAAGTGTAAAGGAGGACACAATGATTGTTACTCCAGATCCAATTCCGCGTAAAAAAATCAAAATAACCATAAAGAACACAATATATATATAAATACACAGGATTAGCTTATATACGTACACTGATTGCATGTACATAAAATGGTGCTACGTACAGAAGTATCAGTACAAAAGGCAACTGCCAGGAAATGGTGGTGGGGGTGGGGGGTTGTTGTGGTGGGTTATTGGGTGGAGGTGTTAATCACCCTAATGACTTGAAGAAATTAACCGTTTATGAGCGTGGTGGTTCTGGCATGGATGCCATGTAGCCTCTTCACCAATGGGAGTGGGACAAACAGTTTATGAGTAGGGTAGGTGTGATCCTTCATGTTATTGCTTGTTTTCTTTTCTGGAAGCTTTTTTATATATGTCCTTGATGATGGGTAGGCTGGTGCTGGTGATGTGTTGGACAGTTTTATCTACCCATTGTGAAGCCCTCTCATTTGCCACAGAGTGGATTCTGTATCACACAGTGATGCAGCATGTTAAGATACTCTCTACTGCATCTGTAGAAGGTCGTGAGTTTTGATGTGCAAAGTCCTGCTCTCTTCAGCCTCCTCAGAAAGTAGAGGCATTGGTGAGCTTTCTTGACTGTGTAGGGTGTGTTCTGGGACCATGAGAGGTTGAGTGTGATATGCACTCTCAGGAGTTTGAAACCGCTTGCAGTTTGCACTGTTGGCACCGACTGTAAAGAGGGGCATGCTTTGGCAAGTTCTCCTGAAGTCAATAACCATCTCCTTTGTCTCGTTGACATTGAGGAAGAGGTTGTTTGCCTGGCACTAGTCCTTGAGCTCTTCCAGCTCCTCTCTGTAGGACGTCTCATCATTGTTGGTGATGGGCCCAACTATAGTCATGCCATCAGTGAACTTGATAAGGTGTGTGGGCAGAGAGTACAGCTGTGTCCTCAGCACTGTCCTGGTGTGGGGACAGTTGGGGAGGGAGGAGCAGTTGTGCATCCTGACTATCTGAGGTCTGTTGGTTAGGAAGTCCATCACCCAGTTGCCCAGCGGTGTATTTAGACCGAGGTGTAGGTATTAGTTCACCAAGGTCTGTGTGTCCCAACCACAGACTCTGCCGTGGGGTCCATGCGCCCCCGCAGGTGAGCTACTCGTCATGTTCAGCAATTGCGTTTGTGAGTATGCGCATTCCAGCTAATTACTGTTTCATTATGGTGGTATTTAACTCCTCTCTTTTTGCTCTGGTCTTGTCAACACTTGATCAAATGCACAGCAACAGTTACACTCCCTGCTTACCCTTATCATTGTCGGGGAAAGAAGCCTTCTGTTTCAACTGACACTGTCAAGGAGTGGTATTCATGTAGTTTTAGTTATTGCTTCCAGCCGTATTACTAGCGTTAACTTTAGTTTGAAGGATTTAGTTCAAGGCCCTGTTGGCCCAGCATTTGTCGTTTTCCTTTTTCTTTAAATTATGCAACAGTTCTTAATAAAGTCGGTGAACTGTCGACCCTTGTCAGCGTCTCTATCTCTCTTAGCTCTTGGGGCATGTCTGAATGTTCTGATGTTGTGGGACAATAATGTTGACTGCTGAACTATAATAACAAAGATACTGAATAAAATTTAATAATTATTACATGGAAGCAATCTTGAGCTTGATTTTGAATGTATTATCAGGAGAGTAATTCTTGCACAGCAAACAATATTCTTTATTTATCTATTCGCAATCATTATGGTTTCTCAAGTTACTGGATATAGAGTATCTATTTTAGTGAAGATGAAGATGTAATCAGCACTTGAAATTCTGAAGCGTCGTACTAGAAATCTCCCAGCGGGGTGAACAGGAAGACATAATATAAAATGGATTTTGGTTTGAACTTGTTAAATCCCAAGCCTATAATTATTGCCAGCAAGTTTAGCTGCAATCTTTGATTTCAAGGGAAATGCTGTATTTCATTAAAAAAATATTTTCTACAGGAACTCTTAAGAATTACCTGCATCCTCATATTGTGGCTATGATTCATTGTCAAGAAGTAGATGCAAGAGGTCACAGGATAGCAGGATATTCTACTGACTCTATACAGTTTCAAAACACGACTACATAATGCCATTGAATGAGCTATGATTATTGGAAAAGATAATAATGCTGAGTTTGGGAAAATAACCCAATTAGGTTCACGTTGTGAGTTAGGGTACACCTCTGGTGTATTTGGACAGTAAGGCCACCAACGTTAGTCCAGAACTAAGCACGAGAAATTCTACAGGTGCCGGAAATCCAAGGCAAAACATACCAAATGCTGGAGGAACTCAGCAGGCCAGGCAGCATCCATGGAAACGAATAAACAGTCAATGTTTCAGGCCAAAGCCCTTTTTCAGGGTTAGACTAGTGTTGACTGACTACAGCTTCACCTTCCATACTGTAATTCCAAGCTAACTCAACTCCAAACTCTGTGACCAGCGAGTCAACACCCCTACTTACAATACAACCCTGAACTCCCTGACCAACAACCACAGTCAGTAAGAATAGGCAGCAACACCTTCACCACGATTATTCTCAAGGCTGTGTCCTCTGTAACCTACTCCGAAAACACACACGGCTGTGTGGCTCAGTTCCACTCAAGCTCCATCTCAAAGTTTGCAGTTGATATCAACATAGTGGTCAGAATCTCAATAACAAGATTGAGTACAGAAAGGAGAGCTTAGTGATATGGTGTCACGATAACCATCAGGCTCTTGAATAATAAATAATAATAACACTCACCTGCCTCATCATTGAAATGTTCCCACAACCAGTGATCTCACTTTAAGGACTCTTTATCTCATGATCTCATTATTTATTGCTATTTATTTATATTTGCATTTGTACAGTTTGCTGTCTTCTGCACTCAGGTTGATCTTTCATTGATCCTGTTATTGTTACTGTTTGATAGATTTGCTGAGTATGCCCACAGGAAAACGAATCTCAGGGTGGAATATGGTGACATATATACTTTGATAATAAATTTACTTTGAACTTTGAACTGTAACTTCAGTGTCAGCAAAACAGAAGAGCTGGCCATTGACTTTAGGAAGGGAAGCAGTGCACATGCTCCTGTAAACAATAGTGGTGTTGAGGTTGAGAGTGATTGAGAGCTTCATGTTCCAAGAAACAAACACCATCAATAGTCTGTCCTAATACAACAATGTAGATGCTATAGCCAAGGATCTCACCAGTGTCTCTACTTTATCAGAAACCAGGTGCCCCACCTCCCCCCATGGACTCTGTTTACATTTCTCAAAACAAGGATCCTGTGATTATCACTAATTGGTCATCCACTTAAATAATACAAGTAACACTGAATCCCAGAGTCTATCAAAATATACTTAACAAGCGTAAACAGAAGTCACCAGGAGACCGCAATGCAAAGAGCGAGTCGCTTGAGAAAAACACAAGGAACTCTGAATGATGATAGATTGTCATGAAACAGCAATTAACCAGTTCAGGTTCTCTAAAACCTTGGAGCTCAATGGTTTCCGATGCATTGCACAGGGCCGAAGAACTCATTGCAGTCTCTTTATCTGCTTGCGTGGCCACTTCAGGAAGCTATGGACTTGGTCCCCAAGATCTCATTGTACACCAGTGCTGTTAAGAGTATTGCTATTAATTGTATACTTTCCCCTTAAGCTTGATCTATCAAAGTGCAATACCTCGCCCTTACCCGAATTAAACTGCATCTGCCATTCCTCTGCCCACATCTGTAATTGATCAACAATTTGCTACATCCTTTGACAACCTTCTTCACTGTCAACAGCCCCATCAATTTATCCATTAATATTAGTACATTTTCAAAGTCAATTTTAAGTCTAAACACTAGCATAACTTTAGAAAATTAAGTTGAGCACAGAGCCTTCAAGACTACATTAGCCTTAGTGAAGATACCTTCCAGACTATGGTTCAGTTTCAGATGACTAGCTCCTACCTGAACCCATTGAGGACCACTGCCTGATCAGCAAATGTACAGTATGTGTAATCTTAGACTATGAAGCATACAGAGAAACTAACATCAATCTCCCTACTTGTTCTTTAGATTCCCTTGGTCCTGTGCAGACTTAAGAATTCTTTCCCTGCCCCTAAGTATTCCTAGATAACAACTCCTCAGTATTCCTGCTACACACATCCCTTCTAAATACTCCAAGCTGGTAGGAAACCTTCTTAATAGCAGCTTAAACCTCCCCCCAACATATTAAAATAACTTTCAAATTCACCCTTCTACTTTACACTTTTAAAGTAAAGAAATAGAATTGAGTGTAGCTGAAATGGAATAGAATTACAAGAATTAAGTCAACAGATTTCCCGAAAAATCTATATGCAACAATTTAATTCCAACCCAATTTAACTATGATGCTTTTACAAACCCATATATTAAAATTTAACTTCAAGCACTGTTCTGATAACTGTGATCACTAACTCATCAAGGCAGTAATGAAGAATTCTACCAGAATATATAACTTAATAGTTAAATCCAGAACAAGATTGAGTAATTTTATTTGTTTAAGAATTCAACATCAATATAATCACCATTTACAAATTAAACACAGTTGGACTTGGAACATGGGACTGCATATTTGTCAGCGGGTTACTTATTCATAAGGAGACATTAGAAATTTTATTCCTCAGCAGCTAGGCGGATTAGCTTTCTGACATAATACTTATATTAAACTATTTGCAACTTGCAACTTGCAATTGTAAGATAAAGGTTGTAAAATTGGTTACCTGGGACTGGATCTGCTAATATGATAGGTGTTAATTTGTTTTTAATAAATGGATGCCCACTTTAATATAATTTACAGTACTTGACAAATTGGGCTGTGCTGTGAATATGCAGAGCAGGCAATTTGTGACGTCAATACTCATCCAAAATAGAACCCCAAACTATACTGTATTTATAGGACCTGTCAGTGACCCTTCTTCTTTAGTCATCTTATGTGTTTATCAAATGTCTTTGAGTTTCCTATATTTATTTACTAATATATCTTATGGTTCTTATTAATTCCAACTCTTGCTGCAAATTGTATGGAGAGGACAGACCTCTGTTCTGTGCCCACCATGATAAATTATAATCAAAGGTTTAATGCAAAACATAAGGACAGCATCACGTGACCACACAGGGCATGAGTCATTGTCATAGTTGTACCAATAGTCATTTCCCATGAAGCTATTGTTTTAAGGTGGTTGTGCATTACTCATATCAGGGAAAAGTATGCAAATAGTTACCACGTAATGGCAAATGCTAGACATTAGACAGGAAAGTACTTTTGCAATTACTATCACTTCTGTGAGAACAAGTTTGTCAGGTTAGACGCTGTTGGGATTGTTCATGAAGATCCTGAGTTTCCAGGTCCTGATCTTTATATTTAGTAGCAGTAAAATCTAACGGCACAGTGGCATAGTGGTTAGTGCAACGTTTTACAGTACCAGCAACCTGGCTTCAATTCCGGCTACTGTCTGTGAAAAATTTGTAAATTCTCCCCGTGACTGCTAGAGTTCCTCCGGTTGGTCCGAAGGTTGGTAGGTTAATTGGTCATTGTAAATTGTTCCACGTATAGGCTAGGATTAAACTGGGAGATTGCTGGGCAGTGTCGTTTGAAGGGTTACAGGGGCCCATTCCGTGTTGGATATAAAAGAGATGAGGCCACTCTCTGGGTGGAAGAGCAACACCTTATGTTCCGTCTGGGTAGCCTGGATGGCATGAATAGATAGATAGATAGATAGATAGATAGATAGATACTTTATTCATCCCCATGGGGAAATTCAACTTTTTTTCCAATGTCCCATACACTTGTTGTAGCAAAACTAATTACATACAATACTTAACTCAGTAAAAAAATATGATATGCATCTAAATCACCGTCTCAAAAAGCATTAATAATAGCTTTTAAAAAGTTCTTAAGTCCTGGCAGTAGAATTGTAAAGCCTAATGGCATTGGGGAGTATTGACCTCTTCATCCTGTCTGAGGAGCATTGCATCGATAGTAACCTGTCGCTGAAACTGCTTCTCTGTCTCTGGATGGTGCTATGTAGAGGATGTTCAGAGTTATCCATAATTGACCATAGCCTACTCAGCGCCCTTCGCTCAGCTACCGATGTTAAACTCTCCAGTACTTTGCCCACGACAGAGCCCGCCTTCCTTACCAGCTTATTAAGACGTGAGGCGTCCCTCTTCTTAATGCTTCCTCCCCAACACGCCACCACAAAGAAGAGGGCGCTCTCCACAACTGACCTATAGAACATCTTCAGCATCTCACTACAGACATTGAATGACGCCAACCTTCTTAGGAAGTACATTCGACTCTGTGCCTTCCTGCACAAGGCATCTGTGTTGGCAGTCCAGTCAAGCTTCTCGTCTAACTGTACTCCCAGATACTTGTAGGTCTTAACCTGCTCCACACGTTCTCCATTAATGATCACTGGCTCCATATGGGGCCTAGATCTCCTAAAGTCCACCACCATCTCCTTGGTCTTGGTGATATTGAGACGCAGGTAGTTTGAGTTGCACCATAACACAAAGTCCTGTATCAGTTTCCTATACTCCTCCTCCTGTCCATTCCTGACACACCCCACTATGGCCGTGTCATCAGCGAACTTCTGCACATGGCAGGACTCTGAGTTATATTGGAAGTCTGATGTGTACAGGGTGAACAGGACCGGAGAGAGTACGGTTCCCTGCGGCGCCCCTGTGCTGCTGACCACCGTGTCAGACCTACAGTCTCCCAACCGCACATACTGAGGTCTATCTGTCAAGTAGTCCACTATCCAATCCACCATGTGAGAGTCTACTCCCATCTCCGTTAGTTTGTGCCTTAAGATCTTGGGCTGGATGGTGTTAAAGGCACTAGAGAAGTCAAGGAATGTAATCCTCACAGCACAACTGACCCCCTCTAGGTGAGAGAGTGATTTGTGCAGCAAATACGTGATAGCATCCTCCACTCCCACCTTCTCCTTATATTGCTTTCTCTTTCCAGTAAAAACATTTTCGCTACCCCTCCCCTCTTATTCTAATCTCCACTCTGGCCTTTTATTTCTTCTCACCTGCCTGTAACTTCCCCTGGGTCCCCTTCTGTTATCGTCTAATCTTCACTCCTATCAAATTCCTTCCTCTCCACCCACCTGGCTTCACCTTTCACCTTATAGCTATCCTCCTTCCCTTCCCCCCACCTGTCAAATCTGCCGTCTTCCCCCTTCCTTTTCAGTCTTGAAGAAAGGTCTCGGCCTGAAAAGTTGACCCTTTGTTCATTTCCATAGATTCTGCCAGAGTTCTACAGCATTTTGTGTCTGTTGCTCTGGTAGAAGATGCCAGAGTATGGTTCCCTTTAATGTGAAGTGGCTGCTGCACATCAGCTATCGCTTTGGCATCATGGAGCAAGGTCATGATTTAGTGGGAAGGGAGCCCGATGCAACTGGAGAAGAGGAGTGTTACACAGGTTCTAATGCTCACACATTAGTGGGATATGGGTAGATACTGCCCTTCACCTGCTTATCTAAACATGCAGGTTCAAATGCATGCCTCCATCTTGGCTTCTCCGCCTTTCTTGCCCATGCTCCTGACTATGATTTGGTTGCCAGTTCCTGAGCCCACCTACATATTGGACCCTGGTCCCAGACTCTGCTCCCAGACTAACATCACACCACATCCCTGATGCCAGCTTCCTAACCTTCAGAAGCTGCAATGTGTTTGCTTCTGTTCCAAGCAGTCATTGATGTAAGAATATAAAATGTTGGACTGGTGCCTAATAGCCACATGATCGAGTTCCTCTTTCAGCTTATCCCTACTGTATCACATTGTTCCTTGGCAATAAATCTTCACGGGGAAATCTGGAGAACATGGACTGCTTTCTATATTTGCTATATTCTGACAAAAGGGTATATTAATGATTAAATCCACCACTATCTTCTGAATGTCAGCACAGCCATTTGTTGATCAAGGAGAAGAGAATCTGAAAATCAGGACCACAGATCTGGCAAAATATTTGCGGCTTACCACGCAACCTCTGTATTAGCACGTGCTTCTGAAACCAGCACTACCTACCACAGGCATCTCAAGACACCAGGAAAACACCATTCATGCTGTCTCCACAAAATCCTTCAAGTTCACTCGTAGGATAGGTAAACAGTATCAGTATCCTCACCCATGCCAACCCCCTCAGTACTCAACTATCTTCATTGGGCAAGTCATGTCACACTGGGCTCCCAAAACATCTACTCCATTCCGGCACACTGTCAATGGAAATGATGAACCATCAAAGCCTCCTGGAAGAATTACAATATCCCCACTGATTCCTGGTGTCTCTGTATACTTCTCGAAGTGGAAAGGAGCAGTAAAGATAGTATTGGGAAAGCTGGGTGGGGTGGTAGGGAATGGAGATATGTCTCTACCAAAGGAGGTGTAGGGAGCTCCTTCCCTCTGCTAGCCAGCAGTTCACCCTTGGGCAAGGTGTAACACCTGTTTAGCCCACCCAATCAGTGTCACGTGAAACTATGGGAGCAGGTGGTGGATGGTTGTTTAAGCAGCTGTTGCATTTCATTAAATCCTGGTTCTGCAACCACTAATGCCAGGCAGACAGTCTCCGAAGAGTATTGATGATGGCAGGGGTCACCCATCTTTAAAAGACACTGCTCAGACAAAAGCAATGGCAAATCACTTCTGCAGTAAAATTTACCAATAACAATCATGGTCAAATCATTATTGGCAAATTTCTACAGAAGTGGTTTGCCAAAGACCATGATCACCCATGTCTTACGACATGGCACATAATGATGATGCTGATGATGATGATTGAGAAAGGTTGTGCAATCTAGATGTCCCGCATAAGGAGTGGACGAAGTGTACTAGTTCACATGCCCTGTCAGCCATCACCTATTCCTTCTGCTAAATATATGTGGTTCTCAAATTTGCCTCATTAACCACTTCAGAATCCACAAAACCAGAGCAGAATTAAGTTAACCTTGATCTCAATCTTGGTTAGAGACAGAATAAACCCCTTATATGAATTCTGTCCTTTGAATCACAATCAGGTTTAATATCGCTGGCATAACTCAAGACCATAAGACCATAGCAGCCTAAGTAGACCACTCAACCCATCAAGTCTGCTCTGCCATTGAATTATGGGCTTATCCAATTCTTCCAGTCATCCCCACTCCACTGCTTTCACCCCATGCCCTTTGATGCCTGGCTAATCAAGAACCTATCTATATCTGCCTTAGATACACCCAATGACTTGGCCTCCACAGCCGCTCGTGGCAACAAATTCCACAGATTTACCACCCTCTGACCAAAGTAGTTTCTCTGCACGTCAGTTCTAAAAGGACGTCTTTCAATCCTGAAGTTGTGCCCTCTTGTCCTTGACTCCCCTACCATGGGAAATAACTTTGCCATATCTAATCTGTTCAGGCCTTTTAACATAATAATAGAAAAAACATGAATTACAATCAGTGTATATATATATATGTATATTAGAGAGTTAAATTAAGTAATGCAAAATAAAAATGGAAATTAGTGAGGTGGTGTTCATGGGTTCAATGTCCATTCAGAAACTGTTTCTGAATCATTGAGTGGGTGCCTCCTTCCTGATGGTAGCAGTGAGAACCAGGCATGACCTGGATGATGGGGGTCCTTAATGATGGATGCCACCTTTCTTTGACACATCACTCATTGAAGATGTCCTGGATACTGCCATTGACCTGCAATTGCTCCTTAGGTAGATGTTACCAGATTTCTAGCAGTATTCAATACCTACTTTTGGATAAGTTACAATTCCTTTTCATTCAGGAACCAATTTTGCAGGTTTCTCTACTTTAAATCACTTCCTCTCTGCCCTATAAATATCCCGTAACCAGCAAAGATAAACTATTCCTCTTCTTCATTCAGCTTGGTTTCAGTAATACCATGATGTCATACTTCCATATGCCAACTGTGCCTTCAGCACATCTGTCGTTGACTGGTTAAGCTGCACTGAAGGAAATAACTACTGCCATACTCATTTGTTACCTTAGTGTTCTCCAGCATTTGTTTCCGTTGCTTTCCAAACTTGCTCATTAACTTGTAAATACAAAAAAATCTGCATATCCTGGAAATCCAAAGCAACACACACAAATTGCTGGAGGAACTCAGCAGGTCAGGCATCATCTATGGAAGTGAATAAACAGTTGATGTTTCAGGCTGAGACTCTACTTTGGACTGAAAAGGAAGGGGAAAGATCCTAAAATAAAAAGCAGGGGGAGGGGAAGGAGGACCAGCAAGAAGGTGATGGATGAAGCTAATCAAAAACAAGAGAAAATCTGTTGAAGGGTCTCAGCCTGAAACGTCGACTGTACTCTTTTCTATAGATGCTACCTGGCCTGCTGAGTTCCTCCAGCAACTTGTGTGTGTGTTAGGTGGATGAAGCCAGGTGGAAAAGTTAGGCTGGAAAAGAAGAAATCTGATAGGAAAGCGGAGTTGACCATTGGAAAAAGGGAAGAATGAGGTGCAACAGGGGAAGGCAATTGACAGATGAGTAGAAGAGGTAAAATTTCAGATTCAGATTCAGTTTATTGTCATTTAGAAACCACAAATGCAATGCAGTTAAAAAATGAGACAACATTCCTCCAGAATGATATCACAAAAGCAATATGACAAAACAGACTATACCAGAAAATCCACATAACGTTTGAGAAGTGGTCGGAGAAGCAATTAAACACAGATACCTGGGATCTCAGTGGGTCCAAACTAGGAGGCTTCACTTCCATATTGTTCTACAAGGCTTCAAGCTTTGTTTTCAGGCCTCCCAGTTTCACTCAAAATTTCCAAACTTACTACTCATCTTGCCATGTAAAGGGAGTAAGTGAAGAGAAAGGGAATAAGGAGAGGCACCGGAGGAGGTGATAGGCAGTGAGAAGAGGTTAGAGGCCAGAGTGGAGAATAGAGGAAGAGGGAAGGGACCAGAAGGAAAAATTGATTTTCATGCCATCAGGTTGGAGGCATGGTGAAGTGTTGCTCCTCCTCCCTGAGAGCAGCCTCATCACGGCACAAGAGGAGGCCAGAGACTGACATTTTCATTCTATTTCAAGCTTTGACCCTCTTTGTCTTTATCAACATTCAGGTTCCTATGCCTCTTACAGCTAAAACACAACTAAAACTACTAGTAACACCCATGCAACAATATTTTTGGCAAGAATGCAAGGTAGCAGTAATATTGTCTCAGTGATAAAATACTAAACAAATTTTAAAAATTGCCAGAAGTTGACCTTGCATCTAAAATTCCAAGTGACATTTATTTCTGTTTGCATCAGCTTAATTACAGGAAATCCGTGTATAACCACTTGTTACCATAGAGATGCAACCTCTATATTGCAAAAAAAAGCTACATTTATATAGCTCTTTTTAAAGTGCTTTACAATGAATTAAGTGATGATGGTAATGTGGGAGATCTCGCGGGCAATGTGATAATGACAAAGTAGCATGTTTGTTAGTGACATCAATGGAAGGATAAATATTGCTGAAGATACGGGAGAGAGTATCCCTGGCTCGTTATGTGCCATATATAATGACATGGGCGACCATGGTCTTTTCATGACCATGTTTGTTCTCGGCAAATTTTTCTACGTAAGTGGTTTGCCATTGTCTTCTTCTGGCTGTGTCTTTACAAGACTGGTGACCCCAGCTGTTATCAATACTCTTCAGAGACTGTCTGTCTGGTGTCAGTGGTCACATAACCAGGACTTGTGATCTGCATCTGCTGCTCATATGACCATTCACCACCTGCTCCCATGGCTTCATGTGACCCTGATTGGGAGGGCTTAGCAGGTGCTACACCCTGCCCAAGGGTGACCTGCTGGCTAGCAGAGGGAAGGATTTCCTTGCAGCTCTTTTGGTGGAGACGTTTCTCCGCCCCGACACCCAAGGGTTGCATTACCCTACATTAAAGTACTGCCACAGAATCTTTTGGTAATCTCAGCAAAGGAAAGATAACTCTTCCATTTAATGTTTTGCCCTGAAGGTGGCACACAAAGAAGTATTCATGTAGATTTTGTGCTTGACACTCAATTTTCCCAACCATTGAAATAGAAGTGAGAGCATTAATGGATGAGGAAGGAGTGATAATGATTCAGGTTTGGTACTCTGGCAACATAAAAAAAACAGAGAAAACTTGATTATTGAGTAAGTACTGCTATACTTTACTGAATTTCTTTGCCTTTTTACACCTAATTTGGAAGGGGTGCACAGTAGCGTGGCATGTTGTACTGCGAACACAATACCAGCAACCTGGGGTCAGTCCGAATCTTTGGTGATAAATTACTCACGGTAATTAATTTTTTTCCTACATTGATCATGTATTGTATTGTACAGCTGCCATTAGATTAACAAGTTTCACAACATTTGCTAGTGGTATTAAACCTGATTCTGACTCTAAATGAAATTTGCATGTTCTCCCTGCGATATAGGGATTACTCCTGGGTGTTCTGGTTTACGGACGCAATCCAAGGGCCAGCAAGTTGATATATTACCTCTGGTGCAGGAGGGTGCAAGGAAAATCAAGGTGGAGAATCAGTGGTGGAGAATAGGTTACAACGAATCAATGAAGAGTTGTGGAGATGGAATCTGTTCCCTTGAAGCCGCGTGGGTGCGTGGCTACTCAGTAACTGAGATACCCCCTCACACATAGCTGGAGTTGGACACAGCTAGAAAAAGTTTGCAAAATGTAAGAAGTTTTCTCTGTCAGACTGTATTTCATTATACTTCAATTAATATAAATAAAATTAAACATATGTGATTTTTCAGCTTTCATTCTAAATATTCATAGTTTGCATATGTCAAAAAAGAGCACATTTAAAGTGTCGCATAGTTTTCAAATCCTGTAAAATTTTCCTGCTTGGAGCAATGGTTGGTCTGCACTGCTGTAAAAAAGTATTAGAGGGAACATTGGTGATGGGATTCCTTTGAATGCCAGCATTGATGAGGTAGGCCAAATAGCCTTCTTCTGCATCACAAGAAACTGTAAATATGAAAATAATGTTCAAATTCATTAAAACAATCTGGTGTATGTTGGCCCACAATGCCATAAATATACAGCATCTGATTCCACTGGTTTAACGGTTATATTCAGCATTTAGCACATCATGATTTCTCTTGACATTCCTCCCCAGCTGTCTCTAAATTGTCATATTGCTTGTTTTACATCCAATAGTAGGTGAGAAGCAAATCATGGCAATATTTAGGGATGAGCAATAATGTTGTCTCTTGTCCAAGTCACAGTGTCTGTACCTGGCCACTTCTTACCTTGGTTTAACATTGGTTTGGAACAACCTGTTCATAAGCTTACCCCGAATTGAATTTTGTATCTCATAATATGCATTCACTAAGTCTGCCTACTTCCCCCTCTGTTACTGCTGAATACTACCCATCTCCTCAATAGCAGCCAAATGTCTTATTGATTCTTTTGAAAGATAAGGACTTGATTATTTCAATGCCTTTTTTTGCTAGTCCCCTCTTCTATCCCACCTGCGTTTCCTTGATTGACTTATTCTCACGTTCTCAGCATTATTCATTTTTTTATATTAGCATTTGTCTTCTTTTGCACATTCCTTGCTGGTCAGTCTTTGTGTGAAGTTTTTCATTGATTCAGTTGTACTTCTTTGTTCTACTGTGAATGCCCGCAAGAAAATCATGCATGGTGAAACACGTGTGTTTTGATAATAAATTTACCCTGAAGTTTCAACTTGAACTTGCATCCTGGACTTCAAATGTTTTAACTCTTCATTCTGCCAGATTTCTAATCCTTCAAGATATTTGCAGTCCTTTAATTCTGGCCTTCAATCCATTCCAGAATTTAATCGACCCGACTCAGGTACCCCCTGACCCCAAAAACACCCGCATTTATTTTGACTGAATTTCTGTTATTTGCCCTAGTGCCTTAAAGTCAATTTTGTTTGACTGAATAAGCACCTTGGAAAGTTTTACTACATTAACGACAACTGTAAATTGCTGTTGGATTGTTATGTACCTATCCGGACAGCTGATGCGTGGTACGGGGAAACAACATTCACGCCGAAATATGCTATTTTAGTGATTGTGTCGTGGGCTGCATCGCGCTGGAGTGGCCAGTGTATTTTCCCCAGAACATTTTTACAGCTCTTCCAGTGGCTCGATTTAAAGCACAAACGTCTGAGATCTGCACACTCAAGAGACCGCAGAACCTGGGATCCGGATCAAGAAACAATCGGTTCGGATTTTTTCTCCTTTAATGTGTAGGTTAAGGAAATTAAAATATCGAATGGATTTCGCGACATTTTTTTTCTGAGATAGCTCACTCAGCTTCTGTCAACTCAAATAGTTTATGCATCCGACTGGAAATCCATTCAGATCTCCTTCTCCAGATAATGATGTATCGTACACAAATGTCTGATTTCAACTCGACCTCAAGGTATTAGGAAAACACTCGCATATGCCCGCTGTTTGGCACGTTTGTCGTGTTTATTGCTGTCCCCGTGGCATATACACGGGAGCATAAATACGTGCAGTTACTTTTCTTTCCTGCGAAGCCTTCTCCTGATGAGGGCTGCCTTGAGTCAGTCACACCTCGCCGGCATTTCTCTTTCTCATTTTATCCAGATTGTCATTGATGACCTCTAACTGGTGATGAGAGAAATTCTCGAGGTGCAACTACACCTTGTCATCCCAGCATATGTATTCCACCCAAACCTCAATTTCAGTTTGGTCTAAAAAATATCAGATAAAAATGCCGAGGGATTAAATTACAAACACATCAGAAATGAGGACAGATCGTCGTTCCCATCCCCTGCTCGCGGAACCGTGAAGCGCGCGGCCGAGCCGGCCAGAAGGACCAACATCCCAACTACAAGTCCAATAATCCTGCGCGTTCGCCCTCGCCGCTGCGAGATCATTGGTCGAAAAATCGCCTCCGCTTTCTCCATTGGCCAAGGCTTTGGGGCGCGGGCACGCGGTCGCTGTATGATTGGCCGCTCGCGTCCGTGTTACCTGATACGAATATCAAGCAGCGAGACTGTACGGAGAGGTTGGAGTTAGGTATCTGCGTGGAATAGGCATGGATACCAAGGAGCAAGGAGCCCAAATGGAGCCATTATTACCAACGGTAATTCTTCATTGCATCTTCTGCACAGTTAAAATACATTTTCAGTCATTGAAAATACATTTGCAGTAATTTCTTTACCTTCGTGGGTCTAGAGGTGATGTTTATCTCTTCGGAGCAGGGTGCCGGGGGACAGGTTTTTTTTTGGTAGTGGTTTGCGTATCGTACTGATGTAAATTGTTCTAAATAATTAGTTTTTATTTGTTTTGGTACCATGCGTTTTTTTCCGCAACATAGATTTAAAATTATTCCACCCGACCCGGCAGAATGCTCGAGGCATATTCATTGTTCGCGCAAAAAAATAACATCTTTATGACCCTATGCAAATATAGATAGATATTAAAGTTCACGGCAGTGGCATGAGTCATGAATGCGGAATATAGCCCGCTGAATTGTGAATGGCCACCTGCCTTTTTCATGAAGTGGAAAATTTGCCAAGGTGAGGGTCGAGACATTGTGAGGACGCAAGTCTTCTAACGGTGGAAAAAACTCAGAAGTGGACTTGACGCAGCGATAGACTGTAAAACAAACAGCTGCAAGCAGGTTAGGGCTCGTAAACCTGCTTGGTTAATTTTTGTTGACAATTAACGTGGAATGACATATTTCCGATGCGATTACATGAGAATATCGAGTCTCGCAAATGAATCGTCACGTTAAGTATGCCCTTAAAGGGTTTTGTAGTGAGCCTTTTGAAAAGTTTTTAACATAAAGAAAACATTTTCATGGTTAATTTATTTTCATGGTTAATTTATCTTGCTCCTTGTACATAGTTTTCTTGATTCCCATTTCCTATTTAAACTTGGAATTACTAAGAAAGATTTACTTATAAATTGTTTTTCATTATTGCGATACTTTGATACTCGATTTTCTTACGAGCTTAAATACTACAAGTCATTTATTAAACTTGATGTCATACGTGACACTCTTTCTGTCGACGCAGAAGGTTGCGTGCTCAATATCCACTCAAGTCTTCTACAATAACCCAGATTACCACGTGCAGTGGCAACCTAGGAGAGTACAGCTCTGTTGAGGTGTCTTTTTGGATTAATCACTTATCTAAAAATATATAAACTTAGCCGACAAATCCCTTGACATTATTTCAAAGAGAACATTATCGGCAATGTTTGCCCTTAAAACGGTACTTAAAAAAAGAACTGATCCTGATTGTAATACATTTTCATGGGAGCTTGCTACGTAAACACTTGCTAATGTTTTTTCCCCCAAGCAACACTATTTATAAATTACTCACATTAACCTTAAAATCTTATGCATGGCCAAGATTGGGTAAAATGCAATATAACTTTTTCTCTCTGCCTTGATGCGCACGTGAAAACAAATTATTAAGTTTTGTAACAAGCATTTGAAATAAACAATGTGGATTTTAAAATAAATCAGATGTCTATTTAATTTAAAATATGTCTTGACCTACAAGCTGCTAAATTTAAGTTTCTGTAAAATTAGAAATGTATATGGGGATTTGAATTAATCATTTTGAATCTTTAAATAGGTAAATCTGGAGCGTTAGTCAAAATTGAATTGATAAAGTGATCAGGTAGCCATTTTAACTTCTGGTGTAAGAATAATAGTAATTTTGTACAGTAAGATAAATAAGCTATCTTTGCTAAGATACTAATCGATTTGGGTTTGTCAGATGTACTGTTACCCTGTGAATTAATGTTCAAGTTTCCCCTTAAGCCAACTTTATTTTGTATTAACATGAATCGGGTTTAATAATCGCCGGCAGATGTAGTGAAATTTGTTGTGTAAATCATACCTGGTTCATTTAATCTCATAATCTAACATTTTTTAGAAGAGAAAAATCAGTTCGTCTGCCTTTTTGCAAAAAATATAACCACTTTTACATTTTATTAATAAAAGAACCAATAACATTTTGCATAAATAGCACAAATTATCTTGATGTCTGCTTGATTAGTGTCTTCATTATGGAGTTTTACAGCATAGAAACAGGCCCTTTGGCTTAGCTGGTTCATGCCAGTCAGATACCTATCCTATGTTTGTCCCATATTTTTATAAACCTTTAAAATACTTTCCTGTCACATACCTGTCCAACAATCTTCTAAAAGTTGTTCTACTTTGGCAGCTCTGTTATAGCATAACACTATTATGACGCCTGCAACTGTGGTTCAATTCCTGTTGCTGTCTGTAAGGAGTTTGTACATTCGCCCCATGACCACATGGGTTTCCTCCAGGTGCTCTGGTTTCCTCCACATTCTGAATTGGTCACATGGGTGTAATGGATGGTGTGGGCTCTTTGGGCTTGTTACTGCGCTGTATCTCTAAATAAGTGAATGAACAAATTAACATTCAAACATTTCCTCAGACAGCTCCTATATGTGTACTACTCTGTGTGTGTGTAAAAGTTGTCCCACAACCTCCTATTAAATCTGCCCCTCTCATCTCAAACCTATGCCCTTTAGTTCTTGATTCCTGAAGGAAAGACTGAATGCATTCACCCTGACTGTCTCTTAGGAGTTTATACATCTTTATCAGGTCACTTTTCAATTACCTATTTTCCATGGGATGGGAAGAAAGACTTAGCCTGTCTCTATAACTCAGTTCCTCAAATCCTGATGAGATCTTGGCAAAATTTTCTGCACTCTTTCCAGCTTAATAATATCTTTCTGATAGCATGGTTACCAAAATTGTATACTGTACCCGTACTTCAAGTGAGCCTCACAGGCGTTTTGTAGAACTGAACAACATAACCCCCAACTCAGTGCCCTGGCTGATGAAGGCCAATGTGCCACAATCCATCTTCATCATCCTTTCTACCAGTAATTCCACTCTCAGTAAACCATGGAGCTGAGCTCCAAGGTCCATCTGTTCAACAACACTCCCAATCACACTTACTGTGAAAGTCCCACTGACTTTCCAAAATCCAGGACCTCGCACTTACCCCAATGAAATCTCATTTCCTTTTCTTCAGGCCAGTTACCTAGCTGATTAAGATTCCCTTGTAATGTTTGATAGACCTTCTTTGCAGTCAATACCAGAATTTGAATATTCTTCTTTGGACTGAAGAATACAACTTGCATGAAATTTTTAACTCTGTAAATAGTCTTTTATTCTCAGTACATAACCTCTGATTACAACAACCTCGTGTTCTGACTCTAGAACATTCAGTAGATAATTTAATAACCAAAGCCCTTTGAATAGTACTTTATAAAGCACACTGGATAGATTCAGTTCCATAGAACTTGTTCGGTTTGGTTGGGTATTTAACTAAATATATGTAAGTGATTACCTACTTGATCACCAGTATCTAAAATAAACTTATTTTGTTCATGGTAAAATTCTAAGTTGTCTGGTCACTAAATTTGAGTGTTTTTTTGGTCATAAATGTGTAATTTCTGGTGACTTGTGCATTCTTCCAATGTTGAAATGCATAACAAAAGCATACTATCAAAATAACAATTCCATTGAGATTTAATGGATCTTTATTTTACCAACTCCAGTTCATCAATTCTAGGAATATCTTTTGAATTGTTATATTGCTTTTGCTTGGAGGTATGTCTGTATGTTACAAATGCAGGGAGAGGTTGTTCTAATATTTCTCTAGTGCTGTTTTTAAGGGAATTTCTCCAAGGTACTCCTCTAACATGGCGGGGGGGGGGGGGGGAACTATGTTTCTGATTTCCTGTCCCTTACTGCTTGTATGTAATCCTTTGGGCTTTATGTTTGAAGTTATTGTTGTGACTTCTGAGCTTGATTCCTCATCTGTTATAAATGGCACAATCTATAAATCCTCTGTTTCAAGATTGTATTGTACTTTTAAATGGTGCCTTTTACATGCTTAGATGGGATGGATAAAGCTATTTGAAAAGAAATAAGTCTTTGGCAGTAAAATTTACAACTTTTATTACCACTGAGGCAGAAAACCAGCCTTTATGGTAATGATCTTTGCACAAGTTCTTATGAAGATCTTTAATGCAAGATAGGATTGCAGTATAAAGATGTCATTTAGACTAAGTGGAAAAAGTGGGTCATGAGGTCAAGAGAGTCTGAGGATTGGGGAATGTAATAGTACTTGAATGGATGCAAGTAATTTGTCATTGTGGGCTGAAGTATTCTTAACAACTGTTATATATGTGTAAAAATAACAGATTTAGTGGGACAGAAGTTTAAGAAAATGCAATCATGGAGGGGATAGGGATGCCTCCCCAAAGTGTGTACTTTTATTCTAAAGAATTATGCATAGAAAATGCTAGTATATCTGACAAATACAAATCGTATAAGAGGATATTTTTCTTGCTATCTCTCCACAAATAATGATGTAAAAAGCGGAAGCAATGATTCCTACCTTTGACTCCTTATCCCAAATTTTCTTTTCACCAGTGATCTCCAGATGTATCAAACATCCTTTGGCTTTGGTTCCCTGATGAAAGGAGAATGTTACAGAAGGGTCAGTTTCCAGGAGTCTTGCAAATTCCATATCATACCTCCAGGGGGTGTGATAGAGTACATTATTGGATGACTCTGTGATCAGAGCATGTCGGAATGGGCAGAGGTGGCGATGTGTGGTCGGAATTTAAGATTTAGAAGATCTTTGCAGCCAAAGCAGCGCATAACTATGTTTTATTTGGGGGTAAGAATGACAGCCTCTGACATTATACACAGGAAGAAAATTGATAACTTTACTAATTTCTGTAGCGGATTGTGACTGGAACTGGTTTGTTATTGTCACATGTGCTGTGATACAGTGGAAGAACTTTGCTTTGCATGTTGACTATACAGATTTCACAAATGTGTATTGAGGTGGAAATAATTCAGCAAATATGCAGCTCGGATGATTGACGGTTGGGTTGAGTTCTCCGATCCAGGCAATCCATTTGCAAATGTTTCTTCACTATGCGAGGAGACATCATCTGTGCGCTGTTGATGGTGGTGTCTTTATATTCTTATCAATTGTCGGATTGGTCGTTGTTGTGGGAACTCAATTGTGACGTAGGGGGAAAATCTCATTGCTGATTGGTTGCCTGGTGAACTTAGTGAGTTGTGGAAATGCAACAGCTGACTCCAGGATACAGTTTTACTATTAAATAGAACATCCAGTTTAGTAGATAGTAGGCAAGGGTCATGATGAGGTAAAGGGATTGTCTTTATTGTACAGGATGCCTGTTCAACAATCTTCTAACAGTGGGATACAAGTTGCCCTTGATCATTGTGTGTTTTTTCTAGCTGAATTTCCTTTGCCTTCTAAGGAAGTAGAGGTACCAATACACCTATGAATTTAAAGCCCTCAATCATGATTACCTTGGCACCATTGATGCCTACAGGGATGTGTGCTCTGCTCTGCTTCCTGAAGTCATGACCAGCTCTTTTGTTTTGCTGAGGGAAAGAATGTGGCCGTGATACCATGTTACTAGGCTCTCCATATCCTCTGTGTTCTGCATCTTGTGTTAACTGAGTATAGACCCACTATGTTGCTGTTATCTGTAAACGCATAGATGGAGTTAGAATCTGGCCACACAGCCATGAGTTAGTATGGAGTTGAGTAGGGGGCTCAGGACGCTGCCTTGAGGGACACAGTGCTGAGGATAGTGGTGGAGGTTTGTGGACTGTTGGTCAGGATGTCAAAGATACAGTTGCAAATTGGGATTTGGAGATAAGTTTGCTATTGAAGGTGCTGCAGTAGGCAATAAATAGGAGACTTTCTTGGATATAGGGCCAGGAAGAGGGCATCCACCATGAATTTTAGTGGGTCCATGAGGCTGGAGCTGATGAATTCCATGACCAACAGCTTAAAGCACTTCATGCTGTTGGATGTTGGAGCCATCAAGTGATTATCATTTAGATACACAAGTCATGCTATTTTTACAAAGTAGCACTCTTTTGAAATTTAACACTTTTTTTTAAGGAGGAGAATATTTTGTAGCTAAGACCTTGGTTTCTACTGTTCAGCTGATCTGATTTGTGTGCCTTCCTTGGGTAACAATGTCCCACTAAAACATCTTGCATTGCAGTTTAAAGGACTGGAGCAAGAAAGGGTGCATTATCTGTACTGAGATCAGGGTCAAGAGAATTAAGGTTGCAGTGATGAATCTAGTACAGGGAGCTTATTTTCCACTGTTTTCACCAATATTTGTGGAGGGATAGGAAAGAAATACACATATCCTTGTATCATTTAAATTGTCCAGAATACACTACCATTTTCTACACATGATTTTAAAATGCCTTAAACTCCAAAAGCTCCTGATATAAATGAGGTAGGAAATTTATAGATTTTAAACATGGTATTATTGCAGAATGGGTGGTGGGGTGGAGATGTGCCTCTAACAAAGGAGGTGTAAGGCCCGCTCTCCCTCCGCTGGCCTGCAGGTCACCCTTGGGTAAAGTGTAGCACCGGTTTGGCTTCCCTGATCAGGGTCACAGGAAGCCATGGGAGCAGGAGGTGGATGGTCGTATGAGCAGCTGGTGCACATCACAAGTCCTGGTTAGATAGATAGATAGATACTTTATTCATCCCCATGGGGCAATTCAACATTTTTTCCAATGTCCCATACACTTGTTGTAGCAAAACTAATTACATACAATACTTAACTCAGTAAAAATATGATATGCATCTAAATCACTCTCTCAAAAAGCATTAATAATAGCTTTTAAAAAGTTCTTAAGTTGTTTACTTAAATACATTAAATACAATCAACCCCGGCACTTTAACATATCTTACTCCTGGCGGTTGAATTGTAAAGCCTAATGGCATTGGGGAGTATTGACCTCTTCATCCTGTCTGAGGAGCATTGCATCGATAGCAACCTGTCGCTGAAACTGCTTCTCTGTCTCTGGATGGTGCTATGTAGAGGATGTTCAGGGTTTTCCATAATTGACCGTAGCCTACTCAGCACCCTTCGCTCAGCTACCGATGTTATACTCTCCAGTACTTTGCCCACAACAGAGCCCGCCTTCCTTACCAGCTTATTAAGACGTGAGGCGTCCCTCTTCTTAATGTTGCCTCCCCAACACGCCACCACAAAGAAGAGGGCGCTCTCCACAACTGACCTATAGAACATCTTCAGCATCTCACTACAGACATTGAATGACGCCAACCTTCTAAGGAAGTGCAGTCGACTCTGTGCCTTCCTGCACAAGGCATCTGTGACCAGCGACGCCAGGCAGACAATCCCCGAAGAGTGTTGGTAATGGCTGAGGGTCACCCATCTTGTAAAGACACTGCCCAACGAAGACAAACCATCCTGTAGAAAATTTTGCCAAGAACATTCATAGTCATGGCTAGACCATGATTACCCACGTTATACCACACGTCAGGTGATGATTATTGCAAAATCTTTTCATAATTGCATTTTTTCCTTCAAATATCTCATCCCTGTTCTCGCTAGCAGTTAAGATCTAATTGTACCCATGGATGAAGGACTCTTGTGATAAGTATGGAAGCATGAGTTGCCTCTTAAACTAATGTGAGTTAATGCCTCAGCAAAAGAAAGTGCAGTGTAATGAGGGTAAAATCTTGAAAATGAATACCCAGCAAAACCCACAAATTAATTACATCTGAATTAAAGGTTTGTATTGCCATGTGGGTGAGTATTGTAAATGTGCCAACTTTTGATCTTGTACTGCCTGCACTTGTTTGAGCTGGATTAACTGGATTATTCTGTTCTTTGAGTTGTGGTTTTCGTAAATTGGCTCCGTAATAATTGGAGTTCAATTCAAAATTTTAATAATTGCACAGCAAAGGTTTACATTGCCAAGAAATTGCTGTGTTTGAAAGCATTATTTATTTTTAAATGAAATTATTGTTCATTTTCTTTTAGCTATGTTATAATTATCTGCAATTCATTTAACCTTAAAATTACTATAAATCTTGTGCTATGTGTAGTTATGCAACTGAAGTGTTTTAATTTTCTGGCATATTTTAACACGTACTGCTGAAAGAAAACAAAAATTGTTCTCAGTGTGCTTAAATTCTGATGGTTCTGTTTCTTAGCAAATAGTTGTTTCAGCCCTTTAAATAGTAGAAAGCTAACTCTGAGTTTCTGAGCTTCTGAAATAATTGATATGTTGTAGGCATTAATATGAGTTAACTGAAGAATTCCTGACAGCAGGATAGAACTTTTTAGGGCTGCAGACTAGTAGTAAGAAATAGAAGCGGCAAAAAGCAAGCATTTCCTTTTAGCCTGCTCTGCCATTCACTAAATATAACCATATAACAATTACAGCATGGAACCAGGCCATCTCGGCTCTTCTAGTCCATGCCGAACGCTTACTCTCACCTAGTCCCACTGACCCGCACTCAGCTCATAACCCGCCATTCCTTTCCTGTCCATATACCTATCCAATTTTACTTTAAATGACAATACCGAACCTGCCTCTACCACTTCTTCTGGAAGCTCATTCCACACAGCTACCACCTTCTGAGTAAAGAAATTCCCCCCTCGTGTTACCCTTAAACTTTTGCCCCCTAACTCTCAACTATTGTCCTCTTGTTTGAATGTCCCCTACTCTCAATGGAAAAAGCCTATCCACGTGAACTCTATCTATCCCCCTCATAATTTTAAATACCTCTATCAAGTCCCCCCTCAACCTTCTATGCTCCAAAGAATAAAGACCTAACTTGTTCAATCTTTCCCTGTAACTTAGGTAAACCCAGGTAACATTCTAGTAAATCTCTGTACTCTCTCTATTTTGTTGACATCTTTCCTATAATTTGGTGACCAGAACTGCACACGATACTCCAAACTTGGCCTCACCAATGCCTTGTACAATTTTAACATTACATCCCAACTCCTATACTCAATGCTCTGATTTATAAAGGCCAGCATACCAAAAGCTTTCTTCACCACCCTATCCACATGAGATTCCACCTTCAGGGAACTATGCACCATTATTCCTAGATCACTCTGTTCTACTACATTCTTCAATGCCCTACCATTTACCATATATGTCCTATTTGGATTATTCCTACCAAAATGTAGCACCTCACAGTTATCTGCATTAAACTCCATCTGCCATCGCTCAGCCCACTCTTCTAACTGGCCTAAATCTCTCTGCAAACTTTGAAAACCTACTTCATTATCCACAATGCCACCTACCTTAGTATTATCTGCATACTTACTAATCCAATTTACCACCCCATCATCCAGATCATTAATGTATATGGCAAACAACATTGGATCCAATACAGATCCCTGAGGCACACCACTAGTTACCGGCCTCCAACCTGACAAACAGTTATCCACCACTACTGTCTGGCATCTCCCATCCAGCCACTGTTGAATCCATTTTACTACCTCAATATTAATACCTAACGATTGAACCTTCCTAACTAACCTTCCGTGCGGAACCTTGTCAAAGGCCTTACTGAAGTCTGTATAGACAACATCCACTGCTTTACCCTCGTCAACTTTCCTTGTAACCTCTTCAAAAAATTCAATAAGATTTGTCAAATATGACCTTCCATGCACAAATCCATGTTGACTGCTCCTAATAAGACCCTGTCTATCCAGATAATTATATATACCATCTCTAAGAATACTTTCCATTAATTCACCCACCACTGACGTCAAATTGACAGGCCTATAATTGCTAGGTTTACTCTTAGAACCCTTTTTACACAATGGAACCACATGAGCAATACGCCAATCCTCTGGCACCATCCCCGTTTCTAATGACATTTGTCATTGTCATTTTCTGTCAGAGCCCCTGCTATTTCTACACTAACCTCTGTCAAGGTCCTAGGGAATATCCTGTCAGGACCCAGAGATTCATCCACTTTTATACTCCTTAAAAGCGCCAGTACTTCTCCTCTTTAATCGTCATAGTTTCCATAACTTCCCTACTTGTTTCCCTTACCTTACACAATTCAATATCCTTCTCCTTAGTGAATACCGAAGAAAAGAAATTGTTCAAAATTCCCCCATCTCTTTCAGCTCCACACATAGCTGTCCATTCTGATTCTCTAAGGGACCAATTTTATCCCTCACTATCCTTTTGCTATTAATATAACTGTAGAAACCCTTTGGATTTATTTTCACCTTACTTGCCAAAGCAACCTCGTATCTTCTTTTAGCTTTTCTAATTTCTTTAAGATTCTTCTTACATTCTTTATATTCCTCAAGCACCTCATTTACTCCATGCTGCCTATATTTATTGTAGATATCTCTCTTTTTCCTAACCACGTTTCCAATATCCCTTGAAAACCATGGCTTTCTCAAACTTTTAACCATTACTTTCAACCTAACAGGAACATAAAGATTCTGTACCCTCAAAATTTCCCTTTAAATGACCGCCATTTCTCTATTACATCCTTCCCATAAAACAAATTGTCCCAATCCACTCCTAAATCCTTTTGCATCTCCTCAAAGTTAGCCTTTCTCCAATCAAAAATCTCAACCCTGGGTCCAGTCCTATCCTTTTCCATAATTATATTGAAACGAATGGCATTGTGATCACTGGACCCAAAGTGCTCCCCAACACATACCTCTGTCACCTGACCTATCTCATTCTCTAACAGAAGATCCAACACTGCCCCTTCTCTAGTCGGTACCTCTATGTATTGCTGCAAAAAACTATCCTGCACACATTTTACAAACTCCAAACCATCCATCCCTTTTACAGTATGGGCTTCCCAGTCTATGTGAGGAAAATTAAAATCTCCCACAATCACAACCCTGTGACTACAAATATCTGCTACTCCTTGCAAATTTGCTCCTCCAATTCTCGCTCCTCATTAGGTGGTCTATAATACACCCCTATAAGTGTTACTACACCTTGCCCATTCCTCAATTCCACCCAAATAGTCTCCCTAGACGAGCCCTCTAATCTATCCTGCCAGAGCACCGCTGTAATATTTTCTCTGATAAGCAACGCAACACCTCCCCCTCTTGCCCCTCCGATTCTATCACATCTGAAGCAACGAAATCCAGGAATATTTAGTTGCCAATCACACCCCTCCTGCAACCGTGTTTCACTAATAGCTACAACATCATATTTCCAGGTATCAATCCATGCTCTAAGCTCATCCACCTTTCTTACAATGCTCCTAGCATTAAAATAAATACGTTTAGGAAATTCTCCACCTCTTCCTCTCTGTTTATCTCTAACCGTACAAAGAACTTTACTGTCTTTTTCTTCCTTCTCCCATACATCTGTTCCTACACTCTGGTTCCCCTCCCCTTTCATATCTAGTTTAAATCCACTGGAGCCTCTCTCTAGTAAACCTACCTGCAAAAATATTTGTCCCCCTCCAGTTCAGATGTAAACCGTCCCACTGGAACAGGTCCCACCTTCCCTGGAAAAACTGTCCAATTATCTAGAAATCCGAAGCCCTCCGTCCTCCACCATGTCTTCAGCCACGTGTTGATCTGCACTATCTTGCTATTTCTAAACCCACTTGCACATGGCACTGGTAGCAATCCTGAGATTGCAACCCTGGAGGTCCTGTCCTTTAACTTGGCGCCTGGCTCCCTAAACTCACCTTTCAGGACTTCCTCACTCTTCCTACCCACGTCATTGGTCCCTACATTGACCACGACATCTGGCTGCTCACCCTCCCTCTTGAGAATACTGAGAACTCGATCCGAGATGTCGCGGGCCCTGGCACCAGGGAGGCAACAGACCATCCGGGTTTCTTGATCTCTTCCACAGTCTTGTCTTCAACTTCATATCCAAAATATATTCAGTGGGATTACTGTCACTGAGTCTATCACAGTCAGCGTTCCACAATTGGACTGGCCACATAACTAAAATGGCTACAAGAGATGATCGGACACTAGATACCCAGACAACCCAGAGCCTTTATAATGCACAGATGGGAGCATGATGGAATTCTCCCCAATTGTCTGGATTAGTACAGATGTACAGCTCCAATGTTTAAGAAGCTTGATATTGTCGTGGTTTCTCGTGCCCCACAAACGACCAGGAGACGCAGAAGATTCGTCAAGAAGTATTAAACTTTAATTTGCAAATCAAAGCTGAGACAGTCAGTGAGCTAGTCGCTGATTGCCCACTGATCCTTGTACATAACATTTTTTATAGCAATCGCCTGGTTTAGTTGCATTAGCATATCCAATCGGTCTATAGTTGCGTCTCACAAGTACATCCGCCACTATTGTTTCTACCTATTGACTTAATCATGTTCTAATCTACATCTCTTAGCTACCTCTCATTAACACACCATTGTCTTCTACTTTCAATTGGATACATGCATAGCAAATAGCAAACTCAGACTACATAATTTTGGTTACACAGCAAACAATGCAACTTTTATATTCCAAAATATCATCAGCAATTGGCTTGGTTGTGTGAATGTTTAGGGAGTAAGACAAAGTACAGTCTATCATCAGTGCTGTATATTCTATCTATAAAATACACTGTTGTTACTCCCTGGGGGTGTGACTGCAATTTCCACTTCTCCGGCATTTATTGCAAGAAGATTGCAGGGCAAGCTGGCAAATACTGCCTGCTGGTTGTATATTATCCATATGTACACTGTCTCTTTGTTGCTGGGTCAACATCCTGGAGTCACCATGCAGTAGCACTGTGGAGTACCTTCACCAGAAAGATAGCGGTGGTTAAAGAGGGAATGGGAATCAGAATCAGGTTTATTATCATCAGCATGTGACGTGAAATTTGGTAACTTAGCAGCAGCAGTTCAATGCAATCCATAATCTAGCAGAGAGAAAAAAATAAATAAACAAGTGAATCAATTAGGTATATTGAATAGATTAAAAATATGCAAAAACAGAAATGCTGTATATTTAAAAAAAATGAGCTAGTGTCCAAAGCTTCGATGGCCATTTAGAAATCAGATGGCAGAGGGGAAGAAGCTGTTCCTGAATTGCTGAGTGTTTGTCTTCAGGCTTCTGTACCTCCTACCTGATGGTAACAGTGAGAAAAGGGCATGCCCTGCGTGCTGGAGGTCCTTAATAATGGATGTTGCCTATCTGAGACACCTGAAGAAGAAGATGATGTCCTGGGTACTTTGTAGGTAGTACCCAAGATGGAGTTGACTAGACCTACAGCCTTCTGCAGCTTCTTTCAGTCCTGTGCAGTAGCCCCTCCATACCAGACAGTGATGCAGCCTGTCAGAATGCTCTCCACGGTACAACTGTGGAAGTTTTTGAGTGTATTTGTTGGCATTCCAAATCTCTTCAATCTCCTAATAAAGTATAGCCACTGTCTTGCCTTATTTATAACTACTTCGATATGTTGGGACCAGGTTGGATCCTCAAAGATCTTGACACCCAGGAACTTGAAGCTGCTCACTCTCTCCACTTCTGATCCTGTTGAGGATTGGCATGTGTTCCTTCGTCTTACCCTTCCTGAAGTCCCCAATCAGCTCTTTCGGCTTACTGATGTTGAGTGCCAGGTTGTTGCTGTGGCACCACTCCTGTATGCCCTCTCGTCACCACCTGAGATCCTACCAACAATGGTTGTATTGTCAGCAAATTTATAGATGGTATTTGAGCTATGCCTAGCCACACAGTCAAGTGTATATAGAGAATAGAGCAGTGGGCTAAGTACACATCCCTGAGGTGCACCAGTATTGATTGTCAGTGAGGAGGATATGTTATCACCAATCCGCACAAATTATGGTCTTCAGGTTAGGAAGTCGAGGATCCAATTGCAGAGGGAGGTAAAGAGGCCCAGGTTCTGCATCTTCTCAATCAGGACAGTGGGAATGATGGTATTAAATGCTGAGCTATAGTCAATGTCAGGATGCTGGTCATAGATGTTTGTGTTGTCCAGGTGGTCTAAAGCCGTGTAGGGAGCCATTGAAATTGTGTCTGCCATTGATTTATTGTGGCGATAAGCAAGTTGCAATGGGTTCAGATCCTTGCTGAGGCAGGAGTTCAATCTAGTCATGACCAACCCCTCAAAGCATTTCATCACTGTGGAAGTGAGTGCTACTGGGCAATAGGCCACGTTATTCTTCTTAGGCACAGGTATAATTGGCGTCTTTATGAAGCAAGTGAGAACTTCCGCCCGTAACAGTGAGAGGTTGAAAATGCCCTTGAATACTTCTGCTAGTTGGTTGGCGCAGGTTTTCAGAGCCTTACCAGGGTAGCTCAGACCACCTTTTCAAGAGAAATTTGGGATGGACAATATATGCTGGGTTTTACAGAGAAAGCTCAGAGCCTCAAAAGAGACTGAATTAAAAAGTTGTAGTATGGTCACACAAACCAGAGGCATGATATAAGAAACACACACAAAATGCTGGAGGAACTCAGCAGGCAGGGCAGCATCTATGGAAAAGAGTAAACAGTTTACGTTTCGGACCTAGACCCTTCATTAGGTTGGCTCAAATTTGCTCAATATGCAATATCCAGTTATCTCTTGTGCAATTGAGCATGTTTATCTTTCAGATATAATGAGCCATTTCTGCTTTTTAAAAAAAAATTGGTTATTATCCCCAGTACCTGCTACAGTGGCATGCAAAAGTTTGGCACCTCTGGTCAAAATTTCCATTACTGTGAATAGTTAAGTGAGTAGAAGATGAACTGATTTCCAAAAGTCATACAGTTAAAGATGAAACATTCTTTTCAACATTTTAAGTAAGATTAGTGTATTATTTTTGTTTTGTACAATTTAGAGTGGAGAAAAAGGAAAGGAGCACCATGCAAAAGTTTTGGGCACCCCAAGAGATTTGAGCTCTCAGATAATGTACCAAAGTCTCGGACCTTAATTAGTTGATTAGGGCTATGGTTTGTTCAGTCATTGTTAGGAAAGGCCAGGTGATGCAAATTTCAAAGCTTTATAAATAACCTGACTCCTCAAACCTTGTCCCAACAATCAGCAGCCATGGGCTCCTCTAAGCAGCTGCCTAGCACTGAAAATTAAAATAAATGATGCCCACAAAGCAGGAGAAGGCTATAAGGAGATAGCAAAGCATTTTCAGGTAGCAGTTTCCTCAGTTCGTAATGTAATTAAGAAATGGCAGTTAACAGGAACAGTGGAGGTCAAGTTGAGGTCTGGAAGACCAAGAAAACTTCCCGGGAGAACTAACAATCCATAGGATTGCTAGAAAGGCAAATCAAAACTCCCGTTTGACTGCAAAAGACCTTCAGGAAGATTTAGCAGACTCTGGAGTGGTGGTGCACTGTTCTACTGTGCAGCGACACCTGCAAAAATATGACCTTCATGGAAGAGTCATCAGAAGAAAACCTTTCCTGCATCTTCACTACAAAATTCAGCGTCAGAAGTTTGCAAAGGAACATCTAAACAAGCATTTTCGAAACAAGTCCTGTGGACTGATGAAGGTAAAATAGAACTTCTTGGCCGCAATGTGCAATGGTATGTTTGGAGAAAAAAGGGTGCAGAATTTCATGAAAAGAACACCTCTCCAACCGTTAAGTACGGGGGTGGATCAATCATACTTTGGGCTTGTGTTGCAGCCATTGACACAGGGAACATTTCACTGATAGAGGGAAGAATGAATTTAATTAAATACCAGCAAATTCTGGAAGCAAACATCACACTGTCTAAAAAAGCTGAAGATGAAAAGAGGATGACTTCTACAACAGGATAATGATCCTAAACTCACCTCAAAATTCACAATACCTTGACTACCTCAAGAGGCACAAGCTGAAGGTTTTGCCATGGCCCTCACAGTCCCCTGACCTAAACATCATCGAAAATCTGTGGATAGACCTCAAAAGAGCAGTGCATGCAAGACGGCCTAAGAATCTCACCGAACTAGAATCCTTTCCCAAGGAAGAATGGGTGAAAATCCCCCAAACAAGAATTGAAAGACTCTTAGCTGGCTACAGAAAGCTTTTATAAGCTGTGATACTTAAAGGGAGCGTCACTAAGTATGCAGGGTGCCCAAACTATTGCTTTGTGCCCTTTTGTTATTTTGAAAGTGTAAAAGATGGAAATAAAAAAGTAATCTTGCTTAAAATATTAAAGAAATGTGTCATCTTTAACATTATGCCTTTTGGAAATCAGGTCATCTTTTACTTGCTCAGCTATTCACAGTAACGGAAATTTTGACTGGGGTGCCCAAACTTTTGCATGCCACTGTATGTATGAACCTGTGAATTTGTCAATTTTCTGCCTTTTTACTCTTTTTTAAAAACAGGAACATCTTGCTGCACTTCAACAGGTAGGTAGCTGTCTCGGGATTGTTTAATACTTCTTTGTCGCTGCTGTTATATTTTGTAACTCCAAAACTGATTGAAAGCAAAAAGATAGGAGCTCAGAAGAATCTGTCTTAGTTTTGTTTTTACTCTTGTGTGAGGACGCACATATAATGTGGGGGCATAATGATGTATGCCATGCATGTACTTTTGCATATCACCTGTAATGAATTATTTAATCAGACAATGCTTAACGAAACAATATACTGTATATACAATATTACTCAAATATTACTGAAATATTCAATACTCAAGTGTTGATGGCATTCAATTTTCTTTTGTGACCTAAGTCTTTTCAGCTTTTTTTTCCTTCCCTGTTCTGGAATCTTTTTGTCAGTGCAAAATACTGTAAGGTATCAATTCTCTGAAGGGTTGCATCTGAGATGCTATTTAAATTCATGTATGACCTTTGCTTTGATTGGGAGGTTTTGATTCCCAAATTTTATTATTTTCATGCTGGATCCCAGAGAGAGTCATGATCTTGTTTTGGAGGATGGATTCAGTAATCCTTGATTTGGATAATTTGTATCCTATTTTCCTGGTTCTGTAATAAGGGTGGGAAATGTCGTAGAGATGCACCTCCTCTCTATTTGGAGATACAGTATGGTAATGGGCTTTTCTGCTCCAATGAGCTCACGATGCTGAATTATACCCAGGTGACCAATAAACCCACTAAACTGTACATCTTTGGAATGTAGGAAGAAACTAGGGCACCCAGAGGAAGGCCACATGGTCACGGGGAATCGTACAATCTCATCGTAGAGAGCGATAGAATTGAACCAGGGCCACTGATGCTGTAGCAGTGTTATGCTACCCTGGTGATAAAACCTTGCATGTGTTCCTTGTCCCATTGTCTGTTTGAAGTTAGGATTCTTGTATTTCATTTAGTCAATGACTAATGATGATTTGGAATTCAACAAAATATTTTTTCCCCACTTTCTTTCCCAAATATAAGATATGGATGCAACAAGGACATTTTGCAAAAGGTGATACCTTGAAAAGGTGGCATCTGTCATTAAAGACCCAGGGCATGCCCTCTTCTCAACAGTTCAGGAACAGCTTCTTCCCTTGTGCCATCAGATTTCTGAATGGACTATGAATTCATCTACACCTTCAGTTTTTCTTTGTTCTCTTTCTGCACTATTTGTTTAGTTTAATTATAAATTTCTTATTGTAATTTATAGTTGTGTATTGCAATGTACTGCTGCTGCAAAGCATCAAATTTGACAACATATGCCAGTGACATTAAAACAGATTCTGATCTATTTAATATAGCATGTAGTTTCTCTTTACGCAACACATTTTTGAACTGACTTAATGAACTACAAATTTCGTTATCTTCTGAAGGATGCAGCTGACTTGACTCTCAAGCAAGCAGGTATGGCATCTTTAAGCAGATGAAGGTTCATCGTCATGGCCAGATGCAAGGCAGGGTGGGATGGGGAGGGGACTCCCAGCCAGGCTGAAATGCAGAGGAATGAACCATAGAACACTACAGCACAGAAAACAGACCATTCAGCCCTTCTAGTCAGTGCCGAAACTTTATTCCGCTCGTCCCATGACCTGCACCCAGTCCATAACCCTCCAGTCCTCTCCCACCCATGTATCTATCCAATATATTCTTAAAACTTGAGTGATCCCGCATTTACCACATCAGATGGCAGCTCATTCCACCCTCCCACCACTCTGAGTGAAGAAGTTCCTCCGAATGTTCCCCCTAAACCTTTCCCCTTTCACCCTAAAGCCATGTCCTCTCATATTTATCTCTCCTAATCTAAGTGGAAAGAGCCTACTCGCATTTACTCTGTCTATACCCCTCATAATTTTGTAAACCTCTATCAAATCCCCCCCTCATTCTTCTACGCTCCAAGGAATAAAGTCCTAACCTATTCAATCTTTCCCTGTAACTTAACTCCTGAAGACCCGGCAACATCCTAGTGAATCTTCTCTGCACTCTTTCAATCTTACTGATCTCCTTTCTATAGCTAGATTACCAGAACTGTACATAATACTCCTAATTTGGGCTCACCAATGTCTTGTACAACCTCACCATAACATCCCAACTCCTATACTCAATACTTTGATTTCTGAATGCCAGGATGCCAAAAGCCTTCTTTACAACCCTGTCTACCTGTGACGCCACTTTCAGGGAATTATGTATCTGAACTCCCAGATCCCTTTGTTCCGTCACACTCCTCAGTGCCCTACCATTTACTGTGTGTGTCCTACCTTGATTTGTCCTTCCAAAATGCAACACCTCACACTTGTCTGCATTAAATTCCATCTGCCATTTTCTGGCCCATTTTTCTAGTTGGTCCAGATCCCTCTGCAAGCTTTGAAAGCCTTCCTCGCTGTCCACAACGCCTCCAATCTTAGTGTCATCAGCAAACTTGCTGATCCAATTTACCACGTTATCATCTAGATCATTGATATAGACAACAAACAACAGTGGTCCTCAGCAGATCCCTGAGGCACACCACTAGTCACAGGCCTCCAGTCTGAGAAGCAATCACCCACTACCATTCTCTGTCTTCTCCCACACAGCCAATTTCGAACATTTTTTTTAATGCCCTCTCTACCCGGCATCTTGTTAGCAAAGGTGTAGTCGCTGGAGAACAAGATTGAGGACCTAAGGGCCAGGATGCTTTATTGTCAGGAATTGAGGAATTGTGTTCTGTGTTTTACTGAGACATTGCTTACTCAATGTGCCAGATATGGTGATCAGACCTGAAGCTGCCTTGATTCAAAGGATGGCCTGAACTGTTGATTTGGAAAAGGCAAGCAATGAAGGTGTGTATTTCATGATAAACTCTCTGTGGTGCTCAAATATGGTGGTTTTGTCGAACTTGTGTTCCCCTGACCTTGAACACCTAATGATCAAATTTCCATCAGAAACTGCCAGTTGTTTAATGTGTGGGGAAAATCTTGGGTTGTTTCTGGAACCCTGGCAGGAACAAGAATTCCATAGGCTTGAACTTCCAGCCCGTCTGCTGTTGAACAAGGAGTCTGCATGGCTTCACAGTGCAGTTACATCTGCCCTGACCAAATGGAGTTGGGCCCAATCCTCGTTCCACAGGCAAAGATTTGGCCTGATCGAAAAAGCTGAAGGGATGCTGAACTTTTCAAAATGCATTAAGAAATGGTTCAAGAATACTTGCTGAAACAAATGGCATTAAAGCCTGACTGGGAGTCTTCCCCCGCCCCATCCTGCCTTGCATCTGGCCGTGGCAATGAACTTTCGTATATTTTTTGGTTTTTTTTCAGGTATATAGGCCATGATTTTTCAAACACTTTATCGTTTCGTTTTGCAAAAGCCTAGTGCATCAAATTATGTGGATCAGATTGAAAATTTTCTTTAGGGTTTGTAAACCAGACTGCCTTTTCCTTGTGCCTATGCATTCATGTTTCTTGACATCATACATTGAGGATTAATTCTGTTGACATCTGTAGCTTTGATGTCCTTCTGAATCAATTTTATTCTGTGTACATTTCTGTATGCATTGTCTGAAATGTAGCCTGAAGATACATTTTATTGCTCTGCTCATTACTGTCTGATGCTTGACTGTTAGAAGATTGTGGCCTAGAAATTAGATTGCCACTATTGTGCATTTATTTACTATGCAAGTGAATAATGTAGTTTTTGAGTTAATCATGAAAACAGGACAGACGTGAATTTGTGTAGCTCAAGAAGTTTGAGACATCTTTCCAGTTATTTCGGTAAGATGATTGCGTGTTCAGACACAGTGGCTTCTATGGGGTCAACTAAAGGTGTTAATGTCTTTTTTAGAAGTATTTTTTACAATTGCAAAAACCTGCTGGACATTAAGAACTTTAAAAACATTGCAGGTCTACTCCATCAGCGAGTTGCTCGTTGGTGGAGAAACTGAAAGAGTTGTACTTGGTGTGGGCCGTGATGATGCCTGTGACAGAGGGGCATCAGTGCTTGAAGGAGTTGTGCAGTCCAATCATTGTAGTCACTTTTCTTGTGATCATGAGACCCTGTTGAATGTTGGTGGTGTGAAATTCTGCATACCCAGTTCATCTGGTTTATTGATGGAGGCAGATGGTAGGGGAGCAGTGTGGCCTCAGTGGTAGTGAGGACTAGACCTCGAGCCTTATTGTTGCCTGTTTGCAGCTGTTCAGGGGCAGATATTGGAGCACTGGAGTGCTGGAGGCGGTGTGGTGCTGCATCTGTGCTGGAGTCAGTACTACCTCCCAGCGTTCACCCGGCAGAAGACTAGCTGTATTGTATACGACTCCAGACCGCTGCAACGTTCATGTACTCGGAGCCTTGGACTATATATTTTATTGCGTGACTGTATTTTACTGATATCTTGTATGTGTTTGCTATCTTATGTGCCTTTTACTGTGTATGACTATGGTACTGTGTTTTGCGCTTTGGCCCTGGTTTTGTGTTTTGTTTGCTGGTGTTTAAGTATAGTTAAATGCCAGTTAAGATTGAACTTGAGTTGCAGTACATGCTTGTATATAATCACTTGTTAGGCATGCAGTGTGTCTTCCACCCTATATTCTCAATTTCAATGACGAGCAAGGTGATGACAGTTGTTAATGGGACTGTTATCAGATGGATTTAGATGGTAAGATGTATGAGCAGAAGTAGGCCATTCGACCCATCGAGTCTGCTCTGCCATTCAATCATGGGCTGATCCAGTTCCTCCAGTCATCCTCACTCCCCTGCTTTTACCCCATACCCTTTGATGCCCTGGCTAATCAAGAACCTATCTATCTCTGCCTTAGATACACCCAATGACTTGGCTTCCACAGCTGCTCATGGCAATAAGTTCCACAGATTTACCACCCTCTGACCAAAGTAATTTCTCCGCGTGTCAGTTCTAAAAGGACATCCTTCAATCCTGAAGTTGTGCCCTCTTATCCTAGAATCCCCTACCATGGGAAATAACTTTGCCATATCTAATCTGTTCAGGCCTTTTACCATTCAAAATCTTTCTATGAGATTCCCCCCTCGTTCTCCTGAACTTCAGGGAATACAGCCCAAGAGCTGCCAGATGTTCCTCATACAGTAACCCTTTCATTCCTGGAACCATTTTCGTGAATCTTCTCTGAACCCTCTCCAATGTCAGTATATCCTTTCTAAAATAAGGAGCCCAAAACTGCACACAATAAGTGTGGTCTCATGAATGCCTTACAGAGCCCCAGCATCACATCCCTACTCTTATATTCTATACCTCTAGAAATACATGCCAACATTGCATTTGTCGCCTTCACAACTAACTCAACATGGAGGTTCAACTTTAGGGTATCCTGCACAAGGACTCCCAAGTCCCTTTGCATCTCTGCATTTTGAATTCTCTCCCCATCTAAGTAATAGTCTGCCTGTTTATTTCTTCCACCAAAGTGCATGACCATACACTTTCCAACATTGTATTCCATTTGCCACTTCCTTGCCCATTCCCCTAAACTATCTAAGTCTCTCTGCAGGCTCTCTGTTTCCTCAACACTACCCACTCCTCCGCTTGTTTTTGTATTATTGGCAAATTCAGCCACAAATCCATTAATACCATTGTCCAAAATCATTGACATACATGGTAAAAAGCAGTGGGCCCAACACCAACCCCTGTGGAACTCCACTGGTAACTGGCAGCCAGCCAGAATAGGATCACTTTATTCCCACTCTCTATTGTCTGCTGACCAGCCAGTAACTTCCCTGTAATTCTATGGGCAATTATCTTGCTAAGCAGCACCTTATCAAAGGCCTTCTGAAAATCCAAGTACACCATGTCTGCTGCATCTCCTTTGTCTACCCTGTTTGTAATTTCCTCAAAGAATTTCAGTAGGTTAGTCAGGCAGGATTTTCCTTTCAGGAAACTATGAAAGGTTTGACCTATCTTGTTATGTGCCTCCGGGTACTGCATAATCTCATCCCTAACAATCAATTCCAACAACTTCCCAGCCACTGTTGTCAGGCTAACAGGTCTATAGTTTCCTTTCTGCTGCCTCCCACCCTTCTTAAATAGCGGAATAACATTTGCAATTTTTCAGTCATCCGGTACAACGCCAGAACCTATCGATTCTTGAAAGTTCACCGTTAATGCCTCTGCAATCTCTCCAGTTACTTCCTTCAGAACCTGAGGGTGCATTCCATCAGGTCCAGGAGATTTATCCACCCTCAGACCATTAAGCTTCCTGAGCACCTTCTCAGTTGTAATTTTCACTGCACGAACTTCACTTCCCTGACTCTTGAATGTCCGGTATACTGCAGATGTTTTCCACTGTGAAGACTGATGCAAAATATGCATTCAGTTCCTCTGCTATCTCTGCATCTCTCATTACAATATCTCCAACGTCATTTTGTATTGGTCCTATATTTACCCTCGACTCTCTTTTACCCTTTATGTACTTAAAAAAGCTTTTAGTATCTTCTTTGATATTTGTCGCCAGCTTCCTCTCATAATTCATCTTTTCCTTCCGAATGACCTTCTTAGTTTCCTTCTGCAAGTTTTTAAAAGCTTCCAAATCCTCTATCTTCCCACTAGCTCTGGCTCTCTCTTTTGTTTTTACTTTGGCTCCAACTTCACTAGTCAGCCATGGCAGTGTCCTTCTTCCCTTTGAAAATTTCCTCTTATTTGGAATATATCTGTCTTGCACTTCCCTCTTTTTTTTGCAGAAACTCCAGGCATTGCTGCTCTGCTGTCCTTCCTGCATATATCCCTTTCCAGTCAACTTCGGCCAGTTCCCCTCTCATGACATTGTAATTTCCTTTATTCCACTGAAATACCGACACATTGGATTTTATTTTTTCCCTCTCAAATTTCAATGTGAAATCGATCATATTATGATTACTGCTCCCTAAGGGTTCCAGGATCAAAAAGTATAGCAAATAGAGTACTCAAATTGTTCTATCTCAACGTACGGAGTATAAAAAAATAAGCTGGATGATTTTGTTGCACTATTCCAGATAGACAGGTATGATGTTGTGGCCATCACTGAATTCCAATTGTAGTTGGGAGCTAAATATCACTATATGATTGAGTTCAACTTGAAATTTGATAGGAAGAAAGTAAAGTCTGATGTAGCAGTATTTCAGTGGAGTAAAGAAAAAACTCTCTCTCCATGATGCAGGTACCTATCATTCCTCCAGCTCCCTCTGGCTGTCGTGAATCACAAGTCCATCATAATGATTACACCTCCCTTCTTATTTCCCATCCATGCAGCCTTGCTGGAGGAGCCTCCAAGTTGTCCTCTTCATGTTGTTATGACGTTCTCCCTCGTCAATGACTCAACTTCACCGCATTTGCATTACGTTTTAATCTGCTTCTCGTACCAGTTGTTTTTCATTTGATCGTCTCTGCCCTCAATTATTTGTGCGAGTGAAAATCTTTAGTCTCTGCTCTCAGTGACAAATTACAATTTATGACCTTATAATCAGGTAATTTCTTTCCCTGTTTATCTCCCTCTAACCCTTGCTGCTGCAGTACAATACAGAATCAACAATATAAATTGTTGGAATGCACCACAGATGAACTGACTAGGCAGAGCAGATCAACTGAACTCAAGTTAGTGATAGTGTGCCCTTTGAATTTTGATGAGCTTGAGCTGCAAAAGTTTAATTTGATAAAGGTTAAAATATACTAACAAATATTACCCTCAACCATCAGGCTCTTAAACCAGAGGGATAACTTTACTCACTCCATCACAGAACTGTTCCCACAACCTATGAGCTCACTTTCAATGACTCCTCACCTCCTGTTCTCAATAATTATTGCTTATTTATTGTTATTTTTCTTTTTTTATTTACACAGTTTGTTGTCTTTTGCAGATTGGTTGTTTGCCTATCCTATTGGGTTCAGTCTTTCATTGATTGTATTTGTTTCTCAGATTTCCTGTGTGTGCCCATAAGTAAATGAATCTCAGGTCTGAATATGGTAGGACATCTGTACTTTGATAATTTTACTTTGAACTTGTCTGGGTGAATTTAAATGTTAAATCATGGAAATTTAAATTCAGGGAATTGTACACAGTTTTAATTGCATTTAGTCAGCCTGCTGCAACAACTGCAGCATTATCTGGGATGTAACTTGTTTGTCTATAGACTGGATTGCCAGCTGCCTTGTGAAACTGATCTAGGAACACCAACTGCAGATCATGCATCTCTTTCTAACTGAGTTAGTCACTGCAGCTATTCAATGCAGAAGCACCTTAATTGAAAATTTGTGTGGTTATAGAGTAGGCCAGTATCAAACTTCCACAGCTCTTTGCATAGAAAATCAGGAGATCATCCAATTGTGAGTTGGTTTGGATGGGGGAGTTGGGTTGGACAGAGTGCAGTTCATTTTGAAGATGAGGAAAATACAGGAAAAAGTTTTGAGCTGGTTTTGGAGTGCTCCGCATGTTTGGCTTTACAATTTGTCTCTTTAATACCAACCAAGAGCAGGAGGTGAGGACATAAAGGCTAAGAGTGTTCCAGCTTGGGAAGTCAGATGACCTCGTAATCTGCAGGAAGTAGATTGTCTATTGTCAGAGTGCCATGACAGTATTGAAGCCCTGAGCAATACTGAGATCCAGAATAGCCTTGCGAGCATGACTGGCAATGAGCTGAACTTGGTGGGCGGAAGACCCAGCTTTCATCTCAACAGTTGGATATTGGTAATGCTGCCTGGTTGCTATGGACTGCTGTCAGAAGTCTGTAGGTGTTGAAATGGTGGCTGATCACCACTTGTATGCTGGAAAGGATGGCTTCCAGGTTTTGTGCAAAGCCCTGTGTAAAATGGAAGCTCAGTTTTATCATGGTCTTTGATATCTCGTGATGATTTTCAGGCAGGCCAGACGTCAGCTTAAGTACCACCTTACACATTTTCATCAATTCCAAAAAATGAGTGGCTTAATAAATTCAAAAGGAAGCTCAAAGCATTTAATATTTGCATTTGAATCAGATAGTTTTGTCTCCCTTTTGAAAAACTTTGTGGTAATCACCTCCTCTGTTTCCCTCTCCCCTTTTCATTTTCCTCTCTTTCTGGTGGCCCTCACACCTTTTTCTTGACCACCCTTGCCCCCTCGAGCTGTCCATACCTGGCTTGGTGCCCCACCACCTTCATTTTTTTCCCACTGTTCTACTAGATCCCTCCTCCTCCAGCCTTTTATATCTTGTATCTAGCATGCCCAGCTTCTCACATCATCTTCCCCCCCCCCCCCCTCCCCTCCAACTCACCTCTCTTCCCTCTAACTTTGTCTCACCTATCAGGTTGTACTCTTTCACCCCAACCCCCCCACCCAGCTTTTATTCTGTCACCTGTCTCAATTCTTTCCAGTGCTGATGAAGGGTCTTGGACCCAAATCTTGACTGTTTATTCTGATCCATACTGTAGCTGTTGTCGGACATGTTGAGATCCTTAGCATTTTACTTACTTATTTGTTGAGATCCAGTTCTCGGTCGGCCCTTCCGCCCTTCGAGCTGTGCTGCCCATCAGACCCCCAATTTAATCCTAGCCTAATCACTGGGCAATTTTACAATCATCAATTAACCTGCTAAGTGGTACATCTTTATGGGATGTAGGAGGAAACCAGAGCACCCAGTGGACACCCGCTTGGTCATGGGGACCATGCAGTACGAACTCCGTACAGACCGCAGTGGGAATTGAACCCTGGGTGCTGATATTGTAAAGCATTGTGCTAAGCACTACGCTATGTGCTGCGCATGAATTGCTCAAGATTTCCAATGAGTACAGAGTTGCTTATGTCATTAATAACTATCCAATGTATATTTGACATCAGTTCGGTGTTATACATAATGTACAGTTGAACTTGTATTCATCAGTAGGAAGTAACAGCTCCTGCTCTGCCAGTGATACTTTGTGATAAACAACTATATAGCTTCATTGATTTCTTCTGCCTGCTGTTATAAATATGGGGAAAATGTGTTTCATGTAACCAAAGCACGGTTGGTTGATGGAGTAGAGAACATGCAGAGAAGGATGCACAGCACAGAAATGTAGGAAATGTATGAGGTGAGGCGTTTTCGATAGGCAGCCAAAGCTCCTGTGTGATAAAGGAATTCTCCAATCTGAACAATGCTCATTTAGGATGTCTTCACTTGCGTTTGCTGAATGTGGAAGTCACAACCACACCACCTGAATGGGATGTGAACCACATTGCTAGCATCTGTCAAGGTTACCATGGGCTCAAAGGATTGTATTGTGCTTCATTCAGGCTGGACTTGGAGATGTTTGTCATTCACACTCTGAATTGATGGCTGCTTAAATTTCATTCTGTTTTGCCAGCGACCAGGAAAGGGCTTTGTGGGGATTGTAGATCTTCCTGTTACATAGGGTACCACATGCCTGAATCAGAAGTGAGTTTATTATCACAAATGTATGTCATTAAATTTGTTGTTTTGTGGCGTCAGTGCAGTGTAAGGCATAAAAATGGTAAGTTACAAATCAAATAGTGTGAAAGTCAAATAGAGGTTGTGTTCATGAACAATTCAGAAATCTGATGGCAAGGAAAAGGACTGTTCTTACAAAGTTGAGTGTGGGTCTTCAGACTCCTGTTACTGCCATTGGGGAGGGGAGTAGGTCTCCTTGATGCTGAGAATGATCAATGCCACCTTCTTGAGGCAGCAACTCGTGAAGATATCCTTGATGGCAGGAATTATTTATTTGTTTATCCCTTGTACCAGGGATTTTGAACAATTTAACTGAGAATTGTTATTTGTGAATCACATGCTCCTTTTTCATGCTTTATAATTTTCCCTGTATTTTTGGGCTTTATGTTAAAATTAAAAATTCAAAAACTTGAAATGGTAGCATTCCAAAAGCTCAGTACTTAGCTGAACCATCTCTCTCAGCTATTACAGCCAGTAGTCTTTTAGATAAATCTGTATTAGCTTTGCACGATGTGATGGAGCAAGATTTGCCCATTTCTCTTTGCAGTATTGTTTAAAGTATACCAGATTAGTTAGGGAGTGGCAGTGGATAGCAGTCTTGAGGTTTTGCTGGAGATGTTCAGTCGGGTTAGGGTTAGGACACTGACTGAGGCAGCTGAGGACATCAGTTTCCTTCATTTGAAGCCACTCCATGGTTGCTGTGGCTTGTTGTCATGTCGAGAAGCAAATTTCATCTCCAGATTAAGCTTTCTGGCAGAGGCTAGCGGGTTTTTATCCAGGATCTCTGTATTTAGCAGCATTCATCTTCCCATCAATCCTGACCAGATTTCCAGTCTCTGCTGCTGAAAAGCATCCCCGTAGTATGATGCCACCTCCACCATACTGTACAGTGGGGATGATATAACCCGGGTGATGCGCAGAATTAGATGCCACATATACTGCTTTGCGTTGAGGCCAAAATGTTTCACTTCCATCTCATCTGATCACAAAACCTTCCACATCTTTACAGTATCTTCTATGTGACACTTTGTAAAGTCTTTGGGGGCAAAGATGTGCCTGTTTTTTTTTAATGCCAGGATTTCTTCCTTGCTGCTCTTCCATGAATGCTCTTTTTGTGCAGGGCCTTTGAGATTGTTGAGGCATGATCTTCATCTCCAGTTGCAGCCACTGACCTCCACAGTCACTCAGAGTGACTGTCGGTGTCACAGAAGTGCCATTCTTCTGCGGTGACTAGGTTTAGCAGGGCGGCCTGACCTTGGCAGTGTGGCTGTGGTTGATATTTTACCCTTTTTTTTCACGATGTACTGAACTGCGCTTTGAGATGGCTTGTACCCTTCCCCAGCCTCGCGTTTCTCCATTATTTCTCTGATTGTCTTGAATGTTCTTTAGTTTTAATTTTGGTCTGGTCTGTTGAAAATTTATGCTGCTGTTAGACCTGACAGAGAGGGGGCATTTATTCTTATGAATTCACTGAAAACAGGTGGTCCTTGGTTTTTCTACATCAATAATTGAGTGAGTTTGTAAGGTACCGGTAATATTTTGCACCTGAGGCAAGTTAGCTTCATAGTTACAAAGGGGTTGAATGCTTTTTCAGCCCCACAATATTAGTTTTAAATTTTTTGTAAATTGTTGCCAAGTTTTGGAATTTTTTTTGGTTTAACCTGATGCATTATGTTTTGTAGATTAGCTCAAAAATTGTACTCCAATATATTTTAAATTTAGAAAATGAGACAGTTAAAATGAGAACATAATTTGGGGGCTGAATACTTCAAGGCACTATATAGAAGCTCTGTGTGACGCCTTTGTATTTGCATGAATGGGTTGTGCCCAGGATGGATCTTCTGTGACGTTGACTCCCCAGAACGTGAAGCTGCTCATCCTTTCCACTGCTGACCTTGCAATGATGACTGGTTCGTGCCCCCCTTCCTGTAGTTCACAATCAATTCCTTGGTCTTGCTGATATTGAGCTGAGTCAACCCCAACTGAAGGGAACTCCACCCCTTTAACGTTCAGCTGATGGGTATGTGGCCATTCTGCAGAATGGCCTTCCTGTCTGTAGCTGTAATGCATTAATGTTGCAGTAGGTTACAGCACAATTTGCTTTCAAGTGGTGGGGGGGGGGGGGGGTGGAGGTGTGGAATGATATCTGCTATTGCCTTGTGTCCTGATACAGGTGCACATGTATGGAACATGCACACAGTGGAAGCCACATGGAAAATCGAAGTGCAGACTCTGATGGGCTGAGATGGTGTTTACATCACTGAAACAAGAACTGTATTTCCTCGAGTATTCGGGAAGGGTTCTGTAGTGTTCCAGTAGCATGGGTCAAGATGGTTTGTTGCATCCTGTGTACAACTTCAGCTTTGTAAGAGTCTTTGTTCACAACTGCAAGTGGAGGAGCAGGAGGAGAAATGACCTAGTTTCACAATAATTGGTGAATAATTAATGTAAATATGGCTGTCGTAGAACAATACAGCCCAGGAACAGGGCCTTCAGTGCAGAACGTTAATGCCAGCCATGATGTCTGGTTTAATTAGTTTGATCTACATAAACATCATCCATACCCCTGCATTCCCTGTCTACTCACGTGCTTGATTAAATGTTAGCATATCAGCTTCCACCACTTTCCCTGCCGGTACAGCTGTTCCCAAACTGGAAAACTGGGAGATCTACACCTTGTGGCTGGCAATAGTGCATCCCTTCCAATGAGCTGAAAGCTTTCCATGCACGTTTTGAACAGAAGGGGATTGGATTGCCACCTCCACCCCACCCAACAGCCTGCAATGTAGCTGAACCCACAGTCACTGTTGGGGCTATAAGATCAACCTTCTGGAGAGAGAACCTGTGGAAAGCAGTTGGCCCAAATGGTGTCCCTGTCCATGCAGAAGTGTTTAACTCCCTGCTTCAGTCTGACATTCCTACCTGTTTTAAGAAGACTGCTGTCATCCCAGTACCAAAAAAAACAAAGTAACTTGCTTTAATGACAAGAAACATAGAAAAATAGAAAACCTACAGTACAATACAGGCCAATTGGCCCACAAAGTTGTGATGAACATGTCCCTACCTTAGAAATTACTAGGCTTATCCATTGCCCTCTATTTTTCTAAGCTCCATGTACCTATCCAAAAGTCTCTTAAAAGACCCTATGGTATCCGCCTCCAACACCGTTGCTGGCAGCCCATTCCACGCACTCACCACTCTCTGAGTAAAAAACTTACCCCTGACAACTCCTCTGTACCTACTCCCCAGCACCTTAAAGCTGTGTCCTCTTGTGGCAACCATTTCAGCCCTGGGAAAAAGCCTCTGACTATCCACACAATCAATGCCTCTCATCATCTTATACACCTCTATTGGGTCATCTCTCATCTTCTGTCGCTCCAAGGAGACAAGGCTGAGTTCACTCAACCTGTTTTCATAAGGCATGCTCCCCAATCCAGGCAACATCCTTGTAAATCTCCTCTGCACCCTTTCTATGGCTTCCACATCCTTCCTGTAGTGAGGCAACCAGAATTGAGTACTCCAACTGGGGTCTGACCAGGGTCCTATATAACTGCAACATTACCCCTCGGCTCCTAAATTCAATTCCATGATTGATGAAGGCCAATGTACTGTATGCCTTCTTAACCACAGAGTCAACATGTGCAGCTGCTTTGAGTGTCCTATGGACTCAGACCCCAAGATCCCTCTGATCCTCCACACTGCCAAGAGTCTTACCATATTAATACTATATTCTGCTATCATATTTGACCTACCAAAATTAACCACTTCACACTTATCTTGGTTGAACTCCATCTGCCACTTCTCAGCCCAGTTTTGCATCCTATCAATGTCCCTCTGTAACCTCTGACAGCGCTCCACACTATCCATAACACCTCCAATCTTTGTGTCATCAGCAAACTTACTAACCCATCCCTCCATTTCCTCATCCAGGTCTTTTATAAAAAATCATGAAGAGTAAGGGTCCCAGGACCGATCCCTGAGGCACACCACTGGTGACTGACCTTCATGCAGAATATGACCCATCTGCAACCACTCTTTGCCTTCTGTGGGCAAACCAGTTCTGGATCCACAAAGCAATGTCCCCTTGGATCCCATGCCTCCTTACTTTCTCAATAAACCTTGCATGGGATACCTTATCAAATGCCATGCTGTGATCCATGTACACTACATCTACTGCTCTACCTTCATCAATGTGTTTAGTTACATCCTGAAAAAATTCAATTAGGCTCGGAAGACAAGACCTGCCTTTAACAAGCCATGTTGACTGTTCCTAATCATATTATACCTCACCAAATGTTCATAAATCCTGCCTCTCAGGATCTTCTCCAACAACTTAACAACCACTGAGGTAAGACTCACTGGTCTATAATTTCCTGAGCTATCAAAACTACCTTTCTTGAATAAAGGACCAACATCCGCAACCCTCCAATCCTTCGGAACCTCTCCCGTCTCCACTGATGATGCAAAGATCATTGCCAGAGGCCCAGCAATCTCCTCCCTCGCCTCCCACGTAGCCTGGGGTACATTTCGTCTGGTCCCGGCGACTTATCCAACTTGATGCTTTCCAAAAGCTCCTGCACATCCTCTTTCTTAATATCTACATGCTCAAGCTTTTCAGTCTGCTGCAAGTCATCACTACAATCACCAAGATCCTTTTCCATAGTGAATACTGAAGTAAAGTTTTCATCAAGTACCTCTGCTATTTCCTCCGGTTCCATACACACTTTCCCACTGTCACACTTGATACGTCCTATTCTTTCACGTCTTATCCTTTTGCTCTTCACATACTTGTAGAATGCCTTGGGGTTTTCCTTAATCCTGCCTGCCAAGGCCTTCTCATGGCCCCTTCTGGCTCTCCTAATTTCCTTCTTAAGCTGCTTCCTATTAGCCTTATAATCTTCTAGATCTCTAACATTACCTAGTTCTCTGAACCTTTTGTAAACTTTTCTTGACTAGATTTATTACAGCCTTTGTACACCACAGTTCCCGTATCCTACCATGACTTCTGTCTCATTGGAACATACCAATGCAGAACTTCACACAAATATCCCCTGAACATTTGCTATATTTCTTCCGTACTTTTCCCTGAGAACATCTGTTTCCAATTTAAGCTTCCAATTTCCTGCCTGATAACCTCATAATTCCCCTTACTCCAATTAAATGCTTTTCTAACTTGTCTGTTCCTATCTCTCTCTAATGCTATTGTAAAGGAGATAGAATTATGATCACTATCTCCAAAATGCTCTCCCACTGAGAGATCAGGTTCATTTCCCAATACCAAATCAAGTACAGCCTCTCCTCTTGCAGGGTTATCTACATATTGTGTCCAGATACCTTCCTGAACACACCTAACAAACTCCACCCCATCTAAACCCCTTGCTCTAGGGAGATGCCAATCGATATTTGGGAAATTAAAATCTCCCATCACGACAACTCTGTTATTATTGCACCTTTCCAGGATCTGTTTCCCTATCTGCTGCTCGATGTCCCTGTTACTATTGGGCGGCCTAAAAAAAAACACCCAGTAAATTTACTGACACCTTCCTGTTCTTCATCTCCACCCACAGAGACTCCGTAGATAGTCCCTCCATGGCGTTCACCTTTTCTGCAGCCGTGACAATATCTCTCAACAGTGCCACACCCCCACTTCTTTTGCCTCCCTCCCTGTCCTTTCTGAAACATCTAAAACCCGGCACTTCAAGTAACCATTCCTGTCCCTGAGCCATCCCAGTCTCTGTAATGGCCACACATCATAGCTCCAAGTACTGATCCACACTCTAAACTCATCCGCTTTGTTCACAATACTCCTTGCGTTAAAATTGACACATCTCAAGCCTTTGGTCTGAGCGCGTCTCTTCCCTATCACCTGCCTATACTCCCTCTCACTGTCTACAAGCTTTCTCTATTTGTGAGCCAACCGCCTCTTCCTCAGTCTCTTCAGTTCTGTTCCCACCCCCCCCCCCAACAATTCTAGTTTAAACTCTCCATAGTAGACTTAGCAAACCTCCCCGCCAGGATATTGGTCCCCCTGGGATTCAAGTGCAACCCCTCCTTTTTGTACAGGTCACTCCTGCCTCAAAAGAGGTCAAAGAGGTCCCAATGATCCAGAAATCTGAATCCCTGCCCCCTGCTTCAATCCCACAGCCATGCATTTATCCTCCACCTCATTCTATTCCTATTCTCACTGTTGCATGGCACAGGCAGTAATCCCAAGATTACTACTTTTGCGGTCCTGCTTCTCAACTTCCTTCCTGACTCCCTGTAGTCATTTTTTCAGGATCTTTTCCCTTTTCCTACCTACGTCACTGGTACCAATATGTACCACGACCTCTGGCTGTTCTCCCTCCCACTGCAGGATATCTTGGACGCAATCTGAAACATCCTGGACCCTGGCACCTGGGAGGCAAACTACCATCCGAGTTTCTTTCCTTCGTCTACAGAATCTCCTGTCTGACCCACTAACTATAGTGTCCCCTATCATTACTTCCCCTATCATTAGTGTCCCCTATCATTACTTACTTTCCCTACCCTTCTGAGCCACGGGGCCAGACTCTGTGCCAGAGGCACAGCCACTGTCGCTTCCCCCAGGTAGGCTGTCTCCTCCTCCCCCCCCCCCAAACAGGACTCAAACAGGAGTACTTATTGTCAAGGGCTATAGCCACAGGGGTACTCTCTAGTACCTGACTGTGACCTGCTTGTCTCTCTCCTGTGGCCCTGGTGTGACCACCTGCCTATAACTCCTTTCTATCACCTCCTCGCTCACCCTGACCAGGCGAAGGTCATCGAGCTGCATCTCCAGTTCCCTAACTCGTTCTCTCAGGAGCTGCAGCTCGACACACCTGGCACAGATAAGGCCGTCGGGGAGGCCGGGAGACTCCAGGACCTCCCACATCCGACACCGAGCGCCGAACACCGGCCTCACACACATTACTTCCTTCCCACAAATAACACGGGTAGACCTACCTCGCCTCGTATCATTACCGCCCAAGCCCATTGAGTCAAAGCCCTATCACTCCGCTGCCCGCTGGATATGGCTGCCTTCTTTTTAAACCTTTCGCTCTCTACTGGCTGATGTCACGCACCTGCACAGTCTTGCCTCTCTTTTACCCCGAGTGGTTAAAAACTGCCTTTGCTCCTGAAATCAGCTGTTCACTCGCAGCCTTCTCACTCTGAATCTAGTATCATTGAAGATTCCTTGCCTTTTTAAACCTTTCGCACTCTACTGGCTGATGCCACCCACCTGCGCAGTCTTGCCTCTATTTTACCCTGAGTGGGGAAAAACTGCCTTCACTCCCAAAATCAGCCGTTCACTCACAGCCTTCTTGTTCCGAATCTGTCCAGTGGCTCTGATATCCACCATTAATTGCTTCAAGAGGCTGGTCACGACTTGCATTAACTCTAGCCTCCCAGACAGCCTTGGCCCAATGCAGTTGGCCCACTGATCAAACAGGTCTGGCAGATACCACCTTCCTTTTAATGCTTTTTGAGAGGGTGATTTTAGATGCATATCATATTTTTACTGAGAAGTATTGTATGTAATTAGTTTTGCTACAATAAGTGTATGGGACATTGGAAAAAAAATGTTGAATTTCCCCATGGGGATGGATAAAGTATCTATCTATCTATCTATTTGGATGCACCACAGCTTGGTATGTAAACTGCTCTTTCCCTGACCACAAAATGTCACGGACGCATCTCAGTACATCAGGGAAACCTACAATTCTACACTTCTCATTGCCTCCAAAGCAGCATAATCAAAAGTCCTGGCCACCACAGATATTTTCTCACCTCACCCACACCCCTCGTCGGCCAGAAGCCTGAAAGCAAGTACCACCAGGCTCAAAGACAGCTTCTGTCCTGGGTTATAATTCTGTTGAATGATTCCCCAGTACAATAAGATGGACTCTTGACTCCGCAGACTAACTCGTTGCCTTGCACCTCAGTCCACCATCATTGAACTTTGTAACACTTTATTATTGTTTTACTCTGTTACTGTTTTTACCTTGTACTACCTCAATGAGCAATTGATCTGCATGGACAGTATGCAACACAAGTTTTTCACTCTACATTGATACATATGTTGATATAAACCAATTTACTGATGTTTTTGGCATGTACCAATCTCTGTATGTATTTAAAAAAACTTCTCATCTGTTTTAAACATTTCACCTTTCACTTTGAAGTTCCTTAAAATTATGCCTTCTAGTATATGACACTTCCACCTCAGAAACATAATATCTACTCTATGCCTCTCCTAGCCTCCAACAGTTCCAATCTGTATAACCTCTCTAATCCAGACAACATCCTGGTAAACTTCCATGTTCTCTCCTAAGCTTCCACATTCTTCCTGCAATTTTTTAAACCAGAACTGCACAAAATACTCCAGATGCAGCTTAACCAATGTTGTATACTGCTGCAACACGACTTCCCAGCTTTTATACACAAGAGCCTGAGTGATGAAACAAGTGTGCTCTCTGCCTGCTTCACTACTCTGGTACTATGGATACACCCCCGAATCCCTCTCTAAATCAGTCCTTTTAAGGGTCCTGCATCACTTGCACTTCAGGAGGTCAAATGCACAAAACCTCTCACTTTCCTGGATTAAACTCCACCTTCCATTTCTCTGACCGTATTTCCAGCTGGTCCATTCTACGTAAAAGACTCCACTGTATCTTTTGATATCCTGTAGGTCATGGTATCCTCAGCCATGAGCACTGTAGACTGAAAAGGCAGCATTTGAAACTGCTAACTATATTGCTCCTTTCCTTCAGGAGGTGTAGCTTGGTTTGAAGAAGAACCATGCCTCCAGCTGTTGCATATAGCAATTATGACAGGAAGCACAAATTTGATATGCTACGTGTCATGAATGCAATTGAATTCCACTTCACTGCATTTTAGCTGGTCAAATTTGGTTTGTAAGAATTTATTTTCTTTTCATAACTCTGCTTATTACATACTAATGAACACTAATTTTCAGTAAATTAATGAAGTTATTTGTATATTTTGCCAGTTTATTCACGTTTGATGATTACCTTTGGGATTGCCATTATAATTGTGCTAAGTCTGCTTGGGAAATGCATTGCACAGTGCTTAAAAGAAAAAAATGACTAAGATGGAGAAGTGCATCATAGATGAAAGTATGTCAGCAGGATGTTTCACAGCCATTTGGATGGTCATATGGCATTTGTGTGTTGGCGCGTGGCCTAGTGGGCAAGGCATCAGACTAGTAATCTGAAGGTCACTGGTTCGAGCCTCAGCTGAGGCAGCGTGTTTGTGTCCTTGAGCAAGGCACTTAACAACACATTGCTCTGTGATGTCACCGGTGCCAAGCTGCATGGGTCCTAGTGCCCTTCCCTTGGACAACATCGGTGGCGTGGAGAGGGGAAGGCCTGCAGCTTGGGCAACTGCCGGTCTCCCATACAACCCTGCCCAGGCCTGCGCCCTGGAAACTCCAGGCGCAGATCCATGGTCTCTCGAGATTGACGGATACCACCACATGGCATTTGAATTTGCAATCCCTGGGTTATTTTTTTTTTAACACAGTACATTAATAATTAGCTTTCATGCCCGTGAATATGCATTCTTAACTACCTGGTCCTACTCTATATTGAAGTAGGAACAATTGGTTTGTGAACTCAACATGACGACCCTTACCCTACAGAAATGCACTCAGTCACCACTTTGAGGTACATTTGACCAACTGCTCGTTAATGCAAACATCTAATCAGCCAATCATGTGGCAGCATCTCATTGCATAAAATCATGCAGACATGGTCAAGAGATTCAGTTGTTGTTCAGACCAAACTTCAGAAACGGGGAAGAAATGTCTCTAAGTGGCTTTGACCTTGGAATGTTTGGTGCCAGATGAGGTAGCTTGAGTATCAGTCTCTGGGGTATACAGAGAGTGGTTGCAAAACAACAAGAAAAAAGATCCAGTGAGTTTAAGTTCTGTGGGCAAAAATGCTTTGTTAATGAGAGTGGTCAGAGAAGAATGACCAGAGTGGTTCAAGCTGACAGGAATGTGGTAGTAACTCGAACCTTCTCCTTACAACAGTGGTGTGCAGAGGAGCATATCTGAATGCAGAGCACGTTGAACTTTGATGTAGAAGCAGCACGACCACACTGGGTTCCCCTCTGATACTGAATAAACTGGTCACTGAGTATAGACAAGACCATATGACAGAGGAGCAGAATTAGTCCATTTGGCTCATTGAGACTGCTCCGCAATTTCTTCATGGCTGATCCATATTTCCTGTCGTCCCTAATCTCCTGCGTTCTCCCTGTATCTCTTCATGCCCTGACCAATCAAGAATCTACCAATCTTTGCCTTAAATAAAGGCTTTGCCTCCACAGCTGCCAGTGACAATGAACTCCACAGATTCACTACTCCCTGGCTAAAGGAACTCCTCCCCCCCCCCCCCCCCCCATCTCTGTTCTAAAATGACAATCTTCTATTTTGAGGTTGTATCCTTTGGTCTTTCTTTCCCACCATAAGAAATATCGACTTTATCGCGGCATTTCATCATTTGATAGGTTTCAATGAGGTCGCCACTCATTCTTTTGAATTCTAGTGAATACAGGCCCAGAGCCATCAAATGCTTTTCATATGACAAGTTGTTCAAATCTGGAAACATTTTCACGAGCCTCCTTTGAACCCTTTACAGTTTCAGCACATCCTTTCTAAGGTAAGGGGCACAAAACTGCTCACAATACTCCAAGTGAGGCCTCACCTGTGCCTTATAAAGTCTCAGCATAATATCCTTACTTTTATATTCTAGTCCTCTTGAAACGAATGCTAATATCGTATTTGCTTTCCTCACCACAGACTCGACCTGCAAATTGACCTTTAGGAAATCCCACACAAGGATTTTCAAGTCTCTATGCATTTCAGTATTTTTAGTGTTTTCTCTCCACTGAGAAAATAGTCAACCCTTTTATTTCTGCTACCAAAACACAGGATGATACATTTCCTGAGACTGTATTCCATCATCTACCATTTCTTTGCCCATTGTCCCAATCCGTTTATGTCCTTCTGTAGCCTCTGTACTTAAAATTACCTACTCCTTCCACCTGTCTTCATAACATCTGAAAACTTAGCAACAAAGCCATCAATTTCAGCATCCAAATTATTAACATGAAACATAAAATGAATCGGTCCCAACACAGACCCCTCTGCAAGACTACTAGTTACCGGCAGCCAACCAGAAAAGGCTCCCTTTATTCCCACTCTTTGCCTCCTGCAAATCAACTACTGTTCCATCCATGTTAGGACCTTCCCTGTAATACCATGGGCTTGTAGGTTGTTAAGCAGCCTCCTGTGTGGCACCTTGTCAAAGGCCTTCTGAAAATCCAAATACACAACATCAACCAATTCTCCTTTGTCCATCCTTCTTGTTACGTCTTTTGTCAGGCAAGATGTTCTCTTGAGAAATCCATGCTGACTATGGATTATTTTATCATGTGCCTCCTAGTACCCTGAAACAACATCATTAGCATCTTCCAACCACTGAGGTCAAGACTAACTGGCCTATAATTTCCCCTTTTTCTGCCACTCTCCTTTCTTGAAGATTGGAGAGACATTTTCAATTTTCCATTTTTCCGAAACCATTCCAGAATCTAGTGATTCTTGAAAAGTCATTACTAATGCCTCCACAATCCCTTCAGCCACCTCTTTCAGAACCCTGAGCTGTACACAATCTGGCCCAGGTGACTTATCTACCTTCAGACCTTTCAATATCCCAAGAACCTTCTCCCTAGTAATAACAACTTCATACACTTCATGCTAATATCTTCAATCATGTAGATTGATGCAAAATACTTATTCAGTTTGTCTGCTATTCCATTGTCTCCCATTACTACCTCTCTAGCATCACTTTCCGGCAGTCTGATATCCACTCTCGCCTCTCTTTTACACCTTATTTATCTGAAGAAGCTTTTGGTGTCCTCTGTAATACTATTGGTTAGCTTACTTTTGTATTTCATCTTTACCTTTAATGACTTTTTATGTCTTCTGTTGGTTTTTAAAAGCTTTCCAATCCTCTAACTTCACACTAAATTTTGCTCTATTTTATGTTCTTTCTTTGGCTTTTGTGTTGGCTTTGACTTCTCTTAGCCCTGATTGGGTCATTTTGTCTTTAGATTACTTCCTTTTTTTTGGATGTATGTATTCTGTTCCTTCAAAATGGCATCCAGAAATTTCAGCCATTTCTACTCTGCCATCATCCCTGCCAGTGTTCTTTTCCAATCAATTCTGGCCAACTCCTATCTTATGCCTCTGTAATTCCCTTTACTCCCTTCACTGTAGTACTAATACATCTGACTTTAGCTTCTCCTTCTCAAAAAAAATTATTATCACTTGCCCCTACAGGTTCTTTTACTTTTAAGGTCTCCAATCAATTCTGGATCATTGCACATCACCCAATCCAGAATGGCTGATCTCCTGGTGGGCTCAAGATTGAGCTGCTCTACAAAGCTACCTCATGGGCATTCTAGAAATTCCCTTTGGATCCTAATAATAAGTTTCATACTCACAGGGTGGGTGGCAGTGTGGCGATTCATCTCTACCAAAGGAGGTTTATGGCTGCTAGTCTGCAGGTCACCCTTGGGCAAAGTGTAGTACCTGCTTGCCCTCCTGATCAGGGTTGCATGAAGCTATTGAAACAGCTGGTGCATATCACAAGTCTTAGTTATGTGACCACTGATACCAGGAAGACAATTTCTAAAGTCTATTGATAATGGCTGGGGTCCCTCGTCTTGTAAAGAAGCTGTCCAGAAGAAGGCAGTCGCAGACCACAATCGTGGTCATGGAAAGGTCATTGTCGCCTATGTCATAAGACACAGCACATAATGTTGATGAGTCATAAGCAAATAATTACCAGAATTATTTTTAATGTCACGATTTTTCATAACATGTTTGAGCCTAGAGTATCTTGAGTGCCAATTTAATATGCTAATCTCTCCATTATCTTAGCCTGCCTGCCAAAGAGTGTGAGAAAAGTGCTTAGTTATAGTAATTGGCACATCATTGAAAGGAAAACTATCAAGGCATCGAAACAGTGAACTGCTGGTCTCCCTCTAGCTGCATCTTTCTCTCTCTCTTTCTCTTCCATCACTAGTGAGAGGGAGAGAGCCTGTCTGAGATGTGGAAGTATTGGGGTGGACAATAGTTTTTGAAGGGTTCTAGGTAATGGTCCTTGGGGGCTTTGCTATTGCTTGCATCTTGGGTGGTTGATGCTTTTGCTGGAGCAAGTGGGGGGAGGGTTGATGCTTTTGTTGCCGTTTGCGTGTGGGAGGGAGCGTTGGAATTCTAACATTTTCTGTCATTAATTCTTTGGGGTTTTTTCCTCCTCTGTTTTGTGGATATCTTCAAAGAGCAAGGATTTCAGGTTGTACATTGTTTATGCTCTCTGATATTAAATTGGACCATTGATAATCCTGTGTGGGAAACTTTAAAAGTCTGGGACTAAAGGACTCAGCAGATAAACTTTCCAAGACTGCCCCCTTTTTTCCCCCAATAGTCATACTATCCCTGATTAGCAATGCCACTCTCTCACTTCTTTTACCTCCGTCCCTGTCCTCTGTGAAACCTCTTAAACCCGAGAGCATCCAGCAGCCATTCTTGCCCTCGTGACAGCCAAGTGTCTGTAATGGCCACAATGTTACAGTTCAATACACTGTCCCATGCTCCAAGTACATCACCTGTGCTCCTGATTATTCCTGAAGCAGGGAGGGTTGACCTCTTCTTGAATTTGACTGTGATAGATCAGCTGATTGAGTAGTGTCAGTAAGACCAAAGAATTGATTGTGAACTCTAGGAATGAGAAGTTGGGGAACATGCACCAGTTCTTAGAAAGGTCAGCAGTGGAAAGAGTGAGCAGTTTCAAGTTCCTGGGTGTCAACACTTTTGAAGATCTATCCTGGGCCCAGCATATTGATTCAGTTATGAAGCTGACATGAGAGCGGCTATATTTCGTTAGGATTTTGAGGAGATTGGTATGTTATCAAAGACTCTAGCAAATTTCTACAGATGCATGGTGGAGAGCATTCTGACTGGATGCATCACCATCTGGTATGGAGGCGGCAATGTACAGGATCAGAAAACGCTGCAGAGGGTTGTAAACAGAGCCAGATCCATCGTGGGCACTAGCCTCCCCAGCATCGAGGACATCTTCAAAAGGCAATGCTTCAAGAAAGCTCCTCACCACCCAGGGCATGTCCTCTTCTCATTTCTGCGATTAGGGAGGAGGTACAGGAGCCTGAATTGCTTTTGGAACAACTTCTTCCCCTCTGCCATCAGATTTCTGAACGGGCCACAAACCCATGAACGCTACCTAGCCCTTTTCTTCTCTTTTTGCACAGTTATTTATTTTTATATTACCATAACTTGTAATATTTTAAATATTACACTACTGTTACAACAAAAATGTTCATGACAGTTTAAAGTCATTCTGTATTGGGAGATCATACAACGGATGGGTGTTAAATCAGCAGAGGACTGCATTTGATTGGGGGGGGGTTGGACTATCACTGAAGGTGGGAAATGAACCAAGAGGAACTATAGTCTGTTAGAAAGTTGGGCCATTAGAAATCGCATTACCTGTGGGTGGGGTTATTGCATGGAAAGAAATTGGATCAATGAATAGAGATTGAATTAGGAATGAAAATAGTACTGGCTGAACATTATACAAATGCTATTGAATCCTATAAATATTTAAGTGGTTCCATTTAATATCAGAGAATGTACACAGTACACAACCTGAAATTCCTACTCTCCGCAGATATCCACAAAACAGAAGAAAACTCCCAAAAAATGAATGACTGCAAAATGTGAAAACCCTAAAGCTCTCTCCTTCCCCCCATGCACAAACAACAGCAAAGCATCTACTCTCCTCCCTCCCCTCACCAGCTTCAGCAAAAACATCAGCCTCCCCTGCCTCGCGCCATACAAGCAATAGCAAAGCCCCCAAAGAGGCCACGATCTAGAGTGCATGAGAAGCCACTTTTCATCCCAACAATTCGACAAGCCAGTCTCTTTCTGTCACTAACGAGGGAAGGAGAGGCATCACTCCTTCCACAGTTTCAGTGTTACAGTCTGCAGCGCCGCTTATTTCAACAGCAGCGTACGCTGCTGTCTCGATGTTCCGATCTCCCGGGGCTTCATTCAGGGACAGCGGTGAGGAATTGGGTCGTCCACGGGGCCACACTCCGAAGGTGCATATCTTCCAGATGGTTTGTGGAAATGTCAAAAACGCTTGGTCCCTTGGTGAGCTCTGAGAGCGGGAACCCACAGCCGTGAAGAATTGGAGTTGATAATTACAGCTGTAAATATTCTTTAAATTTTATCTCTGAATATGTATATTAGGTAAATGATAGTTCTCTTTGATAATTTTGCAAATAAGGAACCAATTGTTATATTTTGACAGAGAAACGATGAAGAGGCTGTGGTGGATAGAGGGGAACATACAGCATTCAGAAACACATTTTGAAAAGGAGGATTTGGAAGGTAAAGCAAAATCACAGGGCACGGGGAAGAGTGGTAAAAATCCATCTCTTGAATTTCCCTTCGCTATCTGTTATAGTAATACCTGATCTTAGCTTCGTCTTCACAACTTTTCATCTGAACGTCTTGGATGTGAACCAACAGTGTCGGTCAATGGCATACAATTTGCACATTGCTTCTCCACAATGTATTTATAATTCCAAATGTACCAATATTTAGGTGATGAATCACTTTAGTTTCATGCTTGTATAAAAATGTTTCATTCATTGTTTCCAGGTAATTGTTGTATTTCAAGATTGGGTTTATTGTTATTATTCGGTACATGAATGGAAAGGGAAACAAAATGGTTGTTACCTCTCGAACCAATGCAGCATATAAAACGCAATAAGCACAAAGAACACACAAAAAAACACAATAATGAAAAAACTGTAGTAAATTGAAGACTTCTCCAACTTAATGAGTAACTCAAAACCTGAATTGAATTCAGGTCTGTTGTAACAATAAGTTAGAGTGGCAGTACAAAACTGCTCAACGCGAACATTTATTAATCACGTTAATGATGGGGTTTCAAATCTCTGTATTCATATTGACAGGTTAGCAAAATAAAATCTCTGATACTGGTGAATTCTTCAGGGCGTGTGAAGATAATTGCACCATTAATTTCTGCAGGATCTCTTGATCACTTGTTAGATTAGCTGAAGGTCCAAGGAAGGTTTGGGTCATTTCTTCCAGTTTTTGTGAATAAGATTTTTAGAACCAGTGGAACTCTGATTCTGTTATTTATATTTCCTATTTAAATGTTAGTGAAATTTAACCAAGACCACCTGTCACTGGAACAAAATAAGTTTCTGTTATTCATTCTATTTTGTCCCTTTTGAAATACAAACTCCCTACTTAAATAATTCAGATTCTTGTGTAAGCATTATAACAATACAATGTTTGCAATTTTAATACATTCACCTTGGTCTAGCTAAGTCTCTCTCTGCTTTATCAGTTCTCTGGATGTCCTGTGCTGAAACTCTTCCTGAGCGGTGTTCTATGAAGTGGTACAGGTTATATGTTTCATCTTGACCTCAGCTGACATATTCTGAGGTTCTGCTCCAGGAAAAACCTGGGGCCTTTTGACAACTTGCTGTCCATCCATGCTGACATAAAGCTGAGGGGATAGATGCACTAAGAATCTGGTTCTGCTTGAATTTATGTTGCACCATTGCCAAACTTGGTGAGTCCAGAGATGGAGTGGGAGCTCATGCCTTGAGCAGTCCTGACTTTTCATATTCTGAAGTGGCTGATACCCAATGAATTCAGTGGAACTGCTGGCTAAATGGAAGCCCAAATATCTTCACCTTTTAAAAAGATTGATAGTTCAAAGTTAGTAGTGCTCTCTGTTGCTAGCTACTCCACTGCATCTTGTGTATGGTAAGCTCTGCAGCCATGTAACACTTGGTGAATAAGATGGATGCCTACATTGGTAGAAAAAGAAGCAATTGCTTGGACATTAATGTAGATGTCTTGTATATTTCTATATCCATTTTGCTCTACCCAAGCAAGTGGAGGACATTTTATCAGCTTTTGAATTGCTTGGAAGAATCAATATTCAGGCAAAGCTGGGGATAAGGTCGAAAATTGGTTAGGCTATAAACTACTGTAATAGACCTCTCCTGTTCTTTCTGGTTTCACATAATTTTTCTCTTAAAAATGAAACTTGGATCTTTCAGACTCATAAAGCAAACAATTATGGAGTAATAATAGAAAAAGGAAAATAACATTTAATGGAATAAATTATAGATTACAACTCCATTTCTGCATTTTACTACTTCAGCTATGATAGTAATACCAAACAAAAATATATATTTCTGTTCCTTAATGGTTCCAATTATTTTGGGAAGTGTTTCAGTTTTGTAAGATCCTTTGCATGTAATAAGTCTGCCCTAATTTCCCCTCTGAATGAATTTTAAAGGGTTATGTCCCCTTTTGTCCTTTCCGAGATTAAAGTTGAAGCCATTTACTGAGTTAGCTTTATGGAAGCTTCAATATTTTAAATGGAGACTGTAATCTGGAGTGAAAGCAAGCTGCTGGTGGAGCGAGGTAGGCCAGGCAGTATCTGTAGAGGAAATGGAAGCTGAGTTGACTGTCAGCTTTCCTTCGTCTGATCTATTGAATCCCTCCAGCTTGTCATTTGCTTCAGAATTTAAAATTCTCGATCGCATCACACACAGCCTTCAAGTGCCAATTTTGTGGGGTTTGACTTTGACAGCCATTTATTATGATGAATTAACATCATTCCTCTTTTAAGGCAAAATATCCTTCTTAAGCAGTTTAGCAAAACTGAAAGCTGTATTCCAGATGGCTTCAGCTAAGCGTTATGCGCTGTCGATAATGTGGAAGCCAGTCTTAGGCTAAGAGATATGCATTTCTGAATATGGACTGAAAAATGGCAGGTGGAGTGTCCCAGATGTCTTATACAAGGCTATGTATAATGAGGCTAGTTCATACACCATAAGTGGCATAATCTTGGAGTATTGAGGAAAGAGGACCTTTTTAAATACAAGTTCATAGATACTTGAGTATTGCAATGCGGGTAGATAACATTGTTACAAAGACATATGGGCTTGTTTTCATTTTTTTTTTAATGGCATTGAATGCAAAAGTTGGGAGGTTTTGCTCCAACTCTATGTAACGCTCAGCTATATCGGCTCGTACGTATCTAGGGGAGACCCTGTCCCCCGCCCAACCTTGTCTCACGGTTGCGTTGGTTGCTGTGCAATGCCACCTGATACGGCCTCAAACATCAATCATCAGCCAGCACACAGTGTACATTTTACAAATTACACTTTATAAATCTCATAGACCAAGTAGGATTAATAAAGATACAATACAAAAAGGAATGAATGGAAACAAAAAAAGGCGCCAGACTTATTAAAGTTCAGTTTCTTCGTGCACACACAGTTGGAGCTCGGGACCTTCCTTCTTCCCCTGCGATCCGCTCCCACCCCACGACTCGTAGCTCGGGACCACCCGAAGTGATCGACCAGAGCACTCCCAGCACGTCTGTCTTCCTCTCCATCTCCCCTCCAACTCCCCAAAAGCCCACGCAACTCTAGCTTACAGATCCACAAGAAAGAATAACATCTATCCCCATTGGTTAACAAATGAATACAATTCTCATTATCAGCAGTTATAACCTAAACAAGCTGTGAGAGAAAGCACTCTCTCACCAGTTAATATAACACAGAAGCATTTTCACTTTTAATGTAACAAAGAAGCCATTTTGATTAACATACGCAGTAACATAAAGAAGAAACTCCTTACACTCTCCCCCCAGCAACAAAAGTCATGCCCTCATGACGTTAACAGAGTTCCCCAATGCTCCTTGCAAGACACAAAACCCAACCCAGGAGCATAAAGCTGTGACATAACTTCCCAGGGCGGTAGAGATCACACTCGGTTCTCCTGGCGCTGCATTGGTCAACCGCTCCGGGGGGTGCCTACTTCTCTGAGACCTCCGTACCTCCTCTCCCGACCCTTCCAGCCCAGACACCACTGGGGAGACCCCGGGTCTACCTGTCGGACCCTCACCCTCTCCCTCACTGGGATCCCTTCACCTGAGAACCCTCTGTCTCGTGTTTGGGTTCCACCCTCCCCCCACCCCAACTAATGCCGACCGTATCTCCGTCTGCCCCTCAACACCCTCCCTCCTTTCACCTAACTCAGTGGGGGAAGGGCTAGGAGGCTCTTCTTCCGGTGGGGGAATTAGTGAACGGAAGCAGGTGCCACACATCTGAATCGTCGTCTTCCGAAGCAGTATCCCTTTCCGGGGTGAGGACCAGTCCCATCTCTTTCGCAGCGGGCTCCTCCCTCGCCCCGCGCCCTCGCAGAGTCCTCGTACTAGGCATAACCTCCCACTCGGACTCTTGATCCGCCTGCACTTCTTGACCCAGGGGCAGCAGGTGGTTCCGATGGAGGACCTTGACAGGCCCCTTCCCAGCCTCGGGTTTCACCCGGTAAACAGGTAGATTCGGCATCTGCCTCTCTACCACATAGGGGGTGGCCGCCCAGCAATCCGCCAACTTGTGCTTACCGGGGAGTCCTAAATTCCGTATAAGGACCTGGTCTCCCAGCAGTAGTTGGGCAAAATTCACTTTCTGATCATATCTCCTCTCATTCCTCTGATTCTGCTTGGCGACCGCCGCCTCGGCCAACTCGTACGCCCTTTTCAACTCTCTCCTCGTACGGGACACATACTTCAGATATGGCTTCGAAAGTAATTCACCAGCCTCAGCCCCAAAACACAAGTCAATGGGCAACCTCGTTTCCCACCCGAACATCAGATAATAAGGCGAGTACCCTGTAGCGTCATTGTGAGGACAATTGTAACAGTGAACCAAATGCCCAATGTGTTGAATCCACTTATTTTTCTGACCTATCTCCAAAGTCCCGAGCATATCCAACAGGGTCTGGTTAAACCTCTCGGGCTGAGGATCACCCTGTGGGTGATAGGGTGTGGTCCTGGATTTCTCAACCCCAAGCATACCCAGTAATTCATGGATAAGCCAGCTCTCGAAGTCCTGCCCCTGATCACTATGGATCTGCCTGGAGAGGCCATAATGAACAAAGTACTTCTCCCATAACACCTTCGCCACTGTCGTCGCCTTCTGGTCCTTAGTGGGAAACGCCTGAGCACATCGAGTGTAGTGATCCATGATGACTAAGACATTCACGGTGTTGCTGGTGTCTGGCTCAATAGACAGGAAATCCATACACACCAGGTCCATGGGTCCCGCACTCTGCAGATGTGACAAAGGAGCCGCCTGCGCAGGCAGGGTCTTCCTCCTGATGCAACGACTGCACTTCTTACAGTATTCTTCAACCTCCCCCCTCATCCGGGGCCAGTAGAACCGGTCCTTGAGTGATCCATAGGTCTTTTCCACCCACAAGTGCCCAGAATCAGCATGCAGTGCCTGGAGCACAGTCTTCCGATATTTCTCAGGCATGACCAGCTGCCAACGACGGGGTGGTCCGTGGGCGACGTGACCCAGTACAAGACTTGGTTCTTCAACTTTAGCCGAGGCCAGTCCTTCAGTAGTAAGGGCACGGAGGCGTGCTTCGCCTTCTCTGCCTGGGCCATATCCCCCTTTCTGACTGCATACCAGATAGTGCCAATGCTCGGGTCGTCACGCTGAGCCGCCCCCACTTCCTGGGGGCTCACCTCCGGCAGCTGCCTGTTCCTCAGAGCAGTCAAGTTACAGTACACAGTGGGTAGTGCGTCCTCATCAGTCTCCAAAAGATCCACTGCCCGATCCGGCCCCATCGGAACTCCTGCTTCAGCATCGCTCGCAAAGTGACACATGGCCTTTGCTCTCAGGGCAGGGACACTCTCCCACTCCTCATCCGTGCCCGACCCCTCATGCGCCTGACGAGATAAAGCATCTGCATCGCTGTTCCGACTTCCCGGCCGGTACTTCAGGTTGAACTGACAAGGCCGCCAACCACCGATGCCCAGTAGCATACAGTTTTGCCGAGGTCAGAATATAAGTGAGAGGATTGTTATGCGTTCTCACCTCAAACTTGAGCCCATATAGATAGTCGCTCAACTTGTCCACCACTGCCCATTTCAGCGCCAGGAACTCCAACCTGCGAGTGGGATAGTTTCTGTCAGATGGCGACAAACTTCGGCTGACAAGTGCCACCGGCCTCAGTTCGTTGCCCTGTTCCTGGCACAGGACAGCCCCTAGACCCTCTCGGCTGGCATCAGTATGCAGCACATATGGCTTCCTGGGATCGGCAAAAGCCAACACCGGGGCCTGGGTCAACGCCCTTTTCAGAGATCGGAACGCCTCCTCACATTGAGCATCCCATCTCGCTCCAAAAGGCTCCGCCAGGTTCCAGTATCCTCCTGCTTCCTGCCCTTAGTCCCCCTTCCTTTTCCTCCCCACAGGTGGATAGCCACACAATAGCTGGTTCAACGAGTGACTCATTTTAACATATCCTTTCATGAATCGCCGGTAATACCCATAGAACCCCAAAAACGAGCGTAGGGCGCTCACTTGGTCTCGGCCAGGTGGTCACTGCGTCTATCTGAGCTGGGTCAGTAGCCACTCCTTCTCATGAAATTATATGGCCAACATAGCCGACCGACGGCTTACAGAACTGGCATTTGTCCAGGGAAAGTTTCAACCCTTCCTCTTTCAGCCGGCTTAATACCTTCAGCAGCCACTCCTCATGTTCCTCCAAAGTAGATCCAAACACTATCAGATCATCCAGATACACCAACACCTCCAGCAGGTTCATATCCCCCACTGTCCTCTCAGTGAGCCTCTGGAAGGTGGCTGGGGCCCCCGATATGCCTTGGGGCACTCATTCGAACTGAAAGAATCCCAGTGGGTAGATAAAGGCCGTCTTTTCTTTATCAGCCTCACTCATCGGAATCTGGTAATACCCACTCTGCGAGTCCAAAACAGTAAACCACTGCGCACTGACCGCTCAGACAGGCCAATGCGTCCTCAACCCTCGGGACTGTATACTGATCGGGGACAGTGCGCCGGTTCGGAGTCCTGTATTTCACGCACATGTGTACCTTCCCGTTTCTCTTCCCAGCCACGACTATGGGGGATGCATAGGGGCTCCAGGACTCCTCAATAACCCCTGCTTCCTTCAACTGCCGTACATCTCCCACATCTGCTGGGGCCAACCGCCGCGACCTTTCTCTAAACGGGGTGTCATTTGTCACCCGGATAGAGTGACGAGTGCTCTTGGAACAGCCCACATCGAACTCGCCCTGAGAAAAGACATCCCCTAGCTTCAGCATCTTCTCCACCAGCCTGCTCTCATACTCCGGTGGTACGGGGGAGTCCTCAATATTAAAGGCCTCCTCGGTCAGCCGCCCCCAGTTTTCCAGTAGTTTTCCTCCAGTGGGCCTCACGGGGGCGCTAGACATCACCGTCACCGGGAACAAGTGTGCGAGGGGCATCCTGCGCTTAAAGGTGATCTCTCTCTCTCTCTCTCTCTCTCTCTCCGTTGTGTTCCTTACAATCACCCCCATTCGGCATACCTGTAGAACTGAGGGTCTCACCAGCACCCCAGCGGTCCCCCTCAAGGTCTTCCGGGGCATCTACTAACAGGACCTCGCCCGCCGGCACTCCGGGGAATCTGGGGGTCCCCATCACTAGTGCCACCTCCCCTGGTCGTATCACTTTTGGCCTCGCCTGCGTACACCACACTGTCCCTCGTTTGCACTCAGGATCCAGCCCCTGGGGGTCACCCACTTCTTCGCACACCGCTCAAAACACTGGGTGTACCGAGAGGGTGTCCAGAAAGTTCCCCCCCGCCTTCTCCTTACAGGCTCCCAGGAGCAGTTGCATAAGAGGGGAGTTAGTCCCCACCAGAAGGGCAAGGCCACCTGTTTCCACCGGGTCCGGACAAACCAACACCAACGACTCAAGAGCTTCAGACACTCCCACATCGCCCTCCAATCTCACTGATAGGTACCCATCGTACGGATAATCACCATCACTTGTACCCCAAATCTCCAGTTTGTCGAATGGGGTTACTGGCAAGTGCTTTAGATATTTGTTGTAGAACGACCGGTACAATAAGCTAACCTGCGATCCTGTGTCGAGGATGGCTTTTGCATTAACTCCCTCTATCTGTAGGCACACGCTGGAACGGGGTCCCACCAGTCCAGCCGGAATAAAGGCTTGGGCTTTTGGTGGTCCCCTGGCTGATTTTTGGGAACGTGTTCCTCCAGAGACTCCAGTCCATTCTCTCACTGAGTCTCTCCTAAGTTTCCCGACACCTCTCCCTTCTTAGTCGCCCGGGAGCTTGCCCTCTGCCGGGCGGCTTGTCTCTCACGATCCCTCCAAAAGTGTCCCTCTTCCCCACAGCTGTAGCACGCTTCTGGCCACTCGCATTCCCGCCAGAAATGCCCCTCTTTCCCACAGTTATAGCACACGCTACCTGCCGCCCCTCTTCTCCCGGGACGCCCGCCTCTACCACCCCACTGCATGGGTCATTCCCCGAAGGAGGTACTCTCCCTGTCCATCCCCTCAAATGGGGGGGTCCCTACTCCCTTGGGACCCCTTGGGTTCCCTACTCCCTTGGTCCTCAACCTGGCCCCCACTTCCTGTACCGCTGAGGATCGCCCCCCGGTGGCCCGAGCCCCATTTTTGGCCCAGCGCGCGCTCCTCCCCCCGCACCTCTCTAATCAGCTGCCCGAATGATGGAGGGGGGCTCTTTTTATAGGACTGCCAGAGACTCCAAGCCACCTTGTCCTCCTCCAGGGAACACCTAAATATCTGACTCATCCTCACCCTCGCCACTTCATGATCCTTCACTACCCCCCGGTGCCGCAACCCAGTAAGCATTCTCTCCAGCCGAAATACGTATTCTGAGAGCGTTTCCCCTCTACCCTGCCTCATGTGGAGAAACCACTAAAAGCTCCCAGGGATCCCCGACACTCCAAATGCTCCCTCCAAAGCTTCTAAATACTCCGCCAGTGAAGCCGAGGGCTGTTCAGCTTTCAGCTCCTGGACGACTCCGGCCGCTCTGCCCCTCAAACTTCCCACCAATCGCTGTCTCTTTCCCTCATCCGAGCCTGGCCACGCCTCTAACAACGGGAATGTGTTTTCAATTCGGGTCTCGTAGTCATCCTCCTCTTCTGGGGTAGGCGTGGCTTTGAGAAAATTCTCAGCTTTGGCCGTAGCCCCTCGGCCCTTCTCACCAGGGAGGTAATGGTGGCTGCTAGCTCGGAGGTCCCCCCCACTGGTTACTGGCACCTCCCCTGGGGTCTCATCTAGCTCCTCCTCCCCTGTCTCCTCACTTTCTTCCTCCGAGAGGGGTGTGGAGGCCCCATGGCCCCGCCTCCCCCGGGACGCTGACCGTCGCTGGCGGTTCCAACGTCATGATGTCAGCACTCATACGAACCAACACCCAGCTAGACTCCACTTCTTTACCGCACCTTCCAGCTACCAGTTCTGCCTGCCCCATACCTTTGACCAAACTCAACCCCCGCACTAACGCATCTCCCGAAATGCAGAAAGCCACCCCGCTTAACACACAGGCATGATTCACCGGTACGTCCTCTAACTCACACCAGTTTACAATCTTATCTCGATCCATCTCCGCACTACTTAACGCGGCGATTTACACAGTTTACAGAAAGTTCAATCCCGGACGTCAGCCTCCACAAATGTAACGCTCAGCTATATCGGCTCGTACGTATCTAGGGGAGACCCCGTCCCCCGCCCAACCTTGTCTCACGGTTGCGTTGGTTGCTGTGCAATGCCACCTGATACGGCCTCAAACATCAATCATCAGCCAGCACACAGTGTACATTTTACAAATTACACTTTATAAATCTCAGACCAAGTAGGATTAATAAAGGTACAATACAAAAAGGAATGAATGGAAACAAAAAAAGGCGCCAGACTTATTAAAGTTCAGTTTCTTCGTGCACACACAGTTGGAGCTCAGGACCTTCCTTCTTCCCCTGCGATCCGCTCCCACCCCACGACTCGTAGCTCGCGACCACCCGAAGTGATCGACCAGAGCACTCCCAACACGTCTATCTTCCTCTCCATCTCCCCTCCAACTCCCCAAAAGCCCGCGCAACACTAGCTTACAGATCCACAAGAAAGAATAACATCCATGCCAATTGGTTAACAAATGAATACAATTCTCGTTATCAGTAATTATAACCCAAACAAGCTGCAAGAGAAAGCACTCTCTCACCAGTTAACTTAACAGAAGCCTTTTTACTTTTAACATAACAAAGAAGCCATTTTAATTAACATACGCAGTAACATAAAGAAGAAGCCCCTTGCATCTATAAAACCTTGATCAAACCTCATCTGGAGTACTGCTTGCAGTACTGGTTGCTGTGCTATAGAAAAGATTTAAAGCACTAAGGGGTGCAGAGGAGATCCACCGGGGTGTTTCTAGCATGGAGCAGTTCATTAATGAGGAGAGGCTAGAAAGCTAGGTCTACTCTTCTTGGAGTGGAGGAGGTGAAGAGAGGAAAAGACGGAGGTATAAAAAATTTGGGTATAGATATTGTAAACTTTAGGAAAACATTCTGTCAGAAGTATATGACTCTAGAGAGCATGTACTTGTGGGAAGGGGAAGAAGTTTAAAAGGTATATGAGGGGGACCACTTTCACCCAGGGAGTTGTAAGGATCTGGAATGTATCGTCTGAGAGGGAGTGTTTGAAGCTAGCTTTTTGAGAGCATTTAGGAAGTATCTAGATGAACACTTGAGCCGGCCGGTGCATCAGTGCCGGACTTCGGAGTGAAGGCTCCTGAGTTCGATTCTAGCTGACTCCCTCGCATGCTTTCCATCTGTGCTGGGTTGAGCGTTGAGCTAGCAACTCGGCTTCGTAAAAACAAGAAAGTTTGCTTAAAAAAAAAACGCCATCACGACAGCATCCTGATGACTCCACTTGGAGTTGAGGGCTTTCTTCTCTTCTTCTGGATTAACACTTGAATTTCCTAGACATAGAAAGCTGTGAAGGTGGATGACTACCCTCCAGTCCATGAGGATGACTTCGGCTGAATGTACAATTTAATTTTGTAATTGGATATTGTTGCTAATTGTTACCATTAGTAGTGGAAGATTCATCTACAACTTGCACCTTGCACAATTGAGCATTTGTTTTTCCATAATAACATCAGAAAATGTTGCAGACAGTCAGCAGGTCATGCAACGTCTGTGAAAAGAGTATTAATGTCTCAGGTCTGGGGCACTTTGTCATCTCTGTTTGGTTTCTCTTTAATTAGAGATTATTGAGACTTTCTATTGGGCTGAAAATCAATGTACTTCTGCTTGCCTATATTCAGCTCAATTTATCTAAGTTTTTCCCCTTCAGTTAACCTGTCCATGCATCCTTAAAATTTTGCTTTTTCGACTTACTCCATTAACTGTCTCTCATGTACTTCCACTTTGTTACTGCCATATTTGTAGGGTATTAAAGCAGGTTCTAATGTAAGGACATTGACCTGAAATGTTAACTCTGTTTCTCTTTCCACAGAAACTGCGTGACCTGCTGAGTATTTTGTATGTATTGTTCAGGATTTCCAGCATCTGCAGAATCTCATGTGTTTCTGATTTCCAGTATTTTCTGTTTAAAAAAAAAAATTAAAATACTATAATAATATTAAAAATTTTTAGTTGTTGTAATTGGCCTGATGCTTGTTTAACAAGAGTGTACTTAGTGAGGAGATTAGTCTAACAGGTTTCTATTTTTACCCAGTAATTGGACAGTACACAGTAAAACTCCTGTAATCCAACACTGATGGGCGATCCTCCAAGAACTTTTAATTTGATTGAGTTCTCCTTTCTCTGTTATTGATGCACATACCATGTTAAACGATTGTGGTGTTTACACAGTGCACACACATAAGAATCCCTTACTATTGGCTCCCAAAGAGGGAGCACTTTGGAAAGGTAAATGTACAGTATGTAGGAGTCAGATGTTAAAGGTTATGTATTAAATAAAATGACAGGTTTCACTCCTGTCAGCTAATAACAGGAAGCTTTGGCTACAGTTTGCACACGCTCACCGAAACTGGACAGCTGAAGATGGCAAATAATTGCCTGGTCTGACGAATCTCAATTTCTGCTGACATGCAGATGGCAGAGTCAGAATTTGGCATTTTTAAAAAAGAAATAAAGAACATGAATCCCATCTCATGTCAACGTTTCAGCCTGGTGCAGCAACAGCATGAACCTGAATCACTGAGGAATGTTTGCAGCACCTTGTTGAATCTATGCCGTGAAGAATTTGGGCTGTTCAGGGGTGGTTTGGGGGTACAAAGAGGGTTCCATCTCAGTACTAGAAAGATGTACCTTATATAGTGGCCACTGAATGTACATTACTGCATTCCAATCTTTCAAGCTGATTCTACAGTATGTAACAACATTTTTTGATAGAGAATCTTTTTTTTGCCTAATGCACAGTTGACAAATGTGATTCATATCTGACTTCATGAACTTATGCCCTCCAGACAGATCTGAAAATATTTTATATTCTAGCAATGGTTTACTGTTCCAGGAATGAGTCTCAGTTAACAATTGGCATATAATCATCATAAACCCTAATGCATCTGTCATGTTTTACCATGAGCACAATAAATCCTGCTCATTCACGATGCTTAATAGGTTGAATTATTTTTTTCTAAAGGAATTATTTCAATTCCAGTTTTCTGTTTTGGTTTCATTACACAAGGTGGTGACCTTGACTTTACGATCTGCAGTGGAGCATCATGAATTTCACCTTGGGTGTCCTTCAGCTGCTTCAGTTCACATTTGGAAGCTTTGACATGTCTACCCAACTTTGGCCATCTTTCAAACTACCATGTACAATGCACTGCGTATGTTAATCAAAATGGCTTCTTTGTTTTGTTTAAAAGTAGGAATGCTTCTTTGTTATGATAAGTGCTTTCTCTCGCAGTTGTTTAACTTTAGAATTGCTGGTAACGGGGATTGTATTCCTTTGTTAACCAATGGGGAAATGTTATTTTGTCTTGTGGGTCAGGGAGCGGGGTTTTTTCGGGGAGTCGGGAAGAAGACGCCGAGGAAGGTGGACGTGCGCTGCACTGCTCGGTCGACCACCGGGGGTGGTCCCAGGTGCAAGGACGTGGAGGTCGGAGGAACGCGACGAGGGGTCGAATGGTTCGATGGTTGAGTTCCAACGATGTGCACTAAACTGACTGAACTCTGATAAGTTTGGCGCCTTTTACTTTATTTTCTTTTCCTTCGTATATACTGTATTTTTAGTACTCATTTAGTTTTAGTAAAATATTTGAAGTATATTCCATAACGGTGTCTGGTGTGAGTTTGATATTGTGTGTGCAACGTGGCATTAACTTGATTCCCACAGCACTTGTGTGTACGGGAGGCGGGGTTGGAGAGAGGCTGGACTGTTTTCCCCTAGACATATACCAGGCTGTTGGGCAAGTGTTACATGCACAATAGGTTTAGTCTTGAACCTGCAACAACTACTGGTGTTATTTAATTTGCCTTTGGTATTTCACTCTCCGTTCACCAGCTCTAACTACAACGCTTACATCGGCATTGATTTCCAGACTTTTATATTAAAGTGGGACTTTATGTACTGTTGCTGCATAGTCACTCTGATAATGCTACACGGTGCCGCACTCTGCCATGAATGTTTGTGAGAATATAAAACAGAACAGTACAGTATAGCACGGTTCAGCTCCTTTGGCCCATGATATTGTATCTAACTAGTTAAATGCCTAACTAAACTAATCCCTTCTGCCTGCTCTGAGGAGGGATTTCTTTAGCCAGAGAGTGGTGAGTCTGTGGAATTCATTGCCACAGATGGCCATGAATGCCAAGTCATAGAGATTTAATCGACAGTATTTGAAGTGGAGGTTGATAGATTTTTGGTTTATAAGAGTGGGTTATGGAGAGAAGACAAGAAAATGGCATTGAGTGGGTCAATAAATCAGGCATGATGGAGCAGACTCAATGGGCTGAATGGTCTAACTTTGCTCCTATGTCTTATAGTATACTCAATGTCCATGTTACAATATCCTTTTATTCTGTGTATAATCTTGTACCTATCTGAGTGTCTCTTGAATGCCTCTATCATATCTGCCTGGCAGCTCATTCCATGTTACCACCACTCTGTTTTTTAAAAAAAAGTGCCCTGCTACACCACGGTGGGAAAGGACACAGCTGTCTACTCTATACCTCTCCTACTCTTAAATTTATCCGATCTCTCCTCAGCTTCTACCTCTCCAGTGAAAACAACCCATGTTTGCTTTAAAAACAAAAGGATCAGCCATGATTGAATGTGGAGCAGACTCGATGGGCCAAATGGCCTATTTCTGCTCCTGTGTCTCATGGCCTTACTCTCTCCTTATAAAATATACCCACTAATCCAGGCAGCATCCCGGTAAATCTCTTCTGCATCCTCTTCAAAGTATCGACATCTTTCCTATAATGGGGAAAGTAGAATTGAATGCAATACTCCAGACATAGCCTAACTAGAGTTTTATAAAGCTGCATCATAGCTTGCAGACTCGGGACATTGATTAATAAAGGCAAACTTGCCATACACTGCCTTTATCACCCTGTGCGGCCACTTACAGGAAGCTCTGGACTTGGATTCCAAGATTCATTTATCATCATCACTCTTAAAGGTCTTGCTATGAACCATGAACTGTCCCTTTACATTTGATTTCCCAAAGTACAGCACCTCACATTTGGTTGGATTAAACTCATTCTGTCCATAACTGATTTACATTAAGCTGTATCCTTGGGCAATCTTTTACTCTACCCAGAGCACAAATCTTCGTATTGCTTCTGAATTTACTGCCCACACTACCTACCCATCTAGGTTTTATGTGGCTTTGTATAGGTTGTATCCGTGTGTAACACCATTAGTCACAGACCTCCAACCTACCCACTAACCTGTGTTTTATATTGGCAAACCAATTCTGAATACAAACTGCCCAGTCTCTGTGGAACACAGGCATCTTAGTGGCAAGGAAGGCAAATGCACTGTTAGCATTCATTTCAAGAGGTCTAGAATAGAAGAGCAGGGATGTGATGCTGAGGCTTTATAAGGCACTGATGAGGCCTCACCTTGAGCATTTGGGCTTCTCATCTAAGAAAAGACATGCTGGGATTGGAGACGGTTCAGAGGAGGTTCACAAGGATGATTCTGTGACTGAAAGGGTTATCACACGCGGCATGTTTGATAGCTGTGGGTCTGAAATCACTGGAATTTAGAAGGATGAGAGGGATCTCATTGAAACACTTTGGATGTTGAAGGGCCTAGGCAGAGTGGATGTGGAAGGATGTTTCTCATGGTGGGGCAGTCTAGGACAAAAGCGAACAGCCTCAGGATAGAGGGGTGTCCATTTAAAAGAAATGCGGAGAAATTTCTTTAGCCAGAGGGTGGTGAATTTGTGGAATTTGCTACCACTGGCAGCTGTGGAGGCCAGGTCATTGGCTGTATTTAAGGTAGAGCTTAATAGGTTCTTGATTGGACACGACATCAAAGGATATGGGGAAAGGGGGGGGGGGAAGGATCAGCCATGATTGAATGGTGGAACAGACTCGATGGACCAAATGGCCTAAATCTGCTCCTTTGTCTTATGGTCTTAATCTTCTGGATGAACTTTATACAAAGACCTTTCCGAGATCCATGCAGACAACTTCCACAGCTCTACCCTAAAAATCAATCAAATGAGCAAGATGCACAAAGTCATACTGGCTATTGCTAATTCATAGAACGTAGAATAGTACAACACACTATAGGCCCTTCGGCCAACAATGTTCTGCCGACCCTTAAACCCTGCCTCCCATATAACACCCCCCCCCCCCACACTTTAAATTCCTCCATATACCTGAATAGTAGTCTCTTAAATTTCACTAGTGTATCTGCCTCCATCACTGACTCAGGCAGTGCATTCCACGCACCAACCACTCTCTGAGTAAAAATCCTTCCTCTAATATCTCCTTTGAACTTTCCACCCTTTACCTTAAAGCCATGTCCTCTTGTATTGAGCAGTGGTGTCCTGGGGAAGAGGCACTGGCTGTCCACTCTGTCTATTCCTCTTAATATCTTGTATACCTCTATCATGTCTCCTCTCATGCTCCTTCTCTCCAAAGAGTAAAGCCTTAGCTCCCTTAATCTCTGATCATAATCCATACTCTCTAAACCAGGCAGCATCCTGGTAAATCTCCTCTTTACCCTTTCCAATGCTTCCACATCCTTCCTATAGTGAGGTGACCAGAACTGGACACAATACTCCAAGTGTGGCCTAACCAGAGCTTTATAGAGCTGCATCATTACCTCGTGACTCTTAAACTCTATCCCTCGACTTATGAAAGCCATCACCCCATAGGCTTTCTTAACTACCCTATTTACCTGTGAGGCAACTTTCAGGGATCTGTGGACATGTACTCCCGGATCCCTCTGTTCCTCCACACTACCAAGTATCCTGCCATTTACTTTGTACTCTACCTTGGAGTTTGTCCTTCCAAAGTGTACCACCTCACACTTCTCCGGGTTGAACTCCATCTGCCACTTCTCAGCCCACTTCTGCATCCTATCAATGTCTCTCTGCAATCTTCGACAATCCTCTACACTATCCACAACACTACCAACCTTTGTGTCATCTGCAAACTTGCCAACCCACCTTTCTACCCTCACATCCAAGTCGTTAATAAAAATCACAAAAAGTAGAGGTCCCAGAACTGATCCTTGAGGGACACCACTAGTCACAACCCTCCAATCCAAATGTACTCCCTCCACCATGAGCCTCTGCTTTCTGCAGGCAAGCCAATTCTGAATCCACCTGGCCAAACTTCCCTGGATCCCATGCCTTCTGCCTTTTTGAATAAGCCTACCGTGTGGTACCTTGGAACCATCAAATGCCTTACTAAAATCCAGGTAGATCACATCCACTGCACTATCCTCATCTATATGCCTGGTCACCTCATCAAATAACTCTATAAGGCTTGTTAGACATGATCTGCCCTTCACAAAGCCATGCTGACTGTCCCTGATCAGACCATGATTCTCAAAATGCCCATAGATCCTATCTCTAAGAATCTTTTCCAACAGCTTTCCCACCACAGACATAAGGCTCAATGGTCTATAAATTCGATTGCAGTTTTCCAAAGGTTCGTAAATCCTATCATTAAGAAACCTTAATAAGATAGAATTAGGCTATTCAGCTCATCGAGTATGCTCAGTTTCTTTACCACTGACACAAGCCTCATCAATTTACAGTTTCTGGGATTATTCCCACTTCCTTTGAAAAATGGATTATTAACTACTCACTGTTCCTCTGAGATCTCTCCTGTGGTTCGAGAGCACACGAAGATCTTGGTCAAGGCCCATTAAATCTCATCTCTTGTTTCTCTGCAAAACCTGTGGTTTAGGGATGTGATGTTGAGGCACTATAAGGCACTCATGAAACCACACTTGGCGTATTATTTGCAGCTTTTGGCTCTCTGTTTTAGAAAGGATATACTGACATTGGAGAGGGTTCAGAGAAGATTCATGAAAATGATTCCAGGAATGAAAGGATTACTGTGTGAGGAACGTCTGGCAGCTCTTGGGCTGTACTCCCTGGAGCTCAGGAGAATGAGGGGGGGATCTCATAGAAACATTGGCCTGAACAGATTAGATATGGCAAAGTTATTTCCCATTGTAGGGGATTCTAGGACAAGAGGGCACGACTTCAAGATTGAAGGATGTCCTTTCAGAGCTGAGATGCAGAGAAATTACTTTAGTCAGAGAGTGGTAAATCTGTGGAATTCGTTGCCACAAGTGGCTGTGGAGGTTAAGCAATTGGGTGTATTTAAGGCAGAGATAGATAGGCTCTTGATTATCCAGGGCATCAAAGGGTATGAGAAGACAGGGAAGTGGGGATGACTGGAAGAATTGGATCAACCCATGATTGAATGGCAGAGCAGACTTGATGGACTGAATGCCCTACTTCTGCTCTTATTTATTTTATTTCTATTTATTTCTTCTGGCTCTGAAATGTACCTCAGCTTATTGAGAGAGGCTATGCACCTTAATGTTTTTTAAGAAACCCAACACCACCACCTTCTTTATTTCCAGATGCCTGAGCATATTAGTATGCTCCACGCCGATCTTCCTATCTATCACATCCTTCTCCTTGGTAAATACTTATGCAATGTATTAATTTAGGGATTCTCTTATTATCTTGGTCTCCAAGAGCATGCTGTCTCTTTTGTCCTTGAGTGATCCTACCAGCTCCGTAACTATCTTCTTGCTATTGATGTATGTATGGAGTGCCTTGGGTTTCTCTTTAATCTTACTTGCTAAGGACTTGCCCTGGCCCCTCCTAACTCTCCCAGTTCTTTTCTGACTTCTTTATAAACTTCAAGGGTTTCATTTAATTTTAGCTTTCTAAACATTACATATGCTTCTTTTTCTTCTTGTCTAAATTGATCATCTGTCTCAATATCCAAGGTTCCTTTACCTAACCATTCTTGTCCTTCCTTCTTATTGGAACATACCTGTCCTGTACTTAGTGCAGTTGGAACTTAATCATCCTCCACAAGTCAGATATGGACATGGCCAAAAAGAACTGCTTCCAGTGAACTCTCCCAAATTCCTGGGCTAATACTCTCATAACTTGCTTTGCTACAATTTAGTATTCTTCCCAAAGGACCATACTATCCCTATCCAAAGCAATCTTAAACAGTTAGCAATTTTGTTCAATTGGGTCCAATGTATTAATCATTGTGAATGCTTTGCATTATGATCACCACTTTATTTATATGGTAAGAATAGTGGTAACTTTGGAAATATTGAGTAAAACTTTACCTTTAGCTCTGAAAACAGAGCTGGAAGTCTTCCAGTTTGGACCCACTGAAGTCCCCAGGTTCGATTGACTGCTTCTCCTGCCATTTCTCTCTCTGAATTCTACCTCTTCTCCTCAATTGCCTATCACCTCCCCTAGCACCCTTCCTCCTTCCTGTTCTCCATGGACCACTCTCCTTTACTATCAGATTCCTCCTTCTCTACCCTTTACCATTCCCACTCACCTGGTTTCTCCTAAGCAACACACACAAAATGCTGGAGGAACTCAGCAGGCCAGGCAGCCTGCTGGAAAAGAGTACATTCGATGTTTTGGGCCAAGACCCTTCTTCAAGACTGAAAAGGAAGGTGGAATATGCCAGAATATGAAGGTGTGGGAGGGGGTAGATGGAAAGCTAGAAGGTGATAGGTGAAGACAGGTGGGTTGAAAAATAAAGGGCTGGAGAAGAAGGAATCTTATTGGAGAGAAAAGTGGACCATTGGAGAGAGGGAAGAAGCAGGGGACCCAGGGGAACTGATAGGCAGGGGAGAAAAGGTAAGAGGGCACTTTGGAGAATAAAAGAGGGGAGGGGGAGGGGAAATAATTTTTTTTACCAGGAAGAGAAACTTGATATTCATGCCATCAAATTGGAGACTGCCTAGAAAGAATATAAGGTGTTGCTCACTCATCCTGAGGGTGGCCTCATCTTGGCACAAGAGGAAGCCATCGATTAAGATGTCAGAACGGGAATGGGAATTAGAATTAAAGTGATTTAGTCACTGGGAAGGTCTGCTTTTGGTGGATGGAGTGGTGATGCTCAACAAGGCATCAGTGTAGAGGAGGTCACATCGGCAGCACTGGACTCGATAGTCGACCCCAGTAGATTCGTAGGTGAAGTATTGCCTCACGTGGAAGGATTGATTAGTGTCCTGAATGGAGGTGAGGAAGGAGGTGAATGAGAAGGTGTAGCACAGAAGATCATCAGGACACAGCTCCCAGCCCTGGAGGACACTTACAGCTTATGCTACCTAAGGAAAGCTACAAGCATCTGTAAGGACAATATTCACCCATACAATCATCTGTTTGAACTTCTTCCATCTGGCAGATGTTTTAAGATTTTCTATGCCCGCACTTCCAGACTGAAAAATGGCTTTTTCCCCAGAGCTATAATTGCTCTGAACCAATCGATCAAGCATCGTCCATAGATTTGTTATAATGCTACTTTTAATACTGGTTTTATGGCTGTCATGCATCTAAGTTGCACTTTTGTACTGCTGGACATTGCTTGTACTGGCTGGTTACTTGATTTTATTTATTGTTTATTTATGTTATTGTTTTATAGCATTGAGTACGAGAGTTGCAAACTCATTTTCACTGTATTGGTGCATGACAAATTGTACTACGCAATGACAATAAAGATATGTCATTTCATTCATTTCATTTCACTTGGGCTGCTTGTAAGGAATGAGTACAGGGAGAGAGATTAGTGCAGAGGGAGAAATGGACAAGGGAATCATGTAGAGAGTGATCACTGTGGAAAGTGGAGAGAGATTGGGAAGTAAAGATATGTTTAGTGGTAGGATCCCTCTGGAGATGGCAGAGGTTGTAGAGGATAACAGGTTTGCAGGTAAGAACAGGAGGAACTGTTAAGGTTGAGGGAAGATGGGTGTGCGCAGATGTATGGGAAATTGAGAAGATGCGGGTGAGGGCAGCATCAATAGTGGTTGAATAGAAACCACATTCTTAACAGAGGAGTTAATAGTGGAAGCAGTATTCCTACTTCTGTTTTATATAGATCCCAAATGTTCTATTACCTCTGCAGCTAATTTGATAGTCTTCTCCTATCACCTTTTAGCTTGTCCTCCTTCCCCTCCCTCCACCTTTTTACTCTGGTGACTTACCCCCCTTCTTCCCAGTCCCGATGAAGGGTCTCAGACTGAAACGTCAACTGCTACAAACTCGACTGTTTTTGTACTGCTGTGGAACTGATAGCTTCTAAATGTCCAGACTTTGATACCCAGAAACTTGTATGCTGCAAGACGTTTTAAGCCTAATTCTTTCTCCTTTTGTGGGAAGTAAGAATTTTCACTAGCAACATTTCAATATAATTCTCTTAGACTTTATTTAGGAAATATTTATTCAGGCTTCTATTTAATAAGACCACAGGCACTGTGACACAGCTGTATATCTTCATCATGTCAATAGAGAGAAAGACATAAACTGCTATTATAATTAAAATAGTTGGGCTATTCATTTGTATTGGATGTATATTCATGAATTTGCATCTTTTGCACTGATAATTTAATTTGGATTCCATTGTTAATGAATAACTTATGAGGAGGAAATTGGATTCCTCCTTAATGTATCTTTCAATGGCCAGTGTGGAAAAATGTTTACAATTAGCAGTGTAAATTTTATTGCTAATCATGATAAATGGTAAATTGATCCCATTTAGGCAGGAAAAAATGTTCAAAGGAGCATATAATGACCCATGATCCAGGGACCCCTCAGTAAATGGTAAGGGTCCATGGCGTTAAAAAGGTTGGGAACCCCGATCTAATTGGTGCAACCATATAACCATATAACCATATAACAATCACAGCACGGAAACAGGCCATTCCGGCCCTCCTAGTCCGTGCCGAACTCTTAATCTCACCTAGTCCCACCTACCCGCACTCAGCCCATAACCCTCCACTCCTTTCCTATCCATATACCTATCCAATTTTACCTTAAATGACACAACTGATCTGGCCTCTACTACTTCTACAGGAAGCTCATTCCACACAGCTATCACTCTCTGAGTAAAGAAATACCCCCTCGTGTTTCCCTTAAACTTTTGCCCCCTAACTCTCAAATCATGTCCTCTCGTTTGAATCTCCCCTACTCTCAATGGAAACAGCCTATTCACGTCAACTCTATCTATCCCTCTCAACATTTTAAATACCTCGATCAAATCCCCCCTCAACCTTCTACGCTCCAATGAATAGAGACCTAACTTGTTCAACCTTTCTCTGTAACTTAAGTGCTGAAACCCTGGTAACATCCTAGTAAATCGTCTCTGCACTCTCTCTAATTTATTGATATCTTTCCTATAATTCGGTGACCAGAACTGTACACAATATTCCAAATTTGGCCTTACCAATGCCTTGTACAATTTTAACATTACATCCCAACTTCTGTACTCAATGCTCTGATTTATAAAGGCCAGCGTTCCAAAAGCCTTCTTCACCACCCTATCTACATGAGACTCCACCTTCAGGGAACTATGCACTGTTATTCCTAGATCTCTCTGTTCCACTGCATTCCTCAATGCCCTACCATTTACCCTGTATGTTCTATTTGGATTATTCCTGCCAAAATGTAGATGGCAGAGTATTGAAATGAAGAGAGAGCCAGGTGTTTACTGGTTCAAGTTCTGCAAAAACCAATATGCAATAGCTAGGAAAGCTAACAGAATTTGTTTGCAAGGAGAACTGGATACTAAAATAGTGAGGTTATGCTCCATTTCTATAAGACACTGATGAAATTATATTGTGAGTATTTGTCTCTTTTTTATCGAAGGATGTAAATGTATTGTAAGCAGGTACAAGATTGTAAGCTGGAAAAGGCTGGGTGTCTTATGAGGGAAGGTTGGGCTTGTATTTAGAATTTAGAAGAGTTGAGGGGTAACTTGGTCAACATATAAAATCTTAAGTTGTTTTGAAGGGGATGGATGTGGAGAAGATTGTAGACTATAGAACCAGGGGTCACAGTTCAAAAAGTAAGGGTTAGCTCATTTTAAATAATTAAGACAAATTCCTTTTTCTTGGAGATTCAATAGTCTTTGCAGCTCTCTTCCTCAAAAGGCAGTGGAACCAGAGACCTTGAATATTTTAAAGGCAGAGTTAGATGGATTCTTTATAAAGAGGGTGAGGGGGCTGGCGGTGGAGGTTGCCAGGGAACACCGGAATGCAGAGTTGTGATTACAGTCAGATCAGCCATGGCCTTAATGAATAATGGAGTATTGTGTATAGTTTTGGTTTTCTTGTATAAGACAGGATGTACTTGCCTCAGAGGGAGTGCGCTACGATTCATTAGACTAGTTCCAGGGATGACATGCTTTCCGTGTGAAAGGTGACTGAACAGACTGGATTTGTATTCTCACAGGTTCAGCTTGAGAGGAGTTCTTAAAACACAGTCAGAATTCTAAAGGGTTTGACAAATCAGGTACGAAGAGTTTGCTTCCTCTAACTGGAGTCTAGGACCAGGGGACAAAGTTACTAAACAGTGTAGTCCATTTAGGATAGTTGGTTAGTTTTTGCCTGTTACGCTGCTGATGTTTAGGGCACCAATGAAGATCCTCCATCTTCGATAGAGGACTCTTCATTTATGTTTCAATAACCATTTTTGACCACTCAAGGTTGATCGCCCTGAGCTGAACGCCTGAACCTGGAGGACCAGTAAACCACTCTTAGTCTGGTTTCTACTCTTTGACCTGTTTGGCATAGGTGACCAAAGGTTTCAAAGGTACATTTAATGTCAGAGAAATGTATACATTATACATCTAGAAATGCTTTTTCTTTGCAACCATCCACGGAAACAGAGGAGTGCCCCAAAGAATGAATGACGGTTAAACATTAGAACCCCAAAGTCCCCCCAGCTCCCCTCCCTCCCGCGAGTAAGTGCCAGCAAGCAAAAATTCCCCCCTCCCTCTACCAGCAAAAAAAAGCATCTGCACCCACTCAAGTGTGCAGCAAAGGCACAGACTTGCAGTACCTTAAAGACTACTTCACCCGGTATTGGACATCTGTCTCTGTCTCTCTTTTTCTCTCTCTGTCTCAGCGAGAGGGGAAACAGAACAAACAACTCACTGGTTTACGATGTTAAAAGTCCATTATGTTGTTTTTTCTGAGCTCTGTGCCCAAAGATCTCAGGTCTCTGGGCACACAGCCTTGGATCTCCTGACTCCCATGCCACACCGATCTCCTGCCAAGACACCGACCTTTGATCCCCTCATTTCCAGAGCCATGAAATTTCGGACCTCCGAAGGCAAGCTGAACTCTTAGACCACGCCTTTGTCATGCCAAATAATGGCTAGTCCTGAAACCCCAAGAGCGGGTCCCATTCCTGCAAAGAACGATGGCCAGCGTGTAACTCCAGGTCAGGGTCTTCAAAAGTACCTTGAAAGAGAAAAAATAGAGATACTAAAGATAGAAATAGAGCTGTTTCTGAAGTTGCAAGCAAAGGAGTCGCCGTTAGGTGCCATTGACTCTCTTAAGCTTCTCCTCTGAGGCCTTGATCCCCGCCAACATAGTTCTGTGGGCCATTGAGGCATATAAGCCTGCAAGCCCTATGGCAATGTGGTGGTCCTCTTGGAGAATTTAGGATAAAGATGAGGAAAAACGTCTTCATTCAGAGTGTGGTGAACCTTTGCCCAGAGAGTGGAGAAACTCATTCTCTTTAGTCAAAAGTTAGATTAGTGGGTTTATGGGCTCTTAGAGAAACGAAAGTTAAGGGCATACCACTGGAAAATGGGGCTGATGTAGAGATTCAGCCATTTTCATTGAGCAGTGGAGGAAGTCTCTAGAGAGGCTAAGTGGCCTAATTCTGCTCCTAATTGGAATATGTCCATGGCGGCAAGAGGATTATGTGCTCATGTGAGAGGAACGTAGTCAGTTGATGGTGTAACCCTCTTGTAGTGTGAATTGATACCAACCCTGCCAAACTGAGCTTATTAATCAACATAGTGCACAATGCTTAGCAGAGATGTGAACACTGACATTTAGCTTCCACCTTCTCTGTATAAGGTGCAGGCCTGGAAGTGGGATTCACTAACTCATTCTATTTGATGCTTGTTACTCTGATATTCTATATATAATAGCGTAATTATGTTTGGTTGCTATAGTCATGATATTAACAGCTGAGGAAGAATTTCATGCATGACTTCCATAGGCTAAGCACACATTATGAATTAAAACGGTGTGCTGTTTCTCCTCTCCAGACTTCAGAGCATTTTGACTCTATCACCACATTAGTGAATGCAGATTACCTGGATAGATTGTTCTTTCTTTTTGTAAGGACTTTAAAATCTGGATTCCAGGAGACTAGCCTCTCATGTCTTCACTGTTGAATCTGTTCAGCATCAGATTTGTGGGCCTTATATCAGTGTTTAGTTCCCAGTATAGATTGTTCTGAGCACAATGTTGATCATTACTGAATAGTATATTTACCTCTGTGGTATATGAAAGTGGTCTCATAATGCCAAAAGAAACAGTAGTGTCAGTGTATGAGAAATTAAAGATAGTGTGGCATTACCTTACATTGCATGACTCTGAACATTGTTTACCCTCTTCTGTTTTCAAAGCAGAGCAAGGTTTTTGTATCCTGGTACAAAGCAAGTACATCAAAACTAAATCTCCCTGAGTTATCATTTGATTCCAATATGAGCAAGAACTCGTATCCCAGTGTCCCTGTTGGTGAGCCATTATCCTCCACAGCTAAGTATGGTATCATTGCCATCATTATGTGTCATAGGACGTTGGCAATCATGGTCCTTGACCATTATTGTTCTTGGCAAATTTTACTTCAGAAGTGGTAGTGGGCAATGTCCATATAAGATAGATTACCCCAGCTATTATCAATACAATTCGGAGATTGCCTGTCGTCAATGGTCACATAACCAGGACTTGTGTTATGCACCAGCGGCTCATGAAACCTTCCGCCATTTGCTCCCATGGCTTCATGCGGCTAGGCAGGTTCTACAGCATGCCCAAGGGTGACCTGCAGGCTAGCACCTAGCACCTTACACCTCCTGTGTTAGAGACATATCTCCATCCTGCCACTGCATCGCAACCGGATCCTCTAATATGCAGCATGTGCACTTTCGTACTCCTCACATCCTCTCTCCCTTGTTCAGTATCGGACTCTTGCCGTTTGCCTTATTCAGCAATTTTCTAGTGAGTCTGATTGGGCCATGTTTACTGAGCAGATATAGCACCTTCCTTTCAAAGTGAAAGAGTGCATGTTCAGAATAATAATGGTTGGAAGTGATTAGTAATGAGTATCAACAACTTAAACAATGTCAAGTAAATGCTTAATATCTGAGGAAAATGGCCCAAATAAAGACAAAGCACTACCTTCTGCTACCCTCAACCACCTTCTACCCCCCAACCTCTCCCCAGGTCATCAGAGCAGTTAATCTACCTTCTGCTTAACACGAGACTATAGATCAAGGGTTCCCAACCTGGGGACCATGGACTCCTTGTACGAGTCCGTAGCACGATAAAGATTAGGAACCTCTGCAGCAGATGGAGCAAAAAATAAAACAAGCTGCTGGAGAAACTGGAGTTGGGTCTCAACCTATAATGTAAAACTATAATGTAATATTTATCTCAGTAGATGCTGCTTGACCTGCTCACTTCCTCATGCAGTTGCATTTTGTTGCTCCTGCAGAGGAGCAGGAGTCCACTGATCCACAGAAAGTTGTTGGCATCCTTCTATTTGCACACAGTTTCTTTAGGCTTCTGTTCCTATTTATTGCCACTGATTGCGGATGAGCTTGTAATCATTCCCCCTCTCCTCTGGTCTGTTAATTCCTTTCTCAATACAGTTGTTGGTTGTCAATATCTTTTTATCCACTGACTTCATTTTCTTTCTTAGGCAATCCTCTACCTAGCTATTACCTCGTGAGGTTATATTCCACTAATTACATTTCCAAAAAAAAAGCACTTCATAACTGTCATGAAAAATGAAATCTTTGACGTGTGAAGTTTAATTTGTAAGATGTACAGTGAATGGCAGCTTCTATGTTGTGATCATTGTAAGCAGCATAGCCAAATGGCAGAAAGTGTGGTATTTATCATTAATGCTTTTATGAAGATTCCTTGTGTTCATACATGGATGTGGTACACCTGGTGGTCATCTTCTTACATTATGCCCCTCCCATTTAGGGCAGCATTGAAGGTCCTCCATCTCTGGCAGCATTTATTGGAGTATAAAAGTATAAATTTACCAAAACTATGAAGTCAGTTTTGAAACTTGCTATTTGATATGCATGTGTTGGAGAATGAAATCCTAAAAATGTAGAAGACAATAGTATGTTAATGAGAGGTAGCTAAAGAGCTAAAGAAATGTAGATTAGAACATGATTAAGTCAATTGATAGAAACAATAGGGACATGATGTACGTGAGGTACGTGTAATACGCAACTATAGATTGATTACATATGCTAATACAACTGGACCAGGAGATTGCTATAAAAAATGCTGTGTCCGGGGATCGGTGGGCAATCAGCGACTACCTCAATGACTGTCTCAGCTTTGATTTGCAAATTAAAGTTTAACCCTTCTTGAAGAATCTTCTGCGTCTCTTGGTCATTTGTGAGGCACGAAAAACCACGACAAAATTGGCGACCGTGACAGGACTGGAAAGAGACCCGCGGAAAGGAAACGGCAGATTGGGGATGCTTCCCGGTCCTCTAGGGACCCCCACAAGGCTAACAGAATTAAGGGTGCACCCAAACAAAAGGTAAGCGCTTTTTGCGACAATTTGGACTAAGAATTCTGTTGGCTTTGGGGAGGTCTGGTCTTGGAGTCTCAGAAGTGTGGAACCACTGCCGAAGGGTCTCTCCGGTCCAAAGAATCTGGCAGAATTGGGGGTTAACAGAGGAGGCTCAGAGGATTGATCAAGAACACTGCAGTGAGGGTAAGTACAAATAAGTTAATAAGAAGTTAAGTTAAGAAAAATTCCACGTGGTGTTGGTAAATCCCTGTGGGTACCGCTTCATATGAAACGAAGGGCTGAACGGGCAGGGAAAGGAAAATAGACTAGGCGTAGAATTAGAGTAAGTTTAGTTAAGAAAAAGTCCACATGGTGTTATAGGAAGAAAAAGTCCACGTGGTGTTAGACTAGGACTAGGTGTAGAATTAGAGTAAATAATATTATCCAGTAAACAAACTGTGAATCTCTGAAATACCTTAAAAAGAGAGAATAACATGACAGGTAAAGGAACAGCAGTAGAGATTCTGAGCAAAAAATTCCCGTTAATTAAAAATGAGATCACAAAAACTTCAGAAAAATGGGAAAAAAGAACCTGGTCACAAAGTGGCCAAGAGAAGGAACGTTTGATGTAAGTTTGTGCGAAGAAATGGAGGGACTAATTAAAAATTACAAACCAAAAGATAAATCTAAGAAAAGAGGGCAAAAAAGAGAATGAGAAATGGAAGTGCTAAAACTCTTCAGAACAGAGAGGGAAAGGTTGAGGAGGACAGGTAGAATATTGATTACAAGCGAGGAAAACACTAAGGTGCTGGAGAAACAGCCTGTTAGAGAGAGAGAAGGGTACGGTGAGAAGCTGGCTTTGGCTCCGTACCCGGATGCGAAAGAAACAGAAAAGCCCCCTCCCTATAATGAGGAAGGAACCCCTAAGCAATGCCCCCTGCTGACGGGAACAGTAAACATGCAGGGAGAAGTACAGGTTTGGGATAATGAGGAGGAAAAAAAACAATATGAGAAGGAAAAAGCGGCGATATGGAAGGAGATACAGGCAGAAAGGATAAAGATAGAACAGGTACAGAGAGAAATGGGAGAAGAGATTGAACAGATGAAATACTTGAGAGAGGAAAAGGAGTATGAGGAGTATCGGTTATACCATAGAAATAAACAGACTAGAAAAGAAAGTGGCTCATTGGAGGAGCAAGAGTTAAGTGGAAAGAGAGAGGATACGAGAATTTGTGGGGAAAAGGTAGGAGGCAGAAGCCTAGAAGAGCAGAAGGAGGCGGTAGGGGAGCGACTTGCAGAAGTAGAGAGAGAGAGCTAGATAAGTTACTGAAAGGGGATTGCCAGGAGAGATGCGAAAAATACTTTAGGGGCAAACCAAGTATTGAATCAAGACAGAAAGGAAGGACTCCACAGGGAGACTGAGGGAAGAGCAGGACCCGGAGACATTTGTGTGGGAGGCAGTAAAGACATACCCTGAGGCAGATGGGGAGTCAGGTGGGGAGGAGAGCCAGGGCAGGTGGGAAGAAGGAGGAAGAATGATGCCGTTGTTAGTAAAAGGATTAGGACAAATGCAGTATATCCCTTGGGGATCCCAGGACCTAGAAGGGCTGAAAAACACTCTGCCCAATTTACATGAAGGAGCAGGGAAATGGATTAGAGCCTTTGAAGAAGAAACAGCGGGACGATTATTGGTTATGGGAGATTTGAAGGCACTGTTGAAAAGGTTGATGGGAACCTCCAAATTTAACGAACTAATGGAAATGGCTGGCATAGTAAACTCGAACGACCCAAGAACTGATGGAGATGGGTTTGACAGAGTGAGGCAGAGGGTATGGCAGGCCCTCAGAAAGCTTTATCCACCCAAAGTGGACCCCAAAGCCTTAAAAGGGGATCCACTGAGAGACACTGAAAACCCAGCAGCCTACGTAGAAAACCAGTTGAAAAGGTGGAGACTGGAGACTGAGCAAGAGGTGGAGAATAGCTTATTTATGACCTCACTGTTCCGACATAGCATTTCGGGTGCAATGCCTCCACAAGAATTTAGCGACCATGTAGTCCATGCGGTTGAAAAATACCGGAAAGACAAACGAAGGTTGGCTGAGCAGCAGCAAGAGGTGCAAAGAAAGTTAATACAAATGCAGCTCGAAGAACTCAAAAAGAAGGAAAAAGAGAAAGACAAAAAGATGCTGCCAGCAACCACCGGTTCGAGTACAGCCATCGAACTGGACAAAGCACTGCTTATTGGAGTGTCCGATCATACTGTAAGACAAGGGCTGGAAAACCCCATGCCAATAATTGTCTTTGAGGGAGCATTCCCACAAATGCCCTATCAGGGACAGACTAAATTCAAACAGCCCAGACAGGACTGGAAGTCCCAAGGAGGAGGACAGAGGAGCTATGGGCAAAGGGGACCAGTGAGGAAACAGTGGGAAAGAGAGGTAGAGAGATTGTGCTGGGAGTGTAATCAGCCAGGTCACATGAAAAGAGATTGTCCGTTTGTACTATGACCTGTCACACACCAGCAGGAACCGATAAGAAGGGAAATAAAGTTTAGCCAAGGACCAGCCCCCACAGGCCCAAGCGGACCTGTGAACCCCTATGCGAGGTATTAGGGGTGCCCCGAGAACTTGAGTGGGAAGGGACATTACCCAATGATAACAAGGGAGGCAGACGAGGAACCCATTGTTCAGGTTATGTTAGAAGGGCAACTGACACCAATGATGATAGATACTGGAGCCACGTACACTTGTGTACAGCCACAGTATGCCCTTCACCTTCCCATGTCAGGAAAGTTTATTAAGACGGTAGGGTTCTCGGGGAAAACACAGTTGACACAGTGCACGGCTCCAGTGCAGTTGAGAATGGGAAATAAAGAAATTGTTTTGCCGGTGCTAGTATTTAAAGGAACTCCGATTAATTTGTTAGGCAGAGATGCCTTACTGAAACTGGAATTAAAATTAGAATGCACCAGAAATGGGCTGCGTATGGAAAGAGCAGGGGCTCAATTGATAGTGCAAGTAGACAAGAAGGCTAATGTCTTTTGGATAGGAGACATCGCAGTTCAGATTCAGGAAACCTGGGAAAAATGGAAAAAGGGCGTGCAGGCTATATTACCCAGGGCTGTAATGCCCAAATCTGAGCTACATTGTACAGTGATTTTTGACGAGACTCAGAACAGGGAGTTAGAGGAGAAATGGCACCTGGAAGCATGTACCCAGCAGCACCTGGAAGGGGAGGCTGTGATAATTGGAAAGCAAGGGGCAGCTTTACAAGTTAAGTGGAACACCTTTTTAGAAAAATGGTACAGGATACCGGAGGCTGCGCCCCACGTAACGTTGTTGGTAAACAAGGGATATCAGTCTAAAGACTTAGGACCTTTAGTTAAGAGTGCTGAAACCGTAACAGTGTGGTGGAAAATCACGCCAGAAAATCCACCCTCTTCTGTGGAGATCAGAAGACAACAATTGTATTAAAATAATGATAAGTGTAGATATGGTAGGGACAGTGAGAGAGGTCGAAATAACTCCCCAACCACACCTGCCCTTGCTGGGAAAGGAAAGAGGTTAGCAGAAAGATAAAAGGTTAGATGAGTTGCCGTCTATTCTGTGGTCACAGCATGACACGGACGTAGGGAAAATAAAAACAGCTAGTCCGGTGGAAATAAGGCTGAAAAGGGGAGCAATTCCACCCAGGAAACCACAATACCCACTAAGACCATAAGCAGAAGAGGGAATAGCATCAACAGTGCAGGGGTTGCTTGAAATAGGAGTGCTTGAAAGAACAAACAGTCCATGCAATACCCCGTTGCTGCCGGTCTTAAAAGCAGATAACTCTAAGTGGAGATTGGTGCATGATTTGCGAGCGGTAAATGATGTGGTAGAGGACTGGCCAGCGGTAGTCCCCAACCCACACATGCTTTTGACTAATGTTCCACCAGAAGCAAGTTACTTTTCAGTGATTGATTTGTGTTCGGCTTTCTTCAGCATTCCTCTAGCCGATCAGTGTCAGTATTTGTTTGCATTTACTTACAGAGGTGCTCAGTATACCTATACCAGAATGCCGCAAGGATTTAAACATTCACCACACATTTTTAATCGGGTATTGAAGGCAGACCTAGAGGGCATGCCATTGGAAAGTACATTGTTACAGTATGTGGATGACCTGTTGATTTGCTCCCACAGCGAGGAACAGTGTAAGCAGGACACTATAACTCTGTTAGAGAAATTAGCACGCGGAGGACATAAAGTATCCAAAAAGAAGCTGCAATTTTGCACGCAGCAAGTGGAGTACTTAGGCAGGGTAATATCCAAGGGAGTGAAGGCGATAGCACCAGATCAGATTGAGGCAATGACTAAGGCACCAAAACCCCAGACTGTAGGGCAGATGATGACGTTTTTGGGAATGGCAGGGTACAGCTCAGATTGGATAGGAGAATATGCTGAGATTGTGGCACCTTTGAGAAAGATAATGAAAGAAGCAGGACATACAAATTTGAAGAACGGCTTACAGTGGAATGGAGAGGCAGAGATAGCTTTCAATACTATTAAGCAGGAATTGCAGTCAGCACCAGCTGACTACGAGAAGGTTTTTCATTTGTATGTATCCAACCGACAGGAGGGTTATGTCACAGCGGTTCTAACACAGGAGACAGGCACAGGAAAAGCAAAGCAGCCGATAGCATACTACAGTACGAGACTAGATGAGGTGGCTCGGGTACCCACCCTGTTATCAGGGATTGGCGGCGCTGTACTATGCATATGAAAAGGCATCATCGGTAACCCTGGGCTATCCTATGACTCTGTACACACACCACAAAGTAGCAGAATTGCTGGAAAGAGGGAAATTTGTGCTGACGCCAGCCAGGATAGCAGCGTATCAGATGCTATTGACATTTCCTGACATAACTATACAGAGATGCACTATCAGTAATATAGCCGATTTTGTCCCTTTAGACTATGAAGGAGAACCCCATGATTGTGTAGGGAAGACGATGGCATTTGCCAAATTGAGAGCAGATTTACGGTCAGAACCACTAGAGGATATAGATAAAAAGGTTCTGTTCGTAGATGGCTCTTGTTATAGGGATTATGATGGAAATCACGCAGGATTCTCAGTGGTGCAGCAGGATCAGTCGAGCTATAAGATTATTAGGATGGAGTCCTGCCCCCAACCGTGTTCCGCCCAACCAGTGGAAATCAAAGCCTTGACAGCTGCATGTGAAATGATGGAAGGTGAGAAAGTAGATATCTATACTGATTCGGCATATGCTCATGGAGTATGCCATTTGTTCGGGGCAGTGTGGAAGCAGAGAGGTTTTAAAAAAGGTAATGGAGATCCCATGCAACATTGTCAGCAAATTCTAGACTTAATAAAAGCCATAATGAAACCTAAAGCATTGGCTATAGTAAAATGCCAGGCACACAAAAAGGGAAATGATGTAATAACAAAGGGAAATCAAGCTGCGGACGAGGCAGCCAGAAAAGCGTCTGGGTGTACATCAGCTGTCATTGCCCTCCAGGTAAGCCTAGCTCCAGAACCTGTGATAGAGGACCTAATTGAAATACAAGGTAAGGCAACTTTGGCAGAACAGACAATGTGGAGAAAAAGGGGGGCCAAGCAGAACCTGGAAGGCTTGTGGAGCACGGAAGATGGTTTGTTGGTAGCACCCACCCCTCTACTGACGATTCTGATTTCAGAAGATAGATAGATAGATAGATACTTTATTCATCCCCATGGGGAAATTCAACATTTTTTCCAATGTCCCATACACTTGTTGTAGCAAAACTAATTACATATAATACTTAACTCAGTAAAAATATGATATGCATCTAAATCACTCTCTCCAAAAGCATTAATAATAGCTTTTAAAAAGTTCTTAAGTAGTTTACTTAAATACATTAAATACAATCAACCCCGGCACTTTAACATATCTTACTCCTGGCGGTTGAATTGTAAAGCCTAATGGCATTGGGGAGTATTGACCTCTTCATCCTGTCTGAGGAGCATTGCATCGATAGCAGCCTGTCGCTGAAACTGCTTCTCTGTCTCTGGATGGCGCTATGTAGAGGATGTTCAGAGTTATCCATAATTGACCATAGCCTACTCAGCGCCCATCGCTCAGCTACCGATGTTATACTCTCCAGTACTTTGCCCACGACGGAGCCCACCTTCCTTACCAGCTTATTAAGACGTGAGGCGTCCCTCTTCTTAATGCTTCCTCCCCAACACGCCACCACAAAGAAGAGGGCGCTCTCCACAACTGACCTATAGAACATCTTCAGCATCTCACTGCAGACATTGAATGACGCCAACCTTCTAAGGAAGTACAGTTGACTCTGTGCCTTCCTGCACAAGGCATCTGTGTTGGCAGTCCAGTCTAGCTTCTCGTCTAACTGTACTCCCAGATACTTGTAGGTCTTAACCTGCTCCACACATTCTCCATTAATGATCACTGGCTCCATATGAGGCCTAGATCTCCTAAAGTCCACCACCATCTCCTTGGTCTTGGTGATATTGAGACGCAGGTAGTTTGAGTTGCACCATATCACAAAGTCCTGTATCAGTTTCCTATACTCCTCCTCCTGTCCATTCCTGACACACCCCACTATGGCCGTGTCATCAGCGAACTTCTGCACATGGCAGGACTCCGAGTTATATTGGAAGTCTGATGTGTACAGGGTGAACAGGACCGGAGAGAGCACGGTCCCCTGCGGCGCTCCTGTGCTGCTGACCACCGTGTCAGACCTACAGTCTCCCAACCGCACATACTGAGGTCTATCTGTCAAGTAGTCCACTATCCAATCCACCATGTGAGAGTCTACTCCCATCTCCGTTAGTTTGTGCCTTAAGATCTTGGGCTGGATGGTGTTAAAGGCACTAGAGAAGTCCAGGAATGTAATCCTCACAGCACCACTGACCCCATCTAGGTGAGAGAGGGATTTGTGCAGCAAATACGTGATAGCATCCTCCACTCCCACCTTCTCCTTATACGCAAACTGAAGAGGATCCCGGGCGTGCCTGGTTTGTGGCCTCAGATTCTGTATTATCAGCCGCTCCATGGTCTTCATCACGTGCGACGTCAAGGCAACAGGTCTGAAGTCATTCAACTCCTTTGGTTGTGGCGTGAACCACATGAAGCGCATGAGATGGACCATTGTGCAAGAGGGGAAGTGATAAGGAAAATAAAGAAGGATGGTTTTTGGTCACCTTATTTACAGGCTTCAGTGGACTTTGTCTTGTCACAGTGCGAGGTATGCGTACAAAATAATGTTCGGAAGGGAATTACAACCCCAATAGGTCACATTCCTGTACCTGAAGGACCATTTAAACATCTAGTGATCGATTAAGTAGACATGATAAAGACAGTGAGAGGGAAAAGATACATGCTGGTAGTAATTGATAGATTTAGCAGATGGGTGGAGGCGGTACCTTCAAGAGATCAAGGGGCAAAGACAGTGGTAAAATTCCTGACAAATGAAGTGATCCCAAGGTTTGGAATACCTACAGAAGTTAGCTCAGACAATGGTTCAGCTTTTATCCAGAAAGTGGTCAAACTGGTACTACAGGCGCTGAGGATAAAGCAAAGATTTGGATGTGTATACCACCCTCAGTCACAGGGCATGGTAGAGAGAATTAATGGAACCCTGAAAGCCAAACTAAACAAAATTTGTGCAGGCACTAGACTTAATTGGGTCGATGCTTTACCGTTAGCACTGATGAGTTGCCGCATGCAAACTAATCGAATAACATGCCTGACACCGCATGAGATGCTCACTGGGAGGCCCATGCCAGTGCCCCAGTGGAGAGGGCCGTATAAGGGACCTAGTTTGGAACAATTGGAAATAGAATTGAAACAATACATGCAGCAGCTAACTATGATACATAGGTCTATTTATGCTCAGGAAAAACAGAAAGAGCCGGAGACCGTACAAGGGGAAGGCCGGATTAAACCAGGAGACCAGGTTTACCTGCGAGTTTTTCAGAGAAAGTGGAACTAGCCAAGAAGGAAGGGACCCTTTACAGTGACCAAGGCATCATCCACCGCATTTCAGGTAGAAGGACGCTCCACCTGGTACCACCTGAACCATTGCACGAGGGCAGTCCTGCAAGGGCAATCAGGTGAGGTGTCCGAGGTAAGTGATGCAGAAGAGCAGTTAGCAGGAGAGACAGGAGGAACAAGAAGCTGACACTGCACCGCAGGAGTTTGATCAATTAGTAAGGGAAATTTTTGATTCTGAGGACAGGCCTCAAGACCCTCAGGATGTGGTGGTGGATAGTAGGGCTTCTTCAGATAATGGGGATGAGCTGGAAACGACCAGTTGTGGCCCCCGGGAACAAAGCACCCACATACTCCAGTGCAGACTTGGAAACCATTAGTGTGGCAGATATGGAATGGGACTGGTAACCTGCAGAAAAGAAGTAAGAGGAGCACAACACTTACCTCCTCGCCATGGTTAAAGGCACGTACTAATCAGTGGTATCAATGGACAACTTACACGGCAGGAATGATGAAGAGACAAAATTGTTATCTGTGCTCAAGGGAAAGCCCCACTCAGCATGTAGTTCCCATGCCTTATAACTCCTCCACCTGCACGCGGTGGCGAAGAGAGCACAGGGAACAATGCGAACGACAGTGTCCAGGTCCGGGTAGGGCTTGTTTCATGAGGATTTGCGTTAAAGCAGATTCCTGCTATCAAAACTGTATGAACAATGCACCAATGTGCCCATATGGGTGTATGCTATATCAAGCGTCCTCGCAGTTTGATCAAAACAAGCTTGCCTATCACTGTAATTATAGCAGACCCTGGGCTATAAATAAAAGAAGCCAGACACCTACACTGTAACAGCCTATAATGCAGGACCATCTGAATTATGAATGTTTCATGTGGGTGGGCACTCACCCGGTTGGCCATTTCCGAGGCAACTGCACTCAGACATGGGATGTAACCCTAGGTAAAAGACACTTGACGGGTTCCCCTCCTCCTGAGGGTGCAATGGACTCTCAGACTATCCCATTACTATCGATGCAATGCTCCTCAGACAGGATGAAGAGGTCAATACTCCCCAATGCCATTAGGCTTTACAATTCTACCGCCAGGACTTAAGAACTTTTTAAAAGCTATTATTAATGCTTTTTGAGATGGTGATTTAGATGCATATCATATTTTTTTACTGAGTTAAGTATTGTATGTAATTAGTTTTGCTACAACAAGTGTATGGGACATTGGAAAAAAAGTTGAATTTCCCCATGGGGATGAATAAAGTATCTATCTATCATTAGCAGACACTTGGTGGCTGTGTGGACAGGAAGGAGGTCTGAGATCTACGCTCCCCCTCAGGTGGGCAGGAACATGTACGCGTGTCATGCTGCTTCAGGAAGTTATAATGTCCCCTGAAGTACAGTCCAATGCTAACTTCCCTGAGCAGCAGACTCTGCTACGGCAGAAGAGAAAATATGACCCGGATCCGACAATCCGGATTGACAGTATAGGGCAGCCGAGAGGTATACCTAACGAATTCAAGGCATGAAATGAGATTGCTGCAGGCTGGGAAGCTATCATACCTGTGATAGGGGTAAGCAAAAATGTTGAATGGATTAAACTGTATATACTACAATCAACAGAGGTTCATCAACTACACCGATGATGCACTGGAGGCCTTAGGGTAACAGCTAGATGCAACAATGCTGCACTTTCATACCGAACAATACTAGCCCAGAAGGGTCTTTCACCAGAGCAATGAATAAATTAAAGAATCTGCAGACAGAGGTCAAACAGAACGCAGGGTTCGGACAACAGTTCTTTGATTGGTTAGAAAGTAGACTCGGAGGATGGGGAGCATGGCTGACTAAAATAGCAATAACTGTCAGTATTATATTGTTGAGCTGTGCGTTTGTGCTGTGCTGTTTTGTTCCTTGTCTCAAATCTCTTGTAGTGCGTGCTGCAACCAAACAATTTCCAATGCTCGTGGCAATTACTGAAGCAAGCTTAGTGGAGAAGGAAACACCGAAAATGTATCGCTACAGCCTACAACACCTGCAGGATGAACAGGAGCAAAACGACATTGTTGGAGTAGATTGTAAGGGCTGCTGAGTCTTTTTCCCTGTCTCAGATACAGAGGGACAGGTTTTTGGCTCAGCGGCCCAGGGTAACAGGGTGAGAATACTTTGAGGTCTTGGCGCAGAAAATTATAGTTTAACCCGAGATTTGGGAATAAGTGCTTGAGTTTATTTGGGCTTTTATGCGCGGACTCTTGGTCTTCTTTCTCTGTAAGGGGGGATATATTGGAGTATAAAAGTATAAATTTACCAAAACTATGAAGTCAGTTTTGAAACTTGCTATTTGATATGCATGTGTAGGAGAATGAAATCCTAAAAATGTAGAAGACAATAGTATGTTAATGAGAGGTAGCTAAAGAGCTAAAGAAATGTAGATTAGAACATGATTAAGTCAATTGATAGAAACAATAGGGACATGATGTACGTGAGGTACGTGTAATACGCAAGTATAGGTCGATTACATATGCTAATGCAACTGGACCAGAAGATTGCTATAAAAAATGCTGTGTCTGGGGATCGGTGGGCAATCAGCGACTAGCTCAATGACTGTCTCAGCTTTGATTTGCAAATTAAAGTTTAACCCTTCTTGAAGAATCTTCTGCGTCTCTTGGTCATTTGTGAGGCACGATAGACCACAACACGTTCAGGGCTTCCTTCCCCATGTAGCTTCCTTGATTTTTCACTACTGTCAGTCACACAAGTCCTGAGTGGAGATTCAGGAATACTGTCACATTAGAATATGTAAAAGAATTCTTCATTGCTGTTTCTAGAACAGTTTTGCTTTGCCAGCCAGGATTGTTAGCCCTGAGCTGAACCCCTGCCTCCAAACCCAACAACAAGTTTGTGCTCCTCTTGGAGCTGTACACGTGGTGGTCTGGATGTAATTATTGACAATAAATTATTGGAAATTTTATGGCTTTATCATCAAAATTTTGAAGAAAATAAGTTCTTAACAGATTCAAAGATGGCAATTATTAAAAATGATTTTAATGATTAAATAAGCAATAGAGCAGGGGTTCCCAACCTGGGATCCATGGACCCCTTTGCTTAATGGTATTGATCCATGGAGTAAAAAAGGTTGGGAGCCAGTGTAATAAGAGGGATTACTGAAACTTAGATTTTATTTTTAAATTCAATTTGAAATCATTCAAATTCTATTGAGGTAATGGGTTTGATATGAATGTGTAATCTTAGAAGACATTTCTGATAGAGCTGTTCAAACTGCACTTGATGTTGTATTGTCTGCATGTCTTCTGCAATAATTGGTTGACAAGTGTTATGGTTTCTCAAAGAAATTATGTACAGTATTTATGTGAATATAGCTTGCGTGTGGATTGTGAACTGCGTGTGTGAACGCCATGTGCTAGCTGATTGAATTATTGTTAGCTAATTATTTCAAGTCTGATTCAAGTGTATCTGGATAATTGTTGGTGTCAGCTGAGAGCTATGTTACAATTTTGTGTAAAAGATGGAAGGGAACATCCAGTTTTGTGTTGATTGACAGAGGGCTGAGTAAGCTTAGCCTGATGCCTCAGAAACCTGTCGTGACCAGTTCTAGCCAGTTCTGTGCTCTGACTCATTGTGAATGTCAAACTGAAGCAGTGAACAAAAGATTCTTTTATGCCCAAATTGGGTTAAAAGTATAATTTGTAGGCAACTGAGATTTGTGTTTTCTGTTACTGCACTGAATTATGTCAGAAGCTATCTAAATACATAGGTGAAAACAGAGCATGAACTTTACTAGGATAAAATTTCTCTATAATTAGCTGAAAGGCGGCAACACAGTGTATTCTTAGGGAAAAACAGAAATCATTGTTTCTAAATCAATACTTGTTTAGTTATGTGGTTATTTTATCTTGGGATTCTTTACAAATTAGTCTTTGTTAACTCCATTTAAGGTTGTTCTGACATTACGATTAATGTATGTGAGAGAAAAGGGCGATTTCTCCAGAAATATAAAATTCTGCAGATGCTGGAAATCTGCAGTAACAATGGTTTTTAGGAAGAACATTTTGTCTCCTTTGATTTTGTCTTTCTTGGGTCCTAACTAGATTATTTGTAACATATTTCTGGCAGTGAGTGCACTGAATATTATGAAAAGTGAGGCATCCTTTATACATGTAAAAAAAAATAAATGTTGGTTCTGATCTTAGGCCAATAATGGACCCAATGCATTGTGTTGGATCTTGCACTTAAAAATTGATTGTCCTGCATGAAGTATCCAAAAATCAGGGACTATCTGTGACTTACAAGGTAAGGATTTTTTTTTTCACATCTACTTTCCTGAAGGTGAAGCTGAAAAGAATGACAAGCCTACATATTAAAACCTCTCCAGGTTATTGCCTCTTTTCAGGCTCCCACTTCCACAATTATCACCACTCCCAAATTCTAATTCTTGACTCTAGTAATTATAAGGCAAGTCATCTCAGTATTTCTTTGTTGCAGGAGTAGGGAAGAATTAAACTATATTGCTTTAACTAGATGGTTTGATAAAAACTGATTAAAAACTCAAGTTTTGGTTTATTATCATTCAGCCGTGTATGTTTATACTGCCAAATTAAACCATGTTCCTCTGAACCAAGGTCCATGATACAGTACATATAACAGATATGCAACACATAAAGTAATATCAGAAATAAATTAAATAATAATAACTTACATTTCAGTAGATTGATATTTAGCATAAAGAGTACTTATGAGAAGTCTAAAAAGTGAAATGCTTCTGGCACTTCGAAAGTGTTGAGACCAGGACGTTCAGCAGTCTAATCCCTAGGGGAAGAAGTTTTTTCCCATCTTAACAGTCCTTGTCTTAATGCTCTTGTACCTCCTGCCTGATGGTAGGGGGGGGGGGGTCAAAGAGATTGTTAGATGGATGGGATGGATCCTTGACAATGCTAAGGGTCCATTGCTTGCAAAACTCCTAATAAATATCTCGGATTGGTGGAAGACAGACCTACGCATTATGATCGTTTCAGCAGTCCTCGCAATCCTTTGTGTGGTCCTGCAGTCAGATGTGTTACTATTCCTGTTCCAGACAATGATGCAGCTGGGCTGGTCAGGGTGCTTTATGTGCACTCCCAGAAACTTGGTGTCCTTCACTCTCTCTCTGGAGGAGCTGCTCATGTGCAGTGGGGTGTGGTTAGTCCGCATCTTCCTAAAATTCACAATCATCTCTTTAGTCTTGTCAGAATCAGAATCAGGTTTATTATCACCGGCATGTGACATGAAATTTGCTCACTTAGCAGCAGCAGTTCAATGCAATACATAATATAGAAGAAAAATAATAATAAATAACTAAATCAATTACAGTATACCTATATTGAATAGATTAAAAATTGTGCAAAAACAGAAATACTATATATTTAAAAAGTGAGGTAGTGTCCAAGGGTTCAATGTCCACTCTGGAATCTGATGGCAGAGGGGAGGAAGCTGTTCCTGAATCGCTGAGTGTGTGCCTTTAGGCTTCTGTACCTCCTACCTGATGGTAACAGTGAGAAGAGGGCTTGCCCTGGGTGCTGGAGGTCCTTAATAATGGACACTGCCTTTCTGAGACACCACTCCTTGAAGATGTACTGGGTACTTTGGAGGCTAGTACCCAAGATGGAGCTGAATAAATTTACAACCCTCTGCAGCTTCTTTCGGTCCTGTTCAGTAGCGCCCCCCCCCCCTTACCAGACAGTGATGCAGCCTGTCAGAATGTCTCCATGGTTGATTTATAGAAGTTTTTGAGTGTATTTGTTGACATGCCAAATCTCTTCAAGCTCCCAATACAGTATAGCCGCTATCTTGCCGCCTTTATAACTGCATTGATATGTTGGGACCAGGTTAGATCCTTGGAGATCTTGACACCGGAAGTCCATAATCAGCTCTTTCGTTGTACTGGCATTGAGACTCAAGTTGTTGTGCCCACACCATTCTATAAGCTGCTCTACCTCCACTCTGTACATCGTCTTGTCATCATGGCTGATGAGGCCAGTCACTGTTGTGTCCTCAGTGAAGTTGATGATTCGATTTGAACTGGATCTAACAGTACGGTCATGCATCTGCAGCGTGGACAGCAGTGAGCTGAGCACGTAATCCTGGGGCGTGTCGGTGCTCAGCACGATAGAGCGAGAGTTGATGCTGCTAACATGGACAGGCTGTGGTCATTCTGTCAAGACTTCCAAGATTCAGTTACAGAGAGAGGTGTTGAGACTCAACGAGGGCAGATTACCGACCAGTTTCTGAGTGATGATCGTACGAAACACTGAGCTGATATCGATAAACAGCATCCTGGTATATGAGGCACCATTTTCCAGGTGGGACAGGATGGAGTGGAGATTAGAGTCTAAGGCATTGTCAGTTGACCTTTTTTTTTTAATGATAAGCAAACTGGAAAGGTTTCAGTGCAGCAGAAAGATGGCATATAATTTTGGTCGCAAAGAAGCAGGAGGAATATTCACACACCCATGGCAGCACAGTGCAGAATCAAAATGCTAAATCCTAGTGGCAATGGCTGTGAGAAAAGCCAGGAAAGGAGCTGGCTGCTAGGTGACCATATGGACATAGGAAGAATTGTCAAGGATGTGAGAAAGAAAAACACGGACCAAAGCAGTTTTCATTGAAATCCACGGTACAGGTTAAAACATGAAAGAAATAACTGTTGGAGGTAGATTAAAAAATTCTCCTTTACTAAGAAGCAAAGTAAAGGAGATGAGTGTGTTGGTGTACATTTCTGGATGGAGAAGAGCTAAGTTGTGCTAAAATTATTTTGGGATCCCTTGGGATGGATAAAATGAATTTGCTATGACATTCCTCCTCTGTTTATACCATTATGATGTATTGAAAGAAATTCGTGATTGTATTATCCATTCTTTAAAAAAAATGTACATATACTTGTGAGTTGCAGACATAATATTGGTATAGTAATACCCATTGGGTGTGTGAGAAGTAGAAAAATAGTGATGTCAGTCAGTTTGGCACAAATACTGCCATTTTGGATTTAATGCACTCTCTCTTAATATTTTCTCCTGAGTGCACTCTTAAGTAGAAAGACAGAAACTCTCCATACCACCGCTATTTAAAGAGATTATCGAAATACTTGTATGTCTCTGTATATTACCTTGACATTCATTTTCTTGCAGGAATTTAGAGGAAACTAAAAAATGGAATTTCTGAAAATCTATACATTAACAAAGACTAACAAACAACCAATGTGAAAAAGAAGACAGATCATGCAAATAAATAAATAATACTGTGAATATTAGTTTCAGAGACTTTGAAAGTGGGTCGGCAGGTCGATGAGTCAGTTGAGGTGAGTGAAGTTATCCGCAGTGGTTCAGGAGCTTTGATGGTTGTAGGGTAATAACTGTTCCTGAACCTGGTTGAGTGGAACCTAAGGCTGCTGTATTTCCTGCCCAATGATAGCATCGAGAAGAGAGCATGGCTTAGATGATAGGTGTCCTTGATGGTGGGTGGTCCTTGTAAATGTGCTCAATAGTGGGAAAGGCTTTGCCTGTGATAGACTGGGCTGTATCCATCACTTCCTGTAGACCTTTCCATCCTGAGGCATTAGTGCTTACATACCAGGCTGTGATACAACTGTGATATAAGGATGACACAGATGATTTGATTATTCAGGTATTTGAAAATGAATAGAAAGTGTAAATGTTGCTGAAATCTGTGGAAAGTAATATTACAGGTGGAAGATCATAAGATATAGGAACCAAATTAGGCCATTCAGCCCATTGAGTCTGCTCAATCATGACTGATTTTTATTCAACCCTATTGTCCTGCCTTCTTCTTGTTACTCACAACCCCTTTACCAATAAAGAATCTATTAATTTCAACATTAAATCTACCTTATGACTTGGCAATGTTCCACAGATTCACCAGACCCTGGAGGGAAAACCCCTCATCCCAGTTTTAAAGAGATGCCCTTTTATTCTGAGTGTTTCGCTCGGTTCCTAGACTTTCCTGGTAATGGAAACGTCCTCTCTAATCAAGTCCTTTCAATATCCGGTATGTTTCAATGAGATCCCCCCCCCCCCCCCCCAAAACCACCTTGCACACTTCATCGTTTTGATCTCCATTGAGTACAGACTTTGAGACATCGTGTTCCTCCTACACTAAGCTTTTCAGTCCTGGAATCATTCTTGTGAACCTCCTCTGCACCCTCTGTAGGTCCAACAGATACGGTGTACAAAGTTTCTTAAGGATATTTCAAATGTGGTTTGCCCAGTGTCACGTAAAGCTTTAGCAGGACATCCTTGGTTTTATGTTCTAATCCTCTTGAAGTGAATACTAACATTGCATTTGCATTATTTTCTGTAAACTCAGACTTAGTTAACCTTAAAGGAATTCTGAATTTGGACTCCCAAGTCTCTTATTATCCCTGATTTCTGAATTTGCTTCCCATTTAGAAAATATCCTACAAGTTTAATCTTCCTACCAAAATGCATTACCATACATTTTCCTACATTATATTCCAGCTATCTAAACCGGGGGTTCCCAATCTGTTTTTAAATGCCATGGACCAATACTTTTAAGCAACCATGAGGAAATCTGCAGATGCTGGAAATTCAAACAACAACACACACAAAATGCTGGTAGAACACAACAGGCTAGGCAGCATCAATAGGGAGAAGCGATGTCGACGTTTCGGGCCGAGACCCTTCGTCAGGACTTTTAAGCAAGGCGTCTTTGTACCCCAGATTAGGAACCCCTGAACAAAACTTATCAAACCTTGATTGGCCTGGATAGCAGAGATTCCCAGTCTTTTTTAATGTCATGGACTCATTAACTGAGGGGTTCATGGAGCCCAGGTTGGGAACCCATGCTAGGTAGAATGAATAGGGAAAGGATGTTTCCTGTAGTGGGGGAGTCTAGGACCAGAATGCACACACACAGAATAGAAGCATGTCCCTTAAGAATAGAGATAACAAGGAATTTAATTAGCCAGAGGGTGGTGGATCTATGGAATGCATTGCCACATTTGCTGTGGGGGTCAAGTCATTGAGTATATTTAAAGTGGGGGTTGATAGGTGTGCCTGTTAAGTTAGTGTCAAAGGTTATGGGGAGAAGCCAGGGGAATGTGTGTGGAGGGGGAGTGGGAGAGGGAGATATATATGTATATGTCCTAGGGACTCCCTGCCTCTATAACATCACTTTTTCCTCTACGTATCTTGATATTGTCTGCAAACTGAGCCACAATGGCATCAGTTCCTTCACCCAGATCAGAAATGTGCAAAGGGAAAAGTTGTGGTCCTAACATCAACCCCAGTGGAACTCCACAAGTTACTGGCAGCCTTCCTGTAAAGGACCCCTTTATCTCCACTCTCTGACTTCTGACAGTCAGCTAGTCTTCCATCCATCCTAATAAACAGCATCCACTAATTTTCCTCCTTGTTATTTCTCAAAGAATTCAACCAGGTTTGTCAGGCAAGATCTCTGAATGAAACTCTGCTGACTTCCAAGTACTCTGAAATTTCAACCTTAATGATGGACTCTAAAATCTTAGCAACCACTGAGGTTGGGCTAACAGACCTATAATTTCATATTTCTTTCTCTTTTCTTAAACAGGGGTGTCACATTTTTCAGGCAGAGGCAGAAATAGACAGGAGTTTCAGGGAGATAGTCACCCCTAGGAGTCAGGAGACAGGTAGTTGGGTGACTGTCAGGAGAGGGAAGGGGAATAGCCAGGAAGAGCAGAGCACCCCTGTGGCCGTTCTCATCAACAATAAGTATACCGTTTTAGATACTGTTGATGGGGACGACCCACCAGGGACAAGTTGCAGTGGTTGTGTCTCTGGCACCGAGACTGGACCCTCAGCTCAGAAGGGAAGGAGGGAAAAGAGGAGAGCAGTAGTGATAGGGGATTCAATAGTTAAGGGGACAGATAGGAGGTTCTGTGGAAGTGATCGAGAATCCCAGATAGCCTGTTGCCTCCCTGGTCCCAGGGTCCGCGATATCTCGGATCGAGTTCTCAGTATTCTCAAGAGGGAGGTTGAGCAGCCAGATGTCATGGTCCATGTAGGGACCAGTGATGTGGGTAGGAAGAGTGAGGAGGTCCTGAAAGGTGAGTTTAGGGAGCTAGGTGCCAAGTTAAAGGACAGGACCTCCAGGATAGCAATCTCAGGTTTAGAAATAGTAAGATAGTGCAGATCAATACGTGGCTGAAGACGTGGTGCAGGAGGGAGGGCTTCAGATTTATAGATAATTGGGCAGTTTTCCAGGGAAGGTGGGACCTGTTCCAGCGGGACGGTTTACATCTGAACTGGAGGGGGACAAATATTTTTGCAGGTAGGTTTACTAGAGAGAGGCTCCAGTGGATTTAAACTAGATATGAAAGGGGAGGGGAACCAGAGTGTAGGAACAGATGTATGGGAGAAGGAAGAAAAAGACAGTAAAGTTCTTTGTACGGTTAGAGATAAACAGAGAGGAAGAGGTGGAGAATTTCTTAAATGCATTTATTTTAATGCTAGGAGCATTGTAAGAAAGGTGGATGAGCTTAGAGCATGGATTGATCCCTGGAAATATGATGTTGTAGCTATTAGTGAAACATGGTTGCAGGAGGAGTGTGATTGGCAACAAAATATTCCTGGATTTTGTTGCTTCAGGTGTGATGGAATCGGAGGGACAAGAGGGGGAGGTGTTGCATTGCTTGTCAGAGAAAATATTACAGCGGTGCTCTGGCAGGATAGATTAGAAGGCTCATCTAGCGAGGCTACTTGGGTGGAATTGAGGAATGGGAAAGGTATAGTAACACTTATAGGGGTGTATTATAGACCTAATGGGGAGCGAGAATTGGAGGAGAAAATTTGCAAGGAGATAGCAGATAACTTGTAGTAAGCACAGGGTTGTAATTGTGGGAAATTTTAATTTTCCACACATAGACTGGGAAGCCCATACTGTAAAAGGGATGGATGGTTTGGAGTTTGTAAAATGTGTGCAGGATAGTTTTTTGCAGCAATGCATAGAGGTACCGACTAGAGAAGGGGCAGTGTTGGATCTTCTGTTAGGGAATGAGATAGGTCAGGTGACGGAGGTATGTGTTGGGGAGCACTTCAGGTCCAGTGATCACAATGCCATTAGTTTCAATATAATTATGGAGAAGGACTGGACCCAGGGTTGAGATTTTTGATTGGAGAAAGGCTAGCTTTGAGGAGATGCGAAAGGATTTAGAAGGAGTGGATTGGGACAATTTGTTTTATGGGAAGGATGTAATAGAGAAATGGAGGTCATTTAATGTTGAAATTTTGAGGGTACAGAATCTTTTATGTTCCTGTTAGGTTGAAAGGAAAGGTTAAAAGTTTGAGAGAGCCATGTTTTTCAAGGAATATTGGAAACTTGGTTCGGAAAAAGAGAGATATCTACAATAAATATAGGCAGCGTGGAGTAAATGAGGTGCTCGAGGAATATAAAAAATGTAATAAGAATCTTAAGAAAGAAATTAGAAAAGCTAAAAGAAGATACGAGGTTGCTTTGGCAAGTAAGGTGAAAATAAATCCGAAGGGTTTCTACAGTATTATTAATAGCAAAAGGATAGTGAGGGATAAAGTTGGTCCCTTAGAAAATCAGAGTGGACAGCTATGTGTGAAGCCGAAAGAGATGGGGGAGATTTTAAACAATTTCTTTTCTTTGGTATTCACTAGGGAGAAGGATATTGAATTGTGTAAGGTAGGGGAAACAAGTAGGGAAGTTATGGAAACTATGACGATTAAAGAGGAGGAAGTACTGGCGCTTTTAAGGAATATAAAAGTGGATAAATGTCCGGATCCTGACAGGATATTCCCTAGGACCTTGAGGAAGTTAGTGTAGAAATAGCAGGGGCTCTGACAGAAATATTTTAAATGTCATTAGAAACGGGGATGGTGCCGGAGGATTGGCATATTGCTCATGTGGTTCCATTGTTTAAAAAGGGTTCTAAGAGTAAACCTAGCAATTATAGGCCTGTAAGTTTGACATCAGTGGTGGGTAAATTAATGGAAAGTATTCTTAAAGATCGTATATATAATTATCTGGATAGACAAGGTCTGATTAGGAACAGTCAACATGGATTTGTGCATGGAAGGTCATGTTTGACAAATCTTATTGAATTTTTTGAAGACGTTACGAGGAAAATTGACGAGGGTAAAGCAGTGGATGTTGTCTATATGGACTTCAGTAAGGCCTTTGACAAGGTTCTGTACGGAAGGTTAGTTAGGAAGGTTCAATCATTAGGTGTTAATATTGAAGTAGTAACATGGATTCAACAGTGGCTGGATGGGAGATGCCAGAGCGTAGTGGTGGATAACTGTTTGTCAGGTTAGAGGCCGGTGACTAGTGGTGTGCTTCAGGGATCTGTACTTGGTCCAATGTTGTTTGTCATATACATTAATGATCTGGATGATGGGGTGGTAAATTGGTTTAGTAAGTATGCAGATGATACTAAGGTAGGTGGCATTGTGGATAATGAAGTAGGTTTTCAAAGTTTGCAGAGAGATTTAGGCCAGTTAGAAGAGTGGGCTGAAAGATGGCAGATGGAGTTTAATGCTGATAAGTGTGAGGTGCTACATTTTGGTAGGAATAATCCAAATAGGACATACATGGTAAATGGTAGGGCATTGAAGAATGCAGTAGAACAGAGTGATCTAGGAATAATGATGCATAGTTCCCTGAAGGTGGAATCTCATGTGGATAGGGTGGTGAAGAAAGCTTTTGGTATGCTGGCCTTTATAAATCAGAGCATTGAGTATAGGAGTTGGGATGTAATATTAAAATTGTACAAGGCATTGGTAAGGCCGAATTTGGAGTATTATGTACAGTTCTGGTCACCAAATTATAGGAAAGATGTCAACAAAATAGAGAGAGTACAGGGAAGATTTACTAGAATGTTACCTGGGTTTTAGCACCTAAGTTACAGGGAAAGGTTGAACAAGTTAGGTCTTTATTCTTTGGAGCGTAGAAGGTTGAGGGGGGAATGATAGAGGTATTTAAAATTATGAGGGGGATAGATAGATAGAGTTGATGCGGATAGGCTTTTTCCATTGAGAGTAGGGGAGATTCAAACAAGAGGACATGAGTTGAGAGTTAGGGGGCAAAAGTTTAAGGGTAACATGAGGGGGAATTTCTTTACTCAGAGAGCGGTAGCTGTGTGGAATGAGCTTCCAGTAGTAGTGGTAGAGGCAGGTTTGGTATTGTCATTGAAAGTAAAATTGGATAGGTATATGGACAGGAAAGGAATGGAGGGTTATGGGCTGAGTGCGGGCCAGTGGGCCTAGGTGAGAATAAGCGTTTGGCATGGACTAGAAGGGCCGAGATGGCCGGTTTCCGTGCTGTAATTGTTATATGGTTATACTTTTCAGTGCTCCGGTACCATTCCTGACTCCAGAAATTCTTGAAACAAATCACTTCTAATGACTGCACAGTGTCTAGGACAGGGGTTCTCAACTTGTGGTCCACGGACCCCTTAATGCTGTTGTTCCATGGTATAAACAATGTTGGGAACTCCCGGTCTAGAGCTGTTTCTAGTTGTTTGTTCTAATTACTGGAGTATGGAACATACCTGTCACTTCAAGCGTGGGGACATTAGTGCAGATATTCTCTTGGAATGCAGGGTCATTTGGAAAATAAGAGAAGCATGCAGTAAAGAATCCAATGCTGAAGGAAGGACGATTGGTAGTGGGGAGGGGAGGGCGGTTGTACAGCTCCGATATAGAAGTGAGCAATTACCTTGAAGCTCTTAATAACATTGAGTTTTTTACAGTGCCTATCAGAAGTATTCACCGTCTCCCCCCCTGGAAGTTTTCACATTTTATTGTTTTACAACATTGAGTCACAGTGGATTTAATCTGGCTTTTTTGTCACTGATCAACAGAAAAAGATTCTTTCATGTCAAAGTGAAAGTAGATCTCTACAAATGATCTAAATTAACTACAAATATAAAACACAAAATAATTGATTGCATAAGTATTCATCCCCTTTAATATGACACACTGGTGCAGCCAATTGGTTTTAGAAGTCACTTAATTAGTTAAATGGAGTTCTGTTTTTTTTTAAGAGCGTTGTGCTGTGAAGGTGTTTCAACTCATTGCATTAAGAATACACCTGTTGGTGAATCCAACTCCTTGTGAGTCAATATCCTGGCAAAAACGACACCAGAAAGACAAAAGAGCATTCTAAGCAAATTCACGAAAAGGTTATTGAAAAGCACAAATCAGCATATGGGTACAAGAAAACTTCCAAGTCACTGATTATTCTCTGGAGTACAGTTAAGAAATGGAAAGAATATGGCACAGCTGTAAATCTGCCTAGGGCAGGCTGCCCTCAAGTAGTGAGTGACAGTGCCAGAAGGGGACCAGTGAGGAAGCAACTCTGGGGGAGTTACAAGCTTCAGTGGCTGAGATGGGAGAGACTACGCAAACAACAACTGTTGCCCGGGAGCTTCACCAGTCACAGCTTTATGGGAGAATGTCAAATAGAAAGCCACTATTGGGGGGAAAAAAAACACATGAAATTTTGGCTAGCATTTGCCAGAAGGCATGTAGGATACTCTGAGGTCAGCTGGAAGAAGTTTCAGCGGTCTGATGTCTTTCTGGCCATTAGACTAAATGCTATGTTTGGAGTGAACCAAACATCACACAGCATCAAAAACACACCATCACTACCATGAAGCATGATGGTGGCTGTATCATGCTGTGGGGATGCTTCACTGCAGCAGGCCCTGGAAGGCTTGGGAAGGTAGAGGGTGAAATGAATGCAGAAACATACAGGGAAATCCTGGAGGAAAACATGATGTGGTCTGCAAGAGAATTGCAGTTTGGGAGAAGTCTTGTTTTCCAGCAAGGCAATGACTCTTAAGCTACACAGGAATGGCTTAGAAAGAACAAAGTTAATGTCCTGGAGTGGCCAAGTCAGAGTCCAGACCCCAATCCAATTGAGAATTTGTGGCTGGACTTGAAAATGGCTGTTCACTCATGATTCTCATGCAATCTGACAGAGCTTGAACAGTTTTGTAAAGAAGAATGGGGAAAAATTGTTGTGTGCAAAGCTGATAGAGACCTATCCACACAGACTGTAATTGTTATCAAAGGTACATCTACTAAATACTGAATTGAAAGGGGTGAATACTCATGCAATCAATTATTTTGTGTTTTATATTTGCAATTAATTTGGATTACTTTGTACAGATCTGCTTTCACTATGATGTAAAAGTCCTCTCTTGTTGATCAGTGTCACAAAAGGCAAATTGAATCCACTGTGAAACAATAAAACATGAAAACTTCCAAGGGGAATGAATATATTTTATAGGTACTGTATGTTTTGGTAGAGCTTTTCTCACTAGATTAGGTCAGCTGTTGCAGCCTAAAGAAAGTGAAAACTGCATTGGATATCATGGTGACCTTAGTGATGACCTTGCTCATTCTAGGCTGCAAATGGAAATATTTGAAAGTATTTATTTCATTGCCATCTAAGGAAGGTCACTGAACTCCTTACTTAAAAATACTTTCTACATTTCCTTTTCCTTTTCCTTTGTCCCGTACGGTAGGTGACCAAATGGACATATGGCTTTGGAAGAATTGCAAACTTCAGCATATTACAGAGTACGTTGATGCAAGCATATAATAAGTGTATAGTTTATGCATATTATTCAGAGGTGGGTAATTGTCTTGCTTCCAGTGCAGCCATTGTGAGGTTAGAGTGGACTGTGGCCAACAATCCAATTTTACATGAAATATCTGACCTTTCTCACCATCAGCTGAAACAAAGTCTTAGTACTGATTTTGAAGTGTGGTAATGAGGTATTCTGCCAAGTAATTTCAGTGAGAGCTCAGAGAATCACAAATGGGATCTGTTATCTTCTTTCCATGCAGGGCTCTGATGTTTTGTGCAGTTCTCTGCCTTGTAGATCTGTGATATTCAGAAGTGTTTCTCTGGATGAGGTGTTCTGTGAGGAACAGGTGGTGCAGAATCGCAGGAGTTCTGCTTCTTGGACCACAATGGAGGAGCAGCATTTAGCAGATGTCAATGTGCAGTGTAATGTACAACTCATCATAAGTGTATAGCCTTGTCACCAGGATGTACACAGGAAGGCACTTTGAGTGGGCTGGCAAGGAACAACATGAATGATTGTGATATTAACATTTGTAATTTCATTTCATTGCTCAGCAATAACCCCACAACTCATCTTTCTTCTGTTGTTAATCAAGGAGGTCACAATTCTAAGTTAAAATACTTAAAAGCAAAAATTAGAAGCTGGAGTAGACCATACAACTCTTCAAGCCTGATCCAACATACAACAAGCTCAAAATTCAAGGGTAAATTTATTACCAAAGTACACATACTCTATCATATACAAGAGCCAATGAGATGGCATCTGCTGTGGACCTGTTGCCCCAGGAGTCAAATTGAGGTAAATCTAAGTTGCTTCCCAGGCAGGAGGTAATCAGAATCACGAATCGGAATCAGACTTTAATCGCCAAGTACCTATGCACATACAAGGAATTTACTTCCGGCAGATGTTGTCTCTCTGCTCATAACAATAATAATGATAAATATAAATGAAAATATAGATTATACATACAGGTAGTGCAATCCAAGTAATAGTTAGCCGACAGTTAACCGGCAGTTAATGTTCATCACCCAGCCTCAGAACACTACATCACTGTGGATGTAAATGCTACTGCACAATGGTTATTGAGGCAGATCACTACCTCTTCTTGGGCACCAGTATAACTGAAGCTTGCTTGAAGGTGGTACCACACACTGCCGAAGAAGGAGGTTAAAGATCTCAGTAAACACTCTAGCCAGTTGATCAGCACAGGTCTTTAGTACTTGGCCAGGTACCCCACCTGGACCTGATGCTTCTCATGGGTTCCTCTCCCTGAAGGCTGCCCACTTGTCGGCTTCAGAGACTGAAATCACAGGGTCATCAGGGGTTTCTGATGGTTCCTCCATGTTTTGACGGTCAAAGTGATCAAATAATACATGGCTGATCTTTAACCCCAATAATTTTTTTTTGTCTTTGACTGCATATCCATTGGTTCTTCAGATATTGCTAACTTGGTAATGTCGTGGTTTCTCGCACCCCACAAACGACCAGGAGACGCAGAAGATTCTTCAAAAAGTATTAAACTTTAATTTGCAAATCAAAGCTGAGACTGTCATTGAGCTAGTCACCGATTGCCCACCGATCCTTGTACATAGCATTTTTTATAGCAATCTCCTGGTTTAGTTGCATTAGCATATCCAATCGGTCTACAGTTGCATATCACAAGTACATCCGCCACTATTGTTTCTACCCATTGACTTAATCATGTTCTAATCTACATCTCTTAGCTAGCCTCTCATTAACACACCATTGTCTTCTACATTGTTAAGATTTCGTTCTCCTACTAAATTGGGTACATGCATAGCAAGTAGCAAGTTCAAACTACATAATCTACATCAAAGCTGACTACATAGTTTTGGTTACACAGCAAACAAGTTCAAAGCAAAACATCTCTTAGCTACCTCTCATTAACACACCATTGTCTTCTACATTCAATTGGATACATGCATAGCAAATAGCAAACTCAGACTACATAGTTTTGGTTACACAGCAAACAATGCAACTTATATAACCATATATAACCATATAACAATCACAGCACAGAAACAGGCCATTCCGGCCCTCCTAGTCCGTGCCGAACTCTTAATCTCACCTAGTCCCACCTACCCGCACTCAGCCCATAACCCTCCACTCCTTTCCTGTCCACATACCTATCCAATTTTACCTTAAATGACACAACTGAACTGGCCTCTACTACTTCTACAGGAAGCTCATTCCACACAGCTATCACTCTCTGAGTAAAGAAATACCCCCTCGTGTTTCCCTTAAACTTTTGCCCCCTAACTCTCAAATCATGTCCTCTCGTTTGAATCTCCCCTACTCTCAATGGAAACAGCCTATTCACGTCAACTCTATCTATCCCTCTCAACATTTTAAATACCTCGATCAAATCCCCCCTCAACCTTCTACGCTCCAATGAATAGAGACCTAACTTGTTCAACCTTTCTCTGTAACTTAAGTGCTGAAACCCAGGTAACATCCTAGTAAATCGTCTCTGCACTCTCTCTAGTTTATTGATATCTTTCCTATAATTCGGTGACCAGAACTGTACACAATATTCCAAATTTGGCCTTACCAATGCCTTGTACAATTTTAACATTACATCCCAACTTCTGTACTCAATGCTCTGATTTATAAAGGCCAGCATTCCAAAAGCCTTCTTCACCACCCTATCTATATGAGACTCCACCTTCAGGGAACTATTCACTGTTATTCCTAGATCTCTCTGTTCCACTGCATTCCTCAATGCCCTACCATTTACCCTGTATGTTCTATTTGGATTATTCCTGCCAAAATGTAGAACCTCACACTTCTCAGCATTAAACTCCATCTGCCAACGTTCAGCCCATTCTTCTAACCGGCATAAATCTCCCTGCAAGCTTTGAAAACCCACCTCATTATCCACAACACCTCCTACCTTAGTATCATCGGCATACTTACTAATCCAATTTACCACCCCATCATCCAGATCATTTATGTATATTACAAACAACATTGGGCCCAAAACAGATCCCTGAGGAGTCACCGGCCTCCATCCCGATAAACAATTATCCACCACTACTCTCTGGCATCTCCCATCTAGCCACTGTTGAATCCATTTTATTACTCCAGCATTAATACCTAACGACTGAACCTTCTTAACTAACCTTCCATGTGGAACTTTGGGATATACTTCAATAGTAACTTATTTATTTTTGTCACATGCAGTACAAAAATAACACCCCATACAAAGGTACAGTGAAAAGCTTGGTTTGCATACTGTCCATGCTGATCATTTCATTATAGCAATGCATTAAGGAATAGAACATAGAATACTACAGCACAGTACAGGCCCTTCGGCCCACAATGTTGTGCCGACCCTCAAACCCTGCCTCCCATATAACCCCCCACCTTAAATTCCTCCATATACCTGTCTGCTAGTCTCTTAACCTTCACTAGTGTATCTGCCTCCACCACTGACTCAGGCAGTGCATTCCACGCACCAACCACTCTCTGAGTGAAAAACCTTCCTCTAATATCTCCCTTGAACTTCCCCCCCTTACCTTAAAGCCATGTCCTCTTGTACTGAGCAGTGGTGCCCTGGGGAAGAGGCGCTGGCTGTCCACTCTGTCTATTCCTCTTAATATCTTGTACACCTCTATCATGTCTCCTCTAATCCTCCTTCTCTCCAAAGAGTAAAGCCCTAGCTCCCTTAATCTCTGATCATAATCCATACTCTGTAAACCAGGCAGCATCCTGGTAAATCTCCTCTGTACCATTTCCAATGCTTCCACATCCTTCCTATAGTGAGGCGACCAGAACTGGACACAGTACTCTAAGAGTGGCCGAACTAGAGTTTTATAGAGCTGCATCATTACATCACATCTCTTAAACTCTATCCCTCGACTTATGAAAGCTAACACCCCATAAGCTTTCTTAACTACCCTATATATCTGTGAGGCAGCTTTCAGGGATCTGTGGACATGTACCCCCAGATCCCTCTGCTCCTCCACACTTCCAAGTATCCTGCCATTTACTTTATACTCTGCCTTGCAGTTTGTCCTTCCAAGGTGTACCACCTCACACTTCTCCGGGTTGAAATGCGGAATAAAGTTTTACATTTACAGACAAGTGTGGTGCAAGTAGACAATAAGGTGGAAGGCCACAAAGAGGTAAATTGAGTGGTCAAGATTCGATGTTATCATACCATAGGACTATTCAATTGGTGGGATAGAAGCTGTCCATGAGCCTGGTGGTATATGCCTTCAGGCTTTTGTGTCTTCTGCCCAATGGTAGAGGGGAGAAAAGAGATTGTCGTGGGTGGGTGAGGTCTTTGATTATGCTGGCTGCTTTACCAAGACTGAAGTATAGACAGAATCCACACTGGAAGCTGGTTTCCATGATGTGCTAGGCTGAGTCCACTTCTGTCTGCTCTTCTCGCAGTCTTCTGCAGAGTAGTTGCCGCGCAAAACTGTGACACACCCAGACAGGATACTTTCCATAGTGCATCGAGAAAGATTGGTGAGGATTGATGGGGACAGTCCGTGGTATGTATATGTTTGGACCAGGACAGGCTTTTGGGGTTTACTCCCAAGAACTTGAAACACTCACCCCTCTCGCCCTCAGCACCGTATTGTAGACAGAACCAAGTGAATCACTTCCCCTCCCCCCACCCCCAGGCTTCCTGAAGTCAATGACCAGTTTTTTTGTTGTTACTGAGATACAGGTTGTTGTCATGACACCATGTCACTATGTCCTTTATCTCCTTCCTGCACACCGACTTGTCATTATTTGAGATGGAGCCCCCTATTGTGATGTCATCTGCCAACTTGTTGATGGAGCGGGAGCAGAATCTGGCCATGCAGTCTTGTGTGAATAGTGAGCAGGATAGGGAATGAGGGTACAGTATTGTGTGGCAACGGTATTGAGAATAGTTGCAGTGGAGGTGATACTGATTGCAGTCTGTCATTCAAAAATTCAAGAATGCAGTTACAAAGGGAGGTGTTGAGTCGTAGGCCTCTCTCACTTTAAACTTCTGCAATCTAGTTCTAGTTTCTTCTGATCTATGGGGGAAAAGACCCTGATTATCTATCCTGTCTATGCTTTTCATAATTTTATAACCTCTATTATGTCACTCCTTGGTCTCCTCTGTTCTGGTGAGGGTAAACTCTGCCTGTGCAATGTCTGCTTATGACTACAGTCCTCCATTTCAATCAACTTGCTGGTAAATCTCTTCTGTTCTTTCTAGTGTTGTTGTGCAGTGATTGGACTATACATCAAGTGAGGTCGAGCCAACAGCTCGTGCAATTGTGACATGACATCCTAACTCTTTACCCAATGCTTAATAGCAAATGCCTCCTCAACTCCTCTATCAACCTCGGAGCTATAGACCTGTAAACCAGGTCCCTCAGTATAGCAATATTGTTAAAGTTTCACCAATTTACTCTGTGTTCTACCAGAATTTGACTTCTTCAGCTAGGTTTATCATATGAGGAGCATTTGATGCCTCTGGGCTTGCACTCGCTGGAATTCAGAAAAATGTGTACGGGGGGGAAGAATTCCATTGAAACCTATCGAATGTTGAAAGGCCTCAACAGAGTGGTTGTGGAGAGGATGTTTCCTATGGTGGGAGAGGCTAAGACCAGAGGATACAGCTTCAGAACAGAGGGATGTCCTTTTAGAAGAGAGATGAGGAGGAATTTTTTTAGTCAGAGAGTGGTGAATCTATGGAATTTGTTGCCACAGGTGACTGTGGAGCTCAAGTCATTGGGTATATTTAAGGCAGCAGTTGCTAGAGGTCAATATTCCCCAATGCCATTAGGCTTTACAATTCTACCGCCAGGACTTAAGAACTTTTTAAAAGCTATTATTAATGCTTTTTGAGACGGTGATTTAGATGCATATCATATTTTTTTTACTGAGTTAAGTATTGTATGTAATTAGTTTTGCTACAACAAGTGTATGGGACATTGGAAAAAAAGTTGAATTTCCCCATGGGGATGAATAAAGTATCTATCTATCTAGATTATTGATTAGTTGGGACATGAAAGGATACAGGGAGAAGACAGGAGATTGGGGCTGAGAAGGAAATGGAAATGATTGACTATACATCATTTCAATGAGTCAAAAGGCCTAATTCTGCTCCTATATCTTATGGCTTAAACTTGGATGAATAGGGACAACTCTACTCAAATTTTCCTTGTCACCTTTGGTGTAACTGCATTTCACTCTCTGAATAAGTTCGTCCTTCTAGCAAAGAGACGAATCACGTACATAATATTCCAGATGTAACATGATCAAGGCACTATACTGGAGTTCCAACCAGTTTTATGCCAGGGGCGCCTGCCATTAATTGTGGGGTCTGTGAGCTCCAGGTTGGGAACACCAGCTCTATATGATTGCGTTATGATATCTTTACTCTGTTACTCAAATCCTCTCAAAAGGGCCCATATTCTTTGTTTTCTCCTTTTCCTTTTGCACTTACACATGTTGTTTTGCACTATTTTTCAACAAATATTTAAAATTAAATACTTATAATAAATTTATAAATCACACCATCATTTTGTGCGGAAGCATTAATTCCTCCTGTTCACTTTTTGAACGCTTATCTTATGTGTATCTTACTCATTGTTTTTATATGACTAGTATGTTACCAAAAAGTGGGTAACTTTTAATAAAACGATGTTGTTGTCCTTGGAGGGCAACCTTGAAGTGGTGGACCTATACAGTCTAACAGTGAGCTGTGCCACCTTGGCTGGATCACTGTAGAACCCATGAGGTAGAGTGCCTGACAGAATTGCATTCTGTGCTGTAAACGGATGCTAATTGGGCTCAGCACCGTTAATGTAGACAGCATCATGGGATGCTGATTGGGGGACAGGCAACAGATGGAATTGGAGTGTTGGGAGGACATTTGTAACCATACAGAGAGAAAGTGGTTAATTCAAAACTCTTTGGAGCTACTGTGTCTCCTCCAAACGGCACCACAGTGGAGCTAATAATATTTTAGAGGACAACTGTGTCACACTGCATGCCTTTATTTGACCATTGATGCCAGCAAGTTGCATTTGTATGAGACCATTCTACAATTGCATGACTGCAAACTGAGTTTCTGTGATAGAAGCTATAAAGATGGAGTTTCTGTTTGACGTCTCAAAGAGGACCACAACCTTGTTGTGGTTTGGAGGCTTGTGTGCCTCAATGACTCGGAGAGCTATGATGGCTGGAGTCAGGGCTTTATGCTTTAGCTCTCTATAGGGTCACCCATGCCAAACAGGTCAAAGGGTAGAGGCCAGACTAAGAGTGATCCACTGGTCCTCCAGGTTTGGGCATTCAGCTCAGGGCTAACAACCCTGACAAGTAAAAGAAAAAATGAAAAAAGCGATGAAGGATACTCCTTTGTATCCGAGTGCGATGGTGTTCCTGAGTCTCCAGCCAGAACTTGCATGATTGACGGTATGAAAGCTAAGGAAGCCCTCCACTCTGCCAGAAATGGAGGACCTTCATTGTTGCCATAAACACCAGCAGTGTAATGGGCAATAAAAAAAACATCGTTTGATAGGCTGAGTAAACTATGGTATTGGCTACTCGATCATTACAGTTGGGCTGTAGTGGATTCTATCTTATTTCCATTTTGGAAGTGAAGGGTAGCAAGCTCTGAGCAAATGCTTGCACAAAATCAAATTTTCATGTCCTTCATGGCGCACGTGGGCTTTCTTCAGACCTGACAATTTGCCAAGGATTTTGTGCATGTCCATCAGAATCTTAATATAGTCTGTGCCATAGATACAACCTTGTGGCTGTGTGAGAAGAATCATATGTAGTTGCACCCTCCAATGAGCTAGCGGCTCTGCTGTTGTGCCTGACCTGTCCCTTTGATGTCCTCTTTCGTAGGTGAACTTAGTATTTGAGTTTGTAACTGTGAGTCTGAAATCCAATGATAGTGTGTCTTCACCTTCTTTCTCATCACAGTGTTCGTCCACCGCCCGGCCTAGTTGTATCCATAGCCATATGTAAAAGTACATAAAAGGATGGCATTATGCTGAAAGGTGGAAAGAAAATACACGATTCATGCTAACATCATCCATTGCTTGAAAATCAGAAGAGATTGTGAGATAAGGACTGATGCACCATTAATAACTCTCAGAGATGGGAGGCGAACGATAGGCTTTTATTAGCTGCAAGAGACCACCATACAACATCCTGGAGACTGAGGGAAGAGCAGTGCCTCCAATTGCCTTTATACAGGGGTCTGTGGGAGGAGCCACAGGAGCAGTCAGCAGAGGGGCGTGTCCAGACAGGTATATGTAGTTCCCCACAAGGACGAAGTGGGTTTGAGAAGGGGGATTAGAAATGTGCAAAGTATCATCTTCTGCTACTTTCCCACACAGTTGACAGTCTCCTCAGTCATGATGGCCACTGTTTCTTCCAAGTCTGTAGTACAGTGATTAATCTTTCTTTGTTCCTTACTGGAAAGCTACTACTCGGAAAATTTTCTGTGGGGATTTGTATGCAAGACTGTGAAAATAATGTGCACACACGTATAGTCGTTACTTCCAAAAGATTAATCAGATTTGTCAGTCATGATCTACTTTTAAAAAATCTGTACCAGCTGCTTCTGATCATCTGAAAATATTTAGGCATTCTTTCTCTAATTATAGAACAGTGATGTACAGAGAGCAGATGCAAGGTTTATAATTCGTGCGCTTCCCTCTTGCAGGTTTCTTAATAGCAAAGTACTTTGTGCAAATTCCAGGTCTAAGTTAATAATTCTTAAATCAAGAAAACTTGTGTGAAATGGGACTTCTGAAATGTTTTCACCTACTTCCTTTTCTTTGGATTTAAGCCTCTTTTGTACCATTATTTTCTTCTACTGCAATTTTGTGCAATATTCATTCCAACTCTTCAGTGATGGACCATGTATCTCTGACGTTCAACATCATAGTCATTCATAAGCCTTATTCTATCCACCATCAACTCATGGTGGACTTAATTGATTAGAGCATCATCTGGATTAGCCTGTAGATAGCAGAGCAGGTCAGAAGCAGGGTATTCTCTTGATAACATCTAGAAAATGTGAGTGGATGGATTACCCTGCACTTGCCTGGACACAGTTCTGTCAACTTCATTACCGAGATACAGTGCGGAATAAGCTCTTTCAGCCCTTTGAGCCATGGTGTCCAGCAATCCCCCGATCTAATGCTAGAATAATCATATAGAGAATTTACAATGTCCAGTTAACCTTCCTACTGGTGCATCTATGGACTATGTGAGGAACCGGAGCACCCAGGAAGAATGTACAAACTCCTTAAAGGTAGTGGCGGCAATTGAACCTGGGTCGCTGGTACTGTAAAGCATTGTGCTAATCACTATGCTACTGTGCCACTCTTAAAGCTCATCCCCATCCAGACAGAAGCAGCCTGCCTTATTAGTACTGTATCCAACTTTTTTTTCTTTATTCATTCAAGTTATGTGGGCTTTGCAGGCTGACCCAGCATTTAACTACCCATCCCTGATTGCTCTTGATACGGTCTTGAACCTCTGTAGTCCTTGATAAGGAGAGATTTCTAGGATTTTAATCTGCAATGGTGATGGTTTGGGATGGTGTATGGCTTGAAGGGCAACTTCCAGATGATAGTCATAGAAAAATCCGAGAAAAATACAGCATAGAAACACGCCCTTCAGCCCCTCTAGTCCATGCTAAACTATTTACTCCCATTGACCTGCATCCGAACATGGTCCTACCCTTTCATCCATGTTCCTATTCAAACTTCTCTTTAAAAATTGAAATCAAGCTCATATGCACTACTTGCACTGGCAGCTTAATTCCACACTCTCACCATCCTCTGAATGAAGGATTTTCCCCTCATATTCCCCTTAAAGTTTTCAGCTTTCACCCTTAACCCATGATCACTGGTTGTAGTCCCGCTCAACCTCGGTGGAAAAAGCCTGCTTGCATTTACCCTATCTATACTCATAATTTTTTTTGTAATTCAAATTTTTATTATTATTTATTCTTATTTTACAAAGCAGCACAGCGTATCATAGAGCAGATGCAGTACAGCATATTTACACACCATCCCATGACAGGAAAACATAAAACTGAGAAACAGAGATAAAAATAAGAAACAGAAAAAAAACCTCTCATAGTTTTGTATACTTCTATCAAATCTCTCAATTTCTACATTCTAAAGAATACAGTCCTAACCTATTCAATCTTTCCTTTTAACTCTGTTCCTCCAGTCCCGGCAACATTCTTGTAAATTTTCTCTGTACTCTTTCAACCTTATTTACATCTTTACTGTAGGTAGGTGACCAAAACTGCAGACAATACTCCAAATTAGGCTGCACCAACATGTAAGACGTTGTTTACCTTCAACAAAATATCCCAGCTTTTGCTGCCCTTGTCCTTTTAGCAAGTCAAAGTCGGCATCGATGGAATCCTGGTGAATTGCTGAAGTGAATCTGAAGCTGCTGCGTGTTGTTGGTGGAGACATCTCAAGTGGGCTTCCATATCCGAATTTTGTGAAGCTGGATGTCAGAGAAGTTGCATTTATCCTGACAAATGGAAAATATTCCTGACTGGAGCCTTGTAGCTCCTCTAAAAGTTTATTCCCACCACAACTGGCTGCAGTACTGTATAACACCATTGGGTCTAATTTCAGGAATTGTTTCCCCATAAGAATTTGGGAGTACTTTCACCAGGAGGATTGGACATTCAAGAATGCCATTTACCATTAATTTACGGCATTTAAGAAGGGTAATAAAAGACCCTTTGTCTTGTTGATGACATCCAGATTCTAAAACAAAAGTCAAAATATCTACATTGAGACTAGTGGTCCACCTTTGTCAAAACATTACTGATCTAGGGTTCAGGAATAAATTAGTAGACATTTTATAGCATTAGATTTTATAGCATTAGATTTTGGGGTCAGTTTTGTGTCACTGCCATTCTGGTAGCCGGGCTGTGTCATTTCTTGGTACATTTCTGAACAGATTAGAGAGAATATCTTTTGAGGAGAGATTGAGAAAGCCAGTGCTTTTTTTGCTTTGGAGAGGAGGAGGATGAGAGGTGTCTTGATAGAAATGTACAAAGTGATGAGGCACAGAGAGAGTGGACAGACTTTTACCTCTGTGGCAGAAATATATAACACAAAAGGGGTATGTTTGGAGGAAAGTATAGAGGGATGTTAGAGCTAGGTATTTTATATAGTGAGTGGTAGATGTATGGAATGCGCTGCCAGGGGTGATGATAGAACCAGATACTTTAGGGACATTTAAAAGACTCTAGATAGGCACATGGGTGACAGGAAAATGGAGGGCTATGTGGGAGGAAAGTGTTAGATTGATCTTGAAGTAAGTTAAAAGTTCGGCACAATGTTGTGGGGTGAAGATCCTGTGCTGTGCTGTGTGTTTATAAGATTTATATTTTAAACATGCTTATATAGCTTATATGTTACAGCTATATAAGATGTAAACACAAAGTGCACTGCAGATGCTGTGGTCAAATCAAGATGTACAAAAAAGCTGGATGAACTCAGCAGGTTGGGTAGCATCCGTTGACTGCTTCTTTCAATGGATGCTGCCCGACCTGCTGAGTTCATCCAGCTTTTTTGTACGCCTATATAAGATGTTAGTTAGACCCCACTTGGCGTACTGTGTTCAGCTGTGGTCACCTCATTACAGGAAGGATGTGGATACTATAGAGAGAGTGCAGAGGAGATTTACAAGGATGTTACCTGGATTGGAGAGCAAGCTTTATGAAAGCAGGTTGAGTGAATTTAGCCTTTTCTCCTTGGAGCAATAGAGGATGAGAGGTGACCTGATAGAGGTGTATAAGATGATGAGGGGCATTGATCATGTGGATAGCCAGAGGCTTTCTCCCAGGGCTTAAATGGCTAACATGAGGGGGCATAGTTTTAAGGTGTTTGGAAGTAGGTACAAGGGGGATGTCAGATTCTCACAGAGAGTGTGGTGGGTGCGTGGAATGCTCCACCAGTGAAGGTGGTAGAGGCGGAAACAAAGGGTCTTTTAAGAGCCTCTTAGATAGGTACATGGAGCTTAGTAAAACAGAGTGCCATGGATAACCTTGGGTAATTTCTAAAGAGTACATTTATGGCACAGCATTGTGGGCTGAAGGGCCTGTATTGTGCTGTGGGTTTTCTATGTTAGAGGGCTATGCGGTAGGGAAATTCTAGGCAGTTTCTAGAGAAGTTTACATGATTGGCACAATGTTGTGGGCTGAATGGCCTGTAATGTGCTGTAGATTCCTGTGCCTCTCATCCTCCATCTTCTATGTTATAGTTATTAGTGAAGTACTGAAAACTCTTGGAGGCTTTACTCATTCTCTTTAATGTCTCCTAGGTCAGAACAAATTCTCTTGCATCTGCCAGCACCTACACTAACCTTCACCTATTTTAAGTGCTGTTGGCTGTCTTTAAGATGTGTGTGTCACCTTAACTATTTTTGAATTTTGCTCCCTGCTATGGCATTCAGGGACTCAACAATGTGGCTAAGTGCTGGCTGCATGCAGCAATCAAGTAAATAAGCAGGCAGTTTAAAGTCGGCTGCCTGCATTAGAAGCTACGTGTGTGACGGAATTCTACATTGTTATCTCTCTGTCTGTTTCTCTTGGATAACGTCCAACTTAGCCCCCTGTGTTCACCACTTGAACTTGATCTTGTCGTTATTTCATTTTGTCAACTTATTGTTCTGGTTTCTATTTTCGTTCTAAGCTTAATTTAAAATTCTTTATGGTTTCACAATCTGCCATTCACAGTAGAACTATAGAAATCATGCAGACTAAGTAGTACTAACAATTCAAATATTTACATGAGAAATGAAGCAAAGCCTGAAAGAAATTTATACCAGTAAATCATTTTGATTGCACTTCCTTCACACCAGATGCTGATGCATTATACTCAAAGCTGTGTTGCTCATGGCACATGTCATAGCAAAGTAGTTATGCTCTGCAGTCAAACTGTGCTGATGGCGTTGAAGGGCTTATACCTCAGAGGAATTTAAGCTATGATGCATTTACTGAGAAAGATTCTAATTTGTACTCACCATGGGACATAGAACCAAAATGGGAGCTACACAATTCATATCACCATGCTAAATAATTTCTGGCATTTTCTCTCCTTTTTCAGTCCTGGAAAAGGTTCTTGGCCCGAAATGTCAACTGTTTATTTATTTCCATAGACGTTGCCTGATCTGCTGAGTTCCTCCTGCAGTTTGTGTGTGTTGCTTTGGATTTCTAGCATCTGCAGAAATTCTTGTGTTTATATTAGTAGTAGGCCTCTGTTAGTCTTGATAGACCATGGATTTGCACCTTGGAAAGTTTCCAGGGCGCAAGCCTGGGCAAGGTTTTTTTTTTAAAATGGAAGACCAGCAGTTGCCCAAGCTGCAAGTCTCCCCTCTCCACGCCACCGATGTTGTCCAAGGGAAGGGCATTAGGACCCATACAGCTTGGCACCAGTGTCGTCGCAGAGCATTGTGTGGTTAAGTGTCTTGCTCAAGGACACACACGCAGCCTCAGCCAAGGCTCGAACTAGCGACCTTCAGATCACTAGATGAACGCCTTAACCACTTGGCCATGCGCCAACACTGTTTATATTAAATAATATGACAATCAGCTGGCACATGACAAATTTTATAAAAATCTTGGACTTCTGTTGTATCCACTAGTTTACTTAAAACTAATCAATAAGCTCCAAGATCTTGGCCTCAACACCTTCTTGTGCAATTGGATCCTGGATTTCTGCACTTGCAGACCTCAGTCAGTTTGGATTGGCAACAACATCTCCTCTAGTCTCCAGCATGGGTGCACCACAGGGCTTTGTGCTTAGCACCCTGCTCTACTCACTTTACACTTATGACTATGTGGCTAAGCACAGCTCCAACACTACATATTCAAGTTTGCTAATGACACCACTGTTGTGGGCCGTATCAAAGGTGGTGATCAATCAGCATGCGGGAGGGAAATTGAGGGTAGACTTCAGGAGAGGGAAACCAGAGGTCCATGTCCCAGTCCTCATCGGAGGATCAGGGGTGGAGAGGTTTAGTAACTTTAAATTACTGGCTGTTACTATTTCAGAGGACCTGTCCTGGACACAGCACGTAAGTGCAATTGGGAAGAAAACATGGCAGTGCCTCTAGTTCCTTAGGAGTCTGCAGAGATTCGACATGACATACAAAACTTTGACAAGCTTCTATAAATGTGTATGGAGAGTGTATTGACTAGCTGCATCACAGCTAGTATGGAAACACCAATGTCTTTGGTGAAAATCCTACAAATGTTAGTGGATTTGGCCCAGTACATCACGAGTATTGAGCACATCTACATGAAATATGTGGTAGAAAAGCAGCACCCATCTCAGAGGTCCCCACCACCCAGGCCATCCTCTTGTCTCGCTGCTGCCATCAGGTAGAAGGTACAGGAGCCACAGGACTCACACTGCCAGATTTAAGAACAATTACTATCCCACAATCACCAGGCTCTTGGAAAAAAAGGGATAACTACACTCACTTGCCCACAACAAATGATCTCACTTTAAGGACTCTTAATCTTTTTATCTCATGTTCTCAATTGATGTTATTTATTTATATTTGCAGTTTGTTGTCTTCTGCACTCTGGTTGATCTTTCATCGATGCATTTATGGTTACTATTCTATAGATTTGCTGAGTATGTCCACGGGAAAATGAATTTCAAGGTTGTATGTGGGGACATGTATGTGCTTTTGATAAATCTACTTTGAAATTTGATCTAGTAAGTTACAGATTAACTTAGTACAGTCAGCATCATTTGCTTAAAGATGATACTATAAAAAGGAAGGAAGGTTTCTTGCATTAGTGATATAAGGATCAGGATAACCTGACAGAAAAATGACATTAAATCCAAAATAAACATAAACATCTTTAAAATATACTTTCATGCCAACCACAAGACGTATTACTAAAGATCAGTTTGGTTATCATTTTTAGATGGATCTCAGGGCTTTCCTTTACATGCAGTTGATCTTTATGCTACATGTACAGTATGGGTTAAGACCAATTGTGGATAACCACAGAGCAGAGCATTTTGTGAAATAGGGTACATGAATTGGGCATTTTCAAGTGTCCTATTGTCTTTTTGTTAACTTTCTCATTTTATGTCCCAACGATGCCCACCCCTTGCTGTCTTAGAGATGTTGTTTTTTATTCCTGCATTGAATCCCCAACCCTGTGCTAGCATGAATCCAGATCTGTAGCATTGTGGTTGATTCTTTAGGTAAACCATCACTCTGTTCACAGGTGATCGGAGATTAACATTAATTGTTTTTTTTATCCTGTGACACCCAGGTAGTACCTATGCTATTGGTTCTATTATTTAGGTCAAAGTTCAAAGTAAATTTATTATCAAAGTACATATGTTACCATATACAATCCTTTGATTCATTTTCTTGTGGGCATCTCAATAAATCTATAGAAAAGTAACCATAACAGAATCAATGAAAGAACACCCATTCAGGGCATTCAACCACTTGTGCAGAAGACACCAAACTTTGCAAATACAAAGAAAGAAGTAATAATAAATAAATAAGCAATAGATGTCAAGAACATGAGATGAAGAGTCCTTGAAAGTGAGTCCATTGTTTGTGGGAACATTTCAATGATGGGGCAAGGGAAGTGGAGTGAACTTAACCCCTTTGGTTCAAGAGTCAGATGGTTGAGGGGTAATAACTGTTGCTGAACCTGGTGGTGTGAGTCCTGAGGCTCCTGTACCACCTTCCTAATGGCAGCAGTGAGAAGAGAGCATGACCTGGGTGGTGGGGGTCTCTGATGATGGATGCTGCTTTCTAGATAGATAGATACTTTATTCATCCCCATGGGGAAATTCAACTTTTTTTTCCAATGTCCCATACACTTGTTGTAGCAAAACTAATTACATACAGTACTTAACTCAGTAAAAAATATGATATACATCTAAATCACTATCTCAAAAAGCATTAATAATAGCTTTTAAAAAGTTCTTAAGTCCTGGCGGTAGAATTGTAAAGCCTAATGGCATTGGGGAGTATTGACCTCTTCATCCTGTCTGAGGAGCATTGCATCGATAGTAACCTGTCGCTGAAACTGCTTCTCTGTCTCTGGATGGTGCTATGTAGAGGATGTTCAGAGTTTTCCATAATTGACCGTAGCCTACTTAGCGCCCTTCGCTCAGCTACCGATGTTAAACTCTCCAGTACTTTGCCCACGACAGAGCCCGCCTTCTTTACCAGCTTATTAAGACGTGAGGCGTCCCTCTTCTTAATGCTTCCTCCCCAACACGCCACCACAAAGAAGAGGGCGCTCTCCACAACTGACCTATAGAACATCTTCAGCATCTCACTACAGACATTGAATGACGCCAACCTTCTAAGGAAGTACAGTCGACTCTGTGCCTTCCTGCACAAGGCATCTGTGTTGGCAGTCCAGTCTAGCTTCTCGTCTAACTGTACTCCCAGATACTTGTAGGTCTTAGCCTGCTCCACACATTCTCCATTAATGATCACTGGCTCCATATGAGGCCTAGATCTCCTAAAGTCCACCACCATCTCCTTGGTCTTGGTGATATTGAGACGCAGGTAGTTTGAGTTGCACCATATCACAAAGTCCTGTATCAGTTTCCTATACTCCTCCTCCTGTCCATTCCTGACACACCCCACTATGGCTGTGTCATCAGCGAACTTCTGCACATGGCAGGACTCCGAGTTATATTGGAAGTCTGATGTGACAGCAATTCATGTGGATTTGCACAATGCTTGGGGGGATTTACCCATGATGGACTGTGCCAATTCAACTAATTTTTGTAGGGTTTTTCATTCAAAGGCATTGGCGTTTCCATACCAGGCTGTAAGGCAGCCAGTCTGTATACTCTCTACCATATATCAAGAGCAGTTTGTTAAAGTTTTAGTTGATGTGCCAAATTTCCACCAACTCCTAAGGTGCTACTGTGCTTTCTTTGTAATTGCACTTACATGCTGAGCTTATGCCTCTAAAATAATAATGCCAAGGAATTTAAAGATTAAATCCTCCCCCCCCCCCCCCCCCCGATCCTTTGATGAGGACTGGCTCACGGATCTCCTGATTTCCTTATGCTGAAGCCCATAATCAGCTCCTTGGTCTTGCTGACCAAGGAGTAAGAGGTTGTTGTTATGACATCATTCAGCCAAGCTTTCAATGTCCTTTCTATGTGCTGATTTGGCCTACGACAGTGGTGTCATTGGCAAAGATGAATATGGCACTAGGGCTGTCCTTAGCCCACATACTCATAAGTGTAAAGTGAGTAGAGCAGGGGACTAGGCACACACCTTTGTGGTGCATCTGCGCTCATGGAGATTCCGGAGGATATGTTGCCCATCTGAACTGACTGGGGTCTACAAAGTGAGGAAATTCAGGATCCAATTGCACAAGGAGGTTTTGAGGCCAAGGTCTTGGAGCTCATTGATAAGTTTTCAGTGAAGGATGGTGTTAACTACTGAGCTGTAGTCAATAAAGAGCAGCTTGATATATGCATCTTTGCTGTCCAGATATTCCAGTATTGAGTGCAGAGCCAATGCGATGGCATCTGCTGTGATGGCACCTGTTGCCCCTGTAGGCAAATTGGAGCGGATCTAAGTTGCTTCTCAGGCAGGAGTTGATGTGTGTCATCACCAGCTTTTCTTAGGTCCACACTAAGGGTTGCATATTAGCAAAACTCACAAGGAATTACAATGTTGTGAATATCATTCCTAAGGAATAAAATTTATAAGCAGCAGTTATGTCATAATTATCCAGAAACCTGTCTGACTGTATTTAAATGTAGCAAATGTAACTTTTGTTTCGATATTACAAAAGCGATGAAAAATCACTTCAGAAAATGTAAAATAATTTAAAATAATGAAAACTAACAAAGAAGAATGAAGTTTTCTGTACAGATTGAATAGAGTGGAGCTCTGTTCTCTGGATATAAGGTGTCTGAGGGATGACTTGACAGATGGTTGATAGTTATGAGCAAGTTTCACATGGGTCTTGTCAACAATCTCCTGCAATCCTATTTCATCTCATCATTCTATTTCCTTCAATTTCCTTCTCCCTCATTAACCCCTTAGTGTACCCTTGCTGTCTGCTCAGCCTGTCCATATGCTACTGAGTTACTCCAGTCATTCTGCCAGCTTGGGCATCAAATGGAAGGCACTGAAAATTCTGTCTTGAGCACTTTTAATAATCTAATAAATGTAGAATTCTTAGAAATGTAGAATTTGCAGGGGTGTAGAAGTAAAGGAAGCACATTTAGATAACAATTCTGAATATTGAATTTTTGAATTTACTGAACCAAATTGAATATTGCGCATGTGGGGTTTTTTGAGAAATGACTTTAAAGCTGGTAAAAGCAGGATAGGAAACAATTGTCTCCACAGTAGTTTGTATTATGCTTCCTTTCTATTCACAAAGAAATCACCTGTTTGCAAACACTTTTTATCAGCAGATAAAATCCAGTGTTTTGTGTTTTTTTTAAATTCAGTTGGTGGTAGTAAATCTTCAGAATTGTTTTCCCAAGAGTCATTGAGTATATTCAAGATTGAAATTGATGGATTTCTGGATAGTAAAGACATTGGAAAATGGGTGAAAGTGCAGTCAAGATAAAAGATCAGCCATGTTCTTACTAAATGGATAGTTAGCATCAGGGTAATCTGGTCTAAATTAAATTACTAAATTGTTTTTTTTGTTGTCACATGCACTAAGGTACAGTAGGTTTTTTAAAATTATGCCATCCATAGAGTTCATGTTAATACAAGAGTGTATTGAGGTAGCACAAGGGAAACCAATAACAGAATGCAGAATAAAATGTAACAGTTATAGCGAAAGTCCAGTGCAGGTAGACAATAAGGTGCAAAGATATAATGAAGTAAATTGTGGGGTGAAAACTCTCTGATCATACTAGGGGACTGTTCAGTAGTGTTACAGAAGAGGGACAGAAGATGTCCCTGAGTCTGGTGGAATGTGCTTTCAGGCTTTTGTATCTTCTACCCAATTTGGGAGAGGGAGAGGAAAGGATGTCTGGGGCAGGTCTTTTCATTATGTTGTCTGCTTTACTGAGTCAGTGAGAAGTGTAGACAGAGGTGACAAAGTGGAGACTGTATGGCTGGGCACAGCTCAAATGCCGTCCATAAATTTTGCAGATGGCACCACTGTTGTTGGTAGAATCTCCGATAGCATCTAGGAGGTGTACAGGAATGAGAGAGATCAGTTGGTTGTGTGTTGTTGCAGCAACAAACTTGCATTCAACATCAGTAGGCCCTAGGAACTGATTGTGGACTTCGGGAAAAGGAACTCAGGACATTACATACCAATCCTTTTTGAGTAGTCAGCAGTGGAATGAGATGAGCATCTTCAAGTTCCTGAGCGTTGACATCTCAAAGGGTTTATCCTGGGCTTAACACATTGAAATAATGATGAGGAAGACAGGCCAGTGGCTCTACTTCATTAGGAGTTTGAGGAGATTTGGTATGTCACTGAAGGGTCTAGCAGCATGGAGAGCATTTTAATTGGTTGCAACCTGGTATTGAAACAGAGACTTTACTTTTAGATTTCTGTTCCTTGGTTTTTAATATTGTATTCTTTTCTGTATCTGTATTAGACAAATTGATCATAAAGTTTTTCAGACTAACTATTCCTGAATATCAACCCTTTCACTCTGTTATTTTCCAAAGCAGAAAGTTGTATGGGGTGTGTCTAAGAGTGGAGCAAGAGGCTGAGATGAGTATGTAAAAAAAGGATAACATAAATTTAATTGAAATGAAACCATAACATTTTGGCAAAAATTCAGTAGGTTGGGTAGTATCTACAGAAGGAGAAACAATTAACATTTAAGTCTGAAATGAGAAAGAGAGAAAACAAGATTGGAATCCTGAGGCAGATAACTCACTGTCTAACTCCCCAAATCGTGTACACCAACTATAAAGCCCAACTCAGAAGTGTGATGGCATACTCTCCATTTGCCTGGCTGAGTGCATCCTCAATGACAGGAAACTTGATACCATACAGTGCATGCATTTTGTAACACCATAAATATTGTTTGGATTAAAACAGTATCCAGAGGCTACTTAAAAATATAGGAACCCAGTAGGTGCAGGTTCTATATTTGACATGGTGTCAAACGTCACTCCAAAATAAATTTATTATCAAAGTACACATGTCACCATGTACAACCCTGAGATACATTTTTTGTTGGCATACTCAGTAAATCCATCATAGAATAATAACCATAAGAGAATCAATGAGCATCAACTGGGTGTTCAACCAATGTGCAAAAGTGAACAAGCTGTGCAAATACAAAAAGAAAAAAAATCAATAACTATCAAGAATATGAGATGAAATGTCCTTGAAAGTGAGTCCATAGGTTGTGGGAACACTTCACTGATGGGCCGAAGGAAGTTATTCCCTCTGGTTCAAGCGCCTGATGGCTGAGGGGTAGTAACTCTTCCTGAACCTGGTGCTGTGAGCCCTGAAGCTCCTGTACTGTCTTTCTGATGGAATCATATTATTCCATTATTTGGTGTTGGTATTACCAAGTTCAGTGGTGATCTAAGATACACATTTGATCTTAGTTGCAGGTTAGTTACAGGTTTCAGTTTGTATGGAGCAATTATAAAATCTTACAATACATTTTATGTGGGTTTAAGAAGTGCACTTCGGTAACTGGATTCTCGTGTTTATATCTCAGTGCAGCTTATTGTATTGAAAGAGATTAATTTTCAGCATTTTATTTAATTGAAAGATTCTGTGTTTAAGAATAAATTGGGCTTCAGGGCTTGAAAATCAATATTGATTAAATAATCATAACAAGTTTTTAGTGTAAATGCAGCTTTGAGATGCACAATCCTGTGATTATCTTGGTTAAAATCTACATAGCATTCAACAATACATCAGAATGTCTTTTATTGTTAATTTTGGGATATAGACTGAATTAAAATTTGACTATTTTGGAGGAGCAATCTTGCAGACATAGAGTACAAGTACATGCATACACATGCACCCAAGATGGTTAATGTTTGTAGGAAGGAGTGAGCTCCACACTTGCTGACACTTAACCTCTACAATTTTGGGCTTGGCCATTTGCACACCAGAAGAAATTTACAACAAGTTATGCATTTTCTAGTTTTTTTTTGTGTGAATTAAAAGGAACAGATTGCAAAAGTGAGTAGCGATGCTGCATGCCTGTTTTAGCAAGCCAGTTGTAATCCTGACATCCAGGCCGGGTCTTCACGCGCTGCTGCTGGAACCACCATCTCCCTTTCCCCCACCATCACTCCACAATCCCGTCTCTCTCAGGTCCCCCCACCAGCTCTTGGGTCCATCTTTCTCTCACCCTACTATTCCTGAACACCCCAAACCTCCGTTCTCCTCAGACACTACCAACCCTCTTCCCCCTTTCCGATCCCAGCTCTCATCTGTGCCAGGTCTTCACCATTCCCTCTGACCTTCCCCTCTCTGAGGCAGAACGTTTCTGTCCTCAGTAAGGGCCTCACCTTTGTCCACATGTGGCCACACCTCAGCGAGTTCTGTGCCCGCCATGGCACTGAGCTTTTCTTCCATTGCCTCGATCTCTGAGCCTACTTCTATGGCAAGGACTCTCCACTCCACACTGCATGGGTCCCAGCTATGCCTGCCTTTTTGTCGGCTACATGAAACAGTCTATGTTCCAAGCCTACACTGGTGTCCGTTCCCCACTTTTCCTATGCTACATCAACAACTGTATTGGTGCTGCTTCCTGCACCCATGCCAAGCTTGTTGACTTAATCAACTTTGCCCTCAACATCCACCCTGCCCTCAAATTTACCTGGTCCATTTTTGGCACCTCTTTCCCAATCTCACTGTCTCTATCTCTGGAGACAGATTATCTGTTGATGTCTATTATAAACCCACAGACTCTCACAGCTACCCGGATTACACCTCTTCCCACTCTGTAACATGTAAAAGTGCCATCCACTTTTCTCAATTCCTCCGTCTCAGCCGTATCTGCTCTCACGATGAGGCTTTTCATTCCAGAATGAAGGAGATGTCCTCCTCCTTCAAAGAAAGGGGCTTCCCTTCCTCTGCTGCCTCACCTGCATCTCTTGCATTTCACACATGTCTGCCGTCACCCCCTCCTCCTGCCACCCTGCCAGGGATAGGCTTCCTCTTGTCCTCACCTAGCACCCCACCACCCTCCACGTCCAGCACATAATTCTACGGAACTTCCGCCATCTTCAAGTGGAATCCCACCACCGATCACCTCTTTCCCTCAACCTATACTTTCAGTTTTCTGCTTGACTTGTTTGTGCATTGTCCCTCCCCACTGATCTCCCATCTGGCACTTATCCTTGCAAGAACAAGTGCTACACCTGCCCCTACACCACTTCCCTCATTACCATTCAGGGCCCCAAACAGTCCATCTAGGTGAGGTGATATTTCACCCGTGAGTCTGTTGGAGTTGTATACTGTGTCCGGTGCTCCCGGTGTGGCCTCCTGTATTTCGGTGAGACTTGATGTATATTGGGAGATCATTTGGCCGAGCACCTACGCTCTGTCCACCAGAAGAACCAGGCTCTCCCAGTGGCCACCCATTTTAATTCCACTTCCCATTCCCATTCTGGTATGTCAATCCATGGCCTCCTCTACTGTCAAGATGAGGCCACGCTCAGGTTGGAGGAGCAACACCTGATATTCCGTCTGGGTAGCCTTCAACCTGATGGCATGAATATTGATTTCTTGAACTTCCAGTAATGCCCCCCTCGCCTTCACCATTCCCCATCCCCTTTTCCCTCTCTCTCCTTATCTCTTTGCCTGCCCATCACCTCCCTCTGGTGCTTCTCTCCCCTTTTCTTTCTTTCATGGCCTTCTGTTCTCTCCTGTTGGACTCCCCCTTCTCCAGCCCTGTATCTCTTTCACCAATCAACTTCCCAGCTCTTTACTTCACCCCTCCCCCTCCCAGTTTCACCTATCACCTTGTGTTTCTCTCTCCCTTCCCCCACCTTTTAACATATACTCATTTATTTTCCTCCATCCTGCGGAAGGGTCTCGACCCAAAACACTTAACTGTTTACTCTTTTCCATAGATACTGCCTGGGCTGCTGAGTTCCTCCAGCATTTCCTGTGTGATATCCGGTGCTGCCAATTTCTTCTGGGTGTTCTGGTTCCTTTCTAAATCCTAAATGTGCAGTAGAAAAATCAGGAGGGAATTGATGAGCATGTTTGAAAGAATAGTTTACAAGAAAATAGGAGGGGAATAGACTGTTGAAAACAGTCTTGAGAACAAGGATAGTGATGATTAGCCTGCTACAATACTTTAAAAAGAATTGAGTAATAATAGAAAATTCATCAAAGATCAGCACTTATTGGAGATACATATGTCACTGGTAACTAGTGTTGAATCAGCTGTGGGTTTTGTCTGCTTCCTGTGTACATTTGATTCCATTGGAACTACACAACTGAGTTCTTTAGGGATTTTTGGCTCAACTCTATACTTAAGGAAAATACAATGATGAGGTTACTGAAGAAGTGGGTATTGTGACAAAAACAATAGTTGGGGGAAGAAAAAGCATCAGGCACAAATTGCATGTCTGGAGGGGAAAGGGGACAATTGAGATGTCAACAAAAGCATAGTGACGTGTGTTGTAAAAGAGGAGAACACCTGGGTAGAGACAGGAAGACAATGTAATATTTTATGGGGGTCAATGGATGAAAAGTGATTCAGTAAAACTGGGCATAGAGTCAAGGAACATTACAGCACAGAAACCAACTTTTCAGCCTATCTAGTCTGTTCTGAACCATTAATCTTCCTAATCCCATTGGCCTGCACCTGGACCATATGCCTTTGTACCACTCCCATCCATGTACCTATCCAAATTTCTCTTAAATGTTGACATTGACCCTGCATCCACCATTTGTGCTCACAGTTCTTTCCACACTTTCACCACCCTCTGAGTGAAGAAGTTCCCCTTCATGTTCCCCTTAAACATTTCACCAGTCACCCTTAACCTTAATTTAACCTTAATCTCACCCCACCTCAGTGGAAAAAGCATGCTTGCACTTACCCCATCTATTCCCCTCATAATTTTGTATACCTCTATCAAATCTCTCCTCAATCTTCCACGTACAGGGGAATAAAGTCCTAACCTATTCAATTTTTCCTTATAACTCAGATCCTCAAATCCTGGCAACATTCTTGTAAATTTTCTCTATTTCAATCTTATTTACATCTTTTCTGTAGGTAGGTGACCAAAACTGCACACAATGCTGCAATTTAGACTTCAATAATATCTTAATAATTTCAACATAACATGCTGATTCCTGCACTTAGTATATTAGTTTATGAAGGCTTTATGACCCTGTCTACCTATGACACCACTGTCAAGGAATTATGGACCTGTATTGCCAGATCCCTCTGTTCTACCGCACTGCTCAATGCTCTACTGCTCACCATTCAATACCTACCCTGGATGGTCCTCCCAGAGTACAAAACCTCACACGTCTGCATTAAATTTCACCTGCTATTTTTCAGCCCATTTTTCCAGCTGGTCCAGATCCCGCTGCAAGCTTTGATAGTCTTCTTGGCTGTCCACTACACCCCCAATCTTGGAGTCATTTGCAAATCTTCTGATCCAGTTTACCTCATTATTATTTGGATACTGATCCCTGTGGCACACCACTAGTCACAGGCTTCCAGTTAGTGAGGCAACCTTCTTCAACAAAGCCAGTGTTTAATCCAATTTACTGCCTCATTTTGAATGCCCAGCGACTGAACGTTCTTGATCAGCCGTCCATGTGGGTCAAAGTCCTTATAGACAACATCCATTGCCTTGCCTTCATCAACTTTACTGCTAACTTCCTCAAAAAAATCTGTGAGATTCATTAGACATGACTTAACCATGCACAATGCCATGTTAACTATCTCTAATCAGTCCCTGCTTATCCAAATACTTATACATCCTGTCCTTTAGAGCAATAACTTCCCTAATACTGATGTCAAGCTCACAGGCCTTTAATTTCCTGGCTTATTCTTAGAACCTTTCTTAAACAACGGAACAACATTAGCTGTCATCCAATTCTCTGACACCTCACTGTGGCTAAGGGGTGATTTAAATATATCTGCTAGGGCCCCTGCAATTTCTGCAGTTGCCTTCCACAGGATCTGAGGGAACATCTTGTCAGGGCCCTGGGGATTTCTCCACCCAAATTTGCCTCAAGACAGCAAACACAGGCTTTTCTGTAATCTGCATAGGTTCCCTGATCTCACTGCTGTATTGCTTCACATCTGTAGATACTGTGTCTATCTCCCAAGTAAATACAGATGCAAAAAGGTCCATTTAAGATCTGCCCTATCTCCATGTATAGCTTATCACTCTGATCTTGCAGAGGACCAATTTTGTCCTTTGCAATCCTTTTGCTCTTATCACATCTGTAGAATCCCTTGGGATTCTCTATCGCCTTGTCTGTTACTGCAAACCCATGTCTTCTTGTGGGCTTCCTTTCCTCAGTGTTTGTTTGCAGCCATTGTTGGCAGAATCTCAGATGGAGAGGGAACACAAACTAGTCCTCACAGAGCGATGAGAAGTGGAGAGAGTGAGCAATTTCAAGTTCCTGAGGACCTAACCCACATGCAACATATTGATGCAGCTGTAAAGAAGGCAAGACAGCAGCTATATTTCATTAGGAGTTTGAGGAGGTTTATTTTGTCAGCTAAAACATTTGAAAACTATTCTACTGATGTACCGTGAAGAGTATTCTGACTGGCTGCGTCACCGTTTGGTATGGGTGGGGGGGGGGGGGTCTACTGCACAGGTTTGAAGTAAGCTGCAGAGAGTTGTAAAATTAGTTATCTCCATCATGGGACCTAGCCTCCGTAGTATCCGAGTCATCTTCAAGGAGCGGTGCCTCAGAAGGATGGTGTCCATCATTAGGGACCCCCACCACACAGGACATGCCCTCTTCTCATTATTACCAACAGGAAGGAGGAACAGAAGCCTGAAGGCTCTCACTCAACGATTCAGGAACAGTTTCTTCTCCTCTGCCATCAGATTTCTGAATGGAAATTGAACCTGTGAACACTACTTCACTATTTTTTTAAATTTCTGTTTTTGCACGACTTATTTAATTTAACTATTTAATATACACATAATGTAATTCAGTTTTTTCTCTGTATTTATCATGTATTGTACTGTTGCTGCAAAGTTAATAAGTTTTACGACATATGCCTATATAATTAATTCTGATTCATTTCTTGTACTCCTCAATTATCTCATTTGTTCTTGCCTGCCGTTACCTGCTGTACACCTCCTTGTTCTTAATCAGTGCCTCAATATTTCTCAGAAACCTTGAATCCCGAAACCTGTTATCCTTGCCTTTCATTTTGACAAGAACATACAAACTCTGTTCTTTCAACATTTCACTTTTGAAGGCCTCCCACTTACCAAGTACATCTTTTCCAGAAGACAATCTGTCCCTATCCACACTTGCCAGATCCTTTCTAATACCAACAAAATTGGTCTTTCTCCAGTTTAGAATCTCAAGCTGAGGACCAGACTTGTCCTTTTTCATAATTACCTTGGAACTAATGACCTTGTGATCGCTAGATGGAAAGTGTTTGCCTACACAAACTTCTGTCACCTGCCCTGTTTTATTCCTTAGTAGGATATCAAGTATTGCGCTCTACCTAGTTGGGACTTCTATGTTGGGATTAATTAAATTTTACTGAATACATTTGACAAACTCCTTCCTATCCAGCAGTTTTACAGTATGAAAGTTCCAGTCAATATGTGGAAAGTGAAAATCACCTACTAAAACAAACTTATGTTTTTGTAGCAGTTTGCAATTCCTCTACAAATTTGCTCCTCTAATTCCTGTGGATCATTGGGTGGTGTATTACATAATAGTGTTATCATGGCCATACCTTTCTTATTCCTTTTGATCCCTCCTGCTCTATCATATCTTGAACAACGGAACCCTGGAACATTGAGCTGCCAGTCCTGCCCCTCCTGCAAACAAGTCTCACTAATGGCTACAATGTCATACTTCCACTTACTCAAAGCTTATCTGTCATTCCTACAACACTCCTTGCATTGCTGCTGAGAACATTAGTCCCATGATTTGATTACTGACTTTGTATGTAAGCTTAACAACATCTTCTTCCACATCCACTCCACTATCTGCTCTGGTGCTCTGGTTCCCATCCCCCTGCAACTCTAGTTTAAGCCCCACTGTGCAGCACTAGCAAACTTTTCTGCTAGGATGTTAGTCTCCTTTCAGTTCAAGTGCAAAACTATCCCTTTGTATAGCTCCCAACTTCTCTGGAAGAGAGCCCAGTGATACAAAAATCTGAAGCCCTCCCTCCTGCACCAACAGTATGATGTTCCAACTACTGGCCTCACTAGCACGTGGCACAGGTAGCAATCCTGCGATCACAACCCTGGGGATAATGTCCTTTAGCTTAGCACCCAACTCCCTGAACTCACTTTGCAGGTCCTCGTCACCCATCCATGTCATTAGTATTGATGTAGAGAACGGCCCCTAGCTGTTCATCCTCCCTCTTAAGAATTCTGTGGACTCAGCCTGAGATGTTCCTGACCCTGGCACCCGGGAGAAAACAAAGCATCTAGAAATCTTGTTTGCATCCCCAGAACCTCCTTTCTGTTCCCCTAACCATTCAATCCTCCATAACTACTTCTCCCCACTTCCTTATGAGCCACAGAGTCAGACTCACTGCCAGATATCTGGCAACTGTGGTTTTCCTCTGTTAGGTCATCCCCACCCAACAATGCTGTAAACCTGTTGTTGAGGAAGAAGGCTATAGGGGTACTCTGAATTGTCTGCCTATTCCCTTTTTCCTCCCTGACTGTCACCCAGTTACGTGTGTACTGTGCCCTGGGTGTAACTACTTCCCTCTATGTCCTATCCATCAAACCCTCAGCTTCCTGAATAGTCCGTAGTTTATTCGGTTCCAGCTCCAGCTCAGTTACACAGTCTGTTGGAAGCTGCAGCTGGATGCACTTCTTGCAGGTGTAGTCACCAGGGACACTGCAGGTCTCCCTGCCTTCCCACATCCCACAAGACGATCATTCCTCTATCCTGCCTGTCTTCTCCACTGCTCTAACTGTGAAAGAAAGAAAGAAAGAAAGAAAGAATAACAAAAATGAATCTACCTACGGCTTCTCTTCTAAGCCTCAACTCTCCACTCACATAATGGCCGCTCTGTTTAAACCTAATGTCTTTACATTGGTCCTAGCCATGTGCCTGCTCATGTGCAAACACTTGTCTCCTTGGGAACTGTGGCACACAAAATGTGCAAACCGTTTCTTTCTCTGTGACTCTACACAATCCAGTGTCCCTTCAGGACTGGCATGCAAAATGTGCCGACTGTCCCTGCTTGCTTCTTTTAAGCTTTTTCTCCCTCTATGTAATCTGGTGTCTACTTGGGACTGTGGCATGCAAAAATGTGCTGACAGTTCCTGATCACTTCTTTTAAACTCTCACTCCCTCTACACAATCCGTTGTCTCTTCGGGACTGTGGTGCACAAATGGTGTTGAATACTTAGTAGGGGATCTTAAAGGAGACCATGACAGCAGACAAGTTTAAAGGTGGCTGGCAGGAAGCTGGATCCTCTATGAATGTGCAACCATCTGGTTCACATACAACAGTCAGCTGAGTCTTTCAGTAAATTTGCTTGAGTTTTCTTTTATAGTGCGCAAGTTTATTGCACAGTTGTATTAACTTGTTTTACATCATTTATACTCCTAGAGTATCTCATTAGCACTTAACAAGTGTTAAGGTATTATTATCAGTGATTTTATTAATGCTGCATCCTTTGGTATTCCACACCTTTCATTGTGGTTTGCTGAATTTCACTGAAAGGAAAAGTACAGTTTTATTTCATGCTGCACGCGTGAAGCTGTAGGAAATCTGTTATCATTAGCCAGGATTTGCAGAATGCAGATATTGTCCACACTCACCACACAGGTAACTAATATATACCATTCTTAGCTGAGTCAGATCTGCAAAGCTGAATTTCTTAGCTGATACAGTCCTTGATCTGATTGATGAAAGCCTGTGTTGTACCCATCGTTGTGACCCGGACATTCAGATGCATTTAAAGCTATGAAAATGGAGTAAATAAATCCATATAAATTATTAACAAAATAAGTTTAAAAATTAGATATAATCAAATAATTGACTCAGTTGTGAGTTTTGGAAAATTGTGGCTAGCCTTTTATGCACCCCTGCTATTTCTCTTTTATTTTTAACCTACTTGAAAAACTTTTACTATCCAGTTTGATATTACTTGCTAGCTTGCTTTCATATTTCATCTTTTCCCTTCTAATTATTTTTTTAGTTGCTCTCTGTAGGTTTTTAAAAACTTCCCAATCTTCTATCTTCCCACTAATTGTTGCCCTCTCTTTTGCTTTTACAATAGCTTTGACTTGTAAAGGAAAGCCATTTTGCTTTAATGCTCAAAAGTCCCAATTTATGAAGGCAATTGTTTTCAGTGATAACCCGCCTGCATTCACCACTGCTCTGCAAAATATGATTATACTCGCTTTATAAGAAAGTGCTAGTGCCAGCCTTGGTGGCAGAGCTATGAACCATGGCAGAAAAGTTTGCACATATTGAGCGTATGGGAGTGAATTGAATTATGTGAACATCAGCAGCAGTCAAGAAAATGCTGAAAAAAGCTTTGTATAAACCTCACCTACTTTCTGCCTATCAGAGGTGTCAAAAATGAATCTTTCTGAATGTTTCCAACATCATAAGACTTGAGCGGCCCAAACCCTAAAATGTTGATTGAAATATTAATGATTTGCTTATTATTAAATTTGCAAGCCCTACTGAAATGTGCAAAATAATCAATAACATTGGAAATTTAGAAAAAAATGCGAAGAGCCATCCTCCTCAAAACCAAGTGTTGAGTTGCTGAATTTAAAAGTTCAGTATACAACCTTGAGATTCATCTACCCACACAGTCACGAAACAAAGAAACATCATAGAGTCCGTTCAAGGAAAACATAAAACACACAATGTGCCAAAAAATGAACAAATCGTGCAAATGGCATAAAACAAGTGAAAAACACAGAATATAAAATATCCAATTGCAGAGTCACTGAAGCTGTCTAGGAATATTTTGTCTAATTCTGTTCATTTCAATTTAGTGCTGTGTCATTCATTGAGCCAGTCTGCCCCGTTCAAAATTGCACAAAATAGCAATAAAAAAGGAGTAACTAAAAACCAGAAACACACATAATATGAACTATAGTGCTGAACCCACAAACCGTATTGATTAAACCTTACCCAAGACCCTGGGCTCCAGCACTGTCCTTCTGCGTGGTGTAGTCTGCTGGTTAGCAGCTCATTGCAGAAATATCACACTTCCCTGCAAAATTCAGCCAAAGTGATTGAATGCTCGTTAACATCAATCATCTTGTCTTGCGATCTTCATGGATTTGTTCATGTGAACTCTTTGTCTTTATTTGTGCAATTTCTTTAAAACTGAGATGAGACTGCAGAGATTCTCATTCTTAGCAAAAAGAAAACACAAATTATTGGAGGAACTCAGTGGTCAGGTGGCATCAGTGGAAATGAAGGGTGATTGTATTGGTTCAAAACTATGCATCAGGACTGAAACATCAACATTCTCTCTTTGCCTCTACAGATGCTGACTGACCTGCTGAGTTCTTACACAGGTTTTTTCCCCCTCTTTTAAAAATGGACTATATTATTCATCAACATATTCATAAGTTTAGTTAAGAAAACAAATACCAATGTAATTATTTAATAACTAACTTAACATTTGTCAAAAAGGGCAAGAAATTTGTCTCAACTATTTTTTTCTAACGTTAAAACAGTGTTAGCCATCTGGCTCATGATATTTTGAAAAACATATCATAAAAAAAATCGGATAATTTATTTGTCCAAGTTCCAAAATAACATTAGTGGGTCCTATTGTGAAAAACTAATTGTTTTAAGAACTTCAACATTTGGGGTCACATTTGTGTCAACAGCATATTTTTTGTTTATGATCCTGACATCAGGAAGTTGGCTTCAGTTAGTCACTACAGTGTACCCTGCACGCATGTATCAACTAGCTATGTTTCCAAATAAAGTACATTACAAAAATGGGGGGGTCAGAGCAGAGGAACCTTTGCAAGTTTCTGAGGTATAGTGTGCAGAGCAAAGCAGCCTGTTTGCTTGGTTGCTAAAGTGTTATCTAACATACAGCTACAAATGCCTATGCTCCTCTTAAAGCAAGAGCCAAAGTCATCCCAGCTCTCAGAAATCTTATCTCAAGATCATAGTGTGCATTTTGTGCTGATATATGTCACATTTGACATCTCGTTCACTGCCGTGTTACAGAATTTATTAAAAGTTCACTGACAAAGTGGTAAGCTGTCCATTTTGACTAATGTGACTTACGAATTTGCAGCTGCAGACACTACTTGAATGCATTGCAGGGATACCAAAAGTGTAGACCTTTACAGTCACTTCCTGCCATGAATGCCACCCTTCTTGCCAAATGCTTTTTCTTCAACTTTTAAACTCAACTACTTCCCTTCAAACACTCAGTTTTCGAATCAACCCACAAAATCATAATCACAACTGCAGTTTAGCAACACTATGACCATTCTGATCACTTTGCAATAAAACAAATTTAATTTTTGTTCTAATTGTATTTTTTCTCATTCAAAAATGCCTATAATTTAGTTTTTTTTTCTTGTGAATGCTGCTTGTATAATGCTATGTGCCTGTGATGCTGCTGCAATAAGTTTTTCATTGCACCTGTGCATTTGTGTACTTGTGCATAAGGCAATAAACTTAACCTTGACTTTGAACGACTTCTCTATTTGGAAGATTTCTTCTAATCTGTGAACTTGAGGGAAAAGCTGCTGAATTCACCAGGATGTTTATGGTGACTGGGATGACAGCTTTGTTCAGTCCACCTGGAATTGTTTTGGTAAAGATCTGCTCATGATGCATCTTTCTATGATTTCAGGATGATTCTGTCTGCCAGCCTGATTCTTGAATGTTTGTAAACGTTGTTTCTTCAGTGAGTGAACAGTGCCAGTCATGATCTGGACCAAAGTGGTTGAAATTCTTGCTTGATGTAAATTCTAGATGTTAGACCATAAGATATAGGAGCACAAATAGGTCAATTGGCCCATCGAGTTGCTCTGCCACTTCATCATGGCTGCTCCAATTTTCAGCCCCAATCTCCTGCCTTCTTCCCATTTCCTGTGATGCCCGGAACAACCTATTAACTTCTGTATTAAGTATAAGCCTCCACAGCTGTCTGTGGCAAAGAATTCCACAGATTCACTAATCTCTGGCTAAAGAAATTCCTCCTCATCTCCCTTCTCAATGCACACTACCCTATTCTGAGGCTGTCTCCTCTGGTCCTAGACTTTCCCACCATAGGAAACATCCTCTCCACATCCACTCTCTCAAGGCCTATTACCATTCAATAGGTTTCAAGGAGATCACTCCATACTCTTCTGAAATCCAGCGAATACGGGCTAAGAGCCATCAAATGCTCTTCATTTGACAAGCCGTTTAGTCCTAGAATAATTTTTGAGAACCTCCTTTAAACCCTCTCCAGTCTCAGCACATCCTTTCTAAGATAAGGGGCCCAAAACTGTTCACAATACTTCACGTGAGGCCTTACTAGTGCTTTATAAGTGCTTTTAGTCTCAACATTACATCCTCGCTTTTGTATTCTAGTACTCTTGAAATGAATAGTAGCGTTGCATTTGCTGTCCTCACCACAGAATCAACCTGCTTGCATCATACATCGGGTACTCTCTTCAGTTACCTGATGAGGTAATTGTAGCCTTTGGCCAGGAGCAGATTTTGTCAGGCGGTGCCCAACATTCCTAGATTGCTTTGACTGTTATCCACTACACTCTCCAGTTGGCAAGGCAACAGTGGTGGCCAAGTCACTGCCCATCTGCTCCTGACTTCCAGCCAAATCCTCTCACCTGCTCCAGATCCAGCAAGAGGCTCTTGCTGCTTCCTGCCCCATCCTGGTTCTTGCTCTTTTCATCAAGATCCAGTGCAGATAGTAACCTCCATGCTGACCTTGCCAGGAATCCTCTGCAGCAGATCTCCATGGGGAATAACTACACAGAACATTGAAAACCTACAGCACAATACAGGCTCTTTGGCCCACAATGCAGTGCCGAACATGTACGTACTTAGAAATTACCTATGGCTCTCTATTTTTTTAAGCTCCATGCACCTATTCAGGAGTGTCTTAAAAGATCCTATCGTATCCGCCTCCACCACTGTTGCTGGCAGCCCATTCCACGCACTCACCACTCTGCGTAAAACAAAAAAACAACTTACCACTGACATTCTCCTCTGTACCTATTTCTAAGCACCTTAAAACTGTGCCCTCTTGTGTTAGTCATTTCAGCCCTGGGGAGAAAGCCTTTGATTATTCACATGATCAATGCCTTTCATCATCTTGTACACCCCTATCAGGTCACCTGTTATCCTCTACCTCTACAAAGAGAAAAGTCCGAGTTCACTCAACCTATTCTCATAAGGCATGCTCCCCAATCCAGGCAACATCCTTGTAAATCTCCTCTGCACCCTTTCTATTGTTTCCACCTCCTGCCTGTGGTGAGGTGACCAGAACTGAGCACAGTACTCCAAGTGGGGTCTGACCAGGGTCCTATATAGCTGCAACATTACCTGTCAGCTCTTAAACTCAATGCCACTGTTGATGAAGGCCAATGCACCGTATGCCTTCTTAACCACAGAGTCAACCTGCACAGCAGCTTTGAATGTCCTATGGACTCAGACCCCAAGATCTCTCTGATCCTCCACACTGCTAAGAGTCTTACCATTAATACTATATTCTGCCATCATATTTGACCTACCAAAATGAACCAACTCACATTTATCTGGGTTGAAATCCATCTGTCATTTCTCAGCCCAGTTTTGCGTCATATCGATGTCTCACTGTAACCTCTGACAGCTCTCCACATTATCCACAACACCCCAACATTTGTGTCATCAGCAAATTTACTAACCTATCCCTTCACTTCCCCATCCAGGTCATTTATAAAAATCATGAAGAGAAGGTGTCCCAGAACAGATCCCTGAGGCACTCCACTGGTGACCAACATCCATGCAGAATATGACCAGTCTACAATCACTCTTTGCCTTCTGTGAGGAAGCCAATTCTGGATCCACAAAGCGAGGTTCCCTTGGATCCCATGCCTCCTTACTTTCTCACTAAGCCTTGCATGGGGTAGCTTATCAAATGCCTTGCTGAAATCCATACACACTACATCTATTGCTGTACCTTCATCAATGTGTTTAGTCATATCCTCAGAAAATGTAATCAGGCTCATAAGGCATGACCTACCTTTGACAAAACCATGCTGATTATTCCTAATCATGTTATGCCTCTCCAAATGTTCATAAATCCTGCATCTCAGGATCTTTTCCATTAACTTACCAACCACTGAAGTAAGACTCACTGGTCTATAATTTCCTGGGCGATCTCTACTCCCTTTCTTGAATAAGGGAACAACATCAGCAAGCCTCCAATCCTCCAGAACCTCTCCCGTCCGCATTGAGGCTCAGCAATCTCCTCTTTTGCCTCCCACAGTAGCCTGGGGTATAGCTTGTCTGGTCCCAGAGACTTATCCAACATGATGCTTTCCAAAAGCTCCAGCACATCCTCTTTCTTAATGTCTATATGCTGAATCTTTTCAGTCCACTGTAAGTCATCCCTACAATCATTCAAGATCATTTTCCATAGTGAATACTGAAGCAAAGTATTCATTAAGTTATCTCTGCTATCTCCTCCGGTTCCATGCACACTTTTCCACCATCACACTTGATTGGTCCTATTCTCTCACATCTTATCCTCTTGCTTTTCACATACTTGTAGAAAGCCTTGGGGTTTTCCTTAATCCTGCCTGCCATGGCCTTCTCATGGCCCCTTCTGGCTCTCCTAATTTCATTCTTATGCTTCCAAGTTTCTTTCTGATAGCTTCATATTTCCCCGCACTCCAATTAAATTCTTTACTAACTTGTCTGTTCCTATCCCTCTCCAACGCTATGGTAAATGAGATAGAATTGTGATCATTATTTCCAAAATGCTCTCCCACTGAGACCTGACACCTGACCAGGTTCATTTCCCAATACCAGATCAAGTACAGCCTCTCCTCTTGTACATATTGTGTCAAGAAACTTTCCTGAACACACCTAAAAAAAAAAACTCCACCCCATCTAAACCATTCGCTCTATGGAGATGCCAAACAATATTTGGGAAATTAGCATCTCCCACCACGACAACAGCAAATTTGTCAGATATGTAGATTTTTGAGCCATTATTTTTGAAGAGGCTTCAATTCCTATTTCTATTGAGATAATTTGAATTGGAGCAATATCAGAACCACTATATCAAAGCAGTGCATTAACAGTTGATATCTTGGGCTGAGACCCTTCACCAAGTCTGACATGGTTGGGATGAAGGAACTGAGAAAAGGGAACAGCATTTTTACAGGAGACAGGGTGGGAAGAGGTCTGGTCAAGATGAGTGTGGCAATCAGTAGGTTTATGAAAGATGTCAGGCAACAGTGTGTCTCCAGAGATGGAGAAAGAGGGATTGAGAAAGGGAGGAGAGGTGTCAGAAATGGACCAAGTGAATTTAATGTCCTGGTGGAAGTTAGAGGTGCAAAGTACACAACTCTGAAATCCTTCTCCTCCAGATAGCCATGAAAAGAATGGCAGCATCATCAACCTCGAAATCCCCCCCTCCCTACACAAAAAAGAACAAAAATGGAATCGGTACATCAATCACTAAACCCCCTCCCAAACACACAAAAAAATGAGAATAATTGGGCAAGAAACACATAATATAAAAAAAAGACCACAGTCTAAGTCCGTATTCAAAATACAGAAAACCTGGGTAACATTCTTTGGCGGGCCACACAGACCTCCCTCTCCGGCAGCAGAGCGATCCCACCAGTGATCAAAAGGCAGTCTCCCCTCTCCGTAGCAGAGCGATCCCGCCAGTGATCAAAAGGCAGTCTCCCCTCTCCATAGCAGAGCGATCCCGCCAGTGATCAAAAGGCAGTCTCCCCTCTCTGTAGCAGAGCGATCCCACCAGTGATCAAAAGGCAGTCTCCCCTCTCTGGCAGCAGAGCGATCCCACCAGTGATCAAAAGGCAGTCTCGCTTCTCCGTAGCAGAACGATCCCACCAGTGATCAAAAGACAGGCAACTGGCACTCACCATCCACACTCGCCGCGATATTTCAATCTCCCTTGTCGCTTTAATCAGTGAAGTGGAGTCGAAATGGAGTCGAACATCGGCTTGCACCCCGTCCCACAGCTTTGTCGCCACAGGGTTTGCGCATGCTGCCTCTTCTTCTTAGAATCCTCTCGGAGACTGCAGAGTGCTGTGTTACGTATCCCGTAACTGGGTCACTTACCAGCAAAGATAGAGAGGTCCGTTGAAGTCTGATGGTACTATTTTTAAATGTCTTTATTGATAAAGGGGCACAAAAATAAGCTTAATACAAACATTCAGATAATATATGTCGTCAATACTCAATCTAAAAGCGCGGGTATAATAATAATAATCAATAAGAAATAGCTCTATCGTTGTCTAGGGGATATTGTATTGTCCGATGGAAAAATAAAAGTCACTGTCATTCAAGCTGCAGCTCTTTGGGTTTAAGAGAGAAGGTTTTAAACTTGCCCGGGTCTTTTATGAGGCCAATCCGTTGAGTCGGGGGAGTTGGTTCCCCGTTGTTAGTTCAAAGCTGTTTTCCGTGGTACCAGCCACCAGTTCCAGGCAATGGAACTGAACGCACGTGGCTTCCTTCAAATGGCTTCCCGCTATTATGGGATCGCTAGCGTTTCTTCTGGTGCGTCTGAGGGGCCGTTCCTACAGCCCCTCTTTTATCCTGACTTGCAGGGTCGTAGATGTCAGTCAGGTTGGGGGATGATGCAATCTCTTCCCTTCACCCAGCCCACTTTGCCCGAAGGCTCTCATGTAGCATAGGATCTCAATCCACAAGTTTGTCTCCAAGAGACAATGGCCATTTCCCCTAGCTTTACATCGCCGGGGAACGAGACAGTCCGCACGTCTCCTTCTCATTTCCTGGGCCCCCAACCCAACCCAATAGTGATCTTGCGATTCTCACAAAGGAGGGGGCTGCGGGCATAACAGCTGAAACACCCAAATGATCTCCAAACTGCAAACAGTCCCAGAATCACATTCAAGATGAAAATTGAATGTAAAAGAGATAAAAGATTTGAAATATGTGATCTATCCAGAAGACATTGACTGAAGGAGCATTGTACACCGGCGCCATCTTAGCTAGGAGTCTCGAGGCAAAGTTGATGGAATTGATGAACTCAATATGGATGTATGAAGCAGTACCAATGCAGTTGTCAATGTCGGGGAGCATTATCGGGGAAGGCTTGGAACATGGACTATTCTACGTAGCCACCAAAGAGTCAGGCATAGCTGGGGCCATGGGGTTGGATTTCCAGCATCTGCAGATTTTTTTTGTGTTTATATTAATGCAGTGTTTAGCATAAAATAACCACAGATGTAAGCAGAAAGGCTAGTCTAACATGAAGTGCCTTGCTGCTCTTAACATTATCTTGCTGAATAAACAGATGACTCATAATACTGATTTCATTGCAGAATGGAGGGATTGGGTGAACAGGCATATAAGACAGCTGAAAACACAAAGAGCGTATTTGACAGCTACTCGATATGAACTGTTCTCTTAATTGAGGCAGGAAAATAACATCATGATGGCTGATGTCAGAGATTTGAATCAACCTGAAGCTGAACCTCCATTCAAATTTGAACATAGTTTTTAGTCGTAGCTTAATAGTGATGAAAATTGGGTTTTGATATTCCCAGAACGTCATAACCATTAACATCATGAAGAACAAGAAAAAAAATGAATTCACTCCAATTTCAAAAGAATCAGATTGCAAGTGAGATTTGTTAATAGCGAAGAGAGTGTACGAGGAAAGATTACGTACCAATATAAATGTGAATCCAGAAATGTTCCATAGGCATAAAAGCTGGCATCAGTCAGGGTCGGCCATGGATGTTGCATCCTAGCCATCTAGATATGCAAGCCTGGGTAGCACAATGTGGAGAACAAGCTGTTACCCACATAGTAGGCTCCCCCTCTCCACGTATCTGATAAACCCAAAGGAACGGCAGAGACTGGCATAGTTTGGTATCAGCAGTGTTACAGGTTTTGCCAATCAGCATTGAACTCAAGGTAGGACTGCCTTAGGGATTCCAGCTCTGGATCTTTCTCCCAGGATTTATGAGCCTTCCTCATGAGTGGGTTTAGCTGCAAACAGCAGGGTTTTGAGATCAGAGTTTTCCATCTCTTAGATGAGCTGCCAACCACTGCCTGATGAGCCCCATCTGCCCAAAGTGACTGGTTTTAAGGCACCAGTAACCTGTCTTTGCCCTATCTAATAAGAACATAAGCAATAAGAACAGGAGTAGGCCATCTGGTCCAATGAGCCTGCTCCACCATTCAATAAGATCATGGCTGATCTGGCCATGGACTCATCTCCACCTACCTGCCTTTTTCTCATCATCCTTAATTCCCCTAATATGCAAAAATCTATCTAATCTTGTCTTAAATTTATTTACTGAGGTAGCCTCCACTGCTTCATTGGACAGTGAATTCCACAGATTCACCACTCTCTGGGAAAAGCAGTTCCTCCTTATCTCTGTCCTAAATATACTCCCCCGAATCTTGAGGCTATGTCCCCGAGTTCTAGTCTCACCTATCAGTGGAAACAACTTTCCTGTCTTTATCTTATCTATCCCTTTCATAATTTTATATGTTTCTATAAGATCTCCTCTCATTCTTCTGAATTCCAGCGAGTACTGTCCCAGATGACTCAATCTCTCCTCGTAGTGTAACCCCCTCATCACTGGAATCAACTTGTTGAACCTCCTCCGCACCGACTCCAAAGCCAGTGTATTCTTCCTCAAGTAAGGAGAGCTGAACTGCACGCAGTACTCCAGGTGCAGCCTCACCAGTACCTTGTACAGTTGCAATATAACTTCCTTCCTCTTAAATTCAATCTGTCCAGCTGTGAAGACCAACATTCCATTTGCCTTCTTGATAGCCTGCTGCACCTGCAAACCAACCATTTGCGATTCATGCACAAGCACTCCCAAGTCCCTCTGCACAGCAGTATACTGCAATTTTTTACCATTTAAATAATATTCTGCTTTCATTTTTCCTTCCAAAGTGAGTGTCCTCACATTTACCAACATTGTACTCCATCTGCCAGAACCTTGTCCACTCACTTAACCTATCTATATCTCTCTGCAGACTCTCCGTATCTTGTACACGATTTGCTTTCCCACTCAATTTTGCATCATCAGCAAACTTAGATACACTATTCACTGTCCCCTCTTCCAGATCGTGGTCTCCTGTCAGTAGAGCTGGTTTCACTGAGCTTAGTAGCTAAGTTACATTTGAAGGTCAGGAGTTGGACTTGGTTGTCAGAGTCTATTTGAGGTGCACGCCATTGGGAGCATTTAAAGGGAGTGGGAGCTTGTCCCCATTACCACTCCCCCAGCTATATCAACCTTAAGGAACCTAACAAAGTATTGAGTTATTGATAAAGGTAAAAATATATTGCTACATTGTAAAAACAGGGTGGCTGATTGTGTGAACACCAGGAAAATGAAATTTACTGTGGAGATATATGAGGAAAGGCAAAAGATAGGATCATTTTTTCATTATGAGCCGAGCACAGGTTTGTCTTCCATCATCTGGTCTTGACGCAGAGTCCAGCTGGAGTGGTGACCACCCCAGCCATACCTGTACACTCGAGATCCTAGTTCGTTGAATACCCCAAGAGGCTGCAAAAGCAGCCGACAGTTTAGTCAGTTCAAAAGTATATCCTAGAACAGGAAATTACTGCAGACTACAGCGATCACAGTTCAGAAGTATATCTGCTAGAATATCTATTAATATTGTGTGCTGTATGCAAAATGTTGCCAGTGCCATCTTGCCCGTTAAGAATAGTTTATTAAGACATACTCCTTTCTGGGTTTTTTCTCTAAAAGCAGGAAATTGTGCAACATCTTTGTAAAATATTGCTGTAACCTTAATTGGTATATTGTGTTAATTTCCAGTCTCATTATGGGAAGGGAGAGAGGGGGAGAGAGTGAGGGGGGGAGGGAGGGGAGAGGAGAGAGAGAGAGAGAGAGAGAGAGAATAGAATTTTGATAGGATTTTATAGAATATTAATAGATCTAGGCAAAATGGGAAAACTTGCATTTTCTGGAGGAATCTTGGACTGGAAGTCACAGGAATTGAGTAGCACGGAACAGAATTTTAGAGTAGCACGGGAAACACTTGTTTTTTTTTACATAGAACGTGGTTGAAATCTGGATTGCACTGCCAGTAGCTATATCAGAAACAGATCTGATCTTGGGTTTAAGAGGAAATTGGATAGATAAATAGTGGAGAAAAATACACAAAGCTGCGGAGAAAGGGACAGTGGGTAGAACTAGAGATGGAGACCTACCAATAGGCAAAATGACCTCTTGTACTTCAACCATTCTTTGATTCCATGTTTTTGATTTTGGATGTTCAAGAGTGACAACAAAACTCAAATTAATCTATACTTGTTGATTATCTGTTAATTTATTGTTGATATAAATACTAAAATCAACAAAAATGTACCAAAGCTTGTGCACAAAATTATTTATTTTCCACATCTGTAGGTCATCGGACTCTGTATATCGGTGTTCATGTTCCACGGGAAAGGCGAAGCCACCGGCGGCACAGGCATCGCGGGCACAAACATCGCAAGCGTGATCGAGAAAGAGACTCGAGCACAGAGGATGGGAGGGAGTCTCCTACTTATGGTAATGGATTAACATTCACATTAACTTTCACATTAAGGATCTGTAGAGATGTGATGGTTGATATTATCTCTTCTCCTGTGACTGGCTGATTGGTTACTCCTTAGCCAATAAACAGATAACTATTGATAGTTCCGTCTAATTGTGGGAACATTCTGGGAATTTAAGACCATAAGATTTAAGAGAAGAATTAGGCCATTTGGCCCATCGAGGCTGCTCTGCCATTTCATCATGGCTGATCCATTTTCCCTACATCTCTTCATGCCCTGATTAATCAAGAATCTACCAACCTCTGCCTTAAATACATTCCTGCAGGTTTGGCCTCCACATCCATCTACAGCAACGAATTCCACAGATTCACCACTCTCTGGCTAAAGAATTTCCTCTTAATTTCCATTCTAAATGGTCATCCCTCTATTCTGCGACTGTGTCTTCAGGTCCTAGGCTCTCCCACCATAGGACGTATCCTCTCCACATCCACTCTATCAAGGCCTTTTACCATTCACTAAGTTTCTATTAGGTCACCCCTCATTCTTCTGAACTCGAGTGAAAACAGGGCCAGAGCCTTCAAATGCTCTTCATATGACATAGTTCAATCCTGGAATGACTTTTGTGAACCACCATTGAATCCTCTCTGGTGTCAGCACATCTTTTCTAAGATAATGGGCCCAAAACTGCTCACGTGAACAGTGACTGTGGATATAAAGCAAGCAGAACTGCACTGACTGACTCACTGAGTGTTTTCAGCATTTCTGTTTTATTTCATATGTCCAGCATCAGAAGCTTTTTCCATTTTTCATTTTCATTTCCTGATGAGCAAATTTGTATGATTTAGTGGAGATAATAAACTGATGATGATAGACACTTTATTGATCCCAAAGGACATTAGTGTCACAGTAGAATTATAAGTGCACAGATATACAAATATTAGAAGAGAAGTAAGTTAGAATAAAAAACCTTAAAAAGATGTACAAGATTTACAAGTCAAAAATTACAAGAGTTCCAGTTCGCTCTGATAAGGTGGTAGTGCAAGATGTACTGTAATATTATACAGTAATGGGTGCACATTCACACCATCCAGATAAGAAGTGATAGTAATATTGCACAGGGTGTCTGCTATGGCGGGGTGTGGTAAACAGCGATTAATAACAGTCTAACAGGAGGGATTCATCACTTGCCTGGCTATGGGTTGATTCATTATAGAGCCTAATGGCCAAAGGTAAGAATGACCTCATATAGCGCTCTTTGGAGCAGCGCAGTTGTCTTAGTCTTCTACTAACAGTGCTTCTCTTTTCAACCAAGGTGGTGAGAAACATTGTCCAGAATTGCCAGGATTTTCTGTAGGGTCCTTTGTTCTACCACAGCCTTAAGTATGTCCAAATTGACTCCTATAATAGAGCCAGCCTTTCTAAACAGTTTATTGAGCCTGTTGGCTTCACCTGTGTTGATGTGTTGCCCCAGCACATCACCACATAGAAGACTGTACTGGTGACAACAGACTGGTAGAACATGTGAAGGAGAGGCCTGCATGCTTCAAAGGACCTCAGTCTCCTCAGGAAGTAGAGGTGACTCTGGCTCTGTGTTGGTGCTCCACTTAAGCCTGTCATCCAGGTGCACCCCCCAGGTACTTGTAGGTCCTCAGCACCATTAATAGTAACGGGGCAGTGCAGGCTTGGTCTTCCTAAAGTCCATCACCATCTCCTTTGTCTTACTGATGGTGAGCTGCAGATGATTCAGCTTGCACCTTTTGACAAAGTCCTTTACCAGGGCCCTATATTAATCCTCCTGTCCTCCCTTTATATACCCAACTATTGCTGAGTCATCAGAGAGTATCTGCAGGTGGCAAGACTCGGTGTTGTATCTAAAGTCAGATATACAGGGTAAACAGGAAGGGAGCCTTTGGGACCACAGTGCCGCTTATAGCCTTGTCTGACACACAGCTCTGAAGACGCACAAACTGTGCTCTGCCAGTCAGGTGGTCCATTATCCAGGATACAGTGGAAGTGCCAACCTGCATTGAATGGAGCCTTTCCCCCAGCAATGAGGGCTGTACGGTATTGAAGGCCCTTGTGAAATCAAAAGTCATGATCTTGTTAACTTTTAACTTTGTGTCATTATTTTAATGCTGTTTCAGTGTTCCTTTCCTGATTTTCAGTACACCCTTTAAATTTATGGTGGAGGCTGTCCGATTGTCATGGAAGCTTCGTCAAGAGAATCTTGTGTAAAATCGTGGGGTCTGTGCAGAGGGATTCTACACACGTAGTCCTTATCAAAGGAAGACTGAGAGCATTCAGTACTGTGCAAAAGTCTTAGGCTTAGGTGCCTAAGATTTTTTGTAAATCTGGCAGGAGCAATGGATGTTGTGAATGGGAAGGGTGTGGGCCAGGTGGAAGAGGAGGAGTGCCAGGATGGGGGGGGGGGGGGGGGGGGGGAGTGCGGTGGTAGGTGGTGGCATGGGTACAGAAACCCCCGGCCCTGAGACACTAGGCAGAGTCATATGATTCCAAGCAACTGGTTTTTTGATCATTACAGAATGTCTCTCTGGTGTTCTCTACCCTCTCCTTCCCCCTTTTCCCAACCTTTCCATTCACACCTCAATAGCGACCCATATCAGAATCAGGTTTATCATCACTCACATGTCATGGAATTTGGTTTTTTTTGTGGCAGTAGTGCAGTGCAATACATAAAGAACATTACAATACTGTGTAAAAAAAAATGTTGGGCACCCAAGATATATATGAGTGGCTAAGACCTTTACAGAGTACTGTAGAGCATAGAATAGTAGTGCCATGTGCTAGTGTGGCCAGAAATAGGAAGGGCATACAATTCAACACATGACTAAGGAGTTGGTGCAGGAGGGAGGGCTTCAGATTTTGGTCAATTGTCTCTTTTCCAGGGAAAGTGGGACTGTACAGAAGGGAAGATTGCAGTTGGAATGGAGGGACAGAGAGAGCAAGGGACTAACTCAAATGAGGTACTTGAGAATTTATAAAAAATGCAAGAGCACAGTTAAGGAGATGAGGAGGGCTAAAAGAACACATGAGATTGCTCTAGCAAGCAGGGTAAAGGGCAATCCAAAGGGCTTCTGCAGATATATTAAGAGCAAAAGGGTAGTAAGGGACAAAATTGGTCTTCTGGAAGATCAGAATGTTAATCTAAGCAAGGTGCTGAAAGAGGGGAGATCTTAAATGGATTTTTTGCATCTGATTTTACTTTTGAGATGAACACAGAGTCTGTGGATGTGTAACAATGCAGCAGTGAGGTCATGGGCCCTATGCAGATTACAGAGGAGGAGATATTTGCTGTCTTGAGGGAAATTAGGGTGGATAAATCCTCAGGGCCTAACATTGTGTTCCCTTGGACACTGTGGGAGACTAATGCAGACATTGCAGGGGCCCGTGCAGAGATATTTAAAACATCCTTAGCTACAGTTGAGGGTCCTGTGGATTGGAGGATAGCTAATGTTGTTCCATTGTTTCAATAGGTACATTTAATGCCAGAGAAATGTATACAATATACATCTGAAATTTTTTTTTCGCAAACGTCTTTTAAAGGTTCTAAGAAAAAGCCAGGAAATTATAGGCTGGTGAGCTTGACATTAGTAGTGAGAAAGTTATTGGAAGATACTCTAAGGAATTGGGCTTATAAGTATTTGAATGGGAATCGACTGATTAAGGATAGTCAGCATGGTTTCATGTGTATGTCAGTATGTTCTGTCTTACCAGTCTTCGAGGTTTTCAAGTTAGTAGGAAAATTGATGAAGGCAAGGCTGTGGAGGTTTTCTACTTGGGCTTTAGCAAGGCCTTTGACAAGGTCCCACATGTGTGGTTGGTCAAGTAGGTTCAGTAGTTTTCCATTTAAGATGAGGAGGTAAATTGGATTAGACATTGGCTTTGTGGAAGAAGCCAGTAAGTTGTTGTAGATGGTTGCCTCTCTGGAAGCCTGTGACCAGCGGTGTGCCACAGGGATCAGTGCCGGGTCCTTTGTTGTTTGTCATCTGTATCATTGATATGGATAATGATGTGTTAAATTGAATCAACAAATTTGTGGATGACATCGAGATTGGGAGTGCAGTGGACAGCGGGGAAAAGTATCAAGTCTTGTAGCAGGATCTGGTCCAGCTGGAGAAATGGGCTGAAAATGGCAGATAGTATTTAATGCAGACAAGTGTGAGGTGTTTCACCTTGGGAAGACCAATCAGGGTAGGTATTGCACAGTTAATGGTGGGGCACTGAGGAGTGTGGTAGAACAAAGGGATCTAGGAATACAGGTCCCAATTTCTTGAAAGTTGTGTAACAGGTAGATTGGGTTGTATAGAAAGCTTTTGGCACATTGGCTTCATAAATTAATGTATTGCAAATTGGAGTTGAGATGTTATTTTGAAATTGTGTAAGATATTGGTGAGGCCTAATTTGGAGTACTGTGTCCAGTTTAAGTCACCTACATACAGGAAAGATGTAAATAAGATTGAAATAATGCAGAGAAAATTTACAAGGATGTTGCTGGGACTTGAGGACCTGGGTAATAGGGAAAGGTTGAATAGATTTGGACATTATTCCCTACAACAGGGAAGATTTGATTGAGGTATACAAAATTATGATTGAATAGGTTTGGATTTTATTCCCTAGAACATAGAAGAATGAGGGGAGATTTGATAGAGGTATACAAAATTATGATTGAATAGGTTTGGATTTTATTCCCTAGAACATAGAAGAATGAGAGGAGATTTGATAGAGGTATACAAAATTATGAGAGGTATAGTCAGGGTAAATGTAAACAGATTTTTTCCACTGAGGTAGGGTGAGACTAGAACTAGTGGTCATGTGTTAAGGGTGAAAGGTGAAATATTTAAGGGGAAAATGAAGGGGAACATTCACTCAGAGGGTAGTGAGAGTGTGGAACTAGCTGCCTGTGCAAGTGGTGGGTGCAAAGTCAATTCCAGCATTCAAGAGAAATTTAGATATGTACAAGGATGGAGCGGACTATGGGGGGGTGGGGCTATAGTGCAGATGCAGATCGATGGGACAAGGCAAATTAATGGTTTTGCATAAACTAGATGGGCCAAAGTGCTTGTGTCTGTGCTATAGTGTTCTATTACTCCATGACTCTGACTCAGGAGCAGGCCCATCAGTTGACAATGTTGCACTAATCCAATTAAATTAGTAATCAATTCTGCCTACACAATGTCCATATCATTCCACTTTCCTCACATTCATGTGCCTATCTAAACGTCTCTTAAAAGTACCTAATGTATCAGCTTCTACCACCACCCAGCCTGCACATTCCGGGGACCCAGCACTCTCTGTGTTAACAAGAAACTTGGCCCACATCTTCAGTTAACCCCTCTCACCTTAAATGCATGCTCTCTGGTATTAAACATTTCAGCCCTCAATATCCTTTCTATAATGGGATGAGCAGAACTGTATAGAATATTCCCGATGCAGCCTAACTAGAGCTTTCTAAAGCTGCAACATAACTTCCTGACTTTAGAACTCACTGCCTCAACAAATCAAGGCAAGCACGCTATACGCCTTCTTAACCACCTTATCCACCTGCGTGTCCACTTTCAGGGAGCTATTAACTTGACCCCAAGCTTCCTTTACTCTTCAACACTGTTAAGGGTCTTATTGGACTCTCTCTTTACATTTGCTGTACCAAGGTGCAACACTGCACATTTGGCCAGGTTAAACTTGATGGTCCAAATGCTGTAATTCTGTTCCTATATCTTATGGTCTAATATCACTCTTTAATATTTGGGGTCATCTGAAAGTGTATGTTTTTCTTAAAGCATGAAATTTTACTTGTTCCATAGAACACCTACTCAATATACTACATTGTTCAATCTGAAGAGGTTAAATATGACGTTACAGGACACTGAGTCTCTCCAGTTCTAACATCATGCAAGGGAACCAACTTTGTATTTTTAGCTTTACAGTCCGATTTTATTTAAGCAAGGTTAAATAGTGTTTTCAGTTCACATAGCACAATAAGTACAAAATTGATGAATGCACAAGAAATAATTTCAAAAAAATTCAAGAATTAATTACTATTGGAACACACTTTCATTTCAATTGCCATTTCTTGTACCAGTCACTCACTCAAAAGAGCAAGCGCAAGAGCAGAGGTTCGCAATTTGGATTTTTGAATCCTACTCTAATTTGAAGGAGTCAGATTTAAAAGAGGCCACTTGGAAAGAAGGGCTTTTCACAATCATCAAAATGTTGATATATTTATATCACTGGTGGTTCATATGTATGAAGTACACGTTTGCCTATTCACTGCACTTTTCTTCAGAATGGTGAGATTTAAACACAAAGGAGTATGATCTTTTCTCCTCTTTCCCCTCTGCTCCTTTCCTGCCCCCAACACTCTCTGTTTTCTCTGTTCCTCCCTGTAGCACTGTTCACAAGTATTAATATCCTATTATCATTGAGGTGTGATTAAAACCATGATTGGGTCATGAGTAATTAATGTCACAGATTTTCCATTGCACAAATTTAGAGTCACTGCAGAACTTCAGAAAACATAGCTCTGTTTTTCATGTGGCAGTGATGTTTAGACTGAAATAATGAATCCAAATTAAGATTGAAAGAGTGTAGAGAAAATTTACTAGGATGTTGTTTGGACTTGAGGACCAGAGTAATAGAGGAAGATTGGCTAGAAATTTGATAGAGGTATACAAAATTTTGAGTGGTATAGACAGGGTAAATGCAAACAGGATTCTTTCAGTTGAAGGTGGGTGAGATTAGAATTAGATGGTGAAGAGTGAAAAGGTGACATATTTGAGGGGAAACTCCTTCACTCACAGCGTGGTGAAGGTGTGGAACAAGCTGCCATCAGAAGTGTTAGATGCGGGTTTGATCTCAGCATTTAAGAGAAATTTGAATAAGTACATGGATAGAAGGGGTATCCCTTGGTTCAGGTGCCGCTGATGGGTCCAGGCAGAATAGTTGTCTGACACAGATGAGAAGAAACGAATGGCCTGTTTCTGCGCTGTAGTACTTAATGACTCTAAGTCAAAAATTTGGTAAAAAATCAGGAAACAAGAGCATCAGAAACCCCAATAAGACTGGGACTATTTATAAACACACTTGATTCTTCAGATGATGGAAATGCCAAGCAACATACATGTAATGCTGGAGGAACCCAGCAGATCAGGCAGCATCTATAGAGCAGAATAAGTAGTCGATGTTTTGGGCCGAGGCCCGTTATCAGTACTGTAAAGGAAAGGGGACGAAGCTAGAATGAGAAGATGGGGGAAGGCTCCTTTCTCCATTCATCCCTCCCCATTGATCTCCTTCCTGACACTTATCCCTACAAGCGGGTCAAGTACTACATCTGCCCCTACACTTCGTCCCTCACCACCATTCAGAGTCCCAAACAGTCCTTCTGGGTGTTGTGACACTTCACCAACAAATCTGTCGATGTCATCTACTATATCTGTTGCTTCTGGTGCTGTCTCCTCTGCATGGGTGAGACTGGATTTAGATTAGGGATCTGCATCATTGGGCACCTTCACTTCATCTGACACAAAAGGCGGGATTTCCCTGTGGCCACCTCTTCCGATTCCCATTCCAGCATGTTGTTCCATGCTCGCTTCTACTGTCACGATGAGATGGAGCAGCACCTCACATTCTGTTTAGACAGCCTCCTACCTGATGCAATGAACATCGATTTCTTGAACTTGCAGTACTTTTTCCCTCTTCTCTCTTTTTTCCCATCTCTTACTCCCCTCTTACTCCTTCTTTTCTCCTCACCTGCCCATCAACTTCCTCTGGTGCCCTTCCTCCTTCCTTTTTTCCCATAGTCTATTGTTCTCTCCAATCGGATTATTTTTTTCTTCAGCTCTTCTTCCAGCTATCACCTCTTGGCTTTTTATTTCACAACCCCTCCCTATACCCACCCAGCTTCCCCCTCACCTGGTTTCACCTGTCTCCTGCTAGCTTGTACTCCCTCCCATCCCCTTATCTTACCTTATTCTGTGTTCATCCCCCTTCCTTTCCAGTCCTGATGAAAGGTCTTCGCCTGAAACATGGACTGTTTATTCCTCTCCATAGATGCTGCCTGACCTGATGAGTTCCTTCAGCATTTTGTGTGTGTTGTATGGGGGTGATTTATATCCTCCTGATCTTAGTAAGAGACTCTCATAATCGTATTGAAGCTTTACCTTCTGCAAGAAAGATGTAAATAAAGTTGAAAGAGTACAGAGAAAATTTACAAGGATGTTGCCTGGTCCGGAGGACCCGAGTTACAAGGAAAGATTGAACAGGTTAGGACTTTATTCCTTGGAACATAGAAGATTGAGAGGAGATTTGATAAAGGTATACAAAATTATGAGAGGTATTGATTGGGTAAATGCAAGCAAGCTTTTTCCACTGAGGCTGGGTGGGACTACAACTAGAGGTCACGGGTTAAGGGTGACAGGTGAAAAATTTAAGGAGAACATGAGGGGAATCTTCTTCACTCAGAGGGTCGTGAGAGTGTGGAATGAGCTGCCATTACAAGCTGGTGTATGCAAGCTCGATTTCAATGCTTAAGAGAAGTTGGATAGGTACTTAGAGGGCCATGTTCCCAGTGCAGGTCATTGGGAGTAGGCAGTTTAAATGGTTGGGCATGGACTAGATGGGCCAAAGGGCCTGCTTCTGTGCTGTAGTTCTCTATGACTCTATGATTTTATTCTTTTATGATAGGTTTGGCTAACTGAATGGTCATGCAGGCTCTAAAGCCACTTTGGATGTTTGTGAAAGCCTTTATGTCTGTTTAGAAGCAAATATTTTTTTGTAAATTAGGGCACAACAGTGAATGACTGATAGGTTTTCTGAAGTCTTCCTAGATATGCTGTTGGAGTAAATTATTGACCTCTATTTAGCCTCCCGACTAGTGAATACTTTTGCCTATATGAGAGACCATAAATGCCTGAGGGACTTTCCCTGATTAGTTAATGTCTGATGGACAGAAATAGACTAATAATGAAGATTATTTTTCACCTGAAATGCTCCTTTTGTTGTAAAAGAAATAATTTATAACATTGGTTTTCTAATTTCATTTTTCAATGTCCTTCAGATACTCCATCCCAACGTGTGCAGTTCATTCTTGGAGTAGAGGATGATGATGAAGAACATGTTCCGCACGATCTCTTCACTGAACTTGATGAAATTTGCATGCATAATGGTGAAGATACAGAATGGAAGGAGACTGCTAGGTGATTTGTGTTTCTAAACACTGATTCAACAAATGAAAGCTTGTAGTATTTATGTGCTGTTCTGGGTTGAGCTGATTAAAGCATAGATAAGCTGACCCATACAGAAGGGAAAAATCTCTTCTTAAATCCAGATTTAAATGTATGATTTAAGTGGGAGTTGGTGGAAAATGCATGAGCATTATTTCTCGGAGTAAAAATTGCTGTGTTTGAATTTGTCTTATGTGGAGTGAACATTGTACACCAGTTTCCAGATTGTTTTAAAAGAGTCAAGTAACAAAGACTTAGTCTAATGACAAGGAGGTCCAAGAAGATTGAAAAACGGGATCTACTACACAAGGTTAGCATCGGCCCCCGACACAGATTCACACATACAGATCCTTAGACACACTCAAACTACATGCAGAAAACACCCACGCACACTCATGGATATAAACACAGCAGCTTTCTTTTTACATCCTCTTTCTTTGCACTTCCCACTTCCTTTGCACTGCCAACCTAGACCTTGCCTCCCCTATCTCTCTCTACCCTCTCTCCCCCCCTCTCTCCCCCCCCTCTCTCTCCCCCCCTCCCTCCTCCTCTAACTGCTCGCGGGCTTTCTCTGACCCTGCGCTCTCTCCCACTCTGACCCCGTGCTCTCTCCCCCTGCCCCTCGGCCGGTCCCTTTACGGACCCAGTCACTCTCCCACTCTTCCCCCCCCACTGTCCCACTCTTTCACTTCAAATGCAACTCTAGTAGAAATGGCAATAACATCCTGAGATTTTGGATCATATCTTGCACCAAAATGACACCATCTATTGTGCGTTTTTTTTTTGAGACGTACTGCAGGAACCCGAAGAAATGAAAGAACTTTTTTTTTCCTGTTTCTTAACCTTCTGGGGCACTCATGGCTGTATCAGAATCTGGTTCATATCACTGTCATATTAAATTAAATATGTAGTCTGAAAAAAGAGGGAAAATAGTGAGATAGTGTTGGCTCATTATGTGTGCAGAAATCTGATGGTGAAGGAAAGAAGTTTCCCAAATGTTGAATGTGTGTCTTTAGGCTCCTGTACATCCCCCTTCATGGCAGCAATGAGAAGAGAGCATCTCCTGGATGATGGGCGTCCTTAATGATGGATGCCACCTTATTGAGGCATTGCCTTTTGAAGTTGTCCTGGATGCTGGGGAGGCTAGTGCTGATGGTAGAGCTGACTGAGTTCATAACTTTCTTCAGCTCATTTTGATCCTGTATAGTGGCCCCTCCATAGCAGATGGTGATGCAACCCATTAGAATGTTCTCCACAGTATACCTGTAGAAATTTGTGAGTGTCTTTGGTGACATACTCAAACTCTTAATCAAATATTATCACTGCTACACCTTCTTTGTAATTGCATTAATATTTTGTGCCCAGTTTCACCCTTTCCACTTCTGATCCCTTGTTGAGGACTAATGTGTCTTGACTTCCCATTCCTGAAGTTCACAATTAATTCCTTGGTCTTATTAATGTTGAGTGCAAGGTTGTTGTGACACCACTCAACCAGCTGATCTATCTCACTCCTGTACACCTCCTTGCCATCATCTGAAATTCTGCCAACAATAGTCGTGTCATCGGCACACTTATAGATGGTGTTTGAGCTTTGCCTAGCCACACAGTTGTGGGTGTAGAGAGGGTTGAGCAGGGCAAGCATGTATTCTTGAGATGCACTTGTGTTGAGTATCAGCGAGGAGGAGATGTTATTTCCGATCCGCACAGATTGTGGTTTCCCATGAGAAAGTTAAGGATCCAGTTACAGAGAGAAGGTACAGAGACCCAGGTTTTGGGCGTGTGATTAGAAATGAGGATATGGGGGGGACATCACGTGATGACGTAGGATCGAAACGTGGAAATCCAGCTCTCCCGTAAAAACCAATAAAACAAAGTTTAAGTGAAGAAGAGTTAATAAATACCTTCTAGAAACTACTTATAAACAATTCAGGACTATCTTTAGATATGCCTCCTAAACAGAAATTACTACTTTGAAGACAGCGCAAGTTGGCGGGGAAAGAGGCCTGGCCGTTTTGGCGGAGCCTTGTACTCAAGCCAGATCTCTTCCCAGCTAAGTACATGTCGCCTCTGATGGTGCAGGGCAGGAGGCTGCGACAATATCAATGGTCTCTAAGAAGAAACAGCGGGAGCTGCGCATGCACAAAGAAACGAGTATGCACAAACAGGTGCAAACAAAACTACAAGTTTCAACTGCGAATGGAAGTGAAAATGAAAGTGAATCAGAAGTAGAATCAGACTCTCTGGAAAACACAGATGAAGAAATAGATGAAGAAGAAGAAGAACAGGAGGAAATTAAAGGTGGAAAACTTTCTGGACACATAAGAGAAGTCCTGATACAAATAGTGTATGAATTAAAAGTAATAAAAAAAGATATTAGACATATAGGAAGATTAAGCTTGATAAGGTGGTGGAAAAACAAAAGAAAATGGACAAGGAAGTAAAAAAGTTGGAAGAAAAAATGGGAGACAACACTGAAAGAATGGATAAGATGGAAGATAATATCCTTGCCTGGACATCAGAAAGAAAACGGTTGTTGGAAAAAGTAGATGTGCTCGAAAATTTCAGCAGACAATATTAAGATTGTTGGTCTTAAACAATATTAAGATTGTGGTCATAAAGAAGGTATAGAGGGAGAAGATTCAATAAAATTCTTTCAAAAATGGATTCCGGAAATCTTGGAAATGGAAGAGGGAAGTCAGTTAATTGAAATCGAAAGGGCTCATAGAGCTTTAAGACCAAAGCCCCAACAAGATCAAAATCCACGATCAATCTTGACAAAATGTTTAAGATATCAAGATAAAGAAAAGATCTTGAAGGCAGCTGCTCAAGGTGCCAGAAAGAGAAATGGGCCATTGATGATAGAAGGGAAAAGAGTTCTTTTTTATCCTGATATAAGTTACGACCTTTTGAAGAGGCGGAAAGAATTTAATTCAGTGAAAAAAATCTTATGGGAAAAGGGTTATAAATTTATATTGAGCTACCCAGCAACACTGATAATTTTTTTGGATGACGAAGAAAGAAGATTTTTTACTGATCATCAGAAAGCGGAGGAATTTGTACAAGAACTTCCTAATATTCGCGAGATGCGGTAAAGAATTATGGAAATGAAATGGATTAAAGATGAAGACTGAGATAGGGATAGGATTTGATGGACATTTATGAGTAGAAGAATATACAAATATACTTTAAGTATATGATAGAAGGGGAACAAGATAAAAAAATTGAGGAATATTAATTGGGAGTAGAGATATTAATTTTTTTTCTTGTTCACATATATATATATTTTTTTTTTTGTTATGGGGGAGCTGGAGGAGCTTCTGATCGATTGCTGCGGGATTCACGTGTGTAATCATGGCGATTGCCATGACCTGTAAAACGGAGGGGGGTAATGTTGTGTTACTATTCATTCACAACATTAGTGGGGGGGTATTTTGTTATTTTTTTCTTTACTATCTATCCTTCTTCTATTTTTCCTTTTTTGCCTGGATGACTGAGGGTGAGACACATAGCAACATGGAGAATTTTAAAGAGATTCCCCAAAGTATTATGAATGACTAATTTACTCAATTTTTAAAATTTTAATGTTAATGGGCTTAATGGACCTGTGAAAAGAAAGAGTTTTAACATATATTAAGAAAATGAAAGGAGATATAGCTTTTTTGCAGAAAACACATTTAACAGAGACAGAGCATCAGAAATTAAAGAGAGATTGGGTTGAAAGTGTTCTTGCAGCTTCATTTAATTCAAAGTCGAGGGGAGTTGCAATTTTGGTTAATAAAACCTTACCAATTAAAATACAAAATGTACTAATTGATTCTGTAGGGAGATATGTGATTATATATTATCAAATCTTTTTGGAATTATGGACTCTTGTGAACATTTATGCACCAAATGAAAATGATGCAAAATTCATACAAGAAGTTTTTTTGAATTTGGCTGACGCACATGATAAAATATTAATAGGTGGAGATTTTAACTTTTGTTTAGACCCAGTTCTAGATAGGTCAACTAAGGCTATTACAAAATCAAAAGTAATAAAGCTAACTTTATCATTGATGAAAGACTTGAATTTGATTGATATAGGGAGAAAAATTAATCCAAGAGAAAGAGATTATTCATTTTATTCAAATAGACATAAAACTTATTCAAGGATTGATTTTTTCCTATTATCAATGAATATTCAGGATAGAGTGAAAAGTGTAGAATATAAAACGAGAATACTGTCAGATCATTCCCCCTTGATAATGACAATGATAATGATGGAGAAGGAGGAATTGATTTACAGATAGAGATTTAATTCAATTTTATTAAAACGTCAAGATTTTTGTGATTTTATGAAAAAACAGATCAATTTTTTTTGGATACAAACTCATATTCAGTTGATGATAAATTTATATTATGGGAAGCGATGAAAGCATATTTGAGGGGTCAGATAATGTTATACTTCTAAAATTAAGAAGGAGTATATGGTAGAAATAGATCAATTAGAAAAAGAAACCCAAAGATATATGACAGAAGAAAAACGAAGACAAATTGTTAATAAGAAGTTACAATATAATACACTCCAGACATATTGAACAGAAAAAGTAATTATAAGAACTAAACAGAGATATTATGAATTAGGTGAAAGATCACACAAGATTCTTGCTTGGCAGTTGAAAACAGAGCAGGCTTCCAAAACAATAAATGCAATTAGAACAAGTGCAAATAAAATTACTTATAAACCTTTAGAAATTAATGAAACTTTAAAAAAATTTTACTCTGAATTATATCAATCAGAATCGCAAAATGAGGTTGCTGAGATTGAATTTTTTTTATCACAATTAACTCTTCCAAAATTGAATTGGGAAGAACAGAAAGGATTAGATATGCCCTTTACATTAAAAGAGGTTGAAGAAGTTTTAGGATCACTTCAGAGTAATAAATCTCCAGGAGAAGATGGTTTTCCACCTGAATTTTATAAAAAATTTAAAGATTTATTAATCCCTTCCTTTATGGAATTAATATATCAAGCGGAAAGGACGCATAAACTTCCACAATCTTTTTCGACAGCGATCCTAATAGTATTGCCAAAAAAAGATGGAGATCCTTTAAAACCAACATCATATAGGCCTATTTCTTTGTTGAATACGGATTATAAAATAATAGCAAAAATTTTATCTAATAGATTATCTAAATATTTACCAAAATTAATACATATGGATCAAACAGGCTTTATTAAAAATAGACAATCGGTAGACAATGTAACTCGGTTACTTAGCATAATTCATTTGGCACAAAAGGAGGAGGAAATGAGTGTGGCAGTTGCTTTGGATGCAGAAAAAGCATTTGATAGATTGGAATGGGACTTTTTATTTAAGGTATTGGAAAAATATGGGTTAGGAAAATCTTTTATAAAATGGATTAAAACCTTAAATACTCATCCCAAAGCTGAAGAAGTGAAAAATGGTCAAATTTCAAAATCATTCCAGTTAACAAGGTCAACCAAACAAGGCTGTCCATTATCACCTGCCCTATTTGTATTGGCGATAGAACCATTAGCTGAATTAATTGGAATGGATCCAGACATTGTGGGCTTCAGAGTTAACCAGGAGGAATATAAGATTAACTTATTTGCTGATGATGTTCTGATTTACTTAACAAACCCATTACATTCGTTGCATAAATTATCTTTCAGATTGGAAGAATATGGGAAAATATCAGGGTATAAAGTAAACTGGGATAAAAGTGAAATGTTACCCCTTACTAAAGGAGATTATAGTCAATGTCGATTAGTAACTCAATTTAGATGGCCGACAAATGGTATAAAATATTTAGGTATAAGAGTCGATAATGATATAAAGAATTTATATAAATTAAATTATTTGCTATTATTGAAAAAAATACAAGAAGATTTTGATAAATGGATGATGTTACCAATAACATTAGTAGGTAGAGTTAATGCTGTAAAAATGAATATATTTCCCAGATTACAATATTTATTCCAAACATTACCAATACAACTGCCCCAGAAGTTTTTTCAAGAGTTGAATAAATGTGTGAGGAAGTTTCTTTGGAAAGGTAAGATGTCAAGAATATCGTTGGAAAAATTGACATGTAAATTTGACCTAGGAGGGTTACAACTCCCAAATTTTAAGAATTATTATAAAGCAAATCAACTTAGATTTATTGCATCTTTTTTTGATGAAGAAAAACCGGCATGGATTAGAATAGATTTAGATAAGATAAGAGAAAATATACCAGAAGATTTTATATATAAATGGGAATCCAAATGGATACAGGAAAAGAAAGAATCTCTTATATTAAAACATTTGATCGATTTATGGAATAAGGTAAATGTGGATGATGAGATAAAGTAATCTTTATTAGCAAAGAGAACCCTAATTCAAAATAGATTTATTCCTTTTACAATAGATAATCAACTTTTATATAACTGGTTTCAAAAAGGGGTCAGATATATAGGTGACTATTTTGAAGGAGGTATATTGATGTCGCTTGATCAATTAAAGAATAAATATAAAATAACAAATAACACTCTTTTCTATTATTTTCAATTAAAGGCCTATTTAAGAGATAAACTGGGTCAAACAATGTTAGTGCCAAAACCTAATGAAATAGAAACTTTAATTCAAAAAGGAAAAATTAAAAAATTTATGTCTTGTATGTATAATTTGATTCAAAAACAGACAATTAAACCAGGAATTCAGAAGTCAAGACAAAAATGGGAAACTGATCTGAACATTAAAATTGATGAAAAAAATTGGTCAAGACTATGTCTTGATAGTATGACAAATACAATAAATGTCCGACTTAGATTAGTACAATACAATTTTTTACATCAATTTTATATTACACCACAAAAAATAAATAGATTAAACCCAAATTTATCTGACCAATGTTTCCGATGTAATCAAGAAATCGGTACTCTTTTACACTCTACTTGGTCTTGTTTTAAAATTCAACCTTTTTGGATAAATCTAAAACTTTTACTGGAACAAATTATTGGAATACAACTTCCACATAGCCCAACATTATTTTTATTAGGCGATATTGAAGGGATAATACCGAAACCTGAATTGAATAAATATCAGAAAAAATTTATAAAAATTGCATTGGCCGTAGCCAAAAAAGCTATTGCAGTTACTTGGAAATCAGATTCATACTTAACTATGGACCATTGGAATAATGAAATGTATAGCTGCATTCCACTTGAAAAAATTACTTAAAAGAAATGAATATGATATATTTTTGAAAATTTTGCACCCCAGTCTACAAAAGATAGGATTAAATATATAGGTCCTTTGAAGATAAAATTATTAGTTATTTGGGGGAAAAAATAAAGATATATACTAAAGTTATTCTGAACTCCATGGTGCATGTGGGGATCCTCCGGTATCCAGGCAATTCTTCTTTCTTTCTTCTTTTTTTCTTTTTTCTTTTTTTTTAGACAGGGATGTTAAGGGGGGAAGGGTTAAGGGGAGGGGGAAGGGCTAATATTAATTTTCATTACTTTATTATTCTATTCATTGTATGTAATTCTCTTAAAAATTTAATAAAAAATAAAAAAAGAAATGAGGATATGATTGTGTTGAACGTGAGTTGTAGTCAATAAACAGAATAATGGCCTTTTTTTATACTGGTTAAAGAGAAACCAACCATGGTTTTATTCCAAAAGCCAATTAGGCATTGTTTGAAGTCTTGAATGGGCTCATCTTTGATGCTTGCCCACTGAATTATCATACTGCTAATTATTATCCAGAGTTGAGCATGTGTACAGGATGGGACAGTTAGAAATGGATAAAGATTTACTAAACCGATTCATGTGATAGCTGAGTGACATATGAGGGGAGATAAAGTTTGTTAGGCCTATGCTGCCTGGAATGTAGAGGAATGGGAGAGCATCTCACACAAACCAATAAAGTTCTAGCATCCATGACAGACTAGGTATATGGAAAATATTTCTGATGACAAGAGAGTATGATCTATGTAACAGCCTCGGGGGTTATGCCACATAGGATAAAGATAAGTAGGCATTGAATACTGGAGGTGTGCTTTATTATGAAAAGAAAATGTTTATGCTTGTTAATTTTCCAATGTAGAGAATCATTATGGGCTAATGAGTACTGCATGTTCTCAGATTGTCATCATGGTACAGGAACTTTATTTAATATATGACATGGAAAATATTTTAAATGTGCTGAATTGCTTAACTATTCATCCGTGAAATTAGATGGCTGAAATTTGAAGAGGATGTTGAAGATGGAGGGGATCGATGGAGTAAACCGTATGTCGCTACACTATCGTTGCATAGTCTGTTTGAGTTGAGGAGCTGTATCATCAATGGAACAGTCCTGTTGGACATGAAAGCCAGCACCATTGAGGAAATTGGAGGTATGCTAACAGATGGATAATAAGGCAATGATTGTTCAAAAATAACTGAAACACAATACCCAATTAATGACTTGTAGATTATAATTTAAAAGCATTTTGATTTATTTGCGGAATTGAGGGATGTGGTTGTGAAATGTATATGACATACAGTACTGTGCAAAAATCTTAGGCATATATATAGCTAGGGTACCTTAGAGTTTTGCTCAGCACTGTATATTGGTTAAAATAGGAAAGTGGTTGGGAAACAGAAATAAAATAACTTAGCTTTGTATTAGCTCAGTAGTATTAAGTGTTAATTGGTAACTGGAAAGGTATAATATAGAGTATTGTGTAAAAGTCTTAGCCTTCCCTCTCTCCCCCTCTCCCCCTCTCTCATAGATGCTGCCTGGCCTGCTGTGTTCCACCAGCATTGTGTGTGTGTTGTTTGAATTTCCAGCATCTGCAGATTTCCTCGTGTGAGCAATTATTGACTCTTTTTTCAAGATCACATTTGCATGCTGAGTGGTGGGTGACTTAGCTTGACCCTTGTGATATAATGGGCAAACAGTCCTCCAGCATTCACCATCGAGAGGAACGCTGTCTATGTGAAGTGCCTCTGGTAGACATTTATGGATAAAGAGTGCAGTATGTTCACTGTCACAAGTACAACAAACTATGTTTGTGGTTATCTATAGTGAACTCAGTTATTTTTATTTTTGTGGGATGTGCTTTTCAGTGGACCTTCTCATTCTTTTCCTCCTCTACTTACCATCCTGCTTTTCATTGTTTTCTTTGTCAGTCATTTGCAGCATATCTGATGATAAGGTGCGTTCTATCATGGTGTCGTGTACTTGGGTTGTGCACGAGGTGTGGACAGCACTCATTGCAATCTGCTTCGCTGCAGAGCATGAAATGCAATAGGTAGAGCAGACTGCCTTGGGACTTCTGTCAGGATGGTGAACATTGACGTGAATGGAAGTTTCCTTGCCTGCGATTGAGCTGGACGCTGACGAAAAAGGAATATTTTTTGTGTTCTGCCAATGACACCCAAGAAACAATGCATAGTATATCCTGATGTTGAACTCACTGGACCATATGGTAACCTATTAATCTTAACTAAAGCATTCTCTGACTAAACCAGCTGAGTTTTATGACAGGATTGAAATAGTCATAGAGTAGTACAGCACAGATACAGGCTCTTCAGCCCACAAGTCTATGCTGTTCACTTAACTCACATAAACGATGCAGGGACCAGGGTCCTGGCAAATTGCATAACTTGGGTGTGGATAGAGCTTTAAATGAAATAGTAAGGGCATCAGTTCAACAGCAATGACCCTCAATGTAGCAGCTGCTCCTCCTGTTAAGGCATATGGCGTCGACTTACCCAGCACCGACATGTTTATCTACCTGGGCAATGTCATTTGGCAGGATAGTGGGATCAAGGATGACAACCTATGTATAGACTCAGCAAAGCTAGAAAAGTCTTCAGATCAATGAGCATCATATGTGGATCAACCATGTGCAGCATCTACACCAAGGTGAAGTTGTACCAGAGCTGTGATCTGTCCATACTTTTGTACGGGTTGGAATGCTGGCACGTGACAGAGAGTGACGTGGCCACAATCATCATGAGGAAACATTGGAGATGGATTGGGCAAGCAATGAGAAGAGAGGACAACTTCATCATCAAGATAGCGCTTTATTTGGACCTGTGAAGGGCAGAGGAATGAGGGAGACCAAAGAAAACTTGGTTCTGTACTGCAGAGGGAGAAATGAGGACCTTGAGCCGCATCTGGGGCACAATAGAGAAGATGACCAAGAACAGACAGAGATGGAGGACCCTCTTTGCTGACCTAACATCCAGCGGCATAACAGGATGAAGGAAAGGATAGCTCAACAGCTTGGGTAAATATTCATAAAGTAAAAGGGAAAGAGAGCAGGAGATGTTATTGAAGTTTCCTGAATAGAAAAATAAGACAGTCTAGAAAGGGATAAGGATTTCACTTCAGACAAAGTGGAGACAAACTTGAGAAGGGGGCGGTAAATACAAAACTGAACGTGTATGGTTTACAAAACAAGGTAGTTAAGGTTAAGGTGTGTCTAGAAATTGGCAAATATGCCGTTGTGGGCATCATGGAGATGTAGCTGAAAGAAAATCACAGGTTGGACCTAAATATTCAAGAATACACATCCTGTCAAAAAGACAGGCATGTGGGCAGAGGGGTGTGGGTGGATCTTTGTTAAAAAAATGAAATCCAATCTTAGCAAGTAGTGACATAGGATTGGAAGATATAGAATCGTTGTGGGTAGAATGAAGAAACTGCAAAGTTAAAAAAACGCTGATCTGAGTTTGTAGACAGTCTTCTGAGTAAGAGCTGGGATGTAGAGTACAATTTAGAATAAGAGATGGAATGTTATCCTGGTGATGCAGGACTTCAATATGCAGGTAGACTGGGAAAATTAGGATGACACTAGATTCCAGGAGAAGAAATTTGTTCAAATTCTACAAGATGATTTTTCAGAGTAACTTGTGGTCAAGTCCATGAAGGAAATGGCAATTCTGGATTTGGTGTTGTGGGTTGGTGCTAATTTTCATGTTATATGTTAATGATCTGGTTGATGGAATTGATGGCTTTGAGGCCACTTTTGCAGATGATACATAGGTAGATGGAGAAGCATGTGGTATTGAGGAAACAAGGAATCTGCAGAAGGAGTTGGCCAAGTTGGGACAAAGGGCAAAGAAGTAGCAGATTAAATACAGAGTTTAATTTTCCTAGGGAAAAGTCCGCTACCATCTACCTAATCTGTGCCCCACATGATTTTATAAACTTCTATAAGATCAGTCCTCAATTCCTTACACCACAAAGAATAGCAACCTAGTTTGGCCAACCTCCTACTGTAACTCGGGTCCTTTAGTCCTGGCAACATCCTCGTAAATCTTTTCTGCACTCTTTCTCGTATCAAGGTGACCAGAATTGTACACAGTTCTCCAAGTTCAGCATTAGCAATGATGTTACAGTTGCAACACAATGCCCGAACTGCTATACTCAATTCCCTGACTGATGCCTTCTTCACCATCCTGTCTACCTGTGATGCTGCCACATTCAGTGTACTTTGCACTTCTACTCCCAAGCCCCTGTTCGATTACGCTCCCTCGTGCATTACCATTCATAGTACAAGTCCTACACTATTTGACTTTTCCCCCTTACACTTATCTGTACAGTATTAAAATCTATTTGCCATTCCTTGGCCCAGTTCCCTAATGGATCAAGGTTCCTGATAACCTTATGATAACCTTTTTTCATTGTTAACAATACTTCCTGTTGGTGTCATCCGCAAATTTACCGATCAAGCCTTGTGCATTCACATCAAAAGCATTTATATAAATAATAAATATTGTGCCCCAGTACCAACCCCTGTGACCGACCACTAGTCACTTGCCTCCATTCAGAGAAACAACCTTCAACCACCACCCTCTGATTCCTATACATGAATCATTTTTGAATCCACCTAACTAATTCCCCCCGGATTTCACAGTACCAAACTTTCTAGACCAGCCTACCATGTAGGATCCTGTCAAAGGTCTTGCTTTATCTTTTTGGTTGCCTTTTTAAAAAAAAACTCCAAAGGATTCATCACGCATCACTTCCATCATGCATAGTCACACTAACTCCTGCTAACTGATTTTCCAAATGCTGGTAGATTTTCAGTTAACAAAAGGTCTACAATTTGAAAACAGTACCTCAATTTCTCTTTCCTGATGTGGTCTATCTGTTCAATTTTTTCCAGAATTTTTTTGTTTTTATTTTGGGTATTTAGCATTTGCATTTTTAATAAAATTTCCATTGACTTGGGTTCTGGGGAATAAGGCCAATATTTAAATTGCCCGTTTACATTTTACATTTACATAACATGTCCACTTGCTCTTTGAAATTTTATATTTGTTGATAAGGAATCAATGATCCTATCCGAGAGCAGTTGGTGAGATGTTAGTCTATTGTTCTGTGGATGGGAAGGATCTCATGGCATCATTCTAAGAAGAACAAATAATTTTCACCACTATCTTGCCATTATTTGACTATTCAATGGCATTGCTGATGATCAGAATATTTATTATTACTTTAATTATTACTTTGTTGCAGCTCATGCAAGTAAGCTGTGCAGATACAGTACTGAGCAAAAGCCTTAGCTACGCTAGGTTTTTCATATGGTTTCAGATGGTATGGCTGCCACAATGTACCTGTCTGTTGTATGTTTCTGAATAACGTGATCCCAGTGGGGGCATTAATGAATGTGAAAGAAAGTCACAATGGAAGTTACTACTTTCTGCAAACTAAAATATAAGCTTGTCACTCGAAAATCTGCCTCATCTCTTTTTGATCTTGATTGCAATTTACTTTTCACAGATCTAATTCTGGACCAGCAAGTAGCCTCAGGGCTGAGTGATGAAATTCGTCAAAAAGTGCATCAGGCGCTCCTGAAACAGCATCATCATCAAAGTCAAAAGAAGTTTAGCAATCGAATTCCTATAGTAAGATCTTTTGCTGATATTGGAAAGAAGCACTCTGACCCACATTCTCTGGATAAAAATGGTGAGACACTAGCATCTAATGCTTGAAATCCGCAAAGCAATGTAAAATGTATGTTAAATATGTAATGTAAATGTGTTTAAAAATTATCAATCTAACTATAGAAGACCAGCAAGCATTATTTATCAATTGTAAATAATAACTGAAGAAGTTTTAGATATTCCATTTAACTTTTGAGTTAAGAATATTCAAATTTTTATTCCCAGTTCTGTGTCATCCAATTTTGCTTCATTTTATATTTTTTGCACTTTATACAATGTCTTTTGAATCTCTTCAAACATAAGACCAACATCATATTTAAGTGTAAGAATTGTATTAGTATTGTTAAGAATAATAAAGGTATAATTTCAGGAGTCCTGAAGGCATGATATTCCTCACAACTACCAGTGACCAATTATCCCATCTCGCTGCTCCTCCCGCCCCCAGTTCCTGCACTATACTGGGAACTCTTAACGCCATGGTTTTCAGTGGGAAGTCACTGTTGTCAGCATTGAGGCTCAACCGGCTGACTGTGTATTAGAGTGGTGGGAACCAGTGGAATTGCATCCAATTTCTCTAGCTTAGGACTAGATGTCATGTGAGTTTAGCTGGAGCAAGAATTAGAACCATTAATCTCACTTCACATCTCCACCTGAAAATTATGCTTCGGAAAGGAATCCATGAGCATCTTCTGTCATGTACATTGGTTTGGATAAAAATTGCACTTCTAAAGTACTTGACCAAGCCTTCTTCCTGTCCTTAAGGCTCTTTTTAAGGTTTGGGTGAACATACAGTCTTCATTAGTGCATGACTGATGGCTATCATTGCTGTTCTCACAGTTACAGGTGTATTGTGAAACCACAAGCAAACGAGTGTGTGATTCAAAACCTTTTTATACTAATGGAAGCAAAAAGTGGTGGAAGCATCGAGCTGGTTAAGCAGCTCCTGTGGAGAGAGTAACCAATTCCAAAGTTCAAAGTAAAATTGATTTCAGTGTACGTGCATGTCACCATATACACCTCTGAGATGTTTTTTCTGGTGGCATACTCAGCAAATCTATGGAACAGTAAGTGTGAACAAGATCAATGAACAACAAACTGTGCAGATGTAAATATAAGTAAATAGCAATAAATAACGAGAGCATAAAATAACAAGATAAAGAGTCCTTAAAGTGAGATCATTGGTTGTGGGAACACCAGAAATAGGATGAGTGTAGGCCCTTTTTGTTGAAGAGCCTGATGGGTGAGGGATACTGACTATTCTTGAACCTCGTGGTGTGAGTCCTGAGGCTCTTGTACCTTCTGCCTGATGGTAGCAGTGAGAAAAGAGCATGGTCTGGGTGGTGAGGATCTTTGATGATGGATACTGCTTTTCTATGGCAAAGTTTCATGTAGATGTGCTGATTGGGAGGGCTTGAATCGTGATGTACTGGGCCAAATCCACTACCTTTTGCAGGATTTTCCATTCAAAGGCATCAGTGTTCCCATACCAGGGCACAATGCAGCCAATCAATACACTTTCTGTGTTGGCGTGTGGCCTAGTGGGCAAGGCATCAGACTAGTAACCTGAAGGTCACTGGTTTGAGCCTCCGCTGAGGCAGCGTGTTTGTGTCCTTGAGCAAGGCACTTAACAACACATTGCTCCAGGCGCAGATCCATGGTCTCTCGAGACCGACGGATGCCACCACCAATACACTTTCCACCACTCATCTATAGAAGTTTGCCGAGGTTTTTGATGACATGCTGAACCTCTGCAGAATCCTAAAGAAGCAGAGGCACTGTCCTGCTTTTTTTGCAATTACATTTACATGATGGGTCCAGGACAGGTCCTCTGAGAGAGAGACACCCAGGAATTTAAAATTACTGACCCCGGTTCCCCTCTCCTGAAGTCTATAGTCAGTTCCTCAGTCTTGCTGACACTGAATGAGAGGTTCTTGTTATTACACCACTCAGCCAAATTTTCAGTCTCTCTCCTGTAGGCTGATTTATCCCCACCTATAATACGGCCCACAACAGTTGCGTAAACAGCAAACTTGAATATAGTGTTGGAGCTGTACTTCGCCATACAGTCATAGGTGTAAAGTGAGCAGATCAGGGGGTTAAGTACACAGCCCTATGGTGTAGCTATGCTGATGGAAATTGAGGAGGAGAGGTTTTTGCAAATCTGATGAGGGATGATCTTTTGAAAGGTATAAGACCCCAGTGAAGAAAGAAGGGAAATCATGACGTATGTCTGCTGCACTATCAATAACTCCAAAAGACTGGACGTAGAGTAAATACTGAAAGGCTTTTATTAGCAGTAAAATGGAGCACGTCCATGCTGAGTGACTGCCCTGGACTGTGGGAGGAGCAGTGACACAATCACCTTTATCCAGGGGTCTGTGGGAGGAGCCACAGGAGCAGTCAGCAGAGGGGCGTGTCCAGACAGATATACATGGTTTACCACAATGTCCACTAGTCGAAGATTCTCAGGCAAGGAGACCGTGGCAGTGGCTGATGAATATCTTGAAATCTTTATTCTCTAGGGTTCTGGAGGCCAGATCACTGTGGGTAAATAAAATGGAAGTAGATAATTTCTTGAAACATTGTGAAATTGGGGCTGTAGGGAACTAGCATCGGTAGTTCCCTATTGCAAGGTCAGAATTGAAGGACTACAGTGGCCAACCATTTGCTTTGATTTTTTTTTTGTGTTTTTAGTCTATAAACTTCTGTGTCTGTACAATTCAAGTGATCATATGTTGTTATAGAAACATAGAAAACCTACGGCACAATACAGGCCCTTCAGCCCACAATACTGTGCTGAACATGTACTTACTTAGAAATTACCCAGGGTTACCCATAGACCTCCATTTTTCTAAGCTTCACGTACTTATCCAGGAGTCTCTTAAAAGACCCTATTGTATCCGCCTCCACCACTGTTGCCGGCAGCCCATTCCACTCACTCACCAATTTCTGAGTAAAAAAACTTAACCCTGACGTCTCCTCTGTACCTACTTCAAAGCACCTTAAAACTACACCCTCTCGTGTTAGCCATTTCAGCCCTGGGGAAAAAGCCTCTGATTATCCACACGATCAATGCCTCTCATCATCTTATACACCTCTTATCAGGTCACCTCTCATCCTCTGTGATTCAAAGGAGAAAAGGCTAAGTTCACTCAACCTATTCGCATAAGGCATGCTCCCCAATCCAGGCAACATCCTTGTAAATCTCTTCTGCACCATTTCTATAGTTTCCACATCCTTCCTGCAGTGAGGGGACCAGAACTGAGCACAGTCCTCCAAGTGGGGTCTGACCGGGGTCCTATAGAGCTGTAATATTACCTCTCAGCTCTTAAAGTCAATCCCGCGGTTGATGAAGGCCAATGCACCATATGCCTTCTTAACCACAGAGTCAACCTGTGCAGCAACTTTGAGTGCCCTATGGACTCAGACCCCAAGGATCCCTCTGATCCTCCACGCTGCAAAGAGTCTTACCACTAATACTATATTCTGCCATCATATTTGACCTACCAAAATGAACCACCTCACACTTTTCTGGGTTGAACTCCATCTGCCTCTTCTCAGCTCAGTTTTGCACCCAATCAGTGTCCTGCTGTAACCTCTGACAGCCCTCCACACTATCCACAACACCCCCAACCTTCGTGTCAATAGCAAATTTACTAACCTATCCCTCAGACAGGTCATTTATAGAAATCACGAAGAGTAAGGGTCCCAAAACAGATCCCTGAGGCACACCACCGGTCACAGACCTCCATGCAGATTATGACTCATCTACAACCACTCTTTGCCTTCAGAGAGCAAGCCAATTCTGGATCCATAAAGCAAGGTCCCCTTGGATCCCATGCCTGCTTACTTTCTCAATAAGCCTTGCATGGGGTACATCAAATGCCTTGCTGAAATCCATATACACGCTACATTTACTGCTGTATCTTCATCAATGTGTTTAGTCACATCCTCAATCAATTCACTCAGGCTTGTAAGCACTGCCTTTGACAAACTCATGCTGACTATTCCTAATGACATGATGCCTCTCTAAATGTTCATAAATCTTGCCTCTCAGGATCTTCTCCATCAATTTACCAACCACTGAGGTAAGACTCACTGGTCTATAATTTCCTGGGCTATCTCTACTCCCTTTCTTGAATGAGGGAACAACATCTGCAACCTTCCAATCCTCCAGTACTTCTCTCGTTCCCATTGATGATGCAAAGATCATTGGCAGAGGCTCTGCAATCTCCTCCCTCACCTCCCACAGTAGCCTGGGGTACATCTCATCTGGTCCCAGAGACTCATCCAACCTGATGCTTTCCAAAAGCTTCAGCACATCCTCTTTCTTAATTTCTATCTGCTCAAGCTTTTCAATCCACTGTAAATCATCCCTACAATCTCCAAGATCCTTTTCCGTAGTGAATATTAATACAAAGTATTCATTAAGTACCTCTGTTATTTCCTCTGGATCCATACACACTTTTCCACAGTCACACTTGATTCATCCTATTCTTTCACGTCTTATCCCCTTACACTTCACATACCTGGAGAATGCCTTGGGGTTTTCCTTAATCCTAATCACCAAGGCCTTCTCATGACCCTTTCTGGCTCTCATAATTTCATTCTTAAACTCCTTCCTGTTAGCCTTATAATCTTCTAGATCTCTATCATTACCTAGTTTTTTGAACCTTTCTTAAGCTTTTTTATTCTTGACTAGATTTTCAAAAGCCCTTGTACACCACGATTCCTGTACTCTACCATCCTTTCCCTGTCTCATTGGAAAGTACCTATGCAGAATGCTACATAAATATCCCCTGAACATTTGCCACATTCCTGCAGTACATTTCCCTGAGAACATCTGTTCCCAATTAATGGTTCCAAGTTCCCACCTGATAGCTTCAGATTTCCCCTTACTCCAATTAAACACTTCCATAACTTGTCTGTTCCTATCCCTCTCCAATGCTATGGTAAAGGAGATAGAATTGTGATCACTATCTCCAAAGTACTCTCCCACTGAGAGATCTGACACCTGACCAGATTTATTTACCAATACCAATACAGCCTCTCCTCTTGTAGGCTTATCTACATATTGTGTCAGAAAACTTTCCTGAACACACCTGACACACTCCACCCCACCTAAACCCCTCACTCTAGGGAGATGCCAAAAAATATTTGGGAAATTTAAATCTCCCACCAAGACATCCCTGTTTTTATTACACCTTTCCAGAATCTGTCTCCCTATCTGCTCCTCGATGTCCCTGTTACCATTGGGTGGTTTATAAAAAAAACACCCAGTAGAGTTATTGACCCTTTCCTATTCCTAACTTAGACCCACAGAGACTCTGTAGACAATCTCTCCAGTAACCGGAGTTTCATGCACTCAATCAGATAGTGTACACTTGCCACTTTCAGGGTGAAAAAGGTTTCCCTCATATTCCTTCTAAATCTCTTCCCCTTGCTTTATGTCAATGTCCACTAGTTTTAACTACATCTGGTATAGGGACATGTTTTCTAAAATCTACACTATCTATACCCCTCATAAATGTATATATCTCTTATCATGTTCCATTTTATCTCTGGTCCAGGGGGAATAGATTTAGCTTCTCCATTCTCTCCTCAATCATGATCTGCAGTATCCCAATGAATCTGCTTCACAGCCTGTGCAAGTTTTATTACATTCTTCCTGTACCATGGTGACCAGAATTGCTGAGCTTTGTGTGGCAGGGTGGAGATACATCTCTACCAAAGAAGGTGTAGAGCCCTCCTTCCCTCTGCTAGCCTACAGATCGCCTTTGGGTAAGGTGTAGCACCTGCTTAGCTCCCTGTTCAGAGCCACGTGAAACCAGAGGAGCAGGTGGTGAATGGTCATATGAGCAACTGGTGCACATGGCAAGTCCTAGTGATGTGACTATTAATGCCATTCAGACAATCTCTGAAGAGTTTTGATAATGGTTGGGGTTACCTGTCTTAAAACCATAAGACAAAAGAGCAGATTTAGGCCATCTGGCCCATCGAGTCTGCTCCAACATTCAATCATGGCTGATCCTTTTACTTTCCTCTCCTTAGCCCTACTCCCCAGCCTTCTCACTGTAACCTTGATGCCGTGTCCAATCAAGACCCTATCAAGTACTGCCTTAAATACCCCCAAAAACCTGGCCTCCATAGCTACACGTGGCAACAAATACACAACTTCATCACCACCTGGCTACAGAAATTTCTCGCAGCTCTGTTATAAATGGACGCCCCTCTATCCTGAGGCTATACCCTCTTGTCCTAGACTCCCCCACCATGGGGGCTTCCTTTCCACAGCTACTCTGTCTAAGCCTTTCAACATTCGAAAGGTTTCAATGAGATCCCCCTCTTGAAATGAATGCTAATGTTGCATTTACGTTCCTCACCACCTACTCAGCCTGCAAGTTAACCTTTAGGGTGTTCCGCACAAGGACACCCAAGTCGCTCTGCATCTCAGATTTTTGGTTTTTCACCTGATTGAGAAAATAGCCTGCACATTTATTTCTTCCAGCAAAGTACATGACATGACAGGGCAGCCCATTCCACACACTCACCACTCTCTGAGTAAAAGAATTACCCCTGACATCTCCTCTGTACCTACTCCCCAGCACCTTAAACCTGTGTCCTCTTGTGGCAACCATTTCAGCCCTCCATGAGGTCACCTCTCATCCTCTTACGCTCCAAGGAGAAAAGGCTGAGTTCACTCAACCTATTCTCATAAGGCATGCTCCCCAGTCCAGGCAACATCCTTGTAAATCTCCTCTGCACCCTTTCTATGGCTTCCACATCCTTACTGTAGTGAGGCGACCCAAACTGAGCACAGTGCTTCAAGTGGGGACTGACCAGGGTCCTATATAGCTGCAACATTACCTCTCGGCTCCTAAATTCAATTCCACAATTGATTGAAGGCCAATACACCGTATGCCCAAGATCCCTGTGATCCTCCACACTGCCAAGAGTCTTACCATTAATAATGTATTCTGCCATCATATTTGACCTACCGAAATGAACCACCTCACACTTATCTGGGTTGAACTCCATCTGCCACTTCTCAGCCCAGTTTTGCATCCTATCAATGTCCTGCTGTAACCTCTGACAGCCCTCCACACTATCCTCAACACCTCCAACCTTTGTGTCATCAGCAAACTTACTAACCCATTTCTCCACTTCCTCATCCAGGTCATTTATAAAAATCAGGAAGAGTAAGGGTCTCAGAACAGATCCCTGAGGTACACCACTGGTGACTGACCTCCATGCAGAATATGACCTGTCTACGACCACTCCTTGCCTTCTGTGGGAAAGCCAGTTCTGGAACCACAAAGCAATGTCCCCTTGGATCCCATGCCTCCTTACTTTCTCAATAAGCCTTGCATGGGGTACCTTATTGAATGCCTTGCTGAAATCCATATACACTACATCTATTGCTCTTCTTTCATCAATGTGCTTAGTCACATCCTCAAAAAATTCAAACAGGCTCATAAGGCACGACCTGCCCTTGACAAAGCCATGCTAACTATTCCTAATCATATTATACCTCTCCAAATGTTCATAAATCAGTATCTTCTCCATCAATTTACCAACCACTGAGGTAAGACTCACTGGTGTATAATTTCCTGGGCTATCTCTACTCCCTTTCTTGAATAAAGGAACAACTTCCACAACCGTCCAATCCTCTGGAATCTCTCCCGTCCCTATTGATGATGCAAAGATCATCGCCAGAGGCTCAGCAATCTCCTCCCTTACCTCCCACAGTAGCCTAGGGTACATCTCATCTGTTCTTGGCGACTTATCCAACTTGATGCTTTCCATAAGCTCCAGTGTATTCTCTTTCTTAATATCTATATGCTCAAGCTTTTCTGCTACAAGTCATCACTACAATCACCAAGATCCTTTTTCATAGTGAATACTGAAGTAAAGTACAGTCAGTCCTCCTTATCCGCAGATTCCGCATGTGCGGATTCAACCAACCGCAGATTGGGAAAACCCGCAAGTTCTCTCTCCAGCACTCCATGTTTGAGCATGTACAGACTATTTTTTCTTGTCATTATTCCCTAAAGAATACAGTATAACAACTATTTACATAGTATTTACATTGTATTAGGTATTATAAGTAATCTAGAAATGACTTAAAAGTACAGGCAGTCCCCGGGTTATGAACGAGTACCGTTCCTGAGTCCATCTTTAAGTTGGATTTGAAGTCGGAACAGGTACATCCGGTATTATTTAGCGTCAGTTAGTCAAACGTTTGTCTTAGCATATAGTACATATTTTACCTTTCTATGCATATAAAACACTTAAGAAACATACGTAGTTCAATAATTAAACCACTGCGTTGCTTAGTAATAATTGTAGCTTTCATTGGGGCAGGGCCTTTCTCATGCTCCATTAAAATTGTTTCGATCGTTGACCGACTGTAGCCTAACGTTTTTCCAATGACTGATGTCATTTCACCTCTTTCCGATCGCATTACTTCCACCTTATTTTAAATCGTGATCATGATTATTTTCATGAACAGAAACACTGCGGATTCAGAGCTGCACTGCCAGGTCCTAATGCCCACCGCACTGAGACAGGTTAAATAAAGTCTGGGGTTCCACTGGGTCCTAAAGACCACCGCAGTGAGCCAGGTTAAATAAGGGACTTGAGCATCCATGTTTTTTGCTATCCGTGGGTGGACCAGGAATCAATCCCCCACGGATAAGGATTCATTACTGTATTCATTAAGTACCTCTGATATTTCCTCCGGTTCCATACCCACTTTCCCACCGTCTCACTTGATGGGTCCCATTCTTTCACGTCTTATCCTCTTGTTATATGCCCTCTCTTTTGCTTTTACATTAGTTTGACTTCCCTTGTCAGCCACATTTGTACTATTTTCCCATTTGAGTACTTCTTCATTTTTGAATAGATTTATCCTGCACCTTCCCTAATTTCCCCAGAAACCCAAGCCATTGCTGTTCTACTGTCATCCCTACCAGCATCTCCTTACAATTTACTTTGGCCAGCTCCTCTCTCGTAACACTGTAATTTCCCTTATTCCGCTGAAATACTGCTACATCAAACTTTACTTTCTCCCTCTCAAATTTCAAATTGAACTCAAACACATTACGTCCTAACGGTTCTTTTAACTTAAGCTCCCTAATCACCTCCAATTCTTAAATTAACACACAATCCAGTAAAGCCGATCCCCTAGTAGGCTCAAAGACAAACTGCTCTAAAAAGCCATCTCATAGGCATAAATCAAACTCACTCTCCTGAGATCCATTACCAACCTGATTTTCGTAATTGACCTGCATGTTAAAATCTCCAATGATTATCATAACATTTGCCCCTTTGACATGCCTATTCCATTTCCCATTGTTATCTGTGGCCCAAATCCCAGCTACTGTTTGGAAGCCTGTATATAACTTTTATCAGTGTCCTTTTACCCTTGCAGTTTCTTAACTCAACCCACAAGGATTCTAAATCTTCTGATCCTTTGTCACATCTTTCTAATGATTTGATACCATTCTTTACCAGCAGAGCCACGCCTACCTTCCTATCCCTCCGATACAACTCCTAGCATTCAGCTGCTTACTACTACCATCCTTCTGCCACGATTCAGCAATGGCCACAGCAACGTACCTAACAATCTGTAATAGTGCAACAAGGTCATCCACCTTATTTCTTATACTACTTGCATTGAAATACAACACTTTGATGGCTGTATTTGCTACCCTTTTTGATTCTGCATCCCTAATGCACTGATAATCACCCTGTTGGATGCAATTTTGTCCTGTTGTCTGCCTGCCCTTCCCAACAGTCTGACTGCACGCTGTCATTGCTTTTTTACCATCCGTCCTATCCTGAGCCCCTTCACTCTGGTTCCCACATCCGCCCCCTGCCAATTTAGTTTAAACCCTCCCCAACAGCTCTTTTAAAAAAAAAACCTGCCCACGAGAATATTCGTCTCTCTCGTTCAGGTGTAATCCCTCACTTTTGACCTCCCCCAGAAGAGATCCCAATGATTCAAGAGCTTGAAGCCATGCCCACTGCATCAGCTTCTCAGCTACATGTTAATCTGCCAGATTGTCTTGTTTCCACCCTCACTGGTGCATGGCACAGGCAGCAATCCAGAAATTACTACCCTGGGGGTTCTGTTTCTCAGCTTTCTCCTTAGCTCTTTAAATCCTCTTTTCAGGACCTCTTTACTTTTCCTTCCTACGTCCAAGACATCTGGCTGCTCTCCCTCCCTCTCCAAAATGCTGTAAAAACACTGCCCAGAAGAAGGCAGTGGCAACCAACTTTTGTCAGAAAATTTGCCAAGAACAATCATGGTCGTGGAAGGACCAAGGTATCCACGTTAGAAGATATGCCACGTAATGAACGAATGAACTCTAGCTGAAGTCTGACCGATGTTTTATAAAGTCGGAGCATATGCTCCTGCTGTCTGTACGTGATGCTATGGCTGATGAAGACCAATATGCCATATGCCTTCTTAACCACATTATCTACTTGTGTTTCCACCTTCTGAGGATCAATTGACTTGTATTTCAAGGTTCCTCTGTTCTAAATACTCCCTAAAACCCAGCCATTCATGGTCTTTGTTCTGCCTGGCTTTAGTATCTGTCTAAAAATGCATCATCTCATGTTTGTCTGAATTAAACACAATCTGCTACATTTCAGCCCAACACATTGATATCTCTTGGTAGTCTTAACTACATTTCAAAAATCAACAAATTTTTGTATCATTCACAAGCTGACTGATTGTGCCTCCTACATTCATATCCCAGTCATTGATGTATATTACAAAAAGCACCAACATCAGTCCTTGTGGGACTCTACTATTGACAGGCATACAATTGCAAAACAACCCTCTATCATCACTCTGTCTCCTATTGTCAAGCCAATATCAGACCCAATTTGCCAACTTGCCCCGATCCCTGAACCCTAACATTTTGAATATCATGAAGACAAGCCAGTTGTGGATGGATGCCCACTATAGAACGAGTTATTGTAACTTAGATGAGAAAGTGTTGGCTAATGTAAAACAAAATGAAGTCATGCTGCCCACCTTTAGTTTCCATAGACTCATGTGATAATTACATCAGAACAACTGCTACCTCTTAACCAACCTCCTCTGTATGACAGAATTGGTTCTGACCCTCAACAAATTTTTCCTTTGGCTCCTTCCACTTTCTTTAGATTCAGGGTAGCCATGGACACCCGCATAGGCCCTGGCTCATAGAACAGCCTGTGTTCCAAGCCGTCCTCGGTAATGCGCCCAACTGCTTCATGCTCCCATGCTGAGCTCGTCAATTTCATCAACTTTCCCTCCAACTTCTACCCTGTTCTTAAATTCATTTGGTCTATTCCTGACACCTGCCTCCCCTTTCTTCATCTCTCTGTCTCCATCTCTGTAGACAAATTGTCAACTGACATCTTTTATAAACCTGCCAATTCCCACAGTTATCTTGACTATACCTCTTCCCACCCTCTCTCCTGTAAAAAAATTAAAATGCTGTTGCTTTTTCTCAGTTCATTTGTCTCTGTTGCATCTGATCTCAGGATGTGGCTTTCCAGGACTTCACAGATTTTCTCTTCCTTCAGAGAACGGGCTTTCCCTTCCTCCACTATTGATGCTGCCCTCACCTACATCTCCTCCATTTCCCAGCCATCCGTGCTCACTCCATCTTCCTGCTGCCTTAACAGTGATAGGAGTTCCTCTTGTTTTTACCTACCACCCTGTACCTCCACATCCAACACGTCACTCTCTGCAACTTTTGCCATCTTCAAATGGATCCTCTCCCTCTCCACCCCCCACAACTCTGAGCTTTGCACACGTATCACTCCTTCTATGATTCCCTTATCCATTCATCCCTTCTTACTAATCTCCCTTCCATCACTAATCCCTGCAAGCAGCTAAAGTGCTACACCTGTCCATTCACCTCCATTCAGCATCCTAAACTGTCTTTCCAGGTGAAGCAGCACTTCACCTGTGAATCAACTGGGGTCATCTATTGTGTCCGCTGCTGCTGATGTGGCCTCCTTATATTCCATTTGGTTAGCTTCCAACCTGATGGCATGACTATCGATTTCTCCTCTGGTAAAAAAAAATATTTCCCTCTCCCCTCTTCTATTCCCCAGTCCGGCCTTTTACCTATCACCTCCTCTTGGGGCCCTCTTCCTTCCCTTTCTCCTATAGTCCACTCTCTTCTCCTATAAGACTCCTTCCTGTTCAGCCCCTTACCTACCTGGCTTCATCTATCCCCTTCCAACTATCTTCCTTCCCCTCCTCCCCACCTTTTTATTCAGGCATCTTTCCCCTTTATTTCCAGTTCTGAAGAAGGATCTTGGCCTGAAATGTCGACTGTTTGTTCATTTCTATAGCTGCTGCCTGACCTTCCGATTCCTCCAGCATTTTGTGTGGCACTTTAGGTTTCCAGCATCTGCAGGATCTCTTGTGTTTAGGAAATGCAGCTTCTTAATCTAGAGTGGTTTTCTAACCCACATTGTTAAGGTTAATTTACAATACTTTCTGTATTTGTTCTTAAATGCAATGTAGCTTTTCCAATAGGTCTTTAAACTACTCAAAAGGAAGAAAACATTGACGTTTTTGTTTTGGTTTTAATGTGCTCAAGATGTTAAGGAACTTGGATGTAAGAAAATGCTTCTCGTTTTAGAAACAAGCATTTTATTTGTCAAGCTTTCTAAGACATGACACAGCTTGGAACAAGCGACCTATATTTGATCAACAAAAGAGCGCCCCAATCTACAGAATCAGTTATCTTCAGTTAACGTGTAATAACTTAAAAACTGAGCAAGTAAAACACAGATTTCCTTTCAATCCATTTCTGTGCCTTCTAGTTCTCTTTATGTATCCAATTTGTTTTTATTTATTCACTCTATTTACTTTACCATTGTTCTTATCCAGTGCTTAAACCGATTGATTAGAGTCAGGTTTAATATCACTGGCCTTTGTTGTGAAATTTGCTGTTCTGTGGCAACAGTACATTGCAATATATAATAACAAAAAACTATAAATGACCGTAAGAAGAATATACTATACTGTCCAAAAGTCTTAGGCAAATTTAAATACATAATTAGGATGCCTAAGACTTCATCACAGTACTGCAGTATTTTTATGTATTGCACTGTACTGCTGCCGCAAAAAAAAGGAAATTTCATGACGTGTGAGTGATGATAAGCCGGATTCTGATATGGGATTCTCTTGTGGACTGAAAGTGGGAAGGGGGCAGAGAGAGGGGAATCAAGGTTGGGGAAAGGGAAAGGGAGAGGGAGGGAAACAGGAAGCATTCTGTAATGATCGTTAAATCAGTTGTTTGTAATTAAACAACCTTGCCTGCTCTGGGCTGGGTGTGACTGTACCCACGCACCCCCCCACCCCGCCTCTGGGATTCCTTCTCTCCCACCTGTCCCACAACCCTCCCACTGCACACCGCCGTCACCGTTCCCAACATCCTTTGGTCTCTGCTCCACGTTGACAAATACCCTATTATGCGAACACGAGGAAATCTGCAGATGCTGGAAATTCAAGCAACACACACAAACTGCTGGTGGAACGCAGCAGGCCAGGCAGCATCTATAGGGAGAAGCGCTGTCGATGTTTCGGGCCGAGACCCTTCGTCAGGACTTAAGATTTAAACTTCTTCAGTGTAGGCATCACTGGGAGAGGCTTCACAGTAGTGAATTTAAGAGGCAAACACGAGGAAATCTGCAGATGCTGGAAATTCAAGCAACACACACAAAATGCTGGTGGCCTGCTGCGTTACACCAGCATTTTGAGTGTGTTACACTATTATGCAGAAGTCTTAGGCACCCTAGCTATATATATGTGCCTCGAACTTTTGTATGGTACTATGTATATACACAAGTTAAATTAAATAAGTAATACAAAGATAGGGATAAAATCATGATGTAGTACTTACGGGTTCATTGTTCATTCAGGAATCTGATGGCGGAGGGGAAGATGTTGCTCCTGAATGGCAGGTTAGGAAAATGGGCAAAGAAATGGCAGGTGGAATACAGTGTATGGTCATGCACTTTGGTAGAGAAAATGAAAGGGTTGACTATTTTCCAAATGGAGAGAAAATACAAAAAAAAAACTGAGGTGCAAAGGGACTTGGGAGCCCTTGTGCAGGATTCTCGAAAGGTTAATTTGTAGGTTGAGTCTGTGGTGAGGAAGGTAAATGTGATGTTAACATTCATTTCAAAAGTACTAGAATGTAAAAACAAGCATGTAATGTTGAGACTTGAATATGAAGCACTGTTGAGGCCTCACATGGAGCAATGTGAGCAGTTTGGACTCCTTCAAAAGGATGTGCTGAAACTGGAGAGTTCAAAGGAGGTTCACAAAAATAATTCCATGATTCAACGGCTTGTTATATGAAGATCGTCTGATGGCTCTGGGCCTGTATTAACTGGAATTCAGAAGAATGAGGGATAACATCATTGAAACCTATCAAATGGTGAAAGGCCTTGAAAGAGTGGATGTGGAGAAGATGTTTCCAATGGTGGGAGGGTCTAAGACTGGAGGACACAGCCTCGGAATAAAGGGGTGTCCTTTTAGAACAGAGATGAGGAGGAATTTCTTTAGCCAGAGGGTGGTGAATCTGTGGAATTCTTTTCCACAGGCAGCTGTGGAGGCCAAGTCTTTATGTATATTTAAGGCAGAGGTTGATAGGTTCTCAATTGTTCAGGGCATGAAAAGATGTGGAGAGAAGGCAGGAGATTGGGGCTGAGAGGAAAATTGGATCAGCCATGACGAGACGGTGAAGCAGACTTGATGGGTCGAATGGCTTAATTCTGTTCCTATATTTTATGGTCATATGAAACATTGTATGTGTCTTCAGGCTCCTGTACCACCTCATTGATTATAGCATTGAGAACAAGGCGTGTCCTGAGTTATTGGTGTCCTTATTGTAGGTTGCTGCCTCTTTGGGGCATTGCCTTTTGAACGTGGCCTCAGTAATGGGGAAGTAGTGCGCGTGATGCTGCTGGCTGAGTTTACACCTTTCTGCAGCTTTTTCTGATCCTATACAGTGGCCTCTCCATGCAAGATGGTGATGCAACCGGTTAGAATGCTCACCACGGTACATCTGTAGAAATTTGCAATTGTCTTTGGCGAAATACCCAGTCTCTTTAAATTCCTGTTGAAATATAGCCACTGTTGTGCTTTCTTTTGCATCAATATGTTGGGTCCAGTATAGATCTTCAAAGATGTTGACACTCATGAACTTGAAACTGCTCACCCTTTCTGCTGCTGATCGCTCGATGAGGACTTCCTTCGACTTCCCCTTCCTGAAGTCCACATTCAGTTCTTTGGTTTTAGTGACGTTGAGTGCAAGAATGTTGTTGCAACACCACTCAATCCAGTTGATCTATCTCATTCCTGTAGGCGCCCTCATCAGTATTTGAAATTCTGTCAACAATATTGTGTCATTAGCAAGTCTATAGACGGTGCTTGAGCTGTGCCTAGCCACACAGTCGTGGGTTTAGAGAGAGAAGGGCAGTGGGCTAAGCATGCATTCTTGAGGTATGCCAGCGTTGATTGTCAGTGATGAGGAGATGTGGTATCCCTGTGGTATCCCTGTGAGAAGGCCCTTGTTTTTGGAGCTTATTGATTAAATCTGAGGATATGAGTATGTTGAACTCTGAACTGTACTTAAGAAACAGCAGCTTCATGTAGGTATTGTTATTGTCCAGGTGATCCCAGGGCGAGTGGAGAGCCAATTAGATTACATCTGCGGTAGACCTATTGTGGCGATAGGCAAATTGCAGTGGGCCCAGGTCCTTGCCAAAGCTTGAGTTGATTGAGTTTGACCAACCTGTCAAAGCACTTCATCTCCCCAGATGTGAGAGCCACTGGGCATCTATGCAAAAAGAACAGTCGACGTTTTGGACTGAAACCCTTCATTTCACCTATTGCTCGGTGTTTCTCTCTCCCCTCGCCCACCTTTTAAATCTACTCCTCTGCTTTTTCCCCCCGGTCCTGCTGAAAGCTTTCAGCCCAAAACATAAACTGTGCTTTTTTTCCATAGATGCTGCCTGGCCTGCTGAGTTCCTCCAGATTTTTGTGTGTGTTGCAGTGAAGTTGTGTTCAATGTCCATTCAGAAATCAGATGACAGAGGGGAAGAAGCTGTTCCTGGATCATTGAATGTGTGCCTTCCAGCTTCTGTACCTCACTCCTGATGGTAGCGATGAGAATAGAGCGTGACCTGGGTGATGGAGACACCTATGACCTTGCAAACTCCTTCAGTTCTGTTGCTCCCAGTATTAACGACCTATAATTCAGGCTTGCTTATGAAGAATAATTACTGGAAAGAAATTGAAACCTATCTGATACTTCTAGAATATGGGTCAGCATGCCCCAAATAAAGAGGAAATAATAAATGTATTTAGAAATTCACTAGCTGAATTTTAAATTTATACATTTCATTTATCTACAATATAACATCTTGAGTCATTTTGTGTGATGTATGGTATAATAGAAGGAAGCTGATCACACCATTGTATCTATGGTAGCTTAAAAAAAGAGCTATTGAGTAATTCTATTTTCTAGCACTCAGTCCAACAGCTTAAATGTTACAGCTCATCAAGTACTCAATGTGACAAGAGTTTCTGCCTCAACTGCTGTTTCAAGGACTGCGTCACAGATCCTCATCACTATTTGGTTAAAATAATTTTCTCATCTGTCTTATCTTGTAGATGTTATATTTCCTTAAAATATGCTTTTTATAGACCATAAAACCATAAAAACATAAGACGTAGGAGCAGAATTAGGCTATTTGGCTATTGAGTCTGCTGTCATTTCATCACAATGATCCAATTTTCCTTTCAGCCCCAATCTCCTGTCTTCTCCCTGTATACCTTCATGCTTTGACAAATCAAAAACCTATCAACCTCTACCTTAAATAAATATAAAGACTTGGCCCCCGCAACTGCCTGTGGTAACAAATTCCACAGATTCCCCAATCTCTGGCTGGAGAAATTCCTCCTCATCTCCATTCCAAAAGGACGCCCCTCTATTCTGTGTCCCCTCTAGTCTTAGACTCTTCTGCTGTAGCAAACATCCTCTCCATGTCCATTCTATCAAGGCCTTTCATCATTCGATAGGTTTCAATAAACTCAGCCCTCATTCTTCTGAATTCTAGTAAATACAGAGCTAGAGCCATCAAACGCTGTTCGTATGAAAATCCGTTCAAACCTGGAATCATTTTTCTGAATCTCCTTTGCACATCCTTTCTAAGATAAGGTGCCCTAAACTGCTCACAATACTCCAAATGAGGCCTTACCAGTGCTTTATAAAGTCTCAACATTACATCCTTGCTTTTATATTCTATTGAAATGAATGCTAACATTGCATTTGCCTTCCTCACCACCGACTCAACCTGCAAATTAACCTTTAGGGAATCCTGCACAAGGACTCCCAAGTCCCTTTGCACCTCAGTTTTTTGTATCTTCTCTCAATTTAGAAAATAGACTACCCTTTCATTTCTTCTACCAAAGTGCATGATCATACACTTTCCAAAACTCTATTCCATCTGCCATTTCTTTGCCCATTTTCCTAATCTGTCCAAGTCCATCTGTAGCCTCTCTACCTCCTCAAAACTACCTGCCCCTCCACCTGTCTTCATATCATCTGCAAACTTTGCAACAAAGCCATCAATTCCATCAACCATATCATTGACATATAACGTAAACATAATTGGTCCCAGCACAGCCCCTGTGGAACACCACTTTGCCGCCTGCCAATCAGCCACTACTTTATCTATACTAGAATCTTTCCTGTAATACCATGAGCCCTTAGCTTGTTAAGCAACCTCATTTGTGGCAGTTTGTCAAAGCCCTTCTGAAAATCCAAGGGCACAACATGAACTGATTCTCCTTTTTCTACCTTGCTTGATATTACGTGATCATTCTATGATTCTTAGAACTTTTCTGTTCATTCTATCTTGTAATTTAATAAACCTTGATTAAATCATCCAGCAGCTTGCTTCTTTATAAAGAAAGTACCCCAAGCACTGCTAAATATTGCCTCATAAATAACTAAATCTCTAATCTGACAATGTCCTCATAAATCTTCTCCAGAAGAAATATTCCTCCTAGTAATATGTTGACCCAGATATACTGTGGCTTCTTCAGAGTTTTATCTAGCTATAGAGTTTCCTGCATTTTATGCCTCGGTTAATAAAGGGAATTCCAATTGCCTCTTTAACTATCTTCCTGCTTTACATTTTTAAGCAATTATCAGTATCCATTCTACTTCATTTTTTAAATAATTCTTAATGTCTGCAAGTAAATTTACCGGAGTCACAGAATCATAGAGTAATGAAGCACATAAGCAGGCCCATTAGTCCAACTCATCCATCCTGACCAAGGTGCCCGCCTATGCTTGTCCCATTTTCCCCGCATTTGGTTCATATCCCTCTAAACCAGGGGTTTCCAACCTTTTTTTATGCCATGATCTTATCATTAACTGGGGGGTCCATGGACCCCAGGATAGGAACCCTCAATCTTAAGCCTTTCCAATCCATGTACTTCTAAATGTTGTCATTGCACTTGCCTCAACTAATTTCCCTGGTAATTTAATCCATATATGCACCAACCTTTGAGTGAAGTAGCAGCTCCTCAATTCTCTTTTAAATCTTTCCACTCTCACCCTAATTATATGCGTTCTAGTTTTGCTGCACCTTGCTAAAAATACTGTGCATTCTCCCTTTCTATGCTTCTCATGATTTTACATACCTCACCGTGCAGTCTCCAACATTGTAAATTCCTAGCCTATCCATTGTCTCCCTGTAACATAAGCCCTCGAATTTTTCCAATATTCTTGTAAATCTTCTCTGCACCCTTTTCAATTTAGTGGTGGCCAAGACTGTAGACAATACACCAGGCAGAACCTCACTAGTATCTAGTACATCTGCAAGATAATGTCATAAATCCAATATACAATGCTATTACTGATAAAGGCCTGTATATAACCTTCACCAAACTGTCCACCTGCGACATCACTTTTAGCAAACTATGTACTTGTATCCCCAGGTTTCTTCTTCGTAGCAATCCCCAGGGCTCTACCATTCACTGTATAAATCATACCATGATTTGACCTTCCAAAATGCAACACCTTGAATTAGCCAAATTGAAAGCCATTTGCCAATTGTTGGCCCACTCACTTACCTGATCAAGATCCCTCTGGCATTTTTGATAACTTTCTTCACTGACTATGATACCACCTATTTTAGGATCATCTGAAAATCTACTCTGCCTTGCATATTTTCATCCAAATCATTTAATTACAATAATGACAAGCAAACGTACAAGCACAAATTCCTGTAGCGCACCACCTTCAGTCTGAGAAATAACCTTCCACTATCGATCTTCTTCCTACCATCAATGCAGCTGAATCTATTTAGCAAGCACTCCCTGGATCCTGTACAACCTAACTTTCCAGACTAGCCTACCATTTGGGTCTTGTCAAAGGCTTTGCAGAAGTCCACACAGATGACATCTAATGTCATTTATCCTCTTGGAACCTCTTCAAAAGACTCTTACAGATTTGTCAGGATATGCCACGCACAAAGACTTTGCCTATCTAAATGCTGGTTAATCCTGTCCCTCGGATCTCCACCAGTGATGTCAGACTACCCTTCTTAAATAATGGTACAATATTAACCATCGTCCAGTCTTTAACGACTTTACCTTTGGCTACAGATGAGCAAGGATCTCCTCAAGGCCTTCCACAATTTCTTTCCCAGCTTCAAACAAAGTCTGAGGATGCAGGTGCTAAGGCTGAGTCACTGGTGAGGAAGACAGATGCAGTGTTAGCATTCATTTCAAGAGGTCTGGAATACAAGAGCAGGGATATGATGCTGAGGTGTTATAAGGCACTGGTGAGGCCTCACCTTGAGTACTGTGAACAGTTTTGGGCCCCTCATCTTAGAAAAGATGTGCTGGCATTGGAACGGGTCCAGAGGAGGTTCACAAGGATGATTCCAGGAATGAAAGGGTTATCATACGTGGAACGTTCAATGGCTCTGGGTCTGTACTCGCTGGAATTCAGAAGGATGAGGGGGGGGATCTCATTGAAACCTTTTGAATGTTGAAAGGCCTAGACAGAGTAGATGTGGAAACAATGTTTCCCATGGTGGGGGAGTCCAGGACAAGAGGGCACATTCTCAGAATAGAGGGGCGTCCATTCAAAACAGAGATGTGGAGAAATTTCTTTAGCCAGAGGCTGGTGAATTTGTGGAATTTGTTCCCACATGCAGCTGTGGAGGCCAGGTGGATGGGGTATTTAAGACAGAGATTGATAGGCTGTTGATTGGACATGGCATCAAAGGTTACAGGGAGAAGGCCGGGAAATGAGGTTGAGGAGGAAACAGGAAAAAAAGAATGATTGAATGGCAGAGCAGACTCGATGGGCCAAATGGACTAATTCTGCTCCTGTGTCGTATGGTCTTATATTTGTATTTTTTTTTTAACAGAAACCCATTCTTATCATTGAAAAACAGTAGTGCCCTTAACACATAGGCCAATTATTGAACTTAAGGCAACAAAGAATAATAGTTGCCATTTTGTTCACAGGGTGAAAATATTGCCATGAAAAGACATTCACAATACTTATTTTCTTAACAGTTGCAAAGGGCTGCACAATTTGTATTCCGGCCAAAAGGTGGTGTATTACTTTGTGTCCTCAATTTCCATAATTTTATTTTTTATGTATTTGTCTATAAATTTGTCTTACATCTGCCATTGCTTTTTCATACCCTCATAAGTCCTCACATGTTTTCTATGTCTTATTTTCATATTTATACCTACCTCTAACAGGCTCAACTCTTTCTGCTTCTCTTACTTCTTTCTTTTTGGCCCATTGAAAGCTGGAGGGAAGACCTCAAGACATGCTGAAATCTCTCCTCAAAGAGCTGCAGGTGATTCATTGTTTATTCCCATCACTTTCATGTTTCTGATGTACTCTAGCGTGAACACTTTTGTGGCTGTGATCCCTGATCAGCACGGCTGGTCAGTGTTGAATACCATTGTAGCTTTCAGGTAATGGGATTTATTAACTAGTGGGCCCATGCAATCTCCCACCAGAGCAATCCATTAACTACTATGCACCCCCGCTTTATTTCCTTTTGGCTCCGCAACTTATTCTCTCTCATAAACCCTTGATTCTTTCTCTACATGATTATACTGAGTGGTAAATTATAGCAGCTAATTAACCTATGATTGTGTCTTTGGGTGGGAGGAAATCAGATCACCCAGTAAAAATGCATATGTCATGATGAGAATGTGCAAACTACACATAGACAAAACTTGAGGTTAGGATTAATCCCTTGTTTTTGGAGCTCTGTGACAACAATGGTGACTATGTCTTCCCTATAATAGTAAATAGCCTTTAGGTTAAGGGTATTAATGAATCCCTAATGCATTATGTCAGGACAATGTATTCATTGTTTTCAAATTAGGTGCCTTTCGCTTAATGTTTTTGTGATTTTGTAAGGTGTTGAATTGTATCACAGAAATACTATTGTGAATGACTTGCACAATCTAATTGAATGATATTGAATTGAGAGATTTTCCAATGAATTAATTGAATTGAGAGATTTTCCAATGAATTAATTGAATTGAGAGATTTTCCAATGAATTAATTTATTCTGGTTATATTGTTTGCAATATGATAAAGTCAATTGTAAGGATTCAGTTACTCCTGAAGGACTCTAATGCTTTTCTCTGAATCAGGTCACATGATCTCTCCGCAATCTGCTCCTGCTCATCTGGAAGGCAAAACTGATGTCAGTCGAGAGAACAGCACTGTTGATTTTAGTAAGGTGAGTTGCTTCATTGGTAAAGTTGTAAGAAACAAAACAATTCCAACTGCAACATGCAAATTACTTATCTGGTATTAATACATTGTTAGTTCAGACTTTTGAAGTGTGTTTTCATAAATGATGGAACAGTTTTCTTTTGTTATTCAGGGGAGACCCAGACTACTTGAAGGGGGGGGGGGGGTATCCTCACTCTTTGCCTCTGTCCCATGAGTTCCTCATCTCTCTGTGTTCGCTCTACCACCACAATGACAAATCAGCATCTGAGATACGTGGTGCTTGCCTCCAATCTCTCCCTTCTAATTAGTTCCTGCTCAGCTACCGAATGCTACACAGTAATGGCTGAAGTTGAGCATTGCTACTTTAAGCATCCCAGGCATTATTATTGTGTAGTACAGGTCCTTTAACAGTGCTGCCTTAAATTATGAAGTTACATTGAGATACAACCACAGAAGACGACAAATTGCGCTGCTTTTGCATATCTCAGTAGAGATCTTTGTACATCAGATTTTCTGTGCGTTTCGTGCACTTCCTATACACTGATGAATATTTATCCATCCATTTGTTTCTGATTATGTAAATTGATCTTGCCCAAAACTTAGTTTACCTTGCTCACTTCAGTCTCAAATTCATTTTGGGTGCAAATTTTAATATCTGCCCCTAGTAGAAATTGTGGGAAGTTTTAAATGTAGATTAATACAGTATTCTTCAGTGAGTTGTATTTGCTAAGTCAACATTCTAAGCTTGATGGAGCATGAATGAAATGAGAAAAGCACTTTCCATGCTTTTAACAAATTTGTTATAATGCATCAGAGAATGTTTGCTGTTTTCCAGAGTACAAATTAAAGAACATGAATGTATGGGACAGAAATTTTTAACAAATGGTATTGCTAAGCTTTTTGCAGATTTGATTTTAAGATGGATAGAAATAATTGTAATTGAAATAAAATGACCTGTTAGCAAATGTGACTTTCAAGTCAACCCACATTAAGCCACATTAAGCAGCTTCAAATCAGGTTTATTCTAATCCCCTTTTATATTTGATCATACTATAACCCAAAGCATAGACATTCTTAGTGGTATTTTGTTCAATGGATGGTCTAGTTAGAGAAGGGGATGTATTATGCTTGCTGCATGGTTTGGATAAATACCATTCATTGCAAACCATCAGACCTTTTATCTGGAGCATCTTTTAAAGAGGCATCTTATTTTCTCTAAAGTACTTTTCTTTTGCCTTTCTAATCTGCTCTCATTATTACTTGGCTGTAAAGTCAGGCAGGTGTTCTTATACTTAATCTTTGTTAATTCTCCTGGTAAGGTGAGTGCCAAGGGTTGCATCTGATCGTTATAATTTAAACTGCATTCTTATTTTTGCGTTTCATTTTTGAATGTGGATTTGCAACCTGCACTAACATTTACTCCCTTCCTAGAAATAACTTAATGCAACGTGGTTGGTCAAAAATATTGCAGTTGTTAACTACAATTACAGCATTTTGTTAACCCTGCAAAATACCTTTAGTTGGATATACCATAAGATGAAATAGTTCGGAATACATGAGGTGTTGCTTATCAAATCAGGAAAAGGATTGAATTTTGGCCATTCCATTTTGTCCCTTGCTGACACTTGCCAGCTTCAGAACACATGCTAATGACATCTAGCTCTACATCTTTTGCCTCTCCATTGTCTCTGCACCATCAAATTTCACTGTGTAACAAAATGCCATTGAATAGATTATTGACTTAATCGTGATTACTGATGAAGCTGGCTTGAAATGCTTCTCCAACCCCATATTTGCTAATTTGATAACCCTGCTGTAGAATGCTCAATTTTTATGTGAAATAATATTAAAAGAATTGAAAAGGTCTCTTTACTTGTAAAGTAACTTTGATGACCATCTATAGATGTGTAGTGGAGAATATATTGACTGGCAGCATCACAGCCTGGAACGGAAACACTAATAAATCCTACAAAAAGTAGTGACACAGCCCTCCTCACCATTGAGCACACCTACATGGAACACTGTCGCAGGTAAGCAGCCTTCATCAACAGGGACCCCACCACCAACCAGGACATGCTGTCTTCTCACTGCTGCCATCAGGAAGAAAGTATAGGAGCCTCAGCATTCACTCTACCAGGTTCAGAAACAGTATTATTCCTCAACCATCAGGCTCTTGAACCAAAGGGATAACTTCACTCATCTTCACTTGCTCTATCATTGAAATGTTGCTGCAACCAATGGACTCACTTTCAAGGACTCTTCATCTCATGTTCTCGATATTGTTTATTTTGTATTTTCACAGCTTGTTATCTTCTGCATTCTGATCGAACACTTAAGTTGGGTGGTCTTCTATTGATTCTGTTATGGTTATTATTCAATAGATTTATTGAGTATGCCTTCAAGAAAATGAATCTCAGGGTTGTATATAGTGACATATATGTACTTTGATAATAAATTTACTTTGAACTTCAATGTCTCTATTACTCCCCCATTCAGAACTAGTTCTCTCCTTGTGGCCAGCGATCCGTTTCTATGACTCAGTGCATCTCATATCAAAACAAGTTCACTCCTATTGATCCCACTTGCGTATCATTCTCAAAACAGCCATTCTTCAACTTATGAAAAGGATAAGATAGAGCATAGAACAGCACAGTGCAGTATGGGCTCTTCGGTCCTTGATTTTGTGCCATCCTTTTCATCTACTCTTCAACCAATCTAACCTTACCCACCGACACAGCCCACACCCTCCATTTTACTTAACTAGAGTATCTTTTAAATGTCCCTAATGTAGAAGCCCCTACCACAACCACCTGCAGTGCATTCCAAGCACTTAGTAGAGGTAGGCCTTGGTAAGTCATGGTCGACCATGGATATTGCATCCTAGCTGTCTTTATATGAAAGTCAGGTCAGTACAATATGGAGAGCAAGCTGTTGCTCATGTAGCAGGCTCCTCCTCTCCACGCATCTGATGAACCCAAAGGAATGGCAGGGGCTGATGCATTTTGGCACCAGCAATGTCGCAGGAATTGTGTGCCACTGTTAAGCTCAACAGAGTACTACCTTAGAAGCTCCAACTCTGGATTTTTCCTTTGGGGTTTACTCCCAAAGCCTTCCCCATGTGTGGATATAGCTGCAAGGCAGCGGAGATCAGACTTTTCCATCTCCTAGTTGAGTGCCCACCACAACTGACAAGCCCCATCTGCCTGAAGTGACTGTTTTAAGGTTCCAGGAACTTGCCTCTGCCTCTGCTGTAAGTAGAGCAGTTCTGCCAGGCCTCATAACTAAGCCACATGTGAAGGCCAAGAGCTGAACATGGTTGTCAGAGGATATTTGAGGCACACACTATTGGAAGCATTTAAAAGGTAGTGAGAACATATTCCCATTACCACCACTGGCTACAATAACCATAAGAAACCAAGCAGTTATTCTGTAGGGGGACAAAGAAAACTATCTCTGACATACCCCTACACCACCTCCAAACACCTTTTATCTTTGCCATTGCCATCCTGGGAAAAAGACACTGGCTATCTACTCTATCTATGCCTCTTATCACCTTGTACACCTCCCCAAACTGACTGCATCCTCCTTCGTTCCAAAGAGCTCACACAGCTTTAACTCATAAGATGTGCTCTCTAATCTAGGCAGCATTCTGGTGAATCTCCTCTGCCCCCTTTCTATAGCTTCCACATCTTTCCTATAACGAAGCAACCAGAACTGCACACAATATTCCATGTGTTGTCTAACAATGGTTTAAGAGAGCTGCACCATTACCTTTCTGCTCTTGAACTTAATCCCCTGACAAATGAAGGCCAACACCATATATTTTATTAACCACCCTATCTACCTGTGTGCCAATTTTGAGGGATCTATGGATGTGAATCCCAAAATCCCCTGGTTCCTCCACACTGCTAGGAATCCTGCCATTAACTCTGTACTCTGCCTTCAAATTCAACCTCTCAAAGTAATTTACTTTACACTTTCTTGGATTGAACTCTATTCACCACTTCTCAGCACAGTTCTGCATCCTATCCATGTCCTGGTATTACCTATGGCAGCCTTCTGCACTATCCACAACGCCATCAATCTTCATGTCATCTGCAAACGTACTAACCCACTCTTCCACCTCCCTGCCCAAGTTATTTATAAGAGCAGAAGTTCCAGAAAAGATCGCTGCAGAACACCATGGTTCACCAACCTCCAGGCAGAATACACTCCATCTACTGATTTCTGCCTTCTGTGGGCAGGCAATCCCAAATTCACAATGGATTATGACTTTCTGGATAAACTTACCATGGCAAAACTTTTCAAAGACTTTACTAAAATCTGCGACAAACGGAGAAGATACGTACCCTGAGGTATATGCTTCATATATTGTGTTCAATTCTGGTCACCTCATTATAGGAAGGACGTGGAAGCTATGGAGAGGGTGCAGAGGAGATTTACCAGGATGTTGTCTGGTTTGGAGAACAAGTCCTATGAAGCAAGGTTAGCAGAGCTGGGACTTTTCTCTTTGGAACGTAGAAGAATGAGAGGGGACTTGATAGAGATCTACAAGATTATGAGAGGCATAGATAGGGTGGATAGTCAGTACCTGTTTCCCAAGGCACCAATAGCAAACACCAGAGGGCATATGTACAAAATTAAGGGAGGGAAGTTTAGGGGAGAAATCAGGGGTAAGTTTTTTTACACAGAGGATTGTGAGTGCCTGGAATGACTTGCCAGGGATGGTGGTGGAGGCTAAAACATTAGGGGTATTTAAGAGCCTCTTGGACAGGCACATGGATGAAAGAAAAATGGAAGGTTATGGGGTAGTGTGGGTTTAGTACTTTTTTTTAAGGATTATATGGGTCGGCACAACATGGAGGGCTGAAGGGCCTGTACTGTGCTGTAGAGTTCTATGGTTCTGTATCACTGGCTACATCTGTAAGTGTATGGACAACACTGATACCTCAAGAACAGTAATCCCACAGCCCTGGCTAAACACAGATCTGCACTCCCTACTAAAAGCATAGGACACTGCTTTCATATTGGGAGACAGAACAGCTCTCAGTGCAGCCAGAAGAAACCTCATCTTAGGCACCAAGATGGCAAAGACTGCCTACAAACAAAAAAATTCAGGAATACCTCTGTAATAACTATCCTCGGTGTATCTGGCTGGGCATCAAGGGCATTGCTGACTAGTTAAGGAAAAACAGCTGAGATGGCACCAGCGACTCCCTCCTCCCTGACACTCTATAAACAATTTTTATGGCATGCTTCGATGCATGCAGCACAGCACCAGCCACGAAAGCTAACCCTCCCCCCAGGTGAGTAAACACTGTCTGTAGCAGCAGCAGACATGAGAAGAACTCTGTGAGGCTGCTGGGCCAGACAACACCCCAGGCTGAGTACCCAGAGCTCGCTGACATCTTCATGGATATCTTCGCCACCTCACTGATCCAGGCTGCTGTCCCCACATGCTTCAAATCAGCAACTATCATCCTTGTGCCAAAGAACCCTACACCTTCAGAACAAAGTAGCTGACACCAATCATCATGAAGAGCTTTGAATGGCTGCTAATCGCACGCACCAAAAATTCTACTCCTGCCACACTGGACCCTCACCAGTATGTTTACCGACAGAACTGCTCCATGACAGATGCCATAGCATCTGGCATGCACCTGTCCCTGACACACCTAGAAAAAAAGGGACTCTTAAGTTGTGTATTGAATATTTCAGTAATGTTTGAGTAATCTTGTGTGTGTGTGTGTGTGTGTATGTGTATGTGCATATATATGTGTGTCTATTTTTTGATTAAGTATGTTTGTTCATTTAAATAATTAATTATGCATTATATGTATAAATACACGAATTGCATAAATCATCATGCTACCACGTGATACCAGTGCACCTCGCTTAAATTAAAGAATGACGTTAGACTCACATTTCAGACTCCTGTGTTTTCCTTTGAATCTGCTTCATGTTTTGAAGTCATAACTTATGTCAGAATGTTGCTTCTGGATTTCAGTTCAGTATTTAAGACTTTTCAAGAGTATTCAACAGTATTCATGGTCTAACAAACCTTGGTGAACAAACTCCTACCCCTTGGTCTAAATAGACCACAGTACAACTGAATGTTGAACTTTCTAACCAGAGAGTCCGGATGCACAGTGCTCCTCCCTCCTCCTCATTCTCAACACTGCTGCCCCTTCCCCCCATGACTGTGTACAGACCTCACTGCTGTACACTCTGATCGCACGTGACTGAATGACCCGAGGAATCACATTGTCAAGTTCGCCGATGTGGTGACAGTGTTGAGGTTCATCACAAACAACAATGAGACAGCCAACAGAGGAGGTAGAAGAGCTCAAGGTTGGGTGCAAGGAAAACAATCTCTTCGTCAGTGTCAACGAGTTCAGGAGAACTCGCATCACTCAGACTCCACTTTACAGCAGTGGCACAGCAGTGGAAACTGTGAGCAGTTTCAAACTCCTGGGAGTGCATATCTCACATAAACCCTTGTGGTCCCAGAACACATCTACATTTTCAAGAAAGCTCGCCATTGCCTCTACTTTCTCAGGAGGCTGAAGGGAGCTGGAGTGTGCACGTCTATATTCATGACCTTCTTCCGATGTGCAGCAGATAGCATGTAAAAATGCTGCATCAGTGCATGGTACCAAAACTGCACAGCAGTGGAGAGGAAAGCTCTACAACGGGGAGTCAGAACTGCGCAATGCATCGTTGGCACCATCCACGGCGTATAGACCCGAGAGGCGCTGGGAGAATGTCAGCAGTATCATGGAGGGTACCCCCCCCCACCCATTCTGCTCATGGACTGTTTGTTCCACTCCCATCAGGGAGGAGGCTATATCGCATCCACGCCTAGACCACCAGGCTCAAGAACAGTTGCTGTTCCCAAGCAATAAAGCAGAAAGCTGATCAACACCTCCACCCACTAACTCGCCCTGCTATACTCCCCCCACCACTTTATCCTTTCCTGTCAGAGTCAACTTATGTACAGACACTTCTGTGTCTATCATCACTTATGGACATACAATTGAGCTATGTTTATAAGCTACCTTACCTATTTATATTTGTTGTGCTCTTTATTATTATGTTCTTTATCTTTTTGTGTTTTCTTTTGCGCTCCATCAGATCCACAGTAACAGTTATTCCATTCTCCTTTACTCTTGTGCACTGGAAATTGCATTAAACAATCTTGAATCTTAAATTCAATACATCCACCATTCTACTGTCATCAATTTTTGATACTTCTTTGAAAAAGTCAATCATGCCCATGAGGTCACTTGTTCTTCATAACACTATACTGACTAACTCTAATCAGACTATGCTACTCCAAATGCCCATAAATACTGTCCCTAAGAAGCCTCTCCTTTAGTTTAACAACCACTGAGGTAAGATTTACAAGTCTGTAATTTCCAGAATTAATCCTATTACCTTTATTGAATAAAGGAACAGCATTTGTTATCTTCTAAACCCAGGTACTACTCTTGTGGCCAGTTAGAGATAAGAGCCACAGTAATCTCTCCCTCATTTCCCAAGGTAACCTGCAGTATATCCCATATGGTCACAGTTACTTATCTATCCTAATGTTCTTCCCAAACTCCAACACTGCCTTGTTCTTAACCTCTGCAAATTTCAACACATTGGTCTGTTCTACACTGACCTCACATTCAACAAGATCCTTCTTATTGGTGAACATTGAAGTGATCAATCCATTGAAGTGACCTCCCCTACTTCTCTGACTCCAGGCACATATTTCCCCCTTTATCCCTGCATGTTCCTACCTTAGTCATTCTTATGTTCTTTGTGTAAACTTAGAATGCTTTGGACTTCTCCTTAATCTTACTCACTAAAACGTTCTCATGTGACCTTCTAGCTCTCATAAGCATTGTCTTAAGCTTCTTCCTGGCTACTTTATAACACTCAAGAGTCCAGTGTGATGTTTGCTTCCTAAATCATAAATATGAATCCTTCTTCCTCTTGACTAAAAATTCCACCTATCTTAACAAGCATGGTTCTTTCACCCTACTATCTTTTCTCTGTCTCAATGGGACAAACTTAACCAGAATTTCATGCAAGTGTTCCCTCAACCTCCACATTTTTTGTGTGCATTTTCCTGAGAACATCTGCTCCCAATTTCCCAGTTTCCAAGTTTCTGCGTTATAGCCATGTAATTAGCCCTCCAGAAATGAAATACTTTCTTGTTTTATCTGCTCCTATCCTTGTCTATGGCCATGCTAAAGATCAGGGAGTTGTGGTAAATATGATCCATGGGGGCAAATATCAAAAAGACAGAGTGAAATAGACTCTGGATATTTTGGTGCAGTGTATTCCCATGGGTAGAAAGTGTAGCTTTATAGGAAAGTTTTTTTTTGAAAAGTGGGGTGGCGATGCGTCTCTGCCAAAGGAGTTGTAAGGCACTCCTTCCCTCTGCTAGCCTACAGGTCACCCATGAACAAAGTTTAGCACCTACTTAGCCCCCACCCCAAATCAGGGTCATGTGAAGCCATGGGAGCAGGTGGTGATTGGTTGTATAAGCAGCTGGTGCATATCACAGTCCTCGTTATGTGACCGTTGATGTCAGACAGACAATCTCTGAACAGTATTGATAATGGCTGTGGTCACATGTCTTGTAAAGACGCAGCGAAGAAGGCAGTGGCAAACCACTTTGTAGAAAAATTGTCAAGACCAATCATAGTCATGGAATGACCATGATCACCTAGGTCAAATGACACAGCACGTAACAAACAAATGATTTTTTTCCATAAAGTACCTTATTTAAGTTACATTAAGGCATTCATATAAGAAATGGAGTGGTCTACTTCTGTTTCTAACTTCTATGTCTGTGTAGGGGTAAATAGATTTTGGATGAAAAGACATGGAGAATTAAAACTAAATTTTAATAAAATTCCTTCATCATTCCATACTGGAATAAATCAAAGGATATACAGAATGCCATATTACTTTAAGTGTAGAAGAAAAACATAGAAGACAACACAGGAACAGGCCCTTTGGCTAACAATATTGTGCTAAGCTAATTAAATTAGAAATCAAATGCCCAGCTCAGCTCATTCCTTCTGCCCACATAATGTCCTTTCATTTGCAATATATTCACATGCCCATCTTAGGGCCCTTTGAACAGCCCCTAGCGTATTTATCTCCATTACCACCACAAGCAAACACATTCTAGGCATTCCCTCTGTGTAAAAAAAGGAATACAATTTGTCCTCTGCATCTCCTTTGAAGGTTTTCACCTCACCTTCAATGCATTTCAACTCAGGGAAAAAGATACTATCTGTTCCTTTCATAAACATTTAATCCTCTATCAAATTTCCCATCAGCCTCTGCTGTTCCAGAGGAAAAGCAACCCAAGCTTGTCCAATCTCACTTCATAGATGTCCTCTCATCCGGGAAGCATCCTGAGAAAAGCCTCTCTTGCATCCTCTCTAGAGCCTCAACATCCTTCCTATACCGGGGTGACCATCACTGAAAGTAATACTCCATTTGCAGCCTAACTAGAATTTTATAAAAGCTTCAGTATAACTTCCTGACTTTTGAACTCAATTTCTTCACCAATAAAGGCCAGCCTACCATATGCCTTCTTTACCTGTGTAGCTGCTGGTTGGGAGCTATGCAGCTGCACCCCATGATTTCTCTGCTCATCAACACTATTAAGAGTCTTAACAGTGTACTGTTTCTTCACAATTGATCTCCCAGGTGCAACACTTCATATTTGGCTGTGGTTAAACTCCATCTGCCATTTCTCTACCAATATCTGCTACTGAATTATATCACACTGTTTCCTTCGCCAGAATTCTACACTATCTTCCTATTATCTGCACTCTCACCAACCCACGCATCCACGTTTTAATCCCTACAGAAAACCACTAGTTACAGAGCTTCAGCCAGAATAAATCCCATCAACCACTACCCTATGTCTTCTAAGGGCCTGTATGAGTCTCTCTTGAGGACCTTGTCAAATACCTTACTAAAATTAATCCACAGACATCATTCTCAGCTCTACTTTCATCAGTCATCTTTGTGTGAGGCAAGTTTTGTCCCTAACTGAGATTTTTGAGGAGGTGACAAAGCCATGCTGGCTGCCACTGATTAGGTCATAGATGTCCAATTGCTCATAAATTTTATCCCTAACAATCCCCATGACTGATATGAGATTCACCAGTCTATGATCTCCAGGATCATGCTTGCTTCCTTCCTTGAATAATGGAACTACGGGAGCTGCTCTCCAGTCCTCCAGGACCTCACCTGTGTTTCGAAGGAACACAAAGATTGGTTAAAGCCCCAGTAATACCCACTCTTCCCCCTCAGACACCTGGGGTATATTCCTTTAAGCCTTGGGGGATGTACCTACTTAAAGTTCTTTGAGACCCCACACTACCTTCTTCTCTATCTTGAAATGCTGTAGGAAATTAAGACATTACACACTGATCTTCCTGACCTCCATGTCCTTCTCCTTGGTTAATACTGAGGCAAAGTACTGATTTAGGACTTCACCCACATCCTTTGCTTCCAAGCACATGGTCCTGTTTTATACTTAAGTTGTATGACCTAGATATTTTCTTGCCCTTGATGTATTTATAAACTGCCTTGGAATTCTCTTTAATTCTACTTGCCAGGGATATTTCTTGGCTTTCTTAATTCTCTTAGTTCTTTTCTGGCTTCTTTATATTTCTCAAGAGTTCTGTTTCATCTTATTTTCCTAAACTTACATGCATTTCCTTTTTTGCTTGACTAAATTCACCACCCCTCTTAACATCCAAGGTTCCCTGTCCTTGCCATCCTTGTCCACCCTTCTTTTGGAATATATCTTTTGTGTACTTGGTGGAGTTTGTTCTCCAAGTACCTTCCATATGTCAGATGTGGGCATGCCCAAAAAGAGCTCTTCCCAATTAACTTTCTCTAGTTCCTGCCTAATTTACCCTGCTCCAATTTAATACCCTCCCACAAGGTCCATACTGATCATCTGTTATCATCATCATCATTATGTGCTGCGTTATATGACGTGGGCGATCATGGTCTTTTCTCTATCCATGACCGTGACAGAAGGCATTATCTAGAGCTGTCCTAAAACTGAACGAGTTGTGATCACTCTTACCTAAGTGTTTTCCCACTGGCTCATCAGGTGCAGTAAGTCCGATCACCTGGTTGTACCTCTTCTCCCAGCATGTAGACAGAGACTAAAGACTGCAACAGCAGTGGTGAGGACCACAAAGGTATGGTTAAGGGAGGCGGAGGAGTGCTGACAGGATTACTTTGAGTCAGTGGACTGGACAATATTCAGGGATTCATCTTCAAAACTGAATAAATACGCCACAGTTGTCACTGACTCATCAAGACCTGTGTGGATGAGTCTGTGCCTTTGAGAACCCGAACCAAAAGCTGTGGATGAACTCGGAGATTTAGTGTCTGCTGAGGGCTCGATCTGTAGAATGCAAGTGTACAAGAAGTCCATATATGATCAATGGAAGGACAATTTAAGAGCTAAAAATCAATTCCAATTGAGATTATAGGCAGAATCAGATGCACATCAATTCTGGCTGGGTTTGGAGGTCATTACTTCCTTCAAAGCAAAACTGAGCATCATGAATGGTTGTGATGCTTCACTCTCAGATGAGCTCCATGCATTTTATGCATATTTTGAAAAGGAGAATAAAACTACACCTGTGCGACTCCCTGCAGCATCTGGTAACCCCGCGATCTCTGTCTTGAAGGCCGATGTCAAAACTTCTTTCAAGAGGGTGAACCTTCATATGGTGGATGCAATCTCACTGGCTCTCCACTTGGCCTTGGATCACCTAGACAATAGTAATACCCAAGTCAGACTGCTGTTCATTGATTACAGCTTGGCATTCAACATAATCACGCCTTCAGTTCTTATCAACAAGCTCCAAATCCTGGGTCTCAGCACCTCCTTCCGCAACTGGATCCTTGACATTCTCAACTGGAGTCTGAGCAGATTGGAAATAATGTCTCCTCCTCACTGACAATCAACACTAGCGCACCTCAAGGATGTGTGTTTAGCCCACTACTCTTTCTACACCCATGACTGTGCCTATTATAAATTTGCTGAAGACATAATTATTGTTGACAGAATTTCAGGTGGTGATGAAGAGGCACACAACAGTGAGATAGATCAGCTAGCTGAGTGGTGTTGTAACAATCAATGAGGAGGCATAGGAGCCTGAGGACACACGCTCAGCGTTTCAGGAACTGCTTGCTCCTCTCTGCCATCAGATTTCTGAATGGACCATGAACACTTCCTCACTATTTTCCCCTCTCTTTTTGCACTTACTTACTTAATTTCATTTTTAATTATATATCTACTTATTGTAATGTATAGTTTTTTTTATTGTTATGTATTGCAATGTACTGCTGCTGCAAAACAACAAACTTCACAACATATGCCAGTGATATTAAACCTGATTCTGATTCTGCCCTTCTTCTTGTAGAACTGTCAACACAATTATTTAAGAAACCCTCCTGGATACACATGACAAATTCTAAACCCCTTGCACTAGGGAGCTGCCAGCCTATATCAAGGAAGTTAAAGTTTCCCATTACAACAACTCTATTGTTTTTATACCTCTCACAACTCTGCTTGCATACATGATCCTAGTGGCTTTTAGAAGGTCTTCCTTGGTTTTGAGTTCTTGCCATATAGACTGATGATCTGGAGTCAGCTGGAACTAATTTAATCTGGAGTGGATGAGCCCTTGATTATGTTTCCTCTGACTGCAGTTGTGTTCTTGTCCCTGATTAATCTTGGAATTTCACTCCTCCATCACTTTTACCTCCTCCTATACTTATTCTAAAACATTGAAATCCCGGAGCTTCTCTCAACCAAGTATCTGTAATGGTCACAACATCATATTTCCACCAGCTGCAAGTTCATCACCCTTACCCATAATACTCTTAGCATTAAAATACGCACACTTCAAGCTGCCTGTCCCGTTGTGTCTATTAATTCATTCCTGTCTGGTTTTTACTGGACATGACATCTAACTTCCTCTCAATACCAACATTTTCTGACTCTGCTCTAGCTCCCAACCCCCTGCCAATGAAAATGGTAAAAGCAAAGGTTTTTTTTACATGTATGAACTGCTTTAGCTGAAATCAATGTCAAGTTTGTCACAAATGTGAATGCGTAGAAACGTAGCCTGTGCATTATTAATATTGTAAATATCAATATGATGCTGATAACGTACATGATGTAATATAATGGATGTACGATGAGATAATAAACAGTAAATGTGTGGAGGTTCTTTTCCAATTAATGCACTTAGACAGGTGTCAATATTTATCTGTAGATATGGGAAATATTATGTGATGTATAAACTAATTTTGCATGTCTTTTGAAAGAGTCGTTCTACAAAGCAACAGAAGATTCAAACTCACTTAAAGCTGGTTAACAGAGGAGGGATTGAATATCTGAAATAATTAGAAAGGAATTAATAAAGACTCAAGCCAAGTGCACAGTTAATTAAGACAGAATTTAATCCCATACACTCCTTGAGAGAATGCAGCACAGTGTTGCAATTTCAGTTTTTAAGGCTAATTTAGAATAAACCTTTCAGGCATTTCACTATTGTAGTTGCCAGGACAGCCATTCTACTGTTCTCTTTGCTGTGACTGCCACCTTATGTTGCTGTTTTTGACGCATTGCAGTAGATCGTGAGAGATGAACAGCATATAAATTAAGTAGCATTTTTATGTGAATGTAAAGAAGAGGATGATCCCCATTCCATGCAATTATGATAAATTGTAAACTGTAAAATACAGATTTAGAGATTCTTTCAACAAAGAGGGAGTTATTTTGTAGTTTATATATATTTAAAGTAAATTTTCACTTCAATAACGTTACTAAGCACAAGTACATATTCCCAGTAGACTTGGGTGCCATTTGTTAGTTGGAAAACATGATACTAAAAATAATCCTGGTGTTTATGCTGTGTAAGGGATAACATTAGGGGTGCACAGTGCACTGACTGAATATAGATCAAATTTTATTTTTATTCAGTATTCTTAAAAATTACTTTTGAGCTCCAGGAACTAATTTCATAATTCTCCATTCTTTTTTAATGCTGCAACTAAGTGGGCATTTTTTGACATTTGAAATGTATTTTTAAAGTATTTAATGATCTGTCAAATTGCAATATTAGGTTGACAATGTGGGATTGAGTTGCACCTTGCTTTATGAGACAAGGGCTCTTTCAGCTGGCGCTCTGAAGTGGGGCTCCTTTCAGCAGTATTCTGTGAGATGGGGACAATGAATTGGAATTAATGTGGTGAGTAATGTGCAAGATAGGGCTGCCCCATTTACAACAGGAAAAGCTATTTTTCACAGTCAGAAATGCAAAATCTCCACAGTCTTGACCCCCATTTCAACAACCGAGTAACAGGACAGAGTACTGTTGATTTTGAGACAGAAGTTGTCAGGGGCACTATAGATTTACAATGCTGGCCACTTCTAAGACTCACAAGAAAGGTGTTTTATTGCAGCAGTGCATAACAGATGCTGATTTTGTTTTGGTTATATATTTAAAAACACAAATCCCAATGTTCTCAGTTCTATATTGGAGATATCTTCATGTTTTCTTCACGGCCTTCTGACTGCGCTAGTTTTTATCACTTTATTCCTTGCATCCCTTGTCTGCCCACTCACTGTATCAGTCATTACCCCCCCCCCCCCGCTGCCACACTCACTGTTCCCCTTTCTATCTCACCTCCCCCCTCCACTATCTACATTGCTTCTTTCCACCTGACCAATGAAGTCACCATCTGCCACAAACCAGGAAATGCTGAAAATACTCAGCAGGCCAAGAAGCATTTGGCCTGAGGTTGACGGCCTTGTGCTTGAACATGGAAGCACAATTAACCTAAAATGTTGACTGTTTCGTCTCTCAACTTTCCATCTGTCTAAAACTAGAATTTGTCTAAAATTATAATAGAGTGACTTCTTATAGATCATATTTACCACTTATTCAGATATGACTTATTGATCCTAATTACATAGAATCATACCAAGACAGGCTCATCAGCCCATCTAGTCCGTGCTGAATCACTTAACCTGGCTGCTATCGACCTGCACCTAGATAACTATTTTTTTTATTATTATGTTGTTCTCTTTTAGGTGGATATGCACTTTATGAAAAAGATACCTCCAGGCGCAGAGGCTTCAAATATCTTAGTCGGAGAACTTGAATTTCTGGATCGATCAATTGTTGCATTTGTTCGTCTATCTCCAGCTGCTGTTCTATCTGGAGTTGCTGAAGTTCCAATCCCAACACGGTCAGTCTTGCAGATGCACATTGCTTGTTACTCTCTGATAAGCAGCTGTTCATAATGAACGTGCTGAAACATCAATTAGAACCCGAAACATTTCAGCTGATAAGGACCTTTAGCACAATATGTTCTCTTTTAAGTCTAATCTTGGTAACCCAAATATTTTAGATCATTTGGGAACAAATTGCTAAGGTGAAAGATATTAGGGCCTCTGCTCAGACCAATAAGAAATTATTGTTTATTCCCCTAACACCGATGAAACTATCAGGGATTGGTGGACTGCTTTGACTCTAGCCTCCCTTATAGCTCCACTTATTTTATGTCAAAATGAGACTTCTGAGCCCCTGTGGCTTGAATTGAACAGAATAGAAAATTTTCTTGAAAAGAAGGTAAATCTTTGTTCATTCTTTAGTTATGTGCAGTATCATATGACGTGGTTGATCATGATCTATGACCATGATTGTTCTTGGCAAATTTTTCTGCAGAAGTGGTTTGTCATTGCCTTTTTGTGGGCAGTGTCCTTACAAGACGGGTGACCCCAGCCATTCTCAATACTCCTCAGAGATTGTCTGCCTGGCAGCAGTGGTCGCTAAACCAGGACTTGTGATGTGCACCAATTGCTCATACAGCCATTCACCACTTGCTCCTATGACTTCACATGACCCTTACCCAGGGGCTAAGCAGGTACTACACCTTGCCCAAGGGTGACCTGCAGGCTAGCGGAGAGAAAGACTGCCCTACACCTCCTTTGGTAGAGATGTATCTCCACCCTGCCACCCATGGAAAATGTTTACATTTCCAAAAATTGATTTTGTTTTTCCTTTGTAAAATGTTCCCTTAAAGTTCTCCTGTGTTGCTAAGTTGCTTCATTTTCCCACTTATGGTTGATTTGACGAAAGCAGAAAACTACTTTTTTAAGAGGATAATTTTTTAGAGTCCATCGAAAGAAATGTTAACCTTGTTCAAATGTAGTTTACAATGTGATTCTGGGTGTAAGGAAATAAAACCCGGAGAACTGTAATGAGTGTGGTGGTGAGATTGGTGACATTTATTAAGACAGAGGTTTTACAATGAGCTCATGAAGGATTGCTGCTACATTAATATTCACGGAGATGAGAAAAGTTTAATTATTAATGTGGCATTGATAGATAAAGTTACTTGTAGGATACCTTCTATGTTACAAGGGCTTCAATGTTTTGGATGTAAATAATCTGATATAAGGGAGAAACATTTATATCCTTTAAATTTTTTTTCCCCATCATAGATTTTCAGACCACAATTATCGATGTTGACACAGAAGAATTGTGCTCAGCTGAGTCATCGTCAGTGTCAGAAGCATATTTAATGATGTTGCTCTTAATGCATTTAGCATGTTTCTCGTGGGAAAGTAGGTCATGTTAATCCACGATGTGTCTGCTGCTGGTCAATCAAAACTAGTCAGGTTTTAGTACTCCTGCATCTCTCACAGTTCATCTTTTAGAGTCTGAGCAGTCCTGAACGAGAATGAGGGAATGAGAGACATGCAAGTCCCATTTAATATACTTCTACAAAATGCTGGAGGAACTCAGCTGGAGGAATTCATTAATTCCATTAATGAATCAGGCATTGATGGAAATGAATAAACAGTTGAAGTTTTGGCTGAGCCCCTTCCTCAGCCTCAAGACATTGACTGTTTGTCCGTTTCCATAGATGCTGCCTGACCTACTGAGTTCCTCCAGCATTTGACGTGTGTTGCTCTGCATTTCCAGCTCTGCAACTTCCTTGTATTTATTTCCACTATGTGTCTGACAAGCCTATCCTTTCCTCTGTAAGGAGAACGAAATTTAACTCTGCTCTTAAAGTGCAGCCCTTTCTAGTAAATGCTAACAAATTTGTCATCTTAATTCCATGGGACCATAAGGAGCTGAATTAAGCCATTCAGCCCATCGAGTCTGCTCATACCTTCTGTACCTTCCTGTTATCTATGTATATTTGTCTTTTTTTGTTCAAAGACAATTACGTATGGACATTATGTATGGTGGGCTGAGAAAAAAGGTGTCAGGCACTCCTTCCCACTGCTAGCCTGCAGGTCACCCTTGGGCAAGGTGTAGCACCTGCTTAGCCCCTCTCTCCTGATCAGGGTCATGTCGAGTCATGGGAGCAGGTGGTGGATGGTGGTATGAGTAGCTGGTGCATGTCACAAATCCTAGTTATGTGACCACTGACGCCAGGCAGACAACCTTTGACGAGACGCTGCCCAGAAGAAGGCAATGGCAAACTACTTCTGTAGAAATATTTGCCAGGAACAATCATGGTCATGGATAGACCATGATCGTCTATGTCATATGACATGGTACATAATGATGAAGATCGACATTTGCCAGGCTTCCATCATCTACAAACTTTGATTTTCCATTCTTTCTACCCATTTTCCCATCTCCCTCTCCTTTGAAACTTCCTTGCCCCCTTACCTAACTTATCTCTCAGAATGCTGATGAACATGTTGACTCTGTTTCTCATTCCACACTCGCTGCCTGACCTGAGCATTTTTGGTACCACACACAAAATGCAGGAAAAACTAAGCAGAGTAGGAAAATGAATAGTCCACATTTCAGGCCAAAACCAGGGTATTTTAGCCAAAACATTGACTGTTCTTTTCCCTATATACATGCAGCCGGAGCTGTTGAGTTCCGAACTCTAAAATCCGAAGTAAATTTATTTTCAAGTTACATATATGTCATCATTTACAATCCTGAGATTCATTTTCTAGCAGGCTTACTCAGTAAATCCAAGACACATATTAGAATCAATGAAAGACTGTACCCAACAGAACAGACATGCAATCAATGTGCAAAAGGCAGCAAACTCTTCAAATACAAAAGAAAAATAATAAACAATAAGCAATAAATAGAGAACATGAGATGATGAGTTCTTGAAAATGGGTCCATACTTGCGGAAACAATTCAGTGGTTGGGCAAGTGAAGTTATCCCCACTGGTTTAAGAGCCTGATGGTTGCGGGATAATTCCTGAACCTGGTGGTATGGATTCTGGGGCTTCTGTACCTTCTCCTGATGGCAGCTGTGTGAAGAGAGAGCATGGTCTAGATGGTGAGGGTTCCTTGATGATGGATGCTGCTCTCTTGTGAGAGAGCTCTGTGTAGATGTGCTCAGTGGTGGAGAGGGCTTTATCCATGATGAACTGGGCCATTATGTTTGTTGAATTTTCTGTTCAAGAGCATTGGTGTCTCCTAACCAGGCCGTAATGCAACCAGTCAGTATACTCTCCACCACACATCTTTGTCAAAATGTTAGGTGTTGTGCCGAATCCTTGCAAGATTCAAAGGAAGTAGAAGCACTGCTGTGGTTTCTTCTTAATAGCACTTGTGTGCTGGACCCAGGACAGCCCCTCTGAAATGATAAAACCATCTAGCGTTTTTGTCTGTTTTTTTCAAGATTGTCTGTATTGGCAGAATCTCTTGTGTCTGGGCATTTTTGATATTTTCTGTTTGATTTTGTATTCCTTCTTTCCCACTGAGGATTGCAACACAAGCAGCTTTTGCATATTGCAGTTACTCCTGCTTCATTGGTTGTTGGTTAGAGTTAACTGTGTCACAGGGACGCAGGGTCATGGGTTTGCTAAGTGAGACGGAAGACACTGATTATAAATTCCGCATTGATCATTTATTTACAAAGAGTAAAGCATTTGACCAAATTTCCAAGTCCTGCCAAGTCACACTGACCAGTCAACAAACAGATACTTAGCTAAGCATGTGCGTAGGCCCTTCTGTATCTGCAGCGTACTTTCTCAATGGATCTTCAGCACTGGTCGTGACCTCAATGTGAAAATTAGTGCCCTGAAGACAAAGGAAGGACACCTGTAACTGGATACTGGTGCCATGGCACAGAAGGCAACCAATGGGAAAGCTGCTGCATCCTTCAAACAGGCCAATCGATGACCGGCTTGATAGAAGCAGCTTTTCAACTGACAAACTAACCAACCACCATTTCTGTTTGCCACCATACACATTTCTGTACATTAACTCATCACCAAATCCCAATCGCATGAACTCTTACCTACTGTCACAGCTCTCGTGTGAGAGTTTATGAAAATCCTTGGAAACTTTGAAAATGTCTCATGTTCACTGGTTTTCCCATGAACTACCTTGCTAGTTACATCTTTAGAAAATATTTATAAAGTAAAATCATAAAATAGTTATCAGAGAGAATGAAGGCATCTAGCTTTCTGTGAGAGTTAGTTCTCATGGCCCTTTCTTTATGAATTTTTCCTTATGATCTCTATGCCTGATTATTTTCTTACAATTAATTGTCTTCCCCTTATACTTGCAACCACTAGTCCTTGATCACCAATGGTAACAGCCTTCCACTGTTCCAAACCCTTCATTATTTTATATACTGTGATCAGACTTCCATTCAATCCCAGTACCTACAATTTACCATTGTAACTATAGTCCCTCATCTGGGGATGATTCTTATAAATCTTTTTTTGGACCTTCTGTAATGTCCTATCCTTCCAATGATTCAATGAACAGAATTGAACACAATCATTTAAGTTTGGATTGGTGTTTCTAATGATCTAAACCATGGTTTGAAAGGGAATTGCTTATGGATAAATAGATACATCTGGGAGGAGGTACAGAAGTCTGAAGACCCATACTGGGTGTGGAACAGCTTCTTCCCACCTGCCATCAGATTTCTAAATGATCCATGAATACTGACACATTATTCCTTTTTTTGCACTATTTATTTATTTTATAATTTATAGTAAATTTTATTTATTTGTGCTATACTACTGCCATAAAACAAAAAAAATCACTTGATATTAACCAGTGATAAAATATCTGACTCTGATTTTGTTGGGTTTTGAAGAATGGAATGAAATTTTCAGGTGAATTGATTAAGAAAAAACAACTTGAATACTGGTGATTTGCAAACTGCGGATAAAATCTGGATAGAGAATTTAGCAACAAAAAGTTTGACCAAATGATAGATTAGGAGATTGCTGTTAAGGTGGCAGGTGCTTTTGATAGTTATGTTAGGACGTATTCTGGAGTTAGGGTATATAACAAATATTAAGTTTAACAGCAGCTATTCTTCAGACATGAATATGGATTGTAGATTAGATTTAAGATGCAGCCCTGAACAATAGTTTTCCTGAATCTGTTAACACTAGCTGATTGAAAACCAAACACTGATGATTAACTTTCATTTTACGTGTCTGGTGTGTGGGTGAGAACAAGGAGGTGTGTGAAAAATTTATGTAATTCAAAGGAAGCATTGTAACTATAGAATTGTCCTGCTGTTAACCTTTAATCTTTAGCATATAAAATGTCATGGAATATTGGGTTGAGGAGGCCTCTTCCTCCGAGAGTGTCTCATTTTGTTGAATAAAACACTTCTGTAAACACTAGCTTCAGTGTCTCTCCGTTGACGTTACAACAGTTATAGGATGTCAAGTTTGAATACCAGATCTGGATCAAATGATTTGTCAGAGTTTTGTATAGTTTGGAACAACAGGTATAAGGTAGCCCAAATCTGTTAAGAAACTGGCAACTTTTTATGTGAGGTTGTGGCAGAAGATTTGTTAGTTGGGTTTGTGGAATGGAGTTTGTTCAGGCTTTTTCTCTCTACATTTTGAACTCTTTGAAGTTTTAAAAAAACTTGTTGTCCTCAGTGCATGAGCTCCTGTTATGGAAGGGTTTCATATTCCACTTCATTGTTTCCCAGTTACAGCTTCTGTGTGGCAAGCAACCATATGCCTTTTCACTGTCACATGACTGCAGTGTAACATGCACTACAATTATTCGATTGTGCATTTTATGTTCAGTGAGGCATTGCCCTAGAGACTAATTATAGGATGTTGCTTTCTTTGTACAGACAATTGCAAAGTTTTACTGCCCTGTGGTTTATGTTCTTTGTTGTGTGGTTAGGAGTTCCATGGAGCTAACATCTTTTCTATCGGAAACAAATAACCTTATTTCCCAGGAGGGTCTCTTCAGTTTTTTGTTTACTTCCAAGTGGTCAGGGAAGTGATCAATTTCTTTGTAGAAATGTTTTTGAAAACATTTTGCTGGCTGGGTGTGCTATTGATGGACAAAAAAATTCAATAGTAATCTCATTTCAATTGAAAGGGAGCAAATAACCAGGTGCAAAAATGGCAAACTGAGTATAGCTGCTGAAACAGTGGGAAGTTTGTCTCTGGCTACTGTTCTCTGGTCATGTTCAACTTTATTTTTGCTTGCATTTGTGAGAGTGTGTCTGTTACTTTGCTCATGTGGAAATGATCTGAGATGTAGTGTCATGGAAGTTTCATTGTTATTGAAAGTACCATTCAAATATTATCCCATGGAACAGTATCATTGCAGCAGCTGATAATAGGTCAGTAATTGTAGTGGTTGGCACAAGGCTTTACAGTGCCAGTGACCCGGGTTCAATTCCTGCCACTGCCTGTAAGGAGTGTGTGAGTGAGTGTGTGAGTGAGTGTGTGAGTGAGTGTGTGAGTGAGTGTGTGAGTGAGTGTGTGTGTGAGTGTGTGAGTGAGTGTGTGTGAGTGTGTGTGTGAGTGTGTGTGTGTGTGTGTGTGTGTGTGAGTGTGTGTGTGTGTGTGTGTGTGTAATATATATATATATATAGAGGGAGAGAGGATAACGGCTCATGCATAGTTTGTCCTCCTAGTGAGCACCTTTATGCTATTCACTCAGCACTGAAATCAGAGCAGAAAGTACTGGAAAGACTTTGCAGATGATGCAACATTGTTGAAACAGAAATAGTCTTTTCATGTCGAAGATATTTTGAACTGGGTAATCAGTGTTCTAAATGCTCCTCCCTCGATTTAATTCTGCATGGAAAAGTTTAATTCTGCAAATCACCTCAAATTTTTGACTTGGTTTTAGATCAATTGCATAGTTAGAGATACTCTATCCTAATATTTTGTAAACCTTAAATATACAAAGTTGCCATTCATTGCATAATAAACAAAAACACATTATAAATATCGGATATATTTCTTTCCAAGATCAAATTGAGTGAGAGAAATGTAATATTTCCTTTAGTACCAGCCCTATGACATACCACCAAAATGTGTGATAGGTTTAATTATGAGAAAATCTGTGAGAAACAGAACAAACAGTACTTTCCTATATTCCATAAGGACATAAGATATAGGAGAATTAGGCCATTTGGCCCATTGAGTCTGCTCTGCCATTTCATCATGGCAGATCCATTTCCCCTCTTAGCCACAAACACCTGCCACACCCCCCTCCCCCCCCCCCCCATATGCCATGACTGATCAATAATTTATCAACGTTTTCCTTAGGTATACATAAAGACTTGTACTCCACAGCTGACTGTGGCAACAAATTCCATGTATTCACCACTTGCTGGCTCAAGAAATTTCTTCTCAACTCCATTCTAAAGGGACACCCCTCTATTCTGAGTCTGTATCCTCTGGTCTTAGACTCTCCCACCATAGGAAACATCCTCTCCACATCCACTCTATGCCTTTCACCATTCTGATAGGTTTCAATTAGGTCACCCCTCATTGTAACAATCCAGAGCCATCAAATGCTCTTCATATGACAAGCTGTTCAATCCTGGAATCATCTTCCTGAAACTCACTGGAACGCACTCCAGTTTCAGCACAATTTTTCTAAGATATGGGGCCCAAGACTGCTCACAATACTCCAAGTGAGGCCTCACCAGTGCTTTACAAATTCTCAACATTACATCCTTGCATATTCTAGTCCTCTTGAAATGAATGCTAACATCACATTTGCCTTCCTCACCACAGACTCAACTTACAAATTAACCTTTAGGGTCTCCTGCATAAGGACTCCCAAGTCCCTTTGTGCCTCAGATTTTTGTAATTTCTCTCGATTTAGAAAGTAGTCAACCCTTTCATTTCTTTTACCAAGGAGCATGACTGTACACTTCCAACACTGTATTCCATCTTCCACTTCTTTGTCCATTCACCTCCATCTGTTTTCGTATTATCTGCAAACTTTACAACAAAGTCATCAATTTCATCATCCAAATCATGGACAAATAACATAAAAATAATTGGTCCCAACAGACCCCTGTGAAGCACCAGTAGTCACCAACAGCCAACCAGAAAAGGCACCCTTTATTCCCACTCTTTGCCTCCTGCCAGTCAGCCACTACTTTATCCATGCCAGAATCTTTCCTGCAATACCACGGGCTCGTAGCTTGTTAAGCAATCTTGTTAAAGGCCTTCTGAAAATCCAAGTACACAATATCAGCCTTTAATTCTCCTTTGTTTATTCTGCTTGTTATTTCTTCAAAGATTTCTAATAGATTTGTCAGGCAAGATTTTCCCTTGAGAAAACCATGCTGTCTGTGGCCTATTTTATTATTTGCCTCCAAGTACCCCAAAACCGCATCCTTAACAATAGACTCCAACATCTTCCCAACCAATGAGGTCAGAATAACTGGTCCATATTTCCTTTCTTCTGCTTCTCAAGTCAAGTCAAGTCAAGTCGCTTTTCACTGTCATTTCGACCATAACTGTTGGTACAGTACACAGTAAAAACGAGATGTTTTTCAGGACCATGGTGTTATATGAAACAGTACAAAAACTACACTGAACGACATGAAAACAACACAGAAAAAAGAAACTACACTAGACTACAGACCTACCCAGGACTGTGTAACAAAACAGTGCAGGCATTACAATAAATAATAAACAAGACAATAGGCACAGTAGAGGGCAGTAAGTTGGTGTCAGTCCACTCTCTGGGTATTGAGGAGTCTGATAGCTTGGGGGAAGAAACTGTTTCATAGTCTGGTCGTGAGAGCCTGAATGCTCTGGTGCCTTTTCCCAGATGGCAGGTGGGAGAAGAGTTTGTATGAGGGGTGCGTGGGGTCCTTCAAAATGCTGTTTGCCTTGCAGATGCAGCGTGTGGTGTAAATGTCCATAATGGCAGGAAGAGAGACCCCGATGATCTTCTCAGCTGACCTCACTATCTGCTGCAGGGTCTTCCGATCCGAGATAGATAGATAGATAGATACTTTATTCATCCCCATGGGGAAATTCAACTTTTTTTCCAATGTCCCATACACTTGTTGTAGCAAAACTAATAACATACAATACTTAACTCAGTAAAAAAATATGATATGCATCTAAATCACTATCTCAAAAAAGCATTAATAATAGCTTTTAAAAAGTTCTTAAGTCCTGGCGGTTGAATTGTAAAGCCTGATGGCATTGGGGAGTATTGACCTCTTCATCCTGTCTGAGGAGCATTGCATCGATAGTAACCTGTCGCTGAAACTGCTTCTCTGTCTCTGGATGGTGCTATGTAGAGGATGTTCAGAGTTTTCCATAATTGACCGTAGCCTACTCAGCGCCCTTCACTCAGCTACCGATGTTAAACTCTCCAGTACTTTGCCCACGACAGAGCCCGCCTTCCTTACCAGCTTATTAAGACGTGAGGCGTCCCTCTTCTTAATGCTTCCTCCCCAACACGCCACCACAAAGAAGAGGGCGCTCTCCACAACTGACCTATAGAACATCTTCAGCATCTCACTACAGACATTGAATGACGCCAACCTTCTTAGGAAGTACATTCGACTCTGTGCAATTCCGAACCAGGCAGTGATGCAGCTGCTCAGGATGCTCTGAATACAACCCCTGTAGAATGTGATGAGAATGGTGGGGGGGTTGGGAGATGGACTTTCCTCAGTCTTCGCAGAAAGTAGAGACGGTGCTGGGCTTTTTTTGCTATGGAGCTGGTGTTGAGGGACCAGGAGAGATTCTTCGCCAAGTGAACACCAAGAAATTTGGTACTGTTAACAATCTCTACTGAGGAGCTGTTGATGTTCAGCAGGGAGTGGTTGCTCCGTGCCCTCCTGAAGTCAACAACCATCTCTTTTGTTTTGTTCACATTCAGAGACAGGTTGTTGGCTCTGCACCAGTCTGTTCGCCGCTGCACCTCCTCTCTGTATGCTGACTCATCGTTCTTGCTGATGAGACCCACCACGGTTGTGTCATCGGCGAACTTGATGATGTGGTTCGAGCTGTGTGTTGCAGCACAGTCATGGGTCTCTCCCTTCTTGAAGAGTGGAGTGATATTTACATTTTCCCAGTCTCCTAGAAACATTCCAGAATCTAGTGATTATTGAAAGATCATTAGGACCTCTGTTACCAGGAACTTGCATCATACTGCTAGGGTCTTCCAGAGTGAAGATTGATGCAATATACTTATTCAGTTTGTCTGCCATTTCATTGTTCCCCCATTACTACCTCTCCAGCATCATTTTCTAGTGGTTTGATATCTCTTTTACACTTTATGTATCAGAAGAACCATGGCTGACAAGGGAAGTCAAGGCTTTCTGTTGTTTTTGACTTTCCTTGTTAGCCATGGCTGTGTCATCTTGCCTTTAGAATACTTCTTCATCTTTGAGATGTAGATATCCTGTCCTGCCCGAATTGCTTCCAGAAATTCCAGCATTTGCTGCTCTGCTGTCATCCTTTCCAGTGTTCTTTTCCAGTCAGTTTCGTCAACTCTTCTCTCATGCCTCTGTAATTCCTTTTACTCCAGTGTAATACTGATACACCTGACTTAGCTTCTCCTTCTCAAACTTCTGTGTGAATTTGATCATATTATGATCACTTTTCCCTAGTGATTCCTTTACCTTAAGCTCTCAATTTAATTCTGGTTCATTGCACAACACCCAATCCAGAATAGCTGATCCCCTACTGGGCTCAACCATGAGCTGCTCTAAAAAGCCATCTCGTAGGCACTCTAGAAATTCCCCCTCTTGGAATCCAGTACCAACCTGATTTTCGTAACCTACCCGCATATTGAAATCCCCAATGACTATTGTAACATTACCCCTTTGGCATACATTTTATATCTCCCATTGTAATTTGTAGACCACATTCTTCTACTGTTTGGGGGTCTGTATACAACTCCCATCAGGGTCTTTTTACCCTTGCAGTTCCTTAGCTCTATCTACAATGGTTCAACACCTTCTGACCCTATGCTACCTCTTTCTAATGATTTAGTTTTGTTTTTTACCCCCTCTGCCTTTCTGCCTGTGCTGCTGATACAATGTGTGTCCTTGAACGTTAAGCTCCCAGCTATAATCATCTTTCAGCCATGATTTAGTCATGTCTATGACATCATACATGCCATTCTGTAACAGTGCTGCAATTTCAACACACACAAAATGCTGGAGAAACTCAGGTCAGGCAGTATCTATGGAGAAGAGTATAAGCAGCTGACATTTTTGGCCGAGAACCTTCCTCAGGAAGAAGGGTCCAGAAGCAGTCCTAAAGAAGGGTCTCAGACAGTTTTGACTGCTTACTCTTCTCGTATGACGCTGCCTGACCTGCTGAGTTCCTCCAGCATTTTGTGTGTGTGTTGCTTTGGATTTCCAGCATCTGCGAACTTTCTCCAGTTTGTGATTTACTTTACCATATTAATTTTTCTATTTGTTACAGCACTGACATTTTTTCTTGCAGTTTTAGCATGGATTTAGCTAGCATGATTTAAAGAAGATTTTAGGAGTACAATTGTCTTTTGCATTTATGAAATACCTGTTGCTGATCAAAGAAAAGCTAGTTTAATGATTGTTTGGTCTTCAGTCAGACATTAAGGAAACTATTAATATTGAAACATTGATATTCTCATCACGAGTGCCCCCCCGCCCCCCCCCCCAGTGCTGTGTGCTCAGCCAACTGCTGTACACCCTGCTCCTGCTTTCACATGATCACATGGTCAAATGTTCGAACAATCATGTCGTCAAATTTGCCGATGTCATGGTGGTTGATGGAGCTCATCACCAACAATGATGCAATGGCCTCCAGAAAGGAGGTGGAAGACCTCGAATAACTATTACCTTAATGTCACCAAAACAAAGGAGGTGGTTATCTTCTTCAGGAGAACTTGTACTACTCACACTTCCATTTACATCGGTGGTACAGCAGTGGATCAACAAGATGTTTCAAACTCTTGGGAGTACACATCACATAAAATCTCTCATATGTGGAAGAATACAAATGCACCAAAGCAAGGTTAGTCATGACCCTCACTGAATCTGAAGATACTGTTATTCGAACAACGGCCCCCCATGTGAAAATGGGGAGGAAGTGGACTCCATCTGAAGCCGTTCAGAGTGCTAGGTCTGCTCTTCACTTCAGGGATGTGGTTGGCCAAGTCCAACATGGGAGAGCCGGTCTCGGGCTCGTCCCAAAGGCTCCTCAATGGCACAAAGCAACATCAGTGCAGGAAAGACGGTTCGTGGTGGAGGAGGTGAGGAGACAGGAGGAGGCAGAGCGACACGCCAGAGCCGTTTCAATGGCCAAGCAGGGCCAATAAACTAATTGTGAGAACCTGGAAAAGAGGAAACTCAGTTGGCGTGACATCTGGGAGATGGAGGGATCACGGCTAAGTTTTGTCATCAGAGCCACTTATGACCTCCTCCCAACACCTCAAAATCGGAACTAGTGGTGGGGAGAAGACCCCATTTGTTCTCTTCATCAAGCACCTGGATCACTAAAGCACATTTTAACAGGATGCACCATGAGCCTCAGCCAGGGGTGGTATACTTGGCGGCATAACCAAGTTCTCAGACAGCTGGCATCAATCTTGGAACAGAGGCAAACCACCATAAATGCTCTCCCACAAACATCGGCAAGAAATATCCACATTACATGATTTGTACCAGCAGGCCAACCTCCAGAGCACTAAGTAACATCAAAGGATATAAGCATTCTGCATGTTGCTCGGGATTGGAAAATAGACATGGACTTGGAGAAGAAGCTTGTGTTTCCCCCAGACATTGCGGCTACAACACTCCGGCCAGACATAGTCCTGTGGTCCACAACAGCCAAGCTGGCATATGCTGTGGAATTGACAGTACCATGGGAAGATGGCGTTGAAGAAGCTTATGAGAGGAAAAAGACCAAGTACTCTGAACTGGCAACTGAAGCTGCTCAGAACGGCTGGAAGATCAAGTTTTTTCCTGTAGAAGTGGGATGCAGGGGATTTGTTGCTACATCTACTACGACCAGTCTATTGAAGAAGGTGGGGGTTGAGGGGTGTCTCCCTCCAACAAGCAATCAAGTCCTTGTCAAATGCAGCAGAGAAAAGCAGCAATTGGATTTGGATTAAAAGGAAAGACAACAACTAGGCTGCAAGATGAAGACAGGAGGGGACGGAACTGAGGGAGGTAATATCTGGGACGGCAGGTAGCACAGTTGAGCCCTCTGGAGACGTCGTGGGCTTATCAACGAAATGTCAAAGAAGGAGGGTGCCCACCCGATGACGTAGCTACCCTCCTCATCACCACTCCAAGCCTACTGCCAACATCGAGAGTGCCGACTTTATCATTGGGATTGAAACATCAAGTCCTAGTAGCTCTACTAATTCTACTTAGATTTACTGTTTATGGCTGAAGAAAGATGAATATTGTATATGGTGACATATACATACTTTGATAATAAAATTAATTTGAACAGTGTACAGGAATAATCCTGAATCTTAAATTAAGTTTCTGTCGACACGATGATAGAAATCAAGTTATTATTATATATGCACAGGAACAAGCATAGTGCTGTAATAAGCTTATCTGCAGCACCATCACCCACACATAGCTTTAGTAAGATAGCATTCAAAAGAGAAACTTAAATTAATATCACCGGCATATGTTGCTGGTTGACCAAATTATACAAAATTATCCAAGAAAGAACATAATTAGAACAATAAAAGAAGTCTATTGTAATGCATAGCAATCGCAGAGTTGCTAATCTAAGCTGGTGGTTCGGGTGATGCAGTTTGGCTGAAGGGAAGTAACAGTTCTTGAAGCTGCTGGTGTGGGACTTCAGGATCTGTCTGATGGTAGTTGTGAGAATATGGCTTGGCCCTGATGATGAGGATCTTTGATAGACTTTTCCTTCTTGAGGCAGAGTTGATCAATTAGCATTGGATGTTAAACTCTGAGAGCAGGTACATATTAAATTTAGAGAGTTACGCTGAATACTTTAATAAATACAGTATCGTGGAGAAGTCAGAGGTGCATATATATAGCCAGGGTGCCTAAGATTTTTGCACAGTACTGTAGTAATTTTATGTATTACACTGTACTGCTGGCGTGAAAACAAAAACACATGTCATGAGATATGTGAGTGATGATAAACCTGATTCTGATACGGGTCTGCATTGTGGACTGAGAGTAGGAAGGAGGCAAGGAGAGAGGAATCATGATTGGGAAAAGGGGAAGGGAGAGGGGGAGGGAGCAGGAAGCACCAGAGAGACATTCTGTGATGATCAGTAAACCAGTTCTTTGAAATCAAATGACCTTGCCTGATGTATTAGGGCTGGGTACGTCTGCACACGCATCACCTCTCTCCCCCCCCCCCTCCCCCAACTTGCCCTGGCACTCCTTCTCAGCCACCTGTCCCATACCCCTCACCATTACCCACATCCTTTGCACCTGCCAGATTTACAACCTCGCTTTCTGCTCCACATTGACAAATGCAGTACTGTGCTAAAGTTTTAAGCACCCTAGCTATATATATATGTGCCTGACTTTTACACAGCACTGTAGATACACGTATAAAACAAGTCATTTTAACAGCAACTTGGGACCAATGTTAACAAGGCAAGCAACTATGTATCTGAGGTTCACAGTTTCTGAACTAGTAACTATCATTTGGAATATTTTATTCAATCTAAAAGAATGCACAATAAAGAGAGGGAAATAAATTTGTGACTGAAAGAGATAAAGGAGACTTTAAGGAAAACTCTTTATTTCAACTTTTATTTCAATTTATCAGTTTTTAAAAAAAACTAACAATATTTAAAATTAGAAGCAGTGAGACTACCATTAAGATGAGGGGCTACAATCTTTGCAATAATTACTAAGTCTCTTATGCAAGTTATCCATCTTCATACCTTCACTTTAGAATACGGTGTTAGAGAAATACAGTGCAAGATTTGGATGTAGGAACAAGGTAATGCAGAGGAGAACTTTGCAATCGTTTATGGACGGTACAGGAAGGAGGTACAGAACACTGAAGCGCACACACTCAACGATTCAGGAACAGCTTCTCCCCCTCGGCCCTTGGATTTCTGAATAGACATTGAACTCGTGAACACTACCTCACTACTTTTCTCTTTTTATCTTTGCACTACTTAGTTAATTTAGCTATTTTATAGAGACGTATAATAATATTTAATTATGTATAGTGATATTGATATATATCTATTATTATGTAATACATTGGTCTGCTGCTGCAAAAACAACAAATTACAACATTATGCCTGTGATATTAAACCTGATTCTGACACCCCTATGTTTGCTGTCCAATTTACCTTTGAATATCGATGACTTCTGAAATCTTCGTTATTACATCTAGTGCAGAATTTATGCCACTTTTAACAAAATGTTGATAAATCTGAATTGTACATGGGATAATTTCAAAACTTATTTATTTTCCTGGAAGCACTCATTTTCTAAATGGGTAATTTGTACGACCATGAATTCAGCAGCCGGAACAGACAGAGCAGGTCAATGCGAAAACACAATATTGTGTTGTGTTCATTCTCTGACCCACTTCTCCTCAATTGCAATGCTATGCTGGGAGCGAAGGATTATAGAATTAACCATCTGTATTTGAACTCTCCTAGTTTGTAGTTAATGAATTGCAGAAGAGTGGTGTACCTTCATTAAGCAAAACTGTGAAACAGTTTGATAAATTAGCTTTGTTTACACATATTTCATGGAAACGGTGCATTTAGTTAATTTGATATTTTTTTAAATATTAGGGAGTGACTGTAAGTTTATTAAGTAGGTTATATTAAATAGAGAAGATCAGATTAGTTTTATTTTGTCACATGTCCATCAAAATATTGAAGCATTCAGTGCAATGAGTCGTTTTTGCATCAGTGACCAACGTAGACTGAGGAATGCGCTGGGACAGTCAGCAAAAGCCGCTACGCTTCCAGCGCCAACGTGGTGTTCCCATAACTCACTAACCCTAACCCTACTGGAATGTGGGTGGAGACTGGGATGCCTGGAGGTCGCAAGGAGTACATACAGACTACTCACAGGCAGCGGTGGGGATTGAACCCTCATCGGTGATTGCTGATGTTATAAAGTTAACACACTAACCACAGTGCTGTATTTGTGGAAATACAGTTCATACTTGAGAGATTTAGTTTCAACATCATAAAACACTACCAAAGGACAAGGCAAGATGGGGAAAACGGTTGGTTCCCATTAGGGAAGATTGAACAATCAGTCTGGTTTACTTGGACAGGGAAGAGAAACTAAGTCGATTGATTGGGCAGGCAGTGGATGTTTTCACTTGTGCGCTGTAATCTGAAAGTCTTGCAAACATACAATTACTGTTCGCAAATTTTACTGGGAGAATGATGGAAATATGGACATGTTAGTGCTTGAAATAACTGAGTTGAAAAGAATGGATGAAATACAGCCAGATAAGTTCACCCATGTAAAGGAAATAGGGAGGATTTGAAGGTGACATGTGGAAGGAGATTTGTGTAGTCAGTAGCCCATTACCAGCATGGATCTGTCAGGCTATATTCCTTGTATCAGCACTGTAATCTTGTGGAATTACTAACAAAAGTGTGAAGTATAGGAAGATGATAATATATTCTTCACGGTGTTTTGTCAGATTTCCCTGTAGCACCAACAGACTGTTTAATTCATTAATTAAAGATAAATAAAATAACCATTTAAATAATATATGTTACAAACATTATAGTATGCAGACAGTAAATTTCAGATGACTTTATAATTGAATGTGTAAGCATCTAGCAATGACTTGATAACTTGATTATAGTGTCATTCAATGAAAGCAAAGGATTTAGTATGTACCTAGCATGAATTATTCTGTAGTACTGTTTATGATTATGGTTCTCAAATAATGCTGTTAGAAAATAAATGATCAACAAATAATAACCACAAGAGTCTGTCGATGCTGGAAACACACACAAAATGCTGGAGGAGCTCAGCAAGTCTGGCAGCTTCTATAGAAGGGAATAAGCAGTCTGCCTCCTCCCTTCCCAGTCTTGATGAAGGGTCTCAGCTCGACATGTCGACTGTTTATTCCCCTCCATAGATGCTGCCCAACTTGTTGAGTACCTCCACCATTTTGTATGTGTTGATCAACAAATAATGTTTCCAGTGGAACTGACCAGTGTAAAAAAGAGATTAGTACCTGCCAGATTTTAAAAAAAATTTCAATGTTGATTACTCACATCACTGTTTCTTTCTCCCATAGATTTTTGTTTATTCTCTTGGGTCCTCTTGGTAAAGGTCCTCAATATCATGAAATTGGCAGGTCGATTGCAACACTGATGAGTGATGAGGCAAGTGCTTAACTAATATTGTGTCCTTCCAATATCTGTTGTACATTTTCATTTTTCATTGAAATCGTGCTAATGTGATTATAATCTAATTTTAATACATAAAATATATATAGTTTATTAATATTGGGAGAAAAATGAGTAGAATAAATTTTCAGCTTTGCTAGAATTTGAATGAGGCTATGTATCTTCATGCAGTGAGTATGCACACTTGTTATATCTCTTGTTCTGAGTAATTAGCACCTTTAAGAAAATTTATCAAATTAGAACATTAGTTGTTGCATGGGAAAGTGCTATAACAAGGCATATGAGTTGTGACACTTGTTCTTTTACACACAATCCGGAGACCCGGTCAGTGTTCCCAAATAAACTGCATTTCTTCCATATTGCAATCATAGTGCACAACGTGGAGGAACCATTTGTGGATTATATGGCAGCATTTAGAGGTATCTTAGTAGGGCACAGAGGGGCATGGAATTAATGCCGACTTGTGAAGGGAAGGAAGGATGTGCTTTTGGTGAAAGGATGCAGAGAGTTCAAGGGAGGTTCATGAAAATGATTATGCAATTGAAAAGCTTATCATTTGAGGAGTGTTTGATGGCTCTGGGCATGTACTCACTGGAATTCAGAAGAATGAGGGAGAATCTCAGTGGAAAATATCAGATGTTGAAAGCCCTCGATGTAGTATATTTGGAGAGGATGTTTCCTGTGGTGCAGGGAGACCAAGACTAGAGGACATAGCCTTGGAACAGAGCGACGTCCATTTAGAGTGGAGATAAAGAGGAATTTCTTTTGGTAGAGAGTAGTGAATCTGTGGAATTCGTTCCTGCAGGTAGCTGTGGAGGCCAAGTCATTGGATATATTTAAAGTAGAGGTTGATGGATTCTTGTTTAGTCAGGGCATGAAGGGATGAAGGCAGAAAATTGGAGCTGAGAGAGAAATGGAAAAGCCATAATGAAATGGTGGAGCAGACTTGGTGGGCTAAATGGCCTAATTCTGCTCCCATATCTTATGGTGAAATAGTAGGTTAATGTTAGATAGGTATGATTGTCAGCATAGATACAATGGGCTGAATGGCCTGTTTCTGTGCTATACAAATCTATGACTCTGAGGTGTACCTGCATTCAGATGGCAGGGTCAATTCAGGGCTCCCTGCTGTCTGACATTTTAATTCTCCATCCCACTCCCACACTGACTGATCAGTCTGCGGCTTCTAATATTATTATAACAAAGCCCAAATGGAAACTTACCAAACAACACCTCATCTACTGATGAGTAAGTTGCAGCCTTCTAACAATATCAGATACTACAACTTCATATCTGTCCAATTATTCTCCAAGTCATCCTCTCATTTCATAGCTTGCCCTCCTGAGTACGTTTCACAGCCCTGCATTTCACAACTTCTGATGTCTGTTTCTTACTTTTAATTGACCTCATTTCAGTTCTTTTATATGTTCTTCCTCTGCAATAGCCCCCCACCTACCCACTAACTTGACCTCCTCAACTTGTCCCCATAGTGCATTTAGCTTCAACCTATCAGAGGTATTTCCTTAGTCCTATCCACTCCTCCCCTCACTTTCTTTTCAGATTAAAGTCCAAAATTTATTATCAGAGTACATGTATGTCACCATATACAAACCTAAGATTCATCTTCTTGTGGGCATACTCAGCAAATCTATAGAATAGTAAATGTAACAGGATCAATGCACCAGAGTACAAACTGTGCATTTGCAAATATAAATAAATAGCAATAAATTATGAGAACGTGAGTCCTTGAAAGTGAGATCATTGGTTGTGGGAACATTTCAATGTTGGGACAAGTGAAGTTGAGTGTAGTTATCCCCTTTTATTCAAGAACCTAATGGTGAAGGGTTAGTAACTGTTCTTGAACCTGGTTGTGCAAGTCATGAGGCTCCCGTACAGTACCTTCTAGTAACGAGAAAGGAGCATTGCCTGGGTGGTGAGGATCTCTGATGTTGGATGCTGCTTTCCTACGACAGTACTTTATGTAGAGGTGCTCACAATGGTTGGGAGGGCATTTCCTGTGATGTAATGGGTCAAATCCATTACTTTTTGTAGGATTTTCAGTTCAAAGGCACTGGTGTTTACATACCAGCCTGTGATGGATCAGTTCGATATAAAAAGTAACTTTCCTGTTTTTCTCAGTTCTGACAGAGCCCTTGACCTGAAATGTTAATTCTGCTTTTTCCGCAGATACTGCCTGACTGGCTGAATGTTTCCAACATTTTGTTTTTATTTTAGATCTCCAGCAACTGTATTTTTTTTTATTTGTGCATTAAGATTAACCCTCCTGATTCCTTTACCATAAGAAGTTAAAATAAATTCTGCAGTCTTGATTTTTAAAAATAATTATTGAGATACAATGCAGAATAGGCCCTTCTGGTCCTTTGAGCCACACTACCCAGCAGCCCCGATTTAACCCTAGTCTGATCACAGGACAAGTTACAATGACCAATTAACCTACCAACCAATTAGTCTTTATACTGTTGGGGGGGGGGGGGGTGACTGGAGCACCCGGAGGAAGCCCATGCTGTCACGGGGGGAATGTACAAACTCCTTAAAGACAGCGGCAGATTTTGTTGCTCAGCAATCCTTTTTGGAGGATTGTGCTGTCTCCTCCAAAAGGCTGAGCAACGCAATCCTTCAGACCAACTTCTTCATCATCATCACCATCCTCATATGGCCAGGTTTTTCTTCCAATCATCTGTCTGTATTTCTATGTAATTGTTGCCCATCTTCACTACTTACATTTTGCATCTACTGCAAACTTTACCGTTGCTATTTAATGACATTGAGATGATCTATAGCAGGGGTTCCCAACCTTGTTATGCCATGGAGCCTTACCATTATGTGAGGAGACTCTGGACTCTAGGTTTGGAACTCCTGATCTATAGTTCCTCAGCTTGTTGTAGCCAGAGGAGGTAGTGGGCATGAGCTCCCATTACCTATTAAATGCTCTCAATGACTTGTGTCTCAAATAGCCTCTGACAACCAAGTCCAGCTCCTGGTCTTCACATGTGGCTTATCTACTAAGCCAAGTGGAAGTGTTTCTACTGACAGGAGAAGGGGCAAACGTGAGTTACTGGCACCTTAAAACCAGTTGCTTTGGGCAGATGGGGCCCAACAGCCGTGATTGGCAGCTCATCTAGGAGAAGGAAAACACTGATTTCAAACCTCCATAGTGGCTATACCTACTCTGAGCTAAGGCTTCAGGAGTAAACTTTTAACATCACTGAGTACATCTGGCTCTTTACTTTGAGAGTCTTATAATCCATAGACATCAGGTTCATCTGGGTTCCGGTGCCAAGCTTGAATGGAATTACTGTCTCATTGACAATCACTGGAACAATCCATTCTGTTTTATCAGCAGCAGCAATCTGCAGAGAATCGACAAGGACTTCCTCCATTTCCTCAGCAACCGTATGCACTTTTCTTCTGGTAGTCCCAGCTTTGCAGCGCCTTGCAAAATGATTCTTCTTCTCCCAATTATTCCAGAACTTTCCATAAGTAGGGCACATCTCTGGAATGCACCTGCCTCCACATTTGCGTTTTAAGCCCATCTCGTTGCCATGCTGTTGCTTTGGGAAGCCCCTTGTGCTCTGCCCTTGTATTTTCATAGCATGGACTATTGTTTCTGCCCTGTGCAGCTCCTTAGCTGGTGCTCATGTGATCTCTGCTGCCCTACACATAGTCACAGCCTTTTCTAGTGTTAAATCTTTTTCATGGAGCAGTCTTCCTTTAAGAACATTATCTGGGATTCCACAAACTATTTTGTCTAGCATCTCTTTCTTAATTGCTTGCACTATTCAGCTAGGCTTTGTATTTAGACCTCATACTGACTTCTGACACCATGTTATATTTATTCTTTAACAAAGACAAACTTGCATGGGTAAAAACGCTAGATCTATTTTACTTACAGATTTACAGAATGGCTTAAACTCAACCACATTTCATTTTTGACCTCCATCCCACCAAGAGCGTGTGTGACCCCTTCACCATCTTCAATTCCTGTTCCAGGTGAACAGCCCACATTGCACACTGGGAATTGATGTTCCTGATTATGTATCAATGTAGTAACACAGGAGGGTAAGAGTGCCTTACACTTCCTTTGGTAGAGATGTATCCGCACCCTGCCTCCCTATCTTCAAGTAAATAGAACCTTTAAATGTGACAATAAAAAACAAACAGAAACTCTAGATACAGAAATCTGAAATGAAACAAAAAAAACCCAGAGATATTCCCTAAGATCATCCCAACTTCACCATATCTGCTTTCTTTTTCAGTTCCAACAAGGGGTTTGGGCCTGAAATTTTAACTCTTTCCCTCTCCAGAGACTATCTGATCTGTTGTGTGTTTACAACATTTTTTGTTTAAGAGCCAGTCATTTTTTTAATTAAACTCCAGGCAATGTATAACTACATAAAACAGTGCCATAAAGCAGTACTAACTCACTAATCTTAAGGTAGCAATTCCCTTCGTGGGTACAAAACACTCACCTTGATATCTCTGCTATAAAAGGAAAGAAGCAAACTGTGCTGGGCAATCATATTTACAGAAGATGCTTGTGTACACTTACTAGTCAACATGGATTCATCATGAAATTAAATAGATGTATTAAAAATAGCAACGTATAAACTTTGATTATCTTGCTGAGAATTTGTATGCAGAATACACACACAATAACATATTTGGTCACCACACTCATAATAAAGTTACATTCATAATCTTAATGTACATGAAAATGATTTTAGAACTTTACCTAAGACTTAAAAGTAAATTCAGTTAATCTTATATGAGTTGTGTACAATATTACTGTATTTCCAAACATGAACCTTAAAATGTTAACATTCAAACCTACGGCTGATTAAATATGTGTAGTCCACTTTTGAGTCAATGAACGCTACAGCACAGAAACAGGCCTATCAATCCAACTAGTCTTTGTCCCATTGACCTGCACCCAGACCATACCCCTCCATACCCCTTCTATCCATGCACTTATCCAAATTTCTCTTAAATGTTGAAATTGACCACCCTGTATCCACCTCTTCACTGGCAGCTCAATCCACACTCTCATCACCCTCCTGTTCCTCTTAAACATTTCATCTTTTACCCTTAACCCATGACCTCTATTTTTAGTCTCACCCAACCTCAGTGGAGAAGACCTGCTTGCATTTACCCTATCTATCTGAGGCCTCAGTTCATTAGGGTTGACTATGGATGTGGTGTCCTCGCTGTCTAGATACGCAAGCCCAGGCAGTACAATTTCAAGAGCACGCTGTTGCCCACGTAGCAAACTCCCCCTCTCCATGCATCTGATTAACCCAACCCGCCTGCAGCATTACGGGAATTATTGGTCAGTGTTGAACTCAACATAGGACTACCTTGGGAACTCCAGCTCCAGATTCTTCCCTCAGGGTTTACTCCCAAAGCCTTTCCCGTGAGTGGGTATAGCCGTTAGACAGCAAAGGTTTGAGAGCAGAGTTTTCCTTCTCCTGGATGAGTTGCTAACCATGGCTGATGAGCCCCAACTGCCTGAAGTGACTTGTTTTAAGCTGCCAGTAAACCCCCCCTCCCACCCTTTCATCCTTCTGTTATAGAAATGGTCCTGCCATTTAGTAGCTAAGAGAGCCTGTGGGATGTCAAATTCCGGGTGTACAAGTAATCTTTGGGGTGCTGCAAGTCTGTGTCTTTGCTGTTGCTTTGCTCACGCTTGAGCGCTCGATGGCGAGTGCTGATGCTTTTCCTGGCCAGTGTGGGGAGGGGGATCGTTGCTTGCTACCGCTTGTGTGTGGGAGGGAGGGGGAGCTGGGGGGGACTTTGGGGTTCTAACATTTAACTGTCATTCATTCTTTGGGGGCACTCCTCTGTTTTCATGGATGGTTTGCGAAGAAAAAGCATTTTAGGTTGTATATTGTATACATTTCTCTGACATTAAATAGGCCTTTGAAACCTTTGAAGTAGCTAAGCTACACACAAAGGCTAGGAGCTGGACTTGGTCGTCAAAGGCTATTTGAGACGCACATCATTGGGAGCATTTAATAGGTAATGGGAGCTTATCCCTATTACCACCCTAAGCTATAACAACCTTAAGGAACCAACCCTACCCTATTTATACCCCTCGTAATTCTGTACACCTCTATCAAATCTCCCCTCAGCCTTCTATGCTTTAGGGAATAAAATCCTGACCTTTTTAAACTTCCTCCATAACTTCCAACTTCCATTTGCTTTATGTGGAAACCATTATTGTTTTGTCTAATTTTGAACTCTGATATAAATATGAAGTTGTTTCAATAATACAATAATAATGCCTGTAATTTGTAAAACTTCATCTGAATTTTGTTTACTCCATTTTACTGTCTGTGCTGATTGTTTTGTCAATGGTAGCAATTTCTTTGGAGTGTGTGCCTCACTGGAGGCAGCTGCGGCTTTGTCGTACTGTCATGAACTACTTTTCAGCAATCAATTGCTACTGCATATTCTGCCATTACTGTTGCCCCCCCATATTTGTCGTAGGTCCTCCTGTGAGCCTTCTACAGGTGCTGGCAAATAAAACCACCTTTCAGATCAAGTTCAAGTCTCTTTTCATCTGATTGTACATTTACAGTACTGTGCTAAAGTCTTAGGCCAATGTAAAAAAAAAACCTCTGTAAAGTGAAGTTGCTTTTAAAAGTAGTGAAATAAAGAGTTTATAAATATCAAAGACGTTACTATGCAGTAAAAAAAAACCTAAACTAAATCAATATTTGGTGTGGCCGCCCTTTGCCCATAAAATTGCATTAATTCTCTTAGGTGCTTCTGCCGTGCAGTTTTATAAGAAAATCGGCTGGTAGGTTGTTCCAAGCATCTTGGAGAACTTGCCACAGTTCTTCTGCAAACTTTGGCCGTCTCACTTGCTTCTGTTTCTCCAGGTAATCCCAGACAGCCTTGATGATATTGAGATCAGAGCTCTGTGGAGACCATACCATCTGTTGCAGAACTCCTTGTTCTTTTTGCTGAGGATAATTCTTTATGACCTTGGCCGTGTATTTGGGGTCATTGTCCCATTGCAGAATGAAGTTGGGACCGATCAGATGCCTCCTATGATGGATGAGAATTTGCTTGTACTTCTCAGCATTGAGGATTCCATTAATACTGACCATATCCATTTGCAGAAATGTAGCTGCTAACCTGCAGGGAACCTCTGCTGTGCTTCACTGTTGGCTGCAGACACTTATCCATGTAGCGCTCTCCAGCTCTTCTACAGACAAACTGCCTCCTGGTTGAGCCGAAAATTTCAAATTTTGACTCATCACTCCAGAGCACTTGCTACCATTGTTCAGCATGCCTGTCCTGGTGTTTTTGTGTGTGGGTGAGTCTCTTGGCTTTGCTTCAACTTTGGACAAATGACTTTTTGACAGCAACTCTTCCATGAAGACCACCTCTGACAAGACTTCTTCGGACTGTAGAAGGGTGTACTTCGGTTTCAGTGGTTTCTGTGAGTTCAGAGCTGATAGCAGCACCGTACATCTTCTGACCTAGATGGAACATCAGTTTGATTATCTTTCATCTGCTCCACTCAGTTTCTGTGGCCAACCACTATGTTTTTTAGTCCCCAACCTTGCCCGTTTCTCTGTGCTTCTTCTGAAGAGTTTGGACAGCACATCTTGAAACTCCAGTTTGCTGCAGAATTTCTGCTCAGGAGAGGCCTTGCTGATGTAGGATGACCACTTTTGTCTCGTTGCTATGCTCACTCTTGCCATGGTGTAAGAATTGATGATTTGACGGTTAAACTGTCATATCTGCCACACCCTCACCTTTTAGCTTGGTTGTCCATTTCTATATCTGTTTCTGTTTCAGTTAATCAGTTTAGTTCATTCAACTCATTATGTCACTGATCTGTTTGTTATCTTTGTTTTATCTTGCATGGGGCTATATACCTATAAAGTAATCCAGTTCTTATTTGAAAAGTGGTCTATTACTTAATATGTTACTTTCTTTAATAAAATACAAAAAATTCTCTGTAACATTTAATTTTTTTTTGGAAAATGAATGTTTGCAAATCTAAAATGTGCTTTTTTTAAATAACACACTAATGCAGAAGACAGTAAATTTATATCAAAAATCTAGGGTGCCTGAGACTTTTGCACAAAACTGTATACAACCAAAGGAACAAAGTTCTTCCAGACCACAGTGCACCCACAAAACATAAATCACACACAGCTCATTCACCAAAATACACCCTATCCCCGTTATATGCGAGGGATACGTTCCCTGGAGTCAACTCATAGTATGGAAAATGCATTATGTGAATAATTATTTAAATGGAGAAAATAGGGATGTGTTCTGGAGGGCTTCCTAAATATGTTTTATCTGTAAATTATTCACATTTTCATACCAATACAACACAAAAGCAGTACCACAAGGCAGCATTTGTATTATATTTCATCAATTTAAGGTAATATTCAACATAATAAGTCATAGAAAGTCAACATACTAGGGTGTACAGTACTCACCAACAGTGGCAGGCGTGTAGGCTCCAGGAGATGAGTGGTTGTTCTGGTGCTGGGCAGCTTTACATGGATGAGGTGGATGGTTGTGGGTCGTCAGGATCATCAAGGACAGCAAGGTGTGAAGGAAGACTCACAGAACTCTCTGGCAAGTTAGTGGAACTCTCAGAACTGCCAGTAGCAGGAGAAGCGACAAGTGTGAAGTGCTCAGGTGGAGGTGGAGTTGGTGTGGATTACACTGGTTTGAAGAAAGTGGTGAGGGTTGTTTGCTTGGCAGCATTTTTTTCAGCATAAATTTGCTTATAGGGAAGAAGGATTGACTGCAGGAAACGACTGAAATGCTGACTCCGTTCTAAACTTGGGTCCATGTCCATCGCCATTTGTGCCAAGTGTTCCCCAGTCTTAAAAATTCATGCCAGTTGCTTCACCATAAAATCCTTCACCTGCAACTCAACCCTTTCTTCTTCACCATTGTTATCACCTCAGTCTGAGTTAAACGCAGAAGTTCATCCACACTTATTTCTTCATCGTGAAAGGTTCTCTGCAGCTTGGCTGATGGCCCAAGACTTGACATAGGACACTTAGGAGGCATGGTTAAATAATTCAAGCACAAAATCACTGCACCGTAGGTAATAACAACAAAAGGTTAAGAGCGCAAGATCGCACATCCACACGCTGCTACTACCAGTGTGAGACAGGCAGTAGTGAGACTGTGAGGCGTGCGCGCATGGCTTGTTTTGGCGGGAAAGCGGTGTGTCTTGTCCCACACAATACTGGTCGGCCAACAGCCTCGCAGACTCCACCGCACACGCATGCATAACTGTGAGTTTTGGACGCATTTAAGGAGAAGTTGGTAGAAATAGGTTTGACGCACAACTGTGAAAATGCATTGTCTGAAGATGCATATAACGGGGATGGGGGTATTACTATAAATAAGTTAATGAAATATAATTCAAAATGCATGTAGTGCACAGCACAGGTAAACAATAAACAGTAAAAAGCTTTGCTGTCCTAGAGAGGTGACCTTGGTGGTTCCAGGGTATTCATTAGTTTCACAGCCTGACATAAGAAGCAGTTACCCAGTTCGGCAGTCCTAGTCCTGATGGCTCTGTACCTCCCTCCTGATGGTAGTGGGTCAAAGGGATTGTGGGATGGGTGTTAGTGATCCTCAACAATGCTTCGGGCCTTTTGTCTGCAACACTCCATGTAAATGTCACAAATGTCAGGAGGGAGAACCCAGTGACCCTCTTGGCAGTTTTTACTGTCCTTGTGCTCTGATGCCTTGCAGCTTGTGCTATCCAGTGATTAAACCAGACAGGACACTGTTCTATTCCTGTAAAAAGCTATGAGAGTGGTGGTAGGAATCCTGGACTGCTTCAATCTCCCCAGAAGGTGTAGGTGCTGCTGTGTTTTCTTGAGTAGTGAAGATGTGTTGTGGGTCCAAGAGAATGTCTGTTATGTACATGCCAAGGAACTTTGAGCTCTTCACTCTCTCCACATCAGAACCATTGATGTGAAATTGAGAATGGCGGACTTTTGCCTTCCTGAAGTCCACAATTATCTCTTTTATCGTGTCCATGTTGAGACATCATTCTTGCACGATTTGACAACCCTCTCTACCTCCTCTCTGCATACTGACTCATCATTGCTGCTGTATCATCAGCGGACTTGATGATGTGGTTTGAGCTGAATCTGGCAGTGCAGTCGTGAGACGGGAGTGGCTGAACACACAGCCCTGAGAGGCACCAATGCTCACCTCTTATGCCAGCATTTGCAGTCTTGTGTCTCCATTCAATGAAACTACCTTTTAAAAAAAGGTATCTTCATTACCTCATTGAATCAAGATAAGGATGTAAAATTCACTTTAAGGCATCCAAAATTCATTTCAATAACAAAAGAGTTATTTATGAGGGGCAATATAGTTTTGGGTAAACCTCTCTGTTGATTAAGTTAAATATATAGCAGAATAGTGATATTTACCCAATACTTCAGCACCTTCTTTTCACCAAACAGTAGATGCTAACATTGGTGTTGTTTGCAGTTGCAGAGTGATTCTCAAGTTTTGTCTTTAAATTTATAACCTGATGCTCTTAATAAATTAAACAGAAGTTTCATACAGGAATACAAATATGGAATTGCAGTTAATTGGCATATAAATAACTTTTGCATAATCAGTTATCTATGCGCTTATATTTTAGGTATTTCACGATGTTGCATATAAAGCAAAGGACCGCAATGACCTGGTTGCTGGTGTGGATGAATTTCTTGATCAAGTGACTGTTCTGCCACCTGGAGAGTGGGATCCATCAATCCGAATAGAACCACCGAAGAGTGTTCCTTCCCAGGTATGTACACTAAAATGATGTAATTGTTGCATTATCACCCAGCACTTTTGTTGAAAGATAATGGTGTTAATTGAATCATCATAATTTAAGAACCATATGTTGATTCATTGACAGGAGTTCCCAACCTGGGGTCAACAGACCCCTTTCTTAATGGCATTGATCCATGACATAAAAAAAGGTTGGGAACCTCTGATTTGGAAGATAGGTTGTTTTGTGGCTTTTAAGAGTGAAGAACTGAACAATGCCATGTACTCACATTGATAATGCTCACTGAAAACTACAGAACCAATTTAAGTTAATGGTCACAGCATAATATAACTTTTAAAAAAACATATCAAGATCAATGTAATTGATTTGGGAATACAGATTTCACTAAATTATAATGGTATTCTAAATAGCAACAGAAATGAATGCCTCTAAGTAATTAAGTTCTAAGTAATTAAGTTCTAATGTTAATCCAGTTAATTACAAAACTTGATGGACTGGTTGTGGACTTCAGAAAGGGTAACATGAGGGATCACACACTAGTCCTCATAGAGAGGTCAGAATTCCAAGGTGTCAGTATCTCTGAGGATCTGTCCTGGACCCAACAAATCGATGGAGCTACATAGAAGCCACAACAATGGCTATATTTCATTCGGTGTTTGGCATGTCACCAAAGACGTTTGCAAGTTTCTACAGATGTACTGGGGAGAGCATTCTAACTGGCTGCATCACCGTCTGTCTGGGGGCTACTGCACAGGATTGAAGTAAGCTGCAGAGAATTGTAAACTTAGTCAGCTCCATCATGGACACAGGTTTCTGTAGGATCCAGGACATCTTCAAGGATCGATGCCTCAAAAAGGTGGTATCCATCATTAAGGATGCCCCATCACCCAGGTCTCATATCTACCATCAGGAAGGATGTACAGAGCATGAAGGCACACTCTCACTGATTCAGGAACAGCTCCTTCTCACCACCATCTGATTTCTGACTGGACTTTGAAGCCAAGAACACTATCTGCATTGTATTGCTGCTGTAATGACAACAAATTTAACGACATATGCTGGTGATATCAAACCTGATTCTGATTCTGCACTTGTATTTCATATATTCAACGTACTTAATGTCATTCATTGTGTGCATTAAAAATAACGTGTTATAGGACTGCTTTATTTCTTTATTTATTTACTGGGATACAGTTTGGAATAGGCTTTTCTAGCCCTTCGAGCAGCACCACCCAGTGACCCCTGTTGAACCCTAGCTTAATCATGGAAGAGTTTAAAATGACCAGTTAACCTCATAACCTGTACATCTTCGGTCTGTGGGAGGAGCACGGAACACCCAGATAAAGCAGATGCATTCCATGCAGAGGATGTACAGACTCTTTACAGATGATAGCAGAATTGAACTCTGAACTTTGATGCCCTGAGCTATTATAGTGTCATGCCAACCGCTACACCACCATGGTGCCACCTTACCTCAAATTCTTACTGTATTTCTCTCTTCAGTCCAAGTCCTGTTATTCCAACATGAATCATTTTATTGGTTATACCTCTCTGGTTGTAGCTTTGTGCCACAGAGATCGGTGTTGGGTCCATTGTTGTTTATCACCTATAATAATGGTATGGTAAACTGGATCAGCAGATTTGTATATGATGCCAAGATTGGGAGTGTAGTTATCAGAATCAGGTCTAATATCTCTGACGTATGTTGTGAAATTTGTTGTTTTGTGCCAGCAGCACAGTGCAGTGCTTAAAAAAATGATAAGCCGTGAGGCAGGCTAACAAAACTTGCAGCAGAATCTGGACCAGCTAGAAAATGGTCTGGAAAATGGCAGATGAGTGCAGACAAGAGTGAGATGTTTCACTTTGGAAGGACAAACCAGGGTAGGATTTGCATATTGAAGATAGGGTACTGAAGAGTGCACCGGAACAAAGGAATTTTGGAATACAGATCCATAATTCCTTGAATGTGGCAAGCCTTTAGATAGGGTTGTAAAGAGAGTTTTAGTGTCATTGGCCTTCACAAATCAGAGAACTGAGTGCAGGAGTTGAGATGTTATGTTGGATTTGTGTTAGACATTGGTGAGCCCAAATTTGGAGTATTGCATGCAGTTTTGGTCCGCTACCTACAGGAAAGATTATCAATCAGATTGAAAGCATACAGAGAAATAGATGGATGGACAGCCTGTTCCTGTGCTGTATGACCCTCTTACCTGAAAAGTTTAGTGGAGCTGAACACCTGCATTCTTCAGGAGACATCCAACATCCTGATCTTTTTTAAAATGGGGACACCTAGAGATGGGTATGAATCTAGCCCATAATTACATTATGAAAAGGCAATGTCAATCCAACAATGATCAGATAGCACTTGAATGTGCTTTGATTGAAATGTTATTTGTTGCAGTCAATTTTAAAAAGAACTTACCGTAGATGGTCTACTGCACTTCCATCTTTATTGCTAAAAGGTCGTTTATGGGGTGAAGTAGAGAGAAAGGAAGTCCTTGTCTATCTTCAAAATTACTTTCGTTATCCTGAGTGTGGGTTAATGTTGGTGATAGATTGTAATTCAATATACACCCATTACCTTGATCACAATCAGAAAGGCAGATTTAACAATCTAATATTATATTGGTGAATTTCAAATGCAAATCCGTAATGGGCAGATGTTACCTTGCTACATTCAGTTGTTGATGTAAACATTGTCCAAGTTTGTAGCATATACACCTTTAACATCTGTATCTGATCTTGATGAATTAGCACTTCCACTCTTGGGTGTCAAATTTCAAAACATTTTTAAAATCTGTTTCGGCAGGAGAAAAGAAAGGTTCCAGGAATACCAAATGGAACCACAGCTCATGGAGATCCTGACCCACATGAGGAGCACGCAGGACCTGAGCTGCAGAGAACAGGAAGGTTGGTAAAAGCAAATTCATGTCAATTGTGTTTTATTTCCTTCTGCTGTTTAATATGTATGAGTGTACATTACAGTTGTTTTGCTACATTATTCCCCTTACAAACATTTCTAGGAAGAATCTGAAACAAAAATGAAAAATAAAGGAACTATCTGTTACTATCAATGGACATATAATCACCATTATAATAAGACATTTCTAATATTCAATATATGCAATATCATACTAAGCAAATTCTTCTGCCCATTGATATCAATTTGCGCTACTTCGCCATTCTGAACACTAATCGACTATAAGATACTACAGCTAAATCTAGTCCTGTCCTTGCTCGTTATCACGTGTGCGGTGTGTGTGTGTGTGTGGGGTGGGGTATAATCACGATATGATTCACTTGTTCATCACACATATGTAGCTATTCAGCATGTTAGATTTTCATCAGCGCCGATCTTGGCAAACTCATCGATGAATTTCTCTGCTGCTTCGTGATCAGCAGACACTTTATCACCACAAATCTTTAAAAATAAAATGTCATGCTTTTTCTTAAATTTTTGCAACCAGCCTGCTGAATATTCACAATGACCTTCAATTTTCAGTTTGTAGTGACGGAGCTTTGCCTGTTCCATGATCAGCATACCATTAGGCCAGATATTTTCACTCTGACACTGATGAACCCTACGTGGTTGAGATCTTTAGTTTTTGCTTTATGTAGTGTTGTTACATTTTTTATTAACTCCTGTTCAATATATATGTGAGGTCATTTCCCAGAACTGCCTGTCGTGCACAAAGACCTTTGCTTCACTTGGGAACTTCCTCAGCTCCCTATGCAGTTTTCCATTTGTGATGTCATGTCAGCGCTCAAAAAATTTCAGAGGTTTTCAAGATTTTGGATTTGGATCAGGGGGTACTCACGGTTTCATACTACTTCAGCAGATTTATTCCGAGGGTGAGGTGAGATAGACTGGAATAGAACTCTCTGGAGTTCAGAAGAATAAGAAGTGACCTTGTTGAAATATAAAATATTCTGAGGTGCTTGACCAGAAGGATGTATGAGATCTAAAACTGGGGAATTTATCTCAGAATGAAAGGTTAATCCCGTTGGCTAAATGAGGGATTTCGGCTTTCAGTGAATGCAAATCCTGAGAATTTCCTTCTCCAGAGAGCATTCATTAGTTACATTCGGGGTTGGCATGAAATTTTGGACTAAAAGAGAGTCCAGAATAATGAAAAATGGGCAGGAAAATCGAGCACCCGCTACTGATTTTTGGTAGAGGAAGAATTGTCTGCCAAGGGAAATGCGAGAGCTTTTTGCGGAAAGAACTCCAGCCACACACACCCACCTGGGCTGCTCAGCATCTGTCTTTACATGATGAATACAACTGAAAACTGTACAACCTCTGTAGCAGGGCGGAGTTCTCTGCAGAGAATCGGTTCAGTGCTTGTACTTAAGCAGATGAATGTTTTTAGATTTGTAAGTTTACATATTGAAATATCTTTTGATTTCCTTCAAAACCAGGTTATTCGGTGGATTATGTGAAGACATCAAAAGAAAAATCCCATTTTTTTGGAGTGACTTTAGGGACGCTTTAAACTTGCAATGTGTGGCATCTTTCCTTATTCTTGTACTGTGCCTGTATGTCGCCTGTCATTACATTTGGTGGTCTGCTGGGAGAAGCTACAGAAGGTTCCATAGTAAGTCTGATGATTTTTCTAGAAAATTAATTTTATATGGAGCGAATTACCTTTGCTGCCTTGCTTATACCGCATTCTAATTTCTGTTCTTAATGTGTAAATCCTTTTCTGTACTTGGTTCACTGTGGTAAGTATGCTTGTTGCATTAGCTGTGAGCAGAGAGAATAACAACCAGTAGTTTTAGAAAATAAGATTGCTGGCACGACCAATAATTAATGCTTATCCCTGGTTGCCCTTGAGAAATATGAATGTTCTGTTTGAACTGCTGTAGTTCTTGTGGTGAAGGCAATTATTTAATTACATATTATTTATTTCTAGTTGTAACCAGGCCAGAAAGGTATTCAATATTTGTATCACGTTCATATACAAATAGTTCTCTTGTTTTTAATATTCATTTGGATTACTAAGCTTGAAAATTGACTCATACAATGCTCATTATCTGCCATGTGGTCTTCCTACTTGATTATAAAACTGACATAATTCATTTGTATATTCTACCACAGTATTCTTGTGGTAAAGGCATAAGAAATAAGAATAGGGATAGGCCCCACCTGTTGTTTGAACCTGCTCTGGCACTGAATGAGATCATGGCTGAACATTTCTTAGCCTCTGCTCTAGTTACCTACATTTTTTGCTATAACCATTCTTGTAGATTTAAAAATTCCACAACCTTGAGTATATTCGTTAATTTACCCTCCTCAGTGCTCAGGGTGCAGAATCCCAAAGAGACATGATCCCCTGAAAGAAGAAATTTCTTTTCTCCTCCATTTGAAATGGATGGTCTCTAAATTCTGAAACAGTACTCTGATTCTAGATTTCCCCACAAGGGATACATCTTTTCAAGAAACATTCTGTTACAGCCCTCTCAGAATCTTAATGTTTTTTTAAAATAATATCATCTTGTACTGTAAAAGAATCTAGTGCTTTCCCAGCATATGTGACGAATAAACTCTTCTTGGGCTCCCAGTGGGTACAGGTATCAATTATAAGGAAGAATTTTAACAAAGATGGTCTCACTCTAAGTAAGAATTAGTATTCAATTGTAAGCAAGGTGGGAGACAGGAAACCTGATTGGATGAGGACTAACCAATCAGGAGGGACAGACTATGGGGCTATATATACCACCGGACTAGACATGCCCGGGCATCATCCCTGATGAAGATGGCAGAGTTTGCCATTGAAACCTGCACCCTGCTGGAAGCCCAAGAAGAGTTTATTCATTATCTCTTCATCATCACTTCTAAACAGAGTGCTCTTGGAGTGTGGTGGTAAAACCTTGAACAGTTGTAGGAAGATTTTTTCTACTTTTCTGCTCTATCTTCCTGCAATAAAGATACATCTCCATTTCCCTCTCTAATAACTTGTGCTTCTGCACTCATGTTCTGCGTTTCACATACAAGGGCATCATATCAATTTCACTGGCAGTATTTTATCTGTCTTTATTCTGTTTTCTACCAAAGTGGACATCCTTATATTTTGCCATATTTTACTCTTATCCGCCACGTTCTTGCCCATTCATTCATTATTTTTTCTGTCCATCTGCAAAACTCTGCATCCTCCTCACAATTTGCTTTCCCAAGTATCTTCATATATTCAGTAAATTTGCCAACTACCCAGCACACATCATACAATTTGTTATGCAGCAGCAGTACTTTGCAATACATAATAATAAAAACAGTAAATTACATCAGTAAGATCTAGCTACACACACACGCACACACACACAACACACACTCTCTCTCTCTCTCTCCCCCCCTCTCTCTCTCTCTCTCTCTCTCTCTCTCCCCCTCTCCCTCCCTCTCCCTCTCTCCCTCTCCCTCTCCCCCTCCCCCTCTCCCTCTCCCTCTCCCTCTCCCTCTCCCTCTCCCTCTCCCTCCCTCTCCCTCTCCCTCTCTCCCTCTCTCCCTCTCTCCCTCTCTCCCTCTCTCCCTCTCTCCCTCTCTCCCTCTCTCCCTCTCTCCCTCTCTCCCTCTCTCCCTCTCTCTCCCCCCATGGGTTCAATGTCCAGTTAGAAATCTGATGGCAGAGGGGAAGAAGCTGTTCCTGAATCGTTGAGTGTGTGACTTCAGGCTCCTGTATCTCCTTTCTGACGGCAGCAATAAGAGGTGAAGAGAGCATGTCCTAGGTGATGGGGGTCCTTAATGATGGATGCTGCCTTTTTGAGGCATTGCTCCTTGAAGATATCCTGGATGCTGGGGAGTCCAGTGCCCTTGATGGAGCTGACTGAGCTTACATCTTCCTGCAGCTTACTTCGATCCTGTGCTGTAGCCTCCCACCCCCAAACCAGACGGAGATACAATCAGTTAGAATGCTCTCCAGGGTACATCGGTAAAAATTTCCCACTCAAAGGATTTTCAAAAATCACTCACTAAATTCTGCATTTACATTTTAGCACTGAATAAAACAGCATCAGAAAAAGTAATACAATATGAAGTTTACATTTCATGTTAATTTCATAGGGATATGAAATAATTTTGTACGGTGGTGATAAAATTGCTATTGACCTAAAAAAAATTAACGGAAACGGATCAGCCATGATGAAATGATGGAGCAGACTTGATGGGCCAGATGGCCTAATTCTGCTCTTACCTCTTATGGTAATCAAAAATATAATTAGCCATAAACACGAGAACGTCTGCAGATGCAAAGCAACAGACACAAAATGATGGAGGAACTCAGCAGGTCAGGTACCGTCTATGGTCATCAAAAGCAGTTGATGTTTTGGACTGAGCCTTCTTCAGGACTGAGAGGGCAGGGAGAAGATTTCAGAATAGTGGGGGGAGGGAAAGGAGGATAGCTGGAAAGTAATAGGTGAAGCCAGGAGGGTGGGAAGTTCAAGGGCTGGAGGAGAAGGAATCTGATTGGAGAGGAGAATGGACCATAGGAGAAAAGGAAGGAGGAGGGGACCCAGGTGAAGTTATAGGCAGGTGAGAAGAGGTAAATGGTCGTAGTTGGGAATGGAAGAAGGTGGGGGGGTATTTTGTTTACTGGAAAGAGAAATGAATATTCATACCATCAGGTTGGAGGCTAGCCAGACAGAATATGAGGTGCTCCTCCTCCACCCTGATGGTGGAGTCATTTGGGCACAAGAGGAAGCCATGGACTGACATGTTAAAACATGAACGGGAATCGGATTTAAAATGGTTGGTCACCAGGAAGTCCCGCTTGCGGCGGGTGGAGCAGAGGTGCTCGGCAAAACAGTCTTCCAATTTACGACGGCTCTCACCAGTGCAGAGGAGGCGGCATCGGGAGCACTGGACATCCAACAAGTCAGACAACTTTATAGATTCAAAAACCATATTCAGGTGTGAATCGTTTTGTAGTATATCAGATATATATGAATCATCTCATATGTACAAATAACTTTTGGTCCTAAAGCTATTCAAAATAGAACAGTATTTACTGAAAAATTGGCAAATTGGTGTGCACAGGATAATGCCTTCTTATCTAATAAGGGATAAGTATTAATCTACTTTACATTTATCAGAAAATTATACATCAACAGTAAATTATATCAAAATTACTCTTTTGTTTCCAGAGTGCAATTGAATCTCTCTTTGGAGCGTCTATGACAGGCATAGCATATTCGCTATTTGCCGGGCAGCCACTGACAATCTTGGGGAGTACAGGGCCAGTCTTGGTGTTTGAGAAAATACTGTTTAAATTCTGCAAGTAAGTATCCTAATTACGACTTTCAGTTTTCTGCATGGATTAAAAAGTTGTCTTGGGGGTGGTGGGGAATAAAATTTACTGGTCTTGAACAAGCTAGTGTAATGTGTGAAACCTCCCCTTTATTGATTGTTGCAGAAAATGCACTGTGTAGTAGAATAAATGTTTTAAGCAGAATATACAGTGGGTTCTGGTTAATTGCAGCATACTGTGACCAGTACATTTTGGTCCAAATAAGTGGCTGTCCAATTATCTGAAGTTTCATGGAAATAGTTAAAAATATATAAGAAAGCCAAACTAACATTTAACTGAGTAAAAAATTATGTATTTTAATGAATTGCAGAATAAATTAGAATACTACATATACTACTACAATACTATAAAACTATGTATTAGTTCCTAATTGTTACCCCGAATTCATTCTGTGTACGCTGATGTGTACTTTTGATTGACTGTCAATATGCATAATCAATGCAGGCACCAAGTGCAGATAACGGGCTGCCTTCATCCAATGCTTCTGACAATTTCACCCTCCAAATCTTCTTTTTCATTGCAACATTCAAGATGATTGTTCATACCTTCAAATTCTTCACAGTTCCTTACTTGTTGAAGTAGTAAAATTGTTTAATTTTCACTCCCAGCCATTTCTGGCATCTCCAAGCCTGAAACTGCAGTGATCAAAACAGTTCTGAATTGTTTTTACTGTTTATTAATTGTCATCTCTCAGTGCCAAAAATCACTATTTTCTCAGTTTGGTTTTGTTCTTTAAGAGTTGCCCCAAATAAGTCTCTGTCCTGATGGCCCAATTAACTGAAATTCACTCTATACATATAAAGGGATACAGTGGCACTGATGCTCTCGATTTGTATATCTAATAATTGTAGCAGAGCATTAATCCATGGCCAAGAACAATTGATAACTGTGGAAGATAATGGAAAGGAGAACATGCCCATGGCCTTGTATCTATTTTAATCAACAGGAGAAACGGTACATGAGGACAGCACAGTAGCGTAGTGGTCAGCATCACACTTTACAGTACAGGTGGCCTGGCTCAATTGCTGCCGCTGCCTGGAATGATTTTGTACGTTCTCCCCGTGACCGCATGGGTTTCCTTCCACTGTCCAAAGGCATACTGATTGGTAGGTTAATTGGTCATTGTAAATTGTGCTGTGCTCAACTAGGATTAAATTGGGGGTTGCTGGGCAGTGAGGCTCAAAGGGCTGGAAGGGGCTGTTCCACGCTGTATCACAATCAATAAAATGTTCCGTGGAGTTGCCATCCATACCCTGCTCTGCTGCTCCTATCATCCCGTTAGTGCAGGGATTGCTTGACTCCTTTGACTGCCTGCAACTTGTTGTGAACATTGTTGTAACAAGCCTTGGTGGCAGCTTTCTGAGTTTACGTGACATCAAAGTAATTTCCCTGTGTGGAAGTCATTGATGTTTTTTTGGCTTAGTATCCAAGTCTTTGGAGAATTGCAGATTCCACTGACATAATAGCTGCCATTGTGTTCTCAATGAGTCAGTAGGAACCTTTGATCCTTTGTAGAAATGGTATAACTTTCCTAATTTGCACCTGCATCAATAAAATCTTCAGTGTAGCATCAGAAACACGTTGAGCCTCCTCACTATCTTGCATTTTTTAAACATCTACCCAATGCTTTTTGAGCATTATTGCAAATATTTAAAGCAGTTGAAAAATAACTGGACAACTGCTTTACCAGGTTTAAAGCATTATTTGACAAAATTAGATGTAGTTTCGAAGACGGTAAATAATTTAATAAGCTGTTCATCATTATGCAAGAAGAGCATGATTTAAGTAGCAAAATTTTTCATAATTTTTAACAAACTTTTTCAAATTATTAAAACTTACTGCACAGTACTTCAGAAATTCTAAATACTGGTCATCATTTATTGATTTGATTGAAAAACTGAGTTTGTCAGAGTCTGAATAGAGGTATCAGAATGACTTATAATTTAAAGGTTATGCCTGCTTTCTATTTATATAACAGGTAATATACTATATTTAGAAATAATTTAAAATTTTTACCCTTCATTATCTCAGGAATGTATTGAAGAATCCAGCGTCACCCACGTAGAATATTGAGTAGCAAAGGAACAGGCCATTTGGCGCACAACATTGCGCTGACCAGCTAAAAAGCAAATCAAAAACATTCAGACACTAATCCCTCCTACCTACACAATGTCGATAACCCACCATCTTCCTTACATCCATGTACCTAACCAAACACCCATTAAAAGTCTCCAATGTATTTGCCTCTACCACCATACCAGGCAGCGCATTCCGGGCATCCATGATTCTCTGAATAAAAAACTTACCCCTCACATCCCCTTCTCATCTTCAGTGCGTGTCCTCTGGTATTAGACATTTCAGCCCTGGGAAACAGATACTCCCTGTCCACTCTATGCTACTGTATCTATCTCTACTGTTTATGTATGCTCTCATAACCTTATAAAGTTCTATCAGATCTCCCCTCAGCTTCCAGCACTCCAGAGAAGACAAGCCAACCTTTTCCAGCCTCTCATGGTAGCAGATGCCCTCTAAACCAGGCGGTATCCTGGTAAACCTCTTCTGCACCCTCTCCAAAGCCTCAACATTCTTCCTATAGTGGGGTGACTGGAACTGTACGCAATACTCCGGATGTGGCCTAACCAGAGTTTTATAAAGTTGCAACGTAACCTCTTGACTTTTGGACTCAAAAGCCTCGACTAATAAAAGCAAGCTTTCTTAATCACCTTATCGACTCGTAAAGCCACTTTCAAGGAACTGTGAACTTGGATCCCACGATCTCTCTGCTCAGTAACACTGTTAAAGATCTTGCCCTTAACAATGTACTGCCTCATGGCATTTGCCCTACCAAGGTGCAACATCTCACATTTATCTGGGTTAAACTCCATCTGCATATCTTTGCCTATATCTGCAGCTGATCTACATCGTGTGGTATTCTTTGCCACTCCTCTGTACTATCCACAACTCCACCAACCTTGGTATCATCTGCAAATTTACCAATCCGTCTACATATTCATCCAGATCATTTATATACACCACAAACAACAGAGGCCCCAGCACAAATCCCATTGAATGTTTTAAAGTTAACAATGATAGGAATATCATAGAGCATTAAGATTTGTTAAATTGCATGTAGATTTTGCAGTATATCCTTCTGTTGTGTCATATGTTTATCTATTTTTTATTCCCTTTACAACAGAGACTATGGCTTATCCTATCTTTCTTTGAGAACGTGTATTGGACTTTGGACAGCTATTCTCTGTCTGCTTCTTGTTGCTACGGATGCAAGTTCATTGGTATGCTACATCACCCGGTTCACCGAGGAAGCATTTGCTTCCCTTATTTGCATTATATTCATCTATGAGGCTTTAGAGAAGCTGTATCACCTTGGTGAGACATACCCCATCAACATGCACAATCGCCTGGAACAGCTGACACATTATTTGTAAGTACTTAGTCATTGTTCCAAAACTTAAAGTATCGTGCTAGATATATCTTTGCCAGAGCACCCATGGTAGTGGTTTGTGTGACACTATTACATCTCGGAGCATTCCGGAGTTCGTAGTTCAATTCCGTCACCATTCTGTAAGGAGTTTGTATGTTTTCTCCATGGAGTGCATTGATTTTCCGCAGGTGCTCCGATTTCCTCCCACAATCCAAAGACGTACTGGTTAGTTGGTTAATTGGTCGTTATAAATTGTCCTGTGTCCGGTCAGAGAGGCCGCCATATACCACCACTCTCTGGCTTCTCCTATTAAACCAATATCTAATCCGATTTACTACTTCATCTTGTACTCCATATGACTGAACCTTCTTGACTAACCTCCCTTATGGGACCTTGACAAAGTCTTTACTAAAGTTCATGTTCTTGAGCTCCATGAACATCTACATCCTCAGTGAAGGCATGTGAGTGACAGGGAAATGGCTGGTACTCTGATGTCAAAGTTCAAAGTCAATTTATTACCAATGTATATGTATGTCATCATATACAACCCTGATCTTCTTTTTCTTATAGGCCACTTCAATAAATCCATAATAGAATAATAACCATAATAGAATCAAAGAAAGGCTGCATCAATGTGGGTGTTCGATCAGTGTGCAAAAGACAATACACTGAGCAAACACAAAAATAAAGAAATAATAATAAATAAATAAGCAATCAATATTGAGAATGTGAGATGAAGCGTCCTTGAATGTTGTGGTGGGACAAGTGATGTTATCCACTTTGGTTCAAGAGCCTGATGGCTGAGGGAGAATAACTATTCCTGAACCTGGTGGTGTGGTCCTGAGGCTCCTGTACCTTCTTCCTAATGGCAGCAATGAGAAGAGAGCACGTCCTGGGCAGTGGATCCCTGATGATGGGATCAGAAACAGGGTTAACATCACTGACTTATGTTGTGAAATTTGTTTTTTTTTGTGGCAGCAGTGGAATGGAATACATAATAATATAGAAAATAAACTGTATTACATCAAGTATATATTAAGTAGCTAAATTAAATAAGTAGTGCAAATAAAGTGATAAGATAGTGTTCATTGGTTCGATGTCCATTCAGAAATCTGCTGGCAGACGGGAAGGAACTGTTCCTGACTCATTGAGTGTGTGCTTTCAGGCTTCTGATGGTAGCAATAAGAACAGGCATGTCCTGGCTGATGGGGGTCCTTAATGATGGATGTCGCCTTTTTGAGGCATCACTCCTTGAAGATGTCCTGGATACTGTGGAGGCCCGTGATGGAGCTGACTGACTTCACAACTTTCTGAACCTCCCCCCACTCCACCCCCACATACCAGACAGTGATGTGGCCATTTAGAATGGTACATCTGTAGAAATTTGTGAGAAGCTTTGGTGACATACCAAATCTCCTCAAACTCCCAATGAAATATAGCCACTGTCCTGCCTTCTTTGTAGCTGCATCGGTATGTTGGACCCAGCATAGAGCCTCAGCAATATCGACACCCAGGAACTTGAAACTGCTCACCCTTTCAACTTCTGATTCCTCTATGAGAATTGGTGTACGTTCCCTTGTCTTGCTCTTTTGAATTCCATTTTTTTGGTCTTACTAAAGTTGAGTGCAAGGTTGTTACATCAGCAAATATATCGATGGTATTTGAGCTGTGACTAGCCACACAGTCGTGGGTGTAGAGAGAGTGGAGCAGTGGGCTAAGCACACATCTGAGGTGGGCCGGTGTTGATTGTCAGCAAGGATTTCCAATCCGCAAAGATTGTGGTCTTCCGGTGAGGAAATTAAGGATCCAATTGCAGAGGGTGGTATAGAGGCCCAGATTTTGGAGATTTTCAATCAGAACTGTAGGAATGATAGCGTTAAACGCTGAGCTATAGTCAATAAACAACATGCTTACATAAGAATTAGTATTGTCCGGGTGATCTCAAAGCCACGAGAAGAGCTTGCATCCACAGTAGAGCTGTTGTGGCAATAGGCAAACTGTAGTGAGTCCAGGTCCATGCTGAGACAGGAGTTAATTCTCGCCATGACCAGCTTCGTAAAGTGCTTTATCATCATCGACATGAGTGCTGCCGGGTGATGGTTATTAAAGCAGCTCACCCTGCTCTTCTTGGGCACTGCTGTGATTGTTGCCCTTTTGAAGCAAGTGGGAACTTCCGAGTGTAGCAATGAGATGTTGAAAATGCTGCTTTTCCATGATGATGCTCCATGCTCAGTGGTGGGGAGGGATTTACCTGTAATGGACTGTGCCATATCCACTATTTAATGTCCAATTTTATGTTCAAGGGCATTGGTGTTTCAATACCAAGCTGTGATGCAGCCAGTCAATATACTCTCGTAAGTGCTGTGCCCAGGACAGGTCACCCAAAATGATAACACTGATACACCCAACACTGCAGAAGTTATGATTACCACCCAATGAGACACCTGTCTATCATTAACAATATGATGGAGGCTGTTGTCTGCAATGCCATCATGGCAATTATTTAGCAGTAACCAACTTGCTGATGCCTAGTTTGGATTTTATCCAGACTACTGAGAATTCATCATGCTTTGATACATCCAGCGACCAAAGGTCACAGTTTCACAGGAGAAGTCAGAGAAGACTGTCGATAACAGGAAAGCATTTGTCTAAATGTGGCATCATGGTAACCCTGTAAAATTAAAGCCAATATGTGTAAGAGGGAAAATACTATAATTCATATATCACATGAAGGAAAATGTTTGTGGTTGTGGAGATCACTCATTTCAGCCCCAGGATATCACTGAAAGATTTCTAAAGACAGTGTCTGTGCGTTTTCAGCTGCTTCATTAATCACCTGTCCTTCAGAAGTGGGGATGTTCACTGATGAACGTGCAACATTCAATTCCGTTCACTTTTTCTGCAAAATAAAGGATTCCATACCTAGATAAGATCTTCATTGGACCCTCTAGAGTTTTGCCTACCAACCTCACTTGGGAGTGGATGATCCCATCTTCTACCTGTTGCAGAGAGCTCACTCCCACCGGGATGATGCTGGTGGCATTGTGAGAATCACTTTTTTGATTTCTCTTGTGCCTTCAATACAATCCAGCCACTTCTTCTGAGCAAGAAGCTGCAAAGGATGGGCGTAGACAAATACTGTCTCCCAGATTATTGATTACCTGATAGATTGACCCCAGTTTGTATAGCTGGGTAGTTCTCACTGGAGCGCCAGAAGGGACTATCCTGTCTCCGTTTCTGTTCACACTGTACATCTCAGACTTTCAGTACAACTCTGGGTCTTGCCACTTGCAGAAGTTCTCGATTCTGCGGTGGTTGGCTGTATCAGAGATGGGCAGGAATTGGAGTACGGAGGACTGGTGGTCAACTTTGTGGAGTGGTGCTGGAGGAATCACCTGCTCCTGAATGTGGCCAAAACCAGGAAGATGGTGATTGAAGAGGACTGTGATGAGTCCTGTATACATTCTGGGAGAAGATGTTGTTGTGGTGGAGGAGTACAAATATTTGGGTGTTCACCTCGACCACAAACTTGACTGGAAAACCAACACCAGGACTGTTTGCAAGAAGGGGATGAGCAGACTCTATTTTCTAAGGAAGCTGAGATCTTTCAATGTGTGCAGCAGGATGTTGGAGATCATTTACCAGTCTGTTGTAGCGAGCATGGTCTTCTTTGCAGGTTTATGCTGGGGGAGCAGCATCAGCACTGGTGATGAAAAAGACTAAATAAACTCATCAGAAAGGCTGGATCCGTCCTTGACTACAATCTGGACTCTTCTGGGTTAGTGGTGGAGAGGAGGTTCCTAAAAAAACGGTTATCCATTATGGACAATCTAGCACATCCTCCTCACCCTTTCAGACAGACTCACTCAGCTCCACTGTCACAAGGATTGTTACAGAAAATCTTTCCTCCCAAATGCAATAAGCATTTACAACAGTTTATCTCTGTGTGACTGGAGGACACACATCATAGTACAACAGTCTCCGTTTTATTGTTTCATACATTATTGCACATTGGTAAATTATTACTGTGTATATAATTATTCTGTACTTTCTTAGTTAATATTATTATTATATTTATTATTGCTAAGTGTGTTTTTAAATGTAAGAAAATAATTTCCTACTTGGGATCAATAAAGTACTTATTATTATTATAATTATTACTATTATTTTTACTATAGTCATTATATGAAGCATGCTTTGAGCACCATTCAGGCATGGATTGAACATTTGTACTGGGCTTTGACTATCTCTCAAAACAGAGTCGAACCACCTCCCCTTCGCTTCCAACAGCTTCACCGTTGCTGGATTCCCCTTCCTTCAACATTGTGGGGCGGTTGGTGGAGCATGGGTGACAATTAAACAGAAACACAGTAAACAAGCATCTAGGGCTGGATTTCAGCTACAGACACCACGGGGCATTTTCACCATTTTCAGTGTGTGTCAGAAATGTGGTAGAATATTTTCCATTTGCCTGAATGAACGGTTCTAACAAGCCTCTAGAAGGTTGATACCTTCGAAGACAAGGCAGCCTTTTGAAAGAGCACTCCATCCACCACCCTCAACATTCCTTCCCTCACTACCATTCAGGGCTCCGAACAGTCCTTTCAGGTGAGGCGGCTCTTCACCTGTGAATCTGTTGAGGTCATCTTCCCTATCCGCTGCTCTTGCTGTGGCCTCCTGTATATCGGTGAGGCCCAATGTAGATTGCCAAAAGCATCTATGCTCTGTCTGCCAGAAAAAGCGGGATCTCCCAGTGGCAACCTAGGTCAATTCTATTTCCCTTTCCCATTCCAACAGGTCAGTCCATGGCCTCCTCTACTGCTTAGATGAGGCCACACTCAGGTTGGAGGAGCAACAACTTATATTCTGCCTGGGTAGCTTCCAAACCGATGGCATGAACATCAATTTCTCAGACTTCTGATAATTACTCCCCTCTTTCCCCCCTTCACAGTTCCCATTGCCATTTCCCTCTCTCACCTCGTCTCCTTACTTGCCCATCCACTCCCTCTGGTGTTCTTCCCCCTTCCCTTTCTTCCATGGTCTTCTACCCTCTCCTATCAGATTACCCCTTCTCCAGCCATTTATCTCTTTCACCTATCAGCTTCACAGCCTTTTGCCCCTCCCCTCTCCAAAACGTCAGCTGTTTATTTATTACAACACATGCCGCCTGGCCTGCTGAGCTCTGTCCTTGATTAATGATGAGTGTAAGTAATAGGACTCTATGCTCAACAACTTTCTGAGACTGCAATTAATCCACTACAAACTTCTCAAGGACAATTAGGAATAGCAATGCTGATAGCCTTGCCAATGATAAATTAATATTGAAAATTTAATTCATTTGCCATATGGTGAATAGATGTAATTCCTAATTCCTCATTTCCAGAACTTTCATCACTTAATATCATTTTGTTAGTAATTAGTGATATCTAAAATTAAGTCAATTTGAATAATTAAAAGCTCCCCCTTTAGCCATCTGATACAGCTTAATTGGATTCTATAAAAGATAAGAAGTGGAGGTTAATCAAAATGGATGACCACATTTCAGCTAAATTAGGGAGCAAGGCAATCTGTGACAATAAAGTCAGGAATTTGTCGTAGGATATAGAGATGACGGTGGAGTGGTCAAAAAGCTGGTAAATGAAGCCCTAGAAATAAAAGTACCATATGTTAAAGAAAGAAAAGGAGTAGGCTACATGAAGTCTTGGTGTCCTGCAGAGACTTTTAACCTGATACATGGCGAACACTGGATGAAGTGAGCACTGACACAAGATGTGAGTGGATCATATGCACCCCCCCCCCACCCCCAAGTGAAAGCACCTACTATGAGAGGGGGCATCAGTTTAAAGAGGAAAGTATAAGGGGGATGTCAGAGGCAAGATTTTCTTCAGAGTGGTAGGTGTGTGGTACACCCTTGCAGTGATAGTGGTAGAGGCAGATACATTAGAGACATTTAAGCTCAGATAGGTAAATGGATGTATGGCAGTGTAGAGGGAAGGGTTTGATTGATTAAAAGGTCAGCTTAACTCTGTGGACTATGCTGCCATGTTTTATGTTCTAAGTTTTTCCAGCAGCACAGCCCAGGGCCAAAGCAAAATTAAAACAAGACAAAGGTAAGTAGGATGGTGGGATTGTACTCACTGATGGAAGTGTTCTCCCAAGCATCATGTATAATTAAAGCCGCACTGCTCTGTTTCACCTGTGGATAGTTAATTCTGTGAAATGAGTGAACATCTCTTCAGTTTATAAAGAGGCAGATATAGGACAAAAGTACCAAGAGTTACTCTTTCTTTAATATTTAACTGACAAAAGTACATCATATTTAGTACCTGAATCACAAAAAAAAAGAAAATCTGCAGATGCTGGAAATCCAAGTGACACACACAAAATGCTGGAGGAACTCAGCAGGACAGGCGGTGTCTGTGGAAAAGAGTAAACAGTCGATGTTTTGAGCCAAGACCCTTCATCAGCACTGGAGAAAAAAAGATGAGGTGTCAGAGTCAGAAAGCGAGGGAGAAGTACAAGGTGGTCGGTGTAGGTGAAACTGGGAGAGGGGGAGGGGTGAAGTAAAGAGCCGGGAAGTTGATTACTGATAAAGTGCTGGAGAAGAGGGAGCCTGGTAGGAGAGGACAGAAGGCCGTGAAAATGGGAATGGGGAATGGTGAAGGGGGTGGGCAATTACTGGAAGTTTGAGAAATCTGTGTTCATGCCATCAGGTCGGAGGCTACCCAAACAGAATATATGGTGTTGCCCCTCTAACCTGAGTGTAGCCTCATTGCGGTAGTAGAAGAGGCATTAGACTGACTTGTCAGATCTACACTATTGCTCATATTTGATATCCATTTGTTCCAAATGTTGCAAGTGATTTGACATATCAGGAGCATTTTTTATTGCTATATCCTCAGGACTTCAAATCATGGCAGCATAAGAATTCTTTCATTGCTACTAAAATCCATAAAAGCATCCCCTCTCTGTCTATTTTGTTTCCCTACTGCATCCCCAGAATTTTATGCTGTCAGGAAAATGAGTGAAGTGGCATATTTATACTTCGTTCATTCATTATGTGCTGTGTCGTATGATGTGGGCGATCATAATTTTTCCATGGCTATGATTATTCTTGGCATATTTTTCTACAGAAGTGGTTTGCCATTGCCCTCTTCTGGGCAGTGTCTTTACAAAATGGCTGACCCCAGCTATTATTAATACTCTTCAGAGATTGTCTGCCTGGTGTCAGTGGTCACATCACTTTGACTTCTGATATGCACCAGCTGCTCGTATGGCTTCACGTGACCTTGATCAGGGGTCAAAGCAGGTGCTACACCTTGCCCAAGGGTGACCTGCAGGCTAATGGAGGGAAGGAGTGCCTTACACCTCCTTTGGCAGAGTCGCATCTCCACTCTACCATCCAATATTTATACTTACCACATCCTATTTCTCATGTTTATCCTGATCATGCTTTTTTAGATTTCACTATGGAGTTTGGCGTGTATTAACTAATTTAGCTTTTCCAATATCAACTTCAACTGATTTCTTTCCAATTTCTCTTTCCTAATCACTGTTTTCTATGCTGTCTCCTGAAGTGCCCTGAGGTCATAAACAGGCACCCAATTATGCCCATTTGTTTTAAATATTGGTTTTGAACAATTCACCCTATCCTCTGACAATGTATTTTTTGCCATAACTTTGACCACTTAAATTCTTGTTTTTCTGGCTCTGCATGTGGGTCCTCTGCCATTGGTAGATTCTTTGTGTTGGGAAACAGCCCTGCAGAGAAAATGAAACTAGAAGGAACAAGCGGTGTGCTGGTAGAAAAGAGTGACCTGAACCCCACCCCACTCCAGGGCATGTTTGAAATATAAGCCATAACCTTACAAAATAGGGAAGCTTTTGACCTTGAAACCCAACCACATAAACATTGTGTGTGCATTAAGGTATTGAACCATTGTGCAAGTGTATATTAACAACACTGGTGAAACACGACTTCCCTATTAGCTCTAGTTATTCATGTCAAATTCAATTCCATTGATTGCAGCTAACTTGGTTCATTTTCCTTTGAAATGGCACTGCCTTTGTTGTGCAGACTTGCTTTAATCAGCTGCAGCCACTTTTAGAATAATCTCTCACTTGCTGGGCATTGACCACGTTGCCTAAATGCTATAACAAGATGGTGTGAACGTGATGAGCCAGTGCAGCAGTGGTAATGAATGAGGCTTACTCATGCCTAGGGATTGCCATACTGTTTTTCCAGGGCTATCCATTAATTGTAGTATGCTGGTGCTCACTTGGCCACAGATGTTACTGTATGACTAGGTGACAGGATGGTTAAGGTATATGCCAGGTTAATAGAGTAATATCCACAGACTTCTGTGGCATTTCTCTGTGTAATAATCCCACATTTGCAGTAATGCCTATGCCAGAACATGCTGGCTGGACATTTCCAGCTCTTTACCGCTGTATTCAGAAACTGAAACCCATCGAGTACAATTTTGAGACATTTCTCCAGTATTTGTGATAGTGGATACACCTGACCTAGAAAGTTGCATCAGATTGACAGTAGATTGAAAATCTGCAGATGCTGGAAAACCAAAACAGAATGCAGAAAATACTAGAGGAACTCAGCAGGCCAGGTGGCATCTACCATATGTGGAAGAGTGAACAGTCGATGTTTTGGGGTGAGATGTCAACTGCTTTCTCTTTTCCATAGACAATGTCAGGCCAGCTTAGTTCCTCCAGCATACTGTGTCAGATTGACAGTATTAATTTTCATTTAAATGGGGTGACATGGTGATGTAAGAAAATGTATTAAAGTGTTTTAATTTACATTAAAACTCCCATTTTTTGAATGAATTGAATTTAAACATTTTTAATTTTCATTATATTTTTATTATATGTTTTAATATTTAAAGTGTTGTATTTTATTCTATTAGCTTTTGATTGTTCTTAGATGCCAGAGATATTCAGAAACATTTAAAGTTTTTGGTAGGATCAACAGCCGGCTACACTAGTGGCCTAATTTATGCTCATGTGATAGTTGTTCCATAGTAGGTTGGGATTTGATCTGGTCTTTCCATATAACATCAGTTCATATACAAAATCCAGCTGCCATACAGACCTTTGATGATGAGGATACAGATGGTGTTGGTCAGGATGCTTTTTGTGGTCCATCTGCAGAAGGTAGGTTCATGCAGTTAGAACGGGCATTTCTGGGCTTGTGGGGTCATGCTTTTATTTTCGGGCAGACCTCTAAGTGTTTAACATCCTACTCTCCCTTTGGATTTTCAGATTGAAGCCTCTAGGAGAAACTGAGGGAAGTGTGGATCTGAAATTATTCCAAGAATTAGTGGCATCATTAATCCATCGGTGTAGGCATCTGCACAGTGTTGCTAGAGCTTTTCCAATTTGCGTGTTCTTTTTTGATTTACGCAATGCATAATAAAAAAGTGGTGTCAAATAACTTGCTTTCTGCTTCTTCTTGAGGCTGATGTGGAAACTAACATGTGAGAATGGAGTACAAGTGCTACTTACATGTCACGTCACTTACTCCTGCCCAAGCTTCCTTACCCCTATAACTACAGTCTGCTTCACCTCCAGAGGAAACCTATCTTTGGCATCAAACTATCTGCTGGAAGAGCTCAGTGGGTCAAGCAACATCTGTGGGAAGAAAGGACTTGTTGACCTTTTGGGCTGAAACCCTGCAGCAGGGCATGTATCAGTCCTGATACAGGGTTTTGACTTGAAACATTGACGATTTTTATTTATTTATTGAGTGATACAGTGCGGAAAAAACCCTTCTGGCTCTTTGAGCCACACCGCCCAGCAACCCCCGACAAACTGAATCAACCCAAACCTACTCAAGGGACAATTTACAATGACCAATTCACCTTCCCTGTAGGTCTTTCAGCTGGGGGGAAACCGGAGCACACGGAGAAAATCCACTCATTCCACAGGAAGGACGTACAGAGACGCCTTACAGGACAGCCGCTGGAATTTAACTCTGAGCTCCAGAACACCCCAATCTGTGCTAACCACTACGCTACCGTGACACCCTCAAAATTCTTTCCTCCCACAGATGCTATTTGACCCACTGAGTTCTTCAAGCACACTTTGTAGCTCCAGATTTCAACATCTGCAGTCGTCTTCAGCATGCTCTTTATGACATTTAGGACTAAGACTGTATGGTAAATTAAGATCATGGGCCACTCTTATAACATACCATGGCACAATCCATTTACTTATTAACAAAAGAAGCAGCCAGGAAATGTTTTTGATTTTCCTTCTCATTTACTTATCACATTGACTCATTTTGTCCATGGAATTTCATCCAGATACCTACCACTCTACCGTGAATTGCATTTACAGTAAGTTTTTCCTGACCTGGACTTTGCTGCAAACAGTTTGTCTCTTTTTCTCTATATAACTCAGGAGAGTCCAACTTGTTTAATGCCATGGACCCTTACCATTAACCAAGGGCTTCATTGTCCCTAGGTTGGGAACGCCTGTCTCAATTTCATGTATTGCTATTAATGGATTTGTGAACCATCGCTACTGGATGTACATTGAATCAGTATAATTTAGTTCATGAATGAACATAAGGATTTCCAAAGCAACACACAAAATGCTGGAGGAACTCAGCAGGTCAGGCAACATCAATGGAAAAGAGTAAACAGTCGATGTTTCAGTCCAAGGTCCTTCCTCAGGAAAAGGAAAGATGCCAGAATGGAAAGGTGGAAGGGAGGGGAAAGAGGCTGGCTGGAAGGTGATAGGTGAAGCCAGGTGGACAGGAAAAGTCAAGGGCTGGGGAAGGAAGAATCTGATAGGAGAGAGGGAAAGAGGGGACCTAGGGATAAGTAAGAGGCAGGTGAGAAGAAGTGAAAGGTCAGAGTGGGGAATAGAGGAAGAGGGGGCAGAAATTTGTTCATGCCAACAGATTGGAGGGTACCCAGACATAATATAAGGTGTTGCTCCTCCTCCCTGAGGGCGGACTCATCTTGGCACAAAGATTTCCAGTTTCCCTTTCAAGCATGCCATTAGAATGTTGGTTGATTCTATTGCAAAGGGTGCGCTGCATAGACAATGGGTTCAGTTAAAGTAAGAGTTTAGAGCTCATTTCACATCTTTTTTCTTCTGTTGACTTATTACATACACAGGCAGAATTCATGGAGAACTAACATTACAGATTGTTAGATGTCCATCATGACTACCTGTTAAATAAAAATTCCACCTTGACAAATTCCGCACTTGATTCAAATCAAACCAGGGATTCCCAACCTGAGGTCCACAGACCCCTCGGTTAATGGTATTGGTCTATGGCATAAAAAAGGTTGGGAACCCCTGAATTAATTGATTAAAGGATTGCTTGTATCAGCAAAATAAAACTGGCAAATTGTGGTTATAAATGTGAATCAAGATTCCTTGCAATACTCGTCAGTACATACTTTTAAATGATCCTCTTACTGAAATATAGTTATGGGTTATGTTTGCATCAATTAGTGGAAATCTAGAAGGAATTAATGATCTTAAGTTATTAGGAGTCTTCTATTTTAAGGTTGGATCACTTAAGGACATTGTTCAGAAAATAGACAGCCCTGTTAGTTTTATAACATTTTTGTGCATTATATCATTTATAATAATTTTGCTCAAATAAAAATACGCTTATTTTAAACAGTTGCATTTGTTTGGAACCACAAAATCCCAGCAATAAAACTTTAGAATACTGGAATAACAACAATATCACAGCAAAGGAAATTCCGTGGGGAAATCTGACTCTGTCGGTAAGTTTGAATTGAAACTACCTACTGTATGTTTAATGGGATGTTTGCTGGGTGAGAGCACTCTTTCATGACAGAGAGAATTTAATATTAAGGTGGTTGCAAAATGTGTTTTTATGAACAGAGAAATGATACACATTTGTCCCCATATTGTCCCAAGATTTTGATGTTTAGTAAATGAATGATTTTAGAGATGCTTTTCACCTAAAAGAATTCCATCCCATTCCCTCTTCACCTTCCTTGACTCACAAAGTTGGTTTTGTCCAACTCTCTAAATATCATCTTTAACGTTTCCTTTGAGTTACTTCGAACCATCTGCATTTTCTACAATAATACTGATAAATAAATTACTGTTCCCGATGACTATGATTTGCTAAGGGAATTCTTCACCCAGTTAGTGACAGTGTTGTTATGTTGGTGTACTTGGATGTTAAACAATGCAGTTAAACAGAAATAGTGAGAAGAAAGCTGGGAACATGAACTGTACTATTTTGTACTTGTTTTTGTTTAACAGTATAAAGGAGGCATGCTGTTAACTCATTCCACATGCATTCTCCTGTGGATCTTTGCTCCCTCACTAAATTTATCAAGTCCAATTTTTAGATTGCTTAGAACTGATGTCAGCCCCTTCCGTTTGTTAAATTGGAATTTAACATCTGTTAAGAATCAGTATGGATTCATGAAAGAAAAATAATGTTTGACTAATTTGTTGAAACACCTCGAGGGTGGTTTCTAGTAGTGCAGATGAAGGAACAGCAGTGGAAGTGGTGTACTTGGATGTTCAGAACATTTTCAAGAAGGTCCCACACAGGAGGTTAATGGTTAAATTTAGTACAAATGGAATTGTGGATTATGTACTGTATTGATTGACTAAGGGGCAGAAAACGCTGGTGGGAGTTGTGTACAGGCCACCTAACAGTAGTAGTGAGGTTGGGGATGGCATTAAACAGGAAATTAGAAATGCGTGCAATAAAGGAACAGTAGTTATAATGGGTGACTTCAATCTGCATATCGATTGGGTGAACCAAATTGGTAAGGGTGCTGAGGAAGAGGATTTCTTGGAATGTATGCGGGATGGTTTTCTGAACCAACATGTTGAGGAACCAACTAGAGAGCAGGCCATTCTAGATTGGGTATTGAGCAATGAGGAAGGGTTAGTTAGCAATCTTGTCGTGTGAGGCCCCTTGGGTAAGAGTGACCATAATACGGTGGAATTCTTCATTAAGATGGAGAGTGACATAGTTAATTCAGAAACAAAGGTTCTGAACTTAAAGGAGGGTAACTTTGAAGGTATGAGACATGAATTAGCTAAGATAGACTGGCAAATGATACTTAAAGGGTTGATGGTGGATATGCAATGGCAAGCATTTAAAGATCGCATGGATGAACTACAACAGTTGTTCATCCCAGTTTGGCAAAAGAATAAACCAGGGAAGGTAGTGCACCCGTGGCTGATAAGGGAAGTTAGGGATAGTATCAAGTCCAAAGAAGAAACATATAAATTAGCAAAAAAAAGTGGCACAACTGAGGACTGGGAGAAATTCAGAGACCAGCAGAGGAGGACAAAGGGCTTAATTAGGAAAGGGAAAAAAGATTATGAGAGAAAGCTGGCAGGGAACATAAAAACTGACTGTAAAAGCTTTTATAGATAACGTGAAAAGAAAAAGATTGGTCAAGACAAATGTACGTCCTTTACAGTCAGAAACAGGTGAATTGATCATAGGGAACAAAGACATGGCAGACCAATCGAATAACTACTTTGGTTCTGTCTTCACTAAGGAGGACAGGACATAAATAATCTTCCGGAAATAGTAAGGGACCGAGGGTCTAGTGAGATGGAGGGACTGAGGGAAATACATGTTAGTAGGGAAGTGGTGTTAGGTAAATTGAAGGGATTAAAGGCAGATAAATCCCCAGGGCCAGATGGTCTGCATCCCAGAGTGCTTAAGGAAGTAGCCCAAGAAATAGTGGATGCATTAGTGATAATTTTTCAAAATTCCTTAGATTCTGGATTAGTTCCTGAGGATTGGAGGGTGGCTAATGTAACCCCACTTTTTAAAAAAGGAGGGAGAGAGAAACCGGGGAATTATAGACCGGTTAGTCTGACATTGGTGGTGGGGAAAATGCTAGAGTCAGTTATCAAAGATGTGATAACAGCACATTTGGAAAGAGGTGAAATCATCGGACGAAGTCAGCATGGATTTGTGAAAGGAAAATCATGTCTGACGAATCTTATAGAATTTTTTGAAGATGTTACTAGTAGAGTGGATAGGGGAGAGCCAGTGGATGTGGTATATTTAGATTTTCAAAAGGCTTTTGACAAGGTCCCACACAGGGATTAGTGTGCAAACTTAAAGCACACGGTATTGGGGGTATGGTATTGATGTGGATAGAGAATTGGTTGACAGACAGGAAGCAAAGAGTGGGAGTAAACGGGACCTTTTCAGAATGGCAGGCAGCGACTAGTGGGGTACCGCAAGGCTCAGTGCTGGGACCCCTGTTGTTTACAATATATATAATGATTTCGACGAGGAAATTAAATGCAGCACGTCCAAGTTTGCGGATGACACAAAGCTGGGCAGCGGTGTTAGCTGTGAGGAGGATGCTAAGAGGATGCAGGGTGACTTGGATAGGTTAGGTGAGTGGGCAAATTCATGACAGTTGCAATTTAATGTGGATAAATGTGAGGTTATCCACTTTGGTTGCAAGAACAGGAAAACAGATTATTATCTGAACGGTGGCCGATTAGGAAAAGGGGAGATGCAACGAGACCTGGGTGTCATTGTACACCAGTCATTGAAGGTGGGCATGCAGGTACAGCAAGTGGTGAAAAAGGCAAATGGTATGTTGGCATTCATAGCAAAAGGATTTGAGTACAGGAGCAGGGAGGTTCTACTGCAGTTGTACAAGGCATTGGTGAGACCGCACCTAGAATATTGACCGAGATGAGGAATGGCCTACTCCTGCACCTATTTTCTATGTTTTTCTGTGTTTTCTATGATTGAAATTAGGTTAACAGAACACAGCAAACAGAAATGAGCAGGTCTTTTCAAATTTACAAGCTGTGACTAGTAGAGAATTGCAGGGATAGGTGCTTAGGCCTCAACTTTCTACAATTAGTGATATGGCTGAGGGGAAGAAATGTAACATTTCCAGGTTTACTGTTGACATGAAACTTGTTGGGATGGTGAGTAGTAAACCGAATGCAAAAAAAACAAAAAACAGCTTCATAAAGATATGGACAGAGTGAGCAAATGGGCAAATGGAATACATTGTGGAAACATGAGATTGTCCACTTCTGGTAGAAGAACCAAAATGGTGGGTAACTGGAAAACTGGGCTTTTTGTGCAGAGATGATTGAAATCTAACATGTAGGTGCAGCAGGCATTTAAAAAGACAAACAGTACGATGGCTTTTATTGCTGGAAGATTTGATGATAAGAATAAAGTTATCTTATTTCAGTGGTGTCAACCAGCTGCACATTGTTTGGTGCTCTGTAGTTGCCAAGAAAAATTTTCAACATCCTTGAATGCCTTCCATACAATTTTCTCTGGCCCCACTAGAAGTTCTTTGAATTCCCTGTTACTGATGACCTGCTTGATTTGTGGACCGACAAAAATGCCTCCCTTAATCTTGGTGTTAGTTGTTCTGATTAAATTATTAATTGAAATAGCAAATATAGGCAATTTCAAAACAAAAAGTGCTTGAAGGGATATTTCATGGTGATTTTCATGATCAGCAGCCCAAAATCCACAAGATAGTTTCAAAAGTATTCAGGAAACAAAATCGTTTTGTCGAGGTTTTTTTTGTGGTATTGCACATTTACTAACATGACTGCCATAACAATTATGTTTGCAAGCCTCTGTTTCATTTTAATCTGTGAGATCATGACTCTCATAATTATTTATTTTAGGAATGTATACAATTTCATGGAACATTTTTTGGAACAGCTTGTGGTCATCATGGTCCATATGTTCCTGATGTCCTGTTCTGGTCGATAATACTGTTCTTTTCTACGTGTACCTTGTCACACTTTCTGAAGCAATTTAAGACCAGCCGGTATTTTCCTACCAAGGTACATGGTTTTATTTTTACAGTTGGGTTATGATATAAAGTGTGAAGTCTTTGTGAAAATTCTACTTAACACGCTAGTTTTATAGAAGCTTAAGACCTATCAGCTATTCATCATCAGTATAATGGTGATTGTCCTTCATGTCCGATGATGACAAGAAACCTGTGCGGGAGAGTTTTTAAAGTGGAAAAGCCATTGTACTGGAGTAACTCTACTTTCTTGACCTCAGGAGTCTGGGTGTAGTGGTATGAACAAGCACCACACACTGGGGTCTGTCTTCCTTAGCTGCAGTGGATGACCATGACGTCTTCTATGCCTTGTCACGCCTTTTGCTCTCCGTGGAGCATTGCAGTACCGCCTTCCTGGCTGTTGGATCTCACTGTAAATCACATCCACCCAGTCCACTGGAGCTGGCTTCGCATGCAAGTACAGGCATGCCCCTATCTCACCGGGGTATGAAGCCTGCCAGCTACCCTCACCTGGTTTAGCCCACCTGTCAAAGTGGTATACTAGGGTGTGGCCGCTGTCGCACGTTGACAGCTACTCGGAGATACAGGTGAGAGCTGAGTGTCACTAGGGACCAAAGGTGAGTGAGTTGCCCTAGAATGGACAACAAGCCACTTCACCCCTCCTTGGACATCTCATACACCTGCACATCACCTTTATACCGTGTGAGAAAAAGCGTGAGGACTTAGTGAAACTAATATATCTAATAAGTTTTCCAGACATTGAGTAGCACAGAAAGCATTGCCATCCAGTGCATATGAGAAGAACTGCAGTCATTTGAAAATAAATAAAACCTGAAAATGGAACAATTAAAGTGATTATATTAACATTGATGTGATAATGAATGGTGCAAAATAACTTTTAAATTTTGTGTTGCTTTTTGCACTAGGACCTTGAGAATCTTGACAAGCGAAATGTAAGCTTTTGTTGCTGAGCAGCAAAAAATTCCCAATCCTGTTTATTTCCAACACAATGTGTTCCACTCTTGACTGAGATATGAACGGAAGCTTCTGAAATTTATATTTGTATGCTTTATTAAAATATAGTGTTACAATTCAGTTTTATAATTTGAATTTGGTATAAATAAAATTCAGAAAATGTTATTTTTGTGTTTAAACCTTCATCTGGCGAATTACACAGAATTTATAATTCTTGATCAAATATTGGGGTATGATAATTCAGTATTATGACCATTTCACTTAATGTAAGCCTTTGAAATCATGGAGTCAAATTCTAACTCTTGGGCAGCTGTTTGGTCAAGCATGGAGGGTGACAGATGTTTCAGGAACCGTATCAATTATAACAACTTTGTCTCCTTATTGATAAGCTAACTGCACGCTCTGGGCAGGTGAATTATGGTTAGGCAGAGGGATGATAGGATTAGTGTGAATGGTGGGTGATCACAGGAACCAGCCATGGACGTGGAGAAGTGTAGTCTAGCTTACTCACAAGTTAGTTTCTATGACATCTGGAGATACAGTACTGCTCATCCACATTCTAAAATAATGGTGAACTTGTCTTTGTGAGCCAACTTCTTTGTCATTTGATTTGCAGTTCAAAAAGATGGGAACACTTTCAGAGGGAGAGAGGTGACTGGCAGCTTTGGTAGCGGAACAAAACAAATTTTGGTTCTCCAAACCTGCTGTTCTGTTCTCTACACTATTTCTCTGACTGTTGATACAATGTTCTTCTTCTCAGTCTAACTTCATGCAAAGTCCTCAAAATTTGCTCTTTTGTTTTCAGTTTTAACATTAGTTTTGAAGCCAACAGCTTTGCTTACAGAATTAAGTAGATATTTTGACTGCTATTTCCATTTACAACTGCTGAATGATTGAAACTTTCTGAAGTGTGAATAATAAATATCATTTACTTGTCCCAGGTACGATCAACAGTCAGTGACTTTGCTGTCTTTCTTAGCATTTTAACGATGGTTTTAATAGACTATGGTCTTGGGATCCCTTCGCCAAAGCTTCAAGTTCCAAGTGTTTTCAAGGTAGCACAAATAATTCAAGTTACTGTACCATGACATTTTGCTTTACATCCTTCTAGAAAAATGCATGCTGTACTGCAGGAGGTAATCAGTCCTGTCACCACATTGCTTGTTCAAAGACAAATTAATCTGAATGTTATACTATTCTACAGTACTGTGCAAAAATTTTAGGCACATATATAAATAGCTAGGATGTCTTAGGACTTTTGCACAGTACTGTACTAATGTTATGCATTGCACTGTACTGCTGCTGCAAAAGAAAAAAACATTTCATGACTTACATGTGTGATAATAAGCCTGATGCTGATGTGGGTCTCTGTTGTGGACTGAGAATGGGAAAGGGGCAGGCTTTTGCACAGTACTGTGTAACCAACTTTCTGTCACTCCATATTTTCATTCACCTTTAAAAGAAGTAATAGCATCTCAACTAATCCCTCTGAATCATGTCCCACCGTAAATTTGATGTTATCAATTCCCACTAGCAAAAATGAAAGTGGATCACTTGTCAGTGATAGGATTTGTTTGGTCACCATTGTGCAAACGACTTCTTTGGAAAATTTGACAAGCTATAAAAGTAAATGGATCTCTTGCGTTAATTCCATCTAGGAAAATCTGACTTATAATCATTTATTTTTTTGTTAAATCCTTCATTTAACAAAATTATTATTTTCTCCTTTGGGGAAATACATTTCTATTACTACCATACGTGATGTGTAAGGCATAGATGAAGCATAAATATAAAAGTAAACCATTTGGGACAAGTGGTCTGTACTGTACATTGCACATCTGAAGTTTATATGTACTTGCACATTTTACTTAAATTTACATTTTTAAAACAGATAGCAATCTAATGTAACATTTTACTGCAATTAATAACTCCTGATAATTTTTTCCTACTTGTCCCTTTCCTTCAAATAAAGGACAATAGTATTATTGTCACACTGAAGCAATGATTTAACAGTTTCACTGAAGCATTTAGTGTAAAGAATAGGTTAGAAAATTTTCGGATATAACCGTGATGTTAGGAATTTTCTTCATCGTACATATTTTGATTAATGTTTTTTGCGTTGTTGTAGCCAACCAGAGATGACCGCGGATGGTTGATTAATCCTTTGGGTCCCAATCCATGGTGGACTATAATAGCAGCCTTTATTCCAGCATTGCTTTGTACCATTCTAGTCTTCATGGACCAGCAGATAACTGCAGTAATCATTAATAGAAAGGAGCATAAATTGAAGGTGAGTGCACTCATGTGATCCTTGAACAAGTGTTAAGTGCCATTATTATTTTTAAATATTTTATCTACTTGAGGTTGCGTTTCTCTCTAGTGTGGAATATGGTTGGCTGTATTGGTTGGGTTTTAAACTTTGACAGTGAGCTTTCAGTGATAGATATTTGCAAATTGATATGAAGAATCTGTTTCTGTGCAGTCACCGTATTGGAGTTTCGCCTGCTGTTTAGTGCAAAGTTTAAAAACTATGCAACAAATTGGATAGAATCATGTATACTTTGTCTGGGTTTATGCCTTCTTTGAAAGAACACCATTTTACCAAACTCTTTTAAAGGTAAGTAAATTGGATCTTAGAACAGTTGAACATATTGTCATTATTGAAAACAGAGTCAGGAAACACTGCAGCCAGCATGCATAACTCTTCTCAAGTAAGTACGTCAGAGCATTCAGATTTTCCCTTGGAAGTCTTCATTCTAATTTACAATTACACAATGAATGAGAACTTGTTGCCAGTAGGAATCTGTCTAGGCTTGCCTCTGACTTTTGTAGTAAGTACAAAAGTGTCAAACTGTGTCCCCCAAGCCATCCAAAGTCGGTATCAGGTCCCCATATGGCGGCACGACGACCCACAACATAATTCTGATGGAAATGAGCATATTATTTATGGAAAAATGGTGCTAGAATAAATCTCTGACATTCAAAAACTATTAAAGCTATCCAGATAATTAAAACCATTAAAATGCATTAATCTTTGGAAAACAAATAGTAAAACAAAAGTTAGCATTTTTGGGGAATCTGGATATTATTGGTGAGTGCACCGTTGATTGCCTGTCACAGTGATTTTGAGGAAATAATGGTAAGAAACTTTCTTAAAATGGTACAATTCTTTTGGTGAATGTTTTCCAAAACCATTGTTGGGGAGACCCAGCTCTAAAGAAGGAAGAACAGTACTAGAGCTGTGGTTTGACCACTAAAGCGACCTTGCCAAGCTGTTGTCAATCCACACCATGAGCCTCTGGAAGATCCTCCTATTTTCTGGTGAAGAGAGATCTTCAGCCATGCCCTAGTCCTTCAGTGTTATCAAGAGGACGTGCCATGGAGATGGATTAGGCAGGTGATGAGAAGTAAGGCCAACTCCATCATCAAGACAGCACTTCATTGCACCTTTGAAAGGCGAAGGAGATGCAGGAGGCCAAATACAGCTTGGCAGCATCCTGCAGAGGCAGAACCACACTTGGGGCACAATAGAGAAGATGGCCAAGGACAGACGGAGATGGACCTTCACCGCTGCCCTAAATGCCAGTGGCATAACGGGCAGTAAATAAGCATAAAGAAGGAAGAGTGACATATGCCCAGGTTAGGATGGTGTGCAGACTCAAGAGATTGTAGATGTTGGAATCTGCAGCACCAAACAGTCCACTGAAGGAAATCAGCAGGTAGAGTTACAAGTCTGTGGGGGAAAGGGAATTGTCAGCATTTCAAGTTGTGATCAGGTATCAGGGCTGACATCTTCCCTCTCCAAAATGGCAAGAACGAAGAGAAGAGAGGGAGGGGTGAGATGGGGGCCTGGGGGATTGGTGGGCCAAGGATTCTGGATGGATGGTGGAGCTGGAGACAGAAAGGAGAGGGGTGGAGTTGGGAGACAGAGGCAGACGGCTGACAGGTAGAAGAAGAAAGGAGGAAGAAAACAGTCTTTGCAAACCCAGAATCAGAATTGGGTTTATTATCACTGGCATGTGACGTGAAATTTGTTAACTTAGCAGCAGCAGTTCAATACAATACATAATCTAGCAGAGAGAGAAAAATAAATAAATAAAATAAAACATAATAACAAATAAACTAGTAAATCAATTACGTATATTGAACAGATTATTTAAAAAATGTGCAAAACAGAAATATTGTATAAAAAAAAAAGTGAGGTTGTGTCCAAAGCTTCAATGTCCATTTAGGAATCGGATGGCAGAGGGGAAGAAGCTGTTCCTGAATCACTGAGTGTGTGCCTTCAAGCTTCTGTACATCCTACCTGATGGTAACAGTGAGAAAAGGGCATGCCCTGGGTGCTAGAGGTCTTTAATAATTGATGCTGCCTTTCTGAGACACCGCTCCCTAAAGATGTCCTGGGTACTTCGTAGACTAGTACCCAAGATGGAGCTGACTAGATTTACAACCCTCTGCAGTTTCTTTTGGTCCTGTGCAGTAGTCCCTCCATACCAGACAGTGATGCAGCCTGTTAGAATGCTCTCCACGGTACAACTATAGAAGTTTTTGAGTGTATTCCTGGTTGTAGTGGCTGACCATGACTTCTTCTGTGCCTTGTCATGATCTTCACTCTCAAGGAAGCATTGCAGAACCACTCCATTGAGTCTGACTGTTGATCTCGTCCACCCAGTCCTTTAGAGCTGAATTTACATGCTGAGACAGGCATGTCCCTATGTCACAAGGGTATGAAGCCTTTCAGCTATCATCACCTGGTTTAGCCCACTTGTTGAAGCGCTGTACTGGGGTGTGGCCAATATCACATGCAAACAGTTATTTGGAGCCCAAAGTGGGAGCTGAATGTCCAGTGGGGCCCAAAGGTGAGTGAGCTGCCCCAGAATGGACATGACAAGCCCCTTCACCAGAGGTGCTACCCCTCCCTGCGCATCCCATGCACCCCATTTACACTATCATGGATAAATACGGTAAGTTCTAAATTAAATTCCCAGCATATTCCCATTAGATTTGGCTTAGAAGATTTGATGTAATGCATGCAAAATTGATATATCTTTAATATTTGGTTTGTAGCATTTTTCATTTAAAAATCAATTTTATGAAATATTGACGCATCTTCAATTGCAATTGTGTAGGAATTCAATTGTTCCCCGATTACGTTAACACATTTAAAATCTGCCTTTAAAATAACAGATTAAAATTGGTTAAAATAATTTTGTTTCCTCATAAAGCTATGAGGCATTAAGAGTTCCAGAATAAATTAATCAGTACTGTCCTATTGCATTGCTATTTGACCAACTTTGTCAGTTTTATAAAAGTGGTATTGTTACTTACAGCTGTAGAGTATGAAAATCTCTATATAAATTTCACTTCTGAAATTATAAATAAATATTTTCCATTTTTGTATATTAGTATTTGATACAATCTGGAATATTTTTATTGTTTTACAGAAAGGATCTGGCTATCATTTGGACTTAATTATTATGTCTATCATGCTTGGAATTTGCTCTATAATGGGTTTGCCATGGTTCGTCGCAGCCACTGTCCTTTCTATATCCCACGTCAACAGTCTGAGGTTGGAATCTGAATGCTCAGCACCTGGTGAACAGCCAAAATTCTTGGGTATTCGTGAACAGCGAGTCACTGGCCTTATGATTTTTATTCTTATGGGCTCATCTGTCTTCATGACTTCTATTTTACAGGTAATGTCAATGTACATCTACTCTTCTCACAAGTTCAATACATGTAAAAAAAATACTTTACAATCCATTAACTATCTATTAGATTATAATCACTTCAAATGAACGTGTTCAAATGAACAGTGAACATCATTATTGTGCGTCAGATGTGGAATAATCTGTTTGAATAATCCAGTAATAAGGTGTTAATTATAGAACAAGAATGAAAAAGGTAGCAAAAGGTGTAATACAGAACAGAAACTTATGAATAGAGAGTTTTTGTTTTACTCTGTCTATTTAGGCTACGTCCACACTAGACGGGATAATTTTGAAAATGCCGGTTTCACGTAAAAATGATAGGCGTCCACACTATGCGTTTTAAAAAATATCTCTGTCCACATTGAAAAGGAGATTTTGGTGAATCTCCTCCTCCTGCGCATGTGCAGGACACATCTACCGAAAACAAGCAAAATGTTCGGTGTTGAATCTCGCCATAAAAGTGCGCATTTATGTAGTTACAGACTAGAAAATCTTAAAACAATGGACAGCTGTTGGCTTTCGCGCAGGAGAACTTTAAAGTAAAAAAAAACAAATACTGGAGCGTACGGAGGCAACCGACAGGGAGTTCATGGACAGATTGACCCGGCTGATGACGAATATTGAAAAACTGACTAACTCTGTTGCATTAATAAAGCACCTTGTTAAATGTATAAAACTTGTCTGCATCAGTGTTATCTTGTATTTCCATACAATGTTACATTAGGCTGTTACACATCTATTGTCAAAGAAGTACTTGCATAAATAGGTAAACCACCTTCATACGAGCAAGGACAGAAAACGGCAAAGTGAGTATACTTATTTATTCAGTAAGTTATGGGTCAAAGTATTTGGTGAGTACATTTCTAACTCTTATGGCGTCAGTTTCGTTGCCGTCTGTTCTGAAATTGTTAGGTTGCGTTCAAGAAAACAATGAAATAGCGCGCTGCCGTCTGACAGTGTTTTCAGATTTCTCCGGTTACCCCGTCCATACTGATCCGGCCAATCCGGCGTTTTCAAAAATACACACTTTGGAGAGTGTTTCTGAAAAGCTCTGATTTCAGGGGACGAAAACACTTTTTTAGTGTGGACAGGGTAAAAACGAAGAGAAAAAGATTCAGTTACGGATTTATCTAGTGTAGTGTGGACGTAGCCTTAGTCTAGGTGTACAGTATACTGCAAACATATCTAAAGAAGATTCTGTTTTTGAAAAATCAATTGAGGGTCATGATGAACTAGAGTAGAAGCTGAAATGAGACCTCGGAATTATTGACCATGATCGTATTGACTGGCATTGCCAAGTTTCCGAGGAGCCTACACCTATTTTTCAACACATGAATCTCAAAATATATTGTGTTTTACCATTGCTAAAATCATGGAATTAACCCTTTTTCAACTGGACTCAAGCTCAGTAGTATGCTTGTCTAGATTATTTAAACCAGTCTTGTGAGGAAGTTTTCCAAGTTTGTGTTCCTGTGAACCCCATCCAGATTTCTAATCAGAAGGTAATGTTCATTCAGAATAATTACAGACATTGTTCAGCAATTCGGTTAATCACTTGAATTACATTACCTAGTTCTCAGGATATTAAGATTCTTCAGTTTAATCAAATAAATTATTATCAAATTAACGTGTACCGAAATGAGCCTTGGTTCCATGTTAGTATTTCTGTTCTGTACAGTACTTCAGTCTTGACAGCTTCAATGAATGGAGATAAGATATTGGCTTGCCATGCCAATAGCATAATCTTCTGAGATTGAGCGATTTTCTGTCATTGTAAAGTGGTTCTCTCTGCTGAGTTTAATTTCAACTTTTTTTTTTCAAAAATAGTTTTCATCATTTAAAAAAAAAAGAGCCTGAACTTCTGAATGTAAACAGGGGTCTTTAGGCAAGGACCAGGAATAACAAAAATACTGCAAGTAGCTAATGTATATTAATATTTGATAATGAAGGTCCAAATTATTAGCATAAAATTCTGTGGACCAAAATTATAACAAAACATATTTTGTCTTTGTTCTAGTTCATTCCAATGCCAGTATTGTACGGAGTATTCCTTTATATGGGTGCATCTTCTCTCGGAGGAATTCAGGTAGAGATTCTGATTTGTGACTGTGTACCTATCATTTAAACAAAATGTTGTACTTGTAATGATACATTGTGAGTGGCGGGGTGGAGATACGTCTCTACCAAAGGAGGTGTGAGGCGCTCCTTGTCTCCAATAGCTGCAGATCACCTTTGGGCAAGGTGTAGCCTCCCGATCAGGGTTGCCTGACCATGGGAGCAGGTGGTGGAAGGTCGTATGAGCAGCTGGTGCATATCACAAGTCCTGGTTATGTGACCACTGATGCCAGGCAGACAATCTCTGAGGAGTATTGATGATGGCTGAGGGTCACCCACCTTGTAAAGACACTGCCCAGAAAAAGGCAATGGCAAACCACTTACATTGAAAATTTGTCAAGAACAATCATGGTCGTAGGAAGACCATGATCGCCCATGTCATATGACACGGCACATAATGAACGAATAAATGAGTGATATATTGGTCTGGAATAGTTACCCTCTTGGAAATGAAATTCTGCACAGCAATCAGCACGAGATCAGAATCTGGCCCAGACTGGATGTGGAAAATTCCCCCTCCATTGGAGTGAATGTCATCAATGGTCTGATTTTTTTTTTGCATTTTCCTTTCTAACTATATTTTTTCACATTGAGATTGACAGTTTTAATTTAGTGGTTTGTTATGATGTATTCACCTTCATGGGAAAAAATGGATTGTAAACCTTGGTTATTTTTAGGGTGTGGGAGGGGTGCTTTTAGTCATCCAAAGTTTTTGTGTGGCGGTTGTAAAGATTGCTTTTACTTCATTAGTTTAGTCCTTTGGAAATTCAGAATACTTGCCTGTTTGGTAAGTGTTAGTCAAACCTGCCAGTTTAATTTACCCATGGCCGCGGATTTTCATCAGGGATAGATATCTATTCCACAAAGAGGATAAGAATGAGGAAGAGACACAGGCTTAAGAGTCTACCTGCAGTGTATTGAAAGTGAAATGGTGTTGGAAATGTGCTTAATATTGTTTCTGAAAAGTTATCAAATAATCTATGAGCGGAAGGGCCCGTTCCTGTGCTCTATCTCTCTGACTCTATGACATTTCAAGGCCTAGATTTAGGTCATGAAGTTTGTAAATATTGATCTATATCCATTCATTAGCACATAGACTCCAAGGCAATGGCTTGTATATCTATGTGTCTAACGACTACCCCTTGGCGTTCATCAGAGGTTATTTAGGGAATATGTCAGCCTCCGAATCTAGTTGAAGACCCACTAATGGCAGAAGATGACCCTCAACAGTATTACAAACACTGCCTTGCATTTCTTTGTGTTTTCTACTAGGATGGTTCCAGTGATCTTTACCAAGGTGCTAAGCAGTGCATGACACAACATTCGAAATCATATTCCACTAGGTGGGAGAGGGGAGGAAGAGATTTTCCATTCCATCAGTGGTTAGATTTACACAGATACAAGGAGCATTTATTACTCAAAAGCCAATTTGATAATGGAGGGGAAGGCAGGAGATTGGGGCTGAGAGAGAAAATGGATCAGCCATGATGAAATTGTGGAGCAGATTCGAAGGCCAAAATGGCTTAATCCTGCTCCTATGTCTTGTGGTCTAATTTCCTGACTCTTATCATTTGCAAAAGGGTTCAGTTCATTAATGCTGGACTGTTATGACGCCGGTCACAATATTCCTGTCAGGACAGAAATCTGAGAAACCTTTGTTTCTTTTGTTGTGTGGTAACCCATCATGACAGGCCTTATGACTCAGTGGATATCTTTGGCTGGTTGATTTACAGTAATGGGTGATAATTCCAAAACAATTACTACAAACAGAATGGGAGGATGGATGTGAGGATGTTCTGCAGTATGAGAAATGTCATTGAGAAGCAAATTGTTCTATTTTATAAATGTGACAAATTATGAGTGCCTTCAAAGTTATTGTAATCTTGTTATATCAGTTAATATCATTTACCTATTATCTTCAACTTTCCTACCACTTCTGTTGTGGCAAATCTGTCAAACTCGACAATGAGCAGTGTACAGCTGCGTTTAGCAGGTGACTCATCTTGTTAATCTAATTCAGAAATTTAATTAATTTCCCCTTTGGAAAACAGCCAAATCATTGGAAGAATGTTGTACTCTTATAATTAAATTATTGCTAGAATTTATGTAGCTGTTTTGGTTTCCAGTGCATTTCGTTCTTAAGCTAAATATAGGTCCCATACATGAACATGTCCATATAAGCAGAAGTTCATTCTACCCTAGCACGAACTGTCATAGCTATTTGATATAACTTCGTATTGCCATCATCAGCTTAGGGGCCGAGAAGTTCATTGGATTATTACCCAATATTAATATAATCAGTTGGGGAGCTGGCTATTGATCCCTTATGGCATTCCAATAACAATTATTGAAGTTCAAAAGTTCAAAGTAAATTTATTATCAAAGTACATATATGTCACCATATATAACCCTGAGATTTGTTTCCTTGTGGGCATACACAATAAATCTACAGAATAATTGCCGTAACAGAATCAATAAAAGACCGCCCGATTTGGACGTTTTGACCAGAATGCAAAAGACAACAAACTGTGCAAATAAAAAAAGAAACAATAATAATAAATAAATAAGCAATAAATATCGAGAATATGAGATGTAGAGTCCTTGAAAGTGAGTCCATTGGTTGTGGGAACATTTCAATAATGGGGCAAGTGAAGTTATCTCCTATGGTTCGAGAGTGATGCTTGAGGGGTAGTAAAAGTTGCTGAACCTAGTGGTGTGAGTCCTGAGAGTCCTGTACCTTCTTCCTAATGGCAGCAGCGAGAAGAGAGCATGACCTGGCTGGTAGGGGTCTCTGATGGTGGATGCTGCTTTCCTGCAACAGCAATTCGTGTGGATGTGCTGATTGGGAGGCTTTGCCCATGATGGACTGGGCCATAAACACTACATTTTATAGGATGTTCTGCTAAAGAGCATTGGTGTTTCCATACCAAGCTGTGATGCAGTCAGTTAATACACTCACCACTACACATCTGTAGAGGAAGGCATGAAGGTTCTGGTGCTGTTAATCACTACGATATTGAGATAAAAATACATGTGGCTGGCTTTTCTCTTCATGTATGGTAATGGCTGAGCTTTGTGCTGTTCTGCCACAATTCAGTCCCATTGAAATCGACTGCTGTCAGAAGGGCAAGAGACAAAATGCGAACTTCTGTGGTCAAAGTGGGAATACTCCTGTGTAATTTCAGAACCCACATTCTTTGGCAAGTGCAATGGCCATTCGATGTACAGCTGCCGTCTGTCATCACAAAGTACACTGCAGATGCTGTGGTCATATCAACACGTACAAACAAGCTGGATGAACTCAGCAGGTCGGGCAGCATCCGTTGAAATGAGCAGTCACCTTTTGGGCCGAGACCCTTCGTCAGGCCTGAAAGGGGGGGGGCAGGGGCAACGTAAAGAAGGTGAGGGGAGGGTGGAAGGTGCCAGGTGAAAAAAACAATCAGAGGAAAGATCGAGGGGTGGGGGAGGGGAAGCAGGGAGGGGATAGGCCGGAGAAGTGAAGAAGGAATGTAAGGGGAAAGTACTATGGGTAGTAGTAGAAGGCAGAATCATGAGAGAGGTGATAGGCAGCTAGAAGAGGAAGCAGAGTGAAAATGGGATGGTGGAAGGGAGAGGGAGGGAATTACCGGAAGTTGGAGAATTCGATATTCATACCAAGGGGCTGGAGGCTACCCAGACGGTATATGAGGTGTTGCTCCTCCAACCTGAGTTTGGTCTCATCATGGCAGTAGAAGAGGCCATGTATAGACATATCCAAATGGAAATGTGGGAATCATATTCGGCCCAAAACGTTGACTGCTCATTTCAACGGATGCTGCCTGACCTGCTGAGTTCATCCAGCTTGTTTGTACGTGCCATCTGTCATTGTTCCTCAAAGTACTGCCAAAAGTTCAGGTTCATCTTGCCTGTGGCTGACCTATATCAAGCACTGTTGATATCAGTCTATTTCTTCGAAGGCATGCTGACTCTCTGTGATCAGTCCTTGTCTATTCAAATACTCATGCATCTGGTCCCTTAGAACTTTCCCACTACTGATGTTAGGCTCTCTGGCCTATAATTCACTGGTTTATTTTTAGAACCTTTCTTAAACAGTGGAGCATTAGCTATCGTCCAATCTTCCAGTCGCTAGAGATGATATAAGTATCTCTGTTAGGGCCCCGGCATTTCTGGCACTTCCCTCCCACAGGGTCTGAGGGAACACCTTCTCAGGCCTTGGTGATTTATCCACCCTAATTTGCCCTAATTTTTTCTGCCTTAGATTAGGATTATATGTTTGGGCTACAGGTTATACAATATTTTCATTCACGGGAATGTGAGCTGACCTATGTATTTTATTTTTTATGTGCTTTAGGTCATTTCTAAATGTAGATGTATGTATTTAGCAGTGTAATTATAATACAGTAAATTCCATTTAATTGAGCCACTTATTTGGGACAACTGCTGAAGAACAAAAACTAAATTGAGAAAATAGCCAGGATTCCCGTCCTTTTTGGGGACACTATGCCACTTAATTGGGGGAAGAGACTGTTGCCGAACAGTTTCTAGTCAGCGTCAGTTATATGCACTTGCTTGGCTGTTAGACACTACACTGTGCTTAGAACAATCAGTTTTTAAATAATGTCTGTTGTGTGCCTTTGTGGTCAACAAGCAGTGATTTTTGTCACTGATAGTTGGTGAGAAGTAATCAGTAAGACAATCCAGAACTGTTTTACTCACAGCAGTTTCAAGCATTCAGGCTTGAATGTGCCAGAAACAGCTGGGAGTGAAAAAGAAACGATTCGACTAGATCAACAAGTTAGAAATTATGAAGAATTTGAAGGTATCAAATCATTGAACATCTTGAATGTTACAATGAAAATGAAGCTTTGGGGATGAAATCGTCTAAAGCATTGTATGAAGGCAGTCCATTATCTGCACTGGGTGTATGCTCTGATTTTGTTTACTTAGTCAATCATATGAAAACAGCAGATCAGTTCCTCCATTGATAACTATTAGAAACTAATACACAGGTTTACAGTACTGTAGAGGTATTGGTGGTGCTCTTATCTGTTGTGTATTTCATTTAAATACACAAATTGTTACTCAGTTAAACTATAGTTTGCCATTATTTAACCTTTTTAACTATTTCCATGGAACTTCGGCTAATTGGGCCAGGCATTTAATTGAGCCAAAATGTACTTGTCCCGATGCATTTCAGTTGACTGGAATTGATTGTATATAATTGATACTGTAAATGAACAAAACAGGTGTGGTGGCTTTTGAGTATTGCAATCAAATTTTTCTTTTTTTTTGTACAGCTATTTGATCGGTTGAAGCTCTTTGGGATGCCTGCAAAACACCAACCAGATTTCATCTATCTTCGGCATGTGCCCCTACGGAAAGTACATCTCTTTACTGTGATCCAGGCCTCTTGCTTGATCATTCTCTGGGTAATAAAAGCTTCTCGGGCTGCCATTGTTTTTCCTATGATGGTAAGAACCTATGATCATGAAGATAACCCTTAAATTATTTTATTAATTAAATCAATTGTGAATATTATCTCCTTAATTAAATTATTTTGGTAATACTGCTTTAAAGTTAAGATTAAAGTTTTCTGTATATCCATTTTTTCATCATTTTTAGTCACAGAGCGGTTACCAGGAGACTGGAGAATAGCTAATGTTCTTTTATTTCAGGGCAGCAGCAATAAACTTGGTAACTACAGGCTTTACGATAAGCTTTATATCAATGTCAGGGAAATTACTGAAGAATATTCTGAGGGACGGGATTTGTATACGTTTGGAAAGACGGGGACTGATTATGGATTGTCAACTTGGCTTTGTGCAGGATAAATCCGGTCTCACTGATTTGATAGTTATTTTTGAAGACATGGTAAATGAGATTGATGTAGAGAGGGAAGCATAGTAAAGTGGTCCGGAGAGTCATGGCCCATAAGGACCCAAGATGAGCTGGCTAATTGAATCCAAAACTGGCTCGATTCCAATTTCCTGATTGGAAGCCTGTGACAAGTTGTAGAAACCAGTGCTGAGACTGTTGTTTGAGATATGGATGAACAACTTGGATATGAGTCTAGGTTGTGTAATTAGTAAGTTTTGCAGACAATGTCTAAATTGATGGTGTGGATAGTGAGAAATGCCAAGGGCTGGCACGGTAGCATAGTGGTGAGCACAGGTGACCTGGGTTCAGTTTCCACTGCTGCCTGTAAGGAGTCTGTATAATCTCCCTGTGACTCTTGGGTTTCTTCCAGGTGCTCCCACAGTCCAAAGGTAAACCAATCTGTAGTTTAAATGATCTTTGTAAATTGTCCCATGATTAAATCAGGGTTAAATTGGGGGATTGGTGGGCAATATGGCTCAAAGGGACAGATGGGTCTATTCCACGCTGTGTCTCAATAAATAAATTGTCCGAAGCTCCGGCAAATCAGATGGAAAGCTGAGCAGAGCATTGGCAAATGAAATTTAAGCTTGACGGGCATAAGCTGATGCAGGATGGGAAATAATATGGTGCTAGGACATGCACAGTAAATGGTTGGCACTCAGATGTTGATGAACAGAGATCTAGTGGTCCAAGTCTATCGTTTGCTGAAACTGGCAACATAGGTCATTAGCGATGCAGAAGGGATATGGCATTTCGTGTCTTCATTAGTCACGACATTAAATGCAAGTCCTAAAACATTATGTTGCAACTTCATAAGACACTGGTTAGGCCACACTTGGGAGTACTGTGTAGGGTTCTGGGTGCTACACAATAGGATGGATGTGATTGTGTTGGAGAGAATGCAAATGATATTCACCAGGATATTACTTGGACTGGATGACTTTAGTTCTAGGGAGACACTGGATAGGCTGTGCTTGTTCACTCTGAAGGATGACCAGACAGGTGGACCAGAATGGGATGCAGAGGTCAGGTAGATAATCAAAATCAATTGGCTATTGTATGAGTATTAAAAGATGAGAGTTAAAAGATGAGTTTAAAGTGAGAGGAATGAGCTTTAAAGGAAATTTGAGGGGTGAATTTGTTTTTTACACAGTATAGTTACTATTGGGATTGTGCTAACAGAGGAGGTGATAGAATCAGGTGTGATTTCCATCTTGAAAACATTTAGATAAAAGTTAAATAAGCAAGGCTTTAAAGGGTAAAGGTCCTAACCCAGGAAAATGTAAACTAGACAAAAGTGGATGATGGCTGAAGGGCCTATTTTTGTGCTTTATGATAGTGGTCCTACTTACAAGTAAACTTCCTAAGAATCTTGACCATTTATTTGGGAATGTACATAGGAAACATATAAAATATTTTAAAAATACAAAAATAGAATTTTTTTTCCCAATTCATCATATTTTTTTCAGCCTAGGCAACACTTTTTTTTAGTTCTCTTGATAACTGAAGTTTGCATAATTTGCAGGTTCTGGCACTTGTGTTTATCCGAAAGCTGATGGATTTCATTTTCACTAAACGAGAGCTGAGCTGGCTGGATGACTTGATGCCTGAGAGTAAAAAGAAAAAGTTAGAAGATGAAGAAAAGGAAGTAAGAAACATATATATCACCAATGCCTAATTTGTGGATTGGGTTTGACACCATACAAAGACGCTTGGGCAGAATCTGAACCAGCTGGAAATGTAGCAGTGGTTTATGTTTTCAGATGAGTGATACTGCTGCTACTTGAATGGATGTGTTTGACCTGTGCGTGTCTTGTGATGTTAAGTCAGGAAATTAGATTCCTTAGTCTTTGAAGTCAGTGTTGCCAGCCAATAGTAAATGCTCTCATGAGATATCGGACACATACAGCAGTGGAAGAATTAAAGTATTTGACCATTTTTTAAAAATTGAATTTAAAATTTTTATTTTGGCTGCTGGTTTCTCAAATTTGTCTGGCAATTATTTAAGACCGTTATCCATTTTCTGTTGGTAGAGTTACATACGTCAACGGACTTCCTGAAAGCCCAGTAGATTTATTGTAATATAAAATAATTAAACCCGGCAAGTGAATAATATTATATATTTTTAACAGAACCAGCTTAATCAAGTAATGGCTGACAAACCATAGTGTTGAACGGTTCCTCAAAATTGCCATATTCAAAGCAGGTCCTCAGTGGTCCTGTTGGAAAGAAATAGTGTAATCACAAAGGGCATCATTTGAAATTGGCAGCAACACCAAATATAGATTAAGATTCATCCTCCCAACAACAGCCACATTGACCTAATTTCTCAGAGTCTGGGTCACTCAAAAAGGAAGTGTGGAACTACGTTTTAACAGGACTATCCAAATGCCTGCCCTTTCAGCATACAGGCATCCTTGGGTTACAGCTGAATTATGGGTGCCCAATCACTCAATTTTGTCCATAAATTGAAAATATGCAATTACTTGATAAGGTAGCCATACCTTCACAGTACTGGACTGAGTGATGTTGTTAAGTGCCAATTTGCAGAATATTTTTCACTTTGTTAAAGTGATACAGAATTAGGACATCCCAAACTCTTTGGCTGGTTTCCATGGCTTTGAGACGACGGTATTGAGTGTTACATTGTTTTATTGAGTATCTTTCACAAGTATCAATACAAGCAATTGGCTATCAGTTTCCAGAGCACATCACTTAAGTTGCTTCTGGTGATGAAACTGGTAGGCTGTGCTCTGAAGACGACTGTTTACCCTCAAGTCTGGTTCCCGTTTGACCAATAAGAACAATCACTAAAAGTAGAAAGGCGGAAAACAAATTCTGCAATTCATGGGGACAAATACATGCACTGTACATGTCAGATTTCCAAATTAAATAAATTTAAGGATCTTATTTAGGGTGTCCATAAGTTGGTTGTTCATAACCTGGGGAGGGCCTAAGTTTGCAAAATCCCATTGTAATGTTTAAAATAGAGCAAAAATAATTCACCTGGTATCCGGGCTTAGTTACCTCTCACCCAGTATCAGAAATATAAACTGCCTGATGATTAATCGGTAGTAGTTTGTGATTTTGACAGCAATATTACTTTGTGTTAAATAATACATATTCTTTGAAAAAGCTTTAGGCTGCCTCAGGGGTATGAATACCCAAAGATAAATGAAGATTTATTGGCCTAGTGCATTCTTGAAGTGTCCTATTTTGTTTGTTTTTGCCAAGTGAATATCCGCAGCAATAATGTTATATATAGTCCATTCATATTTGCCCTTCAGAAGGGATGGTAGACCTTTAACTACTGTAGACTAAATGGTAGCATTGAGGGAGATCCAGGATCTTGACCTTTCAAAGAAATTCAATACTTCACTGAACAAATTATCTTGAGTTAAAATATAATTGAAAGAGAGAATACCAATTTTAAATAGGTAGTAGACTCACAGAAGGAAATGAAGTTACGTACTGGTTTGTGTGCATGCATGTAAACCACCTTAACCCAATGAACATTTTGTGTAGTTAGTCTTAAATATGTAAGACTAAACTATCTTACAGAATTATGGTTTCTTTCTTGTATATACTAAAAACTTTAACCTAGTTACTGCATTGTGGATGTAGGGATTGATTTTCCTCTGTTGGTTATTTGAACTAGCGTATGGGATGTTTACAAGGAGCAGAGTGGTAGAAAATTTATGACCACATTTCTGCCCTATTTGAATAGTTCTGAAGAATTCCTGGTAAAGGAATTGTCTGCTTGCCTCAGGTTGGTGCAATTAACTTTAACTAGTGTATTAATAAGCTGGGAGTGACATCATAACACCTCCTATGTGATTTTCCTAGGATCCCATTGGGCAGACATCTGCCTCAAGCAAGGTGTCCCTTAGAGGCTGTAGGGCTGCCCATTCAGATTGAAGAATCTGAATGGGAGCCAGCCAGCAACTTCTGACCAAGGCAGGTAAGGGCTTACTTTGCTATTGTTTTGCTATGTATGAGTACAGCACACCTGCTCTTTGAGGATGGAGACCTATAGGTGTCAACATCACCTTGCTTAAGGGTTCATTTTCCCAACAATGCTGCTGCCCAGTTTTTTATTGTCCCCTATTTAAGGTAGTAAATCCCAGCAAGATGGCTAGTTTCATTCAAGATCAACTTTACTGCTCAAGAAAAGCACAATAACTAACTTTGGGCTAAAGAGGGGGAAGAAAATAATAGCCACGCAGTCAGGCTTGTATACAATTTATTTGTTTAAGTGAATAATCATTTATTAATAGAAAATTTCTTAATTCCAAAGGAAGAACAAATAATGCTAACATTAGCAGAGGAAGGAACAATTCATTTACCATTGGAAGGAGCTTACAGGTAGTATTTATGTTACAGGTTTTCTTTGAGGTACCATGCAGCTTAATTATAAGGAGATATTTATTGTTATTTTTGTGACTTGGGAAGACGATCTGCTGCCCCACTGGGAACTGAAAAAGCAACTATGTGTACAAAGTACATTACGGTTGTTTTGGTCTCCATATACAGGTTTAGTGGGTGGAAGGGGTACTGGGAAGGAGGGAGGCAGGGCATACAATTCTATAGCCCATTTTAGACCTAGTGGCACACCTAGAAGGGGCGTGATTCCACAGACAGTAGTGGCCAGCCTCAGAATAGTAATGTTTTGCAGAAATAGTATTTGAAGGTTATTCCAGTTCGATCCGTTATTCTCTTCTTGATTACTTCAATCCCTTCTGGTCCCAAAGACAGCCAGACATAAGTTTAAGCACCAACTTCTAATGCCTTTTAGTGACCTCCCTTACATCGGTGAAACTGAGATCAGAGAGCTGAAATTGTCCCATTATACTTCATTTCTTTACCTTTTTATTGCCACACCTTAGGTCTAACTCCTTGGTGTGAAATTAGCAATCCTGAAAAAGGGTAATATGGTTGGTCACCCTGGGTAAAGGCTATGAACGAACTGATTTGAAATGTGGTAAAATTAATCTGTCATTTCTACTAGAGTATGAATTTTTTAAAATTTGTTTTATTCTGTAAATGTTTACTGTTTCTTTTACAATAAGTAAAAGGAATTTTAAAATATTTTAAATATTAAATGTCAGCTGTTAAGGATTATTTCAGGAAAATATTCATTTTTAGTAGATATATTTTTCAAAGTTTAACTTTTTTTTAAAAGGAATGATCCTTCTGATATTAACATATCTGATGAAATGGCCAAAACCTCTGTCTGGAAAGCCCTCCCCATGAACACCGAAAATGCAAAAAATAAGAATCCATTCTTTGAATCAAAAAGGTACTTTTATCTACAGTTACTTCCATAATAAGCTGAAATAAGTTGAGGAATAACACTATTTTAGTCAATGGATGCTCAGTATATAAGGAGTAGTTTGGTGTTTTAGATAATGAGAAGGATGGTAACACGTTTTGATAATCATTTGCTTACTGTCCATATAGTTAGCAGCTCACTTTTATAGGAAAATAAAAGGTCATTTACTTTTTCTTAAAAGGTGTGCCTGATTCTACATTTTCAAGGTTGTCTTTGAGTTACGGTAGTTATCAATCAGAGGAGTAATGTTTCCTTTGGTGGGGGAATATTGGACCCGAGGGCACAGCCTCAAAATAGAGTGACAGCCATTTAGAACAGGAGGAATTTCTTCAGCCAGAGGATGGTGAATCTGTGGGATTTGTTGCAACAGGCAGCTGTGGAGACTAGGTCTCTGGGTGCATTTAAGGCAGAGATTGAGGTGAACAGAGAAATGGATCAGCCATGATGAAATGGTGGAGCAGACTTGATGGTGCAAATGGTCCAATTTTGCTCCTATGGCTTATGGTCTTATTGAACAGGATCTGAAATGGGGACGTAAGCAACTGACAAAGCACTTAATTCCACACTGAAAATAGATTGGAACTGAAATTACAGCAGAAGGTGGGTTTGTGGGGCAATGGAAAAGATTCAAATCTCATCTAATAAGTTGTAAAATCTTTCGAGGGTGTTTCTAAAGTTCTAAATCTGTTTACTTACCTTTACTGAAAATTTAGCAGGCTGTTGAATAAGTAGCTGATCCAACAATTCAAAGCTAATTTTCTCCACCCTCACAACCAGCTGTTACAAACTTAACTTACATTGGCTCGTGGCCTAAGACTAAATCACAGTGAAGTATAGAAAATGGGTACAGAGTGGGTCATTCTGGTAGAAAGGAGTGGGGGGTCACAGCTGGGAGAACTACTGCATCAGCACCAGAGACCTGGATTTGATTCTGATTTCGATGCACACTTTTTCCCTGTAGTTTCCTCTAGTGCTCCATTGGGATGTGGGAAAAAACTGATGTTTTAATGGGTACACATACTAAACTGTCTCTAGTGTGTAGGTTACTAGTGAAATCTGAGAGGTGGGTGGGAAGGGGTTGCTGATTTGACTGATTATTAGTGGGGGAATGGAAATGCTCTGAAACATGGTATAGAATTGATGGGCTGAATGGCCACCTGGACATGAGGAGAAATGTTATGCCCTTTAAGTCTACTCTGCCGTTCCAAGATATCCATAGGTGGTCATCAATCTCAAAGTCATATTCTTGCTCTCTCCCTTACCCATGGAGGCCTTTTGCACTTCTTTCTTCTACTTCAATATATTTAGTCACAGCATCTACAACTCTGTGTTCATGAATTCCATGCTCTAAGTAAAGAAATTTCTTTCCATCTCACTCCAAAAATCTCCTACCCTGGCGCCTGAAACTGCAACCTCTTGTTGTAGATCGTCTAGCCAGAGGAAATATCTTCCTGTTTCCAGCTTAGCCCAGACAAAATGAATCCATTCATCTATCTACCTAGATCTATCTAGATGCTGCGTGGAAGAGGCCCATCCGTCCATTCGAACTGTGCCACCGAGCAATCTCCCAATTTAATCTTAGCCTTACCATGGGATAGTTTACCACGACCAATTAACCTAGCTGTGGGAGGAAACCAGAGCACCCGGAGGAAACCCCCTGTGGTCACGGGGAGAATGTACCAACTGTTTACAGGCAGCAGTGGGAAATAAACCCGAGACACTGGTACTGTAAAATGTTGTGCTAACCACTACACTATCTTGCCAGAACTTAGAGGGAGGGTCACTGGAAAGGCTGTTCATGTCTAGGCTCCATTATGCTTTAGTAGTTTATATGGGGAAAAAAGATGATATTAAGGAGATTTGTAGAACAAGCAATAATCACAAATTTCTTTTACAATTCTAAGAAAATTGTGGCACCACCATGCCCAGGTGCACTGTGGGTACACAAGGAGAGTCCTATAGCAATAATAAGTCTGACAACTGTTGAGCCTTGGTATCCTGAAACAATTATAATGCTTGGTTTCATTTGAGCCCGCTTATAGTTGAGCATCTGCCAGGGTTTGTTGAAATAACTGGCATGTTGCACAACTTTGCTGTCATGAAAACAGTCAAGTAGACTAGAGACATTCTGCCTACACTCCATTCTGTAGCTTCTTTGATGCACAACACAGACAGATACACCTATAACTCTTAGTATTCTTCTCCACTCACTGCATCCATAACCTTAGCAAGGATGTAATGTTGAGGCTTTATAAAGCACTGGTGAGACCTCACTTGGAGTATTATGAGCAGTTTTGGGCCCCTTATCTAAGTAAGGATGTGCTGACGATGGAGAGGGGTCAAGGGAATATGATCCCAGGATTTAAAGTCTGATCATATGAGGAGCATTTGATGACTCTGGGATTCAGAAGAATGAGAGGGGGTTTCATTGAAACCTATCAAATGTAGAAAGACCTCAGTAGAGTGAATGTGGGGAGGATGTTTCCTGTGGTGGGGGGGGGGGGAGTCTAAGACTGGAGAACAGAACCTCAGCATAGAGGGACGTCCATTTAGAAGGGAGATGAGGAGGAATTTCTTTAGGCAGGGAGAGGTGAGTCTGTGGAATTTGTTGTCACAGGTGTCTGTGGAGGCCAGAACATTCGATATATTCAAGACAAAGGTTGATGGGTTCTTGATTAGCCAGAGCAAGAAGGGATATGGGGAGGAGGCAGGAGTCTGGGGCTGAGAAGGAAGTTGGTCAGCCATGATGAAGTGGTGGAGCAGACTCAATGGGCTAATTCTGCTCCTATATCTTATGGTCTTACTACTTTCCACTTTTAGGTAGCCCTAAGCTCCCATATGCTCAAATAGGTTGTTGCTGAGGCACAAGAAATTGAAGAAGAGAGTTCTATATCACTCCAGCATGGAAGTGGTATCCTCACACTAACTTGCTAGGCTCTAGTCCTTTACAGCTAGGCTACCCCATGGTGAGAACCTTTCTGTTCAATGTTTACATGAAGAACTAATACTCATTTGGTACCAGCAATTGCAAACCCAGTTTCTCATCAACCTACAGTTCCTAATCTTACCATTCTTCTGGCTAGTTTCCAAATTACTGTACATTGAATTTCAATAGAGTGGGAAGCTGAAAAAAATTAAGAAGCTAAGTAACAGAAAATACTGAGTCTTGCTGGGAAGTTCAAATGAAAATCAAATTAAAACATCATGCCAAGTAAAATTCTGCTGTAGATGTTGCTTAGATTTAGAGAAAATACCTGGAGTATTGCATACAGTTCTGGTCAACCATCTAGCCCCACTATGGGAAGGATGTTGAGGCTTTGGAGAGAGTGCAGAAGAGGTTACCAGTATTCTGCCTGGTTTAGAGGGTATGAGAGGCTGGATAAACTTGGGTTGTTTCTTTGGAGTGCCAGAATGCTGAGGGGAGATCTGATAGAGACTATACGAGGCATAGATAGAGTGCACAGAGACTATCTGTTTGGCAGGGTTGAAATGTCTTGTAGCAGAGGGCATGCATTGAAGTTGAGAAAGGGTAGTTTCAAGGGGATGTGCGGGGTAAGTTTTTTCTTACTCAGAGTCGTAGATCCTTGGAATGTGTTGCCTGGTATAGCAGTGGAGGCAAGTACATTAGAGGCTTTTAAGAGGTGTTTGGATAGGTACATGGATGTAATGAAGATGGAGGGATATGGACATGGTGCAGGTAGGCGGAATTAGTGTTTTGGGTGGTTTTGATTTGCTTTTTAGCTGGTTCAGAACAACATTCTGGGTCGAATGGCCTTTTGGTGCTGTTCTCTTCTATGTTCTAATGCAATGAAATTTCTAGAAGTGTTGAATGTCTAAGGAGTAGCATCTTTCTTAACCTACCTTTTCCATTCCATTTCTGTCATAAGCTCCCCTTCCTTACCTCTCTAGAAGCCAAATCCCCAAAAGGTAAGTCCATCATCCCTTTGATCTTTTCAACCTAGACGCATCATTACTGTGTAAAGTTTTTTGTCTGTTAACTCTTTTACACAAGCTGTGTAGAAGCTACAGAACCTAATGAAGTAGGAACCTTTAAATATTCTGAGAAACCAGGCACAAATTACACAAAGTAAACTAATTTTTATCTGCACAGCTGTAGTGTAAAAGGTTGGATTTTGTTTTTTTGTTCTCTTGCTTGCTGATATGTTGTTTCCTTAAATTATTAATTTGAATGAAACAAGATTTACAAAAGCTAAATTACATTTGAATTGCACAGCATCCTAAACAACCGCATGGGTCATTCCACTTGTTGTTACTGCAAGTTATATTGTGTTTCTGGTTCATTATAACCGAACATTGGCAAATTTATTTTTGTTTTTTTTCCACTTTTCAGCTGCCCTGATTACAATGAAATGAGACAAGAGAAGAAAGCTTACTCAGGGAAGGGTATCGACAGGGAAACATGTCTTTAATCTATTTTGCATTTGGTTCCATGTTTTCCTGCTGATTGAAAATCAGTGCCACATTTAACAAATCCCTTCGATTCAATTCCAAATCTATTAGTGTTGTAATGTAACAGTTTATTATTGAAACCAGCGTATAATAATTTACATTGGCTGCAATGTTTTTCCATTAGGTACTAACTAAAATCAAAGATTTTAAATATAAAACTATTAGTGTATTCAATGTGCAGTTAATGTTAGAAGACTGCAATTTGTTGTAATGTTCTGGTCAAATATCTCATTTAGACTTTATACCTGTAATTTGAAAGTCAGTGTTTGTGATTTGACATTTTAAATATGTGATTATCTGCTCTGATGACACATTGCTTTATATTGGTTTACAAATTCATATTTAAGTCTTAATATTTAAAAGTAATGATTTGTGTTTAGGTACTGTCCCATTCAAAACTTAATATCTTTTTAGATGCTTTTCATATTCTGTAAGAATGTATTACTCAGTATCTAAAAACTTTATCCATGAGAACTAAAATATAGGTATAGGTTTTCACAGAATTATAGTTATATAAAATTAATATTTCCTAGTTTTAGTTCATCCCTAAATCAATCCAAACTGGATTTAAAGGTCACAAATCAAGGTAACATGTCGCATTAAGTTGAAACAATAACAATGAGATGGACTTCATTTTGTAAAATTGCCTGCATTGTTTAAATATGGGAATTTCTTGAATTTACTGGCCTTGAAATTCCTTTTTGACTTTGTGCATTAAAAGAGTACTGTGTGATGTGCTAACATTGTTTGAAGAAGCGTTGCCAGAAGTACCATTAGGCAATGTTGAAAAAATTTCCCTGGTGGAGATGCATAGTTTCCACTTCATTACCACTCATAGACTGGTGTGCTTCAATATGTTCAAACATAGGCACTGGCACTTAGCTGCACTAGGTAGGTTTACCCTCTGAAAAGCAATGCAGCAACGTGAACAATAGCTGCAGCATGCTGGAAGAGGGGAGGGAGCATGCAGTTTGAGAGGGAGAAGCTAAAAACAGATGTATCAGTATTGCAGTGGAATAAAGGAAATTACAGAAGCATGAAAGAGGAGCTGGCTAAAGTTGATTGGAAGGGGATACTAGAAGGGATGACAGCAGATCAGTAATGGCTGGAGTTACTAGGAATATTCAGAAGACAGAAGATAGGTACATTGCAAAGAAGAAGCATTCTGATGGGAGGATGTGGCTGACGGTGGGGGGGTTTAAAGAGCATAATATCATCAGCGATCATGCAATATAGCAAAAAAAATCAGTAGGAAGTTAGAAGATTGAGAAGCTTTTAAAAATTAGCGGGAAGCAATGAAAAAAAACAGTAAGAGAAATGTGTACATTGGAGTCTTTGAAATATTCCATAGCTACACCCAGGTGCTCCTGGCAGGAGTTGTTAGCAGGTCCCTAGTAAGTTAAAAGTTTTACACTATTAAATTCACAAGTGTCTCTTTGAAAAAAAAATCTGCAATGCTAGCAAATCTTCTGGTCTGACTTACCTGTCCTTGTGAGCTAAATGAAAGGCATATACGTTTGAGTATAAAGCTTGGGTGACTCTTTAACATACCGGCAAACAGCATTGTATGGTAGTGCAGAGAACAGATTGCTGAGACCCAAAATAATCCTGAGACTAGGATGTTCAGGGTGACTAACATTGATGCTGAGAGGTAACTAGTGCATATGTGACCATGAATGATGTGACAAGAGTTCATAAATCTGTGAGGACATCTATATTTAAGTGTTACCTGAAGACTTTGTTGCTCCTCAGAACTCTTGATATGAGCGTGGATCTGATTAGGCCTTGAATTGATGAAGTCTTTGTTGATGAGGCCTCCTGTGCCTTCTCTCAGTGTAGTTGCCAGTTATTCCTCCTCCATCCCATAGGCAGACAAATTGGAAGTAACACTGTAGAAACATCATGGAAGTTATAAGGAAGGGTCTTATGTGTTGAAGTTTGAAGAATAGTCAGTGACACTGCTAAAAGCTATGTAATAGCCCGGTAAAAACTGTGATTTCACTGTGATTGGCTATTTAATAATCTCATTCCAGCTATAACCTGGTTACTCAATAAGTAGTACTCAACTGCTCTTCTTAGACAGTGAGGTCACACACCTATAAACAGGTTGACTATGAATTATGTCATTAGCTTTATGCTGGAAGCATTTCCACCAATAATTCAAGACTGATGACATTCTGAAATCGCACTTTTGCTTTGCACAGATTAAACCCTTTTTAACTACACTGTAATTTTTTCAGCACAAAGAAAATTAATTTCTTGGCCCCTTTTCCAAATTCTGCTGGGAGAATTCAACAGTTGTTGTTGTACCCTGGTAATAATTACATAATACTAATAACAGTAATTTTTAAGCAGTGGCTTCGTTTGCATGTCTAAAGTACAGTACATTTTCTCTGGGTGGTAAAACTGTTTCTAAAGATCTGCAGATGAAGTGACACCAGCTCAAGGGATCAACATTTTTCTGTAAATATGTCTTGACATGGACAAACAGCAACATCCTTGAAGTGTTTAAAAGTACTAAGAAGAATGAGCAAACACTTTTGAATTACCAATATTTTTCTGGTGTTGTGTACTTTGCTTTATTCATAACAAGTACAAGTACTTTTTTTTTAAAGGATTATATGGGTCGGCACAACATGGAGGGCTGAAGGGCCTGTACTGTGCTGTAGTGTTCTATGGTTACTTGAATTTAGAGATTCACTTCATTCCATAATGATTTTTAATTATAAATTTATTATTGTTTTAAACTTAGTGTGAATAATTTTGCAGTGAATCAGAAAAAAAACATGTATAAGATGATTGAGTAGAATTAAAATTGATAAGCCATTTTATTTTAAACTATTATTGTAATTTCTTGATAAAATTCAGCTAGAGTTACTAGCATCATGATTTATGGAGAAATATAAATACAGATTTACTCTATATTGATCATTACTTGTGATCTTTTATGGACATCCCATATTGGAAAAGCGTAAGAGAATCCGAAACACTGATGACATTTTAATTTCCTTTCCTAACAAGATGTTAAAACAACATGGTATAATTTTTATGAAAAATTTCAGCAACTGTTTTAAATATTTAAAAATTGCTATCCATCATTACAGCTACAAAATTTAGGATTTAATCCTAAATTTCTAACAACTTTCCAAATATCTCTGTGAACAAGAAATTCACATTTCTCATCTGAAAACACAACTTACACCACACACTGTGCTAAAGTCTGAGGCACATATATATTGCTCGGGTGCCTAAAACTTTTGCACAGTATTGTATTTGTCAACACGGATCAGAGATCATGGGGGAGAAAAGGATCACACACAAAATGCTGGTGGAATGCAACAGGCCAGGCAGCATCTATAGGAAGAAAAGTCTACGTTTCGGGCCGAGACCCTTCGTCAGGAGAAAGGGATGTTGGGAGAGGCGAGGGTGGGGCACTGTGGGAGGGGTGTGCGACAGGTGGCAGAGAAGGAGTGCCAGGGCATGGGGGTGCAAACACACTCAGCCATGAGACACCAGGGAAGGACAGTTGGTTTATTGATCATTACAGAATGTTTCACTGGTGCTTCCTGCTCCTTCCCTTTCCTTTCCCCTTTTCCCAAACATGATTCCTACTCTCTGTCTCCTTCCCACTCTCAGTCCACAGTAGAGATCCAAGCAGGAGATTGGGGCTGAGGGGAAAAATAGATCAGCCATGATGAAATGGTGGAGCAAACTCAATGGCCCAAATGGCCTTATTCCACTCCTATGTCTTTTGGTCTTGTATCAGAATCAGGTTTGTCACTCAAATATGCCATGATTTTTTTCCCTGTAAGCAGCTGTACTGTGCAATATATAAAATCACTACCATCTGAGGCACATATACTGTTGCTAGGGTGCCTAAGAGTTAACACTTGACTATATCTCATAGTGATGCTCTTGTCTTTTGCTTGCCAGTATCCATTATTGGATGAGAGGTAACCCCTTAAAGGAGTACAAAGGAAAGCATAACTTATGTTGGGAATCTGAAATATAAATTGAAACTTTTGGGGAAAAAGTATTGCTGTTTCAATAGAATCTGAACAGAGATAAACAGTTCATTTTAGATTGGTGGACTTTCAGATTTGCCAGAAGTTAGTGATAAAACACATATAGAAGGGAGAAGAAAACAAAAATTATGGTGTGAGAGGGAGGAAATCAGGACAGATTGAAAGGTGAATGGTGTCTATGAGGAAGGGTGGACAAAGAGGAAAGCAAAATCAAGAGGTATAAAATGCAGTATAATTACTTGACATTACAGATGAGGTTGGGATCATTTTGATATTTCTTATGTATTCCATTGGAAACACTACCTGCTGCTTTTAAGTTTTATATGAAACTTTAGTATTTGATATCTTGAGACTTGACAGTTCCAAAGCCTTAACCTATTACTTTCCACTTATTTTCTTCAAAACTCTGCGACCACTTCCTGACAATAAAGTATTTGGGAAACTTCAATAAACTTCTGTCCACTTGCCATTAACAAAACATTAATTCATTGTAGGCCTTCCTGTTTCTAAGGAATTCTGACATTCTGCTGTCTCAGTGATAATATGTTCATTGTAGATTACGAGAAAACCATTACGGCTGTTACAAATTCCTCAGATAAAGTAACCCCACATTTATAAATGGACTCACCTGCTTATCATTTCAGTCACTCCAGATTCTGTTCCTGTTGCTCTAGGTACTTCTAGGGTGGCATGGCAGTGTAGTGGTTAGCCCAAAGCTTTACAGCACCAACAATCGGAGTTCAATTCCCGCTGCTCTCTGTAGGGAGTTTGTACATCGATCCTTGACCACGTGGATTTCTTCTGGGTGCTCCATTTTCTTCCTGCATTCCAAAAATCTGAGGCACCCTGCATTTTTTTAAAATATGGGTTCAGATGGTTTGGCCTCCATAGAACCCTGATCTCAACATCATTGAAGCTGTCTGGGATTACCTGGAGAGACAAAGCAAATAAGACAGCCGAAGTCTGCAGAACTGTGAGGATTTGACTAAACACATTGATGAAGGAAGAGCAGTAGATGTTGTGTATATGGATTTCAGCAAGGCATTTGATAAGGTACCCCATGCCAGGCATATTGAGAAAGTAAGGAGGCATGGGATCCAAGGGGACATTGCTTTGTGGATCCGGACTGGCTGTGGAAGTGGAGGGATGGGTTAGTAAATTTGCTGATGACACAAAGGTTGGGGATGTTGTGGATAGTGTGGAGGGCTGTCAGAGGTTACAGTGGATCATTGATAGGATGCAAAAATGGGCTGAGAAGTGGCAGATGGAGTTCAACCCAGATAAGTGTGAGGTGGTACATTTTGCTAGGTCAAATGTGCTGGCAGAATATACTACTGATGGTAAGACTCTTGGCAGTGTGGAGGATCAGAGGGATCTTGGGGTCCAAGTCTATAGGATACTCAAAGTTGCTGCGCAGGTTGACTGCGTGGTTAAGAAGGCATACGGTGTATTGGCCTTCATCAACTGTGGGATTGAGTTTAAGTACTGAGAGGTAATGTTACAGCTGTATAGGACTCTGGTCAGACCCCAGTTGGAGTACTGTGCTCAGTTCTGGTCACCTCACTACAGGAAGCATGTAGAAACTATAGAAAGGGTGCAGAGGATATTTACAAGAATGTTGCCTGGATTGGGGAGCATGCCTTATGATAATAGGTTGAGTGAACTTGGTTTTTTCTCCTTGGAGTGACAGAGGATGAGAGGTGACCTGATAGAGGCGTATAAGATGATGAGAGGCATTGATCATGTAGATTGTTAGAGGCTTTAACCCAAGGCTGAAATGGCTAACACGAGAGGGCACAGTTTTAAGGTGCTTGGAAGTCGGTACATAGGAGATGTCAGGGGTAAGTTTTTTACGCAGAGAGTGGCGAGTGCGTGAAATGGGCTGCCAGTGACGGTGGTAGAGGCAGATACAATAGGGTCTTTTAAGAGACTCATGGATAGGTACATGGAGCTTAGAAGAATAGAGGGCTATGGGTAACCCGAGGGAACTTCTAAAGTAAGTACATGTTTGGCACAGCATTGTGGGCCGAAGGACCTGTATTGTGCTGTAGGTTTTCTATGTTTCTATGCTTGGAACATCTTGTAACACTGCATGATAGTGTATCTAAGGGAATTGATGCAGTTTTAAAGGCAAAATGTTTATTTAATTTAGTGTTTTACTGTTTACTGCTCTTTATATTAATTTTTTGACATTTTGAGACTTTTCATTATTTTTGAAAGTATCTTGCTTTACAGATTTTTTGACACGTGACTAAGACATTTGCACAGTACTGTATGTGTTAGGCTTAGTAAGTTATGGGCATGCTTTGTCAGCAGTTGGTTGTTGACATAATTGATACATTTCACTGTATTTCTCAAAGTTTCAATGAACATGTGACAAATAAAGCTAATTTTTAATATTTTTTGAAAATCTAAGCACATTCACTGAAACTTGTGATTAACTACAAGAGCTTAATTGAAATTAGGGAAAAGGTAATTCTCAGAAGGAATTAATGTGCAAGTTGGAACACAAAAACTTACAGTTGCTGGAGGTCTAAAATTAAAACAAAAACCCCCAGAAAATACTGGAGACACTCCGGATCAGCATCTGTGAAAAGAAAAACAGATTTAATGTTTCATATCAATAATCCTTAGTCAAAACATGGAACTTGTAAATGACTGACGAGCACAATTGCACACAGATCCCAATGGCTGGTGCTGAGTAATATCTTCATTACTCTATCCATGGTCCTGAAAGGTTTTTTTTAGCCACTCATTTGAAAATTGAGATATCTTGTATTAATTTTGCATCACTCGAATCTTTACTTGCATGCACTGTGAGGACTCTATCTCTCTTGGCTATTTTGGTTGAGTAAAGAAGTGGATTATTAAAAGGGCAGTTGGCAAATGGCATGGCAAATATTTTGAAGCCACTTTAACAGTGCACTTTATCACCACCTGGACGGCAAGGTCGGCCAAATTCACCGTTATAAAGACTGTGTACACCAAATTTCCAAACTCTAAACTGCTAAACTTGTAAAAATCTATTTATATCAACAGAGAACAGAAGTTTCTATTTATCCAAATAATAAAAAGGGTATTTTTCTTTTCAAGTGATGTGAACTCCTCTTCCTGACTCTCATATTAACTAATGTAGCCAGTTGGTTCTCAGATGACTGTCCACCTCCTTTAGAAACTATTAGTCTGACCTCCTCTGTAAAGAAAACTTGCCCTTCACCCACTGTGGCTGGAAGTGACCATCTCTCAATGATTTTGATGTTCGTGTTTATCATTTTAAAAACTCCATCTTTATTCTGACAACCTTTTACCCAGCAGTATAATGCCATTAAAATGAACCTAAACATATGCAAAATACATTCTTTGATAGAATCATAATGATGCATCGTTTCCTTCATCTCATCAATCTATCTGCATCATTTGATACAGAAGTCAACACCACTCTCTTACACATCTTTTCTCTCTTCACCAGCAAACTGGACAGTCTGTTTATGCATTAATTGCAGGCAGCTCTCAACAGTTTCAATCACCACGCCTGTCTTTTCCCTTTCAAGCCCTCTAGATAGTACAGTTGTACAGAACTGTGTGCTACCGAGTCACAGCTCCAGAGAGCCAGGTACACTGCTGTCCTCTATGCTGCCTGCACCAAGTTTGCATGTTCTCCACCTGATGGTGCTGGATTTTTTACCCATCCAGATGTGCTGATGGGTAAATCAGCTACTGTAAATTACCACTAGTATAATTTACATTAGTCAATAAGCAAAAGCAATCAGAGGATGTTGGTTGGTATTTTCACAAAAGATTGAGTTGCTGGAGTACAGAGAAATGTAGAGACACCGGAGATTCTGCAGATACTAGAAGTCTTCAGCAACAGACATGCAGAACGCTGGAGGAACTCAGCAGGTCAGGAAGCATCTATGGAGGGAAATAAACAGATTCAGGCCGAGACACTTCATCAGAATCTGAAATGTTGACTGCTTATTTCCCTCCTGACTTGCTGAGTTCCTCCAGCATTTTGTGTGTGTTGCTGAGGATCCCTTCCAGGCTTGGGCCCAATGGAGCACATCACCGCCTGTGTTGTTCTAAGTACCAGTTAAGGGTCTCTTTCTGTATTTCGTTGACATCCTCCTCTGTAGCATCATCAACTAAATAAAGGAGTAACTTACAAATGTATGCTGATGAAATCTTGTTCTTTCCTTCTCCTTCAGTGTTCTGAAAAAACTCGCCTCATCTTCATTCTCGATTGAGGTGCAGTTTACTCCACTTAACCTCTTCCATGAATATATGAATGAAATAATCAGCTGAGTATAAATGTATCAAACTGAATTCAGGCTAGAGAAGTATGAAGAATTTAAAGTGGGACAATAAGGTATACAGACCCTGTTACAGACCAAAGCAACAGAATTTAAAAACACAGATGATGTTACAATTGTATAACTCATTGGTTGAACCATACTGAAGTAGTATGTAACTTTTGGCACATTGGCCTTCATAAATCAATGTGTTAGAAACATAGAAAACCTACGGCACCATACAGGCCCTTTGGCCCACAAAGTTGTGCTGAACTTGTCCCTACTGTAGGAATTACTAGACTTCCCCATAGTCCTCTGTTTTTCTAAGCTCCATGTACCTATCCAAAAGTTTCTTAAAAGACCCTACCATATCTGCCTCCACCAAATTCACTGGCAGCCCATTCCATGCACTCACCACTCTCTAAGTAAAAAACTTACCCCTGACATCTCCTCTATACCTACTCCCCAGTACCTTAAACCTGTGTCCTCTCGTGGCAACCATTTCAGCCCTGGGAAAAAGCCTCTGACTATCCACACAATCAATGCCTCTCATCATCTTATACACCTCTATCAGGTCACCTCTCATCCTCCATCGCTCCAAGGAGAAAAGGCCAAGTTCATTCAACCTGTTTTTGTAAGGCATGCTCCCCAATCCAGGCAACATCCTTGTAAATCTCCTCTGCACCCTTTCTATGGTTTCTACATCCTTCCTGTAGTGAGGCAGGAATGGGTGAATTTATTATGGGGAACAAGGAAATGGCAGATGAGTTGAACAGGTACTTTGGATCTGTCTTCACGAGGGAAGATACAAACAATCTCCCAGATGTAATAGTGGCCAAAGGAACTAGGGTAAAGGATGAACTGAAGGAAATTTATATTAGGCAAGAAACGGTGTTGGATAGACTGTTGAGTCTGAAGGCTGATAAGTCCCTGGGACCTGATGGTCTGCATCCCAGGGTACTTAAAGAGGTGGCTCTAGAAATCGTGGATGCATTGGTAATCATTTTCCAATGTTCTATAGATTCAGGAACAGTTCCTGCTGATTGGAGGGTGACTAATGTTGTCCCACTTTTCAAGAAAGGAGGGAGAGAGAAAACGGAATTATAGACTGGTTAGCCTGACGTCAGTGGTGGGAAAGATTTTGAGTCAATTATAAAAGAGGAAATTACAACACATTTGGATAGCAGTAGGAGGATCAGTCTGAGTCAGCATGGATTTATGAAGGGAAAATCATGTTTGACTAATCTTCTGGAGTTTTTTGAGGATGTAACTATGAAAATGGACAAGGGAGAGCCAGTGGATGTAGTGTACCTGGACTTCCAGAAAGCTTTTGATAAAGTCCCACATAGGAGATTAGTGGGCAAAATTAGGGCACATGGTATTGGGGGCAGAGTACTGACATGGATTGAAAATTGGCTGGCTGACAGGAAACAAAGAGTAGTGATTAACGGGTCCCTTTCGGAATGGCAGGCTGTGACCAGTGGGGTACCGCAAGGTTCAGTGCTGGGACCGCAGCTGTTTACAATATACATTAATGATTTAGATGAAGGGATTAAAAGTAACATTAGCAAATTTGCTGATGACACAAAGCTGGGTGGCAGTGTGAAATGTCAGGAGGATGTTATGAGAATGCAGGGTGACTTGGACAGGTTGGGTGAGTGGGCAAATGTATGGCAGATGCAGTTTAATGTGGATAAATGTGAGGTGGCAAGAACAGAAAGGCAGGTTACTATCTAAATGGAGTCGTTAGGCAAAGGGGAAGTACAATGAGATCTAGGTGTTCTTGTACATCAATGAAAGCAAGCATGCAGGTACAGCAGGCAGTGAAGAAAGCTAATGGCATGCTGGCCTTTACAACGAGGAATTGAGTATAGGAGTAAAGAGGTCCTTCTGCAGCTGTACGGGGCCCTGGTGAGACCCCACCTGGAGTATTGTGTGCAGTTTTGGTCTCCAAATTTGAGGAAGGACATTCTTGCTATTGAGGGAGTGCAGCGCAGGTTCACAGGGTTAATTCCCGGAATGGCGGGATTGTCATATGTTGAAAGATTGGAGCGACTGGGCTTGTATACACTGTTATTTAGAAGGATGAGAGGGGATCTGATTGAAACATATAAGATTATTAAGGGATTGGACACACTGGAGGCAGGAAGCATGTTCCCGCTGATGGGTGAGTCCAGAACTAGAGGCCACAGTTTACGAATAAGGGGTAGGCCATTTAGAACAGAGATGCGGAAAAACTTTTTCACCCAGAGAGTGGTGGATATGTGGAATGCTTTGACCCAGAAGGCAGTGGAGGCCAAGTCTCTGGATGCATTCAAGAGAGAGTTAGATAGAGCTCTTATAGATAGTGGGGTCAAGGGATATGGGGAGAGGGCAGGAATGGGGTACTGATTGTGTATGATCAGCCATGATCACAGTGAATGGCGGTGCTGGCTAGAAGGGCCGAATGGCCTACTCCTGCACCTACTGTCTATTGTCTATTGAGGTGAACAGAACTGAGCACAGTACTTCAAGTGGGGTCTGAACCAGGGTCCTATATAGCTGCAACATTACCACTCAGCTCCTAAATTCAATCCCATGATTAATGAAGGCCAATACACCATATGTCTTCTTAACCACAGCATCAACCTGTGCAGCTGCTTTGAGCATCCTATGGACTCAGACCCCAAGATCCCTTTGATCCTCCACACTGCCAAGAGTCTTACCATTAATACTATATTCTGCCATCATATTTGACCTAACAAAATGAACCACTTCACATTAATCTGGGTTGAACTCCATCTGCCATTTCTCAGCCCAGTTTTGCATCCTATCAATGTCCCGCTGTAACATCGGCAGCCCTCCACACTATCCTCAACACCTCCAACCTTTGTGTCATCAGCAAACTTACTAACCCATCTCTCCACTTCCTCGTCCAGGTCATTTATAAAAATCATGAAGAGTAAGGGTCCCAGAACAGATCCTTGAGGCACACCACTGGTGACCGACCTCCATGCAGAATATGACCCGTCTACATCCACTCTTTGCCTTCTGTGGGCAAGCCAGTTCTGGATCCACAAAGCAATGTCCCCTTGGATCCCATGCCTCCTTACTTTTTCAGTAAGTCCTGCATGGGGTACCTTATCAAATGCCTTGCTGAAATCCATATACACTACATCTACTGTTTTTCCTTCATCAATGTTTAGTCACATCCTCAAAAAATTCAATCAGGCACATAAGGCATGATCTGTCCTTGACAAAGCCATGCTGACTATTCCCAATCACATTATACCTCTCTAAATGTTCATAAATCCAGCCTCTCAGGATCTTCTCTATCAACTTACCAACCACTGAAGTAAGCTGATACCGGAGACGGGATGTTATGTTGAAGGTGTATAAGACATTGTTGAGACCTAATGTGGAGCATTGTGTGCAGTTTTTGTCATCTACCTACAGGAAAGATGTAAATAAGATAGAAAGAGAACAGAGAAGTTTTAAAAGAATGTTTCTAGGTATGAAGGACCTGAGTTACAAGGAAAGATTGAATCCGTTAGGACTATATTCTTTAGAACACAGAAGATTGAAGGGAGATTTGATAGAGGTATACAAAATAATGAGTGTAGGGTGAAAGATGAGAAGTTTAAGGGGAACATGTTTGAGAAGTTTGGATACGTACGTGGTTGGTTGGGGTATGGGGGAGCTATGATCCCCGTGCTGGTCGATGGGAATAGGTAGTTTAAATGGTTTTGGCATGGACTAGATGGGCCAAAGGGCCTGTTTCTGAGCTGTACTTCTCTATCACTCCAGTGTATTACTGTTCTGTTACCACATTACAAGGAGGAATACAACTGCATCACAGAAGCAATTTACAATGATGTTGCCAGGACAGGAACATTTAAGTTGCAAAGTAAGACTCATACAGCCAGGATAATTTCTTTGGTATAGACTGAGTGAAATGGGAGACTTAAATGAAACAAATAAGATTATTTCAACTTAAATAAATTGGATAGAAAGATCCTGTTCATAACAAAGAATTCATTATTCAGGTGCCTTCAATTTGAAGTTATAAACAGAAAGATTAAAGGAATCTGAGAAAAATTATTTTTCCCTGAAAAAATTAGTGACATTCTGGACCTTATTCACAGGAAGGATGGTTGATGCAGAAGCCTTTATTATATGTAAAAATGGGGGCAGTATAGCAGTATAGTGATTAGCGTAACACTATTTCAGTGCCAGCAATAATTGATGGGGTTCAATTCCCACCACTGTCTGTGCAGAGTTTGTAAAATGTTCTCCCCATGAACATGTGGGTTTTCCCCTCGTTTTTCCATCTTGGTGAGCTGTAGGCATGCACTATTGATGCCAGAAGCATGGCAACACTTGCAGGTTGCCACCCCATCTTTGGACTGTGTTGGTTGTTGGCGCAAACAATGCATTTTACTGTATGTTTCAATGTGCATGTGACAAAGCTAATCGCTCTCAATCTCTCAATGGATTCTGGCTTATATGGGACACATCAGGATCAGTATATTTTGGCCCAATTAAGTGGCTGCTACAATTAATCAAAGTTTCACGGAAATAGTTAAAAAGGTACAAAAATACAAACTGAGTAACAAATTATGTCTTTAAATGAAATACAGAACAAATTAGAACACCACTGTACTACTGCAATCCTATAAAACTGTATTAGTTCCTAACACTAATGGAAGAATTCATCCACGTCATGTTACCCAACACTTACCAATAGAAGAATTCATCCATGTCACGTTACCTAACACTTACCAATGGAAGAATTCATCCACGTCATGTTCTTTTGAGTGTAAATGAACAAAATCACCACAGACATCTCATGTAGATGGTGGACTGCCTTCATGCAATGCTGTTGATGACTGCATCCTCCAAATCTTCATTTTCATTGTAACATTCGAGGTGATTGCCATTATCTTCAAATTGTTAATAGTTTCTAACTTGAAGCAGTGAATTCAATTCATTTCCACTCCCAGTCATTTTTGGTTTCTCCAAACCTGAATGCTTGAAACCGCAGTGATCAAAACAGTTCTGAATTGTCTTACTGCTGATTTCTTACCAATTATCAGTGAGAAAAAATACTGCTTTGGAACACAACCGCATGCAACTGGTGCTATTTATAAACTGTTCACACAAAGCATGGTGTAGTGCTCAACAGCCTTGCAAATGCAAGCGACTAACAGTAGTTAGAAACAGTTTGGCAACAGTCTCCTGTCCCAGTTAAGCTGCATAGTCTCCCAAAGAAATGAAGGAAATCTTGGCTATTATCTTGATTAGTTTAGATGGACCAGTTAACTGGAACCCGCTGTACTTGATGCTGTTTGAACCTACAATGCTAGGGACCATATGCAGAAAGGCAGGATCACAGTGGTTAGTTATCTCAGAGCACAGCTCCAATGCCATAATCAAGTTTGCTAATGACACCACTGTCATAGGTCAAACCAGCATATTGAGGGAGACTGAAAATCTGGTTAAGTGGTGCCACAACGACAACCTTTTACCCAATGTTCACAAGACCCAGGAACTAGTTATTAACTTCAGGAAGAGGAAACCAGAGGACAATAAGCCAGTCCTCATCAGAGGTGGAGAGGGTTAACAACTTTAAATTCCTCGGTGTTATCATTTTGGGTGACGTGACCTGGGCACCACATTCAAGTGCAATTACAAAGAAAACATGGCAGCACCTCTACTTCCTTAGATTGTTTGAAAGGATTTCGATTGACATCTAAAACTTTGACAAACTTCTACAGATGTGTGGTAGAGAGTATATTGAATGGCTGCATCACAGCCTGGTATGGAAATTCCTACAAAAAGTAATGGATATTTCCCAGTCCATCATGGGTAAAGTACTTTCCTGATTGAGCACATCTACATGGAGCATTGTCACAGGAAAGCAGCTTCCATCATCAGGGACCTCCTCCATCCAGGTCATGCTCTCTTCTCACTACTGTTATCAAAGTGGTGGTACCGGAGTCTCAGGACTCTCACCACCAGGTTCAGGAACAGTTACTACTCTTCAAACATCAGGCTCTTGAACCAGTGGCGATAACTTCACTCAATTTCATTTGCCCCATCACCGGATTATTCCCACAGGCTGTGGACTCACTTTCAAGGTCTCTTCATCTCAGGTTCTTGATTCTTACTGTTTATTTATTTATTATTATTACTTTTTGTATTTGCAGTTTGTTGTCTTTTGCACACTAGCTAAATGCCAAAGTTGGTGTGGTTTTTCATTGGTTCTATTATGGTTATTATTCATTATCAATTTATTGAGTATGCCTGCAAGAAAATGAATCTCAGGGTTGTATATGGTGACATATACATATTTTGATAATAAATTTAAGTTGAACTTTGACGACATCGGCACAATGAGCTGGCTCCTGCCTCGGTAATGCAAATTTCTGTTATTCTATGAGAAAATGGACAAATACCAAATACCTTATGTAATACATAAGGCTGTGCAAAGTCTAGCTTTAAATTAAGTAAACTTGTTTTCTTTTACCATTCCTTCATGGGATTGGTTGTTGGTGTTTGGAAACTGTAAAGCATTTGCCCCATCCGCCATCATTTTACTCAGAGTGTTATGGAAGCCTGGAATACACGCCTGGTATGGTGGTAGAGGCAAATACATGAGAGGTTTTAAGAGGTGTTGCGATAGGCACATGGATACAAGAAAGATAGAGAGATATGGACATGGTGCAGGTAGAAGGGATTAGTGTTTTGGTCTTTTTGATTTGCTTTCTCGCTGGTTTGGCACAGCATTGTGGGCTGAATGGCCTGTTCCTGTGCTGTACTGTTCTATGTTCTATCATGTCACTGCACTGTCTGATGCTATAGAATTTAATGGTCACACTTTGTGGGTTAGCTAATCTCTCCAATTATTTTACTATGGATTTGCTATTTTTTTTTAGGACCTTTTGAATCTAGCTTTTCAAGATGGTCAAGAAGGTATTATCTAGTTTCCTTATGCTAGATATGCCACTTTGCTCAAGATTCTGAATCTTCAAACCTGGAATTTTAGATGTGAATTCATTGTATTTCACAATTTTTAGCTAAATAATTTGTGCTTTTGCTAATTCCATACTTCATGATAAATATGTTAGTAGAAAGAGGCAGAGGGTACTGGTGGAAAAACAATTTTCTGATTGGAAGCATGTGACTAGTGCTGGGGCCTTTTGCTGTTCATGATATACAGTATATAGACAACTTTGAGGTTTTATTAGTAAGCATGTGGGCGACACCACAAATTGGTGGGGTTGCAGATAGCAAGGAAGGTTGGCTAAATCTACAGCAAGATGGCTCAGACTTACAATTTTTTCCATTCATAGAGATGGTTTTGGGGATAGAATACAGAAGTTAGGCATCATTGCAGGTTAGGGTTTATGGACAGAGATCTGTGGGAGTTATCGGTCAGAGAAACCTTTGCCATTGTACGCCATCGATCCCCATGAATGACGTAGGGTCAGCAAGCACTGTGGACTAAGACCAGCATGAAAGAAGGCTGGTGTCCCTCCAGGTGGGTGAGTCCCTCCCCAGGTCAGCAAATCCAGGGATTGGAGGGTCCATGCAGGTAGGAGTAGGTTAGCAAGCCAGCAGGTCTGGGGCCTGGAGTTTGGGGTCTTGTCATTTGTGAATCTTGGGTTGTTTCTGAAAACTGAAGCCCAAATGTCAAAGATTATGGTCAGTGAGTCCAGAATTTGAGGCCTGATGGGTGAAGCCCTGGGTCTGCGAGTCCTCTGCGGAAGTCAAAAGCCCAATGTCTGTGAGTCCACTGGAGGCCTAGAGGCAGCCTGGCCTGGAGTTGGAGGCCTGTCTGTGACTGTGACTAGATAAGTGGGGGGGGGGGGCAGTAAAGGGCTTTGTTTTGTTACTGTTGTTGTTCTGCTGAACATGATGGGCATGCTATGTTGACACTTGAATGTGTGGCAACACTTGTGGGCTACCCCCAGCACACCCTTGTCAATGTACACAACACTTTTCAATGTACTATGTGACTTCTGAATCAACATCACTGGACAACAAAGATCTTGCTTCCTGAAGACTTTTGGGTGTATCTTATGGATTTTGGGCTGCTGATCATGAAAATCACCCAAAAAAATCCCTATCAGGCATCAAATCACCTATATTTGTTATTTTAATTCACAATTCAAGTCAGAATAACTGATGCAAAGATTAAAGGTGGCATTTTTCTTAGTCCACAAATTAACTACATCATCAGTGAAAGGCAATTCACAGGACTTCTAGTGGGACTGGAGAAAATCACATGGAAGGCATTGAAGGATGTTGCTGAGGATTTTCTTAGCAGCTACAGAACTCCAAACTACATGCATCTGATTGACAACATGCTTTAACCATACAAAAGCATGAAGTGCAACATGTCACTAAAGATTCATTTTCTGCATTCTCATTTGGATTCCTTCCCTGCAAATCTTGGCACTGTCAGTGACGAGCATGGTGAAAGGTTTCACCAGGATATTGCGGTCATGGAGAAACAGTATCAGGGCAACTGGAATCCATCAGAGCAGGCTGATTAGTGTTGGACACTTAAGCAAGAAGCCTCGGACACTGAATACAAATGAAAATCATCAAAATATTATTTTTAGCTCAGTTGAACTATTGCAAAGCATCTGCACCATTATGCAATTAAATGCATTCTATTCAATAACAATTAATTTTTTTGTTTCTCCAAATCCCTGTGATACAAGTAGTCTGAAATTATACTTGTGTTCAGCTTCAAGCCGTCTATCATAAACAAAAAAAGTTTCTGAGGAAGCCTCACTTTTTGAAAAAAATTGTCGTCCAGTGCATTGATAGATGAATTCAGAGAGAAATTTAAGTAAGCAAGTTATCAAATGTGACTGTCTTAATGCATCTAATGAAATTAGTGTAAAAATGTTCTCAACAAATCTGTGCATCATTTCTGTAGTTGGTTAGGGTGGGGAGCTAAAATTACATGACAAGGCTAAATCATTATAAATTTTCTAATACTGCAAACAAATGCCTAGGCTTAGTGCCATAGAACACAATCAACTGGGTGAAAGACATCCTTAAACAAAATTTAAAGGACAATCATTAACGTGGGAACTCTTAATGTAATTCTTAACAGGGCTGCTCCAAAAATATGAACACTGCTAGAAATTGTTGACATCTTAAATAACTTTAACACTGTGTTGTTTTTCGGTCTTCATTGTTTTAAAAATCATTAGAGCTGCTTTGGAGTTGTTTCCAATATGTCAAAGAAAAATTAGCAACCACAGCCCATCTGTCATAGCATTAGAAGTGTTAGACTAATAACTATTAATATAAAGAAAATAAGTGTTAAATCTATTTTTACCCACGTCAAAAGATCCCTGCCATTGATATAAGCAGTAACAAAATAATTCAGAATCAAAATCAGGTTTATCTTCACTGGCATGTGTTGTGAAATTTGTTAACTTATCAGCAGCAGTTCAATGCTATACATGATAATTTAGAAATAAATAAATAGGCAAATCAATTACAGTAACTATATATTTATATTGAATAGATTAAAAATAGTGCAAAAGAGAAATATCTATATAAAGAAGTGATGTAGTGCTCATGAGTTCAATGTCCATTTAGGAATCATGCAGAGGGGAACAAGCTGAGTGTGTGCCTTCAAACTTCTGTACCTCCTTCCTGATGGTAACAATGAGAAGAGGGCATGCCTAGGGTAATGGATGTTGCCTTTCTGAGGCATCACTCCTTGAAGATGCTCTTGGGTATTCTTTGAAGATGTTCCTGGGTACTCTTGGAAGATGCTCTTGGGCACCCAAGATGGGGCTGACTAATTTTACAACTTTCTGTAGCTTCTCTCTGTTCTGTGCAGTAGCCCCCCCCCCCCCACCACCAGACAACGATACAGCCTCTCAGAATGCTCTCCACCGTATATCTGTAGAAGTTTTTGAGTTTTTAGTTGACAAACCAAATCTCTTCAAACTCCTAATGAAATATAGCTGCTGCCTTGCCTTTTTTATAGCTGTATCGATACGTTGGGACCAGGGTAGATCCCCAGAGATCTTGACACCCAGGATCTTAAAATTGCTCACTCTCACTATTCTGATCCCTCTATGAGGATTGGTTTGTGTTCCCTCGTCTTACCCTTCCTGAAGTCCACAATCAGCTCTTTTGTCTTCCTGACATTGAGTTCAAGGTTGTTGCTGTAACTCAACTAGCTGGTATATCTTGCTCCTGTACACCCTCTCATCACCATCTGAGATTCTACCACCAATGGTTGTATCATCAGCATACTTACAGATGATATTTGAGCTATACCTAGCCACACAGTAATGGGAAGAGGGAGAGTAGATAAGTGGGCTAAGTACACATCCCAGAGATACACCAGTGTCGATCATCAGTGAGGAGGAGATATTATCAACAATCTGCACAGATTGTGGTCTTCTGGTTAGGAAGTCGAGGATCCAATTGTAGAGGGAGGTACAGAGGCTTATCGATCAGAATTATAGGAATGATGGTGTTAAACACTGAGTTATAGTCAACAAACATATATAAATTAAATCCATTGTTACAAAAATCCTGGCAGAACCACAAAACAAGAGATCGAGAATTTTTAGAAGCATGGTTCTCAAAGGAAGACTCTATTCACAACCATATTGAACTGGACACAATTTACAGACCTATGCATCTGTGAGATCGGAGCCAAATAGTTGAGCTACGGACACTTGAGGAACCAATGCTCACAATGTCTGACAAACAGGGAAACAGACCAGGAGAGATCACTCAGCTATCCAGTTGGCCGGGACCCATGGAGACTAGAGTCCAGCGCAATAGTCAACCAACCAGAGTAAAGAGTCAGACCAATATAAACACGAGCAGTCAACAGAAACAACTCTCAATTGAGCACTGATGATGTCACCTCGACTGGTGATGAAACGTTTGTGACCTAACCTCCAGGTTCAGCAAACAACCTTACAAACTTGCAGCTAAACCGAGCTATGAATCTTGTCTTTCATTTTAAATCCACTTTATTTTACGGAATGAAAATTACTACTAAATATCACAGAGTAACAATTGTTTGAACTGTCAGTGACAATTGATCACCTTGAGGCCTCACAATACTGTGTTTGATTAGTATGGTATGCATACCAAGTCACTTTCCGACTCATTCTCTAGTAGACTTCCATCTAAATTGATATCAGGCATGTCTGTTATTGGCAGTAGAAGGTACCGAGTTACACCTGCTCCTTCTTCCCAGGTTGGCATGTTTTCAGCTACGGCCAGCCATAAGTTCTCATGCTGTTGGTCCTTTTCTTCAGTAAACCATGCCCCCTGATAACACATTTGAATCAAATTGTAAGAATTTTACAACGTTCATTGAAGTTTGATGCCTTGCAATATTAAGCAATGTTAATAATAATTCCCCAATCATTTTATATCAACAGAGAGATGAGTTGTAGAGAGTAAGCACATTTTTGGAAAAATCAAGATCAAAATTAAATTGAACACCACGGTAACGTAGCGGTTAACGCGACACTATTACAGCTCAGGGTGTTCCGGAGTTCAGAGTTCAATTCCTGCAATGTCTGTCCTCCCCTTGTAATGCCTGGGCTTTTGCCCAGATACTTTGGTTTCCTCCCACAGTCCAAGACACACCAGGTAGGTTCACTGGTCATTGTAAATTGTCCCATGATTAAACTAGGGTTAAGTCAGGCTGGTGGGGTTGCTGTGGCAACTCAGCTTGAAGGGCTAGGAGTGTCAGATAATTTGAAGGCCACGTCGGGCAAGTGTTGAGAGGTTGCCTGCAGATATTGCAATGAGTTTCAGGAAAAGGCAGTCATTAATGAAAATATCAGTCTGGATTAGAATGAACATCTTAACCTCTTTGCCAAATTTTCATGTAGGGTGCAGTTCCTGAACTACATGGAAATAATACCTACTCGATTGGTTTTTATCCATTCTTCCTCTAGTACATTTCCATGTGCTTTGCTCAGTTCTAAAGCATGCTCCAGAAGTTGGTTTGCATGTCCCATTTGGCCAGCCAATACATGGCAATAAGCTTTAAGGTGCAAGAATCGAGCATAAAAAACTGGAGTGGTGTTACATCGCCGTCTGAACTCACGTAGGTACTATTGAAATAAAATACAATATTTTACTAAATTTTATATTTACTAAAGAAGACACAATAATTCCCAAACTCTTCACACTGAACAAGGAATCAGCTGTCTGATTCAGGTTAATAATTTCTATTCGAAATGTTAACTAAATATACATTTCAAAAATGCTTTTCAAAAATGTTTCGGTTCAAATTCTCATAAACCAACTGGACCTTAGAATTATAGAAGAGGCGGTAATGTAACTTAGCAATTAAGCAGAATAACTTTATACCATTTAAAAGTATTTCAAACTTATAATTTATTTTTATAATAGAGCAAAACCCAGCTTCTTTCAGGGTTTAATAATTTCTAAATATCCTGCATTTCTTTTGAGACAGCCCAGATATTGTTAAAAATATTACACACACTATCTAAGAAACTGACAGAATAGTCTATCATTTAAGAAAGGTGAGAGATATTGGATGGAAATGGAAGAACTGCATTGGAATATTGCTTAACATACACTAGCTTGACCAAGTGCGGATAATAGATAGATATTGTCCAGCCTAATTGTCATGCTGGAAATAGTGGTGAGATAGGAGCTGGTATGTTTAAACAGTCACATGGACATCTATACATAGAGTGAAATGTGGTGTTTGCGTCAAATCAAATCAGCAAGGGCTGTGCCAAGCAGCCCACAATGGTTGCCATGCTTCCAACAGGGTATGCCCACAACAAACAACCCCTAACTGCCTGTCTGAAGGATCTGGAGGACCCGGAGAGAGCCCACATGGTTTACAGCATCCAAATACATTTCATAATTTATCAAGAGATGGAAGTTTTCTTTGGTTATGATTTTATAGATTACACGTTCAATTGAAAGCAATTTATACTTATGAGCCCAATTTCATAGCCAAGATCTCCACCACATCAAGGTGCTCCCTTTCATTTAGCAAATGTATCCAGCAATAGGATTTTTTCAATAGTCATGTTAGGTGATACTGATAGAATGCCACCTGGCCAAAGATAATTATTAAAACTCTATTTTAGTAATCTGGAAGATTTCATGTATCAGTTAACTTGTCTCATAATGTTCAGCACTGAGATTCAAAACTAATATATTCACAAATTCCGTCTCACCACCTTCATGAACTATCAGATGCTACATACTGTGTCTGCTCAACTACCAACAATCTCAATCAAGAACCAAACCAACATTCATGCACGTCCGGGATCATATATTACATCTCTTCTGCCCATCTTCATATTTCACAGCACTACTCACTGACAGACACATTGCCCAAATTTACAACACCCTGAAACAGTTCCATTAGTAATTTTTGTATCAAACAGAGAAAGACTCCTTTATCCTCCAACCTTATAAGGCTTCTCATTTTCTTACCAATGTTGTCTGCACTACTTCTAACATCTAAATACCTTTGAAGAACAATTACGACAAATACACTATCACACTATTCTTAGTTTTATTCTCTTTGACATATACACAAATTCACATATACATTGTTTAAAATGAAAGAATGCCAAGCTGCTGCAGCAGCAAGTCAAATTGTACAGGCAATTAAGTGTGTGCAGATCCACAACCCACATTGGTCTCAGCCTTGTTATCATTAGTGCCAAAATTTGCCAGTTTCACTCACTCCAATGAAGTCAATAAATAGTACAACGCACTAGATATGGCAGTGGACTGCAACAACATTCCAGCCAATGTGCTGAAGACATACGCTCAAGAACCTACTATGCCTCTCGCTCAGTAACTCAATGGTAAAACCTCCAAGAGGACCATAACCTTCTCATAGGGTTTGGAGACTTGTGTACCTCAATGACTCAGAGATATGTTGGCTGGAGCCATGGCTTTCTGCCATGCCAAACAAGGGTCAAAGAATAGAGGCCACACTAAGAGTAGTCCACCAGTCCTCCAGGTTCAGGGGTTCAGTTTAGGGCTAACAATCCTGATTGGCAAAACAAAACTGTTATGCAAACAACAATGAAGAATCCTTCTATATTTGAATGCGATGGTATTCCTGAGACTCCACCCAGGACTTGCATGACTGACAGTAGTGAAAACCAAAAGGAAGCAACTGACATGTTGCAGAGAGCCCTGAACACCACCAGAGATGGGGCATCTTCATGCAGCCCTCAATGCCAGTAAGTACAATGGTGTAAGGTTGGCCATATCTGGTAACTTTCAATCTACAAATATTAGAGCAAATTCAGCTTCACCAAAAGCTGCCTTGGCAATCTGCTCTCAATTATCAGCAAAATGATAAGAATTGTTGTCAGCAGCACTCACACGATACATTTACTACTCCTTCCCAGACCTCGTTACAACATTTCAAATATCAACATGAGAGCTGCACATTACTGCCTTTAATATCAAGTCTGCAACAATGCCAACGAGGAACCCTAACGAAATTCAAGCTTATGGAAATTGAAGGGAAAGATCTTGCTGAGGTAGAATCAGAATAAGCAGAGAAGAAAATGGTTATGGTTGTGACAAAGTGCTTTCACGCCAGGGCATCAGTCTGCCACGTCCAGTCGTGGTCAGCTGCTTTATTAATGACTGTTACTTCATGTGCTTAGAAGCTCACTGAAGATTACAGTGCTCACTTCCATTGCCAGTCGTCATACAATGCAGAGGTCAACAAAATGTAGACTGATGTTAGGGATAGTCTCCTATCAAAGGGCCACTAGCCCATTAAATCCATGCCGAGCAAGTGCCCATCCAGCTAGTCCCAAGTTACTGTATTCAGCCAAGTGTTCCCAATCTTTATTATGCCACGGACCACTGCCGTTTACTGAGAGGTCCATGGAACCCCTGGTCTAAGCCTAGCCCCTGTATATATGACTAAAATTATTCTATTGTAACTGTCTCAACCACTTTCACTGACAGCTCATTCCAGATACTCATCACCCTCTGTGTGAAAAGATTGACCCCAGGTCCCTTTTAAGTCTTTCCCCTTCGGTTTTGGCCCCTACTTTTGGGCACAGGTGATGTCTACTCACAATGAAAGACCGGCTAAATACCTAACCTTGACAGTCAATGCCTTCTCCTTGCTCACTCTCTCACGATCGACTTTGTACCCTCAGCACTGGCCTGATACTCAATCAGAAGAGTCACATAATTACTCTGCATTGCAATGGAAGTTCAGAGACTGGGTATACTGGGCTAAGTAATGTACTGTACAAGCACCCAAAGCTCTTACACATTGCGGAAAGTCAGAATTCTAATAGAATTCTCCCCCTTGTCCTAGGTATTGCAAATTACTTTGTTCAGCCTATATCCCTCAAAGCCAGGAGTTCCCAAACATTTTTATGCCATGGACCCCTACTGTTACACCTGAACTACAGGGGGCCCAATAGCCTTGCACGGAGGTTTGTTACTGCTATTGGGGGGGGGGAGGGGTTTAAACTAGATTTGCAGGGGGATGGGAACCGGAGTGACAGAGTAGGTAGTGGAGCCGGGGTGAAAATGACATGTTAAAGTTTCATGCAAAGTCAAAAATAGAACTGCTGTGTGTGGTGGTAATAATCCTCTGAGGTGTGTCTATTTCAATGCAAGGAGTATTGTGGGGAAGGCTGATGAGCTGAGGGTGTGGATTGACACGTGGAATTATGACATTGTAGCCATTAGTAAAACTTGTCTACAGGAGGGGCAGGACTGGCAGCTTAATGTTCCAGGGTTCTGATGATTCAGACGTGATAGAGGCAGAGGGATGAAGGGTGGGGGGGGGGGGGGGGGGGTGGCATTGCTAGTCAGGGAAAATGTTACAGCAGTGCTCAGGCAGGACAGATTAGAGGGCTTGTCTACCGAGGCCATATGGGTGGAGCTGAGAAACAGGTGTATGACCACATTAATGGAGTTGTATTATAGACCACCCAATAGTCAGCAAGAATTGGAGGAACAAATCTGCACAGAGATAGCAGACAACTGCAGGAAACAAAGTTGTGATAGTAGGGGATTTCAATTTTCCACATATTGATTGTGACTCCCATACTGTTAAAGGTCTAGACGAGTTAGAGTTTGTTAAATGTGTTCAGGGAAGTTTTCTAAATCAATATATAGAGGTACTGACTAGAGAGGATGCAATATTAGATCTTCTATTAGGAAATGAGTTAGGACAGGTGACGGAAGTGTGTGTAGGGGAACACTTTGGTTCCAGTGATCATAACACCATTAGTTTCAATTTGATCATGGATAAAGATAGATCTGGTCCTAGATTTGAGGTTCTAAACTGGAAAAAGGTCAAATTTGAAGAAATCAGAAAGGATCTAAAAAACATGGATTGGGACAGGTTGTTCTCTGGCAAGGATGTGGTTGGTAAGTGGGAGGCCTTCAAAGGAGAAATTTTGAGAGTGCCGAGCTTGTATGTTCCTGTCAGGATTAAGGCAAAGTGAATAAGGATCAGGAACCTTGGTTCTCTAGGGATATTGGAACTCTGAAAAAGAAGAGAGATGTATGACATGTATAGGAAACAGGGAGCAAATAAGGTACTTGAGGAGTATAAAAAGTGCAAAATATACTTAAGATAGAAATCAGGAGGGCTGAAAGAAGAGATGAGGTAGCTTTGGCAGTCAAGGTGAAGGATAATCCAAAGAGCTTCTACAGGTATATTAAGAGCAGAAGGATAGTAAGGGATAAAATTGATTGGTCCTCTTGAAGATCAGAGTGGTTGGCTATATATGGAACCAAAAGAAATGGGGGAGATCTTAAATGGGTTTTTTGTGTCTGTATTTACTAAGGAAACTGGCACGGCATCAATGGAAATGAGACAAGTAAGTAGTGAGGTCATGGAACCGATACAGGTTGAAGAGGAGGAGGTGCTTGTTATCTTGAGGCAAATCAGAGTAGATAAATCCCCAGGACCTGACAGGGTATTCCCTCGGACATTGAAGGAGACTAGTGTTGAAATTGCAGGGGCCCTGGCAGATATATTCAAAATGTCGGTATCTACAGGTGAGGTGCCGGAGGATTGGAGGATAGATCATGTTGTTCCATTGTTTAAAAAAGGCTCAAAAAGTAATCCGGGAAATTATAGACCGGTAAATTTGACATCTATAGTAGGTAACTTATTGGAAGGAGTACTAAGAGATAGGATCTACAAGTAATTGGATGGACACGGACTTACTAGGGAGAGTCAACACAGCTTTACGTGTGGTAGGTCATGTTTAATCTATTAGAGTTTTTCAAGGAAGTTAGCAGGAAAGTGGATGAAGGGAAGGCTTGGATGTTGTCTACATGGACTTCAGTAAGGCCTTTGACAAGGTCCTACATGGGAGGTTAGTTAGGAAGATTCAATTGCTAGGTATACATGGTGAGGTAGTAAATTGGATTAGACATTGGCTCAATGGGAAAAGTCAGAGAGTGGTAGTGGAGGATTGCTTCTCTGATTGGAAGACTATGACTAGTGGTGTGCCACAGGGATCAGTGCTGGGTCCATTGTAATTTGTGATCTGTATCAATGATCTGGATGATAATGTGGTAAATTGGATCAGTAAATTTGCTGATGATACAAAGATTGGAGGTGTAGTGGACAGTGAGGAAGGTTTTCAAAGCTTGCAGAGGGATTTGGACCATCTGGAAAAATGGGCTGAAAAATGGCAAATTGAGTTTAATACAGACAAGTGTGAGGTATTGCACTTTGGAAGGACAAACCAAGGTAGAACATACAAGGTAAATGGTAGGACACTGAGGAGTGCAGTAAAACAGAGGGATCTAGTAATACAGATACAAAATTCCCTAAAAGTGGCGTCTCAGGTAGATAAAGTAGTAAAGAGAGCTTTTGGTACATTGGCCTTTATAAATTAAAGTATTGAGTATAAGAGTTGGAATGTTATGGTGAGGTTGTATAAGGCATTGGTGAGGCCGAATTTGGAGTATTGTGTACAGTCTTCGTCACTAAATTACAGGAAGGATATTAATAAGGTTGAAAGAGTGCAGAGAAGGTTTACAAGGATGTTGCCGGGACTTGAGAAACTGAGTTACAGAGAAAGGTTGAATAGGTTAGGACTTTATTCCCTGGAGTGTAGAAGAATGAGGGGAGACTTGATAGAGGTATATAAGATTATGATGGGTATAGATAGAGTGAATGCAAGCAGGCTTTTTCCACTGAGGCTCGGGGAGAAAAAAACCAGAGGACATGGGTTAAAGGTGAAGGGGGAAAAGTTTAAAGAGAATACTGGGGGGCGCTTCTTCACAGAGAGTGGTGGGAGTGTGGAATGAGCTGTCAGGTGAAGTGGTAAATGCAGGCTCACTTTTAACATTTAAGAAAAAACTTGGACAGGTACATGGATGAAAGGTGTATGGAGGGATATGGGCCAGGTGCAGGTCAGTGGGACTAGGCAGAAAAATGGTTCGGCACAGCCAAGAAGGGCCAAAAGGCCTGTTTCTGTGCTGTAATGTTCTATGGTTCTATTAACCGAAGGATCTGTGATCTTGACATGGTTTTTAGAAAACATTATCCTATTTTTAATGCACTTTAATAACAACCAATTTTCAGGAATGCATAATAATAATGGCGGCAGGGTAGTGTAGTGGTTAGCACAACACTTTACAGTACCAGTTACCCAAGTTCGATTCCCGACGCTGCCTGTAAGGAGCTTGTATGTTCTCCCTCGTGATGGTGTGAGTTTCCCCTGGGTTTTCCGGTTCCCTCACACAGTTCAAAGATGTACCAGTTAGTAGGTTAACTGGTCATTGCAAATTTTCCTGTGGTTAGGCTCGGGTTTATTTGGAGGATTGCAAAGCAATGTGGCTCAAAGACCAAAAGGGCCTATTCAGAGCTGAATCTTAATAAATAAATAATAAGGGGTGTGTGCTTAACCCACTGCTCTGCTCTCTACATACACGACTCTGTGGCTAGGCACAGCTCAAATACCATCTGTAAATTTGCTGATGATTCAACCATTGTTGGTAGAATCTCAGGTGCTGACCAGTGGGCATACAGAAGTGAGATATGCCAATAGTGGAATGGTGCCACAGCAACAATCTGGCACTCATCGTCAGTAAGACAAAAGAGCTGATTGTGGACTTCAGGAAGGGCAAGACGAAGGAACAAATACCAATCCGCACAGGGCGATCAGAAGTGGAGAGACTGAGCAGCTTCAAGTTCCTGGGTGTCAAGATCTGAGGATCTAACCTGGTCTCAACATATTGATGTAGTATAAAGAAATTAAGACAGCGGCTATACTTTATTACGAGTTTGAAGAGATTTGGCATGTCAACAAATACACTCAAAAACTTCTATAGTTGTACTGTGGAGAGCATTCTGACAGGCTGCATCACTGTCTGGTATGGAGGGGGTACTGCTCAGGACTGAAAGAAGGTTGTAATTATCATTAATTAATTAATTAAGTGATCATTAATGGAGAACGTGTGGAGCAGGTTAAGACCTACAAGTATCTGGGAGTACAGTTAGACGAGAAGCTAGACTGGACTGCCAACACAGATGCCTTGTGCAGGAAGGCACAGAGTCGACTGTACTTCCTTAGAAGGTTGGCATCATTCAATGTCTGTAGTGAGATGCTGAAGATGTTCTATAGGTCAGTTGTGGAGAGCGCCCTCTTCTTTGTGGTGGCGTGTTGGGGAGGAAGCATTAAGAAGAGGGACGCCTCACGTCTTAATAAGCTGGTAAGGAAGGCGGGCTCTGTCGTGGGCAAAGTACTGGAGAGTTTAACATCGGTAGCTGAGCGAAGGGCGCTGAGTAGGCTACGGTCAATTATGGAAAACCCTGAACATCCTCTACATAGCACCATCCAGAGACAGAGAAGCAGTTTCAGCGACAGGTTACTATCGATGCAATGCTCCTCAGACAGGATGAAGAGGTCAATATTCCCCAATGCCATTAGGCTTTACAATTCAACCGCCAGGACTTAAGAACTTTTTAAAAGCTATTATTAATGCTTTTTGAGAGAGTGATTAGATGCATATCATATTTTTACTGAGTTAAGTATTGTATGTAATTAGTTTTGCTACAACAAGTGTATGGGACATTGGGGAAAAAAATGTTGAATTTCCCCATGGGGATGAATAAAGTATCTATCTATCTATCTATCTATCTATCTAAATCTAGTCAGCTCCATCTTGGGTACTAGCCTACAAAGTACCCAGGACATCTTTAAGAAGTGGTGTCTCAGAAAGGCAGATTCCATTATTAAGGACCTCCAGCACCCAGGGCATGCCCTTTTCTCACTGTTACCATCAGGTAGGAGGTACAGAAGCCCGAAGGTACACACTCACCAATTCAGGAACAGCTTTTTCCCCTCTGCCCCAAATGAACATTGAACCTTTGGACACTGCCTCACTTTTTAAAAAAAAAACAGTATTTCTGTTTTTGCACATTTTTAAAGAATCTATTCAATACACATAATTGATTTACTTGTCTATTATTTTTACTTTATTATTATTTTTTCTCTGCTATATTATGTATTGCATTGAACTGTTGCTGCTGCTAAGTTAACAAATTTCACATCACATGATGATGATAATAAACCTGATTCTGATTCATTGATAGATTATGTCTAGGAAATCAATACTTTTAAAGTACGACTTGTGGCCTTGATCCTTTTGGAAAACAACTCTACTTTTTTGAAAGAGCTTTTAATAAAGTTACATCAGATCCTGAACAAAATGGCAAAACTCACATTTAAACACTATGATAACTTAGATCATTTTGTTGTTTTTGTACTGTGTGTGTACTTTCTTACAAAAATAGTATATAATTTGTATTTAATATATGGTTTTCTTGTGAATGCTACTGATAGGATGTTCTGTGCCTGTGATGCTGTCGCAATTAAGCTTTTCATTGTAATTGCACTTGTGCATACACGTACTTCTGCACTTGACAATAAGCTCAATTTTGGCTTTGCTATATTATTCTAATAATGAGAACTTTAAGAATAAAATCAAACCTCCTTTGTTTGCTGGTAGACTTCCATGACAGTTTCCTGCTTTTCCCACAATGCTTTTCTAAACACCAAGATCTGACACTCCAAGAACTTGGCATAGCCATACATTGAGAACAGAGAAGCATTTGTGTGAGTCATCAATCGTTTTGAAGTTTTAAATGATGGAATAGCCTTTTTCCATTGCGACAACCTAAAAAACCTGTGTTGACCATGACTAAATATTAGCAATGTAAAACATTACAATTAAAAAAAATCAAACAACTTTTATTCAGCTTTAAAGTTTAAATGAACTCAGTCTACACTTGACTCTCTCTCTTCTCCCCCATCCCATCAGACAGAAGGTACAAAATGAGACCCTAGTCTGATGAGCTAGACTCTTGACTGCACAAACTACCTTATTATGGCCTTGCATTTATTGTCTGCCTGCACTGCACTTTATCTGTAACTGTAACATTCTATTCTAAATTGTTATTGTTTTCCCTTGTACTATCGCAATGCACTCATGTAAGAATCCCAAACGTTTTTATGCTTTGGACCAATACCATTAGACAAGGGCCACGGACCCCAGGTTGGTAACCCTACACTAATGTGATGAAATGATATGTATAGATGGCAGGCAAAACAAAGTGTAACACGCTGTAGGGTTTCACTGCTAATGTAATGGTTTCTCTGTAATGTTTCACTGCTAATGTACTGGTCTCTCTGTAATGTTTCACTGCTAATGTACTGGTCTCTCTGTAGCAGCAATGTTTGGGTTATGACTAGAGATAACTGGGCTTTGGAATGCGCACTGTCCAATGACAGGCACGTTTATCTTTCTTGTGGATCTGGGAGCAGGGATTTTGCAGTCTTTTGTCAGCGAGAGATGAAGAGAGAAGAGACAAATGGAAAGAGCTGGTAGACTGGCGGACAGAGCGGACTTGGGGCGAGGGTCCGACGGTCAATGACGCTTGGAGGAGGGGAACGAATGGACAGAACCATGAGCTCCAACATGGTCATTCGACTGTTTCATTAAAATGGGCCCTTTTTATTTTCTTTACTAACCCTACAGTCAGATCAAGATTTAAAAAGTTCAATCATTTAATTGCATATGGTGTACTGTCTGAGATTTGTAACTGGGCAACACATCACGCAGCATCCACACAAACGAGATTTCTCAGTTTGGCTGGGCCAGAGGTTGTCTTCCCCTAGACAAACGCATGCTGGCCGAGCCTGAGGGTTACAAAAGTTTTCTACTGTTCCTTGGTAAATATGACAATCAAAAACCAATTTACTAATTTATCACCATTTAAAATGGCAATATTTCAATTATGCATCAAATTTGGCAATTGTTACTGAGGAGCTCGGTATTATGAAATGTGTCTTGCAATTAGAAAACAGGCCTTGCCATCGAACATTCCTCCCTTTCATTCTTGGGATTATTTTCATAAACTTCTCCAACGCCAGCAGATTCTTACTCCTCACAATGCTCTAAATCACTATTTGATGTTATCAAACCAGATCAACTCAGCAGGTCAAACAGGATCTGCGAAAAGAACACAACCTTTCAGGACTTGGAATCCTATCAGAGTGGAGAACAGTCTATTCCATTTTTCAGTGCACTGCTTTTCTCAGTTCTGGTAAAGTTCCAAGACCCAAAGTATTAATTTTCTCTTTTTGTTCTTTATTAGCAATAAATATTATTTTTTACCAGAGTGCAACTGATGAGTGAAGTGACAGCATTAAATTCTTTTCAGACTTTATTATGGGATCATCAATCGCTCCATTGACAAATGAAAGGCATTCTTCAAATGGCCTTACTGCAATACCTAAAGCAAAAGAAATATTGTATGTGAATTTCATATCTTCCTAGAACAGTTAAACTAGCCTAGGGAGACAAAATTAAAGCTTTACAAATTATTTAAAAGTTTATTAAGTTACTATAACATTCAAAAAACACTTAAAACAGTTAAAAATTTTAAACTAATACTTAGCATAAAAAAGGACAAGGTATCTCTATACCACTCAGGCAGAGTTGTTTTAATAGAGTGGATTTCCCATTGTAAGTGGGACAACCAGCATTGGAGTGCAGCTACTAAAATCACCAAGAAGAACCAACCAGAATGTTGCTACTTCTGTGTTTGCATGGACAGCTTCCCGCAGACAGGTTAACAAAATTCAGGCCATTAAAAAGAAATTGAAAATAATATCAAATTTGATTAATCTGATTTGACACCAACAATGATGCAATCAAAATGGACCAAATACTCTCCTTTTTCCATAGAAATAATCACAGATTTTGGCAAAATATTTTCTAATTCCTAATGTTTTAGAGCTTTGATATAGAAAGGAGAATCAAAAAAGCCATTTACAAAAATACAATACTGTGCAAAAGTCTTAGGCACATGCAAAAAACATTCTGCAAAGTGAAGATCCTTTCAAAAATAATTAAAAGTTTTTATGAAGAGCAGTAAACAGTTTAAAAAAAACTATATCAACCCAGATGAGTGTGAAGTGGTTCATTTTGATAGGTCAAATTTGAAGACAGAATATAATATGAATGGTAACGCTTGTGGCAGTGTGGAGGACCAGTGAGATATTGGGGTCTGTATCCATAGGACACTCAAAAGCTGCTGCACAGGTTGACAGTGTTGTTAAGAAGGCATATGGTGTGTTGACATTCAATCAGGGAGCTGAGTTCAAGAGTTGCAAGATAATGTTACAGCTATACAAGACCTTAGTTAGGCCGCGCTTGGAGTACTGTGTTCAGTTCTGGTCACCTCACTACAGGAAGGATGTGGATACTATAGAGAGAGTGCAGAGGAGATTTACTGGGATGATATCTGGATTGGAGATCATGCCTTATGAGAATAGGTTGAGTGAACTTTGCCTTTTCTCTTTGGAGCGACGGAGGATGAGAGGTGACCTGATAGAGGTGTACAAGATGATGAGAGGCATTGATTGTGTAGATAGCTTTTTCCCAGGGCCTAGATGGCTAACATGAGAGGGCATTGTTTTAAGGTGCTTGAAATTACGGTAGGTACAAGAGGAACATCAGAGGTAAGTTTTTCACACGGAGAGTGGTGGGTGCGTGGAATGCACTGCCAGCAATGGTGGTAGAGGAAGTTACAATAGAAACTCTTAAGTAGGTATATGGAGCTTTGAAATATAGAGGGCTATGTGGTAGGGAAATTCTAGGCCATTTCTAGAGGAGGTTACATGGTCGGCACAACACCGTGGAACACTAAAATGTGCTGTAGATTTCTATTTTCTATGTTCTAAATCAATAATTGGTGTGACCACCTTTTGTCTTTAAAACTGTGTCAGTTCTCTTAGGTACACCGTTGTGTAGTTTTATAGGAAAAATCACATGGTAGGTTGTTCAAAGCATCTTGGGAGAACTTGCCACAGTCGTTCAGCAGACTTTGGCTGTCTCATTTGTTTCTGTCAGCCTTGATTAAAATAAGATCGGGCTCTGTGGAGACAATACCATCTGAAACCACATAAAAATCTAGTATGCTTAAGAATTTTGCACATACTGTATGCAAATAAATACTTAGACTTTTATGGTACCCTTTAGTAGGATACTTACCTTCTTGGAGTGCAAGATCAAGGCAAGCTGCATAGTATGTAGCCTGACCAAGTATGTTGTATGCTGAGACTGAAGAGCCATTCAAATATGTCATCAGGTCAACGTATTCTGTGAGTCTACGAATCAAAAAATACTTTATATCATAATGATGTGTGATTATTTTAGCAGACTGATGATGAATCATAAAGAGCTGACTAATACATTTATACATTATCTCCAGCTTATAATATGGATAATTACATTTCCAATTATCATATTCTAAAATAAAGAAAGTTTGTTACCACTCTGGTCTTTCTTTGAAAGAACTATCTAATTACTTCAACTTTTCTTCCAAATATTTTCCTCATCAAGTAGATATCCATTTCCTTTTGAAAGTGACTATTGAATCTGCTATCACTATCTTTTGAAGACTTAAATGTTAAAATGTTATCTCCCAAAACATCTTATTATAATCTGTATCTTTTTTTATTGTAATTAATTAAAATTCATATTATTCGAGATTATTCTGGACTCAGGGTGAACTTCAGTAGCTAACTTCAGCCAGCAATCTTTAGATCTAAATATTGACAGCAGATTAAATTTAAAATGCAGCTCTGGACAATGGGCTCCTAAGAGCCATGAACCGCAGTTAATTGAAAGACCAGACAATGTCGATTTAACATTCATTTTGGTGTCTGTAGGGTGGAAGTGAAGAAGGAGCTGTGAAAATTATCCATAATCCAAAGAAAGCATTGTCAACACACAATTGTCCTTTGATCTTTAGCTTATAAGATGTCATGTGATATTGGGTCGAGCAGGCCTCTTCCTACAAAAGGATCTCAACATGATGCCTTCTGTGTCTCACTTTGTCAAATAAAATACTACTTCATATCTAGCAGTTACATCTTTCTGGTGACTTTGCTCACATTACAACACATGTCCCCAACTACTAATCTTGACTACTCATCAAAACCACACATAATTTTGAATATATCTTTCTTAAACTCCTCTAATAAAGACAAACTGTTTTTCTCCCCAACTATTTCCATGCCATTAAATTCGATCATTTCAGGGATCATCCTGGAAAGCCTGCAATCCACGCATATCCTTCTTGGGCTGTGTGCTCAGAATTGCGAACAATACTTTGAGGCTTAATCAATGAATTAATGAGCTTCTCAATCACTTCTTTGTGACAGTACAAAGCATCCTGTCAGCTTCTCTTTAAAAGCATTACCCATGTCCTGCCAGCTTTGAAGCTCTGTATCTGGCTCAAGCACCCCCATCCCACACAGTTCTTCATCTTGGATCTTATAGTTCAACTCATTTCAATTCCATTCAAGTTTAATTGTCATTCAGTCATACATGAATACAGCCAAATGTGATAGTGTTACGTTAGGGCCAAGGTGCAAGTCACACAGCACAAAGCATACATAGCACGTACATGATAGCAAGTCCATAAAGATATCAGTAATATACAGCCACACAATAAGCAAGTCCAGACTCAAGCCACAATAGAGCTTGTCTTCTGACAATTGAACACTAGGGGGCAGCACTGACTCCAGCCTGGACACCACACCTCACCGCCCCCAGTGGAGCGCACTGTCTTCACCGAGTTTCCTTTATATTAAGTTTTATTTTCCATCCGTCTGCACATTTCATCAACATTTATTTCACATTTCAATTTCATCAAGATGCATATCCTCCTGGTTAATTATAGTATTCACTGTTTGATGTATTTTGATGCCTTGGGTCACTGGGAGCCTAGAAATTATCTCTTCTACCTGAGCTTGGGTTGTTAGTATTCATCAAAAGAGGTAATAGGCCTGCACGATACAGAATTACAAACCAGACCTCGTACCTGACTCCTCTCTGACATCAGAGTAATGATGCCCTGTGTGCTTTACCTTTACAAAGTTTGGAGAGTTTTTTTCTTGTAAAGGGGATTGGTTATACGCCAATTTTCATAGCTTCTTCTCAGTAACAAGCTGTCTTTTTCAAACTGAATGGAAATGACAGACTCTAATTTTCTTGAAATGCAGTCAAATTGAAGTGTCAGCATGGAGCTCAGAGGGTTTGCATCAGGTATATGCAGGAGGAAATTCTATCCTAAACCACTGCATTGCTCTCAAATACAAAGTAGCCAAGAATCTCCTCGACATATAAAAATGAATAAAGCACTTTGTCATCAAATTACAGAACATTACAGCATAGAAATAGGCCCTTCAGCACATCTAGTCAATGTCAATCCATTAATCTGCCTAGTCCCATTAACCAGCACCTGGACCGTAGCCCTCTATTCCCTTCGTTTCCATGTACCTATCCAAAATTTTCTTAAATGTTCCAATCAAACTCACATGTACCACCACTTGCACTGACAGCTCATTCCACACTCACTACACTCTGAGTGAAGTAGTTCACCTTTTTGTTCCCCTGAAACATTTCACCTTTCATCCTTAACCCATGACCTCTAGTTGCAGTCTGACACAACCTCAGTGGAAAAAGCCTGCTTGCATTAACCCTATCGTTACCCCTCATAATTTTGTATACCTCTATCAAATCTCCTCTCAACCTTCTACGTTCTAGGGAATAAAGTCCTAACCTATTCAATCTTTCCCAATCACTCAGGTCCTTAAGTCCCAGCAACATGCTTGGAAGTTTTCTCTGCAGCCTTTCAATCATATTTACACCTCTCCAGTAGGTAGACAGGACACACTACTTCAAATTAGGCATCACCAATATCTTATGCAATTTCAACATAACATCCCAGCTCCTGTACTCAGTACATGGATTTACGAAGGCCAAATGGTCAGAAGTTTTCTTTAGAACCCTACCTACCTGTGACACCACTTCCAATGAACTATGGATCTGTACTCCCAGAATTTTTTGTTCTACCACACTCTTCAGTGCCCTTCTGTTTGTTGTTTAAGACCTAGCCTGTTGGGTGATCCTGAAGTGTAACAGCTCAAACTTGTCTACATTAAATTCCCTCTGCCATTTTCTAGCCTATTTTGTCCAGCTGGTCTAGATCCTGCTGCAAACTTTGATAGTCTTTCTCTCTCTCCACTCCAGCCCAAATCTTTGTGTAACCAGGCTCTTAATGTCTCTCAAAAAGCAAGGTTCTCTAAACCTGTTGTTCTTCCCTTTTATTCTCACAGGAACATACAAATACCGTACTTTCAAAATTTTACTTGAAGGCCTGCCACTTACACTTCTGTCAGAAGATACCCTATTTCAGCGCAAACTCACCAGATCCTTTCTGATACAATCAAAATCAGCCTGTCTCAAATTTAGAATCTCAAGCTGAGGACCAGGTCTTTCCTTTTCCATAATTACTTTGAAAGTAATGGCATTATGATCACCTGATGCAAAGTGTACCCCTACACAAACTTTTGTCACCCTGTCTCTTTCCCTGATAGGAGATCTAATATCACAATCCCTCTTGTTGGGATTCCTACACACTGATTAAGGGAACTTTCCTGAAAACATCTGACAAACTCTTTCCCATCCAGCCCTTTTACAGTATGGGAGTCCCAGTCAACATGTGAAAAGTTAAAATCACTTTTTATCAGAACCTTATGTTTATTGTAACAGTCAGCAATCTCTACAAATTTGCTCCTCTAAATCCCTCAGACTGTTGGTTGGTCTATAATATAATCCAATTATCATGATCATACCTTTCTTATTTCTACTGATAAAGCCTTACTGGATGAGCTCCCCTGTCTGTTGTGACTGAGCACAACCATGACATGTCCCTTACTAGTAATGCCAACCCTCCCCCCTTTAATCCATCCCACTCTCTTAAATCTAAAACAATGGAACCCCAGAACAATCCTGCAAGCAAGTCTCACTAGTGGCTACAATGTCATAATTCCACATGCTGATCCATGCCCAAAGCTCATCTGCCTTTCCTACAATATTCCTCGCACTGAAATATATGCAACTCAGAACATTAGCCCCACTGCGCTCAGCCTTTCAATTCTTGACTTTGTCTGTAGGTTTAACAACATCTTTCTCCACAACCATGCCATTATCAGTTCTGGCACTGGTTCCCTTCGCTCTGCTACGGTAATTTATACCCCCTCCTTAGTGCAGCACCAGCAAACCTTCCTGCTGGGATAACAGACCCCCTCCAGTTAAGGTGCAAACTGTCCTTTCTGTACTGGTCCCACCTTCTACCTCTTTGTCAGGCCAGAAGTACAATCTGCTAATGCACAAAATATGCTCTACCTTTTCCCAACCTGTTTTTTAAAGCCATGGGCCAATACCATTAAGGGGTTTGTGAACCCCAGGTTTGAAATCCCTGAGCTACATAATGGATATTAGAATTACAGTAAAACCATTATTAGGTCTGAAGTCATAGAAGAAGCAAAAACTTAAATATTCAGTCTCTTGCCATTGTGAGATCATCATCATGATTATGTGTCACATCATGCCATTGGCAATTATGATCTCATGACCATGATTGGTCTTGGCAAATTTTTCTACAAATGTGGTTTGCTATTGCCATCTTCTGGGCAGTGTTTTTACAAGATGGGTGAGCCCAGCCACTATCAATACACTTCAGAGATGGTCTGTTTGGCATCAGAGGTCGCATAACCAGGACTAGTGATATGCACCAGCTGCTCATACAACCATCCACCACCTGCTCCCATGGCTTCACTTGACCCTGATCGGGAGTCTAAGCAGGTGATACACCTTACCCAAGCTCCACTGGAACAAGTGCTCAACTTCTTCCCACACCATCTTTGTGATGCTCCTCTGCACTCCTTCCATCTTCCCTACAGCAGGATGACCAAAAGTGAACATTACACCCGATGCAGCCTCACCAACGTCCTAACGTAACTTCTATATTCAATGCCTGACTGATGAAGACCATCCTGCCAAAAGATTTCTTCACCACCCTGTTTACCTGCGACGCCACTTCTAGGGAGCCAGGTATCTGTACACTTAGGTCCCCCTATTCTAAAGCATTCTCCAGGGCCCAACCATTCACTGGGAAAATTTTATCCTCATTTGTCTTTCTAAAATGCTGCACCTAACACATATTCAAATTAAAATTAATTTCTCAGTCTTTGCTCCACCTACCCAACTGATCAAAATCCTTCTATTGGGCTCTACTCCCTGGAGGTCACGAGAATGAGGGGGGATCTCATAGAACCATTCTGAATGTTAAAGGGCCTGAACAGATTAGATATGGCAAAGTTATTTCCCATGGTAGGGGATTCTAGGACAAGAGGATACGGCTTCAGGATTGAAGGACGTCCATTTAGAAATAAGATGCGGAGAAATTACTTTAGTCAGAGGGTGGTAAATCTGTGGAATTTGTTTCTATGAGTGGCTGTGGAGGCCAAGTCATTGGGCGCATTTAAGGCAGAGATAGATATATTCTTGATTAGCCAGGGCATCAAAGAGTATGGGGTGAAGGCAGGGGAGTGGAGGTGACTGGAAGAATTGGATCAGCCCATGATTGAATGGCGGAGCAGAGCCAATGGGCTGAATGGTCTACTTCTGCTCCTATATCTTATGGTGTAAATCCAGAGAACCATCTTCACACTCTATGACACCACTTATTTTCATTGCAATGTGACGTGGAGGAACATCACCTTACATTCCCGCTGGGTACCCTCCATTCCGATTGCATGAATAATTATTTCTCCTTCCAGTGAAGGAATTTTCCCCCAACCCCATCTTCCTTTATTCTCCATTCTGACCTTTCACTTCTCTCCTGCCTATTACTTTTCCCCGGGTCCCCTCCTCCTTCTCTTTCTCCTATTGTCCACACTCGTCTCCTATTAGATTCTTTCTTCTCCAGCCCTTTAACTTTTCCCACCCACCTGGCTTCACCTTTCATCTTCCAGCTAGCTTCTTTCCCCTCCACACCACCTTTTTGTTCAGGCATCTTTCCCTTTCCTTCTCATTCCCGAAGAAGCATCTCAGCCCAAAAAGCTGACATTTTACCCTTTTCCATGGATGCTGCCTGGCCTGCTGAGTTCCTCCAGTGTTTTGTGTAACTAGAATAAACCCAGAATAATTTACAGGGGTAAAACACTTTCCACTTGTCAACTATGATATACACGTGACCATACTTACACACTTTGAAGATTTAAGCCAACAAAATGGAATAAATCATCCAGTTTAGACACTATAATACCAATCACCATTTCATCTATCAATGGAGAGGTGAAGATGATCTGTATTAGCTTTATACAAATACCTAAAAGACATAAGGAATCTTCTAGTTCTTCCCTACTGAGTTAACTCTTGGATTGAATGATCAACAACAGTGTCAATTCTGGGAATCAAATACGTAGTAATTGATTATCACGCCTTACGGACAACTACACTATCCACAAGGTTGCCATGACTGGACGATGAGTCGATGGCACTCAACAATAACAACAGAGATAGAACGCATGGCCAGTCCAGTGTACTATTGGCATGAAAGTTGTTTCCCATTCAGAATCCAGAATTTACACATTTTGCACGTCTGCAGAGGTAGATCTCAAATTCTGGAAGGAACCTCGAGCAACACACAACAGCAGGTCAGGCAGGACCTAGGGAGGAAATGGACAACTGACAGTTCAGGTTGACACCCTTCACCTGGAGGTAAATGCCAGGAGGTCTTTGCAGAGTTGCAGGCATTTTCGCAAAAATAAAATTTCCGAGTTGTTTGGGCTCCATGATTCCCATTCTCACTCCCAGCATTCCAAAAATGACCTAAACAGCTCAAGTCAGAGTGTGGGGAAATACTCTCAAGGTTGCCTGAATGAGTGCAGTTTCAACAACACTCCAAAAAGTCAACACAATCTCGGACACAGTTGCTCACTTGGCTGGTACCCCATCCCACACCTTAAACATTCATTCTGCTAACCACTGCGCACAGTTGCTGCAATATGCTCTATTTATAAAATGCACCACATTTATTTGCCTGGCTCCTTTGACAATACCGCTCAAACACTACATAGATTCACAAAGGTGGTTATTGAATTTAGAGGAATACCCTTCGGCCCACAATGTACTGACCGATATAAACTGACTCCATGATCAATCTAACCCTTCCCTCCTATTTTTTCTTATAACCATCTAAGTGTCTTTTAAATGTCCCTATTGTATCACCTTCTACCACCACTGCTGGGCAGTGTATTCTAAACACCCACAATCTCTATGTAAAATATAAATGTCTCTTCTATCTCCCTGAAACTTTCCTCTGCTCACCTTAAATGAATGTCCTCTGGTATTGACTACTGCTATTCTGGGAAAAAGGTGTTGATTTTCCACTCAATCAATGCCTCTCATCATCCTATATTCCTCTATCAAGGCACCTCTCTTCCTCCGTCACTCCAAACAGAAAAGCCCTAGCCCGCTCATCCACTCCTCACAAGACATATTCTCTAATCCAGATAACATCCAGGTAAACTCTTCTCCACCCTCATTAGAGCTGCCCCATCCTTCCTTGAAATGAAGTGAACAGAACCAAGCAGAGTACTCTTAGCATCAGCAACATTATCAAGTCAAGAATTTATCACCACCTACTCCAGCAGTTTGTGACAGGCTAGCTTAAGAGCAAGAGAGATAGGGTGAGTGAGAAAGAGAGGCAGGGGGTGGGGGAGAGGGGGGAAGCGGGAGGGGGGAAGAGGGAGGGGGGAAGAGGGGGGGGGGAAGAGGGGGGGGGGAAGAGGGGGGGGGAAGAGGGGGGGGAAGAGGGAGGGGGGAAGAGGGAGGGGGGGAGGGGGGAAGAGGGAGGGGGAAGAGGGAGGGGGAAGAGGGAGGGGGAAGAGGGAGGGGGAAGAGGGAGGGGGGAGGGGGTAAAAGGAGGGGTTAGAGGGAGAGGGTGGAAGAGAGAGAGAGGGTGGAAGAGAGAGAGGGTGGAAGAGAGATAGTGGAAGGGAGAGAGAGAAAGAGGAAGAACAAGAAAAGAAAATAGGAGAAAGGGAGAGAGAAAGGGAGAGAGAGAGAAAACGAGAGATAGAGGGAAAGTGAGAGGGTGTGAGAAAAAGAGTGAGATAAAGAGAAAGGGGGGGGAGAGAGGATGTTAGATAAAAATTAAGTAAAAATAAACAGACCAATATATACACACACGTGATCAGGATTTATTACAAAAATGTTAACTGATTTTGAATTTGATTTTTCAATAACTGTTTAGGCATGCAAAGTTTTTAACTTATTGAAGAAGAATAAGATTACCTGCCTGTAAAGAGAAAGGCTTTGGCCAGAATAGGAATTATGAAAACATCCAAATTGGGTTTATTTAATATTCCAGCAATTTTATGTGCCTGGTGTCCTTAAAAATCAAAAGAAATATGGTAAGACTTCCAGGAAATTTACGTAAGCAACAGTGAGTCAGTAGTTTTGTATGCTATCATCATCAGTAATAACAGTGATTACTATACGTACCATATTCAATAGATTCAGCAAGTTGTCCAACACAGAGCTTTATTTCTGAAAGTGCACATACTAAACGACCAATTGCCAATACTCCATCCTGGTTTTTGTTAAGAGATAAACACTTCTGTAGAACTACAATTTGCACTTTAGTGCTCTTCTCTCTCAAGCCCATTAACTGATAACAGCGGAAAGCATCTATATAGGCATTAATTATCTATGGAATACAAATGAACAAAAACTGATCAGTAAAGTGGGACTGGAGCTTCTACACAGTTGCATCGCTTTTATTTAGCACAACCCAACCATAAATTGTCATCAGTGCTGAATGGATTTCATGGTATGGGTCAAGGTCTTACACATTGGCTTCAAAAATAGAATGAATTTCAAAAGAAGAATAAATGTATTGATACCACTAAAAATGTGTTTAAGAAATTCCAAATGAGTGAATTTAAAAATTTTAATGAGCTAGCTTAAAAACATTGCCTTGGAAGAAGGCCGTCTGTATCAACCACCTGTTCATCAGCTGAGTTCATCACGGTTGTGCATTAGCTGTAACCCCACCTGCAAGCCTTTGGTGAGGTTTCAAGAATTCTTTTTAGTTAGAAGAACTTAAAAAGAACAAAAATACAAGCAGGAGTAGGATATTCAGCTCCTCATGCCCATTTTCCCCACTTTATCAGATCAAGGCTAATCTTTTACCTCAGGAGCACACTCCCAACTAATCCCATATACCTCAGTTCACTTAATATCCAAGCACATTTATGTGAATAATTTTATATAAATAGGAACACTTCCAAAGCCTTTTAATGATTTTTCTTTATCTGTGGCTCTGCATACTTTTTAAAACACCTTTCTAGCAACTTAAAATCATTATTATTTAGAGAGTGCACTAACATCATGATGAAAAATGTTAGCACTTTTTCCCTTAAACCAAATTTCAGTTTTTTTTAAATTAATTTTCACCAGGTTATAATTTAAATGCAAGGAGGAAATTTTTAAAGCAGTTTTTTTTCTTGAAATTATCTTTTAAAATGATTTCTGTAGGAGTAGCGATGCCAGATTCAGCTTTTAATGATATGTAAATACGTTTTTTTGGAAACTCAGAAGGAAGCAGAGAACATGTTTTAAAACGGAAACCATTTTGCTGAAAGAAAAATCTCTTGCAATAAAATCATTTCAGCTGCATTAAACAAACTTCATTTCTAAATAATTTATGGAATACTTTTCAAAGCCGTATTTTCAAATTTATTTTTAAATGCTGCTGATTGCACATATTGGCAGGTTTAATGTTCATGCAAATGAGTTTCAGTAGAAGTGAGAAATATCAGTTTTAAAAGCAGTGGATTTTTGGACGATTGTATCCCAAGTCTAAATTCCACTCAGTTTAAATAATTAAACCATTAGAAATACAGGCTAAAGAATATACTTTTAAACATACATTTCATTTGCTTTGTAAGTATAAACCATTACATTATAATTATAAAACTGTTGAAAATCGTATGTGACAATATGTGGATAAGTTAGTTCTGAGAAAGTTAGGATGGGGTTCACATCCAAGAGGTTTCTGCCCATTTTTTTTATTTTAATGGTTTTTCTGGATGCAGATCAGAGACAGCTCTGCTTTGGCTCACCTTTCATCAGCTCCCACATGCAAATTAGATGGATGTCATACGGTACCAGATGTCCCATCATTTGATCCCATGGAACATTTCCGTCAGCGTTACTTACAGCAGATAAACAAGGGATAACTTTGCCAGGAGCAGATCAGACAGGTGGAAGTGATCCACTTAAAGGGGCCCACTGGTTGGATTTCTTTTCTGTATCTGGAAAACCACTGACCTGAACTTAAAATGAACACTGTGACTTTGTGATTACCCATAGATTTTAGCCCCCAAATACAGAAAGAGAATATGATGCCTTTATGTCATCCTGCTGTCTAAACAATCTAAATGGAGTAGAAGGTCCAAAGGGCTCTGTAGAAAGGAAGGATGAGTCTAACTAATTATTACCTTTAAAATTGAATCTATAAGCTTAGATGTAGCTGAATGAGATTTACAGGAAGATGTTGTTTCCTGCTTGGCATTGCTGTCTGCCACCCTCTAACAGTGCCCATAGGTCAACAAATTAAACCCCATCAACATGGACTTACTGAGAAATTTCAGAAAGAATTTCCCCCGTGTGCAGTCTCATAACATGAAGCAAGAAACTAAACAGCACTCAGAATGTCTTTGAAAATTAGCACAGGTCTAAGTTTTTATACTTTCCTCACTGCAATTACCATCTGGGGCAAGCTCCAGTTTTGCCAGCAACATTTTCCTGACCACATCATCAGCATCATAAGATATCATGTATTTAAGAGATGATTTCTTGATATCAGGAAATTGCATCAAAATATGTTCATGCCTCTTGGAGTTCATGAAGTTTCAAAGAGGATCAAGGGCAGAAAAAGTTCTTGGGACTTATCTCTGCTCCACCATTTGAGTAGGACCTTGGTCAATTTTTAACCTCAACAACACATTCCTGTACTGAGCCTCTACGAAACTCCAAAGATTCTCTACCCTATGGATGAGAAAATTTCTTCTTACCTCAGTTCCAAATTCAGAAGAATGAGGGGGTACATTAAAACCTATTGAACGTTGTAAGGCCTAGATAAAGTGGATGTTTCTATGGTGGGAGAGTCCAATACCAGAGGACACATCCTCAGAATAGAGGGATGTCCTTTTAGAATAGAGATGAGGAGGACTTTCTTTAGCCAGAGAGTGGTGAATCTGTGGAACTTGTTGCCATAGGCAGCTGTGGAGGTCAAGTCATTAAGTATATTTTAAGCAGAAGTTGATAGATTCTTGATTAGTCAGGGCATGAAGTGATATGGGGAGAAGGCAGGAGATTGGGACTGGGAGGAAAATTGGATCAGCCCTGATGAAATGGCAGATCAGACTAGGTGGGCTAAATGGCCTAATATTACCTCCAATATCTTATGGTCTTGTTTTCACAAAGTTCCAATGACTATGTCAATAAAAAACTTCATCAGAAAGTAGAGAATATGACCTGCTGTGCAACCAGGAAATTGTTGCCACCATAATTTGCTGTTTGCCTTAAGATCATGGAGGAAAAGCCCTCCTTAACCTCTCTGGGAAATATGTTCCTGTTCTGCCATTCAATATGCTGCAGAGCAGAAAGCAAATTCTGCTTGGGACTTCATGACAACAAGCTGAGGCCTTGCTCCACTATCATCGCTGGTTCCCCTGCAGTTCAGCTATAGGGGTTGGGACTTTCTCTTTTGTTTTTATTACAGGGGATTAACAATGTTTTGTAACAACTGATTGTACTGTCAGTAACAGTTCACATTTGGAGATCTTCACAGTAAAAATCAGTCATACGTTATTGAAAAAATACACAATAATTAATTGTAATTAATATTTTAGCATATTGAGAAGACCACCTTAACAGATGAAACAAACCTTAAATTCATTGTTATAACCTTCAGCACAGTTAATTTCCATTAATATCGTCAGCATTGCAGGCAATTTGCACTGAAAGTTCTTTTTAAGACAGAATGTCTGCCATAAATATGATAGGCAATGAATCTGCTGATAAACCACAGGCGAGATGTCATCACTGCAAAAGGAGGGCAAATAACAAATTCAAACATTACTAACAAGAAACGGAATGCATTGATCAGTTTGTTTTATTCTAATATCGTCAGTTATAGTAAAATTACCAATGAAAATGGATGTCAGCGAGCACTCGGTAGACGCACTGTTTACGTACGCGCATTCATGCGCGCAACCTTGCCTTGTCATTGCGCTGAGTATACGCACTTCAGTGCCTTCGCCTGTATATCCTCAGAGTGGGTCCTCAACCGAGCTGAAGTGCTTGGGATGGCTTTATAAAGCCATAAGATATTCATTAATGATGTTATTTACAATCCTGCCATATAGTCTGAAGTATGAGAAGTCATGCTTACGTACCCAGAGAAACCAAGACCAAATTGGTCTTGGCATTTCTCCAACATACAAATTCTAAATAGTTGCATGCTTCCAATTACTTAGAATCCAAAATTTCAAAGTAAATTATTATTAAAGCATGTATGTCATATAGAATTCTCAGATTCATCCTCCCACAGAGAGCCACGAAACATTTAAAAAAAGCAATTGTGCAAATGGAAAAAAATGAGCAAAAAACAGAATATAAAACACCAAATCACAAGATTATAAAAAGAGTCCAGTCATAGTCATTCCAGCTCATTTCAGCCTAACCCAGCACCGTATCTTATCTGTAGACTGCAGGTCCAGTCTGCCCTGGTCAAACCTGCACAAAAATATACCAAAACAACGACCTACCAGAAACTCATCTTAACGTGAACCCACAATACACATCGGTTAAAACCTGTGCTAGGCCCAGGACGCCGGCACCACTGGGTGAGAGGGGGAGGTGGAATCCATTCATAAGCATACACCCTCCTCCAGCAGGAATAGATAAAAGTGCACAAGTGCCTGATGGTCACATGACCTCCTCTTTAGTGCGTCCAAAAAATCTTTGTGCTTTATTAGATTAATACCTCATTTATACAAGGAATAATTAATAATTTGAAATACACATTTACAGAAGAATCAATGCCTAATGTAGTTGTAACTTTTCCATAATGAGAACTGCCATTCTTGGGTGCAAGTTATTTACTTATTAGCTTTCAGGACCTTCCACAGGTAGCATCCTCCAGTGTGAAGAGCAAGAGTTAAGAACTTCAGCATGAGCTGTCTGGCTAATAAATGTAGTTCTGACAACACACACAAAAAGCTGGTGGAACACAGCAGGCCAGGCAGCGTCTATAGGGAGAAGCACTGTCGACGTTTCGGGCCGAGACCCTTCGTCAGGACTAACTAAAAAAGATAGTAAGAGATTTGAAAGTAGGAGGTGGGGGGGTGGGGGGGGGAATCCGAAATGATAGGAGAAGACAGGAGGGGGAGGGGTGAAGCTAAGAGCTGGAAAGGTGATTGGCAAAAGGGATACACAGCTAGAGAAGGGAAAGGATCATGGGACGGGAGGCCTAGGGAGAAAGAAAGGGGGATGGGAGCACCAGAGGGAGAGAAATCAATGCTGATGCCATCAGGTTGGAGACTGCCCAGATGGAATATCAGGTGTTGTTCCTCCAACCTGAGTGTGGCTTCACCTTGACAGTAGAGGAGGCCATGGATAGACATATTAGAGTGGGAATGGGACGTGGAATTAAAATGTGTGGCCACTGGGAGATCCTGCTTTCTCTGGCGGACAGAGCATAGGTGTTCAGCAAAACGGTCTCTCAGTCTGCGTCAGGTCTCACCAATATATAGAAGACCGCACCGGGAGCACTGGACGCAGTATATCACACCAGCCAACTCACAGGTGAAGTGTCGCCTCACCTGGAAGGACTGTCTGGGGCCCTGAATGGTGGTGAGAGAGGGAGTGTAGTGGCAGGTATAGCACTTGTTCTGATATGTTCTTAGTCAACAGGATATAATCATGCATGTTTTGACCTCTCAACAATTATGTTTCCTCTTCCAAATCTGGAAGCAGCATAGACCTCCCCTCGATGAACTGTGCCTTATCCAGCTTCTTCATTTCAAATACCAGCAAGTAGTAGGGATGTCTCAAGAAAGGATATTGGGAATAGAAGTCTTACAACACATACAAAATACTCAAAAGGCCAGGCAGCATCTCTGGAAAAGAGTAAGCAGTTGATATTTTGGGCTGAGATCCTTCATCAGGACTGGAAAGAAAGGGAAGGTGGGGGGAGGGTAGGAAGAAAGACAGGGTTGCAGGTGATAGGTGAAACCGGGAGAGGGGGAAGGAGTAAAGAGCTGGGAAGTTGATTGTTACCCTGAGCAGCTGCATTACTGCCTAGTTCGGAAATTGCACCGCCTCGGATCGTAAGACCCGGCAGTGGATAGTGAGGTCAGCTGAGAAGATCATCGGGGTCTCTCTTCCCGCCATTACAGACATTTACACCACACGCTGCATCCGCAAGGCTAACAGCATTATGAAGGACCCCACGCACCCCTCATACAATCTCTTCTCCCTCCTGCTGTCTGGGAAAAAGTACTGAAGCATTTGGGATCTCACGACCAGACTGTGCAACAGTTTCTTCCTCCAAGCCATCAGACTCGTCAATACCCAGAGTCTGGCCTGACACCAACTTACACACACACGCACACACACACACACAACTTCTGCTCATTTCTTTCTCAATTCCTGCTAAAACATTGTTTACATTTACATCATTTATTATTATATTATAATTTGCCCTTTACTGTGCCTATTGTCTCTTATTAATTATTATACTGCCTTGCACTGTTTTGTGCACTTTATGTAGTCCTGTGTAGGTCTGAAGTCTAATGTAGCTTTGTATTGTTTCACATAGTCTAGTGTAGTTCTGTGTTGTTTCATGTAGCACCATGGTCCTGGAGGAACGTTGTTTCGTTTTTACTGTGTACTCTACCAGCAGTTATGGTTGAAATGACAATAAAAGTGACTTGACTTGAAAGAGATAAAGGGTTGGAGAAGGGGCAACCTGATAGGAAAGGATAGAAGACCATGGAAGAAAGAGAAGGGGTAGAAGTACCAGAGGGAGGTGGTAGGTGGATAAGGAGATAAGGTGAAAGGGGGAAGCAGGAATGGGGAATGGTGAAGGGGGGAAATTACTGGAAGTTCAAGAAATATCAAGCTCATGACACATTTATCTTGCAACATATGTAATCTTAAACAGCAAAAATAAAAATACAAATAAGCAATGAAAACCAAAACAGACTTATGAGGCTGCAATTCCAAAAATTCTTTTTTGGAGCCAAGAGGACATGTAAGCAAGACTTCTCATACTGCAGGCTATATGTTAGGATTGTAAATAACATCATTAATGAATGTAAACATTGCAGCTCGAGTGCAAACGGTGGGATTTCTGGGACAACAGCTTCAGCTTTTATATTGTGGTCAGTTACATGGGCTGTGAGTAAAAACATCTTTTACAGCGTATTGCTATAATGTCCAGTGTGCACTTTAGAGAAGAGAAAATGTTTCTTTGCATATGAAGATGCAGGAAGAGAAAAGAACAAGTAATCCATAACTTCTTAGCTAGATAAATGCGTAAATGATTCACGGTAGTAAGGAGGCAAATAAACTTTTGAAAGAGGACAAAGACTACATCATCCTATCTTTGCAAGGAGGGCGTTGATTGGCTTATGAAATTGAACTAAACAAAATGACCAATTTCTTACGGTTCGTTGGAATAAGCATTGGGCATAACATTAGATAGCTGTGTTTACAAATCTCAACACATATGAAAGCAACCCTTAACTTATGGTTTAGTGTGATGATATTTATAGATATTTGTTGTCATTCCACTTAATCTAAAAAAAAATTGCATTAGTCAAACAAGATCACACATCACAATTCTGGGGCTGATACTCTTTGATCAGGTCACATACAGCAAGTTCAAACACTGATACTCTAGAAATAAAATTTAGTACAAGTGTAATGCAGATTAGGATAAAAATTATTGAAGCAGCAGGGAAAACACCTTTCTGATGCCCACCCCCCCCCCCCCCCAGGGGTTCAGATCATGTATAATTATCCATTCTTGCAAATTCAGGTAAATTCTTTTCCTTTAAGAATGAATTTCTACCTTTTAAATAGTGACATACATTCCCCAAGGATTCCAAGGCAAATGCCTTGCAATTATGGACAAGTGACATCAGACTCTCTAAATTTAATTTTGCTTTCCTGGTGATGTCACTAATAGTAAGGGCACTTCTTCAACTCAATCCCAAAATCAAACAGTTTATGCCAGGCGTGTCTTTGTTTCTTTGGATAATGATGTTATACTCAAATCATACCTTCCTGCTAATTTACTCTACCTGTCTTTCTTCGTTGAATGAAGTTAGTTTTATCAGTCCAATTTTTTCTTCAGTTTGGCAGATGTTGGGTACTTTGAGTTACTGCATGATATTAATCATCTCTGCGTGGCGTCAATCTCATGATGGATCTTGTAAATTATTTGGTCGAATTCCAGAGCAATTGTGAAAGTGGAAATTCTATCAATGAATATTCTACTACTGGCTAAGCTAGTGTATTCCTCAAATATAAATGGAAATATTGAATAGCTTCCAAAGAGGACTGAGATTTGTATCTTGGGGCAGCATGGTAGCGCACAATACAGGCGACCTGGGTTCAATTCCCGCCACTGTTCATGCATCCAAATCATGACCGTATGGATTTCCTCCCACAGTCCAAATATGTACTGGTTGATAAGTTAATTGGTCATTGCAAATTGTCCTGTGATTAAGCTGGGGTTAAATCGGAGGAATGCTGGTCGGTGTGGTAAATTCCGTGCTATATCGCAATAAATAAATAAATATTTGAAATTTACAAATGCACTTGTCCATTAATGTTCTCAGACCAGGAAAATAAAAGCACTAAACAAAAGATATTAAAATAATTTATACTTAGCAAAGTTTGATAACACATCTCTGTCACGTGGCCTCTTGGAATATTTGTATTGTTCGATAGCACATGTAATTATCTGTGCCATACAGAAATTTGGAAACTTCTTGTTCAGCAGCATTAAGCCTTTCTTGAAAAGATTTTCAGCTTCATCCATATGACCAGTCTTAAATTGTACCTGAGACAGATCAATAAATCAATGAAAGTGAACCAGCAAGTACAATTGAGTTAATTAACTAGCTAGATCAAGCTGAGACAGAAGCTACATATAACAAACTACCTGTATGCATAAGATCATTTTCAAACAATATGATGACTGATGTTGGTTAAGAAAACCATTACATATGATAGCATGAAAATTCCTGTTTTTATATGGATGAAGCTTTGAAGAGCTTTGAACCTTTGAAATCCTCCAGGAGGACTCCAACCTTGTCATAGGGTTTGGAGGCTTGCTTGCCTCAATGACTCAGTGAGCTGGAGTCAGAGCTTTATGCTTAGGGTTACCTATGCCAAACAGGTCAAAGGGTAGAGGCCAGACTAAGAGCGGTCCACCGGTCCTCCAGGTTCAGCTCAGGGCTAACAACCCTGACTGGTAAAACAAAATTGTTACAGAAACTGCAGTGAGGAATCCTTCTACATCTGAGTGCGATAATATTCCCGAGACTCCACCCAAGACTTATGAGACTGACGGCAGTAAAAAACCAAGAGGAAACTACTAGCATGACGAAGGAAGACCTAAACACTGCCAGAGATGGATGACTTTTATTGGCTCCCTAAATGCCAGTGGCATAACGGGCAGTAAGTACAATGGATAACTGCCATCTTGAGAGTGTGTAAAGTCCCTCTAAATCAGGGGTTTCCAACCTGGGGTTCATGAACCCTTGCTGAATGGTATTGGTCCCATGGCATAAAAAAGGTTGGGAACCCCTGTTCTAAATAATGGCATTTCACATACTGTTACCAATATAGTGTTATGATCAAGTTGACCCCCATCCTTGAATATTGACTTACAAAGCTGATGGTAAGAAGAGGAGGAGGTAGGAAAGAGAAGAAGGATTTGGGTAGGTGTTGTGGGGGAGCAATAAAGCAAACCAGCTAATTTACAGTAAAGTACGTACAAGCCGGCACAAAGAAACCATCAGCTTCACAGAAACCTGGCAATAACTTGTATGTGCATAGAACATACACAGATACATACATGTTATTCTGTCAACATTTGAGTCCTTGCAGGAAATTGTGGCCCTCAATATTTTACATGATATTTCTTAATACCCAAAGGCTTGATTATATGGCAAATTATTCACAGGGGAAGAAGTCTATGATCTTGCTACAGCTTTGTTCCGAACAGGGACTAAAGAGCTGAAGTGAGTGTGGCAGACCTGGACTTGACTGATTGTAGCATCGAAGACTCCTGGTAAAGATTAAGTCACTGAACCAAAGGGGGGAAAAAATGCAGCACTGGTTTTAGTCTTGCCTTGCACAAATGAAGAATATTGTTCTCAGAGTCATAGGATCATAGAGAAGTACAGCACAGAAACAGGCTCTTTGGTCCATCTAGTCCATGCCAAACCCCATCGACCTGCACTGGGGCCATAGCCCTTCATACTCCTTCCATTCATGTACCTATCTAAACTTCCCTTAAACATTGAAATTGAGCTTGCATGCACCACTTGCGCTGGCAGCTCATTTCACACTGCCATGACCTTCTGAGTGAAGTATTTTCCCCTCATGTTCCCCCTGAACTTTTAACCTTTCACTTAACCCATGACCTCTAGTTGTAGTGCCACCCAACCTCAGTGGAAAAAGCCTGCTTGCATTAACCCTACTTATATCCCTCATAATGTTGAATACCTCTATCAAATCTCCCCTCAATCTTCTATGCTCTCAGGAATAAAGTTGCTGCAACATCCAGTCCCAGCAACATCTTTGTAAATCACTGTTCCTTTGAATTTCTCTGCATCCAACCCACTTCAGCTGCTTCATCGATTAACTTTCTTTCCTTCACAAGGTTAGAAATGGCAGTGTATGCTGACAATTTCATCATTTTCAGTTTGACTCTCAGTTTCTCTGTAAACACAAAATCCCATGTCTGCATGAGCTACCATCAGGGAGGTGGCATAGGAGCCTGAAAGCACACACTCAAAGATTCAGGAATAGCTTCTTGCCCTCTGCCATCAGATTCATGAATGGACATTGAACCCTTGAGCAATTCCTCACTACCATTTCCTTTCTTTCTCTCTTTTACACTACTTACTTAATTTGACTAACACACATACTCTTCTCACTATAATTTACAATTTTATGTATTGCATTGTACTGCTGCCACAAAACAACAGATTTCACACATATTCCCATAATATTAAACCTGATTCTGATTCATCTTGGAATCCTCAATCATGAAAAGTGACAAGGCCAATAGGTAATGTAAACAGAACATTTCCAATTATAGGGTCCTCTCCAAGGCACATACCAACATGTGGCCGAAATATTTGAATTTCACACTCAACAATACTTGGGAAATCTTTCACCCAAAGGAGCGCAGCCATCCAAAAAAGTGGCTTCTTCCTGACAGTAACCAGGATTGAGCTGTAAATTCTGGTCTTCTCAGCAATCCTTGTACATTGCGAGTCAATAAAGAGCTCCTGAATTTCAGCAGAACCACAAAAAGGCAAACATTTTAATCACTCCTGAAGTTCCACCAATAACACAATAAGGAACCTGGCGAACTTTGTTACAAATTCCAAATGACGGTACACAATAAATAATATACAGAAATAAAATTGTTTCTCTTACCTCTCCTTTGAGAATATATACACAGGCTCGTTCAAAGGAACAAATCTTAACATTTTTTGTAGTGTCGGCGTATTCAAAGGGTGGTTTGCCTTTCTGCAATAGACTAAGCATATTTTCAGCTTGTGTTATGTAAGACAGAGCCTGTAAAGAGAGACATGCAAATCAATGTAAGTATCCAACACTTCAGTTGTACATCCTTGTATGCTGTTTAGGCTGATAGATTTCTTTATTTTTACAAATTATTTTTGCAATTGCACAATTACGACAGATTCTGGAACTTGTCCTAAGCATGATTTCTGAAAGCAGTTGATCTCAGTCACCCAGTTTTGATGTGCATTTTTTGCTAAATGCTACTGTATTTTTACTTTATTTTGTTCAGAACCACTTTTCTTATTAAGGAGAGCTTAAATTGCACAATTCTCTGCTTAACTACGTGCATGCATAATCTGTAAATATGATTTTAAGATTATACCCTTTGGAATTAATCACTCCTTACTCCCACAGATTGTGTGTGGGAACAGGAATAAAACTATCCTTCATGCCAATGGTAGATCTACTGGAAATGGCCATAGTACCACCATCCTGAAAAATACTGTTTTCCAAAGCACTTCCTGGATTTTAGGCGTAGCTTATGGGCACTGCAGGATATTGGGCATGGGAAATCTCATACCTCTCCCTTTCTTGCACTACTTACTTTCCTGGCTTTCGTTGATTTCAAAATTTAATTATTTCCTTGTATGAAACCAGTGAATCAATAGAACATCAATTTTCAACAATTCAAAGCACAACAGATGTACTCAAATATGGGCCAGCAGATTGAGAAAATTATATCCATTATTTTACTGTATACTATGCAAGTTTTCTTTACAGCATGCAATTACATGTGCTAAGCCAAACGTGTAAACAAATAAAAAATGCACAAATCTTCAATGCATAGAGAATTAATTTGTGTTTTTTAAACCTTTAAGTTTGCTTGCAATACAACCAAATGAGTAGTTAGTGATGTTGACTGGGGAAACTTGCACAGTACGAATGCCAAATATGGAAGCAGAGTTGAAAGTGTGAGATTTGGGAGGATCATAGACAGAATTAGCTGACTTGGCTGTTTTTCATACATGTGATTTCAGATCTAATATTGAAGGTAATGCTAACCAATTCAGAGGCACATCCATAACTTTCAAAAATGATGAAGCATATGTTATAAAAATCTGGCCATGTATAATTTCCACTGCTTACATTGGACAATTACATTAACATCAAGGAGAGCTTTTCCTCTCATTGTTTCTGTTTCGTCTCTCCAGGTCTTAACATTGTTTTTATGATTGTTAAGGTTTTGGGGGCTGGAGTTTTCATCTGAAGCATTTGATTAGATAACACATTTATTGATAAGCAGTTTGATTTTTACTGCCATTGAACAAGCTTTACCACAACCAATTTGCATTAATTGATCAGGAAAGCAAATGACCATGAGATCCAGGAGAAAGTGGTATTAGAGTCAACTCTTGCTCAGTGGCAGTTAAGCAAAAAGGGATGGTGACTGCAAGTTCCAGTAAACAGTCGGCTCCTTGCATCTAGAAAATTACATCACTATTGGTAGAATGGTATACACGTAGTTCGGATATTGAGGAATGCAACAAAAAAATGGAATGCATGGTGGGTTTTAAACTAGAGTTGCGGGGGGATGGGAAACAGAGTGCCGGAACAGTTAGTGGAGATGTTGTGGAGGCAGATGTTGGCAACATTTGAGACAAAGTTAGGAATCAAAAGGTTGAGTATGGTGCAATTAATGTCCTGAGCTGCATATATTTTAATGCAAGTAGTATCGTAGGAAAGGTGGATAATAGAGCTGAAGAAAAGGTAGTTGGTTTACAAACAGAGCCAATGTGTAGTGAGGAGAGGCTGTTGAAAACGCACAATTGCAGTAAACAGGATGCCTTGCAACATAAAAGGCAGACATAGTCGAAAAGGGTGAATACAGGATAAGTTATTTTATTTGAGTGCGGGCAGTCTATGGAATAAGGTAGATGAAATTCCAGCACAGCTGCAGTTTAGCAGGCATGATACTGTAACCACAAAGTACACTGCAGATGCTGTGGTCAAAGCAACACGTTCAACACACTGGAGGAGCTCAGCAGGTCAGGCAGCATCCGTGGAAACGAGCAGTTAACGTTTCGGGCCGAGACCCTTCATCGGGACTGATATTGTAACCATCATTGAATCATGGCTGAGGGAAGATTATAGCTGGGAGCTTAATATCCAATGATACACATTATATCGAAAGGACAGGCAGAAAGGCAGAGGAGGCAGTGTTGCTCTGTTCGTAAAAAACAAAATCAAATCATTAGAAAGAGGTGACCTAGGGTTGGGAGATATTGAATCATTATGGATACAGCTGAGGAACCGCACAGGTAAAACGACCCTGATGGGAATTTCAGGTGTCCCCCACTTTACGAATGTTCACTTTACGCCACTTCGCTTTTACAAAAGACCTACATTAGTAACCTGTTTTCGCATTACAAAGAGGATTTTCACTTTTACGAAAATTTTTCCCAAATAAATTAATGGTTCTTCAGTTTACGCCATTTCGGCTTAAGAAAGGTTTCATAGGAATACTCTGCCTTTGTAAAGCAGACACTCAAATAGTGGTAAGGATGTGGCCTACAAATTACAACTGGAGATAGAAAATGCATGCCAAATGAGCAATGTTACAATAGTCATGGGGTCTTCAAAATGCAGGTAGATTGGGAAAATCAGGTTGGTGCTGGATTCCAGGAGGGGGAATTTCTAGAGTGCCTACGAGATGGCTTTTTAGAACAGCTTATGGTTGAGCCCAGTAGGGGATCAGCTATTCTGGATTGGGTGTTGTGCAATGAAAGAGTTGATTAGAGAGTTTAAGGTAAAAAGAACCCTTTGGGGAAAATGATTATAATACGATCAAAATTAACCCTGAAATTTGAGAAGGAGAAGCTAAGGTCAGATGTATCAGTATTGCAGTGGAGTAGAAAGGGAATTACAGAGGCATGAGAGAGGAGTTGGCCAGAATTGATTGGAAAAGAACACCGGCAGAGATGACAGCACAGCAGCGATGGCTGGAATTTCTGGAAGCAATTTGGAAGGCACAGGATATATACATCCCAAAGAGGAAGAAGTGTTCTAAAAGAATCGTGGTTAACAAGAGAAGTCAAAGCCAAAGAGAGGATATATAATACAGCAAAAATTAGTGGGAAGTTGGAGGATTGGGAAGCTTCTAAAAACCAGCAGAAGGCAACTACTGAAGTCTTTAAGAAAGCAAGGATAGAATATGAAAGTTGGCTAGCCAATAATATTAAAGAGGCAACTAAAAGCTTTTGCAGATACATAAAGTGTAAAAGTGAGGCAAGAGTGTGTATCGGACTGCTGGAAAACGTTGCTGGAGAGGTAGTAATGGGGGAGAACAGAATGGTGAATGAACTAAATGAGTATTTTGCATCAGTCTTCACTGTGAAAGACACCAGCAGAATGGTGGAAGTTCCAGGTGTCAGGGGGCATGAACTGTGTGAAGTTACCATAACCAGAAAGAAGGTTCTTGGGAAACTGAAAGGTCAAAGGTGGGCAGGTCTCTTGGACCAGGTGGTGTACACCCCAGGGTTCTGAAAGAGGTGGCTGAAGAGATTGTGGAGGTACTAGCCACAATTTTTCAAGAATCATTGGATTCTGGAAATGGTTCCAGAAGACTGGAAAATTGCAAATATCACTCCATTCTTCAAGAAGGGAGAGAGGCAGAAGAAAGGAAACTGTAGGCCAGTTAGTCTGACCTCAGTGGTTGGAAGATGCTGGAGTCAATTACTAAAGATGAGGTCTCAGGGTATTTGAAGGCACATGATAAAATAGACTATAGTTAGCATGGTTCCTCAAGGGGAAATCTTGCCTGACAAATCTGTTGGAACTCTTTCAAGCAATAATCAGGATAGACAAAGGGAGATTTGCTGATGTTGTGCACTTGGATTTTCAGAAGGCCTTTGACAAGGTGCCATACAAGGCTGTTTAACAAGCTACAAGCCCATGGTATTACAGGAAAGATTCTAGCATGGATAAAACAGTGGCTGATTGGCAGAAGGCAAAGAGTGTGAATAAAAGGAGCCTTTTCTGGTTGGCTGCCAGTGATGTCGGTGACTAATGATGTTCTACAAGGGTCTGTGTTGGGACTGATTCTTTTTACGCTACATGTCAGTGATTTGGAAGATGGAATTAATAGCATTGTTGCAAAGTTTGCAGATGATATGAAGATAGGTGGAGAGGCAGGTAGCTTTGAGGAAGTGTAGAGGCTACAAAAGTACTTAGATTAGGACAGGGGTGTCAAACTCATTTTAGGTCATGGGCCGGATTGAGCAAAATGCAGCTTCATGCGGGCCGGATCAGTCGGACGCGTGCGAACGCAGCTTTCGTTGCCTCCGTTTTTTCAGCCTGCTCTCATGTGTCTCAGTCTCTGCTATAACTACAAAGTGTTTCACTTTACAAATTCCGTTTCTTATGAAGAAGACTGCCGAGCAAGACTGCCGAATAAACACTAAAAACCCTGAAAACCTGGTACCTGAATAAACTCAGCATTAGCCATATCATACGCCATAGGCGCTTCGATTACTGGGGCCAGCTTTAATAGGAATTAGATATTATCTCGCGGGCCAAAGATAATTCCACCGCGGGCCTTGAGTTTGACATATATGGATTAGGAGAATGGGCAAAGAAATGGCAGATGAAATATAGTGTCAGGAAATGTATGGTCATGCAGTTTGACAGAAGAAATGAAAGGGTTGACTATTTTCCAAATGGAGAAAAAAATACAAAAAGCTGAATTGGGAGACCTCATGCAAGATTCCAGCCTAGTGCAAGTTGAGTCTGTGGTGAAGAAGGCAAATGCAATATTAGCATTAATTTCCAAAGGAATGGAATATAAAAGCAATAATGTAATGTTGAGACTTTATAATGACCGATGAGACCTTAATTGAGTATCATGTGCAGTTTTTGGTCCCTTATCTTAGAAAGGTACATTAGTGAATTCAGGTTCCCGAGTTTGAATCCAGTCGGGCCACTCCCAGACACGCTTTCCATCTGTGCCGGGTTGAGCGTCGAGCTCGCAACTCGGCCTTGTAAAAAAAAAACTGTGCTGTGAGAAGGACGTGGGGGACCACTCACAGAATCTTTCCTCCAAGACAACCGCTTTGAAAATAGTGGTCGCAGAGGCTCTGGCAGAGTATGGCACAAAAGAAAAAAAAAATCTTAGAAAGGATGTGCTGAAACTGGACAGGGTTCAAAGTAGGTTCACGAAAATGATTCCAGAATTGAGTGACTTGTCATATGAAGTATGTTTGATGGTTTTGGACCTGTATTAACTAGTATTCAGAAAAATGATGGGTGACCTCTGAAACCTATCGAATGGTGAAAGGCCTTGATAGAGTGGATGTGGAGATGATGCTTCCTCTGGTGGGAGAGTCTAAGATCGGAGGGACAGCCTCAGAATAGAGGGACGTCCTTTTAGAATGGAGTTGAGGATGAATTTCTTGAGCCTAAAAGGGGTGAATCTGTGGAATTCTTTGGCACAGAAAGCCTTGGAGGCCAGGCCTTTATGTATATTCAAGCTAAAGGTTGACAGGTTCTTGATTGTTCAGGGCATGATGGGATACGAGGTGAAGGCAGGAGACTGGGGCTGAGAGGGAAGTTGAATCAGCCATGAGGAAATGGGCTAATTCTGCTCCTGTATCTTATGGTCTTAAGGTCCAAATGAAGCATATTGGAATAATTGCTCAGAGATTCCCCAGAGATAGCAGGATAATCAGCAAAATCATTAAGGTGTACCAGATACAATCCTTTATTGAAAAAATGCCTAGAATATTAGACCAGGCAGGTTCTAGTTGAATTAAGACACAGAAGCAGGATTGGGCTACTCAGTTCATCAGGTCTGCTTTGACATTCCATCAAGATTGATTTATTATCCCCCTCAACCCCATTTTCCTGCCTTTTCCCCATAACCTTTGATGCCCTGAGTAATCAAGAATCCATCAACCTCTATAAATAAATTCAATGACTTGGACTCCACAGCCATCTGTACCAATGATTTCCACAGATTCACCAGCCTCTGACTAAAGAAAATCCTTCTCAGCTGTTCAAAATGGACAGCCCTCTATTCTGAGGCTGTGCCCACTGGTCCAAGATTGACCCACTACAGGGAACCTCCTCTCCACCTCCACTCTATCTAAGCCTTTCAATATTTGATACGTTTCAATGAAGTTCCCCCTTATTCTTCTAAACTCCTGCGAGTACAGCACCAGAGCCATCAAAAGCTCCTCAAATGTTGATCATATCATTCTTAGAATAATTGTCGTAAACCTCCTCTAGACCCTCTCCAACCCTCTCCAATGCTAGCTCATCTTTTACTAGATAAGGGGCCCAAAACTGCTCACAATACTCCAAGTGAGGTCCTACCAATACCCTTTAAAGCCACAGCATTACATTCTTGTTCTTATATTCTACTCCTCTTGAAATGCATGCTAATATTGTATTTGCCTGACACAATCTTAAAGTGAAACTTTACTGGAACTTGCAGTCACCACGGGGATTCCCAGGTCCATTTGCACCTCTGATTTTTGAATTTTCTCCCCATCTATAAAATATTTTCTAAATGGTGAGAAAATACCAAACAACATGACATACATTTCCCTACACTACAGTATATTCCATCTGCCACTTCTTTGCCCATTCTGCCAATATGTCCAAGTCCCTTTGCAATCTCCTTGCTTCCTCAACACCATCAGCCCCTCCAACTACAAACGTGGCCACAAAGCCATCAATTCTGTCATCCATTTAACGTGAAAAGAAGCGGTCCCGGGGGGACATCACTTGATGACGTAGGATCGAGATGTGGAAATCCAACTCTCCCGTAAAAAAACAGTAAAATAATGTTCAAGTGAAGAAAAGTTAGTAAATACTTTTTAAAAATTACTTATAAACTACTCAGGATTGTCTTAAGATATGTCTCCTAAACAGAAGCAGAAGAAAACTACTACTTTGAAGACAACACAAGTTGGAAAAGAATCAAGGCCAGCCACCATGAAAGAGCCTCAGGCTCAAGTGCAATTTACCTCTGGCGATACAGAACAAGAAACTGCGGCAACCTCAACCGTTTCCAAAAAAAAAGAGCAACAGGAATTGCGCATGCGTGAAGGAAGGTGCATGCGCAAACACGAGCAACCCAAACTACAAATCCCGGCTATGATCGGAACTGAAAGTGAAAGTGAATATGAGGTGGAATCAGATTCTCTGGATAAATCAGACGAAGATGAAGAGACAAAGAAGAGCAACAGGAAGAGGTTGGAGTTCATATTGGAGACATAAAAAAATCTTTGGTGCAAATAATGCATGAGTTAAAAGCATTAAAAGTAATAAAAATATTAAAAATATGAAGATTATGTTTGATAATATGATGAAAAGACAGGGCAAAATGGACAAGAAAATTAAAAACTTGGAAGAAATAACGGGAGACACCATTGATAAGAGTGAATAAAATGGAAGATAATATTTCTGCCTGAACATCAGAAAGAAAACGGTTGTTGGAAAAAGTGGATGTACTTGAAAATTTTAGCAGACAAAATAATATTAAGATTGTTGGACTTAAAGAAGGTATAGAGGGAGAGGATCCAATAATTTTTTTTCAAAAATGGATTCTGGAAATTTTGGAAATGGAAGAAGGAATGGACAGGAGGAGGAGTATAGGAAACTGATACAGGACTTTGTGATATGGTGCAACTCAAACTACCTGCGTCTCAATATCACCAAGACCAAGGAGATGGTGGTGGACTTTAGGAGATCTAGGCCTCATATGGAGCCAGTGATCATTAATGGAGAATGTGTGGAGCAGGTTAAGACCTACAAGTATCTGGGAGTACAGTTAGACGAGAAGCTAGACTGGACTGCCAACACAGATGCCTTGTGCAGGAAGGCACAGAGTCAAATGTACTTCCTAAGAAGGTTGGCGTCATTCAATGTCTGTAGTGAGATGCTGAAGATGTTCTATAGGTCAGTTGTGGAGAGTGCCCTCTTCTTTGTGGTGGCGTGTTGGGGAGGAAGCATTAAGAAGAGGGACGCCTCACGTCTTAATAAGCTGGTAAGGAAGGCGGGCTCTGTCGTGGGCAAAGTACTGGAGAGTTTAACATCGGTAGCTGAGCGAAGGGCGCTGAGTAGGCTACGGTCAATTATGGATAACTCTGAACATCCTCTACATAGCACCATCCAGAGACAGAGAAGCAGTTTCAGCGACAGGTTACTATCGATGCAATGCTCCTCAGACAGGATGAAGAGGTCAATACTCCCCAATGCCATTAGGCTTTACAATTCTACCGCCAGGACTTAAGAACTTTTTAAAGCTATTATTAATGCTTTTTGAGATGGTGATTTAGATGCATATCATATTTTTTTTTACTGAGTTAAGTATTGTATGTAATTAGTTTTGCTACAACAAGTGTATGGGACATTGGAAAAAAGTTGAATTTCCCCTTGGGTTGAATAAAGTATCTATCTATCTATCTAATTGAAATTGAAAGGGCTCACTGAGCCTTAAGACCAAGACCTCAAGTTGATCAAAACCCACAATCAATCTTGATAAAATGTTTAAGATATCAAGATAAAGAAAAGATCCTGAAGGCGGCTGCCCAACGTGCCAGAAAGAGAAATGGGCCATTGATGATAGAAGGGAAAACAGTTCTTTTCTATCCTGATATAAGTTATGACCTTTTGAAGAGAAAGAAGGAATTTAACCCAGCGAAAAAAGTTTTATGGGAAAAGGGTTATAAATTTATATTGCACCACCCGGCAACCCTGATAATTTTTTTGGATGATGGAAAAAGAAGATTTTTTTTTACTGATTATCGGGATGCGGAAGAATTTGCACAAGAACTCCCAAATATTTGCAAACCACAGCCAAAGATTTAAAAGTGAAACGGATTAAAGATGAAGACAAGGGCAGTGAATGGAGGTGATGGACATTTAAAGACAGAAGAATATTTAAATATATTCTTAATTATATGATATAGGGGGAGAAAGGTAAAAATTTGAGAAATATTAATCGAGAGTAGTGATATTATTTTTTCTTCTCTTATATATACTTTTTTATGTTATGGGGGAGCTGAGGGAACTTCAGATCGATTGCTATGGGATTCACGTGTGTAATCATGGTGATTGCCATGACCCGTACAACGGAGGTGGGTAATGAGTTTTCTTTTATTCACAACATTAGTAGGGGGGTATTTTGTTATTTTTTTCTTTATAATCTATTTTTCTTTTATCTTTCTTTCTTTGCCTGGACAATCGGGGGGAGACTCATAGCAACATGGAGAATTTTAAAAAGATACCCCAAGGTACTACGAAAGTTGAAAAGTTAGGTATTACTATACCCTGTTAAAAATTATGACTAATTTACTGAATTTTTAAAGTTTTAATGTCAATGGGCTTAATGGACTGGTGAAAAGAAAAAGAATTTTAACATACATTAAGAAAATGAAAATAGATATAGCTTTTTTACAAGAAACACACTTAACAGAGATAGAACATCAGAATTTAAAGAGAGATTGGGTCGGAAATGTTATTGCAGCTTTATTTAATTCAAAGGTGAGGGGAGTTGCAATTTTGGTTAATAAAACTTTACCAATTAAAATACAAAATGTATTAATTGATTCTGCGGGGAGATATGTAATTATACATTGCCAAATTTTTTCAGAACTATGGACTCTTATGAATATTTATGCACCAAATGAAAATGATGTAAAATTTATACAAGAGGCCTTTTTGAATTTGGCTGACGCACATGACAAATTATTAATAGGTGAAGATTTTAATTTTTGTCTAGACCCAGTTTTAGATAGATCAACAAAGGTTGTTACAAAATCAAAAGTAACAAAATTAACTTTATCATTGATGAAAGATTTAAATTTGATTGATATATGGAGAAGAATTAATCCAAAAGAAAGAGATTACTCATTTTATTCAAATAGACATAAAACTTATTCAAGGATATATTTTTTCCTATTATCAATGAATATTCAAGACAAAGTGAAAAATATAGAATATAAAGCAAGAATATTGTCAGATCATTCCCCCTTGACAATGACAATGATAATGATGGATAAAGAGGAATCGATTTACAGATGGAGATTTAATTCAATATTATTAAAATGTCAAAATTTTTGTGATTTCATGAAAAAGCAGATTCCGTTTTTTTTAGATACAAATTTACATTCAGTTGATGATAAATTTATAGTATGGGAAGCAATGAAGGCATACTTGAGAGGCCAGATAATAAGTTATACTTCTAAAATTAAGAAGGAATATATGGTAGAAATAGATCAATTGGAAAAAGAGATTACAAAATTAGAAAAAGAATCTCAAAGATGTATGACAGAAGAAAAACGAAGACAACTTGCTAACAAGAAGTTACAATATAATACACTTCAGACATACCAAACAGAAAAAGCAATTATGAGAACTAAACAGAGATATTACAAACTAGGTGAAAGATCACACAAGATTCTTTCTTGGCAGTTAAAAACAGACCAGATTTCCAAAATGATAAATGCAATTAGAACAAGTGTAAATAAAATTACTTATAAACCTTTAGAAATTAATGAAACTATTAAGAATTTTTATTCTGAACTGTATCAATTAGAATCACAAAATGATAATGTCGAGATAGAAAGGTTTTTATCACAAATAACTCTTCCAAAATTGAATTTGGAAGAACAGAAGGGATTAGATATGCCTTTTACATTAAAAGAGGTCGAAGAAGCTCTAGGATCACTTCAGAATAATAAATCCCCAGGAGAAGATGGTTTTTCGCCCGAATTTTATAAAAAGTTTAAACATTTACTAATTCCTCCTTTTATGGAGTTAATATACCAAGCGGAAAGAACGCATAAAATTCCAGAATCTTTTTCGACAGCTATTTTAATAGTATTGCCAAAAAAAGATAGAGATCTTTTAAAGCCAACATCATATAGACCTATTTCTTTGTCGAATTCCGACTATAAAATAATAGCAAAAATTTTATCTAATAGATTATCTAAATACTTACCAAAATTAATACATATGGATCAAACAGGATTTATCAAAAATAGACAATCGGCAGATAATGTAATTTGGTTACTTAGCACAATTCATTTGGCACAAAAGAGGGAGGAAATGAGTGTGGCAGTTGCCTTAGATGCAGAAAAAGCATTTGATAGATTGGAATGGGATTTTTTATTTAAGGTATTGGAAAAATATGGATTAGGAGTATCTTTTATAAAATGGATTAAAACCTTAAATACTAATCCCAAAGCTAAAGTAGTGACAAACGGTCAAATTTCAACATCATTTCAGTTAAAAAGGTCAACTAGACAAGGTTGTCCATTATCACCTGCTTTATTTGTGTTGGCGATAGAACCATTAGCTGAATTAATTAGAACGGACCTAGATATTATGGGTTTCAGAGTTAACCAGGAGGAATATAAGATAAATTTATTTGCTGACGATGCTTTGCTTTATTTAACAAACCCATTGTATTCACTGCGTAAATTATCTTCTAGATTGGAAGAATATGGGAAAATATCAGGCTACAAAATAAATTGGGATAAAAGTGAAATTCTACCCCTTACTAAAGGAGATTATAGTCAACGTCGACTAATAACTCAATTTAGGTGGCCGATAAATGGTATAAAATATTTAGGTATAAGAGTTGATAATGATATAAAGAATTTATATAAATTAAATTATTTACCATTATTAAAAAAATTCCGAGAAGATCTTGATAAATGGATGATGATACCAATAAAATTAGTAGGCAGAGTAAATGCTGTAAAAATGAATATATTCCCTAGATTACAATATTTATTCCAAACACTACCAATACAATTAACGCAGAAGTTTTTTCAAGAGTTAAATAAATGTGAGGAAGTTCCTTTGGAAAGGTAAGATGTCAAGAATATCATTGGAAAAATTGACATGGAAATTTGACCTAGGAGGGTTACAACTTCCAAACTTTAAGAATTATTATAAAGCAAATCAACTTAGATTTATTGCATCTTTTTTTGATGAAGATAAACCGGCATGGATTAGAATAGAACTAGATAAAATAGGAGAAAATATACCAGGAGATTTTATATATAAGTGGGAATCTAAATGGATACAGGAAAAGAAAGAATCTCCTATATTAAAACATTTGATTGATTTATGGAATAAGGTAAATGTTGATGATGAGATAAAGAAATCTTTATTAGCAAAGAGACCTTTAATTCAAAATAAACTTATTCCTTTTACAATGGATAACCAACTTTTATATAATTGGTTTCAAAAAGGGATTAGATATATAGGAGATTGTTTTGAAGGAGGTAGATTAATGTCATTTGATCAATTAAAGAATAAATACATAATATCAAACAACACTCTTTTTTGTTATTTCCAATTAAGGGCTTATTTAAGAGATAAATTTGGTCAAACAATGTTATTGCCGAAACCTAATGAAATAGAAATTTAATTCGAAAAGGAAAAATTTTAAAAAATTATTTCTTGTATGTATAGTTTGATTCAAAAACAGGCAATTAAACAAGGAATTCATAAGTCAAGACAAAAATGGGAAACTGATTTGAATATTAAAATTGAAGAAACAAGTTGGTCAAGACTATGTCTTGAAAGTATGACAAATACAACAGATGTCCGGTTAAGATTAGTGCAATATAATTTTTTACATCAATTATATATTACACCCCAAAAAATAAATAAATTAAACCCAAATTTATCTGATCAATGTTTCCGATGTAATCAAGAAATTGGTACTTTTTTACACTCTACTTGGTCTTGTTTTAAAATGCAGCCTTTTTGGACAAATTTAAGAGTTTTATTGGAACAAATTATTGGAACACAGCTTCCACATAATCCAACATTATTTTTACTAGGCGATATTGAAGGGATAAAACCGAAATCCAAACTGAATAACTATCAGAAAGAATTCATAAAAATTGCATTGGCAGTAGCCAAAAAGGCTATTGCAGTTACTTGGAAATCGGATTCATACTTAAGTATAGATCGTTGGAAGATTGAAATTTTCAGCTGCATTCCACTTGAAAAAATTACTTATAATTTAAGAGATAAATACGAAATATTTCTGAAAATTTGGTGCCCTTATTTACAAAAGATAGGATTAAATATATAGGTGCTTTGAAGATAAAATTATTGGTTATCTGGGGAAAGAAATAAATATATATACTAAAGCTATTATGAACTCCATGGAGCATGTGGGGATCTTTCGATATCCAGGCATTCTTTCTTTCTTTCTTTTTTCTTCTCTCTTTTTTTTCTCTTCTACAGGGATATGTTAGGGGGGGAGGGGTTGATAATTTTTTTTTCTTTCTGTAACCTATTTGAAAATTCAATTTAAAAAATTTATTTAAAAAAGCGGTCCCAATTCTGACCCCTGTGGAACACTACTAGTCACTAGCAGCCAATCAGACAGGCACCCATTCTTCCCACACTAGTTACTGAGGTAGGTTTTCACATTCTTTGTAGGCACTGCTATGCGTGGTCCTCTTGAAGCAGATGGGTACCTCAGACGGCCGAGGGGAAGGTAACCACCTCAGCCAGCTGATCAGCAGAAGTCTTTAGTACTTGGCCAGGTACCGTGTCTGGGCCAGATATATTTTGTGAGTTCACATTTCTGAAGGCTGCTTGCACGCTGGCCTCAGTAACTGAAATCACAGGGGCTGAGAGAGTTCGTAATAACTTCTTCACATTTCGCCAGTCAAAGCAAGCGTAGAAGGCATTGAGTGCTTCTGAAAGTGAAGCCCTGTTATCGCCCAGGTTCCTTTATCTTAATTTAGCATTCAAACACTGTCATATCAGTTGAGCACCTTCTGTTGATTTAAGTTTAGTCACTTTGTCCATGAGATGGCTTTTAGCAGATTGTACCTGGACCTCAATCGCCAACTTGCTCAACCTCAATCTGCTCTAAAAAGCCATCTGATAGGCATTCTACAAATTCTCTCTTGGGATCCAACACCAACGTGATTTTTCAATCTACCTGCATATTGAAACACTTTCCTCCCCATTGCAACCTTGCACATTTTGACATGCTGTTTCCTATCTCCCATTGTAATTTGTAGCCCACATACTGCAGTATTTTAATAGCACTTCAATCAGACTAGCAGGTAAATTTGCCTTTCTAAAATATTCACTTGTGGGTTGTAGACATCATTAGCAAGTCTAATGGTTAAAGTAATTGCTGCCTGCTATGCTGCTGGTAGTTAAGGCAGCAATGAAGGTCCTCCACCTCTGACTGTCCTTGGCCATCTTCTTTACTGTCTTCTTTAGGTGTGGTTCAGGGTCCTCATTTCTGCCTTTGGTCTCCCGTGTTTCCTCCGCTTTCAAGGGTCCAATGAAGTGTGGTTTTGATGGTGGAGTTCTCCTCTCTTCTCAACAGCTAAAGTCCATCTATAATTGTCCATTGTTGGTGGCTCACCAGCAACCTTCTTGAACTACCGCAAACCCTCTTTTTGAATGTACTGTACTCCCACGGTTCTGGTGGTATGGAATTTTAGGAATTAGATCCAGAGACAAAGGAAAAGAATGGAATATGACCGGGAAAGTGACATTCTGATAAGCCTTCTAGTCCTTGGTGATTAGAGATGACATATTTGGAAGGTGTCTGGTAGCCTACCTTGGTAACTACTATGCATTGTATAGATGGCACACGATGCAGCCACGGGGACGGAAGGAATGAATGAAAGAAAGTTTACACAGTGCATAGGGTTCCAAACAAACAGTTTTATACTGAATGGATTTGAGATTACTGACTGATAAATGAAGCTGCCCTCACACAAACAATTGATGGTACAACTCCAATCACAAACAATTTGAGATTTCGATAATAGTTATTTGCTAAGACATTCATCTTGAATTGCCCATTGCTTAAAAATGCATACAGTGAGAACTTACCATTAAGTTATTCGATACATACAAAGCAGCTGCAGACGTTTCAAGCAGATAGAAAAATGTCTTTGCCACATTTCCAGTCCCCATCCAGTGGCGAACAAGAGGACAATAAACAGTTTCCAATATTGGATTACAATCGCAATTATTGGCATACAGGCTTTCTTTTCCTTCACAATGTTTGATCAAATTATCTATTCTTTCAATAAATTCTGAATCACCACTGTAAGGAAGCATTTTAATGATTATTGATCCATAAAATGAAATATAACTTTCAAACTGTTAAAATGCCTTCACATTATGTTTTACCTGCCAGCTGGTACCTCTGTGCTTGTTATGATAGGAGCTGAAAAGTAAAAATGTTTTTTTGTAATTTTCTTCCACAAAGACATAATCAAAGGTTGAAAGATTCAAAGGTTCATTTATTCTCAAAGATTGTGTAACACCTGGGAAAGGTTCCACTGCTAACGTAATGGTCTTTCTATAGAAGCAGTATTTGGGTTATGGTTAGAGATAATGGGTGCTTTGGAATGTGACAATGATTTTAGAACAGTAACACAGTGTGGAGATTGACAACCTTATAAAGGAACAAATAGGTAGGAGGAATTTAATTCTCTTTCTCCTTCAGGAGAAGGGATCTATGAAAGCAAGATCTCATTAATATGACACTACATAATGTATATAATTTATTGAATACTCTTTTTACATTAGCTCCTTAAGGCTGTTATAGCTGGGGGTGGTAGTGGGGATAAGCTCCCACTATCTATTAAATGCTCCCAATGGCATGCGCCTCAAATAGTCTCTGACAACCAGGTCCGGCTCCTGGCTTTCATGTGCGACTTAGCTACTAAGCCAGGCAGAGCCACTTCTACTGACAGGAGAAGGGGCAAAGGTGGGTTAGTGGCATCTCGAAACCAGTCATTTTGGGCAGATGGGAATTCTAAGCTATGGTTTGCAGCTCATCTATGAGAAGGAAAATATGGATCTCAAACTCCGTTGCCTTGCCGCTATACCTACTGGTGGGGGAGGCTTCAGGAATGAACCACAGAACATTAAAGGCTAAAACTGGTCAAACCCTGAGGGGAAAAATGCAGAGCCGGAGTCCCCAAGGCAGTCCTATATTGAGTTCAACAGTGACTGGCAACTCATGCGACACTGCTAGCACCAAAGTGCATCAGACTCTGCCATTCCTTTGGGTTCATCAGATGCATAGAGAGGGGGGAGCTTGCTACATGGGCAACAGCTTGCTTTTCCTATTGTACTGGCCCAGCTTGCACAGCTAGACAGACAGGACGCAACATCCATGATCAACTCTGACCAACAGGAGCCTCTCTTCACATGAAAGTTATTTCATCAGAATAAAATGAAAATTATTGAGAGAATTAAATATTTTAAGCTATAAAATGGACCAGCAGAGATGAATAATCTTGTGATGTTTGGGGAACGATTAATGATCTAAAACAAGAAATAACAAGAATTATTGACAGCTAATTTATAGAAACCTGAGAGAATGGCATTGTAACAAATATTCATGAAGATGCACTGCACAAGGATAATGGCCTTTTTTGACAATTTTTTTATGTGAATTCTGCAAATATTGCAAATTTAGATCAGCATGCATTCATAGAGTCATAGAAAAACATAGCTCAGTAACAGGCCCTTCGGCCCTATTAGTCCATCCTGGACCATTTTACCTACTCCCATCGACCTGCACCCGGACCCGACCTGCATTCAGGGCATAATTCACAGCAATCTTAACTATTGTATCCTTTATTCTATCTTAACACTATTTTTATTCATTACCTTGGTCAAAATATTTGGAGATGTTAACGGAGGAAGGGTTAATTGATGTGTCTCCATGGTCTATGCTAACAATACTTGTATTTGTAAGTTTTGAAGGAAGATCTAGAGAAAAGATAACGACTTTGAAATTATTTCAAACAAAATGCCCTATTAAAATAAAATTTCAACATCAGAAATATTCAAGCAGGATAAGATTATTTTCAAAATGAATAATATATTGAATTTTTGACAAGCTTTCCTCCAATCACTTTAGCAATTTCTATTTTAAGGCCTGAAAGGGAGTACATCTCTGGGGCAAGTACATGATCATATTCTGAGTTGTACCTAAAGACCAACAAGAAATTTGGCCAAAAACAGGAAGTTCTGCAGATGCTGGAAATCCAAAGCAACACACTCAAATGCTGGAGGAACTCAGAAGGTCAGGCAGCATCGATAGAAATGAACGAAACAGTCAACATTTTGGGCAGAGACCCTTCTTCTGGACTGGAAAGGAAGGGGGAAGACACCAGAATAAAAAGCTGGAGTGAGGAGAAGAGGGATAGCTAGAAGGTAATAGGTGAAGCTAGCTGGGTGGGAAAGGTAAAGGGCTGGAGATGAAGGAATCTGGTAGGCGAGAAGAGTGGACCAAAGGAGAAAGGGAGGGAGGAGGGGCACGAGGAGGAAGTGATAGGCAAGTACCATATTAGATTTAGTAATATACAAAGTGCCAGAGTAAGGTAACAGCCCAACTGTGCATGAATATTCAACTCAAAAAGAACAAAATAAGCCCGATCTGCCAGCAATAACTAACGTTTCTGAAGGGAATGCAGACATTCAGAAATTTAAACTGGCTCAAATCCCAAGCATATTTACAGTTGCTGATTACTGATAGATTCAAGGCTCTGAATCTGCCATCATCTTCTGGTGCTTGATTCTGTTGTCTTGCCATAGTTCTTCAGCAAGTTCAAGTTCATTGTCATTCAATCATATACATGTACGCTGCCAAATGAAACAATGTTCCTCCAGACCAAAGTGCACAGCATCGTATATATAACTCATACACAACACATAAAGTAAATTAAAAAGACAAATAAATTAACAAATGAAATATACTCCGGAAGATTGATTTACATTATGATACTGTACCAGATACACCTGGTGTAAGATCTGAAACTCTGATTTTAATGGAGAATTCAGCTCGACTGATTGAGAGGAAAAAGGGAAATAATATTTGCTTTAATGTTTTTAATTATTTAGATCATAACGCCTAGGAGCAGAATTAGACCATACGGCCCATCGAGCATGCACCATCATTTCATCATGGCTGATCCATTCCCCTCGCAACCCCACTTTCCTGCCTAAATTTCTGAATTTTATGATAGATTTAAAAAGTTTATTTTTTTTATTTCAAATGTAGTTGTTATTAAATGTCTTTGAATTACAAAGGCATTGAAAAAACATCAAATCACAGTTTTAATTCCAACATCCATCCTCAGCTTTGCCTTCTGGATTTGTTATGTCTGACTTCTATTCTAGTAGGCTGAACAAATCAGCGAATGGATGAAATTGTGGAAGAGACCTGAGAATTTAATATATAAGATGAAGTATTTTTTGTTCTAGCAGGCAGATTACAATTCCAGCTGGTTTGGATAACTATAGACTAAATGGTAACACTTAGCTGTAAGATAGAATTTACATGAAGGCAAAGTCCAGTGAAGATCCTAGTGATCAGACAAAAATTACAAAAGATGGTATCACAGCCAGTTACAGCATTCTAGAATAATATGTAATACACTGGTTTAAGACCATGTTTTATTTTGTTAATATAGTTATGCTGTTGAGTATTTTACACTTTCTGCAGGTTTTCTCAAAATTGAATAAGGGTTCCTTTAATTACATTACACAATTAAGTTGGGCTTGTTGGACTAGCCAATAAGATTTGTCTAGTTAACACTTTCTTTTGGAGAGAGCACGGTAAAAGAATGGGGAAGCCATTTTTTTTTAAAAAGGGGAGAGGGTGGAATCAAAGGAGAAAGGAAATCAGAGAAGAACACAGAACCCACTTGAAAGGGCAGAAACTGATGTTGGAAAATCCTCATGCAGACAATGTTCTCACGGAAGACGTGCAGGTAACTTGAGTTAACTGGTGAGAACACAACGTTGAAGAAAGTTTGGCATTTTTTTCCTTTGGAAGTTGCACGAGTATTTGTTTCCTAGGATAGGGTTTTATATATTTGTATTACATGGTATTATTGTGTTTGTTCTAGTTTGAAAAATGCTGTCAATACATTTTCGATCTAAGTTTATACTGGTGTGAGTTTAAATTATTGCTTCCTGGCGAACAGTGAATTTTCATATAGTAACTGCCTTCATATTCCCTTGGAAGGAACATTCAAACTTCTACATTTGTGTATACCAAAATCATATTTACCCTAATCATGCTTATTTAATTGAAATGCCCTCTTTCATCATTATTCCCATGCATTGAGTTATGTTGCTGTTCGCTTGAATTCACAGTAATAGTCAACTCATTACCAGCCTACAGTAAGAGCATTAAAAATAGAATACAAAAAGAAATTTGCAATGAATATACATATCAGCACTATTTTTAAATTATTTTACCACTATTTGAAAAACAAGGACTACCAAAATTAATAGTGATACAGTAACTGAAAATAAGTAATTAGTATTTGGCACAGCAAAGGATGTGAGAATGTTGTTCTTGGACTACAGTTCAGCATTCAGCACCATAATTCCCTCCAGGCTCGACAAGAAGCTCAGAGACCTTGGCCTTCACCTTGCCTTGTGCAGCTGGATCCTGGAATTTTTGTCAGATCACCGGCAGGTGGTAAGAGTGGGCTCCCTCACCTCTGCCCCTCTGACCCTCAACACAGGTGCCCCTCAGGCCTGAATCCTAAGCTCCCTCCTTTACTCTCTGTGTACCCATGACTGTGTTGCCACCCACAGCTCCAATCTGCTAATTAAATTTGCTGACAACACTGTGGTGAACTACATATACCTGTCTGGACACGCCCCCTGATGACTGCTCCTGTGGCTCCTCCCACAGACCCCGGTATAAAGGCGATTGAGGCCTGGGCCCGGCCTCTCAGTCTCCAGGATGTAGTATGGTGGTCAACCACTGCTTGTTCCTTCTTCCAGTCAATAAAAGCCGATATCTCGCCTTTATGTCTCAGAGAGAGTTATTGATGGTGCATCAAACACTACACTGATTGGCCTAATTTCAAACAATAATGAGGCAGCCTACAAAGAAGAAATCATCTCTCTGACACAGTGGTGTCAAGAAAACAACCTCTCCCTCAATGTCTCAAAAACGAAGGAGCTGGTTGTGGATTACAGGAGGAATAGAGACAGACTAGTCCCTATTAGCATTAATGGATCTGGGGTTGAGTGGGTGAACAGCTTTAAATTCCTCAGCATAAACATCACTGAGGATCTCACGTGCTTTGTACATACCAGCTGGGTGGTGAAAAAGGCACAACAGCGCCTCTTCCAACTCAGACAGTTGAAGAAGTTTGGTGTGGGCCCCAAGTCCTAAGAACTTTCTATAGGGGCACAATGGAGAGAATCCAGACTGGCTGTATCACTGCCTGGTATGGGAACTGTACCTCCCTCAATCGCAGGACTCTGCAGAGAGTGGTGCGGACAGCCCAGCATATCTGTAGATGTGAACTTCCCACTATTCAGGACATTTACAAAGACAGGTGTGTAAAAAGGGCCCATAGGATCATTTAGGATCCGAGTCACCTCAACCACAAACTGTTCCAGCTGCTACCATTCAGGAAATGGTACCATGGCATAAAAGCCAAGACCAACAGACTCCAGGAAAGCTTCCTGCACCAGGCCATCAGACTGCTTAATTCATGATGACACAACTGTATTTCTATATTATATTGACTATACTGTTGTACGTACTATTTATTTTAAATTACTATAAATTGCACATTTTGATGGAGACATAATGCAAAGATTTTTAATCCTCATTTATATGAAGGATGTAAATAATAAAGTTAATTCAATTATTCATGAATAACAGCTTTGATAATATGTAGAAGAAAGACTTATAGCAGGAGTGATGGAGAAATACATTAGAAATGGCAATCACCCCACCTTTTCCTGGACAAGATGGTTTCCATCGCAGGGATTTTCCACAGCTCTTTCAATTCCAGAAGTATTCAGAATCAGAAACGGATCAGCTTTAATATCACTGCAATGTCGTGATTTTTTTTGTTTATATATAGTGGGAGGAAGGGGAAGGTGTGCTTGGTGTTGGGATATGGAAATCCCACCAGTAAGCACATCATACACTGCTCCCCACTTTCTGCAGGGATCACTCCCTACATGACTCCTTTTGTCCACTCATTCCCCCCCCCCCCAACTGAATTCCCCTTTGGTACTTCGCCTTGCAAGCAGAACAAGTACCACACCTGCCCCTACACCTCCTCCCTCACTACCATTCAGGGACCCAACCAGTCCTTGCAGGTGAGGTGACACTTCACCTACGATTCTGTTGGGGTCATCTACTCTATCCAGTGCTCCGGGTGTGGCCTTCTGTATACTAGGGAGACCCGATGCAGATTGAAAGACCACTTTGCCGAGTACCTATGCTTTGTCTGCCAGAAAAAACAGGATCTCCAGCTGGCATCCCATTTCACTTCTACTTCCCATTACCATTCCAGCGTGTGATCCCATGGCCTCTCCTCTACTGCTGTGATGAGGCCACACTCAGTTTGGCGGAGCAACATCTCACATTCCATCGGGCTAGCCTCCAACCTGAACACTGAGCTCTCAAACTTGCGGTAACTGCCCCCCCCCCCCCCCCCCGTCTCCTTCACCGTTCCCAATTCCCACTCTCACCTTATCCCCTTACCTGCCCATCACCTCCCTCTGGTGCTCCTCTTCCTTCCCTTTCTTCTATGACCTTCTGTCCGCTCCTGTCAGATTCCCCCTTTCTCCAGCCCTTTATCTCTTCCACCGACCAACTTCCCAGCCTTTAGCTTCACCCTTCCCCTCTCCCAGCTTTACCTATCACCTGCCACCTGGTTCTGCTTTCTCCCTCCTCCCCACCTTCTTACTCTAACTTCTTCCCTTTCCTTTCCAGTCTTGTTGAAGGGTCCCGGCCCAAAACATTGCTTGTTAATTTCTCATTCATGGATGCTGCCTGACCAGCTGAGCTCCTCCAGCACATTGTGTGTATTGCAGGAGAGGGAGGAATCTGACAGGAGAGGAGACAATTGGGGAAAGGGGAGGAGGGAAACCGGGGGAGGTGATGGCCTGGTGAGAAGAGATAAGAGGCCAGAGTGGTGAACAGAAGAGGGGCGGGGGAGTGAGACTGTTTTACCGGAAGGAGAAATTGTTATTCATGCCATCAGGTTGGAGGCTATCCAGGTCGAATATCAGGTGTCGCTCCTCCACCCTGACCTTGGCACAAGAGGCGGCGGTGGACCAACACTTTCAATGAGAATGGGAACCGGGAGGTTCTACTTTTGGTGGTTGGAGCGGAGGTGCTCAACTCCACTATTTACCTCTACCTATATATTTAATGGTTTATTGGATAGAACTTGATTACCCTGGTCACTAATCTTCTCTGGAGAATAGCTTCGTATATTTCCGTAACTGATTGTGGTATATAATTCTCTTCGTCTTTGATTGGTGCTTTCACTTTCAGCAACACTGAACTTCACCATAGATCGGTGCTCATAAATAAAGTCACCCTCTCCACAGCTGCTGCATTTTTGAGTTGCGTTCTCCAAAAATCTCGTGCACTTTAAGTGAAGTGACTTTTTCTGGTCTTTTAGCCACAGGTCGTTAGCTGTTTCATGCACAAGAGCAATACAGAATCGCATCACTTTGCAGCTCCAGACAGCAGCCTTCTCTCGTAAATCTGAAAGCAGAAACGCCAATTTTTATAATTTGATGCAAATTAATGGAATCGTACACTGTCATCTTGTCCACTAATCTTTTGGAATTATTTCTTTATTTTGGAATTAATTTGTGCTTTTTTTTTCCCCAATTACTAAACAATGATGAAAAAACTATTTCTACACACACACACACACACACACACACACACACACACACACACACACACACACACACACACACACACACACACACACACACACACACACACACACACACACACACACACACACACACACACACACACACACACACACACACACACACACACACACACACACACACACACACACACACACACACACACACACACACACACACAGTAAAAGTCTTAAACACCCAAGAATTTTCATATAGTTTCGGATGTATGGCCTCCACAGAGCCCTGATCGCAACATCATTGAGGCTGTCTGGATTACCCGGAGACACAGAAGCGAGACAGCCAAAGTCTGCAGAAGAACTGCGGCAAGTTTGCCAAGATCCTTGAAATAACCTACCAGTTCACTTTCTGATAAAACTCCACAACAGTGTACCTAAGAGAAATGATGCAGTTTTAAAGGCAAAGGATGGTCACACGAAATATTGATTGGATTTAGTTTTTTTTTGCTTACTGTTTTCTGCTCTTTATAGCAAACCTTTAGATATTTGGAAACTTTTCATTACTTTTGAAAGCAACTTCACTTTACATATTTTTTTACATGATAGGGTCTTTTAAAAGACTTTTAGATAGGTACACGGAGCTTAGTAAAATAGAGGGCTACAGGTAAGCCCAGCAATTTCTAAGGTAGGGACATGTTCAGCACAACTTTGTGGGCCGAAGGGCCTGTATTGTGCTGTAGGTTTTTTATGTTTCTGTGTGCTTGAGATTTTGCACAGTACTGTATGGAATTGGTTGCCCTGCTGCTTCACACAGCCAGCAACCTGGGTTAAATCCCGACCTGGGATGTCAGCTGTGGCGTTTGCATATTCTCCTGATGATCATACAATTTGGCTGTTTGAAGTTAATTAACTAAAATTATAATTGCTATAAATTACCCCAAATGTTGATGAGTGGCAGGAGAACTGGGGGAGAGTTGGTGAGTATCTGAGAAAAAATGGATTACAGTCATTTCAGTGGGTGGAAGAGTCAAAAAAGAACGCTGAGAATTGGCAGCGACTTGATTGTCCGAATAGCTTCCTTCCAGCCTTACATTTTATTTAAAAAAGAGTTAGGAAATGAGAAATTACATTTTATCTGCACAGAACACAGTATAACAATTCCTTATACTAAATCAAAGAGCTTCCTGAATAAAAAGGAAATAAAAATATAATAGAAGAAAGAGCTGCTCAAATAGCAGCACCCTGAGTGTCAGTGCAGGGGAAAGCCACACGTCAATATCCAGCATCACAATAACAGGAAAACTATCCAATCTAATGTCGAGTGGCATACCATTTCACTTACTGTACATCAGCAGCAAACCTTCTTTGAATTCGGTAATAGAACACCCAAATTGAAGGTCTGTGAGTCAGTCCACATCAGGGGATCAGAGGTGGAGAGGGTCAGTGACTTTAAATTCCTCAGTGTTATCATTTCATAGGACCTGTCCTGGGCCCAGCACGCAAGTGCGATTATGATGACAGCATAGCAGCGCCTCAACTTCCTTAGAAGTTTGCTAAGATTTGGCAGGACATCTAAAACTTTGCCTAACTTCCAGAGATGTGTGGGGGAGAGTATATTGACTGGTTGCATCATGGCCTGGTATGGAAACACCAATGCCTTTAGACAGAAAATCCTACAAATTGTGGATATGGCCCAGTCCATCACAAGCAAAGACCACCCACCATTGAGCACATCTGCACAGAGTGTTGTCGCAAGAAAGCAGCATCCATCATCAGGGACGCTCACCATCCAGGCCATATTTTCTTTCTGCCACTGCCATCTGGATAACGGTAGAGAAGCATCAGAGCTCACACCATCAGGTCAGGAACAGTTACTAACCCTCAACCATCAGGGCTCCTGAACCAGAGGGGATAACTTCAACCAGCTTCACTTGCCCCCATCAGTTTCTACAACCTACACACTCACTTCAAGGACTCTTCATCTCAGGTTCTTGATATTTATTGCTTTTTTATTAAATTATTATTATTTCCTTTCTCTCTTTCTGTTTGTTGCCTTTTGCACACTGGTTGTCTGCCCGTGCAGTCTTTCATGGATTCTATTATGGTTACTGGATTTATTGAGTATGCCCACAAGAAAATGACCTTGCTTCCACCATGAAATTAGAAGTGAGGATGTACATGTCGACAATTTTAAGGCAATGGTTCTTCTATTCTCTATTATAAAGCTCCAATTACAATGTTTAAAATAATATCCTGATGCCAAACTTTTAAATGCCAGATCAAATATTGCCAAGTGATCCCTTAGATTACTTTACCTCTGGGCATTAAAGAATGTGATGGTTTATTTTACTGTTCAAGAAAAGCAATTCCATCATATATCAGGGTTTGGCTAACATATGCAGCCTTAAAAGCTGGATGGCACAGTAACTGTAGTGGTTAGCACAACATTTTACAGTACAGACGATCAGGGTTCAATTCCTGCCGCTGGGTGTAAGGAGTTTGTGCGTTTTCCCCGTGACCGTGTGGGTTTCCTCCTAAAGTCCAAAGACATACTAGTCGATAGGCTAGTTGGTCATTGTAAATGATCACATGAGGGTTTTTCCAGTGACGTCATCATTGAGAATGGCAGCTTAAGTCACTAGCTCCTCCGGAAAAACGCGTATTAAGCCCCATTAACCTGTCAAATATAATATTTTTTGAAAAATATTTGAACTGAAAAGAGGGGCAAGAATGGGGGGAAGAAATGGAAATAAAAAAAGCGACATTGCGGAGCCTGCGGCCGAGAGGAGCGCAGCGGGTGGCTCTCTGACCCGACCGCGTGCTAGCGAGGCGGCCGCTGGGCCTCGTTCAGTCGAAGCGGTGAATGTCTTCGAAATCCTGAAAGAAATAATGGAGGTCCAGAAAGATATAAAGCAGCAGCTCCGTGATATTAAGGCAGAGCTCGCCAACGTTAATCAAAAAATAGCAGTGGCAGAGACTCGCATTGAGAAGGTGGAAGATCACATTCAAAACGTGGAACGGATACTGAGCAAGACAATAAAAATCATACATCACCAAGAAGGTAAACTGCTTGATCTGGAGGGAAGATCACGGCAGAAAAATATCAGAATCTACAACGTTCTTGAAGGAGTGGAGGGCCCATCTATGACAGAGTTTGTTGGAAAGTTACTGCGGGACACGCTGGATCTTCCCCCGGCTATGGAGCTGGAAGTTGAAAGAGCGCACCGCGCGCTTGTGCTGAAACCTACCAGAGATAGAAAGCCACACTCAACTATAATTAAATTCCTTTGGTACAGCACCAAGGCGGAGATTCTACAAAGGGCCTGGGGTAAGAAGAGAGTGTTTTTAGAGGATAAATTAATATATTTCGACCAAGATTACCCCCCCCCCCCCCCACGGTCCTCCAGAAACGCAAAGAATACTCTGAAGTAAAGCGAGTACGAAAGCAAAATAAGATTAAGATTTCAAACTCCATACCCTGCTAAACTTCAAGTGTTTTATGACAACAGAACGCAGTTGTACCAGACAGTGGAAGAGGCGACTACAGACATGAAGGCCAGAGGGTTGCCCGTCAGCATGACCAAAACGAAAGAAAGCCTGGCTTAGGAATTGTCTCACTCGGCTTAGGAAATAGTGCGAGAATCGAGAAGGCAGGAGACGGGAGGAGGCCGAGAGAAACATATCAGGAAGAGACCGGGAGTTTCCCAAAGATAGTCCTCACCCCCTTCAGAAGAGCCATAAGGTTTGGCCAACTTTAAAAATGCTGGAGAAATTGTGGAAATCAAAATGCAAATCATTATCATATTTTTTGGGACTGCCCTGTTATCAAAAACTATTGGAGGGGGATACACAATGCCCTACAAGACATCTTTAGGAGAGTAAGACCATATATTTTGGATATATACCTCAAGAATGGCTGAAAAGAGATAAATATTTAATGAATATACTGTTGGTGGCTGGTAAAAAGACTCTTACTAGGAAATGGTTATCACAGGAGAGCCCAACTTTAAATGCATGGATGGAAATTACAATGGACATTTACAAAATGGAGAAGATAACAGCATCTGTTAATCATAATCTAGAACAATTTGATTCATACTGGGAAAAATGGTTTAACTACATAACACCTCATAGGCCTGATTTTATTCTCACAAATCAATGAATCTGTTGTAAAAAAAAATAAGATCACTCCCTACTTGTACATAGTTCTTTCCTTTTGCTTGTTTTTTCTTTCCACTCTTTTCTATAAGTGTATACCCCAAATAAATACTTTGTGGAGATTTTGTGATATATATGATTATATGATGTATATGTACAATGTCTGAAATACATCTTATGGAAATGTTTGTTTGATGAACTTCAATAAAAAAATAAATTACAAGAAGTAAATTATCACATGATTAGGCTAGGGGATTGCTGGGTAGAGTGACTCAAAGGGCCTATTCCTCACTGCATCCCGATAAAATGAAAGTCAGAAGGTTCATTCTGGACACCAGATAAGAGCTTTACAAATAGAACACAGAAATCTACAGCATGTTACAGGCCCTTCGGCCCACAATGTTGTGCCGATCATGTAACCTACTCCAGAAGTTGCCTAGAGTTACCCTACCGCATAGCCCTCTATTTTTCTAAGCTCCATGTACCCATCTAAGAGTCTCTTAATAGACCCTATTGTATCTGTCTCTACCATCATCACTGGCAGTGCATTCCACCTACTACTGAGCTCTGACATCCCCCCTGTACCTACTTCCAAGCACCTTAAAACTATGCCCCCTCATGTTAGCCATTTCAGCCCTGGGAAAAAGCCTCTGACTATCCACACAATCAATGCCCCTCATCATCTTATACACCTCTATCAGGTCATCTCTCATCCTCTGTCACTCCAAGGAAAAAATGCCAAGTTCACTCAACCTATTCTCATAAAGCATGCTCTAAACAGAAATTGGCAACTATATGTAACACTTACCCAACAGGCTGGTATATGTCTAGGGGAAAAGGAGATCCAGCCACTCACCAACCCCACCTCCCGTACACGCAGGTGTTGTGAGAATCAAGTTTATGCCGCACGTACACACACAATATCAAACTCACACCAAATACCGTTATGGAATACACTTTAAAGATTTTACTAAAACTAAAAGAGTACTATGCAATACAATATATATGAAGGAAAAGAAAATAAAGTAAAAGGCGCCAACTTATCAAAGTTCAGTCAATTTAGTGTACATCATTGGAGCTCAACCATCGAACCATTCGATCCCTCGTCACTCTCCTCCGACCTCCACGTCCTCACACCTGGGACCACCCCGGTGATCGACCGAGCAGTGCAGCGCACGCCCACCTTCCTCGGCGTCTCCTTCCCGCCTCCCCTGAAAAGACTGCGAAACCCCCAAGCTCCCAGACTCACAAGACAAAATAACATTCCCCATTGGTTAAAAAATTAATACAATCCCCATATCAGCAAGTCCAAAGCTAAACAACTGCGAGAGAAAACACTTATCAAACATAAAAGCATTCCTACTCTAGCAAACCAAAGAAGCCATTTTGATTAACATACACAGTACATTGTACATGTAATTCTCCAAAACTTTACCTATTTCATCATCCTCTTCCTGTAGCTGCTCCTTGGAATCTTTTGTGTGGTTACAAAAACACTGGACGAGATGGGTTTCCTCATTTTTTTCGATTGGTGCACCAAAGCTACTGTTGATCCTTGATGCACATTCTAACGTACGTGATTTCACCAACGATATAAGTGATTGATTCAATTTTTGCTCAGCACCTCCAGGTAAAATGTACCGAAGCATTTTAGTGGTGAAAGTGTGTCCAATGATAGACGCACACTTAACAATCACCTGTTCTGTTGTGTTCATTCTGTCAAGTTGAGCTAATGCAATTCCTGTAACAAAAAGAAAAACCCATTTAATTTTATGATATTATGCATTATATGTAACATAATGGCTCCATGGCATAGTGGCTGTCTAGGAAAGCAACAACATCATCAAAGATGCTCACCACCCAGGCTATGCTCTTTCTAGTCAGCACTTTTGGCTGTGATTTGTAGTTAAGTGGCTTTTCAGTTTTGTCGGAGCTATTGCTGCATCTGTAAGTTGTTTGCCACAGACTAGGCACAAAGGAATAGGACAACTTGGATCACCAGTCCATGTGAAACCCCTTGATAAGTAGCCTTCATTGTAGACATTTTTCTGTCTGTTGTTGCAGTAATGCAGTGAAATGACTCACAAGATTGTGATTCTTCTTCATAACCTTTTCAGAATTGTTCACAGGCCTCGGCCTAGAATCCTCCTTTTTCATCTTGCACCTATTTGGACTGTCTTTGGAATGACAATTTGTATCCAATTCTCTACTACACTGGTAGAGTTTGTTCACTCCCATAAGTCAATTGGCATCGTGCAAGGGGAAGTAATTCGTGAGGGAGAGGATTCAATCAAATAACAGCAGTCCTACTGCTCACTGCCATACTGGTCAGAGAGACCTCTAATGAGATTGCTAATGGGACTGCTTGGTCACTGCCCACCACTGCAAGCATTAGTTGCTCAAAGTTCAAAAAAACAATGTTTTTTTTAAATCACTATCTCACACAGAACCCTGGGGTACTGCAGAACCCCAGTTGATTACTGGTTGATCTCTCATCGATCCTGTTATAATTATTGTTTTATAGATTTTTTGAGCATACTCACAGGAAAACAAATTTCAGGATTGTATGTGATGACATACAGTGCCTATAAAAAGTATTCTCCCCCACCCCCATCCGGAAGTTTTCATGTTTTATTGTTTTAGAAAGTGGAATCACAGCAGATTTAATTTGGCTTCTTTTTGACACCGATCAGCAGAAAAATACTCTTTCATGTCAAAGTGAATACAGACCTCTACAACGTGCTAGAATTAATTACAAATTTAAAATACAAAATAATTGATCGCATAAGTACGCACCCCCTTTAATACAATGCACCAAATCATCACTGGTGAAGCCAATTGTTTTTATAGGTAACATAATTAGTTATGGTGTACTAGCTATATTGAAACCTGTGTGCAGTCAAAGAGTTTCAGTCGATTGTAGTGAAAGTACACCTGTATCTGTAAGGTCCAACTGCTGGTGAGTCAGTATCCTGGCAAAAACTACATCACGAAGACAAAAGAACACCCAAGCAACTCCGCAAAAAAAGTTATTGAAAAGCACAAGTCAGGAGATGGATACAAGAAAAATTCCAAGTCACTGAATATTCCTTGGAGAACAGTTTAAGTCAATCACCAAGAAGTGGAAAGAATATGACACAGTTGTAAATCTTCCTAGAGCAGGCAATCCTCAAAAACTGAAGGGGACTAGTGAGGGAGGCCACCAAGAGACCTATGACAACTCTGGAGGAGTTACAAACTTTGGTGACTGAGATGGGAGAGACTGTTGCCCAGATGCTTCACCAGTCGCAGCTCTATGGGATGGTAGCAAAAAGAAAGCTACTGTTAAAAAAAGCAGAAATGATTCACGTGAAATCTTGGCTAGAGTTTGCCAGAAGGCATATGAGAGACTCTGAACTCAGATGGATGAAGGTTCCATAGTCTCACAAAATCAAAGTTGAGCTTTTTGGCCATCAGACCAAAAGCTATGCTTGGCATAAGCCAAACACTGCACATGATCAAAAACATACCGACCCCACCGTGAAGCATGGTGGTGGCTGCAAAAGGACTGTGACATGGGAGAAGATTTGTTTTCCACTAAGACAATGATCCCAAATATAAAAACAGGAATGGCTTAAAAACAACAGAGTTAATGTCCTAGAGTGGCCAAGTCAGAGTCCAGACCTCAATCCATTTGGAAATTCGTGGCTGGACTTGAAAAGGGCTGTTCACTCACAATCCCCATGCAATCTGACAGTGCTTGAGCAGTTTTGTAAAGTAGAATGGGGAAAAATTGCAGTGTCCAGATGTGCAAAGCTGTTAGAGACCGATCCACATAGACTCCAAGCTGTATTTCCCGCCAAAGGTGCATCTGCTAGATACTGACTTGAAGGGGGTGAGTAATTATGCAATCAATTATTTTGTGTTTAATAATTGTAATGAAATTTAGACCAATTTGTAGAAATTTGTTTTTACTTTGACATGAAAGAGTCTTTTCTGTTGATCAGTGTCAAAACAAAAGCCAAATTAAATCCCGTGACTTAATGTAAAATAACAAAACACGAAATCTTCCAACTTTTTAAAGGCACCACAAATGTACTTTGAAAATAAAATTTACTTTGAACTTTGAAGAAACTGAAGGGGAGAATATTAAAATATTAAGAATCCTACAAACAGCCTAAAATTGCTCCAAATTTAATCCCATAACCAATCTAGTTGCAGTAAAAATTGAAAATTGACACAAAAGACATTTTGGTGACAAGTTCATACCAGGAAACATCCTCCCTCTTTGGCAGCACATGCTCAGATCATATATATTATATTTCAATTACATATTTTAGACTAAAATGTGCACTCAAATTAGAAACAGGATTGTTTTCTGTGAGGTAATGACTTTTGCATAAAGATGTAAGCAAAGGCTTTAATAATCAGCATGTTAAAAGTTGTAATAAAGGCTTCTTCGCTCCACTAGCCTGCAGGTTACTCTTGGGAAAGGTATAACATCTGCTTAGCCCCCAATCAAGGTCACATGAAGCTATGGGAGCACGGTGGATGGTCCTATGAGCTGGTTATGCCACCACTGATACCAGGCAAATAATCTCTGAAAAGTATTGAGAATGGCTGGGGCCACCCATCTTGTAAAGACTCTATCCAGAAGATGACAATGGCAAACCACTTCTGTATAAAAATTTGCCAAGAACAATCATGGTTATGAAAAGACCATGCTTGCCCATGTCATATGACATGGCACATTAGGATGATGACGACGACGATGATGATGGGGGTATAAAATTGGAGGAAGAAGCGTGCTTATCACTAGGTGAGGGTCTCCATTGGTCAGAGTTGACCGTGGATACTGAAACCTAGCTGTCTAGATACGCCAGCCTAGGAATGTTACACTTTTCACTGAGTCACACAAATTAAAGTGTGTAAGCTCAACTGTGAGACTTTTAAGCCATCATATAAATACCTCTATTTCCTCAGTACTCTGTGGAGATTTGGCATGTCATCAAAAACTTTGGCAAACTTCTATAGATGTGTGATGATGATGGGGGCTGACTGGCTGCACTATGACCTGGTATGGGAATTCCAATGCCTTTCAGTGGAAAATCCCTCAAAAGGTAGTGGATCTAGCTTAGTGTATCATGGATAAAACCCTCCCAACCATTTACATCTACATGAAACGCTGCTGTAGAAAAGCAGCATCCATCACCCCACCCCGCGCCCCCCCCCCCCACCCTAGGCCATGTTCGTTTCTCACTGCTGCCATCAGGTCGAAGGTACAGGTGCCCCAGGACTCGCATCACCAGGTTCAAGAACAATTACTACCCCTCAACCATCAGGCTCTAGAACAAAAGGGGATAAACTACACTCATTTAAGGACTCTTATTTTGTTACTTCATGCTTGTTACTTATTACTATTTATTTATATCTGCATTTGCACAGTTTGTTGTCTATTGATCCTGTTTACAGTTACTGTTCTATAGATTTGCTAAGTATGCCCACAGAAAAGGAATCTCAGGGGTGGATGTGGAGACATACTCTGGTAATAAATTTTACTTTGAACTTTGATCTTTTAAGCATGGAAACAAAATCCTCAAAGAGAGGATAATTTGCCACTCTAAGATCAATCATGTCCTTGAGGAAGGCTTGCACTTCAGAAGTATCTAGTTTTCTATTACCTTCTCTGAGAAATGAAGGAAGTGGATCTCCAAGAAGACAACAACATTTAACTGATTCAAGACTGAAAATTTGTATCACCAAATTGGAGTGCTCAGTGAGAATAGAAATATTCTCAGACACCCTCGCTCAAGTGACCCAGCCAGAGTTGATGAGGCACAGGCTTGTGTCCAAGTAGTATTGGGCCATTGGGCCAGAGCCATCTCAATGGCCCCCGTAATGCCAAGGAGAGAGTAGGTTCTGCAGAACGACCAGCCAGCAAAATGTCTACACTTCTCCTCTCTAAGGCTCCTATCATGCCGTCCACTCCTGTCTCTGACACTGCTCCTGGTATCTGGCTTTCTTACACTCAAATACTTCCTTAATCAGGTCTTCCCAAGAAACGGTCATTTCTACAATGTCCATCTACTCTGAGGTTGCTGACAAAGTGACTCCAGGCCTCAGTGACGATGATGCGATGAAGTCAGAGAACTTTGCTAGCCAAGATAGACTTTCAGTTGCCAGTCAGATGCCGTGGCAAGCAAGCCTCCTGGTGATCTGGGCTGAGGCTAATAAATTTTTATGCACTTCAGCAAATAGGAATATAATTCTGCTTCATAATACTGGAATGGATTACTTTTTGTTTCACTTAGCAATCAAAAAGCAAGACAGGTTCATTTTCTTTATATCTGTACCCATAAGAACACTTGTTTTATTTCTAGCTACTAATCTTAGACAAACCTTTAAGTGTCAGTGGAATGGTAATTTCCTGTAGGTTTACCATTTCTCCAAGCGTGCATATAAACTGCTGATGGTCAGATTTTGCATTGTGTTCCAGTGTTGTCACTTTTTGACATTTTTGTATCTCCATTCCACTTGTCTTCAATTTGCCTTTAAATAGAGAAATTATTCCCAGAAAATGAATTAAATGTTTAATCAAACAGAAATTAATTCAATCCCCTGGACTTTGATTCCAAATCGCTTCACTGCGAGCGGTCCTTAAAACACTTCAGGAATCCAAGAACTCACCTCTTTATGTGAGCAATAGAGTCTTTTAGTTTGCCCATCCTGTGCTGTAATTATTGTAATAACATTATCTCCAAATTACTTTTTCAGTCACTTCCTCCGCCAGGACCTCTATGCTGCATCTACAACCCTGAAATATCCCAGAATACACACCAGCCACAGTTCCTTCCTTAATGAATAGGGTCAGTAGAGTTAAAGCACAACTGTTTTTGTGTCATCTGTGGTTCAATAGGCTGTACTATGGCCTTTGAAATGGCCAAAGCACAAGAATCTACCAGGCATTCCCAACCTGGTGCCCACAAACACCTTCCTTAAAGGCATTGGTTTATGGCATAAAAAAGATTGGGAATCCCTGACTAGGCTAACACTCCAATGTAATTCCAAAGATAGATTGTGCTATAAAGACTGTATTCTTTCAACCCGATCTGTCCTTTCAAAGAGATGTAAATGATCTCCAGGTGAACTGACATCCAGCAATATCTGACTTCTGCTTGCAGTGCATAAACAGTCTGCCTGTATCTTATCGCATGGACCAATTAAACCTTAAACACAAGAACTTCTGTAGATGCTGGAAATCCAAAGCTACACACACACAAGGTGCTGGAGGAACTCAGCAGATCAGGCTGCATCTATGGAAATGAATAAACAGCCGACGCTTTTGGCCGAGGCCCTTCTTCAGAACTAAAAAGGAAAGGGTAAGAGAACAGAATAAAAAGGTTGAGGGGGGGAACGAAGACAGCTGGAAGTTGACAGGTTAAGCCAGGCAGGTAGGAAAAGTAAAGGGATAGAGAGGAAGGAATCTGATGGGAAAGGACAGTGGACCAAAGGAGAAAGGGAAAGAGGAGTAATGTGATAGGCAAGTGAGAGAGATAAGAGGCCACAGAGGGAAATAATAGTATGGAGGGGGAGGAATTTTTATATTCATGCCATTAGGTCAGAGGCTACCCGGATGGAATACAAGGTGTTCTTCCTCCATCCCGAGGGTGGCCTTATCTGGAAACAAGAGGAGGCCATGGGCCAAAATGTCAGAACAGGAATGAGAATCAGAATGAAAAGGTTAAGCCATCAGGAAGTTCAACTTAAGGTGGATGGAATGCTCACCGAAGCAGTCTCCCAATTTATGACAGGTCTCACCAATGTAGAGGAGACTGCATTGGGAGCGCCAGACACCATTGATGGACTCAGCAGGTGAAGTGTTGCCTCATGTGGAAGGACTACTTGGGGCCCTGAATGGGGGCGAGGAAGGAAGTGAATGGGCAGGTGCAGGTGAATGGCCACATGCAGGGCTAAGTGCCGGGAGAGAGATTGGGTGGGGAGTGACAAATGGACAAGGGAACTCTCAAGGGAGTGATCCCTGTGAAAATCAGAGAGAGGGGGGTGGGTAAAGATATGTTTGGTGGTAGAATCCCTTTCAATATGGCGGAAGCTGTGGAGAATGATGTGTTGAATATGGAGGCTCATGGGGTGGTAGGTAAGGACAAGATGAACTCTTTTGAAGCGACAGGATGATGGGGTGAGTGCAGAGATTCAGGTAATAGAGGAGACATGGGCGAGGGCAGCATCAATGGTGGAGGAAGGGAAACACCATTCTTCGAGGAAGAAGGGCATCTCTGGGGTCCTGCAAAGGAAAGCTGCATCTTGGGAAGAGATGAGGTGGAGATGAAGGAACTGAGAAAAGGGAATAGGAGACAAGATGTGAAGAGGTATAGTTAAGAGAACCGTGGGAATTGGTAGGTTTATACAAGATGTCGCTCGACAGTTTGTCTCTGGAGATGGAGACCGAGAAATTGAGAAAAGGGAGTGAAGTGTCAGAGATGACCCATGTAAATTTAAAGGCTAGTGGACTTAGAGGCAAAGTTGATGAAAGTGACAAAGTTTAATTTACGGGCGATAAACACTTCAGGTCAACTCGAGGCATCACAAGATACAAAGTTATGTGCAAGTCTTTTTTTTTCTCTTTCAAGAGAATTGATGATAATCAGCACCTGTGTGTCAAACCTGCAAGTGAGTTCGTTAGCACCATTAAGCAAATTCAAATTATGGCCTTCAGGAATTAATGTCAAAACTATGTGCTAAACACAATGTCAATTTAGAATCTGCTTCTACAAAGTAATTGGCAAGATATCTAAGAAAACGGAAAGCCTGATATTTCATCTTTATAAATCAATAAAAGCTTTATAAAATCACTATTTAACAGTTTAGAAAAATAAATCTGTATACCTTGTCATTATCAGTTTACATGACATGCAGCGTTTAGAAATTTGACAGCCGACATACAAAAGAACATTATGAATGTGGAACAGGAAAAGACATTTTTACTCCTTAAAGATTCTCTATTCATACAATAAAATCATGGCTGAACTTCCACTGTCCTGCCCTGATTTCCTTACAATCTCAAGTTAATCAAGGTTTTGCTGTATTAATTTGCCATTTAGTCAGTTTTCAGACCTCCTTGCTTCATCATTTTGACAATAGTTATAATAATCACATAATGCATCAAATTGTGACAGCACAAAGTGGAGAAGCTTATTTCCATTTTAACACCAAGGGCAATAATGATTTACACTTATTTCAACATTAAAGGCAATGGTACTCAAACCTTCCGGTTCAGATATGCACATGGGCATGCTCAGAGCTTTCAGATAGTATCACATATAAAATTCTAGTACATATGCAAGCCCAATGACAGTACTGAGGCCAATTTGCCTGGAACATCCAAGTTATCTACCTTTCCCTTTGTAATAATTCATCAAGCAACCCCTTCCAGTGCCTCTTCCTCTGCCCACCCCACTGCTAACCCCATCCTTTCCAGTCCTGATGAAGAGTCTCATCTCAGAACAACAGTTCATTTCCCTCTATTGAAGCTGCTTGACCTGCTGAGCTCCTCCAGCACTTTACGTGCTCACCCCCTCCAATCCTTCCTTCTCCTTTCACACCCAGCTTCTATGTTCTCTGCCATACCCTCTGTTTAAAAGTCCTTTCCTTGAAATAGCCTGTGTCAAAGTCAGCAGAATTTGGCCATGCTCTATCTGGATTTTCTGACTGCAATGTGGCCAGGAGACATTACCAAAAAGGTAGGTTAAAAACATATACTTTAATATTTAAAATGGAGCTGGGAAGACCACAATAGCCCTGCTGGCTGTTGCCTGGTGTGAGTTACCTTCCCCTCTAGCCATTGTCCAACTTATCTGAAAATCACTGCCGGAGCCTAAAATTCTTTCATCTAAAGGCATTTCAATCTCCAACAGGAGTTCCTGAAAATGTGGTAGAGGACCAACGAATAAGTTCACAATCTGCATAATAGATTCCCAAAATTTCATGCAAATCCAATAATCGGCATTAAGCAGAAGTTATACTTCCACTGCACCACTTCTCTTCAAAAGATTTTATTCTGCATTAATGAACTGGGCAACTTCAAATACAAACACGAGGAAACCTGCAGGTGCTAGAAATCCAAAGTGACACACACGAAATGCTGGAGGAACTCAGGTCAGACAGCATCTATGGAAAAGACATCTCAGCCTGAGACCTTTCATCGAATACTCAGCTGTGGAATAATGCCCCAGCTGGCTTCAATGTGCACTGTAATGTACTATTACTCTAATCTCTCTATCATCAGAATTTACTTTTTTTTCCCTTTCTTGGACTTGATTCAAATGACTGAAAGATGGATGAATCACGTGTTAGAATAATTTTTTTCCTGGTGTAAGTAAGTACTGTATCACTCTCATCTTCCTCCTCCTCTTCTAATGGTTCCAAAATTATCAGATCACTGTTATAGAGACTTCTGAGTATTTCTTCGCAGTAGTATGGCACACCGTAGCTACGTTCCATCAGCAATCTGTCACCAGAAAATAAAGAGAGACAATGGATTTTTCTTATTATTGATACATCAAATCTGAATACAACAGCTTCAGCACCGTTCATTATCTGTGACATTATTGTGTCTTATCTGTCCTTCTAAAATTCCATAGGACATGGAGCACATCACAAGTCCTTAAATCTTCCGCTATTATTTTTCTTCAGAATCAGATTCAGGATTAATATCACCAGCATATGTCAGTAGGACAATGCAATACCTATAATCGTAGAGAAAAAAAACTGAATTACGGTAAGCATAAATATTAAATAGTTAATTAAATAATTCAAAAATAATAATAAAAAGTAGTGATGTAGTGTTCATGGGTTCAATGTTCTTTCAGAAATCTGATGGCAGAGGGGAAGAAGCTGTTCCTGAATCGCTGAGTGTGTGCCTTCAGGCTTCTGTACCTCCTACCTGATGGTAGCAATGAGAACAAGGCATGACCTGGGTGAAGGGGATCCTTAATGATGGACACCACCTTTTAGAGGTATTGCTCCTTGAAAATGTCCCTGGATACTACGGAGTCTATTGCCCAGGATGGAGCTGACTAAGTTTACAAGTCTCTGCAGCTTTTATCAATCCTGTGTAGTAGACTACCGCCCCCATACCAGACAGTGACGCAGCATGGTAGGTCTGTAGAAATCTGCAAGTGGTTCTGGTGACATACGAAATCTCCAACTCCCAATGAAATAGCTGCAGTCGAGCCTTCCTTGTAGCTGCATCGATACGTTGGACCCAGGATAGAGCCTCAGTGATATTGACACCCAGAAGTTTGAAGCTGCTTACTCTTTCCATTTCTGACCCCTTTATAGGGACTAGTTCAAAGGAAGAGCTGAAAGGACTGTTGTTGAATCTCCTTTGGCTGCGTGGAAAGTACCACAAGGCAGAGTATGGTGGAAGAATGGAACTGGCAGTCACAGAAGGAGCAATGTCTTCAAGGTGCTGAAGGGAGAAAGGAAAAGAATATGCAGCTGGTGTGGAATCTGGCTGCAGAAAGTGGAAATTGTGAAAGATGATCCACTGAATGTGGAGACTCATAAAATGCTGGAGGAACTCAACAGGTCAGGCGCCATCTACGGAAGGAAAAGGACAATCAATGTCTCTGGCCAAGATCCTTCAAGCAGGACTGGAAAGAAAGCAGGCATGAGGTGGCGGGAGTTAATTAAGTGAATCCTATTGAGAGGGGGAAGATAGAATGATGTGAGAAACTGAGAGGTGATAGGTGGAAGAAACAAAGATCTGAACAAGATGGAATTTGACATGAGTAAACAGTGGACTATGAAATAAAAGGAAGGAGGAGGAAGGTGCAGTTGAAGAGAAATGGTGAAGGGGAAACAAAACCGGCTTTGGGGGGGGGGAGGGGGTTGAGGAGAAGAAACAAAGGGGAGCGGCTACTGAAAATTAGAGAAATTGTTGATGGCATCAGGTTCAAGACTACCAAGACAGAATATGAGGTGTTTTCCCTCTTAAACCGTGTCTAATCTCATCCTGGGAGTAGAGAAGTGGAATTAAATTGTCTGACCACTGAGTGATCTTGGCTGTTATGGAAGGAAGAACAAAGGCGCTTGATGGAGCAATCCCTCAATCGGGTTGGAAGGTAAAGACCAGGGTGACTCTACATGGAATTTCTAAAGAATAGAAGCTAAAAGTAGGCAAACATTGAGGCAAGTATATAGGCAATTCCTTCATTACACTGGAGTACCTTTGGGCCTAATCTTTAGGAATGCAGCTGGGCATGTATGAGTAATATCAATGGGAGAGCATTCTGGAAATAGTGTCTATAGTTTCAAGATGGTTATGGTAAAGGATAGAGGTGGCTCAGCAATCAAGGTGCTGAATTGAGGAAAGGCAGAATTCCTCTTAAAAGACAAATCCTGTTAAAAATAGACTGGGAGCAGCACCTCACAGGCAGCAAGTGGAAGTCATTCTAAACTGGTGAAAAAACGATACTCCAATTATTTTCATTATGAAGAAAGGAAAATATGTCCAAATTACTGAGGGCAGGGTGAGATTTTGGGAGAAGTACAATGAAAAACAGGAAGCATGTGGTAGGGATAAAGATTAAAATTAGTAAATGCAGGAAAAGAGTATTGAGAAGTAGAGGTGCTTCAACAAATTAGCAGTGCAGTGTGGGTACAAAATGTCACTTCCGATTAAAAAAGAATCCCAAAGAATTTTAAAGTTAGTTGGAGCTTCATTGTTGTTGCTGAGATCAATGAATTACAGTGCTACTCCATTCAGTGTGAAGTAGCAGACTGGCAATTCAATAACTAAAACACTATCACTAACTTTAAAAATAAAGTCGGAGTTACTTAGAATGACATCCAAGTTACAACTGAATTGAGAAAAAAAACTCTAAAATTGAAAGAAACAGTGGCTTCCCATACAAGTATTGTGCAGGTCCATGTTATAAAATAAAGTTATTAAATTTAAATAAAATCAAGAATTATGCTCATGTATTGTACTTGGAGATTGCACATAGTACCTATGGACTATGGGTGGGTGTGTGGGGGGTGGGGGCATTGTTCAGTTGCACAACAACCCTGAGGAAAGAGCTGTTTTTCCAGTCTGGATGTCCATGCAGAGATATTCCTGTATCTCCTGCCAAATGGTAGGAGATTGACCAGGTGATTAGTGGGGAGGGCTGAGTCCGTCATAATTTTGCTAGCCCGCCATGGACATCACGAGCTGTAGATGGTTTCCAGATCTGGCAGTTGTGTCCCAATGATGTTGTGTGTGGTCCTGAACACCCACTGAAGAGCTTTTTGGTTGATCTTGTTAGGGGCAAGAGGATAACCAAGGCAAATACAGAGCTCTTTGGGGACCGAGGAGGCAACCTGTGTGGGGAGCCCGATAACATAGGTGAGGTCTTTAACATATACCTCTCAGGGGAAGTACATCTTAACTGCAGAATTCAGGGAGGGTACAGTTGAAATTCTAAAATGAGCAATATTAAATGGGGGCAGGCTGGATTGAATTCATCAATGCACTGCTTGAGGTGCTAATGAAATTTTTCAAAATAGTTAGAAATTAGCTAATATTGATAAGAACTTGGATTACCACAGCATAGAAAACCACTGGCGAATGCTTTACAACAGGATTCACGGAGACGGGTACTTAAATACCACCACGGATTTGTTTCTATACTGTATGACTCAATGTGGCATTGGTCTCGACCATAAGGAGCATCTGTGGATGCCCACATATCGTCCATGTATTCAGCAGGTAATACCCTTACTGATTCCTGAAGGGCTCTCAGTTCCTGTGCAGACCACTCAATTCTTCAAGTCTGATCTCTGTCTCTGTAAATTTTCAAGAAACCAAGAAATTTTACTTCACCGAGATGAAATCCTCTCTTCCTGGTAGAGAGGATCGGTGATTTCCTGTGTGCACAGTGAGATGTGTAAAAAATTATTAGCAGCCACCTTCCTAAATAATCAATACGGCAGTTCAGGGTGACAATGACTTCAAATTAACAGGAATGGCTGGAAATCTTAAAGTAATAGATCTGATTAAAATTTCCATTCATTTCAAGAAGCATGGATGCTCTTTGAAAATCTTGACTTCTAGAGGCATCATTTTCCGGACATTTGGAGGGAGGGATGTGGCTCCTGTAAAATGCTTGGGAGAACGTTTCCCGTTCTCCTCTGGCAAATTATCACTGCTCTTAACACTTCTCCAGACAGAGGACCATGAAAACAATTAACGTAAGTATCAGAACAAGGAGAAGATAGTCTTAGCATTTCCCTACTCAGTACTTCTAAATGCGGTCATCTACCTTGTCATTGAAAATGAGCTTAACTCCACCTGACTCTCCAACTAATCCACAAGTAATCCATGACCTTTTAAAATTACAGGTACAGAATACAACCTCGCCATTAAATCTTGATTCATGAACTGTGACTGGTCCCTATTTTACATGAACTGCATTTCCAAAAATCAGTTTCTCGGGGAGCCAGTGACCAGAAATTGCCAGGATATTCGGCATGACCTATGTACGTATTATGACTTGAAGGAGACTAAATACAGGGCAACAGAGTCAGAAGCATATTTCCTTATCAACTTTTCATTCTGAATGAGTCCTTTACTGCGTAATGTAAAGGACCATCAAAATCAATTTCTGAACAGAATATTTGACCACTTTTTAAATTTTTGGGGCAGCTAATCAGTCAACAATTAACAATTGAAACAAACATTTTTTAGAACCAATAATTAGCAAAATATGATACTAGCATAGCAAAACAAGGCCTGATCCTTTAATTTTTAAAAAAGTTTCACATAGATGTTTTCATTAATTCAGCTTGTACAGTATATCACGGTTAGATTCCTTACTTACATCTCCAGCTCTCGTGGAATACTAACGACCCCCAAGATTTGGCAAGCTAGTGGACGGATTATAGTTGGATCCAAGCCTGAAAGCTTTACATATGAAGTCTTCTGGCTTCTCATTACCATTATCGCAGCTTGGCATGGCGGTTTCTCTACTGTGAATGGCCTCAGTGCCATGACCATGAACAAAGGGAGACTTGCACGCATTTGCAAAATAAGCTCCCATGATGGTGTGTCAATGTATTGAACTTGGTCAATGACCAGCAGCACAGTATCATTTGTAACATTCTACAGAGAATACAGCAGGAATAGGCGATCAGTGATTCATTTGAAAATTACCTCCAGTTGAAATATTTGCAAACAAGATTACAAATAATTTATTTATATACGTGTGTGTGTGTGTGTGTGTGTGTGTGTGTGTGTGTGTGTGTGTGTGTGTGTGTGTGTGTATATATAATATATTCTATATAAGTAATTTATATATATTATATACTTACATATTATAATTAATAAAGAGGCCTCATGCATGCTCTATTATAATCTGATTTCTTTGATATATCTTTCTCTTTCTCAGTTATCTCCAGGGTTTTGCCAGTTTGTAAAACTCAATTTGCTCAAGTATTTACCTACTGGAACTGGAGCATCTCTAAAACTTATTTTAATGATTATGCAGTATTTTTATATATTATTTCTACAGAATTATTGTGTATATATACTGGGAAAGGTATTATACATAAACTCTTCCTTTTAGGCTTTAATTATCGTTATTTCAATATCCTGAGATTCTGCATATAATCGATCCTATAAATGTGCGTTCATATCAAGAAGGCAACCCACTCCAGAATGACCAGTCAGGTAATAAACACAACTTTCATCCCAATGTCCACACCTTGAAACAATTATTTAGAAGTTATGACTACAATAGAGAGAAAACCTTTGGCAATCTCATCTGGTTAAACTACTTCATTTACTTTTAATTATTGACAATACATCAATTGGTTTAATAATCAATAACTCTGTGTAAAAACCATCATAAAGAAATTTGTGGTGGGGTGAAGATACATCTCTATCAAAGGCTGTGCAAGGCGCCCCCTGGACAAGGTGCAGCACCTGCTTGGCGACCCCCCCCCCCCCCCAACCGGATCAGGGTCACGTGAAGCCACGGGAGCAGGTGATGCATATCACAAGTCCTGGTTATGTGACCACTGATACCAGGCGGACAATCTCCGAAGAGTATTGATAATGGTTCATGTCACCCATCTTGTAAACCACTGCCAAGAAGGCAATGGCAAACCACTTGCGTTGAAAAATTTGCCAAGAACAATCATGGTCATGGAAAGACCAAGATCACCCACGTCATACAACATGCTACATAACGAACGAACAAACAGGACAACCATTTGGCACATCTCATTCAGTATAGACCAATCCTGCACCATATAAATATACATATTGCTTTAATTTTATAATTAGAGTAACATCTTATATAAGCATTTCCCTCTAAATGTGTTGATTCATCATTTAAAATATTTAATGTCTTCAAGCAACCATCAAGGCCTGATTCTAGCCATGGCATATCAGCAGCAATGACTATATCAAAAACATTCTTAAGCAGACAGGAACCAAAGTACTCAGTAGTTCAGGAATTTACTGTGTACTTGGTACGTGGCCTGAAATGCATTGGTTTTTGAAAGCTAATCATACAATTACCTGCTTGATCACTGCAATCACATAATTTCGAAATGCCCTGTGCTTGGCCCTACTGTCCATGAGGGAGACTCTTTCAGAAATTGGAAACTGAAAAACAAAATGAATACATTGTACTATTCAAGCCCTGCCCTGATACCATTACTCATATCCAAATGGAATGCAGGATAGACACTGCACTATGGGAAGCATCATACATCTTTTCCTCTTTCCCTTGACCGTCTGGCTAAATTCAAAGATTCAAAGATATATTATCAAAGTACGCATGGAGTATACAACCCTGAGATTCATCTTCCCGCAGACAGCTGCAAAACACAGAAACACCATGGAACTGGTTCAGACATCAAACACCTCACGCACAAAACAAGTCACGCAAACAGCAAAAACCAAGCGAGAAACACAGAATATAAAACATCAAACCATTGAAACAGTCTAGGAATGTTCGTACAGTTTAATCCAGTTCAGTTCAGCATTGTTAGTAGTTCAGGGGCCTCAAAAGACAACACAGAGAATGCGAACACATGCCCCAACGTGCCGCACAACTTGAATCAACTGGAAAGTGGTACCTGGGTGGAAGGAAGTGTGACTCCCACATTACGGGGAGTGGTGATTGTGTTATTGGAGTCGAAAAAAAAAATATTTTATTTAGTTCGCTTTCCACATAAATTTTGTGAAGATTTTTATTATGTATCAAAGGTGATTGTTTGGCAGTGATTTCTGAATTTCCTATGAGCACAATTCCATGAGAAAATTGCTGTAATGTAGGGATCGCCTGTATTCATGAAACAAATGCAATATCATATGTCCGTGATAATGAATTCGACTCTGACAAATTATGGAACAATTCTGACAAAATTAAACTTCATGTGCCTTTGTTCAAAGTCCATTTATTATCAAAGTATGTGTACATTATACAACTTTGAGAGTCACCTCCTTACAGGCAGCCACAAAGAAAGAAACCCAATAAGAAATCATTAAAAAGAGCAACAAACACCCAATGCACAAAGAGAGAGAGAAAAAAAATCAGAAATCATGCAAACAATAAAGAAACAGCAGTTGGATTGTAAGTGAGTCCATAGGCATGAAGCTCAGAGCAGCTGGAGCAGGCCCAGCCTCAGTTCAACGCACAGCGGAGAACATCACTACGGAGCTTGCAGCCATGAAGCCTGGAGCAGCTAGAGCAGGCCCACGGCCTCGGCCTCAGTTCAGTGACGAGCCGAGCAGCAAGCAAATCTACAAAGTGACCAAGATATAAGAGATGGAACACTGCTGATTATAAATGTCAGATTTGGATGGTTTGCAGGATGATCCTGATTAGCTCGTGGCTTAGATAGCTGGGATAGCCTAGTACAAGACCACACCACCTGAATGTGAACTAGTAGCCTAACAAAATGATTTATTAACACAAGAAAGTCTGCAGATGCTGGAAATCCAAAGCAACACACATAAAACGCTGTAGGAAATCAACAGGCCAGGCAGCATCGATAGAAATGATTAAACAGTTGACATTTTGGGTTGAGACCCTTCATTGGGACTGAGAAGGAAGGGGGAAGATGCCAGAATAAAAAGGTGGGGGGAAGAGGAAGGAGGCTAGCTGGAAGGTGAAGGGTGAAACCAGGTGGGTGCAGAAGGCCAAGGGCTGGAGAAGAAAGAGTCTGATAGGAGAGGAATGTGGACTATATTTATTTTTATTATTTAGAGATACAGCACAGAACAGGCCCTTCTGCCCCACTGAACCAATCTGCTCAACCAGCGATTTAACCCCTAGCCTAATCACAGGACAATTTACCAATTAGCCCACTAACCGTAAAGTCTTTGGACTGTGGGAGAAAACCAGATCACCCAGAGGAAACCCACTTTACACACGGGAAGAACGTACAAACTTTCTTACAGAGGATGCCAGAATTGAATTCCAAACTGCGACAGCCCGATATGTAATAGTGTTGTGCTAACTACTACACTACCATGATACCCCATAAAGATAGTTTACATACAACTAAGGCCCTGGTTGACTGGCAATGGTGTTCATAGGAATACTCAGAAAATTCCCTGAAGGAACCACTGACGCTCACTTGTTAGATTCCCTCAGCAATCCTAATGGTTTCTGGGAATTAGAATGGTAGATTCCCATGATACCCTTTCAACTGTGGCACCCAGGACCACAATAACATCTGTCTTGACTTCCAAAGAAGCTTGCTTTACATTCATGATGGCATAACACTAACAAGGCACCAGATCAAGTAAGTCTGACCGACCTATTTCCCCGAAGAGTGCAGCTTCAGTAATAAGCTATTCCACTGGATTGAGATCTCACCTATTTGTTTAATCCCCTCTAAGATTTACACTTGAATTGAATAGTCGCAATAGTGTTAGAAACCACAGTTTTTAAAAAAATACTTTCTATAACATTTGCACTTTTTAAACAAACTCATGTATTTTCACACTCACTGGCAGAAAGCAGTATAGCAGCTAAACTAACAATTTGGCACATTTCTCATTTTTCATTGGCCAAGTATTAACACACAGTTAAAACAGTTTTAGAGCACATTGAACACAGGAGTAGATTTTAATGTAGAAAGGAAAAGACTTAAGACTACTTTAGAAAATATTAGACAAAATGCAAAATAAACATTGCTAAGTGGGACCAACATGTTCATGGTAGGAAGAAACATGATGAAGCACTTTCCATTGTAATATGTACTGCACAGCTGAAGGTAACATGTATACTGGATGAAAATATTCCAAGTTCAAAGTAAATTTATTAGCAAAGTACATATATGTCACCATATACAACCCTGAGATTTGTTTTCTTGTGGGCACCAAGAAAAGCCAAGATACTCAACTGGTCCATGCAGGATTCACTGATTACATTTTATTTTGGATATTTGCTCCTGACACATCAGTCTCTGCTCTTCAAAGAGGGCTGCAAAACAATTAATGATATTCTGTCTCTTTTCTACAAGATGGATGAAAGAACAAGCCATGGCTACAGTATTGAGTATGTGTGGAAACTACCACGGCAGCTCTCCACATCTTCCTTGGCAGCATTTTCCAAACTTGTAATCTACATCATTTAAGAAGGACACATTCAGCTGCTGCACAGAGACACTATTTAATTTGCACATCACTCTTAGTTAGACACGATATTTCCTCATCAATTAAAATTTTGATGAGGATTAAAATTTTGGAAGGCACTACTTCACAACTCAGCACAAGCACCTTCACCTGACAGATTGCCTCAATATAGCATCAACATCCTGTACTTTGTGTTGCGTTACTTGCCAAAGCAAATAAAAATTCCTCACAGGTGTGGAATCAGTTAAAAAGTGGCTGTCAGCCAATAAAGGAGATGTTAGACAGGTAAGGAAAGTAGGCTTGTCAATGTCTTCACACAGCAGATAAAGATAGACAAGAAATGCTGACCTTGTTACCAATGCCTATATCTCAGTTACGATAAAAATCAGAGCTTCCAGCAGGGGTTATATGATAATATCAGGAACAGACTGCCTTGATTAACAAATGCAATTAACAATCTCCCCCCTCTAAAGCCAGAAGACAAATTGGACTGCTTGACTAAAGGAAAAAAATTAGAAGTATTAAATGATTGTTAATTTTATTTTCAGCAAATATCAAATTAACTCCAAGGTCAAATTTCTATTCATTATACAGTTTGTAAACAAGATATATTTTGATTAATGGAAGATAATGAGCCCATCTCCAAATACAAATTGCAAAATTTTCAATGTTTGCGCTCATCACTTATTTTATGTGCATTTTTTTGCTTGGCACCAATGCTCTGAAATTTGTTATACACTCAGTGGCCAGCTTTATTAGGTACAACTGCTGGCTAATGGAAATATCTAGTCAGCCAATCATCTGGTAGCAACTCAATTCAAAGTACGTTTATTATCAATGTATGTACGCATTATACAACCCTGAGATTTGTCTTCCCACAGACAGCCATGAAACAAAGAAAACCACGGAATCCATTCAAAGAAAACCATCAAAGCCCTCCCCAGTGTGAAAAATAGCAAAAAAGAGCAAAAAGCATAGAATATAAAACACTTAACCAGTCCAGGCATATTCAGTTCAGTTAAATCTTGTGCTGTATCGTTCATTATTGGCAGTCCTCCCCAATCAAAGTCACACAAAATAGCAATTAAAAAAAGCAACCAGAAACCGGAATCATACTGTAGCAGGAACTGCAGGGTCCAATCCACAAACCGTATCAACTAAACCTTGCCCAAGACCCAGGACTCGAGCACCATCCTGCAACAGCATCAAAGGGGGAAGGGGTGAGACCATTCATACGTGGGGGGGGGGGGGGGGGGGGAGAGACCATCACACACAGACATCTTTCTCCAGCAGCAGCGAGTGAGAGGCTGATAAATGCAGCTAAACACACGTGTGCCTTTTGCTCTCGCCTTGATGAATACAATCCTCCTCGATGCTTTAATCGGCACGATCAGCGAGAAATGGAGTCAGCCGTGGGCACGTGCCTAGTCTCCAGGCTTCCTGGCTTCTAGGCCACCACTTCCACTCAAAACTTCACCGAACACTCTCGGAGACAGCAAAGAGCCGGATTGCTTAATCGGCCTGAAAGCACCCCATTAAAACATAGATCACAGGCTCCAACAGTAGCCAGCCACATTTTAAGAAAACAAAGAAGCGAAAGTAGTTTCATGAACTATCTGAAGGGTGTCAGCCTTGGTCACTTTGTTCACCAGCACCACCTTCTTCCAGAATCATAATGTATATAACATAAGTGGAGATGTGGAGAAAGCGAACCAGCTGAACAACTTCTTCAACAGGTTCGACAGCTCAATCTCATCCTCACCGCAGAAATCCACACCAGGCTTACTTCCCTCACAGGAAAATAGCCACTCACAGGAGACCTTGCCCACGCCCAGGATTACGGCTGCACAGGTGGAAGGTCAACTGAGGAAGATCTGTACCAGCAAGGCAGCTGGACCGGATGGAGTTTCCCCACGATTACTGAGGGCCTGTGCGACTGAGCTGGGAGAACCACTACAGCGCATCTTCAACATGAGCCTGGAGCAGAGAAGAGTACCCAGACAGTGGAAAACATCCTGTATTGTCCCGGTACCGAAGAAACCACAACCAAAGGAGTTGAATGACTTCAGACCTGTTGCCTTGACGTCGCACGTGATGAAGACCATGGAGCGGCTGATAATACAGAATCTGAGGCCACAAACCAGGCACGCCCAGGATCCTCTTCAGTTTGCGTATAAGGAGAAGGTGAGAGTGGAGGATGCTATCACGTATCTGCTACACAAATCACTCTCTCACCTAGATGGGGTCAGTTGTGCTGTGAGGATTACATTCCTTGACTTCTCTAGTGCCTTTAACACCATCCAGCCCAAGATCTTAAGGCACAAACTAACGGAGATGGGAGTAGACTCTCACATGGTGGATTGGATAGTGGACTACTTGACAGATAGACCTCAGTATGTGCGGTTGGGAGACTGTAGGTCTGACACGGTGGTCAGCAGCACAGGGGCGCCGCAGGGAACCGTACTCTCTTGGTCCTGTTCACCCTGTACACATCAGACTTCCAATATAACTCAGAGTCCTGCCATGTGCAGAAGTTCGCTGATGACACGGCCATAGTGGGGTGTGTCAGGAATGGACAGGAGGAGGAGTATAGGAAACTGATACAGGACTTTGTGATATGGTGCAACTCAAACTACCTGCGTCTCAATATCACCAAGACCAAGGAGATGGTGGTGGACTTTAGGAGATCTAGGCCTCATATGGAGCCAGTGATCATTAATGGAGAATGTGTGGAGCAGGTTAAGACCTACAAGTATCTGGGAGTACAGTTAGACGAGAAGCTAGACTGGACTGCCAACACAGATGCCTTGTGCAGGAAGGCACAGAGTCGACTGTACTTCCTAAGAAGGTTGGCGTCATTCAATGTCTGTAGTGAGATGCTGAAGATGTTCTATAGGTCAATTGTGGAGAGCGCCCTCTTCTTTGTGGTGGCGTGTTGGGGAGGAAGCATTAAGAAGAGGGACGCCTCACGTCTTAATAAGCTGGTAAGGAAGGCGGGCTCTGTCGTGGGCAAAGTACTGGAGAGTTTAACATCGGTAGCTGAGCGAAGGGCGCTGAGTAGGCTACGGTCAATTATGGATAATTCTGAACATCCTCTACATAGCACCATCCAGAGACAGAGAAGCAGTTTCAGCGACAGGTTACTATCGATGCAATGCTCCTCAGACAGGATGAAGAGGTCAATACTCCCCAATGCCATTAGGCTTTACAATTCTACCGCCAGGACTTAAGAACTTTTTAAAGCTATTATTAAAGCTTTTTGAGATGGTGATTTAGATGCATATCATATTTTTTTTTACTGAGTTAAGTATTGTATGTAATTAGTTTTGCTACAACAAGTGTATGGGACATTGGAAAAAAGTTGAATTTCCCCATGGGGATGAATAAAGTATCTATCTATCTATCTAAACCGCCAGCAGATATGGTCCAGTTGTTGTTCAGATCCAGACCTCTGACCAGGGAAGAAATATGACTTCTGGTGCCAGACGGGGTGGTTTGAGATTCTCAGAAATTGCTGATCTATTGGGATTTTCAAACAGAACAGTCTCTAGAGTTTTACAGGGAATGGTGCAAAAAACAAAAAAACCCAGTGAGCAGAGATTCTCTGGGTGAGGAGACAGAGACAGAGAGACAGATCAGAGGAGAATGGCCAGACAGGTTCAAGCTGACAGGAAAGTGACAGTAACTCACACAAACACACACTGCATCAGTGGTGTGCAGAAGAGCATCTCAGAACGCATACGTTGAGTCCTGAAGAGGATGGGCTTCAGCGGCAACACATACACTCAGAGGCCACTTTACTAGGGGTACAAAATACCTGATAACATGGTCACCGAGTTTAGATTCAATAGTTATAGTTCAGATATGAGTTGCAACTAAATCTCTCTTATGGGAAAATGACAGCTTTGTTAAGATAATATGGGATTAAATATACTGAAATACATGGGGCCTGAGCTGCGGCTGACTAGAGGGAAGAGAAAAATGCTGAAATGGCTTTCATATCTCTAGGTCTATGTCCTATAGGTCAGATAATTGGTTCTTATTGGCATAGAGTGCTGCATACATTAAAGCAAACCTCTGTATAATTAACTTCAATGTCTGTGGTTCAGTATTTCAGAGAATGTGTACGTTTCTTGGTTCTTCACTGTTATATTATTGAATTAAGTTAAAGAAGGCTATTCATCCCTTTGTGTCCAGTGCTGGCTCTCAGAACAGTTCATCTATCCCATTCCCTTTAATCTATTCTCTCTTGTGGACATCAGCTCCATTCCGATTCTCCTATTACTCAACAACACAAGGGTTAGTTTTCAGAAACCAAATCACATTCCGACCAGCACATCCATTGTATTTTGGTGAAAATGGGAACACCTTGGCGGAGTCACAAGGAGAAAGTGCAAACTTCACCAAGACAGCACCGGAGGACACGACTGAACCCGTCATGGGAATCTAAGGCCGAAGCCGTGCTTGTGCCCGTGAACCTGAATGGAGAGATTCCACACCACGAGCTTCCGGAAGATCCTCTGTATTTTCTGTCCAAGAAAGATCTCCGACCACACCCTCTTCCAATGGTGTCACCAAGGCCACAATCATCATAAGAAAAGTTTGGAGATGGATTGGGCATGTGATGAGCAGAGAGGCCTACTCCATCATCTAGACAGCTTGACAATAGACTCCCGAAGACCAAGGGAAACACAGCAGACCAAAGACAACTTGGTGCCATACCGTAGAAGTAGAAATTAAGATGCTGAACCACACCTGGGGCACAGTAGAGAAGATAGCCAAGGGAAGACAGAGGAGGAGGACCTTCATTGCTGCAGCATATTGGGCAATAAGGCAGAGAGATGTTAAAAACTGAATTGCAAGGAACCAGCGCATGAAGATCAGTCTTCAGATACACAAGCTGTAAGGCCACAATATATTAAAGTTAATGTTCACTGATGAGATTGCTTATTTCAGTACCTTTACAAAAAGCAGATCATTTAAGAGACATAAATCTTCAACCAGTTCTGGCTTTGTTATCTTGCTGAGTAAAACTCTTTCTCGTTCTGGATAACTTTTACAGTGGTTCACATGTAGCAGCAGAGCCATCATGGTTTGAATAGTATAATAGGGTACCGTGATGTCCATTTTCCCCAGTTCAAATGGTAACACCCTGCACCAAACATACATAAATAAATTTTAAAAATTCACTTTAATTAAAATGAACATTTCACTTTAATGAGTTTCTATATACTCATTAATAGAATCCTAGGGTGTGGGTTTGAGAGTAGGCACGTGTGATGGCTAACTCCACCTCTCAGATTTAAGGAGTTACCTCAACTAATTAAAATTCCAGGATTTAGTTAAAACTTCCCAATAAACTGCCCATCAGAAACTGGCAAAAGACTAAATAAGACCATAAGATATAGGAACAGAATTAAGTCACTTGCCCAATTGAGTCTGCGCTGCCATTTCATCACGGCTGATCCATTTCCCAACTCAGCCCCAATCTTCTGCTCATCCCTGTATCCCTTCAAGCTCTGACCAATCAAGAATCTATCAACCTCTGCATTAAATACACCCAATGACTTGGCCTTCACAGCCGCCTGTCGCAATAAATTCCACAGATTCACCACCCACTGGCTAAAGAAATTATTCCTCATTTCCATCCTAAAAGAATGCCCCTCTATTCTGAGACGGTGTCCTGTGATTCTTCCCCACCACCCCCCCCACCAAGCCCCCACAGGAAATATCCTCTCCACATCCACTCTATCGAGGCCTTTCAACTTTCAATAGGCTACAATGAGGTCACCCTTCATTATTCTGAATTCCAGTGAGTAAACGCCCAGAACCATCAAACGCACCCCGTATGACAAGCCTTTCAGTTCCAGAATCATTTTCATGAACGTCCTTTGAACCCTCTCCAACGTCAGCACATTCTTTCTTAGATAAGGGGGCCAAAACTTCAATCTAATTCTAAATCTAATTCTTTTTATGACAAAACTAATATGATTTATTTGAAAAAAAATATCTGTGAGTAATTCATTTATTCTCCCCCAGATGCTTGTAATAAATGATTGCAATTAAGACACTAACCTTATTTCTTGAGCTTGTGAAGTACGGATGATTTCAACTAGGAGTCTGCTTTTTCCAAACCCAACTGTGCCTTCATACATAATCACTTGACAACAGTTAAGAGATTCCTTGTCCTTAGCTGAAATAAATTTTTTCAGGGCCTTGTGGAAAATCTTCATCTCTTTTTCTCGGCCTTAAAGAAAGGAGATTTGTTAGAGATTGAATATCAATTTTAATTAGGAACTATGTGATGGCAGCTGTTAATACAAACAAGAACAAGTGTTCAAAACAAAATCTGTTCAGTGTCAAAGATCAATTAGGAGACATACAGTACTGTACAAAAGTCTTAGGCACCCTAAATTTTTTTAGGTGGTTTCAGATGGAATGAATTCCACAAAGCCCCGATCAAAGCTGTCCGGGGTTACTGGAGAGAGAGAAGTGAGTGAGACAGACAGTCTGCAGAAAAACTGTAGCAAGTTGTCCAAGGTGAGTGGAACAATCCACCAGCAGATTTGCTTATAAAACTGCATGATAGTGTACTTAGGAGAATTGATGCTGCTTTAATGGCAAAGGGCAGTCATACCAAATATTGGTTTGATTTAGATTTTTTTTTACTGCTTTCTGCTCTTTGTTGTAAATGTTTCAATATTTAGAAACTTTTCATTTTTTTTTAAAACATCTTTGCTGTGCAGAATTTTTTTTTTACATGCGCCAAAAACTTTTGCACAGTGCTATACTTTGGAAACGGACAAGTCAATCGCTTCTATTGATAAAGATATTTTATTGAACAAAGCAACATTCACCAATATGTTAAAGAGATTGAAACCAACAGTTGGGTGTGCAGCATTCTATGTTTGCAGGATTTGAAATTACTCAGGGCAAAAGAACACATGAACATTTATGTTAATTGGCCCACATTGAAGCTTCTGGGATGAGATCAGTGTGGAGATTGTGACCATCCTGTCAGTTAAAGCATTGTTCAAGACATAATCGTTCTGTTAATCAGTATTTGAGGTGCTTGTATATCCAGCAAGCCGTCACTCAATACTGTGATACATAACTATATTTTGAGTGTTTTGTGCTCAGAAACCTTCACACCATCCACTGGTATCTGAATGTTTGAAGCTGTGCTTGGCAATTGAGCTGTGGGAAGAGAAACAGAGTCAACACTTCACTTCGGAGAAAAAGCTATTATTAATGCTTTTTGAGAGAGTGATTTAGATGCATATCATATTTTTACTATTGTATGTAATTAGTTTTGCTACAACAAGTGTATGGGACATTGGAAAAAATGTTGAATTTCCCCATGGGGATGAATAAAGTATCTATCTATCTATCTAACTCTGTTCTGACGAAGAGTCGTTGACCTGAAATTTTGCCTCCTTCTCTTCCCCCAGATATGGCCTAACCTACAGAGTATTTGTTGCTGTCAGTTTTTTTTACATGGCCGAGTTTCTAGCTTGATGCTCAACCCAGCATGGATGGAAAGTGAACAAGGAGTCAACCAGATTTCAAACCGGACTGCTCGCCTCAAAGTCCAGTGTGGATGCAATGACCAGCCAAACGTGCAGAGTATTCCCAGCATTTTCTGTTTATATTGAAGTTGACAATGTATTTAATCACCTGCTGTTATGTTAGTCCTCAATTACTATCAATGCAATTTCAATTCAATGAGAATCTTCTGGGAATCATACAAGAGAAATTCTTACAGGACGCCTGCTCATCACGCTGAATAAAGATCGTTTACTAAGCCCCAATCTCCAAGTGGCTCAGTCAAAGTCACAACAAGATTTGTTCAGTCAAATCAAAACATCCTCATCTTATCTAAATTATGCCTAAAGTTGGAAATATGTGAAGAATAATTTTGAGTAAGAAGAGAAAGCAATGGTTGAGATGAGTTGCTCTCCAATCTTGACAATTTACTAAAAGAAATTTGCATGTAAGAGAGATCAGAGAACTCCACGCAACCAGCAACCACCCGAGCTACACATTTTCCAAATTATTTCCAGTAAAAAAGCAAGGTCTGGTAAATAATTTACAGTCTGACAGACCTAAGAGTAATAAAAAAAGGTCCAGAGTGAGATCGGAGTAAATAATTACACAGGAGAATGACCCTCCATGAATAAAGAGTAAAGCCCAGGTAATAAAGAGCAGGAGAATGAGGCCCAGTGACTCAATCATCAACAAAATGAAGCCAGTAGGAATAAAGAAATAGCAGAGGGGTCCAAGTGAATAATTAGCATTTTCCTGAAGGTCAATATTTTAAATACAATTAATTGCTTCTAATATTTCCCTTGCTCTCCAATTTAACATAAACTCACCCAAAAGAGGATAATCATCTTCTTTTTCAACAGAAATCCGAGGCTTTCCAAGTATTCTGAAGAAAATACGTAACAAGCTCAAAATGGTTAATTAGAGTTAATAAATAAGCCACGTTATTGGTTTACTATTGTCACATACAGTGAAAAACTTATTTTGCAGATCACTTCAAAGTCATACATACTTTAAGGAAGTACAAGGAGAAAGCTGCAACAGAATGAGCACTAGCACTAATGGAAGTTTCATTTCAGTTGTTATATTAGTTAATCCAATTTAGAGGTTCAGCCAAACCCTGAGCTAAAGTACTGTGCAATATGTTAGACACATATATATGGCTAAGGTGTCTCAGTCTTTTGCACGATACTGTATTTGTCAATATGAAGTTTGTAAATCTGGCGGGGAGAAAAGGATGCTGGGAATTGTGAGGATAGAGTGCCACAGAAGGGGTGCAGGCCAGGTGGCAGGGGAGGAGTGTCAGAGCTAAGGGTGGCGCAGGTACAGGCATACCCAGCCCTAAGACACCAGGCAAGGTCTCTTGATTCCAAATGATTCGTTTACTGATGAATACAGAATGTCTCTGGTGCTTCCCACTCCCTCCCGTCTCCCTTCCCCTTTTCCCAACCATGATACCCCTCTCCCTGCCCCCTTCCCATTCGCAATCCACAATAGAGACCCATATCAGAGTCAGGTTTATCATCACTCACATGTCATTAAATTTTGTTTGTTTTTGTGGCAGCAATACAATAGAATATGTAAAATTACTGCAGTACCGTGCAAACATCGGAGGCGCACTAGCTCTAATTATTGCAGTGTCTGTTAGTATTGACTAAAGCTACACAACTTTTCTTTGATAAAATAGGGAATGTTAGAAGTACTCAACAGGTGAGGCAGTAACAATGGAGAAAGGGAGAGAGTTAATGTGTCAGGTCAATGCCCTGTCCCCAGCTGATGGATATTTTGAGCGTTAAAATTGGAGCAGCGTTTGTAACATGAACTATGTTCTGCTTTAAGACTACTTCTGAACTGGTAACAGAAGATACTGCTTTATAACAAGAGTACAACTGAGCTTTTACAAGTGCTGCATTGCAGCATGACTTGCATCCAAGTGCCTTATTATCATTATGTGCCATAAAAGCAATGATTGTTCTTGTCAAATTTTTCTACAGAAGTGGTTTGCCGTTGCCTTCTTCTGGGCAGTGTCTTTGCAAGATGCGTGACCCCAGCTATTATCAATACTCCTCAGATTGTCTGCCTGATGTCAGCGGTCGCACAACCAGGACTCGTGATCTGCATCTGCTGCTCATATGACCGTCCACCACCTGCTCCCATGGCTTCATATAACCCTGACTGGGGGTGGGGGGGGGGGGGGCTAATCAGATGCTATACCTTGCTTAAGGGTGACCAGCAGGCTAGCGGAGGGAAGGAGTGCCTGAAACCTCCTTTGGTAGAGACATCTCCACCCTGACACCCACTAATCAGTCAGCAGGTATTAAAGGAGAGGTGTAACTGGTCCCAGATAAACGAACAAACTCCTTTATTCAAAAAAAAAAGCTGAACAAGTGAATTGAGTTTTGCGATGACCTTACGGAGAGGAAGGAGGACATTTTCTTCCCGCTATGAGGGAGGACATTGGGAAAGAATTGCAGATCATATCATTGCAGAGGAATCATACCAGGATATGACTACCACGCATGCCCACTAATTCCAACGCATACCAAGTTGTGCATGAGAAGATTGATGAAGTGTGAGAGACGTTGACTGGGGCATGACACATTTTCAGAATTAAACAGTACTGACTGGATGAGGTTGTGGAAGTGGATGGTCATCTCAAATGGACTGGGGAATTCTATTACATGTGACAACACCAAAACAGTATTGTCTGCTGTAAGTACACAAATCCTTATATTTATTTCATTATTGAGTTGTTAGGTAGCATCTTACTCTCAACCATTACATTTCTGGTCCAACACCATATATTATTAGGCCACTTTATACATTATTACAGGGGTTAATTTTAATCGTATTTTCTTGAGGCAAAATATGGTTTCAAAACAAAGCACTGTCTACACTATGAACAAGTAGTCAGCCATTATCATATAATTATAACAAAATAACATTTCTAATTCTGAAAGGTTTTCAAATTCATTCCAATGCTATTTTAGGTTCTTCAGTTCCACTGACGCCTGCACACAACACTCCAGCAATATATAAAAGGCTTTGACTCTCAAGCACTGTAGGCCAGGAACTGCCAGAAGAATTTCCAGCTTCTGCATTGCTGCTTTTTTTTCTTAACCCCTAATCTTACCACCGGTAATCTCTTTTTATCATGAATGTAGTGACAAATCATTTTGATTTCAGTTGCCCATTAGCCTCAATCTGCACCTCCTTGGAATGTGGAAAGGAGGTTGAAAACACAGAGGAAACCTCCATGGTCACAGGAGAAGCTTCAAGGGTATCCTTTTAGAAAGGCGATGAGGAGGAATTCCTTTTGCCAGAGGGTGGTGAATCTGTGGAATTAGTTGCCAAGGGTGGCTGTGGAGGCCAAGTCACTGTGTATACTTGAGGCACAGGTTGACAGAATCTTGATTAGTCAGGGCATGAACAGATACGAGGAAAAGGCAGGAGACTGGGGCTGAGAGGAGAATGGATCAGCCATGATGAAACGGCAGAGCAGACTTGATGGGTCAAATGGCCTAATTCTGCTCCTCTTATCTTATGGTCTAAATTCCACTCAGCACGGAAAAACAGTATTTATCCTGGCTTATTGGAGCTCCTTGGCGGCTGCAGTATCTGTAGTATTATTGTACTTCTTGGATTGCTTTGTTTTGCATAGAGCAGAAAAGACATAAGTTATTTATTTTTCAAAGCTATTAAGGGTAAATAGAATAATAACATCCAAAAGGGCATTAATTAAGTATCTAGTGAGTGAGACCTTGTAGGGGTAAGGGGAATGTGCTGGGGAATTGATGTGAAAGAAATGGCACGTCATAAACCAAATGATATAGTGGTCAATGTAAAGAGAAGGATTTGATAGATACACAAGCGCAAAGTAGAGGGGTCCAATGCTTTCAAATAATCCTAGGATTAGCAGAAGCTACAAAGATATGGAAAACACACGGCCAAGGATGATGAAAATTTTACAATCAAAGCTTTGGGAAATCACAAACCAACGTGGATTAGGAGTGATGAGTTTGAATTAAGATATGTGCAGTAATAACTAATAGGAAGTGTTAAGTCAAGAGATAGCAAATGCTTGGATGTTGCATCTGGCAGCATGTGTACCTGAGACAGAAAATAGGAAAGGACAAAAAAGGTCAAAGTTCAAAGTACATATACGTCATCATATACAACCCTGAGATACATTTCCTGGTGGGCATTCTCAATAAATCTATAGAATAATAACCATAATAGAATCAGAGGCCATGCAACTGGGGAGGTCACCTCAATGACCATCAGCCAGTGAAAAGTGGAGATTACAGATATTTAGGGATTCTTAGCCAAACTCATGGTCAAATAGGTCTTTAAATTTGTGCATGGTTTGCTACTGAGTAACTTAGAACAGGCTTAATATAATTTCTGTAAATCTCCAGCAAAAGCTATCCATTGAAATTATTGATCTTACATAGCAATGACGTTCTAGGGGTTTAACAGTACAAATTTGTGTAATTGTCATATTGTAGGAAGATGTGGGGAAACGAAGTGAGCTGCTAGAGACAGAAGAGACTACAGATGTTGTAATATGGAGCAGCAATCTGCTGGAGGGACTCAGTGGATTCAAAGTTCGAAGTATATTTACTAACATGTATGTATGTAGCATACAACCCTGAGATTCATCTTCCCACAACTAGCCATCAAACAAAGGAAACCATGCAATGAAAAACATCAACCACATGTTCAAAAACAGCAAATCACACAAATGGCAAAAGAAGAGTGAAAACTCAGAATATAAAACAGAAAGTCAATAGGGCTGGGAAGCTGAGCAAGATAGCTGTTATACATTTTCCAGTTAATAGACAGTAGGTGCAGGAGTAGGCCATTTGGCCCTTCTAGCCAGCACCACAATTCACTGTGATCATGGCAGATCATACACAATCAGTACCCCGTTCCTGCCCTCTCCCCATATCCCTTGACTCCGCTATCTATAAGAGCTCTATCTAACTCTCTCTTGAATGCATCCAGAGACTTGGCCTCCACTGCCTTCTGGGTCAAAGCATTCCACATATCCACCACTCTCTGGGTGAAAAAGTCTTTCTGCATCTCAGTTCTAAATGGCCTACCCCTTATTCTTAAACTGTGGCCTCTAGTTCTGGACTCACCCATCAGCGGGAACATGCTTCCTGCCTCCAGCTTGTTCAATCCCTTAATAATGTTATATGTTTCAATCAGATCCCCTCTCATCCTTCTAAATTCCAGTGTATGCAAGCCCAGTCGCTCCAATCTTTCAACATATGACAGTCCCGCCATTCCGGGAATTAACCCTGTGAACCTACGCTGCACTCCCTCAATAGCAAGAATGTCCTTCCTCAAATTTGGAGACCAAAACTGCACACAATACTCCAGGTGGGGTCTCACCAGGGCCCTGTACAGCTGCAGAAGGACCTCTTTACTCCTATACTCAATTCCTCTTGTTATAAAGGCCAGCATGCCATTAGCTTTCTTCACTGCCTGCTGTACCTGCATGCTTGCTTTCATTGACTGATGTACAAGAACACCTAGATCTCGTTGTACTTCCCCTTTTCCTAACTTGACTCCAAGACAATGAAGATTTTCTCATTGTTCTCAAGACAATGAAGATTTTTTTTTAAACTTTTAAATTAATGAACTTCATACTTAAATCTAGAAATTATTAGCAACACACACAAAATGCTGGAGGAACTCAGCGGGCAAGGCAGCATCTATGGAAAACAGTTAACAATTGCTGTTTCAGGCTGAGACCCTTCATCAGGACCGGAAAAAAAGATGTGAATTTAGATCAAGAAGGTGGGGGGAAAGGAGAAAGAAGTACGTGTTAGGTGAGAGGCGAAACCAGGAGAGGGAATGGATGAAGTAATGGGCTGGAAACCTGATAGGTAGAAGGGATAACGGGCTGTAGAAGGGGGAATCGGATAGGAGTGGACAGAAGACCGTGGAAGAAAGGGAAAGGGGAGGAGCACCAGAGGGAGGTGATGAACAGGCAATGACAAGAGGTGATAGAGGGAAATGGGAATGGGAAATGTGAAGGGGGAGGAGTAATTACTGGAGGTTCAAGAAAATCGATGTTTTTGCCATCTTGCCCAGACGGAATAAGGTATTGTCCCTCCAACCTGAGTGTGGCTTCATTGTGGCAGTAGAGGCGGCCACGGACTGATATGTCAGAATGGGGATGGGAAGTAGAATTGAAGAGGGTGGCCACCAGAAGATCCCACTTTTTCTGACAGATGGAGCGCAGGTGCGCGGCCAGAAATTACTACTTACTTTTGATGTTTCTTGGACAGGTACTGGTAAACTGTCCCTGGATTGGCCACACCTTTCATCGCTCGCTTGGGAAGTTCAATAAAGTAGGAAGATGGCATCTTTGCATGATAATGCGTCTCCTCATCACAGGAAACCACGCCAGGATACGTCATCATCAGTCGTGCTGCTATATTTACTTTCCGACCAATAACTTTTTCATGAAAAGTGATACAAATTGGTAAATTGATAAATCAAATTTTTACGTGTTGCACATACCAAAGCACAGTGAAGAACTTAGTTTTGTAAGCCATTAATGGAGATCATTTCACCACATCAGTACGTCAGGGTAACACAAGGGAAACACAATAACCAAAAAGCAAAATAAAGTGGCACAATTGCAGGGGAAGCAGACGATAAAGTGCAAAATCTTAATAAAGCAGTATGAGAGGTTGGAAGTCCACCATACATACAAAGAGACCATTAAATAGTCATATAATAGACTGGAAGCTGTCCTTGAGCCTGGCGGTAGCTGCTTTGTAGCTTCTGCCTGATTGGAGGGCAGTATGAGAGAGAAGATCTGGGCAAGACTGTGGTGAGTTCCTCCAGAGTTTCGTGTGCTGTCTGTGATTATACTGGCTGCTTTACCTAGACAGTGTGAAGAATAAACAGGCCCATAGAGGTAGTTGGTTTTCATGATATGCTGAATACCATCTACAACTCTCTGCAGTTTCCTGTGGTCTCATGCAGAGCATTTGCCATACAAAGCCATAATTAATTATTTTATTGTTTTCCCTTGTACAGTGTCAATGCACTGATCTGATGAAATGACTTGTATGGATGGCATGAAATTTTAGCACATGACAATACACCAGTTTAATGTTACCCAAGTCCTCCTTAGCAAAATCTGCAAGACCTCATCCTCTGCACTGGAAACGATGTGCTCCTCTTTCTCTTGTCTGAGCTGCAGACCACTCATAGAACCATTGAACATTACAACACAGAAACAGGCCTTTCTCGGCTGTGCCGAACCATTTTTCTGCCTAGTCCCACTGACTTGCACCTGCCCCAATAATAAAAAAAATTAATAGAATATCTGTGCTATTCCTTTATGTACAATATTAGTGCCCATGAGTCTGAATTGGAAAAACACGTACTCTTAGCATACACTGCAGACATCTTTACCCCTCTGTATTTCACGGTATCACCAATGTATCATAGTCATACAATCATTGAGCAGTACAGCGCAGAAACAGGCCCTTTGGTCCATCTAGTACGTGCTGAGCCATTAATCTTCCTAATTCCATCATCCTGCACCCAGACTATAACCCCTCACCCCCTCTCATCCATGTACCTATCCAAATTTCTCTTAAATGTCAAAATCGACCCTACATCCACCACTTGCATTGCCAGCTTATTTCACACTCTAACCACCCTCTGAGTGAAGAGGTTCCCTCTCATGTTCCCCTTAAACATTTCACCTTTCTCCCTTAAGCATGACCTCTGGTTGTAGTTCCGCCCAACCTGTGGAAAAAGCCTGCTTGCATTTACCCTGTCTATACCCCTCATAATTTTGTATACCTCTATATAACTTCAACATAACATTCCTTCTCTTGATGAAGGGTTTCAGCATGAAACATCAACTGTTTACTCTTTTCCATAGATGATGCCTGGCCTGCAGAGTTACTCCAGCATTTTACATGCGTCGCCAGGAATGCTGCGGACTCAATCCGAGATTCCAAGATGTCCCCTACCCTGGCAGCATACGACATGGGAATCTCATTGGCATCCAAAGAGCCTCCTTTCTGTTCCCCTAACCAATGGATTCCCCTATTACGATAGCTCACCTCTTCTCCCTTCCCTTCTGAGCCAGAACTAGACTTATTACCAAAGATTTGACAGCTGTGGCTTTCCTCTGCTAGGGCATTCCACCCTCCTCCCCCCTCAGTATCCAATGCAGTATATCCATTGTTGAGGGGAATGGACACAGAGGTACTTTGCATTGACTGACTTTCCCCTTTCCCCCTCCTGCCAGTCACCCAGTTACCGGTGTCCTGCACCTTGGGTGTGATTACCTCCCTGTATCACTCCCTGCCCATCAACCCCTCAGCCTTTCAAATGGTCTGGAGTTCATCCAGTTCCAGCTCTAACGTCTTAACACAGTTTGTTAGCTGCAGCTGGCTGCACTTTGTGCAGGTGTAGAAGACAAGGAGGTTTCCCTGCCCTCCCACACTGCACAAGAGCAGTCCACTACCTTGCCTGGCATTTCCACTTCTATAAATATTCAAGAAAGAAAGAATAAATAACAAAGAAAAACTACCTATGACCTTTGCCTCTCCTTGCCAAAGCCTCAACTCCCCACTAACACTGGCCCACTCACACCTAACTTCTTTTTATTAGATCTGTTCAAGTACCTAATCACATGCAATCCGACGTCTTCTTGAAAACTGTGACACACAAAATGTGCTGACTGACCCTGTTTGCTTCTTTTAAACTCTCTATCCATCAACACAACCTAATGTCGCTTCGGGGTCTGTGGCGTGCAACAGGTGTCATTTATCACGTAACACACACAAAATGCTGGCGGAACACAGCAGGCCAGGCAGCATCTTTAGGAAAAAGCACTGTCGACGTTTCAGGCCGAGACCCTTTGTCAGGACTAACTGAAAGAAAAGATATTAAGAGATTTGGAAGTAGGAGGGGGAGGGGGAAATGCGAAATTATAGGAGAAGACCGGAGGGGGTGGGGTGAAACCAAGAGCTGGGAAGGTGATTGGCAGAAGGGATACAGAGCTGGAGAAGGGAAAGGATCATGGGACGGGAGAAAGAAAGGGGGAGAGGAGCACCAGAGGGAGATGGAGAACAGGCAGAGTGATGGGCAGAGAGAGAAAAATAGGGGGAGGGGGAGAATATAAAAACAAATCAGGGATGGGGTAAGAAGGGAAGGAGGGGCATTAACGCAAGTTAGAGAAGTCAAAGTTCATGCCATCAGGTTGGAGGCTACCCAGCCGGTATATAAGGTGTTGTTCCTCCAACCTGAGTGTGGCTTCATCTTGACAGTAGAGGGGGCTATGGATAGACATATCAGAATGGGAATGGGACGTAGAATTGAAATGTGTGGCCACTGGGAGGTCATGTATTTATCACGTATTCCTTTGCATTGTTTGCCTTCCCCAAATGCATTAACTCGCACTTCTCTAGAGCAAATCCTATCTGCCACTCCTGTGCCCAGAGCAGAGAATGAGTCTACAGGCGACCCCTGCATTAACAGGATGAAGGAATTTTGCCCTTCACTACTCACTACCCAGTAAGAGTGTGAGTGTGTAAATAAACAGTGAAAAAGAGACAATAAATTTTGTCTCAATTTATACTTTTCAACTCATATTTCCTGATGCATGTCCAGATAGAATCACAGGATATTTTAGTGCAATACAGTAAATTTGATTTTTTTTAAAACATAGGATAATCTGTTTTACATATAGATGTGGGATTACAATATTTAAAACAAGAAAATATAAACAAAATCTACCACATGGTTTAGATATTTTATACGAATTTTCTGTTTACCTGTATATTCATGACGTAGAGGATGACCAACTACACCACAGAATAAAGGGCCACTTGCTATACCAATAGATGCTACACTGAAATATGAGAAAATATAATCTTAGAGTTGTTCTCCACAAAATCAGGTCCCTCTGCCCCCATCCATGCAGATTTTTCCTCTTCCCCAGGGCACCACTGCTCAATACAAGAGGACATGGCTTTAAGGTAAGGGGAGGGAAGTTCAAGGGGGATATTAGAGGAAGGTTTTTTTACTCAGAGAGTGGTTGGTGCGTGGAATGCACTGCCTGAGTCAGTGGTGGAGGCAGATACACTTGTGCTGCCTTTATGGCTGTTATTTAGTTTATAATATTTTCGCGTAGTAATTTGTTAGCATTTTTTTAGTTAAAGTTAGGATTGTTTAAATCAATTGATTTGTCTGTAATACATCGCGGCTGCGATGACGTCACATCCGGGTTCGCCGCGTCTTGTGGGAAATTACCGGTTTGAGATTCACGCAAGGGTGGGGGTCACTCACATGTGCCACCATAACGCCGACTAGGGTCTCTCTATGCACCAAAGACACAGTGAAAGCAACGCTGTAAGTCATTAGATAATCGATATTTTGAGTTAAAATGTTAACGCCGATTCTGTTAAAAGTAACGACGGTCGGTAAGGTTTACCTTTTCGTCAGTTAAAGAGTCGGGATAGTTTGTATTGAAGTGTATCTAAAGCAGCCAATGGAGCAGCTAGATTCTGACTGTATGCTGCACTTTAATGTAATGTAGTTATTGTAGTTTTACCTTTGCAAGTATTCACAATGTAAATGTGATATTTAGAAGGAAACAAACACTGTACCAATCTTGTATTGTTTTTCAACAGTTTTCACCATGCGTTAATGTGAAGAGTGAACAGTAAATGGTTAATCTTACTGCGGCCTCGTTTGCATTGATTCTGGTTTATCTCAACGTTTACCTCGGCGTTACGTCACACCCGAGCGAGAACGTTACAACACTAGTGAAACTTAAGAGACTACTAGACAGGTATATGGAGGAATTTAAGGTGGGGGGGGTTATATGGGAGGCAGGGTTTAAGGGTCGGCACAACATTGTGGGCCGAAGGGCCTGTACTGCGCTGTATTGTTCTATGTTCTATGTGTCAGTGGTCGCATAAGCAGGACTTGTGATATGCACCAGCTGCTCATACGACCGTCCACTGCCTGCTCCCTTGGCTTCATGTAACCCTGATGAGGGGGATAAGCAGGCGTTACACCTGCAGGCCAGCGGAGGGAAGGAGTGCCTGATATCTCACTCAGTAGAGATGTATCATCACACCACCACCCCCAGTAGAGCTACTACCCCTCTCTTATTCCTAAGTTCTACCCATGTAGCCTCATTGGATGATCCCTTCAGGATATTCTCTGTAAGGACAGCTATGATATTCTCTGTAATGAGTACTCTTCCTGTATTCTCAACTCTCTCACCTGAAATCCTAATGTTATTCCTAAAATTTCTAAAACCCTGCTGTCATGTCTGAAACAGAGGCATCATTTCAAGTGCTGAATCATATTCTATGCTGAAAGTAAATGCACCGAGCCTGACAGCCCTTCCGTGTTCCCTAGCACACCTTTGACTGCTGAACTTGTTTGATTCTTCCGATCAACATGGCGCTGAGCTGCATTGTCTGTCAAGGTCCTGGCTCAGACATAGCTGTCTTTTTAGGTTTGTAGGGATGTTTTTGTGGATAACCTGGCAAGTTTGGGGTCAGGATAGTGTTTTGAGACAGAGATAGGGTGAGTTAGAGGTCAAGCACAGTAAATGAAGAGGCAGAGGTAGGAGCCGGTGTTTGTAGTCCAGGTCGGAGCAGTCAAAGGACAATGATAATGGAGGTTGGGTTGTCAGGCTCTGAGGATGGAGACCAGGTTGGCAAATCCTGGGTTGGAGGCCCATGCAGGCAGAAGGCACGAGGACCACACCGGTGTTCCCTCAGGTCAGTGAGTCCTGGGGTCAGAGGTCCATGCAAGTCCAGAGGGTGAGGCCCAAGGGTCAAGGTATCAGTCCTGTGGCTGAGACCTGAAGGACAAAGTCACTATTGATATCTAGAGGGGCCAGTGTAATCTGGAGGTAAATGCCCAAAGGTCAAAGTCTGAAGTTGGTGAGTCCACAGGTTGAAGTCCCTGGGTTGGTTTGTCTGGTTACAGACCTGAAATCTGCACGTCTGTGAGTCTAGGCCAGGGACTGGACATTGGAGGCCTGAGAATGTGAGTCTGAGAGTGAAGGGCATGGAATGGAGGCCTGGAGGTGGCCTGTCCTGGCTGTGAAGGCCTGACTATAGGTGGGAAAAAGACATGTTTCACTGATGTGTTGTTTTTGTTGTTGTTGCCACTTGCGTTGTTCTGCTGAACACTGTGGGCCTGCTATTTTAGTGGAGACACTCGTGGGCTGTCCCCAGCACATCCTGAGGTGTATTGCACTATACGTTTTGATGTACACGTGATAAATAAATCTGTACCTAAATCTGATTTATCTCCAACTTCTCTCCACCTACCGCACTGTTACTATGCCTCCACCTCACCTATATTGATTATCATGGATTAACAAAATTTGCAGCTGGAATCTTTTCTAATACATCTAAACAATTTAATTCCTTACCTGACATATCTCAGTTTATTACAGAATTCACGAACATTGTGTGAGCACTGTAAAGCGTTTCCACATTCATCTTCCCCTTTGTCACCAGGAAGACCAAAAATACAAAGAAAAGTACATCCCTGAAAAAAAATGACACAGCTGTTAGATACACAAATATTACCCTCAAATTTAAACACAGTTTCAACAACTGACCTGCAGTGGAGAACAGTATACTTTTGAGATTTATGAGGTTATTGAGATATATACGGATTTTAAACACTCCCAACAATCACTCATTGCTCATCTCTGTCCTGAGTAAAGTATTAACATGCAAATTATAAATCACAACACAGTTGCTATCGTAGAAAGTCAATGCACAAAAGGAATTCCAATTAGTTTGCTTTGATGGTGTGATTGTGAAAGGTACTGAAGGCCTTTTCATTTACTCAAGCAGTGTCTACGCACCAGATGAGCTGGATATTTGTTTAATTTTTCATGCCGGAACAGCTTCGCTGCTAGAGAATTTTGGGCGAGCTTTGATCATCTGCTTACTTTGGAAGATGAGAGGTGAAGCCAGGTGGGTGGGCAAAGTCAATGGCTGGAAAAGAAAGTATCTGATAGGAGAGGAGAGCAGACCCTAGGAGAACGGGAAGGAAGAGGGAACTCAGGGTTAAGTAATAGGCAGTAAGCACTGAACATCCAAAGGGAAAAGTTACACATCTTCAGGGTATTTTCTGCTGTCAACAAACTGTTTCAGGTAAAAATGGGACAAGCATCTTGACAAACTGAGGATTATTGTCTATCTCTATCATATCACTGTATGCTTTATTTATTAAGTTGTGAGGGACACACATCGCAGTATTACCCATTAGAGTCTTTTAAGGAAAGTTGCAGGTATTAGTGCCATCTGGTGGTTACTTTGTTCTACAATTTTTCAACTTTTTGTTCTGATTGCGCCCCTTTCTTTTAATGAAAAATGCTTAACTAATGCTTTCCTTGGGAATGATGTCTCTAATGTTCTTACAACAGTGAGGCTGCTGCAAATATGTTCTTCATTCATCTACTCCTACATGTACTTTCACAAACAACAAACAAAACTTTGACTTCACTTACTTTGTCAAACATAAAGACCTTATTTATTCTGCCCTGATAATTTCTGAATTCATTGTTAATTCTAATACAACAAGCCTGAATGGATTGGCATTGATGATACATGGTTGCACTCTCCACAAACTGCAGGTTCACAAACACCACGGTCGCTGGTCGCATTTCGGACAAATATTCCAAAGGGACTGCATCATCGATCTAAGTCAGAATCAGAATCAGGTTCACTATCACCGGTATTTGTTGTGAAACTTAATGTCATTGCAGCAGGAATACAATGCAATACATCAATCGTAGCATTAGAAAAATGTGAATTACAGTTAATATATTTTAAACATTTTTTAAATTAAATAAATAGTGCAGAAGTAAAAATAAAAATTAGTGAGCTAGTGTTCATGGGATCAATATTCATTCAGAAACCGGATGGCAGAGGGGAAGAAGCTGTTCCTGAATCATTGAATGTGTACCGTCAGGCTCCTGTACCTCTTCCCGGATGGTAGCAATGAGAACAGGGCATGTCCTCGGTGCCGGGGGTTCTTAATGATAGATGCCGCCCTTTTTGAGGCATCGCTCCTTGAAGATGTCCCAGATACTACAAAGGCTAGTGCACACGATGGAGCTGCTTTAAGTTTACAGTGCTTTTCAGTTTATTTTGATCCCGTGCAGTAGTTCCCCCCACCCCCAATACCAGACGGTGATGCAGTCAGTTAGAATACTCTCCACAGTACATCTGTATAAATTTGAGTGTGCCTGGTGACATAGCAAATCTCCTCAAACTCCTAATGAAATATAGCCACTGCCATGCCTTCTTTGTAACTACATTGCTATGTTTGGCCCAGGATAGATCCACAGAGATACTGACATCCAGGAGCTAGAAATTCCTACTCTTTCCACTTGAGATCCCACTATGAAGACTAGCGGGTGTCCCTCATTTAACCCTTTCTGAAGTCCACAATCAGTTCTTTTGTCTTACTGATGTTGAGTTCAGTGTTATTGCTGTGACACCACCCTAGTGGCTGGCACATCTCACTCCTGTACGCCTTCTCATCACCAACTGAAATTTTGCTGACAATAGTTGAGTCATCAGCAAATTTATGGATGGTACTCGAGTTGTGGCTAGCCACAGTTATAGGTGTAGAGAGAATGGAGCAGCGGGCTAAATTTACCTAAATTTTAAAAAAAGAAATTCTCACAGCAATGTGATGTAAAGCATTTTTATATTAGGTAGCTTTTATTTGGAAAGCATGGTAAATAGATTATTTGATGAATGCCATTTACATGAGCCTTCAGATAAAATATTTGAGCCTTGCTTCATGGAATTGAAAAGAACTTGGAATGACTGCATTAAAAGTAACATGCTACTGGAGTAAAGTGGTTTTAATTGAGAAACAGTTTTTAAGTGGGGGGAACTCAATGAAACTTTACCCTGAATCTATTTCTGAAAATCCAATAGCTGTGAAGAGTAAGAATTTCAGGTTGTATACTGCATACATTAAAATGAACCTTTAAAATGCAGCCATTTGTAGATCAGTGAGGATATTCAGGGGTAACATTCATTCATCTGGTACCACTGAAACCAATGTCTGACAATAACATATCTTCTGTGTAATTTTTGTTGGGCTTTTATCAAATTAGGCATTCCGTCAATGATCAGGAGGCCAAGTCATTAGGTATATTTAAGGTAGAGGTTAATAGATTCCTGATTAGTCAGGGCATGAAGGGATCCGGGGAGAAAGCAGGAGACTGGGGCTGAGAGGAAAAATTGATGAACTATGATGAAATGGTGGAGCAGACTCGATTGCCCAAATGGTTGAATCCTGTTCCTGTATCTAGGATATGTGATGAGAAATCTTCCTGAGATGCATTAATCTAACCCTTCCCATCCACGTACCCATTCAAACATTGTTTAAACATCATAATTGTCCTCGTTCCAGCACCGCCTTTACAACTGTTTTGTATAGCCATCATTCTTTATGCGGAAAATATCTCCCCTCTCACCTAAAAGCTATGCCTAAATTTTAGACTCGCATAGCCTGGGAGGAAGACTGACTAAATACCCACATCATGCCCCTCATAATTTTATAAACCTCGATAAGATCACCTCTTAATCTCCTCCACACCCAGCCTATCCAGAGTCTGCTGAGTTTCTCCAGCATTTTGTGTGTGTTGCTTGGATTTTTAGCATCTGCAGATTTTCTCCTGCTTGGCAACCTAACCAGTTCCCCTTATGACTCAAACCCTCCAATTCCACCAACATCCTTCTGCATGCTCTCTAGCTTAGGTGGAGATGTGCTGCAGCTAAAAGAGTTAATTGACTCATTCTCTCCAGGCATAAACAAGAGAAAATCAGCAGATGCTGGAGATCCAAACAACCGCAGGGTCTCTGTCTGAAACGTCAACTATACCCTTTTCCATAAGATGCTGCCTGGCCTGCTGAGTTCCTCCAGCATTTTTGTGCGTGTTGCTCTCCGGGCATGAATAGCTAATAGTAGAAGAGATGAATGGAGCCATAAGCTCATTCCCAAAGCAAAGACTGCAGGATTGCAAAACAGCCTGTTGAAATGTGACCACTGATATATAGGCTTGTCAAGTACAAGTGACTATTAACAAGATGTGCCTGATAATTAAACCTCGAACTGTTGATCCACAGGGAAGTTTTGTTTTGATCGTATTCTGACCAGTGACTAATGACAGGGATCCCTGAGATAAGGTCTCAGAATTGCCTTCAGTATCAGTCAGAGTGGTCTGAGAGCAAGAGGCTGTCAATCCTTTGCAATATCATTTGTAGCAGCTATTCAATCAAACCAACACTGCTTAGAACCTAAGTGGCAGGAGGGGTGAGGAGGTCGATTCTATACGGTGCGCTCTCCAATCCAATAACAAGGCTTCAAAGTCAAAGAATACGTTTAATCTCTTATTAAGCTAGCAAAGCAAACGATCTTGAAGCAATAAAGGCTAATGAAACCAAAATTAGCGATATCAAAAAGTCTCAGCATATAAAATGTACATAAGCTTTCTTCAACATAATTAAGTTCTACCAAAAACTAGACTGATACCCCCAAGGACAAAGCATGAACATGTAACTAAACTCTTTTCTTCTACCATGCCCCAACCCACGTGACTCACCACCATAATAAACACGCAACACAAAATACAGTATAGATAGAAAACAGATACATGGCTCTTGGTATACTTTGTTGTAGGAAATGCTCATTTCTGAAAATGAACACCTTATGAGATCAGTGTCCCATTTTTGTGAATAAATCAATCTGTACTTCTTCAGAATTTAGAAATAAGAGCTCAATTATATTGAACATGCAAGTTTCAAAAGATGGGCAGATATTCAGATGTTTCCCCCAGCTGACGAAGCTCAAAAAAGATCTGATGGTTATCAGAAATCGGATGGCATGGGAAGATCTTCTCCAGAAATGACAAATTTCCAGATTGTTTCCCAAAGGTGGTCGTGGAGGCTAGAATTTGGATGTATTTAAAAAGGAAACAGATACATTTTTGATTCATAAACATTTTGGCTGTATTCTATGTATTAGGACTTTATTCTTGGAACGTTGAAAATTGAGATGAAATTTGGTAGAAGTACCGGTATACAAAATTACGAGCAGTACAGATAGGGCAAATGCAAGTAGGCTTTTTCCACTGAAGTTGGGTGGGACTACAAATAGAGATCATGAGTTAAGGGCAAAAAGTGAAAAGCTTAAGGGAAACATGAGGGGAAACCTCTTCAGTCAGAGGGTCGTCAGAGTGTGGAACAAGCCCCCAGCACAAATGGTGCATGCCAGCTCAATTTCAATGTTTAAGAGGAGTTTGGATAGGTACGTGGATGGCAGGGTTATGGAGTGGTGTGATCTCGGTGCAGGTCGATGAGAGTTTGCAACTTAAATAGCTCGGCACAGACTAGATGGGTCAAAGGTCCTGCCTCTGTGCTGTATTTTTCTCTAACTATGACAAATGAATGTTTCGTTTTAATCAGATAGTGACTAGATGCAATGTTTTATCAAAGTCTGAGCATCAGGAGTTTGCACCTATGACCTGATCCTCCTACAGACAAGCTTCCTATACTTGTGAGTGATTTATTTGCTCCATAGTTACTGCCTTTGGAAGTTGGTCAAACAGGGGCCAGTTGTGATGTCAGGAGCTTGACATTAGAGTCTCACAGCAGCAGTCAGTGATGTCTCCTTTGAGGACAGAACGTTTCTAGAGTGCTGAGATCTACCAATGTGTTCTGCCTATGACTAGGCAATAGTTCATTCTGAAGAGGAGACGTAGGAGGGAAACAACAATCTATCACTGATCTGAATCATACTGCAGACCTTGTTCCATTCTTCCTGGTTCCTTTCAATTGCTCAGATTTGTATTCTCTGTCCTTATTCAACCTTTACAGACATGCTGGAGGAACTCAGCAGGTCAGGCAGCATCAGTGGAAACGAGCAGTCAAGCCAGCTTGTTGACCGAAACGTTGACTGCTCATTTCCACGGATGCTGCTCGACCTGCTGAGTTCCTCCAGCATGTTGTACTTGTTGATTTGACCACAGCATCTGCAGTAAACTTTCTGTTTCTTATTCAACCCTGCAGTGGGTCCCCATTAGACAGAGGACAGAGATAACTTCCGCTCCCTGCTGCTTGAAGTCAGTCTCTCTCTCACTCACTCATCGGAGAATGATGCCAGAGTACTGGGTCTCTTGCAAGGTTTCATCAATGCTGTTTGTGGATTGGATTCTGTACTTCATATTGTGATGTGTGTCTGGTCACTCTTTTCTTTTGTTGCTATTTTGGGTGATTTTGAATCAGGGCAGCCAGCAAATAACAAATACCGAGCTGAACTGAATGTGGCTGGACGCTTTCAATTTTGTGTTTTATATTCTGTGATTTTTGCTCATTTTTTCGTTGTTTGTATGATTTGTTTTTTCTTGTGCTTCATGTGCTCCACAGTTTTCTTCATTTCATGGCCGTCTGTGAGGAATTCAAGTCTCAGGGTTGAATACTGCATACATACTTTGATAATAAATGTACTTTGAAACTTTGAGTCATCTACTGTTTTCCCTGAACATTGACGAATTAAAATATCCTGGCAATCTTTATGGTTATGTGCAAGAGTCTTTAAATTAACTTAACAAGTAAAATATCTACTTTTTGGGGTTAGCAAAGTGAGTGTTGAGTATTTCATTGACTGCACTCTGGAACAACAAGCTCCCTATGCTGAAGCCCCAAGGACAAATTTGCCAGCTTTCAGGCAACTGTTCCCAAACAATGTCTAGACCAAAACCAAAAGAGTGCAAGCATTCTTATTTTCTAGTTAACAGACATGTTTCATAACAGCAATGGCCATGTGCTATTGCTAAGTACACCTCAGATGTTTAGCAGTTGTAATATTTAAAGTTCTAAGCATATTTACTATCAAAGTATGTATACATTATACAACCTTGAGATTCATCAGCTTACAGGCAGCTACAAAACAAAGAGATCCAACAGTACCCATTAAAAAGAGAAGACTGACAAACACCCAGTGTGGAGAGAGAGAGACAAAACAATTGTGCAAACAATAAAAGAAAGTAAATAGCATTCAGAACTGGTTTACTAAAGACAGAAAGCCTGGCATCACTGCAGCCAGAGCAAGAAACACAGCCTCAATTCAGCGCAGAGCTGAGTAAACGTCCTGAAATGGATAAAGTGTTATTAGTAAAGTATTTAGTAGTTTTGTTTGTCACTGATAAGAAGTCACTTGGCTTCACCAGCAGTATCTTAAACCTACATTACTGTATATAAACCTAGGCCCATTATTCTGTCACGTGACATCCTGATTAGCGTAGGAGTAAGTGTCATGTACTATCTCCAAGAGGACCACAAGCTTTTTCTAGGGGTTTGCAGGCTTGCGTGCCTCAATGACCATAGAGCTTGTTGGTTGGAGTTAGGGCTTTAATTCTTTGGTGCTTCAGTACGGTCACCCACGCCAAATAGGTCAAAGGGTAGAGGCCAGACTAAGAGTGGTCCACTGGCCAACCAGTTTCAAGGGCTCAGCTCAGGGTTAACAAGCCTGACTGCTAAAACAAAATTGTTACAGAAACAGCAATGAAGAATCCTTCCGCATCTGAGTGCAACAGTATTCCTGAATCTCCACCCAGGACTTGCATGACTGACAGTAGTGAAAACCGAGAGGAAGCTACTGACACAATGAAGGAAGCCCTGAATACCCTGCCAGAGATGGAGGGCCTTCATTGCTGCCTCAAATGTCTGTGACATAATGGGTAGTAAGAAGAGGAAGTAATATACTCAGAAGGTTTGTAATTGAAGTAAACACAATGGCATTATTCATATCAAAAACACAGATTAGAATTTCAAACAATATTCATATTCACACAAAGCTGAAACAACTTTTCACAAGCTACACGTATACATTAGGAACCCACCAGTTGCCAAACACCTTAAGGTGATAATACATTGAGGATCAGACATGAAAAATCCATTGATAAATAAAAATGTTGATATTTCATACCTTTAGTAAAACTGTTTTCAGGAGATATTTACGGAGAACTGCTTCGAGTTGTGGATTTGGCAATAATCTCGCTGTTTTCCTTATTGCGTCTGAAAATGAATCTAAAGTCAGTTTTTTATGACCACGTGACAGGTGGCCAACGATGAAAACTCAGCAATAAAATTAACGTACTTTTACTCACACCAACTTCTTGAAATTCCAAATGTGTTCCTTGTTTATTTACATACTTTTCAACTGAAAATTGAGGATCTCTCTTAATGTATCGCACCTGCATTGCAAAACATATTCTTTAAAATAAATGTATAATTTGTTTTGTGATAAACAATAAATGATTTTTCTATGAAGTTAGAATTGTTGTGTCAATGGGAGTAGTCATTTTAAAGGGATCAGCATGGACTAGATGGGCCAAATAGTCTATTCCTGTGCTGTAATTTTCTATGATTCTATATTGCCAACATCATTATTGCTAAGCTTATGTTTAACAGGTATAAATAATACAAATCTTTATCAATGTGAAAATTTAAAAAATAGACTTTTAGATACAACAGTGAAAACGTCAGTATTGGAAACGGGACTAACAATTATCACATTCATTTAATTCAGAAATCATATTTAACAATTTACAATAAAAAAAATTATATCTGTAAATACGGAACACCTCACCCAGTCTACCATCAAAAATGGATGGGAAAACAGAAATCATTGCAATACAAGTTTTAAAAAGTTAATAGGAACAATTTATTCAATTGAAGAATAATATCTATTTCAAATATATTACAAATATTAATGACCAATGTAAACAAGGTCAATAACAAGGACAAACAAAAAATGAAAATATTGGATTTACCCTTACAGCTCTTTCATTTTCTATCTTTTCAACGACGAGATTGTTTCTGTCACACAGTTCCCATGCATTTGGGGATAAAATAACAGTATTGGCTGAAGCAAGTCCCTCAGCTTTCCGGACTTCATCTATTGCTCGACCAATTAATGCATAATAACGAGATTCTTCATCTCCCATTACCACTTTGGACAGTTTCCCTGCCGAAATACCTGTAAAGAGAGTGTCCACTGATTGAAGAACTTAAACTTTTCATCAATGCTTTACAATTTGCTAACATTGTGATAATGTCACATTTCTCTCCTTTACTATTAATAACAACAGGGCATCCTTGAATTCACAATAACAAAGAGTCTCATATATCCACACCATTTTCATATACTTTGTAGGGCAGAGTCCATCTCCTGGAGGTAATGTCCTGGAGGTAACCTCCTGTTACCAAACTGAGTACAGTGGTCTCCTCCTCTCTGGGTTCTCAGATACATATGTTTTTCAGTAAGTAGTCCTGTGGGCACCACAGAAATATGTCATGTGTTTCTCTCTTTTCACCTACTATCTGCCAGTTATTTGGATTTAGATCCCCCATGCTTTGTGTGTTTTTGCTTCTTATTTTATGTCATGTAGTACAGTACAAGGAATTTTAAAAGAAACAGAAAAAGATTCTAAGAAATAATAAATCTTCATTAAAATAAGGCTGCTGTAATGATACATAAAAAATGAAGTAACAAAACAGTGGAGGAACTCAGCGTGTTAGGTAGTATCTATGGAAATGAAAAAAGTTGACATTTCGGGCCAAGACCCTTCTTCAGGACTGTGAAGGAAGGGGGAAGATGCAAAAATAAAAAGGTGGGGGGAGGGGAAGAGGGATAGCTAGAAGGTGATAGGTGAAGCCAGGTGGGTGGGAAAAGTAAAGGGTTAGAGAGGATGGAATCTGACAGGGGAGAGGCGTGGACCATAGGAGAAGAGGAAGTTGGAGGGGACGCAGAGGGAGATGTTAGACACGTGAGAAGAGGTAAAAGGCAGAGTGGGGAATAGAGGAAGGAGGGGAGAACTTTTTTACCAGAAGGAGAAGTTGATATTGGTGGCCACCCAAATAGAATGCAAGGTGTTGCTCCTCCACCCAGAAGATAGCCTCACCTTGGCATAAGAGCAAGTACAATAACACATAATGTACAATATGCTCAATGTGTTATAGCTGCCTAAAAGTTATACGTTAAGAGAAAGGCCTTTAAGGTAACTACTAGAAAGAATACAGTAGAAGCCACAAGACAATTAAGAAGGCAGAGCTATATTAGCTATATTAGATTTTAAAGTTTAAAGTTAAAGTCTATCCCAAACCTTATAGGCTCGTCAGGCCAGTGCTTATGCCGGTTTCCGTGGCGTGAAGCGACTGAGAGTACGAGACTCACCCCCCCCCCCCCCGGATAGGACACCAGTCTATCGCAAGGTTAACCCCCAGCATTTTGCCGGTACCCATTGTCAGCTGGGTGGACTGTAGCAATGTGTGGTTAAGTGCCTTGCTCAAGGACACAACACGCTGCCTCGGCTGTGGCTCAAACTCATAACCTTCAGATCACTAGTCCAATGCCTTAACCACTTGGCCACACGATACAAAATATAGATTTTAGCAAGTGAATAATCACTATGCATTTGGGGACTTACTATGGATCACTGAATAGCAAAAATGAATGGAGAAATATGTTGATGAATGTGCCCTATATAGATTCATGGCTTCCAAATAGCTTTGTCCAGCATGGAAGAGAGGAATGAGTTAAAACGTCACAAGGTTTGTCAAAAACCTCATCATTGACAAAATAGGTATTCATTCATTATGCGCCATGTCATATGACGTGGGTGATCTTTTGACTTTCCATCACCATGACTGTTCTTGGCAAATTTTCTACAGAAATAGCTTGCTATTGCCTTCTTCTGGGCAGTGTCTTTACAAGATGAGCAACCCCAGCCATTATCAATACTCTTCAGAGATTATCTGCCTGGCATCAGCTGTCGCATAACCAGGACTTGTGACGTGCACCACCTCCTCCCGTGGCTTCATGTGACATTGATCGGGTGGGGGGTGGGAAGAGGAGCTAAGCAGATGCTACCCCTTGCTTAAGGGTGACCTGCAGGCAAGAAGAGGGAAGAAGCGCCTTACACCTCCTTTGGTAGAGGCAAATCTTCACATCACCCATAAAAACAGGCATTAGCAAGTTATTAGTGGTTCATTAAATAATCATCGCTAAAACATAACAATTCATCTGATTAAGTAATGATATGATGTTCAAATTTATTCTCTTATCATTCAACTGATCACATTAGCACAAAATTATACTTAGTAATAAATCAGGTTTACTAGTAAAAGATACACTATCAGTATAAACAAATGTTCAACTTTCACCGTATAGCATAAATCGATTAAAATTAGAATTTAACATTAAGTGGCAAGTTTTAATAATTAGCAATTACCTATTTTTACTCGGAGTTTCACTCCCACTTCAGTTTCCCTATTGTCACATTTATCTTGGATATTCAGACTACATTTTACAGCCAGTGTGAGTATTTGACTCAGAACTTTCCTGCTTTCTCTCCACAATGCCAGCAGTGCATCACCTGTGAGGGAACAAAATGATCATACTCACACTAAAACTGGTGCCATCCAAAATAACCACAAGCTACAAATTTATGATAATTTGCAATTTCTTACCTGCATAGTTTACAATATCTCCTCCTGCTTGAAGAATATCTAAAAGACATTGGGGGAAATAAGAATTATGTGTAATTATTACTTAAGTGAGAATTAAAATGAAACGGCCACATCACCACAGTGTTCCTTCCTTATGGAATGGTAGCGTAGTAGTCAGCAAAATGGTTTACAGCGCCTGTGATCCGGGTTCTATTTCTGCCGCCGTCTGTAAGGAGTTTGTACATTCTCCTTGTGACTGCACGGGTTTCCTCTCCCAGTCCAAAGACGTATCGGATGGTGGGTTAATTGGTCATTGTAAATTGTCCCAAGCTAGGGTTGCCAGGCAGCACGGCTTGAAGGGCCAGCAAGGCCTATTCCGTGCTGTATCTCACTATTTTTTTTTAGAAAAAGGGTTGCAGAGGCTAGATCTCCTGCATTATCATAGATTTGGAGGGATTAAAAATCGTTTTTAATGAAGCTAGCAGTTCAAACCAACCAGCAGAGTGAATCATTTTGTATCCATATTCAACAGCAAGTGCTAAGTGATTGATTTATTTGGGCCTTTACAATTTACTCCAGGTGATGAGGATGTGTCTGAGAACACTAGATACAGATAATTGCAGCTGGAGGTACACTCAAAGCTAGTGGCACTACTAGCCAAGCCGACTAGTGTTATTAAAATCTGGAAGCTGTCAGACAATGTGGTGAATGTACCTAGGGGTCTTTTATTAACAATAAATAGGCTAAGTACCACACTAGACTAAGCCATTAACAGGGAGTATTTTACTGGTAAATTGAACATTGCACACTTAGTGCCTTCCCCTTTCTCTTCACCGTTGAAGATTCAAGATTGATTGATGCTACATCCTGTGCACAAGTGTAAGGGGAACAAAATAACTTGCTCTGGATGCGATGGAGCACTAAAAAGAGCACAGAAGGTAAAGAACACAATAAACATAAATACATAAGATAGCTTATATACATATTGATTCTATGTTCATAAAGTTTTGCTAGGCAGCACCTAAGGTGACTGACGGGAAATAACAAAGTAGTGGTGGAGTTAGTGGGTAAAGGTGCTGATCATTCTTAATGCTTGGGGAAAGCAAAGTTCAGAGTTCAAAGTAAATTTATTATCCTAGCACATATGTCACTATGTACAACCCTGGGATTCGTTTTCTTGCAGGCATACTCTGTAAATCCAGGAAACGTAATAGAATCAATGAAAGACAGCAACCGACAGGACAAACAGGCAACATACAAAAGACAGCCAACTGCAAATATAAAAGGAAACAAAAATAATAAATAATATACAGAACATGACATGAAGAGCCCTTGAAAGTGAATCCATAGGGCGTGGGAATATTTCAGTGTTGGGGCGAGTGGAGTTGAGTGAAGTTACCCCTCTGATTCAAGAGCCTGATGGCTGAGGAGTAATAAATGTTCCTGAACCTGGTGGTGTGAGTACTGAAATTCCCATTTCTTCTTCCTGATGGCAGCAGTGAGAAGACAGCATGACTTGCATGGTGGGGTCCCTGATGATGGATGCCGCTTTCCTGCAACAATGCTTCATGTAGATGTGCTCTATGGTGGGAGGGCTTCACCCGTGATAGACTGGACTGTACTTACTACTTTTTGTATGATCTTCCATTCAAAGGCATTGGTGCTTCCATACCAGGCTGTGGTACAACCAGTCAATATACTCTCTAACACACATCTATAGAAGTTTGTCAAAGTTTTAGTTGCCATGCTAAATTTTTGCAAACTTCTACATAAGTCGTGGCGCTGCTATGCTTTTTTTTGTAATTCCACTTGCTGAGCCCAGGACATATCCTCTGCAATAGTAACACAAGGAAATTTGAAGTTGCTAGCCCTCTCCGTCTCTGTTCCTTTGATGAGGACTGACTCATGGACCTCCCGTTTCCTCCTCCTGAAGTCTATAATCAGCTCCTTGCTCTTGCCACAACAACCACCTCTCATTCAATCTCAGCAAGACCCTAGAGCTGATTGCTCACTTGAAGGGAAGGAAACCAGAGGTCCTCAACATGGGTAATTTTTATTGAGTCTGGTGGCCCTGGTATGGATGCTATATCGCCTCCTGTTTGATGCAGTGGGACAAAATGTCCATGAGCAAGGTGTGTGGAATCCTTCATGATGTTCCTGGCCCTTTTTAGGTACCTTTCTGTAAACATGTCCTTGATGGCAGGTAGGCTGGTTCCAGTGATGTGTTGGGCAGTTTTGACTGTACATTATAGAGCCTTCCTGTCCACCACAGGACAGTATTGCACTGCCTGAATATGCCCACATCAAGAAAGTATTCTATTGTGCTACTCATAACCATCAAGATGCACTTGCTCATTTTCATGATGCTTGCTCCAGTCCATTCTGGAGTTTAGAGGATTACAGCTCCCAATCTCATCACATACTTGGTCCATTGCAAATATGGTCAAAAGTGCCAGCTCCCAACGCAGTGTGACAGAGGCTGCCCTCAACATCAAGAAAGTATTTGACAAAGTATGCCATGAACAGTTCCCAGTAAAACCGAAGTCACAATTTAGAAGGCAAAGCATTACATTAACTGGAGTCATGCTTTGCACCTAGAAAGATGGTTGTGTTTGTTCAAGGGCAATCATCCCATTAGCACATCGGTGAAAGAGTTCCGCAGGGAAAATTCTAGGTAAAAGCCATAGTCAACATAGCTTTGTGAAGGGAAGATCATGCCTCACTAGCCTGATTGAGTTTTTGAAGGGGTATCAAAAGAAATTGATCAGGGTAGGGCAGCGGATGTGGTCTACATGGACTTTAGCAAAGCAATTCACAAGGTCCCTCTTGAGAGACTCATCCAGAAAGTCATGAGGCATGGGATAAGTGGAACCTTGGCTGTTTGTTTAAAAAATTGGCTTAAAGGAATAAAGCAGAGGGTAGTTGTGGAAGGAAAGTATTCTGCCTGGAGGTCAGTGACTAGTGGAGTGCCACAGAGATCTGTCCTGGGGCTACTGCTACTTGTGATTTTTATAACTGACCTGGATGTAGAGGTGGAAGGATGGTTGAGTAAATTTGTGGATGACACGAAGATTGGAGGAGTTGTGGATGGAGCTCTAGGTTGTCGAAGGTTATAAGAGGATATAGACAGGCTGCAGAGTTGGGCAGAGAAATGGCAGATGGAGTTCAATCCAAACAAGTGTGAGATGAAGCACTTTGGAAGGACAAACCAGAAGACTGAGTATAGGATTAATGGTCAGTTACTTAAGAGTGTGGATGAACAAAGGGACCTTGGGGTTCAAATCCATACATCCCTCAAGGTCGCTGCACAGGTTGAGAGGGTAGTTAAGAAGGCCTATGGGATGCTAGGCTTCATTAACAGGGGGATTGTGTTCAAGAGTAGAGAGGTCATGATGCAACTCTACAAATCTCTGGTGAGACCGCACTTAGAATATTGTGTTCAATTCTGGTCACCTCATTATAGGAAGGATGTGGAAGCTATGGAGAGGGTGCAGAGGAGATTTACCAGGATGTTGCCCGGTTTGGAGAACAAGTCATATGAAGCAAGGTTAGCAGAGCTGGGACTTTTCTCTTTGGAGCATAGAAGAATGAGAGGGGACGATAGATGTCTACAAGATTATGAGAGGCATAGATAGGGTGGATAGTCAGTACCTGTTTCCCAGGGCACCAATAGCAAACACCAGAGCGCATAGGTACAAAATTAAGGGAGGGAAGTTTAGAGGAGACATCAGGGGTAAGTTTTTTTTACACAGAGGGTTGTGAGTGCCTGGAATGACTTGCCAGGGGTGGTGGTGGAGGCTAAAACATTATGGATATTTAAGAGCCTCTTGGACAAGCACATGGATAAAAGAAAAATGGAGGGTTATGGGGTAGTGTGGGTATAGTACTTTTTTTTTTAAGGATTATATGGGTCGGCACAACATGGAGGACTGAAGGGCCTGTACTGTGCTGTAGTGTTCTATGGCTACTTGAATAATAACTTTCCTTCATAAGATCAGAGGTACATATATATATTGATGATCTCACACTGTTCAGTCCCATTTGCAACTCTTCATAAGTGAAAGAATTGATAACACCATGCGGGAAATCTTGGACAATGTTCAGGTGCCAAATGAGATGCAGTTCGTAACATTTAAGCCTTAGCTGTCAGAACTGATGATCTCTACACAAGTCTGACTACCTACCTTGTAATTAAATTATTAATCTCCCATAATCAAAACCGCCGAGTAGACAATAAGTGCAGAAGTAGGCCATTCAGCCCTTTGAGCCAGCACCGCCATTCAATGTGATCATGGCTGATCATCCACAGTCAATACCCCATTCCTGCCTTCTCTCCATATCCCTTGACTCTGCTATCTTTAAGAGCTCTATCTAACTCTTTCTTGAAAGCATCCAGAGAACTGGCCTCCACTGCCTTCTGAGGCAGAGCATTCCATAGATCCACAACTCTCTGGTTGAAGAAGTTTTTCCTCAACTCTGTTCTAAATGGCCTACCCCTTATTCTTAAACTGTGGCCTCTGGTTCTGGACTCCCCCAACATCGGGAACATGTTTCCTGCCTCTAGTGTGTCCAATCCCTTAATAATCTTATATGTTTCAATCAGATCCCCTCTTATCATTCTAAATTCCAGTGTATACAAGCCTAGTCACCTCAATCTTTCAACATATGACAGTGCCGCCATCCCGGGAATTAACCTCGTGAACCTACGCTGCACTCCCTCAATAGCAAGAATGTCCTTCCTTAAATTTGGAGACCAAAACTACACACAATACTCCAACTGTGGTCTCATCAGGGCCCTGTACAACTGCAGAAGAACCTCTTTGTTCCTATACTCAACTTCCCTTGTTATGAAGGCCAACATGCCATTAGCTTTCTGCACTGCCTGCTGTACTTGTATGCTTACTTTCAGTGACTGATGAACAAGGACACCTAGATCTTGTTGTACTTCCCCTTTTCCCAACTTGACACCAGATAGTAATCTGCCTTCCTGTTCTTGCTACCAAAGTGGATAATCTCACAGTTATCCACATTAAACTGCATCTGCCCACTCACCCAATCTGTCCAAGTCACCCTGCATTCTCCTAACATCCTCCTCATATTTCACACTGCCACCCAGCTGTGTCATCTGCAAATTCACTAATGTCATTTTAATCCCTTCATCTAAATCATTAATGTATATTGTAAATAGCTGTGATCCCAGCACCAAGCCTTGCAGTACTGCACTAGTCACTGCCTGCCATTCTGAAAGAGACACGTTAATCCCTACTCTTTGTTTCTAGTCTGCCAACCAATTTTCTATCCATGTCAGTACCCTGCCCCCAATACCATGTGCTCTAATTCTGCCCACTAATCGCCTATGTGGGACCTTATCAAAGGCTTTCTGAAAGCCCAGGTACATTAAATCCACTGGCTCTCCCTAGTCCATTTTCAGTTATGTCACTGTATTATCAATAACAAAAAAAAACAAATACAAAGACTATTACAGCTGTTGAAAGGCTGGGTATCATGTGATAATGACTCACTAACCACCTCTACAAACCATTCACAGTATCTCCAAGATATACAAGTAATGTGATGGAATATTCTCGAGATATCTGGATGAATGTGTCTCCAACAGTTCCTAAGGAGCACATCATCCAAAGAGCAAGACTTCTTGTTTGATATAACTCGGAAGTAACAAGTGAAAAAGTGATGTTATTGCAGGGTGGCAGCCATTTAAAAAGAATAAGTTTCTTTGGGAGTGAGTTTCATTTAAACAAATAAAAAGTAGTGAAGTGTAAGTGGAGCAGCCAGTGTTAAAGTAGTCAGGCTTTGTCTGAACAGGGTTAGGTGAGAACAGGTGGAAGCTAAAGATGCTGAGTCATTTGTTATCATTTATTTTTAACTGTGGAACTTACAAACACTTTGTAGTTTGGAGAAGTTGGAGCCAAAGGCATAACAAGTTCAGTGAGAAGAGGCTGAACAAGTGATCTAGTTAAGTGTGAAACTCAAAGGTTTCAGAGAGAAGGTAATTTTTTTTATTGTCTGTAAATGCTTAGTACAGTACAGGCAGCATGGTTACGGAGGTGAATTGCTCCTCCTGTGAGATGACTGCATCTGCAGCAAGTGCACCCAACTTCAGCTCCTGGCTGACAAGGTCTAGGAACTGGAGCTGGAAGTAGATGTCAGAACCACTCGGGAGGCTCAACCCCTCAATGATTAAATGTTGACTGAGGTGGTCACTCCCAGCGTGCAGGTTGAGGGGCTCTGAGTTTGCTACAGAAGACAGTGGCCGCAAATGAAGATGAATTTCATCATTCCACAAGCTCCAAAGCCTTGAACACAGAGTATTAATGGAAGAGCGTCAAGGAGGAAGCCCTGCCTTTAAAAAAAAAGCATAATCTTGCCCATAAAGACTTTGCAAAGCATCACTTAGAAGACACAGTAAAAATGTGGAAGAATGTGGTCGGATGAGACATTTTAGCCTCAACCCAAAGCGGCACATGTGGTAAAATCTAATATTGCATTGTAACACCATCCCTACTGAGGATGCAGGAGGTAGCATCATGCTATGGGGATGTGTTTCAGCAGCAGGGAACAGAAAACTGGTTGCGATTGATAGGAAGATGAATGTTGCTAAATACAGAGAGATCCTGGATAAAGACCTGCTAACCTCTGATAGAAAGCTTAACTGGGGAGGAAGTTCATCTTTCAACAGGGCAAGTACACAACACACACTGCCAGAGCAACCATGGAGTGGCTTCAAATAAAGAAAATTGATGTCCTTTAGTGGTCTTCTGATGTCAAGGGAGGTGAAGAACCTAGTCAAGATGGAAAAGTAAATGTATATAAAGGAAGTGGGAATAAAACAGAGGAGTTGAGAATTTTGAGGCCTGAAAAGAACTCAAGAAGGGAATTATAAAAGCCAGGAGGGGCAATTAAACTTTCTTCAAATAGGAATAAAGAGAATTCAAGGCATTCTATACATACATCAGGAGCAAGTGGATTACTAGGGAGAGGGTAGGACCATTCAGAATAAAGGAGGGAATATTTGCTTGGACACAGATGATGTGGGCGAGATCCTTAGTAAATACTTTACATCTGTATTTGCCAAGGAAAAGAATGAGGATGACAGGGAGATCAGTGCTGAGAGTATTAATACACTAGGGTGGTAGCATTGGTTTTTTTTTTAAAGAGCATTAAGGTGGATAGGTCCCCAGGATATAATGTGATATATCCCAAGTTACTGAGAGAGGCAAGTGAAGGGATTACTGGAGCCATGACCAACAACTGTGTTCCCCCCCCCACCCCCACCCACCCACCCATAGGTGAGAGACCAGAGATCCCAGAAGACTGGCAAGTAGCTAATGTTACTCCATTATTCAAGAAGGGAACGAAGGAAAATCCTGGAAATAATAGACCAAATGAGTTCCACATCTCTGGTACTGGAGAGGGTTGTTATGGGTAGGGTTTATGAGCATCTGGAAAACCACAGCCTAATTAGAGAGAGCCAGCGTGGCTTTGTGCAGGGCAAGTTGTGTCTTACTAACTTAAGTTTTTTGGCAAGATGACAAGGGTGAGTGATGGAGGTAGAGATGTGGACGTTGCTTACATGGATTTTAGTAAGGTGTTTGACAAGCTCCCTCATGGGATGGCTCATCCAGAAGATTAAGATGCATAGGATCCATGGATTCAGAACTGGCTTGCCCACAGAAGACTGAGGATGGTGGTCAAAGGGAACTATTCTATCTGAATGTCTGTGATTAGTGGTGTTTCACAGGGATCTATACCGTGACCAATATAAATGACCTGGATGAAAATGTTGATGGGTGGATTCGTAAGTTTGCAGATGATACAAAGAGTGGTGGTGTTGTGGATAGCATAGAAGACTGGCAAGGAACACAGCAGAATATAGATCAATTACCAGACATGGGCAGAGAAATGGCAAATGGAGTTTAACCTAGCCAAATGTGAAGTGTTGCAACTTGGTAGGTCAAATGAAAAGAGAAATTGAATTGAATTAATTTTATTTCTTACATCCTTCACAAGTAAAAATCTTTGTTACATCTGTCTAAATGTGCAATTTATAATAAATAGTATGTACAACAGGTCAATATAGCATAGAAATACAGTATGTATTTATAGACATAAATTTGTACATATTTATAATATGTATGTATATTTATGTATGTATAGAAATGTATCAGCATGAATTAATTAGTCTGATGCCCAGGTGGAAGAAGCTGTTCCAAAGCCTGTTCGTCCTGGCTTTAATGCTGTGGTACCTTTTCCCAGATGGTAGCAGCTGGAACAGTTTGTGGTTGTGGTGACTCAGGTCCCAATAATCCTTTGGTCCTTTTTACGCATCTGTCTCTGTAAATGTCCTGAATAGTGGGAAGTTCACATCTATAGATGTGCTGGGCTGTCCACACCATTCTCTGCAGAGTCCTGCAATTGAGGGAAGTACTGTTCCCATACCAGCCAGTGATGCAGCCAGTCAGGATTTAGGAACTCATACCAAACATCAACAGTCTGAGGTGAAAGAGGCACTGTTGTGCTTTTTTCACCAGACAGCCAGTATGTACAGACCAAGTGAGGTCCTCGGTGATGTGAATACTGAGAAATTTAAAGCTGTTCACACTCTCAACCCCCAGATCCACTGATGTCAATAGAGGCTAGCCTGTGTCCATTCCTCCTGTAGTCCATAACCAGCTCCTTTGTTTTTGCGACATTGAGGGAGAGGATGTTTTCTTGACACCACTGTATCAGGGATGATGTCTTCTTCTCCGTAGGCTGTCTCATTATTATTTGAGATAAAGCCAATCTATGTGGTATTATCAGCAAATTTAATTAGCAGACTGAAGCTGTGGGTGATGATAACAGTCATGGGTATACAGAGAGTAAAGAAGGGGGCTTAGGACACAGCCCTGAGTGGCACCTGTGTGGAGGGGCAGAGGTGAGGGAGCCCACTCTTACCACCTGCCAGCAATCTGACAGTAAGTCCAGGATCCAGCTACACAAGGCATGGTGAAGGCAGAAGTCTCTGAGCTTCTTGTCAAGCCTGGAGAGAATTATGGTGTTAAATTCTCACATAAGCATCTTTCTTCTCCAGATGTGCAAGGACGATATGTAGTGTTGTGGCTGTTGCGTCATCTGTCGATGGGTTGTGTCAATAGGTGAACTGCAGGGGGTCCAGTCTGGGTGGTAGCGAGCTGCAGATGTAATCCTTGACCAGCCTCTCAAAGCATTTGCTTATTATTGAGGTGAGAGTGACAGGACGCCAGTCGTTCAGACGTGTTATCTTGGCCTTTTTAGGTACAGGGACAATGGGGGATGTTTTGAAGCAGGAAGGCACTCTACACTGGGAGAGGGAGAGATTGAAAATGTCTGTAAACACACTTGCCGGTTGTGCCGCGCAAAAGTATTCTGTTAAGGCAAGACCTTTAACAGTGTTAATGAGCAGAGAGATCATGGGTTCCAAGTTCACAGCTCCATGAAAGTGGCTGCACAGGTTGGGAGGGCAATTAAGGTGGCATATTGCAAGTTGCCTTTTATACGTCGAGGCATTGAGTCTATTAATCAGAAAGTTAGGATGCAGCTTTACAAAACTCTAGTTATGCCGCACCTGGAGTTTTGCATAGAGTTCTGGTCACTTCATCATCAGAAAGGTGTGGAAGGTGTGGAAGAGGTTTACCTGAATGAGAGGGCAGGTGCTGCAACGGGAGGTTGGATAAACTTGGATTGTTTTCTCTGGAGCGGCAGAGGCCGAGAGGAGATCTGATAGAGGTTTATAAGATTAGAGATGCATAGATAGAGTGGACAAACAGCATCTTTCTCCCAGGGTTGAAATATCTAATGCTAGAGTCATTCATTTAAAGGTGAAAGGGTATAATTTTAAAGGAGATGCAAGGGGCAAGTTTTTATTTTAGACAGAGAGTGATGGGTGCCTAGAATGCACTACCTGCTGTGGTGGTAGAGGCAGATGCATTAAGAATTTTTTTTAAATATATAAACGAGATGTTTAGATGCCACACAAATTGAAGGAAAATGGAAGGAGATGGATATTGTGTCAGCCTAAGGGATTAGTTAGGCTGGGCATTTCATTCCTGATTTATTTAGTTCAGCACAGCATTGTGGGCTGAAGGGCCTGAGGATGTTCCTGTGCTGTACAGTTCTATGTCCTATAAAATCCACCACTGTTCATCAACTACCAAGGCAAAAATGTGAGAAGGAAGGAGAATGGGGTAATAAATCAGCTATGATAGAATGGTGGAGCATAATTCTGTTCCTATATCTTAATGTCTTATGGTCCTATCTACAAAACACTTTACTACCACGGTATCTCTCAGAAATTGGTCATTCCTGAGTGTTGTCGAGTTAAATTCATCCAGGCAAGCAACAAACCGAGGTTTCAACTGAACCATCAAAGCCTGTGACCACTACCGACAAAAATAAACACCCGAGGTGCTCACTCACACAATGCAAGTTAATCTGAAAGTTGCATGGTATGTTAATAGAAAAATACCAGTTCCTTCATCATAACAGAATCCAAATCCAGGAATTCCCACTACCTGGGAGTACCTTCACCAAAATGTTTGCTCAAATGGTTTAACACAATCTACTCAAAAGCAATTAGGATAAATACTGGCCTTGCCAGTGATACTTACATCTTACGCTTAGAAAAAAATGTTGCTCAGAAAATTGCAATTATTAAAAACCCAGGTCACCAATGTCTCAAATCTCATCTGCTCTGCCCTCAGCCTGCAATTGCTCCTGTCTTCACTATGGGGCAGTATACTCCCGTTGCCTCACCCTTTCAAACATGTTCTCACTCATATTCAATGTTTCAATCAGTGACGATCCAATCGACTGAACTTCTCATGTGAAGGTAGCCCTGGGCTGCCTTGTTATGCGACCGACAAGGTTGGTGATAAATGGATGAATCTGCCATGTTGGGTTTGAAATGGTGGCAGAGAAAAAGGCAACTGTTTTCTTTGGTGTTGAAGAGAGTAGTTGGCCTATTCCTGAATGCACTATGGCAAGTCAAACTGAAAAGAAACTTCTTCAGTTGGCAATCATAAACACAAGAGTTTCTGTAGGTGCTAGAAATCTTGAGCAGCACACTCAAATCGCTGGAACAACTCAACAAGTCAGGCAGTATCCATAGAGAAGTCCTGAAACATTTCCTTTTATAGATGCTGCCTAACTTGCCAAGTTCACTCTGTACTTTGCAGGTTGACAAGTATTTAGGTGAAAACGTTGTTGCTGAAACTAATTGTTGATCTTAAATACCTGGCAGGCTCTTCAAATGAGGTCGAGCAGAGGACTCTTTCAAATTTTGAAACAGAATTAGAAAATGTTGGAAAAACTCAGTAAAATCTTGTAAGGTGATATATGTGAGGGAATAATTGGTGATTAAGTTTTCTTTTCAGAGCATAAGACATAGGAGCAGAATTAGGTGATTTCGTCCATCAAGTCTGCTCCACCATTTCATAATAGCTGATCCATTTTCCCTCTCAGTCTCAATCACCTGCATTCTCCCGTATCCCTTCATGCCCTGACTAATCAAGAATATATCACACTCTGCCTTAAATGTGCCCAATGACTCAGCCTCCACAGCTGCTGTGGCAACAACTTCAATAGATCCACAACCCTCTGGGTAAAGAAATTCCAAACCTCCATTCTAAAAGAATGCCCCCTCTATTCTGAGGCTGTGAACTCCAGTCTTAGATTTTCCCGCAATAGGAAAAAAAACGTCCTCTCCACATCCACTCTATAGAGACCTTTCAATGAGGTCACCCCTCGTTCTTGTGAATTCCAGAGAGTACAGACCAGAGCCATCAAACACATATGACAAAACTTGAAATCCCGTGATCACTGCACCTCCCCGAACCCTCTCCAACGTCAGCACATCCTTTCTGCCCAAAACTGCTCATAATACTCCAAGTAAGGCCTCGCTAGTGTTTCAAAGTCTCAGTATTACATCCTAGTTCTTATATTCTAGAGCTATTGAAATGAATGCCAACATCTCATTTGTCTTCCCCACCACCGACTCAATCCGCAAACTAAGCTTTAGGGAATCCTCCACAGGGACCCCCAAGTCCATTTTAAGTGAAAGATGACAATTTGATCTTTCCAATGGCATGCACACATCTGAAAATATAAGCAACTGCAGAATCCCCCGCTGCTTATACGGAAGATTTTTTTTATCAACGCTGAATTGGGCTCCACCCACAAGCTAGCTCGTGATATCTTACGGTCCACGATGTCTGATATGTAGCCATTGAGAGTCCGGGTCAAATGGTCGGCCCCACTGCCTTTCTTACTGTTCCTCGTGTAGGTCTCGGTGAGGCTGGTGAACCCTGCAGTAATGCAGAAAAAGCGTCAGGTACTCAACAGCCTTTCAGGGCGACCCCCCGCTCCCGACCACCTGCCGCCTCTTACCTGAAATATCAGCGAAGAGGAGCACGCCGTGGAAATGTTCCACATCAGGGATAGGCCGGTCTACACCCTCGTAAACCACCAGGTCAGGCACGTTAGCAGCCAGTTTGCTGATTTTATAGGTGCCGGCGAAGTAAGTTCTCTGTTTGTCGACTTTCAGTCGAGCGATTGGCCGGACGAAGCTGACAGCGTGTCTCTGGGGAACATGAGCCATGTCTCTGCCCCGACTGCCGTCCGCTGAACTACCCCCGAGCGGAGAGTCCACGGGCACCTATTGTGAGGTCACAGCGACATTTACAAGCTGCGCTGCCCCGTCACGTTCAATGAGGACATAGATACATCTGCGCTTTTCCGTGTTCTGCTCCGCTGTTTGTAATTGAAGTCATCACCTCGGCATTTCAAAAGGTATACCAAACCTACAGATGATAATAACGCAGAAATACAGAATAAATGTAAATTTATTATCAAAGTACATACATATCGCCATATGCGACCCTTGTCTTGCGGGCATACTCAGTAAATCCAATAACCATAATAGAATCAATGAAAGACCACACCCAACAGGGACAACAACCAGTGCGCAAAAAACACAAAACTCTGCAAATACAAAAGAAAAACAATAAATAATTAAACAAACAAACAAGCAAGCAAGAAGTATCAAGAGCATGAGATGAAGAGCCCTGGAAAGTGGGAACGTTTTAATAATGGAGCAAGTGAAGTTATTCCCGCTAGTTCAAGAGCCAGATGTTAGAGGGGTAATAACTGTTCCTGCACCGGGTGGTGTGAGTCATGAGACTCCTGTACCTTCTTCCTGATGGCAGTAGTGAGAAGAGAGCCTATCCTGGGTGGTGGGGGTACCTGATGATGGATGCTGCTTTCCTGCTTCTGCGTTTCATGTAGACGTGCTCAGTGGAGGTGAAAGCTTCATCCCTGATGGACTGAGCCCTATCCACGACTTTTTGTAGGATTTTCCATTCAAGGGCGTTGATATTTCCATACAAGCTGTGAGGCAGCCAGTCAATCTACAGTCCACCACACATCTACGGAAGTTTGTCAGAATTTTAGATGTCATGCTAAATCTTCACAAACTTCTACAAAGTAGAGGCACTGCTGTGTGTTCTTCATAATTGCACTGGAGTGCTGGGGCCAGTCACCACCCTTGGAAGAAGATACACACCTGGGCTCTGAGTTTATTGTCAATTAACTGCTGGACCCATGGGTCCTTGTTTGTATCGTTGAAAGCAGCAGGAGGTAGAATAAGTATTGACACTGAAAGTGCTGGAGCAAATCTTAAGAGGTAGTTAAAGCTGTTAAAATCAGTTTAATTGCTTTAAATTGCAGAAGTATTTGTGAACATTCAAACACAAGAAATTTAAAACATAAAAACCATTTAAATAAGCCAAACAATCAAAAAATCTTAAAGACAGTCTTAGTTAATCCCATAAAGTCAATGGAGGGTTCTTTACTGCACCTGGTCAACTAGAAACACAACACACTCCACTGAAGTCATGAGCAGCTGCCAGCAAATTAAGGACTCTTGCACAGGAAATCCTGAATTTGCAGGCATTTCCTTCACTGAATCTTTTCTTGCCTTTTAATTTCCCAGGTGCTGCATGGCCTGAGTATTTCCAAAACCCGCTGCCTTGTATCACATCAGAGGACGTTTATCTGAGCAATACAATTGACAAGAGTCTGTTAACAGCTATCGCAAGAGTTGTTCTTGTGCATCGTAAACACAATTTTGTTTAAAATGAGTAGAAATTAAATGTAGGTGTAATCACAATTCTCCAAAACATACCATTAAAATTTATTTACAAAAGATTGGCTTCTGAATTCTTTTGTTCTACTAATCTTGTGAATAGAGACTCGTGTGTTACACAAATACTGTAAAGAGGCACTCAATCCACCTTAGCTGTATCATCTCTCTGAAAGATATCCCCCTTATTCACTTGATCTTCTCATGTAACCTATGGGTTCCCCCCCCCCCCAACTATTTCAAGTCAAGTCAGGTTTACTGGCATTTAACTATATACAAGTATTTAACGTACATAATCATATAATGTATATAGAAACAAGACAACGTTTCTCTGAACCAGGGTGTAAAGCACAGTAGTACACATAACACACAAAATCTCTTGATGTTGTTGGAGGACGGTGCCAGAGCAAGGTTTAATTGATGCAGTTTATAGATTATGGACTCTAATTCATGTATGATGTGTTTCTAGTGTAACACCTGGGAAAAGTTTCACTGCTAACATAATGGTCTTTCTGTGGAAGCAGTGTTTGGGTTATGGTTAGAGATAATGGGTGCTTTGGAATGTGAGCCGTCCAATGAAGGGAACGTGTTTTTCTGTGTGCCTGACACTGGGGTGAGCTGGGTCTTTCGTTTGGCAGGAGATGAAAGACGCGGGAGAGAAGAGGTCGTAGGACTCGACCCGAAGCAGGGCCGTGATCTGATGAAACCTGGGGAGATCGAAGGAGGATCGGAGAAGGGGAAACCATGAGCTCCAACTTGTGCACATCAGACTGTCTCATTAAAATAGGCACTTATCTTTTTTTCAGTTTTCTTTACTAACCCATTAGTCAAATTAAGAATTATAAAGCTAAATCATTTAATTGTATGCAGTGCACCGCCTGTTATTTTGTGGTACTTGTGACAGGGTAATGATTCGCACAGAGTCCACACAGATAGGGGGTTTGGGGGTGGGCTGGCACCTCAATCTCACACGTTTGGCAGGACCAGACATTGTCTTCTCTAGACTTAACGCAGGCATCAGAACCCGAGTGTTTCACTAGTTTTTCCGGTCACTCCTATTTTTGTTGCTTGTTTGGGCAATTTAGAAACGGGCCAGACTGCAGATAATGAACACTGCGCTGAACAGAATATGCCTTCTGATTTTCGACTTTGTATTCTGTGTTTTCACTCATTTTCTTGTATCCATTTGCGTGATTTTTTTTGTTGTGTGGGGGGGGCGTAGGGTTTTTTTTGGAATGGGTTCCATGGTTCTGCTTTGTTTCATGGGGGTCTGTGAGGAAGATGAATCTCAGAGTTGTGCACTGAATACATACTTTGATAATAAATGAACTTTGACTTGACTTTAACTTTACTATCCTCTATCAAAATCCTTCAAGATTTGAGCACTATAAATCTCTCCTTCAGAATGATACACGTTCTACTAGTTCATTACCTTAACAGAAATCTTACACTCCAATGGAATGTTTTGTCGCATGTTTTTTTCCAAAGCAAGGTTTCTGTGCTCCATCTGTAGATTAAGCAGTGCTCATTGTCTGAAAGGGCTAGCATAAATGCCTTGTTCTGCAATCTATGGCTCCTATTGCAAAGCCAATGAACCCCTGTGTTTAACAGTTTTCATCTGTATTACACCTTCAAGAACTCTACACAATTATACCCAGAGGGTCTCTGTTCCATTATTTCCTTCAAAAGAGCATTACTTTATTTATATTTTTTCCTCCTTGTATTTACTACTAACAAATCACTGTACTCTTCTCTCCATTAAACTTTACTTATTTGTCATTTTCCCAATAATGTGTATCTTCTTGAATTGTATTCCTGACTTCCTTGCTGTTAATTCCATTTCTAAATTTGTGTAGCCAGAAATTTTTAAATTAAGTCTTGTACAGTACTATACCAAATCCAAGTTAGTAAATTATATTCAGAAAAAAAAACTTTTAGTTTTAAAAGAAGCCCATCTGGTAAAACATTGGATACTTTTATTGAGTATAACAGACTATATTGTATAACAATATACAAGAGGATATTTAAGTTCCTTAAGGTTGTTATTGCCAGGGATGGTAATGGGGACAAGCTCCCACTACCTATTAAATGCTCCCAATGGAATGTGTCTCAGTAGTTCTGACAACCAAGTCCAGCTCCTGACCTTCATGTGTGGCTTGGCTACTAAGCCCAGCAAAGCCGTTTCCACTATCGGGAGAAAGGGCAAAGGCAGATTACTGGCACCTTAAAATCAGTTGCTTCTGACAAATGGGGTTTATCAGCCGTGGTTGGCAGCTCATTAAGGGGAAGGGAAACCCTGATCTCAAACTTCCACTGCTTCCAGAGCTTTCCTCACTCATGGTAAACCCCTGAGGAAAAATTCGGAACTGGAGTCCCTAAGACAGTCCTATGCTGAGTTCAATGCTGACGGGTAACTCCTGTGACACCGCTGGTGCTGAACTGTATCGGTCTCAGCAGTTCCTTTGGATTCATCGGCCGCATGGACAGGGGGAGCTTGCTACGAGGGCAACAGCTTGCTCTCCATATTGTACTGCCCTGGCTTGCGTATCACGTAGCCAACTGGGACGTGACAAGCATGGTCAACCTCAACCTACGGAGGACCTCAGGGCAATATAAACGGAGTAAACAATTTTTGCCATTTCCTCTGATTTGGGTTCTGCTGTGTTTTACATGACTACAACTTTAATATCACTGACATGTGAAATTTGTTGCTTTGTGGTAGCAGTACAGTGCAATTCATAATAAATACAATAAATTACAATAAGAAATACACACATATATAATCAAATACGTAGTGCAAATAGAGAGTAGTGCTGTTGTCTATTCAGATATCTGATGGTGGAGGGAAAGAAGCTGTTCATAAGATATTGAGTGTGTGTCTTCAGGCTCCTGTACTTACTGTCTGATGGAAATAATAAGAAGAGAACGTGTCCTGGGTGATGGGGGTCCTTAATGAAAGATGTTGCCATTTTCAAGCATCCATTTTTGAAGATGTTCTGGATGGTGGGAGGTTTGTACCCATGACAGAATTTGTAACCCTCTGCAGCTTTTTGTAATCCTGAGCAGTGGCTCCTCCATATCAGACAGTGGTGCAACCAGTTGAAATGCTCTCCATGGTACATCGGTAGAAATTTGCGAGAGTCTTTGTTGACATACCAAATCTCCTCAAACTTCTAATGAAATATGGCTGCTGACTTTGTAATTGCATCAGTATGTTGGGCCCAGGATAGATCTTCAGAAATGTTGACATCCCGGGAATCTGAAACTGCTCACTTTTCCCACTGCTAAGCCGTTGATGAGGACTTGGGTGTGATCCCTCAACTCTCCCTTCCTGAAGTCCATGAACAGTTGTTTGTTTTTGTGTGTTCAGTACATCGGGAGGAGGACAAAGTGAATCATATGCTTCTCACCAAAGGTTGAAGATGATTGCATGCTCATCAACAGCCAGTTAGAATGTACCATAAGATACATCTCTAATGCAGAAGGTATTGTTTCTGAGAAATATAGACAGTACTGTGCAAAAGTCTTAGACTTTTAAGAGAAGTTTAGAGAGGTACATAGGTGTATGGAGGGCGATGGTCCTGGTGCAAGTCGATGAGATTAGGCAATTTCAGCATGGACTACATGGGCTAAAGGGCCTGTTTCTGTGCTGAACTTTTCTATGACTCTGTGACATATGTATATAGCTAGGGTGCATCAGACCTTTGCCGAGTACTAACACAAGTTTATGTATTGCACTGTACTGATGCTACAGAAACACGACTTATGTGAATAATGATAAACCTGATTCTGATACAGGTCTCTATTGTGGACTGAGAGTAGGAAGGGGGTAAGGAGAGAGGAATCGTGGCTGGGAAAAGGGAAAGGGAGAGGAGAGGGAGCGGGAAGCATCAGAAAGACATTCTGTAATGATGAATAAACCAATTGTTTGCAATCAAATGACCTCGCCTGGTGTCTCGGGGTAAGTTTGTCTTGCTCTTGCACCATCCACCTGCCCCTGTCCTCCAACCTCACTATTCCCAACAACCTTTGCTCCCGCCAGATTTGCAAACTCATTATCCACTCCTTGTTGACAAATACAGTACTGTGCAAAAGAGTAATGCATCCTAGCTATATATATATATGTGGCTAAGACTTTTGTATTGTGCTGTACCAAAATGCTGTTAGTACTACTTTCAAATAAAAGAAAATAAATTCTAATTTTTATTATAATCATCTGAAGCAGAGGGATCATTCTCCTGATCCTCCTTTACCAATCACACCAGCTACTGTTCTGTACCTTAAGTCTATTTAGCCTTCTGAGAACCCTGTTCCTTAGTAAACATGCAAAAGTTTCAATTTTTTTCCTAATTCTTGACTGGAAAATGCTTCTTGGTTTTAGTCCTGGATGGCTGACCCACTGATTCTTGATTATACTTATCAGAGAAAATATTCTTCATATCTCAGAGTCAGAATCATGTTTAATATCACCAGCATATGTCATGAAATTTATTAACCTTGTGCCAGCAGTACAATACAATACATGATAGTAGAGTAAACAAGCCGAATTACAATAAGTATATATGTATTAAATAGTTGAATTGAATAAGTAGTGCAAAAAATAGAAATAACAAAATTAGCAAAGTAGTGTTCATGGGTTCAATATCCAGAAATTGAATGGCAAAGGAGAAGAATCTGTTCCTGAATCGTTGAGTGTGTCCCTTCAGGCTCCTGTACCTCCTTCCTCATGGTATCAATGAGAAAAGGGCATGTCCTGGGTGATGGCATACTGACTGATAGACACTGCCTTTCTGAGGCATCACTCCTTGAAGGTGTCCTGGATACTACGGAGGCTAGTGCCCATGATGGAGCTGACTAAGTTTACAACTCTCTGTAGCTTGCTTTGATCCTGTGCAGTGGCATCCACCTCCACCCCAGCCAATACCAGACAGTGATGCAGCCAGCTGGAATGCTCTCCATGGTAGATCTGTAGAAATTTGTAAGAGTTTTTGTGACATACCAAATCTCCTCAAGCTCCTAAAGAAATATAGTTGCTTTTGTGCCTTCTTTATAGCTACATCGATATGTTGGGTTAGGTTTTCAGCTTTTCAGCTTTTCAACTTCCTTTGCATTTCAGTTTCATCTATCAAATTATCTCTCAGTCTTTCACTCTCAAAAAAGGCACAGGCTATATTTATGTGGCTTGTTCTCATCATTTAGTCTCTACATTTGGTATTCTTTTCCCAAATCTATATTGCAGTTGCACCGGGGTCAAGCATTTTAATTTTTTTCATTATTGTTTGAATTGTTTTTAAATTTCTCTGAATTCAATACAAAATTATTAAAACCAATTGTAAGTCCAAAGTTCAATGTACATTTATCATCAAAGTATGTATACTTTATACAACCTTGAGATTCATATCTAAACTTTAAGACCATAACAGCATTTGATATAGGAGCAGAATTAGGCCATTTAGCCCATTTGAGTCTGCTCTGCCATTTCATCATGGCTTTCAGCACAGTCTCCTGCCTTCTCCTCGTATCCCTTCATGCCCTGACCAATCAAGAATCTGATAGAAATTCACAAATCCAGGCATATTGCAGCACGCTGAACTGGATCATCTCTCTCCTCTGACCCCAATACCATGACCACTTCAATCTGGCCTGGCACTTAAGTTATGACATCTACAATCACCAAAAGCCCACCCCTTATTTGTAGACCGTCAGAGATTACCAGGATTATTTTGGGTGATGGGACCATCTTACTGTCCCACTGAGCCTCAATTGCCATTCAGGTTATGCTACTGGGTCGTCAGAGGTAGAGGGTCAACATATTAAGCTCTCCACATCCTGACTAGGTAATTCTGCTCTTGGGAGGACTGCAAATGCCAATTCCAGGCTGTGGTACAGGACCAAGATAATCTAGCCCAACTACCTTAGCTTGGCTCATCCACGCTAGAATTATTGCTGAGTTCAAACCCTACTCTTAGAGCCTGAATACATATAGTAGGATCTCCAGATGAAGGATCTCAGCCAAAGTGTTGATTGCTTGTTCTCTTCCATAGATACTGCCCAATTTGCTGAGTTCCTCCAACATAATTTGTGTTTCCAGCATTTACTGAATCTCTTGGGTCTGCATAATGTAAAGGATTATCCTGGTGGGTTGAGGGGATCCTGTGTCATCAAAGATTCAGGGGTACAATTTGACGTTTGTACAGGGTTACCTCTTAGCCAGCCAAAGGCATTGTGCAACTATTAGAAGGATCTTGATCGACATAAGGCTGAATATTTATGCATTTGCATGGATATCAAATATCATTATATTTAAAGTGTAATTCAAAGATCCTTCTTCTTCTTGGGCACTTAGCTCCCAGTTGAGCATTGGCCATCAATGACCTCCCGTCTCCATTGTCCAAAGTGAGTGGTATTGTTGGAGTTCATCAATGTTTCTGCAAGCCATTGTATTCACTGTACAGGGGATTGGCCTGCACAGCTTTATCAGAGCCCTGTTGGCCGGCCTTACACATTTCCACCTCTCGCATTGGGACATAGGCTCAAAGGGCCTCTCATTTCATAGCTTTATTTTTATTCTTTTAGAATTACTTCCTTTTCTGTTTTTGTTCAATTGAAGTGAAGAATAGCAAGAGGCCTTTTGACATTGTGTACGATTTTTTTCCCTGTTTTTTTCTGTTCTAAATCTAAAGCTTTCATCTTTTCCTGAAATCTTCTGGTTCCCCCTAAATGTATATATCTAAAACCTTTGCAATTATGTTGCACTCTCTCTCTTTCTCTCTCTCTCAGTTGCATGCTCAGCAATTCCCTCGATTTAATCTGAGCCTAATGGTGGGGGAATATATAGTGATCAATTAACCGTCCAACCAGTATGTCTTTAGATTATTGAGGAAACTGGAGCACCCAGAGGAAACCCACAAGGTCACGGGGAGAACATACAAACTCCTTACAGGCAGCAGCGGGAATTGAACCCAGGTTATCAATACTGTAAAGTATAGTGCTAACCACTAAGCTACCATGAATATTGTTAGGATTAAAGAAACTAATGTGTTGTTCTGCACTGTGCCCTTTGATTAAAAATATAGAGTTGAAAATTCATACTTTTGCATCCTGAACATAATGAAGATTCTGTGAATTTAATATCATGTAAAGTTTTATTCATGCTTACTGTTTTTACCTTAAAAGCTTTGCGTTAGTTATCTGCTGAAAACATACTAATCTTATACTGGGATATTAGACTCCATTTTTTAAAAAATGGAGCTTAAATTAAACCAAAAGATTTAAATAGATATTGATTACAATTATTTGTTCAAATATATACAAATTACTTGTTAGAAAAATAATTTCCTAAAATAGATCTGAACAGGTAGTTTGGTGTACTGTACGAAACAGAATTGCTGTGGTGAATCTTATAGTTGTAATGCTTTTCCTTTTAACTATCCTTTTAATAATGTTTATTTACCTAAGTTCCTACTTCAACACACATTACACTTTAAGTCAATTCTTTTGCATGCAAAGTAATATGGCTTCATATAACATTGTGTCACTCGCACAACAAAAAGCTGTAAATATTTTATCGAGGCATGGCCAATGTTACAACACAAACATGCTAAACCAAAATCAGTCTCTTCTTTACTTGAACTCGCTGAAAAATTCGATTTCGGAGTCCCTGTGGGGGAGAGCAGCAGTTAGCATCTTTGCACAAGTCACATTTGGAAAATAAAGCTGCATAAAGATCTGTGAATAATCAAATCAAACAGTGAATGTGATATTAATAATTGTAATATATTTTTTAGATCTCATCTCATTAAAATAGCAAACATGTGATGGCCAGATTGGATATAGGCAAATCATGGACATTTAAGATCAAAGGCACCACAGAAAATTATTTGAACCTGAATATGTAGCAAATCTAATATCCAACATGTTTGCTGATGAGATCTGTTTAACTTGAATCAGAATCAGGTTTAATATCACCAGCATATGTCATGAAATTTGTAAACTTTACAGCAGCTGTACAATGCAATACATGATAATATTTTAAAAAAACTCTGAATTACAGTGTGTGGTTCATAGTATATAACTACAGTCTATAAAATAGTTAAATTGAAGAAGCAGTGCAAAAACAGAAATAAAAAAGAAAGTAGTGAGGTAACATTTATGGATTCAATGTCTATTCAGAAATCAGGTGGCAAAGGGGAAGAAGCTACCCTGAATCACTGAGTGTTTGCCTTAAGGCTTCTGTACCTCCTTCCTGATGGTAACAATGAGAAGAGGCCATGTCCTGGGAGGGTGGTTCTTAATGATGAACGCCACATTACACATTACAAAATCACAATATAGCAAAATATTTAATGAGTGAAACTAAGAGGGCTGCAGAGCCTGTTTCTCTGCTGTACTTTTCTATGACTCTTTGACTCTAAGAGCATTGTTGCATTAAAGATATGGAATAATATTGTGTTTCACTTAATTTTGGGGATAATCTTCAACTTGATCTAGAGAGTAAGCTGGCAGCATACCCATAGCAAAATATGCAAAATTTAAATAAATTTCAATGAGAGCACCTCGACAATGTTCCCTTACACTCGATACTTTTTCCTTGTGTTAGTTAATGTGGTATGAAAAACGTTGATACCAATATAAACTTCATGACATGTTCAGGCGTAGTTTGTATATTTGTTGAACTGGCTAGATGTGCTTGGGAAGAGATGAATGAAAAGTTTTGAATAAAAGTATTACTTGGAAATCTTAAATTGGAAACTATTCAAATTTGATTTTTTTATTTAAATGGCTTTTCCCAGATCTATTATTATAAATGAAAATAGTCTAACTAAAGGAGCAATTTTTCATATCCATTATTTCCCATTCCACAGTATGCAAAGTACAAGGAGAAAATTCCAGACTATGAATGTATGTAGCAGTAGTTTAGCATGGCAGCGTTGAAAAGGGAAGGAGACTTAACATTTCAGATTTGAACTTTTACGAAGCAGGTGTTGCTTCTTACCTTGACTGGATGGGATTGGACTTTAAAAGCCAGTTCAAAAACTCCTTAGCAGCCATGGTATCCAAGACAACACTAATTTCACTAGTGAAGGTTCCATCAGCATGCCTTCTGTCCAAGTCCTCAGAAATCACTCCATTCAAATTTTCTTTACCATCTTCTGGATATCTGAAAATATGGCAAGGGGGTTAGACCACTAATATCAACGTAAAATTAAGAGTGTATAGTTTTACAGGATTGTCATTAAATGAGATGGTAATTTGAGCAACAATTAGCCTTCTAGTTAAAGTTGTGCAACACTATCATAACATAACTACAAGGACAACTTAATTTCAGTTATGTAATAAAAACCCTTTCCTCCATCACCATTATATTATTTATTTATTGAGATAATGTGCAGAATAGGACCTTCCGGCCCTTCGAGCCATTCCACCCAGCAGTCCTAGCTTCGTGGGGCAATTTCTAAAGATCAATTAACCTACCAATCAGTATATCTTTAGACTGTGGGAGGAAACCGGAGCACTCGGGTGAACAGTAATAATAATTAAATGTTACCTTCTGTTTAGCAGTGACATAATTTTAACCATTGAATTTACCTAACTGAACTTGCATTATCAATAGAACTTATTACTTTTACATAGTAATTTATTTTTCCTATTTAACAGCGCACACACACAGAATGCTGGAGGATCTCAGCAGGTCAGACAGCATCTATGAAAAGGTGGGGGGAATGGAAAGAGGCTGTCTGGGAGGTGAGAGGTGAAGCCAAGTGGGTGGGAAAGGTGAAGGGATGGAGAAGACAGAATCTGATAGGAGACAACAGTGAGAATAGGAGAAAGGGAAGGAGAAGGGGACCCGGGGGAAATAATCAATAAGAAGTAAAAAGTCAGAGTGGGGAATAGAGGAAGTTGGGGGTGGAGAGTGGAAATTTTCTTCACCGGAAGGAGAAATTGCTATTAATGTTATCAGGTTGGAGGGTGCCTAGATAGAATATGAGGTGTTGCTCCTCCACGACGAGGGTGGCCTCATCTTGGCACAAGAGGAGACCAGGAATTGACACGTCAGAATGGGAATGGGGATTAAACCGTTTGGCCACCGTGAAGTCCCGCTTTTGGGGGATGGCGCGGAGTTGTTTGAGGAAGCGTTCCCTCAATTTACATGGGTATAACCGAAGTAGAGGAAGCTGCATCAGGAACACCTATTTAATGGGGCTTTGTTTAAAAAGCAGTTGCTTAGCAGTGACAAAGTATGCTGTTTCTGACGGTCAGTTGTGAATCATTTAATGATTACTTACTCCCTTCTGCCACGTCCCTTCATTAGCCAGTCAATAAAGTCCTTTGCAGCCTTCACCTCCAGGAAAGAATCCAAGTCATTCTTGTAACTTTCTTCCGAGAAGGTAGATTCAATGCTTCTCTTGGAAATGCCCCTGAAAAATTTCATGAAAAATTTCTCTATATGAGTGGAACTGGTATTTAGAATAACATTAACATGTCATGCACATTTTGACAAAGATATGATACCAGTTGAAAACAACACAAAATACTAAAATTAAGAATGCAAGAGATTTGTGTGGCATCCACTCGCACGGCAAATATGATTTGTTCAGAAGGCTTAATTGCACCCATTGAAACAGCAAGTATGATCACAATTGAGAGCGACATATTGAATGTTTCAGTGATTAATAACTTACCCATTTTGGTGCTTTCCATAACCTGCAAGTGAATCTACAAAGCGCTTTGCTTTGAAGTAGTCGGAAAGTGAATCTACATCACTTGTGTAAGTTCCTTCCGCATGTCTCTTTGTTTTGTCACTGATTGAACAGAAATTAAATTACTGATAAGTAGCACATAACATTTACCCCAGGAAGTAGCACCTTTACAACTTTCAGAATTTAAGGACTGTTCTAGAGATGCAACATTCGTAACGTAAACTGACGTCTTTAATAGCTACGACATTACTGTGAAAAGGTATTTTCTCATGAAGTGAAATGTTTGCAGATGATCTGAGATTTTGTTATTTAAATGCTCTTCTTAAATCTTGATTTATACAGCAAGTGAAGATACAGTATGACTAGATTGTTTTTTTATTAATAACCAAGAATGTAAGTATTTTTAGCTGACTGGATTATTAGGATGGAACAAAAAGTGTAAAAAAATCATTAGTTTTAAATAATGACAGCTAATAGAAAATAGGCTGAAGAACAAGAAAACCACAAATTGTAACCTTTCTGAGTGGAAAATGATATGGGACCCTAAAAATTACTATTGATTATTAAGCAACAAGATTCAAAGATTTTAAACCAACTAACAACTGGGACTGGAGGTGTTAGATGCAATTTCACACAGATAATCATAATGTATTATATGTGAGAACAAGAAAGTAAACGTTTTAAATAGAACTGCCATGAGACTAGTGATTATGACTTGTAATTCTGAGCTCTACAACCCAGTGTTCAGTTGAAATTCACAAAGATTGGGTAGTGGATTGGATTAAAAGATTGAAAGCGAAACAAATTCTGGAGATGCTGGGTATCAAAAATGAGAATATGAACTACTAGAAATCCGGAAAAGATCAAAAAGCATCATGGTGAAAATAGAGAGGCTAACATCAGTTCATAAATCTTCTTCTGAGAAGAAGAAACCTTCAACCAAAATGTACAGATACCAAAAGGAAAGACAATTGTTTACATGTTAAGAATCTAAATTATGGTGGAAAGTTAATGAACTTTAATTAATTTGCTTGTACGGTCATTACTAACTGATTGGTTTTCTTCTGTGTTGTAATTACCTGCTGTTAATGTTCTTTGAGGAATAGAATGAAGTCTTTGAAACTGTTGAGAACAGTAATTGTTTTAATCGCCGAGAATGCTCATTGAAAATGTAGTAGAAGTAACAGAAGTGTAAGGGAGATATTTCTTCAGATAACTGATTGAGAAAATAATTTACCATGAAGCTAAAGAAGGACACATATGAGTGATTGAAATTATCCTGAAATTCTGTAAGAACTTTCCAAGAACATATGAGGGGTGATTGATAAGTTTGTGCCCTAAGGTAGAAGGAGTCAATTTTAGAAAACCTAGCACATTTATCTTTCAACATAGTCCCCTCCTACATTTACACACATAGTCCAGCGGTCGTGGAGCATACGGATCTTGGACCTCCAGAAAGTGTCCACAGCAGGGGTGATTGATAAGTTCGTGGATTAGGGTAGAAGGAGATGAGTTATACAGCTCTTGTTACATGCACATGAGGTTCAACTCTTTGAGTGATTATGCAGAAAGTTGGAAGTTAATAACTCAACGGGGTGATTGATATGTTTGTGGCCTAAGGCAGGAGGAGATGAGTTATTAACTTTAAACTTTCTGCATAATCACTGAAAGAGTTGAACTGCACGTGCATCTAACAAGAGCTGTATAACTCATCTCCTTCTACTTTAGGCCACAAACTTATCAATCACCCATCTGCGGACGCTGTCTGAAGGTCCAAGATCCATATGCTCCACAACTGCTGGTCTAAGTGTGTAAACATAGGAGGGGACTATGTTGAAAAATAAATGTGCTAGGTTTTCTAAAATTGACACCTTTTACCTTAGGCCATGAACTTATCAATCACCCCTCGAATGAGTAAACAGTATAAAACAAGCATTTTGGTTACTTACACTATTTCAACGGAGCTTTTACTGAATAAGATCTCTCTGAATTTGAGCACTTACATATTTCCAGAGAGAGATGGAAGCAAGAATTGTAAGAGATAGTTTTATCTATTGAAAGGAATATATTTCTTTGAGCTTTTATTATTTTACTAATATTAGAAATTTGGAGAGAGTTTTTTTACTTCACTTTGCATAAATCATTATTTAAATCTGTTTCTCAACAATTGACTTTATATCAAATAGGTGTACCCCAGCAACTGAAGCATAATGCTAAAGAATAATTCTTTACATTATCTAGAAGTAAGAGAAAGAAAAGAGTGAAGGAAATATATCACCCACAGAAATGATCTCAGCAAGTTGCTGAACATTACTAATGATATTTATCTAAAGGTCCAAAGAAATGCTTAAGGAATATATTTTACCCATTTCGTTTTGCCTTCATCAGCCACTGTACAAAATCTTTTGCTCGTCTGTTGTCCATATATTTACTGTAATCACTGGTGAAAGTGCCTTCAGAATGGCGTTTCACATCCTGCAGCGAATTGGATGTATCCAGTTGTTTCTCTGATGTCTGCAATGTACTGCTGAGAAATAAAGCTGTGTATCATTACCTAATTGGCCATGAAGCATGAAGTCACTTATACTACATGCCTAACAATCTTCCTATAACCACAACAGCGGCAATAGCAAATTAAATGGTTATTCATGTAATTCTGTTTTCCGGATCTCACTCAGTGTACATTCAGGAGAAAATATGCATTCGACGTAGTGGGTGAGTTTCAGTTCAAAGATAAGCTCAAATTTAGTTGCAAACGTGTAGTGTGTCATGGACCACTACAATTGACTAATCCCTCACATTAAAAAACACACAGTACCTTAATGCATTTGTGAAATGAGCTTAGGCTTACTAAAACACCAGAAATGATTCTTAGTACTATAAACAAGCATTTCAAACGGAGTTCACAGCCTCTAGTAGACCAACCCACTGAAAATGACTCAAATCATTAAGGCATAGTTATAAAATTAGACAATTATTTAATGTTTAAAATCTTTATCACACCCATGAGTGCTTTTTCACCTAAAATTTGATTTGAGGAGCATTCTCAAACAGTTCTAAACATGTGCAATCAGTAGAAACTTAATTTTGACTGGGTTTATTTAGCAATCAATGAACAACATCTCCAAGTCTCCAGTCCAGTGCTGGAGGGAGCAGGGGAAAGCTGGATTTGCTTAACTTAGTTAATGAGATTGCAATGACTTACACAGATAAATGGCACAAAGAAAAGCAGTTCCGACACCCCCCTTTCTTTATGCCTCAACTACCTATGAATAAGTGAATACAGAACAAGACTAAAGGACATTTGGAATCCCTAACTATTACAACAGTGGCTGGAATGACAAATATCAATGAGACGCTGAATCAGAATTAGCATCAGGTTTAATATATACTGGCATAAATCATGACATTTTGTTGTTACACGGCGGCTCATGACATTTATGAAATAATAAGAATGTTAGTTCTGGTTAAGGATATTACATTTAATTTAAGTAATAATAAAAAATGCTCAACTTCCTCAGCAGGTGCTTGAGCCAATGAAATACAGTTTGTCAGAACAATGGATGAATTTTTCATAAATTCGTCAATTTAATAGGGTGCTTAAATTTAATGAATAATGGTCTTGCAATGTTCATTGTACGCACTAGCTTTTGCACTTTAATTTTCTAAATTATATCCTACCTTGATATTTCTTCTGTGTCGTGCATCGGCTTTTGGCAACTATTTTGTACCAGCATCAAAAGCAGCAGGGCAGCGACAGAGGCAAAGCCTTTCATTTTATTCTGCTGCGGGGAAAAAAAAACCAAATGTTCAAAAAGGTACAAGAGAGACATCTGATTTCAACCTGCTGAAGATATCAAGGAATTATTCAGCAAAATGCTTGGAGTTACTGCTCAGAATCAAGCTTATCACCCCACCAACAGTCTGAGTGCCAGAAACATGAACTCCCGTATCTATTCTCTTTATTTTTAAAAAGAGGTAATAGTCTAATCTGTTTAACAAGTACAGCACAAAAAACATTTGGGATATATCCAATGTAAGCAACTTTGAAAACAATATTCCAAACAAGCAGAATCAAACCAATGCAGTTGAATTGGATAAGGAATGATAAATAGGTTAACTAGAGGAAATAAGTAGTTACAAACTTATTTTTAAAGAAGCTTATTGAAAAATAAAAAAAATCTAGTATTATTTTAGGCATATTGCAGCCTCGTTCATGCTGGAGCAGTGCAGTGCACTTCACAGCAGGTCATGGGCCAACCCTGTGCTTGTGCCAGTGTTTTTCAAAGACAAGCTACAGTATCGAATCACTTCACTTAATAACGTCTTCAGAGTTGTTAAATTCATCCTTACCTCCAGATGAACCACTTACAATCAGAATGAACCCTTGAGAGAAACCGTAGCTTCTCTTCCTCCAAGAGGTGTTGATGGTTCCTAAAGCTTATCTGTGCTTCTGCCAGCACCTAGTCCCCTTATATAGAAAAAGGGTGGTTGAGCAATAGGGGAAAACATCATCACTTCCATTTAGAGAAACTCAATTTGTGATGCTACCATCCTCATTTCTCTGACATTTTAGATTACCAATTGTTGAATCATCCTTTTTTGTAAACTTTGCCTTCCACCTGATTTGAAAAGTTTCAGGGAAATCACTTAAGATTTTTACTCTTCCGGATGACTTCCTATTTTCCAAACAATTTCACGCTTTTAGCTCAAAGTGAATGGTGCATAACAAAGCCATTCCGCTTCTTTACATTGTGTAATGTTTGTGTTCAGTGATTTTGACGATGTAGGGAAAACCAGTGAGTTAGTGGGGAGTGCTGATGAAGCCGCAATTGTGGTTTCTGAAACCAAGTGATACATCTAGGGAACGGACTTCTCAGACTATCAAAACATTATACCCACAGTTACCAATAAATAATGAGGGGATGGGGAAAATTAATATAAATTAATATGGAAAACACAGTAGCATAGTGATTAGCACAACACTCTACGGTACCAGCAACCCAAGTTCAATTCACACCACTGTGTGGAAGGAGTTTGTATATTCTCCTCGCGACCGCGTGGGTTTCCTCCCGTGGTCCAGAGACATAGTGGTTGGAACGTTAACGGGTTATTGTAAATTATCCCATGATTAGGCGAGGATTAAATCGGGAGGAATGCAAGGCAGCGCAGCTTGAAGGGCTGGAAGGACCTATTCTATGCTATATCTCAGTAAACAGACAAACACACAAACACAAGAAATTCTGCAGGCGCTGGAAATTCAAGGCAACACACACAAAATATTAGAGGAACTCGGTCAAGAAGCTTTTACAGAAATGAATGAACAGTAGGCTTTTCCGGCTGAGACCCTTCTTCTGAAGAATCTTTTTCATCCTGGCATCTTGCCCCTTCCTTTCCAGACTTGAAGAAGGGTCTCGGCCCGAAACATCAACTGTTTATACATTTCCACAGATGCTACCTGACCTGTTGAGTTCCTCCAGCATTTTGTGTGTGTTGCTTTGAAATTAAATTGGCATTTGCAAAGAAGTAGTTGAACAGTTAGACACAAGAGAGACTGCAGATGCTGGAAATCTGGAGCAACATACAAAGTGCTGGAGGAGCTCAGCAGGTCAGGCAGCATCTAGGGTAGGAAGTAAACAGTTGATGTTTCTGGTCAAGAATGTGTATCAGGACTTCATCAGTAGAAAATTTACATTTTACTTTTAAAAAGACTGACTTAATTTCACTACAAACACTGAGCACTTACATAGAAAAGCTCTTTTGGATATACAGTATTGTGCAAAACACACATGTATATATAAGTAGGTGCCTAAGAGTATTGCACAGTATTATATTTGTCTATGTGGAGCAGAGAATGCGTTTGTAAATCTGGTGGAAGCAAAAGATGTTGGGAATGGTGAGGGTGGAACACTGAGGGTGGGGTGTGGGACAGGTGGCAGAGAAGGAGTGCCAGGGGCAGGGGGGGGTGGTGCGGGCACAGACACACCCAGTCCTGAGACACCAGGCACAGTCATTTGATCCCAAACAGCTGGTTTATTGATCATTACTCTCTCCCCTCTCCCTTCCCCTTTTCCCAACCATGATTCCCCTTTCCTTGCCCCCTTCCCACTCTCAGTCCACAATAGAGACCCATACAGGAATCAGGTTTATCATTACACTCGAAATGAAAATTTTTTTTGTGACAGCAATACAGCGCAATGCATAAAATTACTACAAAAGTAATAGACACCTCAGCTATATATGTGTTCCTAAGACCGTTTCTGTTTTGATAATTAAACAGAACAGATAGCACAAAGGGAGTAAAGTTGTTTTTATTTTCTATTTGAAAACAGTTCCATTCAATTAATCTGAACATTGACACAAGTAAAATATGCAATTAATGTCACAGGCATGAGAAAATCTGCAGATGCTGGAAATCAAAAGCAGCACTGGAAAGAAAGTTGAGAGAGAATAAGAATGTTCTTATCAGACTTGTCCACTTCCTTTTCGGTCTTGAAGAAGAGTCTTGGCTCAAAACATCAACCGTTCATTCACTTCCATAGATACAACCTGACCTGCTGAGCTCCTCCAGCATTTTGTCTGTTTTGCTGTGCAATTCATGTTCAGTTTTTTTCATATCAACAAATCAATATTAAATTTGACCATACATAAACCTGTGTGAAAATGGTTGTTGTGACACGTCTAGTGTGGTAGTGTAGTGCGTAGTGCTTGTCATTCTCACTTTCGGCTTCCACCACTGACTAGCAGTCTTGTGAAAAGGAGAGCTGAATGTGTCAGTCTTTCCCTGGCAGTATGTGGCCTCTCCTACAGCAAGCCTCATGTAGTGCTTCCTCGCTGTTGACACACAGAAACTGAACTCCCTTCAGACTCGGGCTGAACTACAGAAGATGGTGAGGAGGTCTGGCCCTTGCACAATGTAGCATGCAAGCCCACCGGCGTGTGGACATGATCTGGTGCTCGTGAACCAGATCTCCAGCTGTGGGTAAATAGCCCCACTGCTTTGTGGGCACTCTTGGGAGAGACAAAGGCTATGGGAGTAAACCCAGATAGCAAATCAGCAGTAGAGCCGCTAAGGCGGCTGGACATCATTGAACAGCCTTCTTGCAGCTCCTGTAGCCAAGCTGGGCCAAACGTGTTGCTTCATAAGCTTTCCTTTAGACTACAGTGGTGAGGCTGTGAGGGGGATCTTGACAACTGGGCATCTCAGGATCCCCATAACCTTCCGCCCAGGCTTCTGATGAAGATCACCACCACTCATTGTTCTTCGAGACAGACGGATGCCCACCCAACATAAACCCGGAGAGTTATAGTGATAAATTCTAGTTTGGTTGTTAAATACATGAAATAACACATTCTTAAAACAGTTTAGGCATATTTATGATCATTCACTAGAATAACAAGAGTAAAAACTGCTATTAATTTCCAGCTTGTGAAATATTTATTCTGCTTGTTTTGTCTCATTGTGTTTCAGATTTTAATATTGAATATTTAGTATGTTTAATAAATTAATTTGTTAATTTAGCATTACGGCCCTTCCAGCTCTTCGAACCACAACCCCCAACAACCCCAATTAACCCTAACCTAATTATGAGACAATTTACAACGGTCAATTAACCTGCCTGGTATATTTTTGGACTGTGGGAATAAACTGGAGGATCTTGGGTATACCACAAGGAGGGCATACAGAGACTCCTTATAAACGACATCGGAATTGAACTCCAAACTCCGACACCCTGAGCTGTTATAGTGTCACGCTAACTGCTACACACGCATAATTCCTGAGTTAATCTTCATGGATTTCTTTTTGTAGTATATAGCAATGTTGTAAAATTCACAAATCTTTAAATTATAAAGATTATAACAAAATAGATGAAGAAATTATCTTAGCACTAAATGTACTGTATACATTTGCAAAACAGTTTTAGAATACAAATGTATTCTATTGTAAAAATCTCGCTGATTTTTTATCTTAGCTTTACATACCATCAGGTATGAAAAGGCTTAGAAGTGTTAGCAAGAGTTTTAATACTAACAAAAAAATTAAATATGTGCAATATACATTCAATAACCACTTTATTAGGTGCACCAGTACACTGGCTTGTTAATGCAAATATCTAATTAGCCAATCATGTGGCAGCAACTCAATGTATAAAAGCGTGCAGACGTGGTCAAGAGGTTCAGTTGTTATTCAGACCAAACATCAGAATAGGGAAGAAATGTGATCTAAGTGACTTTGACTGTCGAGTGATTGGTGGTGCCAGATGGGGTGGTTTGAGTATCTCTCAGGATTTTCATGCACAACATTCTCCAGAGTTTACAAAGGATGGGGCAAAGAACAAAAAGACATCCAGTAAGTGGCAGTTCTGTGGGTGAAAATGTCTTGTTAATGAGAGAGGTCAGGGGAGAATGTCTAGATCGGTTCAAACTGATAGGAAGGCAACGGTAACTCAAATAGTCACTGTATGTGTTACAACAGTGGTGTGCAGAAGAGCATCTCTGAATGCACAACACATCGAACCTTTAAGTGGATTATCTACAGCAGCAGAAGACCATGAACATACACTCACTGGCCACTTTATTAAGTACAGGAAATACCTAATAAGGTGGCCACTGAGTGTAATGTGGATGCTGGAGACATGAAACGAGATAAATGTTATAAATGCCAAGCAGGTCAGGCAGTATTTGCAAAAGGAGTGCTAATGTTTCAAGTCGATGACAGAAAGAAAATAGCTTACGTGCAGATAAAAAGCCTTTTCCGCAACATCCTCGGCAGGGTTTCCTAAAGGTTCATTTGCAAGTTGAGCCGGTGGTGAGGAAGGCAAATGCAATGTTAGCAATCATTTCGAGAGGACTAGAATAGAAAAGCAAGGGTATAATGCTGAGGCTTTATAAAGCACCAGTGCGGCCTCACTTGGAGTATTGTGAGCAGTTTTAGGCCCCTTTTCTAAGAAAGGATGTGCTAACATTGGAGAGGATTCAAAGGAGTTTCACGAAAATGATTCTGTGATTGAAAGGCTTGTCATAGGAGGAGTGTTTGATGGCTTTGGGCTTGTACTCTCTGGAATTCAGAAGAATGAGGGTGTCTGCATTGAAACCTATCAAATGGTGAAAGGCCTCAATAGAGTTGATGTTTAGAGGATGTTTCCTGTGGTGGCAGGGTCTAAGACCAGAGGACACGGCCTCAGAAAAGAGCAGCCATCCTTTTAGAATAGAGATGAAGAGGAATTCCTTTTAACCACAGAGAAGTGAATCTGTGGAATTTGTTGCTACAGGTAGCTGTGGAGTCCAAACCCTTGGGTATACTTAAGGCAGAGGTTGATAGATTCTTGATCACTCAGGGCATAAAGGGATTTGAGAAGAAGGCAGGAAATTGTGGCTGAGAGGGAAGTAGATCAGCCATGATGAAATGATGGAGCAGATCAATGGGCCAAGTGGTCTAATTCTGTTCCTATATCTTATGGCATTATTTTGCTATACTTGCTCAGGAGATGCCACATTTGCCTTTTGATCTCCTTCCCTTTCACTACTCAGTGTCTCAAACAGTGGCTTGCTTGTTCTTATTTGGGTTTAGTACATAGTATTCAATGCTTTGTACTCTTTCTACTACCTTGGCTATTATTAGATCCCACTAAAATACCGTTTGGATCTCTGGTTTGGCAGGAGGTGAGGAGGTACAAGGACAAGTGTAGCATCTCCTAGATTCACATGGACAAATGCACCTTGGAGAAGCAGGGTGTTATGGGTGATTGAGAAGTGGACCAGGATATTGGAAGCAAAATGGAAGAGCAGTTGCTTTTGTTTGACCATACGATATAGGAGCAGAAATAGGCCATTCGGCCCATCGAGTTTGGTGGCATCGGGCTTTAGAAACTAGAAGTGGAGGATGATTATCCATTGTACGTGGCAGTAAATGGCATGGCTCATGAGGATGAAATGGGTTTTATGCTGGTTTGAGAGAGGGGAGAGGGTAAAAGCAAAAATGCCTGAAATGAAACCGGCTATGGTGATAAAGATCAGCAGCTGAAGGAAAAGGAAGAAAATGCAGTTGGCAACCTGCTCAGTTCAGGTGCAATTAGCAACAAGAGCTGCTGTTATTCACAATATCTGCACTCTGTGAGAGAGAAAAAAAACACCAGAACAGACGCTAAGAAGACTACGATGGAGTCCTTAGTCTAAGTGGACAGCAGGAAAAGGTAATTAAATAGCAGTAGGATATTCTGGATTTACAAAAGACTACAGTTGGTTGTTAGTCTAATCCCATAAATAAACTCAAGGGAAGGATGGAAATAGAAAGTATACTTCATTATTTCAGGGTAACAGCAGAGAGTGGCATCAGTATGCACCAGAGAAACTTCAGTCTGTAAAAAAAAAAGGAGGCCACCATCAAGTTGGAGGAGCAACACCTTATATTCCATCTAGCCTCCAACCTGATGGCATGAATATTGATTTCTCCACCCCCCCACCTCTTCTTCTTTTTCCCACTCTGGTCTTTTAACTCTTCTCACCTGCTGATCACTTGCTCCAGGGTCAGCTCCTTCTTCCCTTTCTCCTATTGTCCACTTTCTTCTCCTATCAGATTCTTTCTTCTTCAGCCCTTGACTTTTCCCATCCACCTGGCTTCACCTATCACTTTCCAGCTCGCCTCCTTCCTCTCCTCCCACCATTTTATTCTGGAGTCTCCCCCCCTTCCTTCTCAGTCCTGAAGAAATGTCTCAGCCTGAAATTTCAACTGTTTATTAACTTCCATGGATGCTGCCTGACTTACTGTGATCCTCCAGCATCATTTTGTGTGTGTTGCTTTGGATTTCCAGCATCTGAGACTTTCTTGTGTTTAAAACTTCTATGAGATTGGTACATTAGAGTTCTAAAATAATGCTCAAATGTGTTCTTAATGCAAATAAGGGCAAATGTTTTATCTCCTGAGCATAAACTAATACAAAGATTTGAAGAAGTGACTTGTTAACAACGGGAAAGTAACTGTTGTTCAGATTCAAAGGTTCATTTGTTAGCAAAGTATACAAGTCTTCAGTTCTCTAGGTATCCATGAACGTGAAAGGCAGGACAATCATCCACCCCCAAATCCCACCTCACTGCTAAAAATAGTGAACAAAAATGGAACAGGTACATCAACCCCCAAATCCCACCTCACTGCTAAAAACAGTGAACAAAAACAGGTACATCAACCCCCAAATCTCTCCTCCCGCACAAAAATACTAAGCATAACAGATCAGGCATATTAACCCAAATTCCTCATCTCACACAAAAAAAGTGAACAAAGCACATCAACCCCCAAAACACCCTCCTTGCAAAAAAAACCACCAAGAAGATCGGGGAAAAAAATGCAGAATATAAAAACTGTAAGACTGAAAAGAAGAGTCTACAGTCCAATGTCCAAATCCAAAACACAGAAAAGTACCTGGACACCATTCTGTACAGTGGCAGGCTCTCCCCTCCCCGGTGCAGAGCAACTGATCAAAAGGCAAGCAGCCAGTACTCACTCTGATGCTTCGATGTCCCTCGTCACTTTAATCCTTGCACCGAGAGAACCCAGAAGTGTTTCATAAAGGTTCCCAAATCAATATCTTCTTGTTGAATGAAATGAGTATGATGAAGAACTTTTGTGTTTATCTAAAACTTATCATGAAGGGGCATTGACATGAAATGCTATCTTGTTTCCCACTCCACTATCATTATCTTCTCTCTCTGACTATGTTCACTTGCTACCAAACATTAAACTTACTTCATGCCAAATATTTTCCAAATTCGATGATAGCTGTCAATCTTAAAATGTAGCCTCTCTATGGATGCTGTCTGACCATCTGGTGTTGGCTTATCATTGTCACAGGTACCATGCTTGTCTTGCATACAGTTCATGTTGATCAGATATGGTGCATTAAGGTAGAATGAGGTAAAAAATAACAATGCAAAATAAAGTATAAGCATGATGAGGTAAACTGTGAGGTCAAGAGTCCATTTTATCATACAAAAGATCGATTCAAGTGACTGATAACATAGGCTAGAAGCTGTCATTGAGTCCATAGGTACACCCTTACAGGCTTTTGTTTCTTCTGTCCAATAGGAGTGGGAGATAGATAGATAGATAGATAGATAGATAGATAGATAGATAGATAGATAGATAGATAGATAGATAGATACTTTATTCATCCCCATGGGGAAATTCAACTTTTTTTCCAATGTCCCATACACTTGTTGTAGCAAAACTAATTACATACAATACTTAACTCAGTAAAAAATATGATATGCATCTAAATCACTATCTCAAAAAGCATTAATAATAGCTTTTAAAAAGTTCTTAAGTCCTGGCGGTTGAATTGTAAAGCCTAATGGCATTGGGGAGTATTGACCTCTTCATCCTGTCTGAGGAGCATTGCATCGATAGTAACCTGTCGCTGAAACTGCTTCTCTGTCTCTGGATGGTGCTATGTAGAGGATGTTCAGAGTTTTCCATAATTGACCGTAGCCTGCTCAGCTACCAATGTTAAACTCTCCAGTACTTTGCCCACGACAGAGCCCGCCTTCCTTACCAGCTTATTAAGACGTGAGGCGTCCCTCTTCTTAATGCTTCCTCCCCAACACGCCACCACAAAGAAGAGGGCGCTCTCCACAACTGACCTATAGAACATCTTCAGCATCTCACTACAGACATTGAATGACGCCAACCTTCTAAGGAAGTACAGTCGACTCTGTGCCTTCCTGCACAAGGCATCTGTGTTGGCAGTCCAGTCTAGCTTCTCGTCTAACTGTACTCCCAGATACTTGTAGGTCTTAACCTGCTCCACACATTCTCCATTAATGATCACTGGCTCCATATGAGGCCTAGATGAGAGAATATCTGGGGTGGGCATTTGCTTGTAGCATATATCTTTAACAGTCAGTCTAGTTACTCAAAGACTTAAGTCATAGAATCTTAGAAACAGATTGCATAGAAGTAGACACTTCAGCCCATAACGTTCCTGCTAATCATTAAACCCAATTTACACTAATTCCAGTTTGTCTGCCCACTTCACTATCAACTTCCCCACTCCTGTGCCACCTAGTTAGGGGCCAATTGAACTGACCGTCTGGTATTTATGAATGGTGTAGGACAGGATGAAATAGGCAACACTTGTGCTTCACTAGGATAAAAAAAATACTTTAACTAGAATGGATACAAGTCCAAATCCTAACTGTTGGAACAGGTTGCCAGACCATTTCCATCATACTGGTCAAGTCATGGGATTGTTCCTATTGAACCTCGCGTAGAATCACTTTGAATGATAAAATTATTTGGAGTGCAGCAGATTGCAAACCAGAAATAAATATTTTTAGAAATAGCTTCTTTAGAATTCATATTGGTTATTTCATTTCAGAATCAGAATCAGGTTTAATATCATTGGCATATGTCATAAAACTTGTTAACTTTGTGGCAGTATTACAATGCAATACATAATAGTAGAGGGAAAAGCTGTGTATTACATCAATTATATAAAATATTTGAATATGTAGTGCAAAAAATAGGAATTGGAACAGTAGTGAGGTAGTGTTCATGAGTTCAAAGTCCTTTCAGAAATTGGATGACAGAGGGGAAGAAGCAGTTCCTGAATCATTGAGTGTCCACTTTCAGGAATCTGTATCTCCTTCCTGATGGTAGCAATGGGAGGAGGACATGTCCTGGGTGATGGGGGGGTCTTTAATGATGGACACTCCCTTTCTGAGGCAGCACTATTTGAAGATGCCCTGTATACTACAGAGGCTAGTGCCCATGATGGAGCTGACTGATATTACAACACTCTGCAGCTTACTTCAATCCTGTTCAGTAGCCCCTTCCCCCATACCAAACGATGATGCAGAAAGCTAGAATGCTCTCCATGGTACAAGTATAGAAATTAGTGAGTGTTTTTGGTGTCATACCAAATCTCCTCAAACTCCTAACAAGCAACACACACACACACACACACACACACACACACACACACACACACACACACACACACACACACACAAAGACTTAAAGGTATCATGGTCTTATTTATTTCATATTTGTCATGAGCGATATTTGATAGGTATTGTAAAGCACCTACATCATAGGAAAATATAGGTATTCATGGCTGATAATTAGTTGACAGGTTGATAAAGGGTGTGAAGCACAAAAAGAACTGCTTGTTCACTTAAAGCAGAATGGCTTTTTATCCTTAGAATAGCTTCAGGTTTACTTCCACTTTAAACTCAGTACACACATCTTATTGTCACTCGCAAACACTTGCACAGCACAAGATTTTTGCACACAATGGTCATTACAAATTAGAGGGAATATTGATTGGTAAGAGTGATGGGTACATTGCATTGATTGATCTTGTATTCAGTTGAGGATAGAAGGTGGGTAAAGGATTCACTTTTGTAATTGAAGAGAAAACTTTTATCTGGAGAGATTGTAACCTAAAACTGGAGCTAGACCTGTTGTGAGTGACATCAAAGTACACCCTTTGCTTCTTTGGAATTTGGCATAATGAATCAATAATTTCTTCAATAAAAGCAGAATAAAAAAGCCAGTTTTAAAACCTGCAGACAAATTATTGCAAACTCCACGTTGTTAACAGCATCCGCATCAAATCCAGAAAAGGAAATGTGATTGTGTACGAGCAGGAAATATACTTAACATGCCAACAAGGTTGAGTGTGACAACCTTTTGCGTGTGGTTTAAAATTTCTTTGTGGGCTAGTAAAGAAGGATATGTGTATGCAGACACCTTAAAGGGAACATTGCCAATAATCATCTTCTTCAGTTTTTCCACACAATTTTATGTACTCTTGAACAATATTATATCCCATTCCCTGAATAATGAAGCTGCACAAAGAATACAAATTTACAAACATTACCATTTATTTGTAAGGAAGCAATGTGCACAAATTTATTAATGTTCTTAAATTAAAAGCTTTCATTATTGAAATATTTAAAAAAGGAATGCAAAATGGAATAATATATAGTATTCACTGCAAATAACACAGAGCTTAAAAATAAGATGAAATTAAAAGGGTATATAAAATTTCATACAGCATATTATGCACATTATGGCCATTAATGCAAATATAAGTCTGAAATTAATCAAGTATGTAGCATTTTCCAAAACTCTGTTCATGGCAGGATTCAACTCATCTGAAAATAGATTCCATCAGGGAATGACCAATCTTAATCTTAAATCAACAAAACAGTGCAGAATGAGTAAATCATACAATAATAATAAATCACAGCATTTTATGTGTATCTGGTCATCAGAATGCAACAAGGATCTACACTTAACTGAAGTTACTTATTGTACAGCAAATTCTAAGCTCTGTAAGCACCCTGAGAACCAAAGAAAAGCTTCTATGTATATTTCTTTTCTGATAACATTGCATCATTTTAAATACTTTGAAGTATGGAATTTTTCAAACATTTATGCTGAACGTGTTGAATAAAATTCAAGGTAAAACAATTCAACTATTTCCAGAATACTGCACTAATGTCAGTAGATTATTTAGGAGTGAAATTGAGTAGAAGGAAAATGTCCTCAGTCCCCTTTATATGGAAAGAGTCCTTTAAACAGTAAACCCAAAAATCTTGAGAGTTAGTTCACTTTTGTTGGAAAATTAAAAAGTTGTAATCAATATTGGCATGATGTTCTGTTCTTCTTTGTAAAGCCATTATGGAACTTTGGTTAAATAAACAATTAAAGTAAAATACATTGAGTTCTGGTTAATTGAGCCACTGATTAATTGGAGCAGTCAGATAATTGGGCCAACTCTTAAAAACAAAAACTGATTGAGAAAAAAGCCAGGATTTCCCTCATTTATCTGGGACACTACACCATTTAATTGCAACAGGAGACTGCTGCCAGACAGTTTCCAGCTAGCTTTAGTCAGTGTACTTGTGTGGCCATTAGTCCCTACACCATGCAAACAACTTCTAAATAGCAGAAGTTGTGGACGTTTGTGTTCAAAGGACAGTCAGCCTTGTCACTGATAATAGTTGACAAGAAATAAACAGTAAGACAGGTCAGAACTGCTTTGCTCACTGTCGTTTCCAACATTCAGGCTTGGAGATGCCAATAATGGTTGGGAGTGAAAATGAAGTAATTTCACTACTTCAGCAAGTTGTGAACTATGAAGAATTTGAAAATATTACTAATCATCTTGAATGTTGTAATAAAAATGAAGATTTGGAGGATGCAATCATCAAAAGGATTATGTGAAAGCAGTCCATTATCTAGATGAGATGTCTGCTTATTTTGCAGTCAATCAACAGAAGACAGTAGCCTAGTGTGCATGAATTTTGCCATCAATAACTATCAGGAACTACTACACAGTTTATACTGTTGAAGTAATGATACCATTAATTTGTTCTCTTTTGAATTTAAATACATAATTTGTTACTCAGTTTAACAGCAGTTTGCCTTTTTTATACCTTCTTAACTATTTCCATGAAACTTTGGCTAATTGGGGCAATCACTTAATTGGGCCAAAAGGTGTGGTCCAGATATGTCCCAATTAACTGGAATCCACTGTAATAGTAAAAACTCAAACAGAAAAAATTCAGTCCATTCTACAGAAATCTCATCAAAGTTTTGGTTGCTAGGAAAGGTGAATCAATGACAGTACTCTTGAATAAAACTTGCAAATAAATTTGTAAGCTACTTGTTCTTCAGTAGAATCAGCTTTGATTGATTACTTGCAAATTGCACCAAGTGGCAAGACGATAAGAATTGTAAAAGCAAAATTTGAAGTTATTTATAGAAATTGAATCAAGTTATTCAATTTCACAAGCCACAGAAGAAAGCAGTAATTGGATTTGGATTAAAAGGAAAGGCAACAACTGGGCTGCAAGATGAAGACAGGAGGGTATGGAACTGAGTGGGGTGTACCTGGGACGCCAGGTAGCACCGTTGAGCCCTCTGGAGATGTTGTGGGCTGATCAACGAAACGTCAAAGAAGGAGGGTGCCCACCTGATGACCCCAATGAGGTACCTCCTTGTCACCACTCCAAGCCCACTGCCAACATTGAGAGTGCTGACTTATCATAGGGATTGAAACATCAAGTCCTATTAGCTCTAATAATATAGCTTTCAATTACAAAAGCATCCAAAGTGAACCATTTGTTTGAAATTAGCATTTTTTCCAGATGAAAAATGTTCAAAAAATTTCAAATAATACATGATCAATTAAGACATTGAAAAAATGTAAACCATCTTTTAGAGAACCTGGATCATAATATTTTATTATTTTATCAATACAAATGCTTTAAGTGGGAACAGTTGAAATATCAGAAAACAAACCTGCAGATGCGAGAATCTGAAACATAAACAGTAGTGCTGGGAGAACTCAGTCAGTCAAGTCACAACTTGGAAACAAGAAAGATCAGCCATGATCTTGTTGAATGGCGGAGCAGGCTTGAGGGGCCTACTCCTGCTCCTATCTCTTATGTTCTTATGTTTGTTAAACCAGTTAACGTTTCAGATCAAAGACCCTTCAGCAAAACTCCGTGAGGATCCGCTTGACTGGTTAAGTTCTTCCAGCATTTCTATAATTGTAAAGTTTTACACTCGCTTCGATATATTGTCTGACATCAGTTGAGAGAGAAACATTGCTTCAGGAAGTGCGACATATGAATGTAGAGATGACATTTTGCGGGACTGCTTAAAGCATGATCCTTGTCTGTATACCACTGAAACACAACAGAAAAGCAAAATATCAGAGCTTGCTTCAAAGTTAATGTTGTTTTCTTCCCAAATTCTTTAAAACGTCAACCAAACACCGGATCAACTCTTTTTTTAATAATGCCTACATATTGCCATGTTATATAGTCTTTCCTATTTAAAACTGTTGACCATATATGCTATGAGCTAACATATTTTCTTTGTGATCTTTTTCATTTATTAATTTGAAAACAGAAGCTCGAGTTTTGTTTTATTAATAACTTTTTTCTCATCTTAGAGCATGTTTAGTCCATTTCAAATTAAACCAACATAATCTGAGAACTATACACTGAAGTTCAAAAGACTCACACAGCACAATGTAAAGAGGCTCCTCCTTTTGAAATAATCTGTAAGCAGTGTATTAAAATTATTATATAGGTAACAAGTGTTTTGTATACCGATTGCATCTTTAAGACCCTGTTGGACATTGATAATGTAAGATGTCACAAGCCTGTTTCTCTTGCTAGTGGAAAGACTTGTGGCAGGGAAGCTGTGTAGCTTGGTTGTAGTGAGGTCTGGACCTCAAGCCGTGGGCTTGCCTGCTGTTGCCACTCAGGAGAGGAGATACTGGAGGCAGGGCAGCACAGTGTTTATGCTTGGTTGGGGGCTGGTGTCTCCTGTCAGGCATGCGTTTGGTGGAATAACAGGGTGGACTGCATGCATATGTCTGACTGTACATGAAGGGAATGTGTTGCTTGTGGTCTTGTGTCTTTTTGCATAACTACTTTTTTTTCTTGCTATTTTGAACATAGTGTGAATGTATGCACCAATTTCCCACAAATTGAATCACAGCTGCCTTCTATCACAAAACCATATTCATTAACTCAAAATGCCAGCATTACTTGATCTTTTACACATATGATTTAAATGCAATGATCTCAGAAATATTCACCAGTGGCTGCTGTCTTTTAATTCAATGTGTTTCATGGCACACCATTCAGTGGTTCACACCATTCACACATTAAGCAATAGTACTTGGTCCTTCTGAGTTTAAATTTGGCACGGCATCTATACTCAATCGATTTCACTGGGTATCGTAGCATTGCGAGGAAGAACATTAAAAAGGCAAGTTCTTTAGTTAATTATATGTGTTTAATCAGTGTCTTAATTGACTTCTTCAAATTATTGAAGTAACTTTTAATATTTCATATGTTTCACAATGTGACAGTAATATGTATATATTTAAAAACATGACAGCTTTAATAGCTGGCAAAATGGAAGGTAGATAAGGGTAGAAGATTTAAAGGGCTGTGGATTTTCCAACACATCTTTGGAGTCCCTGATTCTACTCAGACCTCACCTGGGATATAAAACAAAATATACATTCCACATCTAAATAAGCTGAAGTGACTCTGGGAATAACTACCAATGCCAACTGAAAGCTGTAGATGTGTGTCAGCTTAATCTAGCCCAATATCCTGTCCCGGATCTGGGCCGTACCTTCCAAATATCCAGACCTGACTTGCACTACCTTAATTTCCCTTTTCTATTTTATGATTATGATTTATAATTTAAATTTTTATTATATTTACTTCAATTTGTACTTCAGGGAGCGTGAAGCGCAGAATCAAATATCGCTGTGATGATTGTATGTTCTAGTATCAATTGTTTGGTGACAATAAAGTAAAGGAAGTGCTTTGAAAAACAAAGTAATTCTGCATCAGTTTGAAGTAAACTGTTCTCCAAAATCAAATGGAAGTCATTACATTAAAAAGCACATATTTCTAATGTAGTCATTGCAAATGTATTGATCAGTAAGATCTTGAAGAAACTAATGAGGAATCTGAATACACCCAACACAAATCCAAAATAGACTTATTTATTTACATGAATCATTTTTAAGATACTTTTCAATGTCAATATGTGACCTTGCTAGGGATGGACAGAAAGATTATGTGGAAGCTTCTATAAGTGTTGTTAAGGAACACACACAAAGTGCTGGAGGAACTCAGAAGGCCAGGCAGCATCTACTGATGTATTGAGTAAGCAGTTGATGTTTTGGGTAGAGACCCTTCATCAAGACTGGAAAGAAAAGATGAGATATCAGATCAATAAAGTGGGGGAGGGGAGGAAGAAGTACAAGGTGGTAGGTGAAACTGGGAGCAGTGGAGGGGTGAAATAAAGAGCTGCGAAGTGATTGGTGAAAGAGATAAAGGGTTAGAGAAAGGGAAATCTGGTAGAAGAGGGTAGAAGACCATGGAAGGGAGGGGGAGGAGAACCAGAGAAGTGATGGGCAGTTAAGGAGATAAGGTGAGAGAGGGAAAGGGGAATGGGGGAATTGTGAAGGGGGTGTGGTAATCACTGGAAGTTAAAAAAATTGATATCATGCCATCAGGTTGAAGGCTACCCAGATGGAATATAAAGTTTTGCTCCTCAATTCTGAGTGTGTTCTCCATTTGACTCTCCAATAATATGCACTGAGATTCTAATTTCAAAGTTACAAATATTTTCTTTCACACTTTAAGCGGAAATTTCTCCAAAACCTTATCCATTTTGGTAATGCAACTTTGGATAAGGTTGTGTGCAAAAAATTTTGAGAGAAAGCAGAGATTTCTCAGAATGGTTATAGGCAATAGTGATTTTATTACAAAGCTGGGATTGTTCTCTTTGAAGGGAGTTCTACTAAGAGGAAGGCTGAAGGTAAATAAAAGTGCCCCCATTAGCTGATGGTAGATGAACTACTAGTAGTAGGCAGACTTCGATCCAAGGAGATCCCGGGTTTGTGCCTCTGATAAACTGTGTCCTCTCCAGGGAGCAAGCCTGGCGGGAAGATTGAAGAACCAGCTGTTGCCCATGCTGCGGGTTCCTCCTCTCCATGTCACTGATGTAGTCCAAGGGAAGGGCAAGTGCCGATACAGCTAGGTACATGGTACATGGCACACGGATTTAAGAGATACAGGGATCACTTTGTGGAAGAACTTGTTCATGCAGTGATTAGTAATGACCTAGGTCACATCCATGAGTGTGGTGGGAACAGAGACCACGAATTATTTCAAAAGGAAATTGTATAGGCTCTTAAGAGAAATACAATTTAAGGCCAAGGGGATAAAGTGTAGGAATGGGACAACCGGGTTATCCTACTGGAAGGACTCGGTGACCTGAACTGCCTCTTAATTTTTCATAATAATTCAAGGATTTTATGAAAAATAAGAATTCTGCTGAACTATTAAAGGCATTAGAGAGGTTCTGAATCCTGGCCCTCTCCGTCCCTCTCTCCCTGCATCAGCACTCCCACTATTCACAACAGCAAAGCGCCAAAGAGAGACTATGGTCTACAGTCCATGAAAAAACTACTGTTCATCCCAACAGTTCGACATCCCTCAGGCGTTCTCTCTCACTAACAACGGAGAGAGAATTATCACAACTTCAGTGTGTTAAAGACTGGGAGAATGCCAAGGGTCAACTGAAGAGGGAGATGACTTTGGGTCAAATTATGTACAGAAAAATAATAAAACTAGAGAAAGAGGAAACACAGAGTGAAAGGAAAGCTTCCAAACTTTTGTCAAAAAAAAACTTTTTTCAAATATGGAAATGATTCGCTAACATAGGAATGAGAAGCCATTTCTGAGTCAGAATGTGGCATGTCATTATACATAGAACAACTTACAATTTCTTAATTTTTAACTATTCACTGCTAACAGAGGGAGACTAGACCAAGGTTCCTGTTCTTGATTTAAAAGATTGATTAGTGTTGATCCATGTTGTTAAGCTGTTAAACAGATTTTATTACTACACTGATCTTTATCTCCTGAATTCATTGAGTAATCTAAGGGAGATCCACCACCTTTTAAAAATATAATGCAAAGAATAGGACCTAGATGTTGTTTGTCTGAGGAATACTACTGTTCATGTGTAAATTGATTTGTAAGATCTGGAGATTTGTCAATCGCAGGGCAGTGTCTTGAATGAGTTGGACTAGAATTAGAGTGACACACACCAAATGCTGGGCGACCTCAGCAGGTCAGGCAGCATCTATGTAAATGAACAGTTGACATTTCAGGCCAAGACCCTCTTTACAGTTGAAGATATTGGCAATTACTGGTCCCTCTGAGCTTTCTCAGAAAGTATACATAGCCTCCACTCAGTCAGTCATGTTAGAAACATAACTTAGCTTTTAATATGTAGACCAAACTTGTATAAAAAGTTAAAAGAATTAAACATTCAGTTATTTTTCCACCAAGAATTGGCTCAATATTTCCCATGTAATTATATTTGTTGATTTAATAGAAGAAATTTGCAAATATTCTCTTAAGTATATAATGTAATATTGTGTTTTTTAGAAACTGTAGTGCCTAAACGTACCATCGCTTGAAAATCCACTCCTTTCTGAACAAGGGCTTTTGAAATCTGTGCTGCCTGCTGGAAATGGACATTATCTGAAACAGAGTGTACAAGTTAAATGTTATTCCGGTCTGCTTGATAAATTAAGCTAAGGCAAACAGACTGGATTAACTAAGTGATAATCCTAAATGATGTATTGACATCTTTTGGAAAGCATTATAATCCATTAAATTGTACAAATATGCATTCTGTAAACACATATAGAAAATTTCTCAGAAGTTAAATAGGACGTCTAATGCTTCATAATGAAGTATTATTGCTTACTCAGTATTTGTTCTGCAGATTGGTCTCCGATCTGCAGTTTAAATATAAGTATGATTTGCTTAAGCTATTGGATGATCTAGGACCTGCCAAACTCACCATCTGCTGTTCCATGGACAAGGAGATAATCAACCAATTTGAAATTTGCAGCTCTTTGCATCACAGTAGAATTCTGGAAAACAATGAAGAATATTACAGATAATTCTTCAGAGGAAGTGGAAATTATTTATATATTACAAAAAGCACATGCGAATTTTTATATTTTAATTATAATTTCAAAATTTAAAACCATATTTTTAATTTAAACTGCAGAACATTGAGCAAAAGTATCCCGATGTCCTAAAATGATTTTAAAACATTCACTCCTTTCTGCTCTACACAGTTGCTCATGACTCACTGATGTGGGGTAATTCAGAAATGTCTGTCTCAATCATTACGATTTTCTGAAATTCATTTTAATTCACTTCAGGATTTGAAGAAATTCTCAAATGTTTTAAACAAAAAACACTCAACAATGGTGCAGTGGTGGGAAGAGAAATGGCATTAATATTTTTGGTCAAAGATATTTAATCCGAACCAAGAGAGGAAGACAAGTTAGTGATAAGTTGTGAAAAGGGCGGGTGAGGAATGGAAATATCTGTAACAGAGAGAGGCCAGAATTGCCATGTGAAACTCCGTTATAGCTTTTTTTTTCTAACACATACTTTCTGAAAGTGTTAGTCTTGACCTAACTTGTGTGAGAGCATCTTGATAAGGTCACCTGTAAATTCAGTTGTTGTTCTCTACTTGACTTTAATCTCCTGTGAATTCAATATCGGATAGGATGGATAATTTAGCGTCAGCGGCATGGTAGCATTGTGGTGGTTAGCACAATACCTTACAGTACAGGCAACCCGGATTCAATTCCTGTTGCTACCTGTAAGGAGTTTCTATGTTCTCCCCATGACTGCGTAGGTTTCCTCTAGGTGCTCCGGTTTCCTTCCACAGTCAAAAAATGTACCAGTTGGTAGGCTAATTGGTCATTGTAAATTGTCCCATGATTAGGCTAGGATTAAACTGGGGATTGTTGGGCAGCACAGCTCAAAGGGCCAGAAGGGGCTAACCTGCATGGTATCTTAATAAATAAATCAATAACAAATTAGACTAAAGTTCCTCCATTGTGACTGGAATCATAAATATGACTAAGCCTTACCTTGTAGAATTGAAAATTGTCATCATTCGTTGGTAAGCCCATGTAACGTTCAGTATAGATAGAATCTGTGATATGTGAAACATAATAGATTCAAATAGAAGAATTCTTGGAAATATACTCAAACAGCTCTTAACAAACAAACACTATCTGCTTGTGTGAATTAAATACCCTATTTCCAGTTCCATATTAACCATTTACAGTTTATTTGCACGTCCTTTGCAACTTATTTCATTGATGATGTGATGAATTAGAATGAATAAAAAGTTCATTCCTTTTCTAAAATGATACATTTCTGATGCAACCTTATCTTATCCCTCCCTTTTAAAATGTTAGACAATATATAACTTAACTGAGCCACTCACTAAAATGAAATGATTGTAGAGTGTTCAAAAATATAATGTGATATTCTGTAATTAATACAGAATACTGCAACATTGGTTTCAGCTCAGGCACCATTTTCATCAAAATTACAGCTGAGATCCTACCGCTGCCTGCAAGGAGTTTGTACATTCTCCCTGTAACTGTGTGGATTTCCTCCCGATGTCAACAGTTTCCTCCCACAGTCCAGGGGTGTACTGGTTGGTAGGTTAATTGGTCATTGTAAATTGTCCCGTGATTAGGCTGGGGTTAAATAGGGGTTGCTCGTCAGCATGGCTGGAAGGGGCAGAAGGGCCTATTCCATGCCGTATCTCAATAAATATATAAATTCATACATACATATTGTCAGAAAATCTCCAAATCTTCAGTGTACACATTGAATGCTTCTGCTTTTGAAGTATACCCAAGAGCGGACTCTTGAAAGTTATAGAGGCATAGAACACTACAACACAGAAATGGACTCTTTGGTCAATCAGGTCTGTGTCAAACTATTAATCTGCTTAGTCCCATTAACCTGCACCTAGATCGTAGCTCTCCATACCTTTCCAATCCATATAACTATCAAAATTTATCTTAAATGTTGAAATCAAACCCAAATCCACCACTTCTGCTGGCAGTTTATTTCACACTCTCACCACCCTCTGAATGAAAAGTTTCCCTCCTCCCCCAGTTGCCTTTAAATTATTCACCTCTCACCCTTAACCTCTTGCTCTAGTCTGTTTGCATTTACCCCTCTATACCCCTATCACTATCAAATCTCCCCCCATTCTCCCACGGTCTATGGAAAAAAGTCCAAACCTATTCAACCTTTCCCTCTAAGTCAGGTCCTCAAGTCCTGGCAACAACCTTGTAAATTTTCTCTGCACTCTTTCAGCCTATATTGATATCTTTCCTGTCAGTAGATGACCAGAACTGCACACAACACTCCAAACTGGGCTTCACCGATGTCTCATACAACTTCAACATAACATCCCAACTCCTGTACCGAATGATTTGACTTATGAAAGGCTATGTGCCAAAAACTCTCGTTTTGATCCTATCTACCTGTGATGCCATTTTCAAAGAATTATGGATCTGTATTCCCAGATCCCTCTGTTCTACTCCACTCCTCAGTGCCCTATTGCTCACCATGAAAGACCCACCCTGGTTTGTGCTCTTAAAGTTCTTTCTTATTTCCATCTAATGAAAAATGTACTTACTAATAACATTTTATATGATCATAGCAACCATTTTTTTTGTTTTAATCTGTTTTAATATTCAGACAAATGTTTTGCATATGTTTTTTTTTCTGACCAACAGAGGTAGATAAGTACTGTGGGAGAATTTCATTAGAATGATGAATTTCCTTGTACTGATTTGCCAATGGACCCATTAGAAAAGTTAGAATGAAACTCTTTCCAGAACCAACTAAGGCATAATGTAGAGCTATTTAAATTACAAGACATTTGTGGATTAATTTCTGGTTAGTACATTACAAGAAAGATGTAATTACATTTGAGAGGGTACAGAGGAGAATAAGGCCAATAGAGCATGAGACAGAGGAGCAGAATTAGGCCATTTAGCCCTCTGATTCTTCTCTGATATTCAGTCATCGCTGATTTATTTTCCCTCTCAACCACATTCTCCTTTAAGTCATTGACACACATGCTAATCAGGAATCCATAGAATCTTCGTTTTAAATAAACCCAATAACTTGGGCTCAAGAGCAATCTGTGGGAACGATTTCACAACCTGTGATTCACAATCCTTTGGCTGAAGTTCCTCCTCATCTTTGCTTTAAAGGGACATCTTTCTATTCAGAGGCCGTGCACTCTGATCTCTCTTGGAAACATCCTCTCCACATCGACTCTATCTAGGCCTTTCAATATTCAGTAAGTGTCAATGAGATTCCGCCCTCCCAATCCCTTATTCTTCTAAATTCCAGAGAGTACAGGCCTAGAGCCATGAAAGGTTTTCACATTTTCACCCTACCATTCCAAGGATTATTCTCATGAACCTCCTCTGGACCCTTCCAATGCGAGAACACCACTTCATCCAAATGAGGTCTGACCAGTGCCTTAAAAAGCCCCAGTTTTACACCTGGCTTTTATGCTCTAGTCATCTGAAAATGAATGCTAACATTGCATTTGGCTTTCTACTACCATCTCAAACCGCAAATTAACTTTTAAGGAATTCTGCACTAGGTCTCACAAGTCCCTTTGCACTTCTGATTTCTGACTTTGTTCAGAAAATAGTCTACCCATTTTTTCCTTCTACCAAAATGGATGACCATACAATTCCCTGCACTGTTTTCCATCTACTACTTCTTTGACCACTTTTCTAATCTGTCCAAGGCTTTCTGTTTCCTCAACACTGGCCCCTCCACGCAAGTTTGTATGTTTGTAGATGGAAATCATTGACATATATCATGAAATGAAGTAATCCAAATCATTGACATATAACCTAAGAATAAGTGGTCCCAACATCAACCCCCTCAGAACACCACTAGTCACCAGCAGCCAATCAGAAAAGTCTCCATTTAATCCCACTCTTCACCCCTTGCCAGTCAGTAAATCTTCTATCAATGCTGGTATCTTTCCTGTAAAACCATGGGCTCTTAGCAAGCTGTCAAGTTAAAGTTTGTCATTCAACCATACATGAGTACCCATCATTACAGCCAAAGGAAACAGTGTTACTCTGGGGCCAGGATACAAAAAACAATACCAATAGCCATACACAGCACAAGGCACATGTAACACATATAAGATATGAGTAGACAATAGACAATAGGTGCAGAAGTAGACCATTCGGCCCTTTGAGCCTGCACCGCCATTCTGAGATCATGGCTGATCATCTACTATCAATACCCGGTTCCTGCCTTGTCCCCATATCCCTTGATTCCCCTATCCATAAGATACCTATCTAGCTCCTTCTTGAAAGCATCCAGAGAATTGGCCTCCACTGCCTTCTGAGGCAGTGCATTCCACACCCCCATAACTCTCTGGGAGAAGAGGTTTTTCCTTAACTCTGTCCTAAATGACCTACCCCGTATTCTCAAACCATGCCCTCTGGTACTGGACTCTCCCAGCATCTGGAACATATTTCCTGCCTCTATCTTGTCCAATCCCTTAATAATCTTATATGTTGCGATCAGATCCCCTCTCAATCTCCTTAATTCCAGCGTGTACAAGCCCAGTCTCTCTAACTTCTCTGCGTAAGACAGTCCGGACATCCCAGGAATTAACCTCGTGAATCTACGCTGCACTTCCTCTACAGCCAGGATGTCCTTCTTTAACCCTGGAGACCAAAACTGTACACAATACTCCAGGTATACTCCCTCACCAGGGCCCTGTACAAATGCAAAAGGATTTCCTTGCTCTTGTACTCAATTCCCTTTGTAATAAAGGCCAACATTCCATTAGCCTTCTTCACTGCCTGCTGCACTTGCTCATTCACCTTCAGTGACTGATGAACAAGGACTCCTAGATCTCTTTGTATTTCTCCCTTACCTAACTCTACACCGTTCAGATAATAATCTGCCTTCCTGTTCTTACTCCCAAAGTGGATAACCTCACACTTATTCACATTAAGCGTCATCTGCCATGAGTATAATACAATTATTCAAAAAAATGTAGTCCAAGTCCCTGAGTCCATCAATGTCACAGCAGTCTGCATTCAACCATAATGCAGCTGGTCTTCTGGCAAGTGAACACAGATAGCAGCACTGACCCCAGCATGGACGCTGTGTCACACCACTTCCAGCACCAATGCCTCTTTTCTGGATGGCTACAAACAGGCAACGCTGTGGCTTGAGGCCTACTCTTCTGCCGAGTGAAGACTGGAGGGCAGCACCAATGTTAGCAAAGACACCGTGCCACACTGCCTCCAACGCCTCTCTTCTGGACAGCTGAAAACAGGTGACACTACAGCTTGAGGCCTAGTTCTTGCTAAAACTGAGGCCACACAATTCCCCCACCGTCGATCCTGTCAATAAACCAGTGAACTGAGCTTGAAGCTTTACAAGTTACCAATGTCCAACAGGGTCTTACAATCACAGGAAAAGCGACTAAGATAGGCTGATAAGATACACCGATAGACTGCACACCGCCTTCGTGTACTTTCTCCAACGCCTCTCTAGCAGGCAGCTACAGGGTCTGCACAAAGTTCAGCTCTGTCAGTTTTTCTACCAACAAGAACCTCACCGATGGGGTAGACCTGCAGTACTTTAAGTTCTTAATGTCCAGCATTATCTTGTGATCATAAAAAAAATGGTTAAAAATATAGTAACTCCTTTGGTTGGCCCCGTAGACGTCAGTGTGTCTGAGTGTGGCGCCATCTTAACAGCAGGACTTACCTTGTTAAGCAACCTCGTGTACTGCACTCTGTCAAAGACCTTCTGAAAATCCAAGTAAACAACATCCACTGACTCTCCTTTGTCTATCTTGCCTGTTATTTGCTCAAAGAATTCCAACAGATTTGTCAACCAAGATATCTTCTTAAGGAAACCATGCTGACTTCAGCTAATTTTAACATGCACCTCCAAGTACCCAAAACCACATCCTTAAAAATGGACCCTAACATTATTGCGACAATGTTGTGAGAACAGGAGAATTTTAGCCATGAGGAGAGGATAGCAGGGGAATGGTTTGTTTACTTTGGAAAAGAGGACAAGCTATATAAAGTTATAATGAGCAGATAAGGGGGAATTGTACCTTTAAACAGGGAGATCAATACTTTGGGGTAATGTTTTAAAGTAATTTGTATCAAGGTCAAGGTTTTGGGGCCAGAGGCGAGGACTGGTCAGTTCACCTTGCTTCTCCCTGAGGTTTACTTGTTAAACTGAGGCTGTGGTCTGCAACTAATAGGATTCTGTGGACTCACTTTTGTGAACTTCAGTTCTGAATGCTGTTTGCTTACTTTTATTGTTTGTACAATTCATTTGTATTTTCTCTGCATATTGGGTGTTCCACAGTCTTTTTTTTAATGGGTTCAATTGGGTTTCTTTGTTTTGTGGCTGCCTGTAAGGAGATGAATCTCGAGGTTGTATAAAGTATACGCACTTTGAACTTTGAAGTACAGTAATGCAATTTACAGTACAAGTCCTAGACACAATGGGCTAAGAAGAAACCTTTTATATGATATATCATGAAGTCTTTTGGTCAACTCAGTAAGATTTCAGATAATGCCATTCAATACCCTCTATTTTTCATAAGGAAAGCACAATCTTAAAAAGGTGATGTTTCAGGGGGAAAAACCTACCACACAGCAGCTTCAGAGAACTTTCTGCAGGGGCTCTGGAACAACAGTGCTGGCCAATGAGCAGGAATAGACTGCAGAAGGCTGGAACTTTACAAGAAGTTTAAGGAAAATATTTCTTGTTGAACCTCTTTGCTGTGGAACGACAGTTGTCTTTACCCTTTTTGTCTTTAAGGGAATAAATGTAATGGGGGCAAAACAGTCCAGAATTATGGTGATTTACTTTATGCTTGTTCATTTTCCTTTGAATAAAAAATGTGACATGAAAAACAGCTTTGAGCATTACCCTACAATAGAACGGAGTTCCTTTCTGGAGGTCAGAGAACGGATTGTAGACGGACTCCAAATTTCTGGAGTCAACAGCCATATGCATCTAGCAGCTGCTCTGTTTCGGGTGCCGGATATGATAACAACCAACTCAGTTTATTTACATTCATATGATTAACCAGACATGTTGCATGATACAGGCCCTTAGGGAACTAGAGGATGGGAAGCTCCTGTTAAATGAAAAAGTGAAGTCCAATCATAATGTCACAGTATTTCAATGTGCAGAAAGACAGCTGTTTGACATCTCCTCTACTCCAACTGGAAAATGAACTAGTTAGGACTATACTGGTTCCCAGTTCTTTTCCAGAGCCTTACGCCTTCATGTTCATCCATTTGATTCCTAGGTGTGTAGAGCATTTCAGCCTTTTTCAGATGGTAACTTCCAGACCCTCAGTAATCTGTAAAAGTAAATGTCTTTCTAGAACTCCCCCCTAAATTTTTTTAACCTATTAGCTTAAATCTAAGCCTTCCCATTTTGATTTTTCTGCCTTGAAAACAACCATTGTCGGGGGCCAAATCAAAGATGGTGATGAATCAGCACATAGGAGGGAGATTGGAAATCTGGCTGAATGGTGCCGCAAAAACAACCTCTCACTCAGTGTCAGCAAGACCAAGGAACAGAATACAGACTTCAGATGAGGGACACCAGAGGTCCACAATCCAGTCCTCCTTAAAGGACCAAAGGGGGTGAGGGTTAGCAACCTTAAATTCCTAGGTGCTATAATTTCAGGGTACTTGTCCTGGGCTCAGCACATAAGTGCAATTACAAAGAAAGCACTTTGAACTTTAAAACTTTGAAATATGGCTTTCCACTTCATCTTGCCCATTTGTTTCATAATTTACTACACCTCAAAGGAAATCCCCTTCAGTCTGTTTAGTTCCAAAGAAAGTTTTCTAATCTACCCAGCCTCTCCTCACACCTGAGATCTTCCAGCTCCGATGACTTTCTTGTAACTCTTCCCTCTTATATATGCTAGGGCTACTGCAATGGCACATTGAGTGTTATTGGATGCCATTATTTTCTCAGTTTTTCTGTGGAAGCGTCTTTCTCTGTGCTTCGCAGGCTGTGCTGGGGCAAAAAGAAAGACGCACACATAGAAGAATTCAATCTTTCAATCACCCCCACAAAATGCTCCTGACAAAGGCATTTTTGCCAGTGCTGTTCAGTTACTTTAATATAACACAGAACAATCCGACACAGCTATGTGACCTCTGGGCTGGAATGTCTGTGCTGAACACAATGCCAAATTAAACAATTTCATCAGCCTAGAAGTAATCCATATCCCTCCATTTCCTGCATATTAATGAGTTCATCTAAAGGCCTCTGAAACATCTGTATTACATTTGTTTCCACTACCACCCCTAGCAGCCTGTTCTGGTCACACTCCACATAAATAAGCTTTCTCATTTAACCTCCCCTCCCCCAACATGTGTCCTCTAGTTCAAAAGTTCGAAGTACATAATTGTTACTATATACAACCCAGAGGTTCAGTTTCTCAGTAAATCCAATATTCATAATGAAATCAATGAAAGATCACACCCAACAGGATTAACAACCAGTGTGCAAAAGTTAACAGAAGATAAAAGATAACAAACGCAAAAAAGAAAGAAAAATTAATAATAGAAATGCCTGGCTCACAATTGGAGAACTCTTCTCAGAAAGAGAACTGTTCCTTGTGGCAATACAGGACCAGGCGGTTAACACAAAAATGATCAAAAACACTTAATAAAAGACCAACAAATTCAGAGAAAATGCAGAGAAAAACCAGAAACAATCCAGCACATTACAAGATCCTGTAGCAGTTGAACTCAATCTGATTACTTACACAGACACAATCAAGTGGCAAGCATCATTCACCAGCAACTTGCTTTAAAATATAAACTCGTATATGAAATCACACCTTACTATATATACAAGCCTGATCCAACTTTAGAATCAGAATACCATAAGTTATATTATGACCGATCAGTTAATATAGATAGGACAATCTATATAACCATTTAGATACAATAATACAGGATAAACAAGCAAGAACAACTTATTTAATAGATATAGCCATTCCAAACACACATAACTTACAGAAATCAGTAAGTGAAAAACACCAGAAATATGCTGAATTAAAAGAGGAAATTGAAAGACTTTGGAACGTGAACAGGGTATACATTGTCCTGATAGCAATATTTACAACTAGTATCATCCCAAAGTCACTACACAATAGCATTAAACAATTAGGGCTACACAGTAATATTTATGTAAATCTTCAGAAAGCCACAATATTAAACTCTATGAGAATAGTCCGAAAATTCTTAGCAATTGACAAATGAGTGTGTGTGGCTATGCCTGTATATCAGGGTCTACCAGCTTGAGCTGAGAAAAAAAAAATCATCATCATTAATAAATAAGTAATAAGTATCAAGAACATAAGATGAAAGGTTCTCCATATCAACATCTTGGGCTGAACATATTGCTGTCGAGTTGAAGAAGCCATACCAGTGCCTCTACTTCATTCGGAGTTTGACAAGATCTGATATGTCCACACCATCACAGGCACAACCACCCTCACCATCGAGGACATCTTCAAGAAGGCTGGATCTATCACTTAGGACATTTACCATCTGGTGCATGCCCTCTTCGCATTGCTACCATTTGGGAGGACATACTGGAGCTGAAGAACAACACTCAATGATTAAAGAACAGTTTCTTCCCTTCTGCCATCAGATTCCTGAACGGTGCATGAATCCATGAATACTACCTCATGATTTCTCTTTTACATTATTTGTTTATTTTTGTGACTTTTACTAGTTTTTATGTCTTACACTGTACTGCTGATGCAAAGCAACAAATTTCTTGACATGTCAGTGATAATAAACTGGATTCTGAAGTGATTAAAAGGTGTTTGGGTTTGAAAAAATCAAATTTCTGGTTCATTAAAATGAGTGAGCTTAATGGACTAATTTGACCATTTATGGCATTAAAAAAAAATTTAAATATGAAGGTAATTTCTGCGATAAGAATTGCTGTGTATTTGATACTTCAATAATATTTGATTAATCATGTATATTGTTTAATTATGCATTCTCATTTATTTGAATAATTTATTATGGGTTATATGTAACATACATGAATTGCATACGTCATCATGTGCACCCTTACTTAATGTAAACCCATAGTAACACCCACAGTTCAAACTCCCATAATTTCATTTGAATTAGTTTAACATTTTGAAGTTACAAATCATAACTTCAAATATTTTTGAAGTGTTTGTTACTCATGAGAGGGTAAAATTTTCATCTATTTTCTGATTATTTAACTATAAGTGACAATTGAGTAAATTGCAAAGAAAACTAAATCTTTAATTTATTAGATTGGTATCTCTGGTTTTATTTTCCATCTTGAGAATTCAAAAATGACATTGATGTTTTTATAAAAACAGAAGTATTCTATTGTAAATACTTCATCTGAGTTCCTTCCGTTGGGGGATATTTACTATCCACTTCATTAGCACTATTGCAGGCTTCAGATTTTGGTATTTATCAAGTAATTTGTTGTATTTGTAACAGTGGCAGGGTGGAAATACATCTCTCACAAAGGAGGTGTTAGGCGCTCCTTCCTTCTGCTAGCCTACAAGTTACCCTTGGACATGGCGTTGCACCTGCTTAGCCCCCTCAGAGTCATGTGAAGCCATAGGAACAGGTGGTGCATGGTCAATTTGACCAATGAAATGACACTTGGAATCATCCAGTATGGCCCCAGTCTTGTCCATTTTTGTGGTAAATCCTTTTCCTTCTTTGCTTGTGGTCTCAAACAGCAAACACCCTACCCTTCTGACACTAATATGATCTTTGGCCTTTGAAGATAAATGTCTCCTGTCATCCATTTGCTTCTCAAGCAACTGTGGCCTAATTTGACCAAATTAAAGGGTTCCTACAATTAGGGTAGCGGGGTGAAGATACGTCTCTACCAAAGAAGGTGAAAGGCGCTCCTTCCCTCCAGTTGCCTGCAGGTCACCTTTGGGCAAAGTGTGGCACCTGCATAGCTCCTCAATCAGGGTCACATGAAGCCAAGGGAGCAGATGGTGGATGGTTGTATGAGCAGCTGGCACATATCACTAGTCCTGGTTTTGCGACAAATAAAGCCAGGCAATCTCTGAAGAGTATTGATAAGGGCTAAAGTCACCCATCTTGTAAAGACACTATCCAGAAGATGACAATGCAAAAAGCTTCTGTAGAAAAAATTGCCAACAACAATCATGGTGAATGAAGACCACAATTGCCAACATCATGACATGGCACATAATGAATGAATGAAACTAATTAGTATCTTCTATATTTGATGAACATTAGCATATTTGCTGAACTCAATGAGTGAAATTTTTCTTTCAATGGTGCACAAAATTGGCAAAATATCTGTCTTGGATTTATGTACAAGCATCACATTGCTTTGATTATACTTCAGACAGTGTTGTCTACTTATGTCAGTAAGTGCAGACACATATCTAATAGCAAATGCCTTTCTGTGATGTCTTGTTAATGAACTTGAAAACAAATTATTATTTCTTAAAAGATAAAATTATTTTAAAAAACAATATTTCTAGTAAAATAACAGATGGTTTAATATAACTATACAAGTTCCCCTGTGGGATTAACAGAATGTCTCATTGTCCTCTGACTCAAGTGACACAGAATCAAGATGCCCTGGCCAACGGTGTTTAAGCTGAACTGCAGAAGCTATGTGAGAGGTAAGGTGCACATCTACTCTGACCTCAAAATTCCCAAGCTTGTGATATACTGATCCTTCTGCTCAGGGAGAATTGCTCTCATTTTGATGCAACTGTTAAACGTTACCAGAACTATGCTTTCTCAGGCACGTAAGTATAAGATCTGTTGGCAACACCCTCAATCCAAGCACGGGCATTCGTCTAAGTGAGGGACTGCAAGAATAATTGCATCATCCATTTTATAACATACATTGATGACCACTGAATTGACCAAAGCCAGCATAACCAAATGCACCATTTAACCACATATATTTAAATTGTTCACTTATCAACAATATTTGTTTGATAAAAGTAAGATTTTGCACTTCATTGTTAGGATGGAATAGGATGGGGATGTCTATTGGGAAAATATGTAACATCACTTTATATTGTAGATGATAATTAAAATCAGTCATCAGAAAATTGTGGTTTGGGATTCAAAAACTCATCTATGTATTGAGTGGAATGTTAGGATCTATGATGCATATAATCTGATTAGAGTCATAGAAGCACAGAGTCATGGAAAGATACAGAAACATGCCATTCAGCCCATCTAGTCCAAGCCTACTCCCATCAACCTGCAGTGGGATTACAGCCCTCCATACCCCTACCAACCATGTACCTATCCAAACTTCGTTTAATCATGGAATTGAGCTCACATGTACCACTTAAGCTGGCAGCTCATTGACCTTCTCATGACCTTCTGAGTGAAGAAGATTCCCCTCACGTTCCCCTTAAATTTTCTAACCCATGAGCTCTGGTTCTAGTCTCACCCAACCTCAGTGGAAAAAGCCTGCTTGCATACCCTATACCTCTCATAAGTTTGTATATCTTTATCAAATCTCTGCTCACTCTTCTATGTTCTAAGGAATAAAGGTCTAGCCTATTCAGTCTTTCCTTATAATTCAGATCCTCCAGACCTAGCAACATCCTTATAATTTTTCGCTGTACTCCTCAACCCTACTTACATCTTTCCTGTAGGTGGGTGATCAAAACTGCACACATTACTCCAATTAGGCCTCACCAACGTCTTAACCAACTTCAACATAGCATTCCATCTCCTGTACTCAATACTTTGATTTATGAAGGCCAATGTTGTTTTACTTATAAAACAAGATTCAAATTATGATACAGAAAAAAATTTACAAAAGCAAAACTCATGCTTTTCGCTTAGATTCCACTTCTAAGCCATGGGCAAAAGCAAAGATGTGATCTGACTTACTTATTATTCCCAAGGTTTAATGTGCTATAAAATACAACTGGTTGTTGCCTCTTCATTGTTTTACCACTTATTTAAATTAGAAGCTGAATGTGCTTTTGAAATTTGTACCCACCCAGTCAATCAAGAAGAATTAGAGGCATGCCGTCATGCTGAATCACCAAAGACTAAAAATGACTCCACTAAAAACAGCACTAACAGACAGACAGACACACACACACACACTATACACTTACTTGTTAATTTCTATGTTGTGTATATTTCTGCAGTATATAAATATTCCGTCAGTTTATTTATTAGAACATACCATAATAAGTCCAGTTGGACACTGGAGCAACCGCCATTCCACACTTGAAGACTTTGCTTCCTGATCCAAGTACCATGGATGTGACATAACCTCCATAAGACTAAAGGCAAATAGAAAGCAATGAGTTACTTTGAATTAGCATATAAAATGGTTGAATACATAGATTTATGTTCAAAGACACTGAAGAGAATTCTCTCAAACTCTTAGTTTTAAAAAAAATCCTGGAAGTCTGCTTATGATAAAGATGCTGATGGCCATGGTGTGTAATTCAATCATGAGGAAGTCTGCAGATGCTGTAAACACAAAAGCAACACACACAAAACGTGGAGGAACTCAGCAGGGCAGGCAACATCTATGGAAAAGAGTAAACAAGTCGACATTTCAGGCCAAGACCCTTCTTCAGGACCAAGAAGGAAGAGGGAAGATGTCAGAATAAAAAGGTGGGGGGTGGGGAAAGAGGCTAGCTGGAAGGTGAAAGGTGAAGCCAGGTGGGTGGGAAAAGGTCAAGGGCTGGAGAAGAATCTGATCGGAGAGGAGGACCCAGGAGGAAGTAACAGGCAGGTGAGAAGAGATAAAATATCAGAGTGAGGAATAGAGGAAGGGGAGGAGTGATTTGTTTACCAGAAGGAGAAACTGGTATTCATGCCATCAGGTTGAAGATTATCCAGACAGAAAATAAGGAGTTACTCCTCCAACCTGAGGGTGGCCTCATCTTGGTACAAGAAGAGGCCATGGATGCATATTTATATAATATTTATTTGTTTCAATGCCTAAAAATTTGAACAGTTTTAGTATTTGATGCATTACTTTTGAGAGTTTTGCAACAATTTCAAGTATTAATATTGAGGATGGAAAGATCTGGCAATGTGGATGGATATCTTTTTCCTGCTCTGTAAGGTCCATAATCCAATGATAACTCTTTTTTTCCATATCATGCACACTGTGAATTGTTTTATAATGACAGCAATATAGCTACTTCCTGGATAATTTCATTGACATGGATGATTACTTCTATTTTACGTTTCTTTTCAATATTGCTCAGTGGCAACCTTTTCTGTTGCATTTGGTTCTTCAGGACACACTACTATGTCCTTGAGAAGTATAATCGGCCTCTTGGTAAGTACAATGTCCTTCAGTAAGCATAATGTGCCTCTTCTATTGGATACTGTTGTTCCACAGGATTTTGAAGGAAAATAAAAACATAAGAAACAGGAGTAGGCAGAGGCTAGCCTGATATTCCCCAGTCTAGTCTACAATTCTTAGGAAAAAACAATAGGAAAGTATTTGCGCATGAAACCACAACCAACATCTTATCTGTTTAAATAATATCCAGATCTTAAAATTTAATTCAACTAAACATAAAGATCCAGCATATGGGCAGCAGGATGGAGATATGTTTCCAACAAAGGAGGTGTAAGGCGCTCCTTCCCTCCGCTAGCGTTCTGGTCATCCTTGGGCAAGGTGCAGTACCTGCTTAACCCCCTGATCAGGGTCATATGAAGCCACGGGAGCAGGTGGTGGATGGTCGTATGAGCTGCCCAGAAGAAGGCAATGGCAAATCACTTCTATGGAAAAATTTGCCAAGAACAATCATGGTCACATGACGTGGTTCAACGCCTTATAGGTTTGATCCATTTTTCATATTAAAGAAACAGATTTTAATGAGAAAATGCAGGTTTCCTTCGTCAAACTAAAAGCCACATATTTCTCTTATAACATCTATCCTAAAAATTGTCAATGCATGCATGGACAATCAAGTGAGAACCTTGATTAAATCTATGTGAAAATCCTGGTCTCTACAAAATTGCGGGCTCACATACATATTCCTGAAGATGGGTCTTGGCCCTATTAGTTGACTGTCTATTAATTTGCATAGATGATGTCTCACTTGCTTACTCAGTTCCTCCAGCATTTTGTGTGTGTTCTTATGGATTTCTGGCATCTGCAGGTTTTCTCTTGTTTATTATCTGCATTTTGTATAAATGGATTACTCTATTGAATAAGCTTTTGCAATACTGCTAATACTGTAGTACACTAGATTAATCAAGGGAATCAATTAAACAAATATGCTTACTCTCTCACAGAATGAAAGGGAGTGTACTACCAAATTAATGGTATTGCAAAGATGTATTTTTTGCAGTGGGGTCAAAACAATTATATAGCATACATATAAGAAAGTAATATTTTTACTAAGCATAATTTGAAGACTTACCCATCCCCAGATTGCTATTTTTTTCTCATCAATGAATCCCATTTCTATGAATTTTCTGCAAAGTAATGAATTGCTTATGTTAATTAAGCCCATAAGCTAAAACACTGATGCATGCAACAATGCTTAGTTTGAAGTCAATAGTTTAAGTACTTCATACTTGTGATATGTCTGTAATCATAGTGCTTTAAAACTCTATGCACTGCAACTTGTTTTTTGAACTTAAAATACAGAACAGTTCAGCTCAGGAGCAGGCTATTCAGCCCACAATTTTGTGCCAAACCAGCTCAAAAACAAATCGATAACACTAATGCCTCCATCGCCCTTAAATCCATGTTCCTATTCAAACATCTCTTAAAAGCCTCTGATGTTTTTGCCTCTACCACCATTCTAGGCATTACAAGGAGTTCACCACTCTCTGCATAAAAAATTTACCCATCACATCCCCTTTGAACCTACCCTCTCTCACCTTCAATGTATGCCCTCTGGTATTAGACATTTCAACCCTGGGAAACAGATACTCTCTGGCCACTCTATCTATGCCTCTCATAAACTTGTAAGCCTCCATCAGATCTCCCCCTCAGCCTCTGGTGCTCTAGAGAAAACAACCCAAGTTTAGCCACTTTGTGGCCATTTTCAAGGAGCTACGAACTATGAACAGATCTCTCTGCTCAGCAACTCTGTTAAGGATCTTGCCCTAGACAGTGTACCTTGTACCTTGCATTTGCCCTGCCAAGGTGCAACACTTCACTTCGCATTTATTTGGGTTAAATTCCATCTGGTAGATGGAGCTCGTCAGCCTGGGAAGGCAGTCCATCTAAGAGAGGGAAAACTCTGATTTCAAACCTCCGCCGCCTTGCAGCCCATACCCACTCATGGGAAAGGCTTCGGGAGTAAACCCTGAGGACAAATCCGGAGCTGGAGTCCCTAAGGCAGTCCGACGTTGTCTTCAACCTCGTTCTGGCAACTCCTGCGAACACTGGTGCCAAGCTGTATCGGCCCTTCCCTTCCCTTGGACAACATCGGTGGCATGGAGAGGGGAGACTTGCTGCATGGGCAACAGCCGGTCTTCCATACAACCTTGCCCAGGCCTGCAGCCTGGAGACTTTCCAGGCACAGAACCGTGGTCTCGCGAGCCTAACGGATGCCGTACAGACTCCAACTGCCGTTTCTCTTCACATATTTGCAACTGATCTATATCACACTGTATTCTTTGCTAGTCTTCTTAATCAGAATCAGAATCAAGTTTAACATCACTGGCATATGTTGTGAAATTTGTCATAATGCAGCAGCAGTACATTGCAGTACATCATAATAAAATCTATAAATTAAAGTAAATATATGGTATATATTAGTTATATTTATTTATTAGATATATATTTAAAAAGTAGAACAAAAAGTAGTGAGGTGGTATTCTTGTGTTCAATGTCCATTTAGAAATCTGGTGGCAGAAGGGAAGAAGCTATGCCAGACACATTGAGTGTATGACTTCAGGCTCCTGTACCTCCTCCGCGATGGTAGCATTGAGAAAAGATAGATAGATAGATAGATAGATACTTTATTCATCCCCATGGGGAAATTCAACATTTTTTCCAATGTCCCATACACTTGTTGTAGCAAAAACTCATTACATACAATACTTAACTCAGTAATAATATGATATGCATCTAAATCACTAACTCAAAAAGCATTAATAATAGCTTTAAAAAAAAAAAAAAGTTCTTAAGTCCTGGCAGTTGAATTGTAAAGCCTAATGGCATTGGGGAGTATTGACCTCTTCATCCTGTCTGAGGAGCATTGCATCGACAGTAACCTGTCGCTGAAACTGCTTCTCTGTCTCTGGATGGTGCTATGTAGAGGATGTTCAGGGTTTTCCATAATTGACCGTAGCCTACTCAGCGCCCTTCGCTCAGCTACCAATGTTAAACTCTCCAGTACTTTGCCCACGACAGAGCCCGCCTTCCTTATCAGCTTATTAAGACGTGAGGCGTCCTTCTTCTTAATGCTTCCTCCCCAACACGCCACCACAAAGAAGAGGGCGCTCTCAACAACTGACCTATAGAACATCTTCAGCATCTCACTGCAGACATTGAAGTCAAGGGCACGTCTTGGTGATATGGTTACTTAATGATGGATGCCAGCTTACTGAGGCATCGCTCCCTGTGGATGTTCTGGGTGCTGGAGAGGTTAGTGCCCATGATGGAGCTGATGAGTTTACAACTATCCGTAACTTATTTGATCCTAAGTGAGAACTCTAAGTGTTTACACACCTTGCTGCTCTGATTTGATCTTCCACTTCATATGTGCCCAATCTTCGATATATTGCATGCATTATTTTGTTTCCTTGATAACCGCTTCCCCTTCCATCAAAGCTGGCAACTATAATCCCTTCTGTGCTGGCAAGGTAAGTGGCCCAGCCAATGGAGAATTGGGCATTGGCTTTCTGACTGCATGGCCCACCATATCTGAAAGAAATATCACAGGAATAATATAATAAAATCTTCTAACAAGTATTTGTAGTCTTTAATTATGCAAACCTAAATATTCTCCAACATCAAATAGAGTGCAAAAATATTATCATTATACATATCTTTCAAAATATGCTTATCTAGAAGACCAAACAAAATAAATAATAATAGAAACATAGAAAACCAACAGCACAATACAGGCCCTTCAGCTCACAAAGCTGTGCCAAACATGTCATTACTTCAGAACTACCTAGGCTTACCCATAGCTCTCTATTTTTCTAAGCTCCATGTATCCATCCAGGACTCTCTTAAAAGACCTTATTGTTTCTGCCTCCACCACCACTGCTGGCAGCCCATTCCATGCACTCACCACTCTTTGTGTAAGAAACTTACCTCTGTACCTACTTCCAAGCACCTAAAAACATGTCCTCTCGTTCTAGCCATTTCAGCCCTAAAAGATCAAATCTTATTTGTCAGCTGGCAACTAATAAAAGGTAATTAAAAATAAAAAAATGAGTTACTACTACACTACACTGAATCAAACGGCTTCAAACACAGATTTCAAAGATAAAAATATCATTTTCTGCTGAAATAAGACAAGATGGGAAAAGACTATATGCTACAGATTCATCTCCTATTGTAAAGTTAACATTTATTTTTGGGAAAAGCAGACGTTGGGATTTCACTTACACATCAATGAGCAGTGGATATTTCTTTTTATCATCAAAATGCGGTGGAAGTATCATCTGATACCAATAATCTGAAAAATATTTAAATCAGTTGCACTTAAAACATTTGTCATCAACGCTGAGTACAATTTGCTGAGAACATGACAAAGATTAAATATTGCCACTTTTTATTTTTTACTTATCTGCCTTTAAAGCAAATATTGATGATAGATAAACCACTTCCCTATAGGTACACATAGACCTGTTATTTGCTGATCTTAACAGGACATTCAACACAAATATTAAAGATTAACCAGTGTTCAAATAAAGCTGGTCAGAAGTGTGCACTACAGCTTTCTATCAAGCTGTCTATATTAGCAAGTTGGGAATAAATAGCACTGACTTGAATTGACTTTATTACTTACATCCTTTATATACATGAGGAGTAAAAATCTTTACGTTCTGTCTCCATCTAAATGTGCAATGTGCCATTACAGTAATTTATAATAACTATGTATTACGTACAACAGGATAGTCAATATAACATAGAAATACAGTCGCGTCAGCATGAGTTAATCAGTCTGATGGCCTGGCGGAAGAAGCTGTCCCCGGAGTCTGCTGGTCCTTGCTATTTTGCTGTGGTACCGCTTCCCGGGTAGTAGAGGCTGGAACAGTTTGTGGTTGGGGTGACTCGGGACTCCAATGATCCTTCGGGCCCTTTTTACACACCTGTCTCTGTAAATGTCCTGAATCATGGGAAGTTCACATCTACAGATGCGCTGGGCTGTCTGCACCACTCTCTGCAGAGTCCTTCGATTGAGGGAGGTAAATACCAGGCAGTGATGCAGCCAGTCAGGATGCTCTCAATTGTGCCACTATAGAAATTTCTTAGAAATTTGGAGGCCATACCAAACTTCTTCAACCGTCTGAGGTGATAGAGGTGCTGTTGTGCCTTTTTCACCACACAGCCAGTATGCACAGACCATGTGAGATCCTTGGTGATATTTATGCTGAGGAACTTAAAGCTGTTCACCCTCTCAACCCCAGATCCATTGATGTCTATAGGGGCTAGCCTGTCTCCATTCCTCCTGTAGTCCACAACCAGCTCCTTTGTTTTTGCGAAATTGAGGTTGTTTTCTTGACACCACTGTGTCAGGGTGATTGCAAAAGATTAGAGAGGAAAAAGCAAGAATATGTGGCTATTTGAGAAAAAGGATAAACAGATTAAAATTGAATTCTTAATCAGGGAGTTAGCACAGATGAAAAAGCCCTGAGTGATTTTGAATGGAATTTACAGAAACTCCGGCAGTGGTGTTTACAATATGCTCAATCTGTGAGGACAGATTGAGGGAACCAGCTGGAAACCGGTAGAATAATGCACCCAGTAATGAGGACCTGAGTTTCAACAGCAACAAGCTGAGGTAAGGGCAGACTGGCCAATGTCAAAGTGGAAGTAGTTCAAACACATCTTTCAGGCAAATATGCTATCAAAGGTCTGAACAGTTTGGTTCATTTCCAGGGAGAAGGTGAGTTTGTTACCACAGAGATATTTTGGGGCTGTGGAGAACAGTGCAGGCAAACAGAGAGGTGTTACATCACTGCCATGTGAGATGATGGAAAAGACTACAGGACTGAGGGAGCTAAATGGAGCACTGCTGCCAATCCCCAGCAATTGCTGTCACTCATAGTGTCAGCCTGGATGTAGCCCTAAAACATGGCAACAGGAGTATTCTATTTATTTATTGAGGTACAGCATGGAATAAATCTAACCAGACCTTTGAGACACACGGCTCAGCAATCCCTCATTGAATGCTAGCCCAAGCACAGGACAATTTACAAACACCGGTTGACCTATTAACTAGTAAGTCTTTGAACAGCAGGAGGAAACTGGAGAATGATATCGCCAGATCATTGTGTGGCTGAAGAACTGATGCAGAGATCAGGCTTTCAGACTGGTGGATCACTGGGATCTCTCCTGGACATACTATGTTGTCAACTTGCAGGCTGTCCCCATCACAGCCTTAGGTCTCTGCCATCCGATTCCTAAATGGACATTGAACCTGTGAAAACTACCTCACTTTTTAAATGTATATTATTTCTGGTTTTGCACGATTTTTAATCTATTCAATATATGTATATTGTAATGAATTCACTTATTTATTTATTATTATTATTATTATTTGCTTCTTCTATATCATGTATTGCATTGTACTGCTGCTGCTAAGTTAACAAATTTCACGACACATGTCAGTGATAATAAACCTGGTTCTGATTCTGTTGGTTGTTAAGGCAAATGATGAATTTCACCATGTTTCAATAAACGTGTAATAAGTAAATGAAACTGAATTGGAAGGTGTGACCTGTAGAAAAGGTTTGGATTACTCTTGAACTTGATGGGGACCAACCTCCTTGTGGACAGGTATTCTAAAACAGTTGGGGAAGATAAGGACTACTTTCGCAGGGGAGAGGAACCAGATTGATAGGGCAGAGGATGGAGCAGTTGGTGTAATGGTAGATGCAACATGGAGAGAGACTGTATGGAAACATAGGCAAAGGGTAAGACACAATTGGAGAGGTTGAAATATACTATTTTAATGCAAGATCTGAAACAAAGGTGATGAACTCAGAACACGGCTCAATGCATGGAACCACAACACTGTGGCCATTATAGAGACCTGTCTGTCACAATGGCAGGAATAGTCGCTAAGTGTGTAATGAAGCAAATTTGTATGAGTATTACAGTGGAGTAAAGGGAATTAGAGAGGGATGAGAGAGGAGCTGTCAAAAGCTGATTGAAAAGGACACTGGCAGGGATGACAAGAGAACAGTAGTAGCTGGAGTTTCTGGGCACAATTCGGAAGGCACAGGATAGATACATCCCAAAGATGAAGAAATATTCTAAAGGGAGGACGACACAACCATGGCTAACAAATCAAAGACAGCATAAAACCTAAAGGGAATGCATATAATATAGCAACAATCACTGGGAAGATAAGCTAGTGGGAAGCTTATAAAAATGAAGAGAAGGCAAGTAAACAAAGAACTATAAGGATAGTAGAGATAAAATAGAAAGGTAAACTAGCCAATAACATAAAAGAGGATACCAAAAGTTTGAAATATATCTATATATCTATATATATAGCATATACTCTGCTATAGTAGTGAAGTGAAGTGCATTTGCTATTACTAAAGAGAAGGTGCTTGGGAAACTGAAACGTCTGTAAGTGGATTAGTCTCCTGGACCAGACAAACTACACTCCAGAGAAAGATCTGAAAGAAGCAGCTGAAGAGACCGTGGAGGCGTTAATAATGATTTTTCAAGAATCACTAGATTTTGGGGTGATTTGGAGGACTGGAAAATTGCAAATGTCATTCTACTCTTCAAGAAGGGAGAGAGGCAGAAGAAAGGAAACTATTGGCTAGTTAGTTTGACTTGGGAAGATGATGGAGTCGATTATTAAGGAAGAGGTCTCAGGTTACTTGGAGGTGCATGATAAAATAGGCCGCAGTCAGCATGGTTTCCTCAAGGAAAAATCTTGCCTGAAAAATCTGTTGGAATTCTTTGAAGAAATAACAAGCAGGATAGACAAAGGAGAATCGGTTCATGTTGTGTACTTGGATTTTCTGAAAGCCTTTGACAAGGTGCCACACATGAGGCAGCTGAACAAGTTATGAGCCCCTTGTATTACAGGAAAGATTCTAACATGGATAAAGCAGTGGCTGATTGACAGGAGGCAGAGAGTAGGAATAAAAGGGGGCATGTTCTGGATGGCTGCCAGTGACTAGAGGTACTCCACATGGGCCGGTGTTAGGAGCTTCTCCTTTCACATTAGAGGTCAATAATTTGTATAATGGAGTTTACAGATGATACAAAGATAGGTGAAGGGACAGGTAGTATTGAGGAAGCAGGGAGTCTGCAGAAGGACTTAAACCAATTAGGAGAAAGGGCAAAGAAGAGGCAGATGGAATATAGTGTAGTCAAGTGTATGGCCATACACTTTGATAGAAGGAATACAGGAAGGTGTATTTTCTAAATATGGAGAAAATTCAAAATTCAGAGGTGCAAAGGGAGTTGGGAATCCCTGTGCAGGATTCCCTAAAGGTTAACGAGCAGGTTGAATTGGTAGTAAGGAAGGCAAAAGCAATGTTAATGTCTATTTTGAGAGGACTAAAATATAAGTACCAGGATGTAATGCTGAGGCCTTGTCAAGCATTGATCAGACCGCACTTGGAGAATTTTGAGCAGTTTTGTGCTCTAAGAAAAGATGGACTGGCATTGGAGAGGGTCCACAGGAGGTTCTCGAGAATTATTCTGGGAATGAAAAGGTTAATGTATGAGGAGTGTTTGATAGCTCTGGGACTGTACTTAGTGGAGCTTAAAAGAATATGGGGATCTCAATAAACCCTATCAAATATTGAAAGGCCTAGATAGAACCAATATAGAGAGGATGTTTCCTACAGTGGGTAAAAATATGACTAGCAGGCACAGCCTCAGAAATGAGGGACATCCATTTAGAATACAGATGAGGAGGAATTTCTTTAGCAGAGGGTAGTCAATTTGTGGAATTCCACAGACGACTGTGGAGGTTATGACACTGGGCATATTTAAAGTGGAGGTTGATAGGTCAGGATGTCACAGTTTATGGGGAAAAGCCAGGAGAATGGGGTTGAGAGGGATAATAAATAAACCATAAAGGAATGGTGGAGCACTGTCAATGTGCCAAATGGCTGAATTCTGCTCCGTGTCTTATGGATTTATGGTCTTTTTGTCTCAAGCTAATGTTTCTATCGTATTCTCATTTCAGGGGCTCAGCCAATAACAATACCCTTCTATTGAGTTAAGACTATGATATAGAGAAGAAGGCTGGACCATTTAGTTCCTTTATTAAGATATCAGCTGATCTTTTACCTTTGTGCCATTTTTTTTACCAATCCCATTCCCTTGAATATACACCAACTATCTCTATTTCCAATATACTCATTTACTGAGACTTCATGGTCCTCTTGGATATGGAATTGCAAAACTGCACCTCCCTCTGAGAGAAGAAATTTCTTTTCAGTTTAGCTCTGAATGGCTAACATTTGTCTGCAGGCCCATATTTTTCAACACCTCTTAAGTAACCAGTGGAACATCATCCCTACATCTCTGTTCTCAAGCCCCAGAAGAATATTGCTGATTGAGTGGAGAGAGATGGTGGAGATCAGAGAATAGGTGGGAAGCAGGAAATAAATGGTAAACATAAGAAATTCTGCAGATCCTGGAAATCCAAAGCAACAGATACAAAATGCTGGAGGAACTCTGTGAGAATGAAATGCTTTTAATAGTGTACGGTTTTAAAAGTGGAGATAGAGTCTTGATTTAAGAGGTTGTTAGCTGCAAAGCGGAATGAATTAAGGGTTGACATTAATGCTAACATAGATTCAAAGCCTAAGGAAATTGTTTCTCTGCAGTGTACTCTATCCAATCCTTATGACACTGTTGTAAATTTTTAAACATGTTATCTCACCTTTAGTGATAAAGTATAGTTAAAGCACACATATAAAAAAGAAAATCAGACATGATCTCACCATGCCTACATTTCTCAAAATTATCTAATGGTCTGGAGGGCTGTAAAGTAGGTAAGCAGCATAATGATTTTAACAGCTGGATTAACAGTAGCAGTTAGCGGTAGTAGATTTTGTATCACTTCAAGTAAACAAACAGTATGGTGCTACCACATGTAAGACCGCTGAATAAATACCACATTGAATAACAAGGTTATGTTTCCAAAATCTTCAATAACTTCTAAAACTTTTAAACCAAGGTATTTAAATAAATTAATAGCCTACAGAGAGTCTGCCCATGTCTTTTATTGCTCCTGAACTCCCCAAACAGTTTGCACTCTAGCTAATCCACATCTAACTAACTTTACTTTTTTTCAGCTTAGGCAATTTGCCTGAGAGTTCAAAATGAGATTGCTCTCGCCAAATTAGAAAATGTGCATTTTGGGCCTATACATGCTACTGCGTGTAGAAGTGAAAATCTAATTATGCATTTGCCGTTTCCATTCTATAGGAGAGAGGATGAAGATCTTAGCAGAAATGTAAACATCTTTATCAAATGGCCATTCAAATTGCCAAATACCTGACTTGGCAGAATCAGAATCAGGTTTAATATCACCGGCATATGTCATGAAATTTGTTAACTTTGCGGCACCAGTAAAATGCAACACATAATAATAGAAAAAGCAAGTGAATTACAGTATCAACATATATATTAGTTAAGTAAAATAAGTAGTGCAAAAAAAAGAAATAAAAACGTAATGAGATAGTGTTCATGGGCTCAATGTCCATTCAGAAATCGGATGGCAGAGGGGAAGAATCTTTCCCTGAATCGTTGAGTGTGTGCCTTCAGGCTCCTGTACCTCCTCCCTGATAGTAGCAATGAGAAGAGTGCAGGTTCTGGGTGATTGGGGTCCTTAATGATGGATGCCACTTTTCTGAGGCACTGCTCCTTGAAGATGTCCTGGATACTACGGAGGCTAATACCCATGATGGAGCTGACTGAGTTTATAACTCTCTGCAGCCAACTTCGATCCTCTGCAGTACCCCCTTCCCCCCCCCCCCACACCCCAATATGAGATGGTGATGCAGCTCTCCACAGTACATCTGTAAAAAAAATTGAGAGTGTTTTTGGTGACGTACCAAATCTCACCAAACTCCTAATGAAATATAGCCGCTGACGTGCCTTTTTTGTAGCTGCATCGATATGCATTGATAAGCTACTCAATGAATTTAATTGTGTATCAATGTGTATTTTCAATTTCTTGAACCTCATAAACATTTAGGGCAGTCTGCCATTTAGAACAGCATAAAGCATCAGCAACTCTTTGCAATTAACAATTCACATGAAATATCTTCCTCACAAGAAGTTGCTGATTAATTTGCACATTAATAATTCTTTACTTGTTAAACACACTATCTTGTCAGCATGTTCTGAGCTAATATGTCTATAATATGAATCAGACTTTCCCTACCAAGGAAATGTACAGCCAAACAAGCAGTTGCTATTCAGCTGCTTGCCGATATACAGGAGGCCTCACATGCTGGGTTCAGTGTTGCACCTTAAGCTTGTTTACATTAAACCATCACTGTGTGACATTTCCTGTTTTTCATGGCAGACACAATTTATACTAATGTCTCCTGTGAATGCAGCACTCCGCTGTGATTATGGGACAGGAATCAGCCCTCAAATGTTCACAGAATTAGACTTTGTCTAACTAGTTATATCCTCTTATAGGTCGGTGAGCCTAACATCAGTAGTGGGAAAGTTAATGAAAGGTATTCTGAGGGACCGGACATGTAAGTATTTGGAAAGACATAGACTGTTTAATGATAGTCAGCATGGCTTCCTATGTGGCAGGTAATATCTAACCACTCTTATAGAGTTTTCAAGGAAGTTACCAAGAAAGTGGATGAAGGCAAGGTGGTGGATGTTGTGTACATGGACTTTAGAAAGGCATTTGGCAAAGTCCCACATGGGAGGTGGGAGGTTGGTAAAGAAGGTTCCGTCGCTTGGCATTCAAGATAAGGTAGTAAATTGGATGAGACATTAGCTATGTTGCCTCTCTGACTGGAGACCTGTGACTGGTGAGTACTGCAGGGAACTGGTGCTGGCTCCATTGTTGTTTGTCATCCATATCAATGATATGAAACATAGTGTGGTTAGCTGGATCAGCAAATTTACTGATGACACCAAGAGTCAGCATGCAGATAGTGAGGAAGGCTCTCGTGACTTGTTGAGGGATCTGGACTAACTGGAAAAATCGGCTGAAAAATAGCAGATGGAATTTAGTGCAGACAAGTGTGAGCTGTTGCACTTTGGGAGGACCAACCCAGCTAGGTTTTACACAGTGAATGGTAGGGCACTGAGGAGTGTGGCAGAACAAAGGGATCTGGGAATACAGGTCATTGAAAGAGGCGTCACAGGTAGTTAGGGTTGTAAAGAAAGGTTTTGGCTCTTTGGCCTTCAACAATCAAAGTACTATGTACAGGAGATCAAATATTATGTTGAAGTTTTATAAGTCGTTGGTGAGGCCTAATTTGGAGTATTGTGTGTAGTTTTGGTCACCTACCTACAGGAAGGATGTAAATAAGGTTGAAAGAGTACAGAAAAAATTTATAAGAATACGACCTGAGCTATAAACAAAGATTGAATACATTAGGACTTTTTACCTTGGAAAGTAGAAGATTGAGGGCAGATTTGATAGAAGCATACAAAATTATGAGGGGTAAAGATAGGATAAATGCAAACAGGCTTTTTCCACTGCAGTTGGATGGGATTACAACTAGAGGTCATGGATTAAGTGTGAAAGGTGAGAATTTAAGTGGGCCATAAGGGGAAACTTCTTCACTCAGAGTGTAGTGAGAATATGGAATGAGTTGCCATCACGTGGTGCATCAAATGCTTCTGGGTTTCTTGAATACCTGTATTTATTAATTGTTAGAGCCATTAAGCTCAGGTACTTTTGGTTTAACCTTGTCAAACTAATTGTGACCAGCATGTGTTTCCTGCATTTTATGATTATTTAAAGGGGATTCTCATTGTGCTCTGTAAGTGGAGTCCTACTGTGTGCTAGGGAGAATGATTTGTCTCGCAGTGCTGCTCAGTTATGCCTCCAATGCTTCGTTGGTATTTTTATGTCTAACATCTTGCTTTGGTCTCTTCATGGGGATTCTGCCATTTCTCTGCTCCTGAGAGGAGTTGTTGTCAGCAACCTCTTTGACAGACAGTCTGCCATTCCTCTGCACTTGAGTCCAGTTATGTGAACACTGGTTTTTGTCAAGAGTGATACCATGACACCTACATGGCTTATTCATGCCCCAACTAGGAGTTGAGGATGCCATCGTCTACCTGCTGAACTGTGTCTACGCCCACCTAGACAAGCCGGCGAGCACTGTGAGGGCCATGTTTTTTGACTTCTCCAGTGCGTTCAACACCATCCGCCCTGCTCTGCTGGGTGAAAAGCTGACAGTGATGCGGGTGGATGCTTCCCTGGTGTCATGGATTATTGATTACCTGACTGGCAGACCACAGTACGTGCACTTGCAACACTGTGTGTCAGACAGAGTGGTCAGCAGCACTGGGGCTCCACAGGGGACTGTCCTGTCTCCCTTTCTCTTCACCATCTACACCTCGGACTTCAACTACTACACAGAGTCTTGCCATCTTCAGAAATTTTCTGATAATTCTGCCATAGTTGGATGCATCAGCAAGGGAGATGAGGCTGAGTACAGAGCTACAGTGGGAAACTTTGTCACATGGTGTGAGCAGAATCATCTGCAGCTTAATGTGAAAAAGACTAAGGAGCTGGTGGTGGACCTGAGGAGGGCTAAGGCACCGGTGACCCCTGTTTCCATCCAAGGGGTCAGTGTGGCCATGGTGGAGGATTACGAATACCTGGTGATACGAATTGACAATAAACTGGACTGGTCAAAGAACACTGAGGCTGTCTACAAGAAGGGTCAGAGCCGTCTCTATTTCCAGAGGAGACTGAGATCCTTTAACAGCTGCCGGATGAAGCTGAGGATGTTCTACAAGGCTGTGGTGGCCAGTGCTATCATGTTTGCTGTTGTGTGCTGGGGCAGCAGGCTGAGGGTAGCAGACACCAACAGAATCAACAAACTCATTCGTAAAGCCAGTGATGTTGTGGGGGTGGAACTGGACTCTCTGACGGCAGTGTCTGAAAAGAGGATGCTGTCCAAGTTGCATGCCATCTTGGACAATGTCTCCCATCCACTCCATAACGTATTGGTTAGGCACAGGAGTACATTCAGCCAGAGACTCATTCCACTGAGATGTAACACTGAACGACATAGGAAGTCATTCCTGCCTGTGGCCATCAAACTTTACAACTCCTCCCTCGGAGTGTCAGACACCCTGAGCCAATAGGCTAGTCCTGGACTAATTTGCACTTGGCATTATTTACTTATTAGTATTTAATTATTTATGGATTATATTGCTATATTTCTTCACTACTCCTGGTTGGTGCGACTGTAACGAAACCCAATTTCCCTCGGGATCAATAAAGTATGTCTGTCCGTCTGTCAGCTTTCTTTTATATGTTTGTCCTCTGGAGGGCATGGCTTACGTTGATCGAAAGTCGCCTCCATTCTGCTGATTGATTCATTTAATGTCTGCCATGCTCTTTTCCCATTGGTTGGCTTAAGCGCAATGGTGCCCAATTCTGGTTCCGGGCACCCTGGGGGTATAAAAGGTAGCACGTGCAAAGGGTTCACTCCCTTTCCTTCCTGCCATCCACGGGGCCCACTTCAGGCAGAGAGTCACAACCAGTACTGAAGGACCACTGAGAAAGAGCACTGCAGACACATTGCCCCACCCCAGCGTTTGTTTTGTTAAGTATCTGTTCGTAGCATGCTTACTTCTTGGATTTTATAAATCAGGGAGGTTTAGCAGAGTATCCATTTATTTAAAGGTCATTGAATGTACAGCTTAGTGGTTCTGTGTAGCTTTGACAAATACTTGTTTAGCTAGACGCCCAGTTTAGTTCATTTTTAAGTGGTTAAGGCTTTGGTCTAATGATCTTAAGGTCACTAGTTCGAGCCTCAACTGAGGCAGCGTGCTTTGTCCTTGAGCAAGACACTTAACCACACATTGCTCTGCGACAACACCAAGCTGTATGGGTCTTAATGCCCTTCCCTTGGACAACATTGGTGGTGTGGAGAGGGGAGATTTGCAACATGGCAAACTGCAGGTCTTCCATACAACCCTGCCCAGGCCACAGTCATCATCGAAAATCAATGGACAGCCGAAGAAGGAGTTAAATAAACATCTAAAGTAGCTATTTTTAAATCAGTGTCTCCTGTTTCACCCATTGGATCGTCGAATCAGCTCTCCCACATTACAATTTCACAATCAAATATAGCTCAAATAGCTATTTAGGCAATACTTTCCAGATCACAAAGAATACTAACATGGAACATTTTCAGCAAACCATGACCTTAGCCTGAAAGTAATACACACAACATCTTAGAGACCCTTAGATGGGTACATGGAGCTTAGAAAAATAGAGGAAATAGAAAAATAGGAAAAACAGGAAATTCTAGGCAGTTTATAGAGTAGGTTACATGGTCAGCACAACATTGTGGGCCGAAGGGCCTGTAATGTGCTGTAGATTTCTATGTTCTGTGTTCTAAAATGCTGTAAGAATTCAGCAGGCCAGGCAGCATCTATGAAAAAGAGTAAACAGTCAACATTTCAGGCCAAAACCATTCATTAAGACTGAAACAGAAATAAGAAGACAGAGTAAAAAAGTGGGGGGAGGAGAGTAAGAGGTACAAGGTAGTAGGTATTTATGAGATTTCTTTGTTGACTAGTTTTAACTATTAAAATCTGTAGTCAGTGGGTTGTACCCACACAAAGTGGTTTAATTACATATTCATTTCTCACTATCACTCCATTGAGATAACGATGTTTTACTTAATACAGCACATAAGTACCATGAAGATATTAACAGCCCAATATCAACTTAATAGCAGTTAGTCTTTTCTGCACAGTAAATAAAATGAGGTCACACAAGTGTCTGCATCTGGTGCAGATGACCATGCTCTCTTCTCACTGCTGCCATCAGGAAGAAGGTACAGGAGCCTCAGGACTCACACCACCAGGTTCAGGAACAGTTATTATGCCTCAACCATCAGGTTCTTGAACCAAAGAGGATAACTTCACTCAACTACACTTGCTCCATCACTGAAATGTTCACTCAACATACCGACTCACTTTCAAGGACTCTTCATCTCATGTCCTTGATTATTTATTGTTTGCTTATTTATTATTATTATTTAATTCTTTTTGTATTTGCAAGTTTGTTGTCTTTTTTGCACTTGCTGAACATCCAAATTGGTGTAATCTTTCATTGATTCTATTATGGTTATTATTCTATCATGGATTTATTGAGTATGCCGGCAGGAAAAGGAATCTCAAGGTTGTATATGGTGACATGTGTGTACTTTGATAACAAATTTACTTTGAACTTTGAATCTGTAACAGATAAACTGCTGAAGGAACTCAGTGGGTCAGACAGCATCTGTAGAAGGAAACGGACAGTCAGCGGTTTGGATCGAGACATTTCATGTGAATATTAAAAGTTAACTTACTTGTGCCATCTAATTGTAAAGACTTGAGAACCTTTGTGGGCATCTGAATGCCCTTCAGCTTTTCTTCCAAATCTTTATTATCTTCGAGAGTTTTTACCACTTGAAGATAAAAAAAAGTCTTTAGTTCTTCAAAGATCCAAAATGATACTTGCCTTATCAGACAGAGTTGCATTAAGATATAAATAAAACATCTGGATGGATGGTTTAAAATTATAGCTGAAATAATAAAAATCATCAAATAGTAATGCATGTGATATTTTATCATTTGATAATAATGGCAAAATTTCACAGAACATAAAGTAGAATGCATTCCAGGACTAATAGAAAGAGGTTATTTTAGATACTATTGAGAAGGTCTGCAGATGCTGGAAATCCAAAGCAATACACACAAAATGTGGAAGGAACTCAGCAGGTCAGGCAGCATCGGTGGGAGTGAATAGATAGTTGACATTTTGAGCTGAGACCCTTCTTCATGACTGTAAAGGAAGGAGGAAGATGCTAGAATAAAAAGGTGGGGGTAGGGGAAAGAGGACAGTTGGAAGGTGATAGGGGAAGCCAGGTGGGTGGGAAAGGTCAAGGGCTAAAGAAGAAAGAATCTGATAGGAGAGGAGAGTGGACAATAGGGGAAAGAGAAGGAAGAGGGGACCCAAGGGAAAGCAATAGGCAGGTGAGAAGAGGTAAAAGGCTAGAGTGTGGAATAGAGGAAGATGGGGGGAGTGGAGGGACTTTGTTTACCAGAAGGAGTTATAGTAATATAGAAATCAGGTAGATTACTATATAATGGCTCTCCATCATAGTTGTAATCAATGATGTGCTTTCTCCACCCCCAGCATTCGAAGCAATTTTTACAGGAGCATCACGGAAAGTGGTTTGACCAGCTGCACCACCATCTGGTGTTGGAATTGCAAGTCGTCTAACTGCAAGTCTAGACAAAGTATTGTGTGGGTGGCTAACAGGATCATTGGGGTCTCTCTTCCATCCATTAGAGATATTTATCAGGGATGCTATATACACAAGAGTCTTAGCATTTGTCAATGATCCCTCCCATCCATCCAACGATATCTCTGACTCCCAGCATCAGGCAGGAGGTACCGCAGCATTAGGTCAAGGGATGTTAGGTTGGGAAACAGTTTGTTCCCCCAAGCTGTGAGACTACAGAGCCCCCTGCCATCACCCAGGTCTCATCGCATATGAATCACCAATAGCGATATAATATCCAGTAAGATGCAGCGGCTTTTATGGGGTCAACTAAAGATGTTTTTGTCCTGTCTAAACTTATTTTTTTACAATCACAAGATCCTGCTGGACATCAAGAACTTATAGCACTGCAGGTTTACTCCATCAGTGAGTTGATTATTGGTGGAGAAACTGTAGGAGCTGGATTTGGTGTGGATCGTAATACTACCTGTGTCAGAGGAGCATTGGAGGCCTTGGCCATAGCGAGGATTAAACCTCAAGCTGTGGTGTCGCCTGCTTACAGCCACACAAGAGAGAGGCGTCGAAGTCGGTCAGCTCCCTCAGAAGTGGAGTGGTGTGGCATAAAGACTGGAGTCAGTGCTGCCCCCCAGTGTTCATTCAGCAGAAGGTAAGACATAAAGGGATATGGGTAACCCTAGGTAATTTCTGAAGTAAGTACATGTTAGACAGAGCATTGTGGGCCGAAGGGCCTGTACTGCGCTGTAGGTTTTCTATGTTCTATATTATTGTACAGTCTGCTGAAACATTCATTGACTCAGGGTCTTGGACTATATTTTTTTGTGTCATATAGTAAACAGAATAAATGATATTGAAATTGACAAGGTATCTGAAACAAAATTTTTAGGAGTGGTAATAGTAAATTAAGCTGGAAACCACAAATAAATTATGTATGCCAGCTGATACAGATCTCTCTGCAAGCCAAGATTGCCTTCCTAACTGTCCACTACAGCCTGAATCTTGGTGTCACCTGCAAATTTGCTGATCCAGTTAACCACATTATCATCCAGATCATTGATATAGGTGACTGTTACGAATGAAGGGAGCAAAGTCACCCCCCCCCACCCTTTTTGAGAATCGCAAAATCGCTATTATTTCGGGTCTGATACCCAGGAAATGAGAGAGATACACAGCATGTCAGTAATGAGAGACACAGGATAACAGCAAAGGCAGTTGTTATAGACAACGCAGAATACACAAGGTGGAATGTCTCCTATTGACAAAGAGAGAGATTACTGCTATTGTCTCTTGAAGGAGGAATTGTGTATTGAGTACTGTACTATTCATTGAAACCCCTCAGGGGGCAACCAGAGTGGTCTGGTTGAGGGATTACATCATCCCAACCTGATTAACATCTGAGACCCCGTGAGTGGGGATAAAAGTCGGGTCTGGGGAACACCCCTCAAACACACCAGGAGAAACGCTACGAGACCGGTGGGGGCTTGTGTGTGTGCCCACCCTTGCCTGGGTGACGAGTCCGCCACGGAACGGTCCAGCTAAAGGACGGATACGGATCAAGATCGTAACAAGGAAAGTCAGCAAGTTTTTCTCTTTCTCTCTCTCTCTCCAACAATTGCAACACAGCGATCAACAACGGCTGCAGCCTGTATGAACTGAACTGAACTTTATATTTCCATCGGACAATTCATTATCCCCTAGACAACGATAGAACTTATTTATTATTGATTATTATTATACCCGCACTTTTAGGTTTAGTATTGATGACGTATATTATCTGTATATTTGCATTGATATTATTTTTGTGTATTTTCACTAATAAATGCTGTTAAAAATAGTATCATCAGACTTCAACGGCTACTCCTATCTTTGCTGGTAAGACACCCAGTTACGGGGTTCGTAACAGCGACAAACAAAAAGGACCCAGCACTGATCTCTGCGGCATAACACTAGTCACAGGTCTCCAGTCAGAGAGACAACCTTCTACGACCTCTCTGTGGCTTCTCCCACAAAGCCAATGTCTAATCCAATTTACTACCTCATCCTGAATGCTGAGCGACTGAACCTTCTTGACCAGCCTCCCCTGAGGACCTTGTCAAATGCCTTCCTACAGTCCATGTAGACAACATCCACTGCCTTGCCTTCATTTGCTTTCCTGGAAACTTCCTTGAAAACTCTATAAGATTGATTAGACATGACCTACTATGCACAAAGCCATGCTTACTATCCTTTATCAGTCCATGTCTGTCCAAATTCTTATAGATCCAGTCCCTTGGAATACCTTCCAATAACTTTCCCACAACTGATGTCAGGCTCACCGGCCTATAATTTCCTGGCTTATGTCTAGAGACTTTTTAAACAGCAGAACAACATTGGCTATCCTCCATTCCTCCAGCACCTCAGCTGTCACTGAGGATGATTTTGATTAGGACCCTGGCAATTTCTGTGATTGCCTCCCGCAGGGTCCAAGGGAACACTGTGTCAGGCCCTGGGGATTTATCCACCATAATATGCTTCAAGACAGCAAACGTCTCCTCCTTTGTAAACTGTATAGAGTCCATGGAATTGTTGCTGTTTTGCATTACTTCGATAGACTCTGTGTCTGTACCCTGAGTAAATACAAATGCAAAAAATGCATTTAGGATCTCCCCCATCTCTTTTGTCTCCATGCATAGATCTTCTTGATCTTCCAGAGGAGCAATTATGTCCGTTGTTCTTAACATACCTGTAGAATCCTTGGGATTCTCCTTCAGCTCGTCTGCTAGGGCAACCTCGTGCCTTCTTTTAGCCCTCTTGATTTCTTTCTCAAGTGTTCTCCTGCATTTCTGATATTCGATAAGCACCTCACGTGTTCTTGCTTGCCTATACCTGCAATGCACTTTTTTTCCCTCTTAACCAGGGCCTCAATATCTCTCAAAAACCAAGGGTCACTACATTTGTAATCTGTACATTTTACTCTGGCAGGCACATACATGCTTTGTTGCTCTCAAAATTTCAGTTTTGAAGGCCTCCTGCTTACCAAGTACAGCTTTGCCAGCTAACAGCCTGTCCCAATCTACACTTGCCTGATCATTTCTAATACCATCAAAATTGGCCTTTCTCCAATTTAGAATCTCAACCCACAGACCAGATCTACTTTACTGCATATTTACTTTGAAACTAATGGCATTGTGGTCACTGGATGCAAAGTGTTCCCCTACACAAACTTCTATCACCTGACCTATCTCGTTCCCTAACAGCAGATCCAGAACTGCACGCTCTCCCATTGGGACTTTTACGTACTGATGAAGGAAACTTTCCTGAACACCTTTGACAAACTCTGTCCCAACTGATCCTTTTACAGTATGGGATTCCCAGTCAGCATTTGGAAAGTTAAAATCACCTACTGAAACGACCTTATGTTTGTTACAACAGTCTGCGATCTCTTTACAAATGTATTCCTCTAAATCCCTCGGACTGTTGGGTGTTCTGTAATATAGCCCCATTACCATGGTCATATCTTCCTTATTTCTCAGTTGTACTCATAATGCCTCACTAGACAAGTTCTCCAGTCTGTCCTGATGGTTCACTGCTGTGACATTTTCCCTGACTAGTAACACCACCCCCTGCCTTTAATCATTCCCACTCTATCAGTTCTAAAACAATGGAACCCTGGAATATTGGGCTGCCAGTCCTGCCTCCTCCTGCAATGAAGTCTCACTAATGGCTACGATGTCATAATTCTGGGTTTCATGCCCTGGGCTCAACTGCCTTTTGTACAATACTTCTTGCATTGAAATATATGCAGCTCAGGGCTCTAGTGGCCTCATGCTCAACCTTTTGATTCCTGACTTTGTCTGAGGTCTTACCAACACCTGTCCCCATAACCTCTCCATTAACTGTTCTGACATTCTGGTTCCCATCCACCTGCAACTCTCGTTTAAACCCCACCATGCAGCACTAACTAGCCTTCCTGCTGGGATATTAGTCCCCCTCCAATTCTGGTGCAAACCGTGCCTTCTGTGCAGGTCCCATCTTCCCTGGAAGAGAGCCCAATCATCCAAGAATGTTATGCCCTCTCTCCCATGCCAACTCCTTAGCCTCATGTCAAACAGCATAACCTTCCTAGTTCTGGCCTCTCTAGCACGTGGCACAGGGAGCGATCCGGATATCAGAACTCTGGAAGTCCTGCACTTTAACTTAGTCCCTAACTCCCTGAACTCCCCATGCAGAACCTCGTCACTCATCCTACCCATGTCACTGGTACCTACACGGACCACAATCTCTGACTGTTCACCCTCCCACTTAAGAATGCTGAGAACTTGATCCGAGATAAGAACATAAAGCATAAGAACAGAATTAGGCCATTCAGCCCATCGAGTCCGCTCCGCATTCTATCATGGCTGATCTTGGATCCCATTCTAACCCATACACCTGCTTTCTCACCATATCCTTTGCTACCCTGACTATTCAGGAAACTGTTGACTTCCACCTTAAATATACCCACCTTCTTGGCCTAAAACACAGTCTGCGGCAGAGCATTCCACAGATTCACTACTCCCTGATTTTAAAAAAATCCTCCTTATCTTTGTTCTAAAAGGTTGCCCGTCAACTCTGAGGCTGTGCATTCTGGTTCTGGACACCCCCACCACTGGAAACATCCTCTCCACATCCACCCTATCTAGTCTTTTCAACATTCAGTAGGTTTCAATGAGATCCCCATGCATTCTTCTAAATTCCAGGAAGTACAGGACCAAAACTGCCAAATGCTTCTGATATATTAACCCCTTTACTCCTGGAATCATCCTCGCAAACCTCCTCTCGACTCTTTCCAATGACAATACATCATTTCTGAGATTTAGGGGCCAAAACTGTAGACAATACTCCAAGTGCAGCCTGACTAGAGTCTTATGAAACCTCAGCATTATCTGCTTGTTTTTATATTCTATTCCCCTCGAAATAAATGCCAACTTTGCATTTGCCTTTCTTACCACAGGTTCAACCTGGAAATTAACCTTCTGGGAGTCTTGCACAAGGACTCCTAAGTCCCTTCGCACCTCTGATGTTCAAACCTTCTCCCCATTTAGATAATAGTCCACACTATTGTTCCTTTTACACACTATTGTTCCAGACCCTGGCACCTGGGAGACAACATGCCATCCAGGAATCTCTTTCTTGCCCACGTAACCTCCTGTCCATTCCCATAACTAATGAATCTCCCATTACCACAGCTCAACTCTTCCCCCATCTTCCCGTTGAGTCAGAGAGCAGACTCATTGCCAGTGACCCGACTGCTATGACTTTCCCCTGTTACGTATGAGCTCTGTGTACTGTGTTGTGCATTTGGTCTGGAGGAACATTGTTTCACCTAGCAGTGTATGCGTGTATGATTAAGAGACAATAAAGATGAATTTGAACTTGAACATGGGCTTTGTCCCTGACACATGGCATGACATCAAATGAACAGAAACCATGGGCAGCAAAATGATTGTTTTAAAATGTCTTCAGCTCCAGCCAGGGAAGAACTTGATATCTAGAAATTCACAACTCTGGCACCTTAATAGCCCGTCTTAATCCGGACTTTATTATGTTCTGAGGTTAAAATTGTCTCTGTCATACCTGGTTTAATTCACGGAGGACATCATTATGGGATTAGAGGAATCACTTTACACTGAGGTCCTGATTGGAGATAATGCTACCTGAATACCCTGAGCAGATCTGGATTCCTGGTTAAAGGTCTTCTTTTCCTTCGTTGCTTTTGCCACCAGCGTGGCCTCATCATTCTGGCTTCTGTTCATCTGATGTCATGGACAATGTCCATGGCTCACAACTACGATAGAGAGCTGTGAACTGCTGGTGTAAGTGGCAGAATGAATCAGGAAACTGCCCTCTGGTATTGCCGAATTATCCTCTGCAGACTTTTGCAATTTAGTACAAAGAAAACCAAACATTCACAAATCTGTACATTGCAATTGAACATTTAGGAGTACTGCTATACAGACATGAAGTGGGCAGCTGGAATCTGGTGGAATCTTGCACCAAATTAACTATGAATGATCCGCACATTCTGCACGTACCCTGTTTGTCCAAGGTGACTTATCTTTCAATTGTTCATGATTGTTGTTGACTGTAATCTCATAACAATATCCATTAATGAGAGTTTAAAAAGAAGCAAGCAGGGCAGTCAACACCTTTTGAGAGCCACAGTTCCTGATTAGTGATTGGATTGTGCATAATTAGGTACTTGGGAAGGTCTAATATAAAGATGTTAGGTTTAGGCAGAGTGGCAATTATGTGAGTGGGGAGTTGAGGCTCACTGAGGCTTCAGCAAGGAAATGCATAGGCTGTAGGTAGATTTTTCTTTTTATTTATTCTTTCTTTCTTATTGCACATTTAGAGCAGTGGTGAAGCAGGGCAGGATAGTGGAATGTTCGGCTTGCAGGACGCGGGAAGGCAGGGAAACCTCCAGTGTCCCTGATGATACAACTGCATTCAAGATGAGGTAGTAAGTTGATTAGATATGAGTTTTACAGGAACAGCCAAAAGTAGATGGTAGCCTCACTGACTGGAGGCTGGTGAATATGGTTAAGGGAGACACAAGGAGGAGATTCTTCATTCAGAGGGTGGTGAAAGGGTGGCACAAGGTGCCATCGCAAGTGGTGGATGTGGGTTTGATTTCAACACTAAATACAGAGATGGGAGGGTTAGGGAGGGCTATGGTCTGGGACCAGGTCAATGGGACTAGGCAGATTAATGGTTCAGCACAGACTTGATGGGCTCAAGAGCTTGTTTTGTGTTGTAGTGTTCTACAACTCGAATAATCCAGCTTTTGCACCACTGTAATTCATATGAAAATTAACATATTTGTGATTACCTGTATGATTGGCAGTATTGTAAATACCAAAAATAGGCATTCCAGGACCTGCACAGAACAAAGGTCAGATAGTAAGTCGATGGTAATGATCTATCTTTGGTTTGAAAGAATTAACATCTTTGATGCACTTACCATAACAAAGCAGTTTGTAATACTTTCCGTTCTTGCTGAAGTATGCAGAATAGTACTGACAGCGATCTTTCATCAGTTCACAGGTAATACACTGTTGTTTTGGATTAACTTTTCCAACTTCAATTCTGTAGGAGAGAAAAAATAACATAAATACCAGACTGAAATAGACTTTGTGCAAGCTTACTTAAAGAGTTGCTGTGAAATTAGTCGTGTCCTCTATGTATTGATTAGATCCTGAATTAAGCATCAGATGATTGGAAAACTGGAACATGCCAAACTTTAAAAGAGAAAGATAGCATTACATAAAACTAATGAACACAACACTTCTTTTGCTCATTCACAGACTGTAAAGACTGTATCAAGATCAACATTCATTTCTCTTCTCATCGTTTCTGAGGAAGTGGAGATGAGTTGCATGTTTTTGAACAGTTGTTACCTATGTGGTGAATGAATTCTTGTAATGTTCCCACGTCCATAACCTTAAATCTGTCCCACTGTGCTACAGCCTATAGGTAAAAGGGATTAATGTTAATTTTCCCCAATGGAATATTAATGAGATTTTTAAACTGTAATTTTGATTGACTAAATATTCGGATGGACATGATCTGAGCACTTCTGTTCCACTGTACTGTACAGAGAAACCAAAACTCTATGCACTGTGTTGCTTGGGAGACAGCTAAGATTTAATCCAATTAAGTGAATATATCTGAGAAAAAGTACCATGTTTAGTGATACCAAATAAATACCTTGGCTGCATTGACCAAGGTATTTTTTCTTGGAATCCAGTGGAATGGGAAATACTTTGTCTATGAATATATTTATGGCTAAAATTCAAACACAAAAGATGATTGTCCTCCCAGATGCACCATCAGGAAATGCTTCGAAGCTTTTGACTGTGGCTTGGAGTGGAAATGAACATTTGACCTTTAAAAACACGAGGAAATCTTTAGATGCTGGAAATCCAAAGCAACATACACAACATGCTGGGGGAGCTCAGCAGGTCAGATAGCATCTACGGAAATGAATAAACAGTCGACGTTTTTGGCCAAGGCCCTTCATCAGCTCTGAGTAGGAAGGGGGAAGATGCCAGAATAAAAAAAGGTGGGCGGGGAAAGACACGGACTGGAAGGTGATAAGAGAAGCTAGGTGGGCGGGAAATAGCAAGGGCTGGAAAAGAAAGAATTTGATAGGAGAGGAGAGTGGACCATAGGAGAAAGGGAAGAAGGATGGGACCAGGGAAGTAATAGGCAGGGGAAAAGAAGGAAATGGTCAGAGTCTGGAATGGGGTGGGGGGGGGGGGGGTAATTGACCTATAGATGCCTGTTAAGTTTGACAAATATTGAGACTACAACATGTAATGTTGGTTGGGGAACTGTACAGACAACAATTCAAACAGATTCTAAATCTATTATCTGGGTTAAATGTACATTGCTGTCATTGAAACATCAGAAAAAATGCGACAAGGTCTTAGACACAATAATAGGAGCCATTACTTTAGTACTAAATTGAGCTTTCCACCAAATGCTATCAGTGATTCCACGAGGTACTAAAGCAGGTGAATTGGACACCATATCACAGCATCATATCTTTTGGAAATTGTTAAACAATTACATTTGAAAACCAATGTGCAAGCATGTTTGACAAGCAACCATCTATAAGAGAGTTTGCTTTGAAGTTACTGAAATTAGAAATAGGGAAATTAAGCATGAAGAATCAACAGAATTGGGTTCAATGAAAAATTGATGCAAGCTGTTTTCCCAAACATCATGAGTTACCAGTGATTGCATGAAAGAGCAACGTTAGCACCAAAAAATGACACTGTGTAGGCCATGAATAAAGATTTTCTTTTGAAGCTTCATGGGCAATCTGTACCTGACCATCTATTGAAAATATTGACAGATATTGATGAGGCTGAATGTTTTCCTGCTTAATTTCTAAACTCTGTCAAAGATTCAAAGTACATTAACTATCAAAATATATATAAAGTATTCAGTCATGAGTTTCAGCCTCCCACAAGCAGCCTTGAAACAAAAAACACCATGGAATCTATTCAAAGAGTACATCAAACATCCAACACACAAAAAAGGAACAAATCGTGTGAACAGCAAAAAGTCGATGAATAACACACAAAATATGAAACATTAAACACAGAGTCCTCAAAATAGTCTAGAAGTCCAGAATGTTTGAGTTTAGTTCAGATTCGTCCAGCACTGTGCCGTTCGTTGACTGCAGGCTGCAGAGTCAGGCTGTGGTGAAATGCCCCAATTCATGGCAAAGTTCTCCGATTGAATCACGCAAAACAGCAAAAATAAGCGTTACCAGAATCCAGAAACACATGTAACATGAAGCACAGAGTCCTCCAAAAATGAGCTGAGAGCCACAGCAACCAAACCTTGCAGTGTGGGACCCAAGAGTCCTGCATCTTCCGAGAGAGACAGAGAGGGGGACAGAGACAGAGAGAGACAGAGACAAAGAGAGAGACTCAGAGATCGAGAGAGAAACACATAGAGACAGAGTGATCACTCGAATGCAAGCAGACAGTGCTGAACACTCTCATACCTTCCACTCTCGTTATCATCTATTTCAACCTATAATCGGCAAGAAGTAATGGAGCCGACCATAGGTTCGTGCTCTGCCTTTAAGACACACACCAACTCAGAATCTCGCCAAAATCCCCAGACACAGCAAACGTGCCAGATCGCTCAGTCAGCCAAAAAGCACATCATCAAAATGTAAATTCCAGGCTCCAATCATACACAGATTAGTAGTGGAAGCACATTTTAAAAAAGTAGTAGTTTTGATTGGAAGTAGGTGGTGACAGAGTGCAGAAACACTCTGCTCCACCTGATGAGCCATCACATAGTCATCAACTAAAAGGAGGTCCTCAGGAACTTGCATCCACCATACAATGCAATATAATAACATTATTAATTCATATTTGTTACTACGTATAATTAAGGCTTCAATAATGTCCAGCAATCCCATTTGGGGAAATGTCCTCAAGTTTCAAATACCAATTATCCCATCTGATCTACCTTTTCAATCCCAGTGACTTAATTTCCCTGTTCATTTTAGTTTTGCTATGAGTATTAACAGACTTCTTTCCAGACAGAAGGAATGAGTTCTGATGAACCCCCGGGGTTCATAAATCAGTGAGACCAGAGTTCAAGGCCTAGTGTTTGGGGTCTTGTTATCAGCAAGTCCAGAGTTCAAGGCCTGGTGCTCAGTGATCGGCATGTCTGGGAACAATGCCAAGAATCGAAACACAGGGGTTCAAATTGGATTTCCAAAATTGAGAAACATTGACTGCAAACCAATGCAAATCCACCGGGGAGGTTGAAGCTCAGTGCTTGTGGGCCCAAGTCGAAATCTACTGGAGACTTGCGGTGGGAGGCTGGAGGTCCGTCCTGGGATTACGGGACTGTTTATGTTTGTGGATGGGAGGAAGGAACAGGGCTTGTTCCCCCCCCCTTCTAATTCTGACTCCACACCTTTTTTTTTAAACAGTCTTGCTGAAATGTCTTAGCCCAAAATGTCAACTATACTCTTTTCCATAGATGAAGCCTGGCCTGCTGAGTTCCTTCGGCATTTTGTGTGTGTTGCTCATTTTGCTGTTGTCGTTTTGTTGCTTGTTGTGTTCTCTGCTATTCTGCTGAGCTATGTTGGCACTGACATGTGTGGTGATACTTGTGGGCTGCCCCCAGCACACACTCCGGTGTGTTGGCTGTTAATGCAAATGGTGCATTTTACTGTATGATTCAAAGTACATACGATAAATTAACCTGAATCTTGAAATATTCAAATTCTGAGGAGCAAGGACAATCATGAAAAGATGTTATCCTTCATCTCAAAACTCACTGCTTTTCCCATTGGCAATTATCTAGTTGGCCCAGAGTTGGAGGTAAAAAAATTCTTTACATTTTCAAAGTGTAGTCTGAAGTCCACCAATAGTGAAATTAAGTGAGCTTGCCCACATTGTACAATGTGCATAACTACAAGAATAGATTAATATTGAATGCAATTTTTGTTTACACATTTATTTTCTGTGTGTACAATTTTATTGGCAACTTTAGTTAAACTACATAATCGTAAACCCCTTCTGGTGTAACTATATATTTATGTTAGATTTTAGCTCATTTACCAGGAGTATTGTAAAACTGACTGGATGGAAATAAATGAAAATATCACAATGGGTGGGATAATAATCCACATAACATCAGATACAGTTGTTTTTATTACTTACTTATAAATGTTTCTTCTTCCTGGATACTGCTCATATTCATTGCTAACGTAGTATCTGTAACGTAAAGCAGAGATATAAGGAATAATAAACAACAAGAAACAAAATATCATAATTAGAAAATTATATATTAATTCTGAAGATAATTTTGTAGACTCATACAGCCAGACACAGGCTCTCTGACTCAACTAGTCCATTCCCAGCCAGGCTAGTCACACTTACATGCACTTGGTCCTTAACTGTTGTGCATTTAATATTTCAATAATTGAGTAATATGTGTGTGTGTATGTGCGTGTGTGTCTCCTGCTCGTTTAAATCATTAATTATGGATCATATGTAAAACTACATTAATTGTATACATCATCATGCTACCAAGTTATATGTGCACGCTTCGCTAAAAGTAAGGACAAAGTTAAACCTGCATACCAAGACACCTGTGTTTTCTTTGAATTAATTTAATGTTTTGAAATTACAAAACATAACAATAACTTTCTAATTCTTTCCAATGCACGTACCTATCCAATTGATTGTAAAGTTTAAAGTTAACGAGTATTAGTAAGAATTCAATTTAAGATGATGAATATATATAGAACATAGACACGATTTACAATGCCAAAATGAAAAAAGAAAAAAATATATTTTATGCATTTGATTTTGAAGCAGAAATATTACTGCTTGCTTTGACTTAACTGGTGATCTCACAAACCTCTCCACCCCCGATTCCTGAGGAGATTGAGGCAAGTGAGGCTCTTCCTCCCCTCCCCCACCTATTTTAACTGAATTTTACAGGACAGTTTGACAGTCCTGACAAGTTGCATCTCCATCTGGTTCGGGAGCAGCAGAGCATCAGTTTGGAAGCTCCTACAAAGAACTATGAAAACAGTTGAGAGGATCATACGGGTCTCCCTACCATCCATCGTGCATATTTCTCAGAAGTGCTGTGTTCGCAGGGCTCGTAGTATAATCAAAGGTGCCACCCATCCACCCAGCACCCTCTTTGACTTTCTCCCGTCAGGCAGGAGATTCCAATGCATAAAGACAAGAACAGTCAGGATGGGAAACAGTTTCTTCCTTCAGGCCATTTTGCTTCTCAACTCCCTGCCGCATCACATTCGAAGTATCACTGGTTAATCTATTCTGTACCTTACAATTTTTAAATTTAGGAACTTTAGTTTGTTTATGTGTGATCGATCTGTAGATTTTATCCTTACTTTCATGAGTCACTGTGTGTTATGTGTACTACAGTGCTTTACATCCTGGTCTGGAGAAATGTTGTCTTGTTTGATGATATAAATATATATAGTTAAATAACAATGACCTTGACTTGATTTCTACAAGTAGTTGCTATTCACAGAGAGAGATAAAATCTTCTGTGATTTCATCTTAAAACTAATAACCACTTGCTGAACTGTAAACATGACAAAGAGTAAACAAGTAATTTATGGAAACTTAATGAAAACGGCAAATTCTATTAAAACAAATTTAAAATAAAACTGGATATGGAAGGGCATAAGCAATACTGAAGTTGAGATACTTAGGCATTCAAAATCAAACAATTTTTTTTTATTTGAGTTCATAACTACAGCACCTTTCTGATTCTGAGGCAATAACTCTATCAGTGAACCGAGGCTAATTCATGAACAGGTTGAATGATATATTCCAAGTTCAATGATGCACACATAATTGTCAGGAAAATCGCTGATAGCCTTGTTATGATTAAATGTTTAATTGGGATTTAATATGCCTAGGAGTATGGAAATGATGATAAAGAAAGTGTTGCAGGTAGCTGGTGGTTAGGAGACATTTTTAAAATGTTTATTTATCAAAAGTATTGTAGTGTTGAAAAGATGAGCAATGGGTCGCAGGTGCATGGGATCATCAGTCATAGGAAAATACAGCACAGAAACAGGCTCTTTGGCCCATCTAATCATTGCAGAACTATTTAAACCGCCCAGTCCCATCAATCTGCATCGGGACCATAGCCTTTCATACCACTACAATCCATGTATCTATCCAAACTTCTCTTAAATGTTAAATTCAAGCTTGCACTGGCAGCTCATTCCACTCTCACATAACCATATAACCATATAACAATTACAGCACGGAAGCAGGCCATCTCAGCCCTTCTAGTCCGGGCTGACCGCTTACTCTCACCGAGTCCCACCGACTTGCACTCAGCCCTTAACCTTCCATTCCTTTCCTGTCCATATACTGATCCAATTTTTTTTTAAATGACAATACCGAACCTGCCTCTACCACTTCTACTGGAAGCTCATTCCACACAGCTACCACTCTCTGAGTAAAGAAGTTCCCCCTCGTGTTACCCCTAAACTTTTGCCCCCCAACTCTCAACTCATGTCCTCTTGTTTGAACCACCCCTACACTCAATGGAAGAAGCCTATCAACGTCAACTCTATCTATTCCCCTCATAATTTTAAATACCTCCATCAAGTCCCCCCCAACCTTCTATGCTCCAAAGTATAAAGACCTAACTTGTTCAACCTTTCTCTGTAACTTAGGTGCTGAAACCCAGGTAACATTCTAGTAAATCTTCTCTGTACTCTCTCTATTTTGATGACATCTATAATTTGGTGATCAGAACTGTACACAATACTCCAAATTTGGCCTTACAAATGTCTTGTACAATTTTAACATTACATCCCAACTCTTATACTCAATGCTCTGATTTATAAAGGCCAGCATATCCAAAGCTTTCTTCACCACCCTATCCACATGAGATTCCACCTTCAGGGAACTATGCACCATTATTCCTAGATCACTCTGTTCTACTGCATTCTTCAATGCCCTACCATTTACCATATATGTCCTATTTTGATTAGTCCTACCAAAATGTAGCACCTCACACTTATCAGCATTAAACTCCATCTGCCATCTTTCAGCCCACTCTTCTAACTGGCCTAAATCTCTCTGCAAGCTTTGAAAACCTACTTCATTATCCACAATGCCACCTATCTTAGTATTATCAGCATACTTACTAATCCAATTTACCACCCCATCATCCAGATCATTAATGTATGACAAACAACATTGGACCCAGTACAGATCCCTGAGGCACACCACTAGTCACCGGCCTCCAACCTGACAAACAGTTATCCACCACTACTGTCTGGCATCTCCCATCCAGCCACTGTTGAATCAATTTTACTACTTCAATATAATACCTAACAATTGAACCTTCCTAATTAACCTTCCATGTGGAACCTTGTCAAAGGCTTTACTGAAGTCCATATAGACAACATCCACTGCTTTACCCTCATCAACTTTCCTTGTAGCCTCTTCAAAAAATTCAGTAAGATTGATCAAACATGACCTTCCACGCACAAATCCATGTTGACTGTTCCTAATAAGACCCTGTCTATCCAGATAATTATATATACCATCTCTAAGAATACTTTCCATTAACTTACCTACCACTGAATTCAAACTTACAGGCCGATAATTGCTAGGTTTACTCTTAGAACCCTTTTTAAACAATGGAATAACATGAGCAATATGCCAATCCTCTGGCACCATCCTCGTTTCTAATAACATTTGAAATATTTATGTCAGAGACCCTGCTATTTCTACACTAACTTATATAACCATATAACAATTACAGCACGGAAACAGGCCATCTTAGCCCTTCTAGTTAGTGCCGAACGCTTACTCTCACCTAGTCCCACTGGCCCACATGCAGCCCATAACCCTCCATTCCTTTCCTGTCCATATACCTATCCAATTTTATTTTAAATGACAATACTGAACCTGCCTCTACCACTTCTACTGGAAGCTCATTCCACACAGCTACCACTCTCTGAAAAAAGAAATTCCCCCTCGTGTTACCCTTAAACTTTTGCCCCTAACTCTCAACTCATGTCCTCTTGTTTGAATCTCCCCTACTTTCAATGGAAAAAGCCTAGCCACGTCAACTCTATCTATTCCCCTCATTATTTTAAATACCTCTATCAAGTTCCCCCTCAACCTTCTACACTCCAAAGAATAAAGACCTACCTTGTTCAATTTTTCCCTGTAACTTAGGTGCTGAAACCCAGGTAACATTCTAGTAAATCTTCTCTGTACTCTCTCTATTTTGTTGACATCTTTTCTATAATTTGGTGATCAGAACTGTACACAATACTCCAAATTTGGCCTTACCAATGCCTTGTACAATTTTAACATTACATCCCAACTCTTATACTCAATGCTCTGATTTATAAAGGCCAGCATATCCAAAGCTTTCACCACCACCCTATCCACATGAGATTCCACCTTCAGGGAACTATGCACCATTATTCCTAGATCACTCTGTTCTACTGCATTCTTCAATGCCCTACCATTTACCATATATGTCCTATTTGGATTATTCCTACCAAAATGTAGTACCTCACAGTTATCAGCATTAAACTCCATCTGCCATCGCTCAGCCCACTCTTCTAACTGGCCTAAATCTCTCTGCAAGCTTTGGAAATCTACTTCCCTCAAGGTCCTAGGGAACATCCTGTCAGGACCCGGAGACTTATCTACTTTTATATTCCTTAAAAGCACCAGTACTTCCTCTTCTTTAATCATCATAGTTTCCATATCTTCTCTACTTGTTTCCCTCACCTTACACAATTCAATACCCTTCTCCTTAGTAAATACCGAAGAAAAGAAATTGTTCAAAATCTCCCCCATCTCTTCTGGCTCCTCACATTGCTGTCCACTCTGAATCTCTAAGGGACCAATTTTATCCCTCACTATCCTTTTACTATTAATATAACTGCAGAAACCCTTTGGATTGATTTTCACCTTACTTGCCAAAGCAACCTCGTATCTTCTTTTAGCTGTTCTAATTTTATTCTTAAGATCCTTTTTACATTCTTTATATTCCTCGAGCACCTCATTTACTCCATGCTGCCTATATTTATTGTAGATATCTCTCTTTTTCCTAACCATGTTTCCAATATCCCTTGAAAACCATGGCTCTCTCAAACTTTTAACCTGTCCTTTCAACCTAACAGGAACATAATGATTCTGTACCCTCAAAATTTCACCTTTAAATGATGTCTATTTCTCTATTACATCCTTCCCATAAAACAAATTGTCCCAATCCACTCCTTCTAAATCCTTTTGCATCTCCTCAAAGTTAGCCTTTCTCCAATCAAAAATCTCAACCCTGGGTCCAGTCCTTTCCTTCTCCATAATTATATTGAAACTAATGGCATTGCGATCACTGGACACGAAGTGCTCCCCAACACATACCTCCATCACCTTACCTATTTCATTCCCTAACAGGATATCCAAAACTTCCCTTTCTCTAGTCGGTACCTCTATGTTTTGCTGCAAAAAACTATCCTGCACACATTTTACAAACTCCAAACCATCCATCCCTTTTACAGTATGGGCTTCCCAGTCTATGTGTGGAAAATTAAAATCTCCCACAATCACAACCCTGTGCTTACTACAAATATCTGCTATCTCCTTACAAATTTGCTCTTCCAATTCTCACTCCCCATTAGGTGGTCTATGATACACCCCTTTCGCATTCCTCAATTCCACCCAAATAGGCACCCTAGACGAGCCATCCAATCTACCCTGCCAGAACACCGCTGTAATATTTTCTCTGACAAGCAATGCAACACCTCCCCCTCTTGTCCCTCCATTTCTATCACACCTGAAGCAACGGAATCCAAGAATATTTAGTTGCCAATCACACCCCTCCTGCAACCATATTTCACTAATAACTACAACATCATATTTCCAGGTATTAATCCATGCTCTAAGCTCATCCACCTTTCTTACAATGCTCCTAGCATTAAAATAAATGCATTTAAGAAATTCTTCACCTCTTACTCTCTGTTTATCACTAATGGTGCAAACAACTTTACTATCTTCTTTTTCTTCCTTCTCCCATACATCTGTTCCTACACTCTGATTCCCCTTCCCCATTGTATCCGGTTTAAATCCACTGGAGCCTCTCTAGCAAACCTACCTGCAAGAATATTTGTCCCCATCCATTTCAGATGTAGACTATTCCACTGGAACAGGTCCCACCTTCCCTGGAAAACTACTCAATTATCTATAAATCTGAAACCCTCCTTCCTGCACCATGTCTTCAGCCACATGTTGATCTGCGCTATCTTACTATTTCTAAACCCACCTGCACGTGACACTGGCAGCAATCCTGAGATTGCAACCCTGGAGGTCCTGTCCTTTAGCCATCTGAGTCAATCAGTTTCCCCTTATCTTCCCCATAAGCTTTTCACCTTTCACCCATGACCTCTAGTTGTAGTCCCACCCAACCTCAGTAGAAAAAGTCTCCTTGCATTTACCTTAAAATAGTGGTAGAATAACATCCTTAATGGTGCTTTCTGGGGGAGCAGATTTTCAGAGCACAAAGAAAGTTGTTTTTGGTGTTTAATTACATTAAAAAAGGCTAGTATTTTCTGTGCAGTCAGCAATGAGGAGAACACAGGAATTTTAGTTGCACAGGCCAAGGTTGGGCTTTTGGGAGCATTGGGAAAAGATGCTGCTGTTGATTTTGGAGAGCAACGAGGAAACCGCACAAAGTAGCCAAAAAGGAAATCCTAGGAATGGAGTCTCTATGCCACAAATATTTTCTTGTTTGTTAATTACTGACAAGAGGGAATTAATAGAAAGCTTGTTGTTTCCTGATGAGACAGGAACTGGGAACTTCACTTCAAAATGTTCAGAGGAGTGGAATTTTTTTCTCTTGAGGCTCAGGACAAGTTTGGTCTACAGATGGTAGAAGGAGGCTGATCTAGTGCTGAGAATGAGCTCGTAGCCTGAGGTCGCAAAAGGAGCACAGAGAAATGCTGGGCCAGTGAGGATGATAATGTCATATAAACAAAGAGTTCTGATATACAAATATGCAAGAGAACCACCTTACAGATTTGGCTTAAAGACCTCCAACAACACGAATTTAAGTGTACTGGGAAGGGTGAATAGAAATAGGTTTGACTGGAGAAGATTTCATGTTATGTGTAGCTATTGGAAGAATCCTAAGTAAGCAACTTTCAATTAAGTTACCAAGTCTGGAATGTATGGCAGTTCACAAGATTATTCACACTTAGTATATAGAACATAGAAGAACATAGAATAGTACAGCACATTACAGGCCCTTCGGCCCACAATGTTGTGCCAACCCTCAAACCCTGCCTCCCATATAACCCCCCACCTTAAATTCCTCCATATACCTGTCTAGTAGTCTCTTAAACTTCACTAGTGTATCTGCCTCCACCAGTGACTCAGGCAGTGCATTCCAAGCACCAATCACTCTCTGAGTAAAAAAATCTTTCCCTAATATCCCCCTTGAACTTCCCTCCTCTTACATTAAAGCCATGTCCTCTTGTACTGAGCAGTGGTGTCCTGGGGAAGAGGCACTGGCTGTCCACTCTGTCTATTCCTCTTAATATCTTGTACACCTCTATCATGTCTCCTCTCATCCTCCTTCTCTCCAAAAAGTAAAGCCCTAGCTCCCTTAAACTCTGATCATAATCCATACTCTCTAAACCAGGCAGCATCCTGGTAAATCTCCTCTGTACCCTTTCCAATGCTTCCACATCCTACCTATAGTGAGGCGACCAGAACTGGACACAATACTCCAAGTGTGGCCTAACCAGAGTTTTATAGAGCTGCATCATTACATCACGTCTCTTAAACTCTATCCCTCGACTTATGAAAGCTAACACCCCATAAACTTTCTTAACTACCCTATCTACCTGTGAGGCAACTTTCAGGGATCTGTGGAAATTTACCCCCAGATCCCTCTGCTCCTCCACACTACCAAGTATCCCGCCATTTACTTTATACTCTGCCTTGGAGTTTGTCCTTCCAAAGTGTACCACCTCACACTTCTCCGGGTTGAACTCCATCTGCCACTTCTCAGTCCACTTCTGCATCCTATCAATGTCTCTCTGCAATCTTCGACAATCCTCTACACTATCTACAACACCACCAACTTTTGTGTGAACACCACCAACTTTTGTGTTGTCTGCAAACTTGCCAACCCACCCTTCTACCCCCACATCCAGGTCGTTAATAAAAATCACAAAAAGTAGAGGTCCCAGAACTGATCCTTGTGGGACACCACTAGTTACAACCCTCCAATCTGAATGTACTCCCTCCACCATGATCCTCTGCCTTCTGCGGTGTGGTGAACTAGATATACCTGTCTGACTGCTCCTGTGGCTCCTCCCACAGACCCTGCTGACTGCTCCTGTGGCTCCTCCCACAGACCCCTGTATAAAGGCGACTGTGGGCTGCTGCTCTCCCTCATTTTCCCCAGGATGTAGTGCTGTTTATTCTTCCAGTCAATAAAAGCCGATATCTCACTTCCTAAGTCTCAGCGTGAGTTATTGATGGTGCATCATGCGGGCAAGCCAATTCTGAATCCACCTGGCCAAACTTCCCTGGATCCCATGCCTTCTGACTTTCTGAATAAGCCTACCATGTGGAACCTTGTCAAATGCCTTACGAAAATCCATGTAGATCACATCCACTGCACTACCCTCATCTATATGCCTGGTCACCTCCTCAAAGAACTCTATCAGGCTTGTTAGACATGATCTGCCCTTCACAAAGCCATGCTGACTGTCCGTGATCAGACCATGATTCTCTAAATGCCCATAGATCCTATCTCTAATAATCTTTTCCAACAGCTTTCCACCACAGATGTAAGGCTCACTGGTCTTTAATTACCTGGAGTATCCCTACTACCTTTTTTGAACAAGGGGACAACTTTCGCCGCCCTCCAATCCTCTGGCACCATTCCTGTGGACAACGAGGACATAAAGCCTCTGGCCCCGGGGACTTATCCGTCCTAATGTATTTTAACAACTCCAACACCTCCTCTCCCTTAATATCAACATGCTCCAGAACATCAACCTCACTCATATTGTCCTCACTGTCATCAAGTTCTCTTTCATTGGTGAATACCGAAGAGGAGTATTCATTGTGGAACTCACTCACTTCCACAGCCTCCAGGCACATCTTCCCACTTTTATCTGTAATCGGTCCTACCTTCACTCCTGTCATCCTTTTGTTCTTCACATAATTGAAGAATGCCTTGGGGTTTTCCTTTACCCTACTCACCAAGGCCTTCTCATGCCCCCTTCTTGCTCTTCTCAGCCCCTTCTTAAGCTCCTTTCTTGCTACCCTATATTCCTCAATAGACCCATCTGATCCTTGCTTCCTAAACCTCATGTATGCTGCCTTCTTCCACCTGACTAGGTTTTCCACCTCACTTGTCACCCATGGTTCCTTCACCCTACCATTCTTTATCTTCTTCACCGGGACAAATTTATCCCTAACATCCTGCAAGAGATCCCTAAACATCGACCACATGTCCATAGTACATTTCCCTGCAAAAAGTCATCCCAATTCACACCCGCAAGTTCTAGCCTTATAGCCTCATAATTTGCCCTTCCCCAATTAAAAATTTTCCTGTCCTCTCTGATTCTATCCTTTTCCATGATAATGCTAAAGGTCAGAGAGCGGTGATCACTGTCCCCCAGATGCTCACCCACTGACAGATCTGTGACCTGACCCGGTTCATTACCTAATACTAGATCTAGTATGGCATTCCCCCTAGTCGGTCTGTCAACATACTGTGACAGGAATCCATCCTGGACACACTTAACAAACTCTGCCCCATCTAAACCCTTGGAACTAATCAAGTGCCAATCAATATTAGGGAAGTTAAAGTCACCCATGATAACAACCCTGTTATTTTTGCACCTTTCCAAAATCTGCCTCCCAATCTGCTCCTCGGTATCTCTGTTGCTACCAGGGGGCCTATAGAATACTCCCAGTAGAGTAACTGCTCCCTTCCTGTTCCTGACTTCCACCCATACTGACTCAAAAGAGGATCCTGCTACATTACCCACCCTTTCTGTAGCTGTAATAGTATCCCTGACCAGTAATGCCACCCCTTCTCCCCTTCCCCCCCCCCCCATCCCTTTTAAAGCACTGAAATCCAGGAATATTGAGAATCCATTCCTGCCCTGGTGCCAGCCAAGTCTCCGTAATGGCCACTACATCATAATTCCATGTATGTATCCAAGCTCTCAGTTCATCACCTTTGTTCCAGATGCTTCTTGCATTGAAGTACACACACTTTAGTCCTTCTACCTTACTACCTTTACACCCTTTATTCTGCTTCTCTTTCCTCAAAGTCTCTCTATATGTTAGATCTGGCTTTACTCCATGCACTTCTTTCACTGCTCTATCGCTCCGGGTCCCATCCCCCTTGCAAATTAGTTTATATCTGGATGATTATCCTCCAAAGTTGATCATTGTATAAACTAGGGGTTCCTAACCTGGGGTCCACAGACCCCTTCCTTAATGGTATTGGTCCTTTGCACAAAAAAGGTTGGGAACCCCTGTCCTAAACAGATTACTGAAAAAAAAACTTGACATTTACAGGTTAGATAGGTAAATATATTTGATTAATTAAACTGTATATTGTTCATGTGTACAAAACTTATAGATCCAGCAACACTGATTAAAATTATTTTCTGAATGGATATTGACCCCATGAACACGACCTCACTACTTTTTACTTCTGCTTTGCACTACTTATTTAACTGTACACTCATGCACCCATATACACACATACACAAACTTCACACTTTTATTTATATTATCAAGTATTGTATTGTACTGCTGCTGCAAAGTTAGCAAATTTTACAACATGTGCCGGCGATATTAAACCTGATTCTGAAATCCTAAGTTTTCTGATCACCTTTAAAACATTGAAATCTGTTAACTTTAAAGTACTTAGTCTTCTGCGAAATATCACTACATATCAGGCTGAGATTATTAAATATGTACTATGAAATTGGCTGAATTTCCAGCGGTGATAATGAAACCTTGTCTCTGATAAACGAAGGAGAAAATATTCAAGGTGGCCTACACAATTCCAGAGAGTGTTACAGGAATAAGTTGACCAATAATTAAAGCTAACATGCGAAGAAGAACTCAATGAATGGAGAAATTTAACTTAATTTTAAATTAATACATTTTCCTCCAGCTAATTTAAACTACCAGCTAACTTCCTGATAAAGGGCTTCGGCCCGAAACGTTGTTATTACCTCCTCCCATAGATGCTGTCTGGCCTGCTGAGTTCTGCCAGCATTTTGTGTTTTTTATTCAGCTAACTTCAATTGTTTGGGCCGGAAAAATTACTGAATTAATAAAGATAGTGTGTGGACAACTCTGCTTAATCGCCTGATGATAATGCTGTGAACTGCAGTGCAAAGGTTGAACAATGTGTTGAGAATTCTGTAAAGATAGTGTTGTTAGAATTTCAGTGCACTTACAGTGTATTGCCCAGCAGAGCTATTATTCTGGTCACTTCCCAGTTTCCTTTGGTAATTTGTTTCAGGTGTACCTTTAAAACATAATTATGGGACTTGAATTTGCATCAGTTTAGAAAATATTTTAAAAGACAAAAAAAATACTAGTGCTTACTATACCTGTGTTTTTTCATGAATATGCTTATATCCATTATTGTCACTTAGTATTTTGTAGAAAGTAACATTATCTGGTGCAAAAATTGGATCTGAAGGTCGAAACTGCAAACAATCCAAAAGAATTAGAATTCTGAAATGTTGGCATTCAATAAATTATACTTAAGTTGTAAAACAATGAAAAATACATTGTCCATGATGAAATCAACAACAAAGGCATTGGGAGAAACTGCAGGTGGGCAGCAATGTGTATGGAAGCAAGAATTATCACAGTCATATGTTTACTAAACAAAACATGACCTGGTTAAAATCATGCGAGTGGGTGGTTCTCAGTAATAGTTTTGGATATCTTTTTATTCATACTTCAAGGTCTGAATATAGTTGCATTTACTTTCCACCCTCTCATTACCTTCGAACTGAATAACTTCAAAAGTCATTTGTCTACTGCCTCTGAAAGTCAGCTCCATTGACTTCAATTTTTTAAAGTTCTACACAATGTTCACATTTATAATGCAAACTGCCTATGTAAACATGTAACACTGATGCTAATTTTAATAAAAACACAAAATGCTGGCAGAACTCAGCAGGCCAGACAGCATCTATGGGAGGAGTAGTGACGACGTTTTGTGTTTTTATTTATTTCCAGCATCTGCAGATTCACTTGTGATGCTAATTTTAATGATGAGTTATTAGTGCGTAATCATAGCAGAGTGTACTTCCTTGTTCCAAGAGAATTGTGTTTCTGGAAAATTATCCGTATCATTATTTGCTGCAATGTGAATGAACTCTTAATAAAATTTGTTGTTTCTTTCATATTTTGTACTTATTTAGTTATTTTTCTCTTAAAAATCTCAGGAGAAATTGTTTATTCTGCATCTTAAATTGTTTGCAATGATTTGTGAAGTCTGGAACCGGACTTCCATAATAGGAGAGTATACAGTACTAGTTTCCAATATGATTATCTGATGTCAAAAATAACTTACTGCTCATTACGCCTCTGGCATGTAGGGCAGCAATGAAGTTCTTCCCTCTCTGTCTGTATAGAAGGATTCTTAATTGCTGCTTTGTAACAATTGTTCTTTTTTTAACCATTCAAAGTTGTTAGCCCTGAGTTGAACCCTTGAACCTAGAGCAGTGGACCACTCTTAGTCTGGTCTCTACCCTTTGACCTGTTTGATACAGGTAACCCTACCTAGAGCCAAAGCACAAGGCCTTGACTCCAGCCAACATAGCTCTCTGGTCATTGAGGTACGCAAGCATCCAAACCATGACAAGGTTGTGGTCCCCTTCGAGACTCAAATGTAAAGCTGAATAGAAAAGGATGTATGTATACAATGTTTATGATACTAATTTTCAGAAAAAATAAAGTAATTTAAACAATTATACGTACCTCACCAATCCAACCCGTTGTACTTATTTCCTTAAGTTCTTTATCCTAAAGAATAAATATTCAGATTAACTGGGCATAGAAAGATATTAATCATATTTTAGGTAATAATTATGATATCTTAGGGATATTGGTTGAAACCTCACCTTTGAACATGTCCAATGGTCTGTGTTAAAATCACAGATTGTTAAAATAGAATGATTCTGTCTTCGGTTAATCCACTGCACACAGATTCGCTCTTCAGTTACCCAGGTTACAGAGGCCAGATAGTAACTAAAAATGTAAATTAAAAAACTGAAAATATTCTGACTTGGATGTTAAAATACAACTATTAAGTATTGAACGATTCACCTTATCTGTCAATACATTTTTATATTTTATATGTTATTATATAATAGTATTTTATGGTCGACTTTACAAATCAGCTGTAAATTTGCATAAGTTGATTCTATGAGCTAAATTTAATCATATTGATTAAGGATATCCACACTTCCATAAATAGTACACTTAAAGGACTTTGAGAACAATATTTATTTGCTTAGCACAGTTATTTAGATAAATAATGACTCAAAAGAGTGTAATAGGACTGGCTAAAAAATTTGATGACAGAGAAATGGGGAAAAATAAAGGAAAGAAAGATGGAGTGGATCTGGATTTAGGGATGAACTATCAGTCGGCACTGGTTACGGAAGAAGATGTACATTGTACTAGGTTCTAAGAACAAGATAACATGGGGAGGATGTAAAGAGAGATTGTCCCGCTATGGAGGGGCAAAGTCATTAAGGAATTAACTCAGAAAATGAGAACCTCACCTATAGAATATTAGGAGGTTACAAGCTGATATGGTTCACTGAGAATTTGGTACAGCATTGTTGTGACAGCTGTATTTAGTATAAATTGAGATTTTCTCAAATTCCCAAAATTTCCCAGTACTGTTTTTTAAGTCTTCTATTAGAAATCCTCACATTTTTCCTAATAGAATTGACCTATTTTTGTTAGTCATAAAAAGTAAAGCAAATAGGTCAATTTTATTTTAATCTACACATTTTGTAAAATAATTTTACATTTTATTGTGTGTATGTTTGTGTTTTGAGAGGGGAGAGGGTACGTATTATCTTCAATATAATGGACGCATCCTCCTTCTGAATGACAAGATGTGAATTTTATTTTTTTTAAGAACTAATTTTAATCCATCTGGAAATTGAAAGCAACAACATAAAAAGTTACTGGTTTTATACCCTGCCTGGTGATTTTTTTGTGACCTTAATGCAGACCAGGGGTCCCTAACCTGGGGTCCATGACCCAGTGGCTTAGTGGTAATGGTCTATGGCTGGGAAACCCTGACCTAATGGGAGCATCAGAAAGACACTGGTGTAACGGAACAGCAAGTTTGCAGCTAGTAATTATTGACAGTTGCACACTTTCTGATTCCTGAGTGCGCAACCTGGTCCTCCACCCAGGATTCAGAGTTTGCATGGTCAATTATATGTGCATCTGACATCAATGTGACCATTTGCATCAACAATATCCCTTGCAATAGTAAGGTGGGAGTGGAGCAAAAGATGCTGGGATATTGCTGCTTGTGATCAGGAAGATGTTGGAAAAAGGACTGGGTTTACTTTTTGTGATCTGGTAGAAAATATTGGGCTGGTATTTGGGAAAAGGTTTGGGGAGACTTGGTTGGCATATTCGTGCAGATATAATTGGGAATGGAGCCTTGATGTGGGAATGTAGTACCAACAAAGGTAACAATATCCGTAGATGTGAACTTCCCACTATTCAGGACATTTACAAAGACAGGTGGGTAAAAAGGGCTCCAAGGATCATTGGGGACCCGAGTCACCCCAACACAAACTGTTTCAGCTGCTACGATCCAGGAAATGCTACCACAGCATAATAACCAGAACCAACAGGCTCTGGGACAGCTTCTTCCACCAGGCCATCAGACTGCTTAATTCATGCTGACGCGACTGTATTTCCATGTTATACTGACCATCCTATTGTACATAATATTCATTACAAATTACTATAAATTGCACATTGCACATTTAGATGGAGACATAACATAGAGATTTTTACTCCTCATGAATATGAAGGATGTAAGTAATAAAGTCAATTCAATGCAATTCAATTATAGGATCAAGTAGGGACACATTTGGGAAGGTGAGCAAGACATTTGGAGTGTTATTGAGAGAATCATTGGGGTGCTGGGAGGCGGATAATGCCTAAAGGCTTAAACGAAGTATTTTACTCATCCGCAGCGTTCTTTTCAAGTCATGTTTGCCTGAGGGTGCCCAATGATGGAAGGTGCAGGAAAATGCAGGTTGAGTTTTCCATGATTTTTTTTTTCAAAAGCATCCCTGCACATTGTTGATGCAGAAATCACACTGGGGTTACAAAGGTGACTGACAGCAGGGAATTTCCTGATCAGCAGGAGATAAATCAATTTTAAATCTCAAAGTGCTGAAACAGGAACTGCACATTGGGATCCACTTTCTGAGTAGAAGTTTCAAATGTGTGATCTGTACAATTTGATATAATCAACCGTCTACATCTCCTCTGCATCTGTTTATTGAACATGTATTGACAATGTAAAATCCATAGCATTATTTTTACTGATATAATCCATTTTTCCTTAAATAGCTATTGAGCTTGTCGTACCCAACTCTGCCATTTCTGAATCCATGGATTTTCAATTAATCCAAGACCTTCCAGATGACTATGAATGTTATCTAAATTATGGTTTCTTGAAATATTCCCAATGTTAATGCTATGTTGGCTGGCCTACATTTACTCGGTCAATGTTCTTGTTGTTGAATGGTGTTGCTATATGCTAATCATGCTTATTTTTACACAGGATGTCTAAGCAAGGAAGAGGAAAGAAAGAAATTTTGAGTCACCGTTCTGTTATTGGCAGGTGAATTACACGGGCAAATGGATGAGGAAAAAAATTGATTTTGTCTGCTGCACTTTGTTGAAATTTTGCTGACATTTACCATTCAGGTCTTTGACAAATTTGACATATTGGAAATAACTGGGGAAGATATCATTAGGACAACAGAGAAATCAAAAAAATAGAGGTATACCTTGGAAGTATTTCTTTTGGAGCTGAAAGCTCTGCAGGCACAAGATTTTTGGTATCTACAACAAATAACCTCACAGAAGGATTTGGAGAACCAGCCTAATTTGAAAAAAATAAATTATTTCTGTGGTAACAAATGCAGCCCAATATTTTACAAGCCTCCATTCCCAATACCATTCCCTGCTTAGAATGTGTACTGAAATGAAATTGTTACAGTTTTTCACAGTTATATTTCACAAATGTACAATAATGTAGAACAGTTATATTAGTATGAAGATGTTATACATTTTATTTTGTATTTAGATTTTGGAGTGGATGGACAAGCCTATAATTTAATTGTTAGTCATAGATACTGAGATACATCCCAGGATGCACTGGGACACACTATCAGTGATGTAACATGGGGTCATCGGGTGGTTTGGGTCTTTCAACATCAGATGCTCTTGCCCAGGTGACCCAGCTAGGGCTGATCAGTCTCTGGCTTGTGTCCCAGCAGCAATGGTTCATGGATCACATCTCTTGATCTGTAGCCACCTTTTCTTTGCAAGGTATTTCAGATGCTAAGGAGGAGTTCTCTGCTTGTGGGGGACATCCAGCAGTAAGGAACACTGCTTCCCTGTGGATAAGCATCCAGATATGCTGAGTATTATCACATGTTCATGGTGAAACAACTGTTAAGATCTTTCCTCAAAAGTGAACTCAATGGGAGAAATGGAAACATATTTGTATCCAGTAACTTATGAAAATTGTGGGTGCTTCAGGGATTTCTGAGAGCTCTGGGACACCACAGCTTGAAAGGCCATTCCAGGGAGGCACTCACATACACAAACTTTCACTGCTGTTTGATAAATCTTAGGGTGAATTAACAACAAAGATTTATTTGGGTGAGGCACACCCAAGACTGAAATGAAGACTAAGCTGATGGTGAACTGTTCCACACTGAGTGGAGGCCAGTGGAAAAAATACTTCCCTGTACTAGAGGAATCTATGCTCTTCTTCCAGGCTCATCGACAACTTCAACTCCCCCTGGTGAGGAATGACATCTGAGGATTGGTGGCGGTGTTGAGGGGTGTGGGGGTGAGGTCAGTCTAGGCTGGCTGGATATCCACCGGGAATGGTGCCCTGTACCTAAACTCTCACAATTTTAATGTAATAAAATGAGCAGGAGCTGGTTAAGGTTTGGAGCAGCCCTGATGGGCTGAATGGCCCAATTCTGCTCCTATGTCTTATGTCTAGGTGGGATGTTCAGATCGGGATGGAGTGGGGAGAGGTTTTAGGGATAGGAGGGTGGTGGTGCTTGGAATTTATATAAGGGACATCGTAGACAATATTAGACCTCATCACCTGAGCCCTTTGGCATTATTGTATCTATTTTTGCTTTGGACCATAGAGAAAAGGCTCTAATTTTTTTAAGACTACTTTTTAAAAGAAACTTTTTAAAGGAATTGTACCTTGGGATATGGAATTACCACTGTTTCCGGGTACTGTCCATTACCATAAAATGGGTACTCTATCACTTCAACCTCGGTGTCATTGAATTCTCCATAAGCAAGAAACCTTCCATTTGGTGACCACCATAAAGCATTATTTGAAGAAAACATTTCCTCTGTAAAAAGAAAGAAACATTATCTTGTTTGATAATATCAAGCAATACTTAAATAAGACCTATAGCAGCATATACTCTTAGTGACCACATTATTAGGTACAGGAGTGGAACCCAGCGTGGTCTTCTTTTGCTGTTGCCCATCCACTTCAAGGTTTCACATGTTAGACCATAAGACATGGGAGTAGAATTAGGCCATTCAGCCCATTGAGTCTGCTCCGCCATTTCATCATAGCTGATCCCAGATCCCATCCAACCCCATGTACAGTACCTGCCTTTTCACCATATCCCTTGATGCCCAATCAATCAGGGATCTATCAACTTCTGCTTTGAATAGACCCGAGGGCTTGGCTTCCACCGGAGTCTGTGGCAGAGCATTCCACAGATTCATTACTGTCTGGCTAAAAAAAACCTCTTTACTGCTATGCCCTCTGGTTCTGGATACCCCTACCAGAGGAAACATCCTCTCCACATCCACCTTATCTAGTCCTTTCAACTTTCTCTAAGTTTCAATGAGATCCCCACACTTTCTTCTAAATTCCAGTGAGTACAGGCCCAAAGCTGCCAAATGCTCCTCATATGTTAACCCCTTCTTTCCTGGAATCATCCTCGTGAACCTCCTCTGGACTCTCTCCAATGACAATATATCCTTTCTGAGATAAGGGGCCCAGAACTGTTGACAATACTCCAAGAGCTGCCTGCATACTGTCTTACAAAGACTCAGCGTTATCTCCTTCTTTTTATATTCTATTTCCATTGAAATAAATGCCAACAATGCATTTCCCTTCTTCTCCATGGACCCAAACTGTGAATTAATCTTCTGGGAGTCTTGCACGAGGACTCCTAAGTCCCTCTGCACCTCTAATGCTTGAATTTTCTCCCTATTTATATAATAGTCTGCACTATTGTTCCTTTTACTATAATACATCATCATACATTTCCAAACATTATTCCATCTGCCACTTTTTTGCCATGAATGTTGTACTTTCATAGATGTTCTTCTGTACATTACTTGTTGCAACACCTGGTTATTTGAGTTACTGTTGCCTTCGTGTCACCTTGTACTAGTCTGGCAATTTTTCTGACCTCTGTCATTAACAAGTCATTTTCACCAATGAACTGCAATGCACTAGATGTTTTTTTAAAAAATTTTCTCATGATTCTCTGTAAACTCTAGAGATTATTGTGTGTGAAAATCTCAGGAGATCAGCAGTTTCTGAGATATTCAAATCACCCTGTCTGGCACTAACAATTATTCCACAGTAAAAGGAAGTTAGATGACATATCTTCCCCTTTCTGATGTTTGGTCTAAACAACCAATGAATCTCTTGACAACACACATAAAATTCTGGAGGAACTCAGTAGGCCAGGCAGCATCTATGAAAAAGAGTAAGCAGTCAACATTTCGGGCTGAGACCCTTTTCCATAGATACTGCCTGGCCTGCTGAGATCCCCCAGCATTTTGTGTGATGTTGCTTGGATTTCCAGCGTCTGCAGATGTTCTCTTGTTTGTCACTGAATCTCTTGACCATGTCTACATGCTTTTATGCATTGAGTTGCTCCCACATGATCGTCTGATTAGATATCTGTATTAACAAGCAGGCGTACAGGTCTATCTAAATGAAAAGCGGCCAGTGAGTGTAGTTTGAGCAGATAGCAACAAAAGTTGAATATTGCAAACAATCTAGATCACTGACTGAAAGGTGAAAGAAGTTTAAAAACGGTCATACAACAAAACAAACACTGGCAGTTATTTTCAGGTTTGGACTGCCAAACGATTTAGACTCTTACAAGTCTAGTCCATATTACCAGAAATCAAACAATTGGAAAAAAAAAATGTAGTTGCTAAAAATCAGAAGAAAAAGGATAAAAAGCTGGGATGCTAAAGTGTTCAACAGAGCAGACAGTTTGTGTGGAAAGAATAACAGAGTCAATATTTCATTAAGGACATTAGATCAGCATTGCAAAATCATCAGCAGAAAGAAGGGAACAGAGGGGTTTACCGGGATCTTGCCTGGTGCAGAGGGCATGTGGTATGACGAGAGGCTGGATAAATTGGATTGTTTTCTCTAGAGCACTGGTAGCTGAGGGAAGATCTGATAGAGGTTTATAAGATTATGAGAGGCATTATGGACAGAAAGTATGTTTCCCGGGGTTGAAATGTCTAATACCAGAGGGCACGCGTTGAAAGGGGATGTGAGGGGTAAGTTTTTTACTCAGAGAGTGGTGGATGCCTGGAATGCACTGCCTGGTACAGCGCTAGGTGACATTAGAGGCTTTTAAGAGATGTTTGTGTAGGCACATGGATACAAGGAGAATGGAGGGATATGGACATGGTGTAGGAGGAAGGATCAGTGTTGAGCTGCTTTTGATTTGATTATTAGCTGGTTCGGCACAACTTGGGGGCTGAATAGCCTGTTCCTGTACTGTACAGTTCTACATTCTATGAAATGTTAACTCTATTTCTAACACTTATAACATATTTAAGCTTTTTGAAAGTGTAGTGCAATGCCTTTACCCACATTATTTAATTACTAATGTACTGAGAAATAATATAATTAAAACAAAAAGAACACTATTCTGTGCATGCCTGAATATACAGTCTTTGCAAAAGTCATAGCCACATACATATACAGCTTTTGCACAATACTGTATTTATCAACGTGGAGCAAAGAGGGAGTTCGTAAATCTGGCAGGAGCAAAGAATGCTGGAAATGGTGAGGGTGGAGCGCCATGGGAAGGGTGTGGGGTAGGAGGCAGAGAAAGAGTGCCGGGGGTGGGGGAATGGTATGGGTGCAGATAACTCACAGGCCTGAAACACCAATCAAGGTTATTTGATTCCAAACCATTGGCTTATTGATCATTACCAAATGTCTTTCTGGTGCTTCCACCTCCCTCCCCCCCTTTCCCTAACTATGATTCCCCTCTCCTTGCCCCCCTCCTACTCTCACCTCACAGTGGAGACATATATCAGAATCTGATATCTCATCACTATGTCATGAAATTAATATTTTTGTGCCAGTAATGCAGTGCAATATATAAAATTACTACAGCACTGTGGAAAATTCTTAGGAACCCTAGCTATATATACGTGAACAAGACTTTTGCACAATATTTTGTGAAGGTTCAATTTACATAATGTTACTATACTGTGAAGGGCAAACCGAGGTTGAGATGGGGGTCCAGAGTTGACCCTATGAACTATACTGCTATTGAGAGGGGGGGGGGGGGGGGGGGAGGCGTCCAGTGCAGGGAGGGGGGGGGGGAGAGAGCGAGAGGGGAGAGAGGGGAGAGAGGGGGAGAGAGGGGAGAGAGAGAGAGAGAGAGAGAGAGAGAGAGAGAGAGAGAGAGAGAGAGAGAGAGAGAGAGAGAGAGAGAGAGGAGAGAGGGAGAGAGAGGGAGAGAGGGAGAGAGAGATATGATTTAATGTTGTGGATCCTCGGCTGATTGTTTACCTTTGCTCCAGGGACACTCTGCCTGTGTGTTAGGATTCCTGCAGAGACAGCAGGGCGGAGCCAGTTTGATGGACAGCCGGTGGCCCGCAAGTGGAGACAAGAAGCAGGTCTGCTAAGACACAGAGAGACACACCAGGGAGACACACTACAGGACACTGAACGAGCTTTGTGCACCCACATGAAGGTGGGGGTTCTGGAGGATTGATTCGGGGAATCGATCAGTGGCTCGCAGTGTGGGGAACTGTTTGTGTGTCCACCCTTGCCTGGGTGACAGGTCCACCACTGAAGAATGGGTGTACGTGGTATGGTCATAGTCGGTGACCACAACAGAAAGACAACGGGAAGATCGACGGCAATGGCATCACCTCTCATCATCTCTCTCTCTCTCCAACGTTACTCAACTAACTACCATGAACTGAACTGAACTGAACTCTTTTCATTATATTGTAAGACTGTATCCATTTACCCCTAGGTTTGAAACAGCCTAGTTTTGATCCTATTTCCACACATATACATATATCCATATCTATATCATTGCTAACCTGTTTGATATATTTGCATTTATAGTACTGTATGGCTTAGTTTACTAATAAACACTATTAGTTTATGGTAATACCAGACTCCAACGTGTTTTCTATTTCTGCTGGTTCTTAACCCAGTCACGGGGCTTGTCCGGCATCTTGAAAGACAAATTGGGGGCTGTTTGAATTGATTGGGGTAAATTCCCTTATCTGATTTGGGCTGTGTGGAAAAAACAGCAGAAATGGACGTCAATAAATTTTTGGCAGAGCCAACCTCGGAGGCATTAGAGGACGCCAGGAGGGTGGAACTGTTGAGTATTGCAAGAAAGTTGAATCTTTCGAAGGTGAAGATTTCAACAAGGAAGTCAGAGATGTTGAGAGCCATAGCCATGTATTATGTATCTACAGGGGTGTTTCAAGTAGAGGAGCCGACCCTGCACCAGTGAGTACTGTTATGACAATGGAGGAGATTGTCGTGTCTAGTACTGGAATACCAAATCATTTTACTGAACTCCCTGTAGTTTTCACAAGACTCAGAAAGTCTGATGTTTTGGAAAATATTGATGGGAAAATTCAACATTTGCAGTCAAAGCAGCAAAAGCAACTGAAGAGCTTAATTAACAAGTATAAAGGTTTATTCCCTGATATTCTAAGACCGTGCACGATGGTGGTGCATGACTTCATTGTAAAGTCAGCTCAGCCCATTAAGGAGCATCCCTACAGTATGAACTTGGAGAAAAGCAAGCTGGTGGACAAAGAAATTGACTACATGCTAGCAGCCGGTATCATTAGGCCAACCACTTCAGACCGGGCGTCACCGTGCGTGATTGTCCCTCCATCAGATGGGGGCATGAGATTCTGTACTGATTGCAGGAAAGTAAATGCCATAACAAAAACAGATGCTTATCCCATCCTGAGAGTAGATGATTGCATTGATAAGGTGGGAAAGGCCAAGTACCTTACAAAAATTGACATACTGAGAGGATATTGGTGTGTTCCACTGACTGAAAGGGCTAGTAGCAAGGCTGCCGGGGCAATATTGCTACAGAGAAGATGGGACGAAATTGAACACCCCATGGTTTATTTCTCCAGAAATTCAACGTACAGCAGAAAACTATTCCATGGCAGAGAAAGAATTACTATCACTTATTCTGGTGTTGCAGTATTTTGAGGTTTATATTTGTCCGGCACAGAAGACACTAATAGGTTACACCGACCACAATCCATTGGTATTTCTGACTAGCATGAAGGATAAGAAACAGAAGGTTGCTAAATTGGAGTCTGATGTTACAAGAATATGATGTGAAGATAAAACATGTAAAGGGGAACTGACAATGTCCTTCCCGATTGTTTATCTAGATGTTAGATTCAAAATTATATCTGTTTTACTCTGTTAAGTGATGACTACCTATGTATCATATTAAACTCTTAATGTACATTTACTTTTAAATTTTTACTCCCATAAAAATTTCCTAAAGGGGGGGGGGGGTATGATGAGCAAACCGAGGTTGAGATGGGGTCCAGAGTTGACCCTATGAACTCTGCTGCTATTGGGGGGGGGGGGGGAGGCGTCCAGCGCAGATGTGTGTGTGTGGTGTGTGTGATGTGTGTGTGTGTGTGTGTGGTGTGTGTGTGTGTGTGTGTGTGTGAGAGAGAGAGAGAGAGAGAGAGAGAGAGAGAGAGAGGAGAGAGAGAGAGAGAGAGAGAGAGGAGAGAGAGAGAGGAGAGAGAGAGAGAGAGAGAGAGAATGAGAATTTTAATGTTATGGGCCCTCGGCTGATTGTTTACCTTTGCTCCAGGGACACTCTGCCTGTGTGCTAGGATTCCTGCAGAGACAGCAGGGTGGAGCCGGTTTGATAGACAGCCAGTGTCCAACAAGTGGAGATAAAAAGCAGGTCTGCTAAGACACAGGGAGACACACCACGGGACACTGAACGAACTTTGTGCACCCACGTGAAGGTGGGGGCTTTGGAGAATCGATTCAGGGAATCGATCAGTGGCTCACAGTGTGAGAAGGTGTGACTGGTGGGGAACTGTTTGTGTGTCCACCCTTGCCTGGGTGACAGGTCCACCACTGAAGAATGGATGTACGTGGTATGGTCATAGTCGGGTGACCACAACAGAAAGACAACGGGAAGATCGACGGCAACGGCATCACCCTCTCATCATCTCTCTCTCTCTCCAACGTTACTCAACTAACTACCACGAACTGAACTGAACTGAACTCTTTTGATCATATCGTAAGACTGTATCCATTTACCCCTAGGTTTGAAAGAGCCCAGTTTTGTTCCTATTTCCACATATATACATAGATCCATATCTGTATCATTGCTAACCTGTTTGATATATTTGCATTTATAGTACTGTATGGCTTAGTTTACTAATAAACACTATTAGTTTATGGTAATACCAGACTCCAACGTGTTTTCCATTTCTGCTGGTTCTTAACCCGGTCACGGGGTACGTGACAGTACTCATACACTGTTGGGATACATGTCTGAATTAAAAAGCTATTTTTCGCTTTGATGATCATTTTGGGCTCTTTGGAATTCTATGTTTTCCTGTCTTTCATTCTTTCGGATTTTTCTTCTGTTTTGTGGATGTCTGCAAAGAGTAAGAATTTCAGGTTGTATATTGTATACATTCTCTGATATTAAATGGAACCATTTGAACTATTTTGGTACTTTCTGTACAGATGTATATGGCACCAAGATATCTGTGACACTTTTCAAATCCCTTTATGATTCATGAAATTTTGTTTTATAGAATGTTTCCTAGAATGCGTTCCTTTCATAAACTAAGGAATAAACAATCATAAAAAGGGGGAAACTCTGCAGATGCTTGAAATTCAAGCAACACACACAAAATGCTGGGAGTATTTCAACAGTATACATCAACAGGCTAGGCAGCATCTATAAAAAAGAGTAAACAGTCAACATTTCGGGCTGAGACCCTTCATCGGGACTGGAGAAAAAAGATGCAAAATCAGAGTAAGAAGGTGGGGGGTAGGGAGGAAGAAATATAAGGTAGTAGGTGATAGGTGAAACCAGGAGAGAGGGAGGGGTGAAGTAAAGAGCTGGGAAGTCGATTGGTAAAAGACATAAAGGGCGGGAGAATGGGAAATCTAATAGATGTCAGAAGGGCATGGGAGAAAGGGACAAGGAGCTCCAGAGGGGAGGTGATGGGCTGGTGAGGAGATAAGGTGAGAGAGGGAAATAGGAATGGGGAATAGTGAAAGAGAGTTGGCTGGGAAGTGGTCCATTATCAGAAGTTCAAGAAATCTATGTTCATGCCATCAGGTTGGAGGCTCCCTAGATGGAGTATAAGGTGTTGCTCCTTCAAACTGAGTGTGGCCTCATTACAGCAGAAGAGAAACATAAGAAACATAAGAAATAGGAGCAGGAGTCGGCCATCTGGCCCGTTGAGCCTGCTCCGTCATTCAATAAGATCATGGCTGATCTGACCATGGACTCATCTCCACCTACCTGCCTTTTCCCCATCACCCTACTATACAGAAATCTATCCAACCCTGTCTTAAATATATTTACTGAGGTAGCCTCTACTGCTTCAATGGGCAGAGAATTCTACAGATTCACCACTCTCTGGGAAAAGCAGTTCCTCCTCAGCTTTGGCCTAAATCTACTCCCCTGAATCTTGTCCCACATGGAGGCCATAGACTGACATGTCAGAATGGGAATGGGAAGTAGAATTAAAATGGGTGGCCACTGGGAGAGAGGCCGCTTTTTCGGGCAGACAGAGTGTATGTGTGCAGCAAAGCAGTCTCCCAGTTTACATCATGTCTCACCGATAAATAGAAGGCCACTCCGGGAGCACCAGATACAGTAGATGACCCAATAGACTCACAGGTGAAGTGTCGCCTCAACAGAAGGACTGTTTGGGGCCCTGAATGGTAGTGAGGGAGGAGGTATAGGGGCAGGTGAAGCATTTGTTCTGCTTGTAAGGATAAGTGCCAGGAGAGAGAATGGTGGGGAGGGACGAGTGGACAAAGAAGTCATGTAGAGAGTGATCCCTGCAGAATGGAGAAACTGGAAAGGGAAGGAAAGATGGTGGTGGTGGGATTCTGTTGGAGGTGGTGGACATTACAGAGAATTATGCGCTGGACGTGGAGTTTGGTGGGATTGGAGGTGAGGTCAAGAGGAACCCTATCTCTGGTGGGGTGGCGGGAGGACGGGGTGAGGGCAGACGTGCGCGAAATGGAAGAGATGCGGTTGAGAGCAGCGTTGATGGTGGAGGAAGGGAAACCCATTTCTTTGAAGAAGGAGGACATTTCCTAGTTCTGGAATGAAAAGCCTCATCCTGAGAGCAGATGGGGGTGGTGATGCAGGAATTGAGAGATGGAGATGACAGTTTTAGAAGTAACAAGGTGGGAAGAGGTATAGTCCAGGTAGATGTGAGGATCAGTGGACTTATAAAGGATATCGGTAGATCAGCTGTCCCCACAGATGTCTCAAGAAAGATGTCAGAAATGGACAAGATAAGTTCGATGGCAGGGTGGAAGTTGGAGGCAAAGTTGATGAAGTCGATGAACTCTGCATGGGTACGGGAAGCAGCACCAATGCAGTCATCGATTTAGCGTAGGAAAATTTGGGGTGTGACACCTGTGTAGGCTTGGAACATAGACTGTTCTGCATAGCTGACAAAAAGGCAAGCATAGCTGGGAACCATGGAAGTGCCTATGGCTACACTTTTTGTTTGAAGGAAGTGGGAGCAGCCAAAGGAGAAATTATTAAGAGTGAGGACCAGTTCTGCCATACGGAGGAGAGCAGTGGTAGAGGAGAAATTGTTTGGGTCTGATGTCCAGAAAGAAACGGAGAGCTTTGAAACCTTCCTGATGGGGGATTGAGGTGTATAGGGATTGGATGTTCATAGTGTAAATAAAATGATTGGGGCCATAGAACTTGAAATCATTGAAAAGATCAAGAGCATGTGAAGGGTCATGGATGTAGGTAGAAAGTGATTGAACCAGGGCAGATAAAACTGAGTCAAGGTATGCAGATATGAGTTCAGTATGGCAGGAGTAAGCAGACACAATGGGTCTACCCAGACAGGCAGCCTTGTGGGTCTTGGGTAGGAGGTAGAAATGAAAGGTGTGGAATGCAGGAATTATGAGATTGGTGGCAGTGGATGGGAGATCCCCAGAGTTAGTAAGGTCAGGATGGTGTTCTTTAGTGGGATCCTGTTCACGGGGTAAATAAGAGGTGGTACCTCAGAGTTGTCACCTGGCCTCAGCAAGGTAGAGGTCAGTCCACCAGACTACTTAAAGAATGCCCCTTATTAGTGGGTTTGATGGCGAGGTTAGGATTAGTGAGGAGAGAGTGGAGAGCAGTGCGTTCAGAAGGAGTGAGGTTGGAATTGGAGAGAGGAGTGGTGAAGTTGAGACAGTTGATGTCTCGTCAACAGTTGGCAATGAAAACCTCCAGAGCAGGGTGTTCAGGAAGAGAAGGAGGGTGAAGATGGGAGAAGGTGCCATTGGTGCAGGCTGGAGAGTCCTTGCCAAAGAGGTAGGCATGGAAATGGCAGCAGTGTTAAGGTGGGAATGGAATCACTGAGGTGTGGGTGCAGGGGAACAAAGGTCAGGCCCTTACTGAGGACAGAACGATTTGCCTCAAAGAGGGGAAGGTCAGAGGGGATGGTGAAGACCTGGTATGAATGAGAGCTGGGATCAGAGTGGGGGAGGGGAATGCCTGTCATTGCAGCTTTGAAACTAGAGTACAAACAGGACAAGAATTATTCAGTTTGCTCTATGTTGCAAAACTACATGTCGGGAATAATTTTAAGTAATATTTACAGGAAAATTACATTAAAAGTAATAAAGAATGTGAACATGATTTAGAACAGTGATTTATTTTTTCCAAAATATTTCTTAACACTTTAATCTCAACAGATTTCAATGGTAAACACCTTTCCTCAACCTAAGAGAAACTCCATGTGCAAATTCAAAGCAATTTTTCCTCTGAGGAATACTGTGGCCTTTGACTTTGAATGATTTTATAGATTTTATAAAACTTTGACACAGTAGTGTAGTGGTTAGCACAACACTTCACTGTACCACTGACCCGGGTTCAATTCCCACTGCTGCCTGTAAGGAGTTTGTACGTTCTCCCCGTGACCGCGCGGGTTTCCTCCGGGTGCTCTGGTTTCCTCCCACAGTCCAAAGACATACCAGTTGGTAGGTTAATTGATCATTGTAAATTGTCCTGTGATTAGGCTGGCATTAAATTGGGGGATTGCTGCGTGGTGTGGCTTGAAGGATTGGAAAGACCTGTCCTGTGCTGTATCACAATAAATATACAAAACAATCAACTTTACAAGGAACTCAAATTGGAGAAAGTGCGTAGGTAGGTGTGATCTTTGTAAAAACAGTATGCAGTTGAGATGCCTATTTTACAAAAAGATATTTACCATTTGTGTACAAGGATGAAATACCAGTATGATTTTGATGAATTTATATCATATGGAAGAATCATATTCCTAATTATTGGTTATTAACCCAATGGGAATGTATTAATTCAAGGTTGTTAAGAATGGATATGATGCTACACAGTATAGCTCATGAAAGTCATATTTCATAAAGGGAACATGGGTAAGACCGGTAGAAATTGAGGGGGTTGAATTTTCATGATTCGAGCTTGGGTTTTCCTCAAGTCCTGCTGAATTTTGCAATAATAGAATCTGCTTCCCTACTTGTAAGTACAGTAGCTTAATTAAAAAGCTGGGCAGGACAGATAGAACAAATTAGTTGGTTTAGTCATGGAGCAGTGAGGTGGGGACGAAGGATCAGGTGTCAAAAGGAATAGTAATGGCAGGAAACCAAGGGAGATCAGGAAGAATAAAATATCTAGGGTTAGAAGTAAAGACCCATATATAAAATCATGTGGATGAATTAGAAAGTTTAGCGGGCAGCAAAACAGAAGACTCAGGCAGGTCAACATCTAGTGCAGGGGTTCCTAACCTGGGGTGCATGGACCTCTCAGTTAATGATAGGGGTCCATGGCATAAAAAAGGTTGGGAACCCCTCCCTGATCTAGTTGAATATATGGGGCAAAACATATTTGACCCATTACTTAATTAACTAAAATAAAAATAACGGTTATTTTACCCTCGTAAACCCAGTCAGGTATCCCATTCAAAATTTTATTTTCCTCTCCATTGGATGTTAAGTTGATAGCAGCAGCTCCAGGCTCAGTTTTAAGATAAATGTTGTTGTTCCAAACATAGGCCTAAAGAGAAGAGATTTATATTAAAATATAGTATGGAAATTCCAGCAACATTTTAGAAGTAAGTAATAAATAAATGCACAAAAATTCCACTAACTAGTTTGAAAATCCATCTAAGATGCCAAAATTGTGAACTTGGTGGAAACTTGCAAATAATTACTTTACTAGATTTTTAAAAATGTTAAGTATTATAAAATGGTCCATATTTCACACACTAACACAATAAACATTGGTTTGCAATCCATTTGTGCAAAATTATTTATAATCAATTTTAAATAATATTAAAAATGTACTTAATCAGATGAGGGAAAAATACAGTTTGGAAATAACTCAGTAAATGTGTAGCTTGGGTGGTCGATGGTTCTCCGATCTTGGCAATCCTTTTGCAAGTGTTTTTTCACCATACGAGAAGACTCAGCACTCTATTCATTTGTGGTGTGTCTTCCGAATGCTTGGCCTATTTGTTAGCCAATGCGGACAATATTCCAGACCACAATACACAGAGTTTGCCGTGCATCCAATCAGTGACAAAATCCCCTCCCTGCATCAAAATTGAATTTCCGTAATGATGACCAATCAGTTGATTGACAAGTATATAAAGGCCAAGCATTTGGAGGACACACAAGTGAACAGTGCACTGACGATACCTACTCATATGGCGACAAAATGTTTGTAAATGGACTGCCACATCAGAGAGCAACTCAACCCAATCAAAAATACAGTTTACTAATACAAATACAAATACAACTTACTAATTTGTGTCCCACTGGAGCCCACAATATGTTCTGTATTTTAATGTTCAAGTTTGCATTCTTCACAAAATCCCTAAGGAAGAAAAGAATATAGTAAGAGTAATATACTTTCAATGTAAAGCACTAATAGTAACATTTTTTCAAAGGTTTCACTGACCTTTTCGCCAAATCATAAACAGAATACCAAGCGAAAAAGGAATGCCTCCATAGCTGTGAACAAATTTACAAAGGTCATTAATATATACAACAATTTGTAGATAGGCACTTTGTTTAATCTATCAAAATGGCACAGAGGTTAGTTAGACAAGGGTTTACATTAAGCCAAAGAATACATTAGGATAGGCAACAGAAGTGGATTTTTGATTCAGATAACAGAGATAAAAATTAAAGAAACTGAGAACTTAAGAAAGGGAATTTTTGAGCTTAGAGCTTGAAGGAGCAGACAAATTGAAAATATTAAGACTGAGGCTTATCTAGACCAGAAGACAATAATGATTACTGAGCAGAAGGGTAATAATTGGTGTAGAGTTAAATACTGCAAACATACCTAGCTTTGGATAAACTCAGGTTTATGAAGGGTAGAAGATGGAAAGCCGACCAATGCAATAAATTTAGTGAATTTAGAAATAATATAATGGATATGGCTTTCAAGTGCACTTTGGTGAAGACTGGCACTGAAATGGATACCATTACAGAGGCGGAAGTGAACTGTCTTTGTAAAGTGTTAGATATGAACTGAAATATCGTATCAAGGTAAGTTGGGTAGTGATGATTGGGAAATATTGCAAAGAGAATTGGAAAACACCAAAGAACGCCTCTGACAATAGAATCTAACATGAGAAAGGTAAAAAAGAGAAAGGTGAGGAAGGCCAATGTGATGTTAGCACTTATATCAAAATGACTAGAATATAAAAGCAAGGATGTAGTGTTGAGGCTTTATAAAGCACTGGTGAGGCCTCTCTTCTAGTATTGTGAACAGTATTGAGCTCTTTATCAAATAAAGGATATACTGACATTGGAGAAGGTTCAGAGGAAATTCATGAAAATGATTCTGGAACTGAAAGGATGTGATATGAAGAGCATTTGAAGGCTCTGAGCCTGTACTCATTGGAATTCCGAATAAGGGGTGACCAAATTGAAACCTATTGAATCTTAGAAAGCCTTGATAGAATGAATGTGAAGAGAATGTTTCCTTTTGTGGGGGAATCTAATACCAAGGACACAGCCTCAAAATAGAGGGGCATCCTTTTAGAATCAGATGAGGAGGAATTTCTTTAGCCAGAGAGTGGTGAATCTGTGGAATTTATTGCCACAAGCAGCTGTGGAGGCCAAGCCTTTAGGTATATTTAAGGCAAAGGTTGATAGGTTCTTGATGAATCAGGATATGAATGGATATGAGGAGAAGGCAGAAGATTGGAGCTGAGAGGGAAAATGGATGAGCCATGATGCAATGATGGCATAGACTTGATGGGCCAAATGGCCTAATTCTGTTCCTATATCTTATGGTCTATTGCAGTGATCCCCAGTGGGAGCAGTTACATGTCCTAAAGGGCATTAGGGGAAATAGAAGTCTTTGGGGGTGTTCAAGATTCTTGAGGGGTGCAACTTGCTGCTGTCATCAACATCTGACAGGCATGTCCAGTTGTGTTCATTTTTAATTTTAATTTAGCCCTGTTAATGACGGATAAATACGTACAGCACAATCTCAAATTTCAAAGTAAAATTTATTATCAGAGTACATACTCTATGAGTCTGAAGGTGGTGAAGCCTTGAATTCTAATCCTGCTAAGAAACAGAAACTACAGGAAGTGTGTCAATACAGTGTTACACATCTGGAGTATGGTTTAATTCCATTCCCATCAGATTAGTGACGCCCCATTTGTAATACCATACTGTCTAATGAAGCCGCCAAACAATCAAGAATGCAGGAGCACTTCCAAAAAGACACCCTGAAACGACTACATATGGTATTACTCAGTTCCAGAAGATGAAAGAAGCTTTGGAAAAGTGTTGCACACTCTAGTCATTTGCCAAGAAATCTGAAATTTAACTGGATAGTGGTCTCATTGCTACTTATAACGTTTCCAAAATGATAGTAAAGTGTGGAAAATCTCACAATTGGTAAAAGATTAATAATGCCTGCTGTATCAGAAGTGATCACCACTGTTCTCAAACTGGATACCAACATTTTCAAATCAATTCCCCTGACTAATACATCTGCAACTCATCAAATTGACGAAATGAGTGAAGACATTGAGCATCAACTACGCACAGAGCTATAAAAAACAGAATTTGGGATACAACTGGATGACTCAACTGCACAAGACACTAAAACATTATTAATGGCATATGTACAGTTTATCAAAAATGGAAAAGTTTGTGAAGACATTCCCTTTTGGAAAAAGTAAAAACAAATATCAAAGGAGAATCAAACTATGACAAGCTCAAAATGTATGTTGAGGATAAATGAATTCTGACTAGGAACATGATTTCTTGAGCAATTTATGGAGCACCATATATGGCAGGTCACCATGCTGGTTTAGCAGCGTTTATGAAAAAAAATCCAAGTCTGTTTGCAATCCATTGTGTAATGCATCATTGACCTCTCGCAGCCAAGAACCTCAGCCAATGACTTTTTTCAAACATGACGCTTGTAATACCCCCTATTAACAAAATTAAAGCTCATCCATTAAATAGCAGAATATTTTGCCAGTTATGCCAAGGTGACGATGAAGAATTTGAACGCTTGCTTCTTCACACTGAAGTGCATTGACTGTCAAAAGGCTGCTGCTTAAAACATTTCTTTGATCTTTTTGATACTGTGGTTGAATTTTTGCTCAAAGTTTACAGGAGCTTGGGAAACCAGATTGAACTTTTCCGTGGAGATGTGGCATGCCTAACCAATTTGTATGACAAAATGAAGATTCTAAATCTGAAACTGCAGGGTAAGAATTTTAGTTTAATCCAGCCAAAAAGTGCAGTGTCAAATCTTATCAGAAGATTGGAAATATATAAGCAAAGCATCGGGAGAAGAACATACTTAGAGTTACCTTGCATGGAAAGTATGACATTCTCTTTCACAGACAATGATTTGCTTATACCTACAGTCACTGAAGAACAATTTTCAGAATCGATTCATGGATTTGAATGATCTGGAATTTCCGGATTAGGTAATTAACCCACTTAGTTGCAAGGTGAAAGAACAGGAAGAGTGCTTACAAGAAGAAATTATCAAAATTCAGTCTGATGGAGAAGCAAAAATGATCAGCTTTTGTGGTATGTGACTACAGTGTCATACAAAGCTTCCTGGTCTTTGGAGAAAAAGCCAAACTGCTCTTCATTGCATTTCCATCCTCCTACCTTGTTGAAAGAAGTTTCAGTGCAGTGGACCACATACTCAGGAATCGCTTGGACGTTGTTATGCATGGTGACTTAAGGCTTTGGCTGTCACAATTTTAACCAGATATTTTAACTCTTGCTAAAACCCATCAAGCTCAAGGATCGCATTGATATTGAAGCTCTTGTACAGCACGCAGATACTGTGTAAGCCAGTTTTATAGACAAATGAAAATTTAAAGCAGAATCATTGTCCTCATGTTAGCATATTGTAGGCATGTTTTACATTTTGGGGATGTCAGAACGTATGCTGTGCCTAAGAGGAGCATTGGCAAGTATGGATGTGCTTTATGGGGTAATTGGGCTAAAAAAGGTTGGGAAAAACTAGTCTATGGTAATAAGTCTGATCAGTTGGAAATCAGCTCATAAAGCACAAGATTGGTCATCACTGGTCAACTTATTTGAACTGAATGCAGCCTTCAGTTCTGCTTAAATTTAAGGTCCAATTTACAGCTAGGGCTTTGCAACTTTAACACAAGCCATTTCAGAGCAGCCCACTAGCAGTATATACAGTTTTAAATTCTGCCGCGGGACATCTCCTCATAGATCTAAGTGAGTTCCATCTTCTGTCCCAGCCTTTCTGAGCTCACGCATGCTGGGGGATTTGATTCCCTCGTCAGTCTTGCATACTTTGTCCAATTCATTCTATCAGTAATTAATCCCCATAACACCACATTTAAGTTTGCTGATGACACCATTGTTACGGGCCAAATTAAAGGTGGTGATGTATCAGCATATAGGACTGAGATTAGGAATCTGGCTGTATGATATTTCAGGTGTCTCACCAGAAGTATTCACTTCTTTTGACTGCACCAAATCAATAAGAATCATTTAAAATCCAAAATTACCTTTGTGTAATTACTGGTGAGAAGTACATATTTTTCATCAGCTGATACCAAGTAATCTGAAGCGTCAACCTTTTCCTAAACATTGAAAACAATAGATAAAATTAAAACAAGAAGACAAATCCCTTTAGTTTCATTAGTCAACTTAAAAGACTTGGCAAGTTAAATAGTAAACATCACATGTGGATGCTAGACACGTATGTTTATTTATTTATTGAGATACAGCACAGAATAGGCTCCTCCAGTACTTCAAGCTGTGCTGCCCAGCAACCCACAATTTAACATGAAATGCTGGCAGAACTCAACAGGCCAGACAGCATCTATGGGAGGAGGTAATAACGACGTTTCGGGTTTCGGCCTGAAACGTCGTTATTACCTCCTCCCATAGATGCTGTCTGGCCTGCTGAGTTCTGCCAGCATTTTGTGTTTTTCTATTTATTTCCAGCATCTGCAGATTCACTCGTGTAACCCACAACTTAACCCTAGCTTTATCTCCGGACCATTTACAATGACCAATTAACCTACCTTCTTGGGCCCTTAGCTCCCAGCGGAGCTTAGGCCATCGATGATCTCCCGTCTCCATTATCCTCTGAAGACGAAGGCATGCCCGGTGTTCATCAATGCTTCTGCAATCCACTGTATCCACTGGACAGGGGATTGGCCCATACAGCTTCATCAGAGCCCTGTTAGCCAGCCTGAATGCTTCCACCTCTCACGATGGGGATATAGGGTGGAACCTACCTAACGGTACTTATTTGGACTGCGGAAAGAAACTGGAGTGCCCGGAGGAAGCCCACATGTTCACAGGGAGAATGTACATCTCCTTATAGACAGTGGAGAGAGAAAGTAATTGATGGTGTCAGTCCTTTCACAAAGGAGGATTTTAACTAATGTTAATCCTCCTGTTCAGGAGGATTTAAACTAATGTGGCAGGGGGGATGGGAACAAGTGCAGAGAGACAGAGGGGTGTAAAATGAGGGTAGAAGCAAAAAGCAGTAAGGTGAAAAGTAAAAGTGGCAGGCAAGCAAATCCAGGGTAAAAAGCAAAAAGGGCCACTTTTCAACATAATTGTGTAAGGGCTAAGAGTGTTGTAAAAACAAGCCTGAAGGCTTTGTGTGTCAATGCGACGAGCATTCGTAACAAGGTGGATGAATTGAATGTGCAGATAGTTATTAATGAATATGATATAGTTGGGATCCCAGAGACATGGCTCCAGGGTGACCAAGGATGGGAGCTCAACATCCAGGGATATTCAATATTCAGGAGGGATAGACAGGAAAGAAAAGGAGGTGGGGTAGCATTGCTGGTTAGAGAGGAGATTAACGCAATAGAAAGGAAGGACATTAGCCTGGAGGATGTGGAATCGATATGGGTAGAGCTGCATAACACTAAAGGGCAGAAAACGCTGGTGGGAGTTGTGTACAGGTCACCTAACAGTAGTAGTGAGGTTGGGGGTGGCATTAAACAGGAAATTAGAAATGTGTGCAATAAAGGAACAGTAGTTATAATGGGTGACTTCAATCTACATATAGATTGGGTGAACCAAATTGGTAAGGGTGCTGAGGAAGAGGATTTCTTGGAATGTATGCGGGATGGTTTTCTGAACCAACATGTCGAGGAACCAATTAGAGAGCAGGCCATTCTAGATTGGGTATTGAGCAATGAGGAAGGGTTAGTTAGCAATCTTGTCGTGCGAGGCCCCTTGGGTAAGAGTGACCATAATATGGTGGAATTCTTCATTAAGATGGAGAGTGACATAGTTAATTTAGAAACAAAGGTTCTGAACATAAAGAAGGGTAACTTTGAAGGTATGAGACGTGAATTAGCTAAGATAGACTGGCAAATGATACTTAAAGGGTTGACGGTGGATATGCAATGGCAAGCATTTAAAGATCACATGGATGAACTACAACAATTGTTCATCCCAGTTTGGCAAAAGAATAAACCAGGGAAGGTAGTGCACCCATGGCTGACAAGGGAAATTAGGGGTAGTATCAAGTCCAAAGAAGAAACATATAAATTAGCAAAAAAAAGCGGCACACCTGAGGACTGGGAGAAATTCAGAGACCAGCAGAGGAGGACAAAGGGCTTAATTAGGATAGGGAAAAAAGATTATGAGAGAAAGCTGGCAGGGAAAATAAAAACTGACTGCAAAAGCTTTTATAGATATGTGAAAAGAAAAAGATTGGTCAAGACAAATGTAGGTCCCTTACAGTCAGAAACAGGTGAATTGATCATAGGGAACAAAGACATGGCAGACCAATTGAATAACTACTTTGGTTCTGTCTTCACTAAGGAGGACATAAATAATCTTCCGGAAATAGTAAGGGACCAAGGGTCTAGTGAGATGGAGGAAGTGAGGGAAATACATGTTAGTAGGGAAGTGGTAGTAGGGAAGTGGTGTTAGGTAAATTGAAGGGATTAAAGGCAGATAAATCCCCAGGGCCAGACGGTCTGCATCCCAGAGTGCTTAAGGAAGTAGCCCAAGAAATAGTGGATGCGTTAGTGATAATTTTTCAAAACTCCTTAGATTCTGGATTAGTTCCTGAGGATTGGAGGGTGGCTAATGTAACCCCACTTTTTAAAAAAGGAGGGAGAGAAAAACCAGGGAATTATAGACTAGTGAGTTTGACATCGGTGGTGGGGAAAATGTTAGAGTCGGTTATCAAAGATGTGATAACAGCACATTTGGAAAGAGGTGAAATCATCGGAAAAAGTCAGCATGGATTTGTGAAAGGAAAATCATGTCTGACGAATCTTATAGAATTTTTTGAAGATGTAACTAGTAGAGTGGATAGGGGAGAGCCAGTGGATGTGGTATATTTAGATTTTCAAAAGGCTTTTGACAAGGTCCCACACAGGAGATTAGTGTGCAAAATTAAATCACACGGTATTGGGGGTATGGTATTGACGTGGATAGAGAATTGGTTGGCAGACAGGAAGCAGAGAATGGGAGTAAACGGGACCTTTTCAGAATGGCAGGCAGTGACTAGTGGGGTACCGCAAGGCTTAGTGCTGGGACCCCAGTTGTTTACAATATATATTAATGATTTAGATGAGGGAATTAAGTGTAGCATCTCCAAGTTTGCGGATGACATGAAGCTGGGCGGCGGTGTTAGCTGTGAGGAGGATGCTAAGAGGATGCAGGGTGACTTGGATAGGTTAGGTGAGTGGGCAAATTCATGGAAGATGCAATTTAATGTGGATAAATGTGAGGTTATCCACTTTGGTTGCAAGAACAGGAAAACAGATTATTATCTGAATGGTGGCCGATTAGGAACAGGGGAGGTGAAACGAGACCTGGGTGTCATTGTACACCAGTCATTGAAGGTGGGCATGCAGGTACAGCAGGCGGTGAAAAAGGCAAATGGTATGTTGGCATTCATAGCAAAAGGATTTGAGTAGAGGAGCAGGGAGGTTCTACTGCAGTTGTACAAGGCCTTGGTGAGACTGCACCTAGAGTATTGTGTGCAGTTTTGGTCTCCTAATCTGAGGAAAGACATTCTTGCCATAGAGCAGGGGTGTCAAACTCATTTTAGGTCACGGGCCGGATTGAGCAAAATGCAGCTTCATGCGGGCCGGATCAGTCGGACGCGTGCGAACGCAGCTTTCGTTGCCTCCGTTTTTTCAGCCTGCTCTCATGTGTCTCAGTCTCTGCTATAACTACAAAGTGTTTCACTTTACAAATTCCGTTTCTTATGAAGAAGACTGCCGAGCAAGACTGCCGAATAAACACTAAAAACCCTGAAAACCTGGTACCTGAATAAACTCAGCATTAGCCATATCATACGCCATAGGCGCTTCGATTACTGGGGCCAGCTTTAATAGTAATTAGATATTATCTCGCGGGCCAAAGATAATTCCACCGTGGGCCGGATTTGGCCCGCGGGCCTTGAGTTTGACATATATGCCATAGAGGGAGTACAGAGAAGGTTCACCAGATTGATTCCTGGGATGGCAGGACTTTCATATGAAGAAAGACTGGATCGACTAGGCTTATACTCACTAGAATTTAGAAGATTGAGGGGGGATCTTATTGAAACGTACAAAATTCTAAAGGGATTGGACAGGCTAGATGCAGGAAGATTGTTTCCGATGTTGGGGAAGTCTAGAACGAGGGGTCACAGTTTAAGGATAAAGGGGAAGCCTTTTAGGACCGAGATGAGGAAAAACTTCTTCACACAGAGAGTGGTGAATCTGTGGAATTCTCTGCCACAGGAAACAGTTGAGGCCGGTTCATTGGCTATATTTAAGAGGAAGTTAGATATGGCCCTTGTGGCTAAAGGGATCAAGGGGTATGGAGAGAAAGCAGGTACAAGGTTCTGAGTTGGATGATCAGCCATGATCATACTGAATGGCGGTGCAGGCTCGAAGGGCCGAATGGCCTACTCCTGAATCAGCTGACATTTATTTTCTTAATGTCTTTTCAGCAGAAGGTACAGCTGAACGTTTGTGCTTTATTAAGAGGTTCTTAATGACTTGCAGGCTTGTTGTTAACTGAGCCAAGAGATTGGGAAGATATCCACTAAGTCAGACTGAACAGTAACAGACACTTTGGCTCGCCATGCTTTATATACAGTACTGTGCAAATGTCTTATTCTCTATAAAACTGTTTACTGTTTTCCATAGTGCTGCCTGGCCTGCTGAGATCCTCCTGCATTTTGTGTGTGTCATTTGCACAGGACAGTATTTACTAATGTGGAGTGGAGAGCAAGTTTGTAAATCTGGTGGGAGCAAAGGTTGTTGGGAATGGAAACGGTGGTGCGCCATATGAGGGGTGTGGGACAGGTGGCAGAGAAGGAGTGCTAGGGGCAAGAGGTGGCATGGGTGGAGACACATCCAGCCCTGAGACACCAGACATGGGCATTTGATTCCAAAATACTGGTTTATTGATCATTACAGAATGCTTCTCCAGTGCTTCCCACTCCCTCCCCTTTCCTTGTCCACTTTCCTCTCTCAGTCCACCATAGAGACCATATCAGATCAGGTTCATCATCACTCACATATGTCAAGAACATCTTTTTGTGGCAGCAGTACAGTGCAATACATAAAATTACTACAGTACTGTGCAAAAGTCTTAGGCACCCTAGCTGTATATGTATGTGCTAAGACACAGTATCCATCTCTACTTATTCTACTTATTGTTCTGTACCCTACTATATTATTGTAATGTGCATTCAGATACTTAATTAAATCAGAATCTGAATAACTTTATTGCCAGTATGTGAAAGAAGACAGAACTGATTATGCTTCAGTGCCAAGCATAACACACAGGACAATGGATTTAAGATTCAAAAACTTTATTGTCATTCCAACCATACATCAGCTCTGCAGGGCAGAATGAGACAGCGTTTCCCAGGGGCAAGTGCAATCATAACATAACAAACACAACAATAAATAGTAGAACACAACAGCCACATGTCAGATAAAATCAAGTTATATGTGTCCAGTGCAAGTTAAAAGTGTCCAAAGCAGAGTCAGATAGAGCAGCTATTTAGCAGTCTGACTGCCCGTGGGAGGAAGCTGTTTAGTAGCCTTGTGGTTTCGATGCTCCTGTAATGTTTGCCTGATGGCAGAAGAACAAACAGTTTATGGAGAGGGTGTGAGGGGTCTTTAATGATGTACCGTGTCTTCTGGAGGCATCGACTCTGAAAGAGGTCTTGGACAGAAGGTAGGGAGACCCCAATAACATTCTCTGCTCCCCTAACCACCCTCTGCAAGGCTTTTTTGTCAGCAGCACTGCAGCTGGAGTACCAGGTTGTGATGCGAAAGATCAGCACACTCTCAACCATGCCTCTGTAGAACGTAGTTAAGATGTTAATAGGGAGTGATGCTTGTTTAAGTTTCCTCAGAAACTGCAATCTCTGCTGGGCCTGTTTCACAATCCCAGTGGTGTTCCTGGATCAGGTGAGATTGTCTGAGATCTGCACCCCAAGGAACTTGATGTTTTCCACTCTCACCACTATGGAGCCGCTGATGCTGAGGGGTGTGTGCTCAGGCTGAGACCGTCTGAAATCGACGATCATCTCCTTGGTTTTGGTGACATTAAGCATCAAGTTGTTGTCATTGCACCAGCTGTCTAGGTGTGTGACCTCCTCCCTGTACATTGTTTCATCATTTTTGCTGATGAGCCCCATCATAAAAGACAACACAATAACAATCAAATGTTTACAAGACAATAGTGCAAATCAGCCAGGAGCAATCAACATGTGCAAATGTCAATAATCAAAGTTGTGTCTTTGCCCCTACTGGTCTCCCAGACAGATTTCAAAATATACTGAGTTTTTAAAAAAGTCTTCACCAGATCTTCTCTAAACTTTCTATCTTAGCTACAAATTGGACCTTAAACTTAAGCATAACTGAAGGCTGCATTCATTTCAAATAACTTGTTCACTGGGAAAGACTGATTTAGTTCATCTGCCATTTCTTACATTACTACCTCTCCAGCTTCATTTTCCAGTGGTCCGATTTCAACTCTTGCCTCGCTTTTACACATTATTAATCTGAAGAAGCTTTTGGTATCCTCTTAAATACTATTGGCTCGCTTACCTTTGTATTCCATCTTATCTTTCTTCATGACATTTTTAGTTGCCTTCTGTTGGTTTTCAAAAGCTTTCCACTCCTCTAATTTCCCACTTATTTTTGCTCTATTATAAGTCTTCTCTTTGGCTTTTATGTTGGTTTCAGCTTCTGTTGTCAGCTTTGGTTGTGTCACCCTACCTTTAGAATACTTTTTCTTTGGGATGTATCTCTCCTCCGCCTTCTCAATTGTTCACAGAAATTCCAGCCGATGTTGCTCTGCTATCATCATGCTGGTGTTCCCTTCCATTCAATTTTGGCCAGTTCCCCCCTCATGCATCTGTAATCCCCTTTACTCCACTGGAATACTGATACTTCTGACTTCAGCTTCTCCTTCTCAAATTGCAGGCTGAATTCTATCATATTATGATCACTGTCTCCTAAGGGTTCCTGTATATTAAGCTCTCTAACAACACCCAATCCAGAATAGTTGATCCCCTATTGGGCTCAACCATGAGCTGCTCTTCCATATTGCAACCTTCCATAGTTGAACAGAAGAACTGTAAGCTCTTCAAGTTGTAATGAGAATGTAAAGCTATAGTTAGGTCTACTTGATTGAAAGAGATTGATATTTGATAAGTGATAGGGGTACATTGAGAGAAGAAGTCTATCCCTTGCTTACAATTTAATGTCAATACACTTTTTAGACCAAAAAACCATAAGACCATAAGATATAGGAGCAGAATTAGACCATTTAGCCCATCGGGTCTGCTCTACCATTTCATCATTGGTGATCCAATTTTCCTCTCAACACCAATCTCCTGCCTTCTCCCCATATCTCTTCATGGCCTGACCAGTCAAGAATCTGGCACTGCTTTCATTTCTTCCATTCATCCTAAATATTCTTCTGGGCCTCAATAGATAGATAAACTCTGCCTTCCAGAGCTCTCCGATCAACATATCCAGAGCTCATTCTGAGCATTAGTGTGAATGATCTAGGCATGGATAAATTAATATTCTCAGCCATGATTTCCTCCTGCCATTTCAAGCAATTAGCAAATGGACATACCCACATACAGTACTGTGCAAAAGTCTTAGGCACATCTAAAAATCCAGTAAAATGAAGCTTCTTTCAAATATAATGAAATGAAAAGTTTCTAAGTATCATAGAATTTACTATAAAGAGCAGTAAACAGTAAAAAAAAAACCTAGATCAAATCAATACTTGGAATACTTTAAAGGGACCCTTTGCCTTTAAAATTGCATCAATTCTCTTAGGTACACAGTTGCGCAGCTTTATAAGAGAAACCAGCTGGTAGTGCTCCAAGTATCTTGGAGAACTTGCCACAGTTCTTCTGCAGACTTTGAGTGTCTCGCTTGCTTCTGTCTCTCCAAGTAATCCCAGACAGCCTCGATGAAGTTAAGGTCAGGCCTCTGTGGAGGCCATACCATCTGAAACTACATTTGTAGATAAAACATCTAGGGTGCCTAATTCTTTTGCATAGTTCTGTACAAATCAGGAACAGGAACAGACTATTTGATCCCTTGAACCTTCTCATCATTCAATGAGATTGTGGCTTATCAGTAAACTCAACTCTGCATTCCTACGTACATGCATTTCCTCTATCACCAGCGCATATCTTACAGCCACTATCCTTTGGAGAACAAATTTCAAAAGATTCAAGTCTCTTCAAGAAGAAATGTTTTGCCTCATGCCTGACTTCAAACAGTGACTCCCACTCCCAGTTTTAATATCCCCAACATGCACTTTTAAAGATCCTTCAAGAACTTTTAGCTGTCATTCAAACTTCCTCTCACTCATCTAAATTCTAGCAGATTCTTCCAAGTATCAATCTATTAAATTGTGTAGAGTTTACAAGATGTGGTCTCATAATTTTTGTTCTCAATTCCCTTACTAATAAACAATAACATTCTGTTTATTTTCCCAACCTATATAATTGTTTTTGTACATTTTTGAGATATTTCCAAATCTCACATCTCTGCATCTTTGACTATTTAGATAATATAGTTTGTTTTATTTTGCCTGTCAAAGTGGACAATTTCACATTTTCTCCGATTGTATTCCATTTGCCAGGATCTTGGCGAAATTACTTTATCAATCTCTGACTCTCTGTGACTTCCTTAGAAATTACTTGCTCGGTTGCCGTTGTATCATCTGTAAATTTAGCAATCATTCCCATGGTGGCAAATATAACAAGCTGAGGTTCTAGCACCAATCCTACAGTCACATCGATCATTATACTTACCAAGGATAAAAAGACCCCTTTATGAATACCCTGTATTTCCATTAACCACCAATCTTCTTTTGAGAGCATTTCTCCCATAAAAATGGATGCTTTGATATACATCAAATTAAAACGCAACATTTCTCATTATTGGATGTTGTACTCATTTTAAAAATATGGAAACCTAGATTTTATGAGGATGCTGTGGCAGGTCAACTGAGTGCAAATAAAAAAAGCCAAGGTGAGTCCAAGTATAAAGGCCAAAACCAGTGTTTGAAGGTATTAAACCAAAAAAAAACTACAGGTCAGTTAGTAAACCATGGCTTGACCTCAACTGGAATTTTGAGTTCACATCAGATCACTACTGTACCTTAGTAGGAAGGATGTAAAGACATTAGAACTGGGAAGAAAAAAATACTTATTGGAATGGTCTCTGGGGTAAGTATCTACAGTTAAAATAACAGACAAGAAGATTGTTTTCCTGGACAGAAAAGATTCAGGAGAGATTTCACAGACACATGTAAAATGATGAGATTCTGAACACAGAGGACAGTGACATATTGTTTTTTTGGTGTAACGGTCAAGGATTAGAAGTCATGGGTATAAAATAAAGAAGCAGGGAATTAAAAGTGACATGAAGAAAAACTGGAAATTTTTAGAGTGAGCATTATCTTTGGAATCTGGAAAGCACTGTCTGTAGACATGGTGGAGGCAGATTCCATTGTTGGCATCAAGACACAATTGGAAACATATTTGCTAGGAAGAAATTGCAAGGCTCTGGTGAGAGTGCAGAGCTGGAAAGTTGCCCAGTAAAAAGCTGATGTAGACACAGCAGGCCAAATACATTCCCGCTGTGCTAAATCTATTTTCTTCTTCTGCCACATCAACGACTACATTGGTGCTGCTTCATGCACCCATGCTGAGCTCATCAATTTCATCAACTTTGCCTCTAACTTCCACCCTGCACTTAAATTCACTCGGTCCATTTCTGACACTTTTATCCACTTTCTAGATGTCTCTGGAGACAAACTGTGACCAACATAGAAACATAGAAAACCTACAGCACAATACAGGCCCTTTGGCCCATGAAGTTGTACCGAACATGTCCCTACCTTAGAAATTACTAGGCTTACCCATAACCCTTTATTTTTCTAAGCTCCATGTGCCTATCCAAAAGTCTCTTAAAAGACCCTATCCACCACCGTTGCTGGCAGCCCTTTCCACACACTCACCACTCTCTGAGTGAAAAACTTACCTACTCTGTACCTACTCCCCAGCACCTTAAACCTGTGTCCTCTTGTGGCAACCATTTCAGCCCGGGGAAAAAGCCTCTGACTATCCACACGATCAATGCCTCTCATCACCTTATACCCCTCTAGCAGGTCACCTCTCATCCTCCGTTGCTCCAAGGAGAAAAGGCCGGGTTCAGTCAACCTATTCTCATAAGGCATGCTCCCCAATCCAGGCAACATCCTTGTAAATCCCCTCTGCACCCTTTCTATGGCTTCCACATCCTTCCTGTAGTGAGGCAACCAGAACTGAGCACAGTACTCTAAGTGGGGTCTGACCAGGGTCCTATATAGCTGCAACATTACCTCTCGGCTCCTAAATTCAATTCCACGATTGATGAAGGCTAATACAGCGTATGCCTTCTTCACCACAGAGTCAATCTGCACAGCTGCTTTGTGCGTCCTATGGACCCGGACCCCAGGATCCCTCTGATCCTCCACACTGCCAAGAGCCTTACCATTAATACTATATTCTGCCGTCATATTTAACCTACCAAACTGAACCGCTTCACACCTGTCTGGGTTGAACGCCATCTGCCACTTCTCAGTCCAGTTTTGCATTCTATCAATGTCCCACTGTAACCTCTGACAGACCTTCACATTATCCACAACACCTCCAACCTTTGTGTCATCAGCAAACCTACTAACCCATCCCTCCACTTCCTTATCCAGGGTCCCAGAACTGATCCATGAGGCACACCAATGGTGACCAACCTCCTTGCAGAATATGACCCAACTACAACCACTCTTTGCCTTCTGTGGGCAAGCCAGTTCTGGATCCACAAAGCAATGCCTCCTTGGATCCCATGCCTCCTTACAATAAGCCTTGCATGGGGTACCTTATCAAATGCCTTGCTGAAATCAATATACACTATATCTACTGCTCTTCCTTCATCATCATGTTTAGTCACATCCTCAAAAAATTCAATCAGGCTTGTATGGCATGACCTGCCCTTGACAAAGCCATGCTGACTATTCCTAATCATATTATTCCTCTCTAAATGTTCATAAATCCTGCCTCTCAGGATCTTTTCCATCAAATTACCAACCAATGAGGTAAGACTAACTGGTCTTGTCACGTACCCCGTGACCGGGTTACCGAACCAGCAGAAATGGAGTGCACGTTGGAGTCTGGTATTACTGTAACTAATAGTGTTTATTAGTAAACTACGTAATACAGTACTAATAAAATGCAAATATATGAAACAGGTTAGCAATGATATATACAGAAGTGTGGAAATAGGAATCAAAACCAAGCTTTTTCAAAGTCTAGGGGTAAATGGATAGTCTTACAATGGTGCAAAGTTCAGTTCAGTTTAGATCGAGGTAGTTGCTGGTGTACTGTTGGAGAGAGAGAGAGAGCGAGAGGTGATGCCGTTACCGTCGAACTGTCCGTTGGCGTTCTGTCCTGTTATGGTCACCGACTATGACCACATAGGACCATTCTTCAGTGGTGGACCTGTCACCCAAGCAGGGGTGGACACACAAACAAGCCCCCCACCAGTCGCACCTTTCACACACTGTGAGCCACTGATTGATTCCCCGAATCGATCCTCCAAACCCCCACCTTCACGTGGGTGCACAACGCTCTTTCAATGTCCCGTGGTGTGTCTGCTTGTGTCTTAGCAGACCTGCTTTTTATCTCCCCTTTCAGGGCACTGGCTGTCCATCAACCCGGTCCTGCCTTGCTGTCTCTGCAAGAATCTTACAAGCAGGCAAAAGTGTCCTTGGAGCAAAGGTAAACAATCAGCCAAGGAGCCATAATATTAAATCATGGCTCTCTCTCTCTCATCTGCGCGGGATGCCTCCCTCCTCTTCTTCTCTCTCCCTCTCTCATTAGCAGCATAGTTCACAGGGGAGTCAACTCTGGACCCCATCTCAGCTTGGTTTGCTCATCACAGTCTATAATTTCCCGGGCTATCTCTACTCCCTTTTTTGAATAAAAAACCATAGAACCATAGAACATTACAGCACAGAAACAGACCTTTTGGCCCTTCTTGGCTGTGCCAAACCATTTTTCTGCCTCGTCCCACTGACCAGCACCTGGAGCACATCCCTCCATACACCTCTCATCCATGTACCTGTCCAAGTTTTTCTTAAATGTTAAAAGTGAGCCCACATTTACCACTTCATTTAGCAGCTCATTCCACACTCCCACCACGCTCTGTGTGAAGAAGCCCCACCCTAATGTTCCCTTTAAACTTTTCCCCCTTCACCCTTAACCCATGTCCTCTGTTTTTTTTTTCTCCCCTAGCCTCAGTGGAAAAAGCCTGCTTGCATTCACTCTATCTATACCCATCATAATTTTATTTACCTCTATCAAATCTCCCCTCATTCTTCTACGCTCCAAGGAATAAAGTCCTAACCTATTCAACCTTTCTCCGTAGCTCAGTTTCTCAAGTCCCGGCAATATCCTTGTAAACCTTCTCTGCACTCTTTCAACCTTATTAATATCCTTCCTGTAATTTGGTGACCAAAACTGCACACAATACTCCAAATTCAGCCTCAGCAATGCCTTATGCAACCTCACCATAATATTCCAACTCTTATACGCAATACTTTGATTTATAAAGGCCAATGTACCAAAAGCTCTCTTTATGACCCTATCTACCTGTGACGCCACTTTTAGGGAATTATGTATCTGTATTCCCAGATCCCTCTGTTCTACTGCACTCCTCAGTCCTCCCATTTACCTTGTATGTTCTACCTTGGTTTGTCCTTCCAAAGTGCAACACCTCACACTTGTCTGTATTAAACTCCATCTGCCATTTTTCCAGCTGGTCCAAATCCCTCTGGAAGCTTTGAAAACCTTCCTCCAATCTTCATATCATCAGCAGATTTGCAGATCCAATTTACCACATTATCATCCATATCATTGATATAGATGACAAATAACAATGGACCCAGCACTGATCCCTGTGGCACACCATTAGTCACAGGCCTCCACTCAGAGAAGCAATCCTCCACTACCACTCCCTGGCTTCTTCCATTAAGCCAATGTCTAATCCAATTTACTACCTCACCATATATACCTAGCGACTGAATCTTCCTAACTAAACTCCCATGTAGGACCTTGTCAAAGGTCTTACTGAAGTCCATGTAGACAACATCCACTGCCTTCCCTTCATCCACTTTCCTACTAACCTCCTCAAAAAACTCTAATAGATTCGTTAAACATGACCTACCACTCAAAAAGCCATGTTGACTCTCCCTAATAAGTCCCTGTCTATCCAAATAATTGTAGATCCTATCTCTTAGTACTCCTTCCAATAACTTACCTACTACCGACGTCAAACTTACTGGTCTATAATTTCCCAGATTACTTTTAGAGCCTTTTTTAAACAACGGAACAACATGAGCTATCCTCCAATCCTCCAGCAGCTCACCTGTAGATACCGACATTTTGAATATATCTGCCAGGGACCTTGCAATTTTAACACAAGTCTCCTTCAAGGTCTGAGGGAATATCCTGTCAGGTCCTGGGGATTTATCTACTCTGATTTGCCTCAAGATAGCAAGCACCTCCTCTTCTTCAACCTGTATAGGTTCCATGACCTCACTACCTGTATCCTTTATTTCCATTGACTCCATGCCAGTTTCCTTAGTGAACACAAATGCAAAAAACCCATTTAAGATCACCCCCATTTCTTTTGGTTCCATACATAGCTGACCACTCTGATCTTCAAGAGGACCAATTTTATGCCTTACTGTCCTTTTGTTCTTAATATACATGTAGAAGCTCTTTGGATTATTCCTCACCTTGACTGCCAAAGCAACCCCATGCCTTTTTTTAGCCCTCTTGATTTCTTTCTTAAGTATTTCTTTGCACTTTTTATACTCTTCAAGCACCTTATTTGCTCCCTGTTTCCTATACATGTCTTACATCTCTCTCTTCTTCTTTATCAGAGTTCCAATATCCCGAGAGAACCAAGGTTCCTTATTCTTATTCACTTTGCCTTTAATCCTGACAGGAACATACAAACTCTGCACTCTCAAAATTTTTCCTTTGAAGGCCTCCCACTTACCAATCACATCCTTGCCAGAGAACAACCTGTCCCAATCCACGCTTTTTAGATCCATTCTCATTTCTTCAAATTTGACCTTTTTCCAGTTTAGTACCTCAACCTGAGGACCAGATCTATCTTTATCCATGACCAAGTTGAAATTAATGAAACTAATGATCACTAGACCCAAAGTGTTCTCCTACACACACTTCCGTCAATTGTCCTAACTCGTTTCCTAATAGGAGATCTAATATTGCATTCTCTAGTTGGTACCTCTATATATTGATTTAGAAAACTTTCCTGAACACATTTTACAAACTCTAACCCGTCTAGACCTTTAACTGTATGGGAGTCCCAATCAGACAGACAGACAGACATACTTTATTGATCCCGAGGGAAATTGGGTTTTGTTTCCCTTGGGATCAATAAAGTATGTCTGTCTGTCTGTCTGTCTGATTGGGACTCGCATACTGTTAAAGGTCTAGATGGGTTAGAGTTTGTAAAATGTGTTCAGGAAAGTTTTCTAAATCAATATATAGAGGTACCAACAATATGTGGAAAATTAAAATCCCCTACTATCACAACTTTGTTTCCTGCAGTTGTCTGCTATCGCTCTGCAGATTTGCTCTTCCAATTCTCGCTGTCTATTGGGTGGTCTATAATACAACCCCATTAATGTGGTCATACCTTTCCTGTTTCTCAGCTCCACCCATATGGCCTCGGTAGACAAGCCCTCTAATCTGTCCTGCCTGAGCACTGCTGTAACATTTTCCCTGACTGGCAATGCCACCAACCCCCACCCTTCATTCCTCTGCCTCTATCACATCTGAAACATCGGAACCCTGGAACATTAAGCAGCCAGTCCTGCCCCTCCTGTAGCCAAGTTTCACTAATGGCTATAATGTCATAATTCCACGTGTCAATCCATGCCCTCAGCTTGTTAGCCTTCCCCACAATATTCCTTGCATTGAAATAGACACGCCTCAGAAGATTATTAAAGGAACAACATCTTTTATAAACTTACCAATTCCTATAGTTATCTTGATTATACCTCTTCCCGCCCTGCCTCCTGTAAAAATGCTATTCCTTTTACTAAAAATGCTATTTCTTTTGTCTCCGCTGCACCTGTTTCTGGGCTGTGGCTTTCCTTTCCGGGACCTCAGAGGTGTCCTTCTTCTTCAAGATAGTGTATCTTCTTTGGCAGATACACCAGTGAAATTTAAGAGACTACTAGTCAGGTATATGGAGGAATTTAAGGTGGAGGGTTATATGGGAGGCAGGGTTTAAGGATCAGCACAACATTGTGGGCCAAAGGGCCTGTACTGTGCTGTGCTATTCTATGTTCAAAGAATGGGGTTTCCCTTCCTCCACCATTGATGCTGCCCTCACCCGCATCTCCTCCATTTCCTGAACATCCATGCTCACCCCATCTTCCCATGTGCCTCAACTGTGATAGAGTTCCTTTTGTCCTTATATACTATTCCATGAGCTTCTACATCCAACACATAATTCTCCACAATTATCAATAAACATATCTTTATCTCTCCCTGCCCCCACCCCACATTCTGCAGGAATCACTCCCTCCGTGATTCACTTGTCCATTTGTCAATCCCTCCCCACTAATCTCCTCCTGACACTTTTCCCTGCTAGTGTTACACCTGCCCATTCACCTCTGTTCCGGGTCCAAACAGTCCTTCCAGGAGAGGCAACACCTGCTTGGATCGTCTATTGTGTAAGATGCCACTTGCTCTACGCTGGTGAGACCCATTGTAAACTGGAGGACTATTTCATTGAACACCTCTGCTCCATCTGCTAAAAGCAGAACTTCTCAGTGGCCAAATATTTTAACTACGATTCCCATTTCCATTCTGACATGTCACTCCATGGCCTCCTTATGTGCCATGATGAGGCCACCCTTGTATTCCCGTTTGGGTAGCCTCCAACCTAATGGTATTAATATCAAATTCTCCTTCTAGTTAAAAAAGTTCTTTTTCCCACTCGAACACTTCTCAGCAGCTTACCACTTCCCCCCCAGTTCCCCTCCTCCTTCCCTTTCTCCAATGGTCCACTCTCGTCTCCTATCATATTCCTTCCTCTTCAGCCCATTACCCTTCCCACCCGCCTGGCTTCACCTATCAGCTGCTAGGTATCCTCCTTCCCTTCCACCCACCTTTTTATTCTGGCATCTTCCCCCTTACTTTCCAGTCCTAAATAAGAATCTCGGCCCAAAACATCAACAGTTTATTCAAGTCAAGTCAAGTTTATTGTAATTTAACTATGTTTATGTATATGTGTATCAGGGGCCCTCAACCTTTTTTGCACTGCGGACCAGTTTAATATTGACAATATTCTTGCGGACCGGCTGACTGGGACGGGTGGGGGGGTGTTAATCATGACCAGAATATAGATGATAAGTCAACTGTAAGTCACTTCCAAGTGGCAAATACACTCAATTTTGTTTCTAAAAGGGTTTATCTAACGAATTTAATATTAAACACACAGCGCGTATTTTCCTCACATGAATATAGTGATAAGTCAATTATACGTCACTTAAAAGTCAACAGCATCATAGCATTTTAAGTAACATTTGGATATTAAACACAGCGCATATTTTCCTCGTATGAACATATAAAATCATTGCAGCACACCAATATTGCTGAATCAGTGGGAGCCCTGGGCAAGACGGTCCCATCGAGGGGTGATGGGAGACAGCGATACTTGAAGGGGGTTCCTTATGTCCAGTCTATTCCGCAATTTAGTCTTCATTGCATTTATTGCAGATAACCCTGCTTCACAGAGATATGATGTTGGAAATGGAAGCAACGTTTTCAATGTCTTCGTGGATGTCTCAGGATATTCAGCCTTGACTTTGATCCAGAATGCCGGCAGAGATGTTATGTCAAACATACTTTTCAGCCCACTGTCATTTGCAAGCTCGAGGAGTTGATCTTCTTCCCGCGCTGACATGGATGATTCACCGGGGACATTCACAATTGGATCATGGACCCATTCCTTTGCACGTCTTGGGTCATTTGCAGTTGGGAAGTAACGCTCGAATTCTGTCGACAGCGAAGATAGGTGATCGCGCACCAGCTGTGAGAAGGACAGTGCAGCCCCAGTCTCTCCCAAAATCCCAGCTAATGTTGGGAACATGTCAAATATGCCCCTGTCCACTCGCCGTCCCCACAGTTCCAGTTTGGCTTTGAAAGCAGACACTTTCTCTGCCAACTTGAAGACAGTTGTCATTCTCCCCTGAAGAGACAAATTGAGTTCATTGAGCAGGTTGAAGATGTCACACAGGTAAGCGAGTTTTGCTATCCACTCCTCGTCACATGGTGACTCGTTAAGCCATTCCAACAGCTGTGCTTCAATGTCCTCCGCTATGTAATTGATTCTCCTTGAAACTGTGGTAGCTGAAAGAGAAACCTGTGACATCTTGTTAGCTACAGCTTCTCCCAACAGTTCACGGCACATGTCCTTGGCAGCAGACAGAATCAATTCTTCACAAACAGTGAAAGGCTTCTTAGCCTTAGCAACACAGCTAGCCACTAAGTATGACGCTCCCAGAGCAGCAGCATTTGTGGAGGCGGTGGCTCTCAGCACTTGCTTCTGTCCTGCTTGCTCATGTTTTTTCCGCTCAAAAAACTCAATGGGTTTGTCTTTAAGTGCAGGGTGCTTGGACTCAAGGTGCTGAAGCAGTTTTCAGGGCTTCATTGGCTCATTAGACAGCCTGTCTCCACATATCACACACAGGGGGGCTTGGAGCATGCAAGTCACTGGTCGCATTAAAGCCATATTTTATGTACGATTTGTCGCATTTTCTGTTGAAGGAAGCTTTCTTTTTTTTTGCAGTCTCGGCCTCAGCTGTCGCTGCGTTATCGTCATCATTAGGCCTTTTATGTCCCTACCACCTCTTCCAAAGAAACTCTCAAGCGACGTTTGTTTTTTACTCATTGAGTAGTTGTAGGTTTATGACCGACTGATGACCTTGCGTGCATTCAAGTTCAACAGTGGGCGTGACAAGGAATGAGGAAAGGTGCAGCCGAGTCATATTGTTTCATATAACCAAATTATGTCGTTCCCTCGCGGTCCGGTAGCACATGCTTTGCGGCCCAGTGGTTGGGGACCACTGATGTATATAACCATATCATGCCTATAGAAACGTGACAGTGTTTCTCTAAACCAGGGTGTAAAGTGCAGTAGTACACGTAACACATATAACATGATAACTTATGAAGGATAAAGTCTACAGATGAATCATACATAAATAACAAACTAAAGTGTATTAATATTAAATGTTGTACAGGAGCAGATTAACCAGTGACACTCTGAATATCATTTCCATGGATGCTGCCCGACTTGCTGAATTCCTCCAGTGTGTTGTGTGGATTGCTTTGGATTTCCAGCATCTGCAGATTTTCTCATGACTATTGTACAATGCTATGCTTTTCCACTGCATCTAACCCAGGGTCAATAGGTTCTAGCCTTTTATCTGATCCTTATCCAATTCACTATTAAGATGAATATTGAGACTAATATTTCTAGTCATGCATCTAACTTCCTAGTAGATGGCATGATCAATGTAAGTTTGCATTGTCAACTTTCCTTATGAGGGTAGATATAAGTCAAGCCTATACAATAGGTATATTTTCGAGATATATTAGTACAAAGTGCTCTGGGATAGCTCATTGTTAGCCAAAAGACGCTCTTGACACAAGCTTTGCTGGGAATGTAGAAACATGATTATGATAAATATTGTATTAATTCTATATTTGTTTTTTTTGTTATAGTCGTAGAGTCATAGAAAAGTAGAGCACGAGAAACAGACTCTTTGGCCCAACTCATTCATGCTGAACCATTCAATCTGCCCACTCCCATTGACTTGCACCAGGACCACAGCCCTCCATGCCCCTACCATCAATATACCTATCCAAACTGCTCTTAAACTTTGAAATCAAGCTCACATGCACCACTTGTGCTAGCAGATTGTTCCACTCTCTCATGACCCTCTGACTGAAGAAGTTTCCCATTAAGCTTTACACCTTTCACCCTTAACCCATGACCTCTGATAGTAATCCCACCCAACCTCAGTGGAAAAAGCCTGCATGCATTTACCCTGTCTATACCACTCATAAGTTTATATACCACTACCAAATCTCCTCTTAGTCTTCTATGTTCCAAGGAATAAAGTCCCAACCTATTCAATCTTTCCTTATAACTCATGTCCTCCTGACCAGGCAATGTCCTTGTAAATTTTCTCCGTACTCCTTCATGGAAGTTTATAAGAGCATAAGACATAGGAGCTAAACCTGACTTCTTCCTGTATTCCTTCATGCCCTGTCTCATCAAGAATCTATTGACCTCTGCTTTAAATAAAGGCTTGGCCTTCACAGCAGTCCATTGCAAGAATTCCACATGTTATCACTTTGTGCATCTCAGTAAACTGCTTTTAGTACTTTACATTGAAGAACATGATGACTGCAAGAATATACAGTATATTTTAAGGATTTTATCAGTCGATGTTACAAAGATAGTAGCACAGTTACTGGTCTTCTGCATATAAATGAAGTTTCTAAATTTAATTAAATGTGATATTTTAACTTTCTTTTTAAAAGGAATTACCCAAGTTTATTGATCATTTTATTGCAAACGTCAGGCTTAGATAACATGATAGCCATCACCATAGGCAGAAATTTATTGGGGCACATCAAAATTCAACTCTGTATATACCACCAAACATCACTTAAAACCACTCAAGCATAAAATAACTATACTTACCATTATGGTGTATGACAGAAAATCACTTGTTTGTCCTGTTTCAACATTGTAGCGAACAACATTGCCATCACTGCTTTTATGTAAGTATTCATTATCTAAAACATTAGTGTAACAATGAAAAAATTAAAAGCATGAATATATATGCACATATATCAAATATTTTTATCTTTAAAGTTCCTTTCAGAAAAGGGATCCTTTCTAAGATATAGATTTTTAAATCTTCAGTGAAGGTCAATAGTATTCTTATCCCAGTATAAACTCTTCTCCATTTATGCTTTGGGGTCTGAGAATACCTGAGAAGATAAGCATTTACAGCATGTCTCCAATCATCTTTATGCTGGAGATAGTGAGCCATCTTCTTGAATTGCTGCTGTCCCTCTGTCTTGATATCCACCCAGTGTTGCTCACCATAAGACCTTGGGGCAGAGTTAAGCCATTCAGCCCATTGAGTCTGCTCTGCCATTCCAACATGGCTGATATATTATCCCTCGCAATCCCATGCTCCCGCTTTCTTCCGTAACCTTTGACACCCTGACTAATCAAGAACCTATCACCTTCTGCTTTAAAGAAATCCAATGACTTAGCCTCCATAGCCATCCATGGTAATGAATTCCACAGATTCAACAACCTCTGGCTAAGGAAATTCCTCTTCATCTCTGTTCTAAATAGACATCATTCTATTGTGAGGTTGTGCCATCTGACCCTAGACTCCCCTACTACAGGAAACATCCTCTCCACATCCAATAGGTTTCATTCTTCTAAACTCCAGTGAGTACATCAAACATTCCTGATACGTTAACCCTTTCATTCCCCACATCATTCTTGTGAACTTCCTCTTGACCCTCTCCAATGCCAGGAACAATTTTTTCTCAGATAAGAGGCCCAGAACTGTTCATAGTACTCCCAAGTGTGGTCTGACCAATGCCTTACAAAGGCCCAGCAGTACTTATTTACTTTTATCCTCCTTTTTGAGGAGGCAGTTTCAGGATTAAACCCAACTATGGTGGAAGCAGCAGTGATAAACTTTCAGATCAAATGTCTTGTACGACTTGGAGATTTCAAATGGACTGAGGGGCTGTCTAGTTGACTGTGTTTTTACTATTATTCTATATATACTTGTATATGCAAGGACTGGGCCTTAAAGCCACAGTGTCGTCTAGCGAGCGTTGAAGGCTGGTCGACCAATGATATCAATGGACTGGGGGTTCTGGCTACATATGTGTATATATATATATATATATTCACATATTCTGCATTGTTGTATTTTTGCTGACATTTTAGATGGGTTTGTTGACTTGCGTGTGCGAGGACTGGGCATCATGCCATGGCATCGTGTTGGCAGGTTGTGGGCAATGGGACTCTTATTACCTGATTGTGATCCTGAGTGTGGCTGTTGGTAATGTGTCTTTGCACCTTGACCCCATAGTAACGTTGTCTCGTGAGTGAATCTGGTCCAGGAGCCCATGGCTTATGCCAAAGCTGTGGAGTCTGTAATTCAGTGATGAGGTGAGTGAGGCGGTCCAGGAGCCCATGGCTTACGCCAAAGCTGAGGAGTCCATAATTCAGTGATGAGGTGAGTGAATCCGGTCAGGAGCCCTACGGCTGCAGGACAACAACGACTCCCAAACCTGGCGGTGTGGATGAAAGACTCCTGCATCACCCAGCCTAATCCCAAAATGGCACTGGCGATCTACAGCGACGTTTAGTTGGCAGCTCACAAAACAACCAGCTGTTATACTAACAAGCATAGTTCCGTATTTCAGTTTCACCAAGACGGTATTTTGTTATTCTCAGTGCAGCTCCTGGCAATCCTTCTGTATTCTCACTGAGCCAGAGTTCATTCTGAGACATTATGGTAATGATAGACTGAGGGTCATGAAGTTACAGATTGGGATACTGTACATTCTTGTTACTGATGATGTTTCACGGGACCTCATAGATACCTAGTTTTAATCTGCCAGATTTCTTCCCAGTGTAACACACTTGTAGTGTAACACAACGTGATGGAGAATGTCCCCATTGTAGCAGGACAAAGATTGTTCATTGGTCATTTCTATTAAAGCTAAGGACAGATGCAGCTGCCACAGAAAGGCTGGTAAGGATGAGATTAAGTAGTTTTATTCCTTATGTTTTTCACTTGTTACCTGCTGTTAACCCAGTCTGGCAACAGGATTGCAGCTCAGCCAATGGTGGTGCTTTCAATCCAATCCACTCCTGAATTATTGACACAGACATTAAAACCAAAAGACATAGGGGCTGAATCAGGTCATTCAGCCCATTGAGTCTGCACTGCTATTTCATCAGGGCTGATCCATTTCCCTCTCAATTCCCATTCTCCTTCCTTCTTCCCATATCCTTTCATGCCCTGACTAATCAGAACGTATCAACCTCTGCCAAAATATACCCAATAATCTGCTTCCATAGCCACCTGAGGCAATGAATCCACAGATTCACCACCTGCGGATTAAAGAAATTCTTCCTCATCTCCTTTCTAAATGGACGTCCCTTTTTTCTGAGGCTCCACCTTCTGGACTCACCTACTATGAGAACCATCTTCTCCACATCCACTCTATCAAGGCCTTTCAACATTCACTAGGTTCCAATGAGATCCACCCCATTCTTAGAAATACCAGTGAGTCAATGTCCAGAGATATCAAACGCTCCTCATATGATAACCATTTAATTCCCAGAATCATTCTTGTGAACCTTCTCTGAACCCTCTTCAATGTAAGCACAATCTTTTTTTGATATGGGGACCAAAACTGCCTGCAGTCCTCCAAGTGAGTCCTCATCGGTGCATTGTAATGCCACAGCATTACATCCTCGCTTTTAAATTCAGTCGAAATGAATGCTAATATTGCATTTGCTTCCTCACCACTGGCTCGGCACACAAGTTAACTTCTTGGAAACCCTACATGAGGACACCCAAGTCCCTTTCCTTCTCCAATATTTGAATTTTCTCCCAAGTGAGAAAATAGTCTACGCTTCTAGTTCTTCTACCAAAGTGCATTCTTCAAAGAGCATACATTTTCCGACAGGGCATTCCATCTGCCACTTCTTTACCCATTCTCCTAATCTGTCTAAGTTCTTCTGCCACCTCCCTGCTTGTTCAACACTACTTGCTCCTCAATCTATCTTTGTATTGTCCACAAATGTGGTCATAAAGCCATCAATTCTGTCATATAAATCATTGACAACAATAACCACCACGGAACACCACTAGTCAATGGCCGCCAATCTGAAAAGGATCCCTTTATTCCCACTCTTTACTTCCTGCCAATCAGCCAATGTTTTATCCATGCAAGTACTTTTCCTGTAATATCATGAGCTCTAATCTTCTCCAGCAGCCTCATGTGTGACACTTTGTTAAAGACCTTCTGAAAGTCCAAGAACACAACATGCACCAATTCTTCTTTGTCCACTCTGCTTGTTATTTCCTCAAAGAATTCTAGCATATTCATCAGGCAACATTTTCCCTTAAGGGAACGATACTGACTTTAGCCTATTTTGCCATGTGTCTCTAAGTACCCTGAGAGAGCCTAAACAATCAACTCCATCATATTCCCAGCCACTGAGGTCAGGATAAATGGCCTATAATTTCCTTTCTTCTGCTTCCCTCCCCTTCATGAAAAGCGGAATGGCATTTACAATTTCCCGGTCCTCCCGAACCATACAAGCATCTACTGATTCTTGGAAGATTACTGATGTCTCCACAATCTCTACAGCTACCTCTTTCAGAACCCTGTGGTGTACTTCATCTGGACCAGGTGACTGACCTATCTTCAGACACAAACAAGAGAAAATCTGCGATGCTGGAAAACCGAGCAACATACACAAAATGCTGGAGGAAATCAGCAGTCCAGGCAGCATCTAGGAAAAGAGTACAGTCGACATTTCAGCCCAAAGCATCAACCGTACTTTATTCCTAGATGATGCTTGGCCTGCTGGGTTTTTCCTGCATTTTGTGTGTGTTCCTACCTTCAGACATTTCAGCTTTCCAAAACCTTCTCCCTAGTAATAGCAATTGTGCTCACTTCTGTTCCCTGACACTTTTGAACTTCCAGCATACACTGCTAGTGTCCTCCACAGTGAAGACTGATGCAAAACACTTACTCAATTCATCTGCCATTTCCTTGTTCCCAATTACTACCTCTCCAGCAACATTTTCCAGTGGCCTAATATCTACTCTCAACTCTATTATTCTTTATACATCTGAAGAAACTTTTGGTATACTCGTTGTTATTATTGGGCAGCTTACCTTCACATTTTATCTTATTCCTCCTTACGGCATATTTAGTTGCCTTCTGTTGGTTTTTAAAAGATTTTCCATCCTCTAACTTTTCAATACTTTTTCTTCTATTATTTTCCCTTTCTTTTTCTTCCATGATGTACTTGACTTCCCTTGTCAGCCACTGATGCATCATCCTGCCTTTAGAATACTATTTCTTCTTCGGGGTGCATCTACCCTGCACTTTGCAGATTACTTCCAGAAACTCCTGCCTTGCTGTTCTGCTGTCATTCCTGCTAGTGTCCCCTTCCAGTCATCATTGGCCAGCTCATCTCTCATGCCTCTGTAATTCCCTTTATTCCACTGTAATATTGTTACATCTGACTTTAGTTCCTCCTTTTAAATTGCAGGGTGAATTCTATCATACTGTACTATCTGCCTCCTAAGGAGTCCTGTAACTTAAGCTCCCTATTCAAATCCTGATCATTACACAACACCAAATTCAGAATAACCTTTCCCTGAGTGGGCTCAACCACAAGCTACTCTAAAAAGCCTTTTCATAGACATTCTACAAATTCTCTCTTTTGGGATCCAGCACCAACCTGATTTTCCCAACCTACCTGCATATTGAAACCCCCCTTTTCTATCTTCCATTGTAATATGTACCTCACATTCTGGCTACTGTTCAGAGTCCTGTATATATTTCCCATCAGGGTCTTATTGCCTTGCAATTTCTTAACTCTGCCCACAAGATTCACCATCTTCCGATCCTCTTTCCAAGGATTTGATTTATCACCAACAGAGCCACACCACCCCCTCTGCATAACCGCCTGTACTTTTGGTACAATGTGTGTCCTTGGATGTTAAGCTTGCTACAATGATTTTCTTTCAGCCATGATTCAGAGATACCCAAAATGTTATACTTACCAAGTTCATCTAAAAGTTAATCTACTGTATTCAGTATACTGAGTGCATTCAAATAAAATACCTTCAGTCCTATATTCATCATCCCTGTTGATGTTGTCCCCCTGTTACACTGCAGCTCATCTCACTGACTACAATTTTGCCCATTCATCTGCCTGTTCTTCCTGACCGTCTCACTTCACACTGCCCCTGCTTGTGTATCAACTGCCCCATCCTCAGCCCTATCACTCCAGTCCCCATCCCCCTGCCAAACTGGTTTCAAACCTCCCTAACAGCTCCAGCAAACCTGCCTGCAAGGATGTTGGTCCCCCCTCGGGTTCAGGTCTAGCCTGTACAGGTCGTACCTTCCCCAGAAGAGTTGCAAACGATCCAGAAATGTGAACCCCTGCCCCCTGAACCAGTTCCTCAGCCATGAGTTCATTAGTCAAAATGTCCTATACTTACCCTCACCAGTGCATGGCACAGGCAGCAATCCAGAGAATACTACCTTGGAGGTTCTACTTTTCTGCTTTCTAACTCCTTAAATTCTCTCTTCAGGTCTTCATCCCTTTTCCTACCCGTGTCACTGAAACCAGTATGTACAAAGACCTGGAGATGCTGATCCTCCCCCTTTAGAAAGCCGTGGACCCAATCCATGGTGTCCTTAGCCCTGGTACCTGGGAGGCAGCATATCACCCAGGAGTCTCTTTCACATTCAAAGAATCTTGTGTCTACTCTTCTAAACATGGGATCACCTATCAGTACTGCAGTCTTGTTCTCCCACTTCCCTCCTGAACCACAGTGTCAGATTAAATGCTAGAGATCTGGTCACTGCAGCTCTCCCCTGGTATGCTGTCTCCCTCAACAGTATCTAAAGCGGTATACTATCTATTGAGCGGGACAACCTACCAAGCAGCTGCCCATTTCCTTTCCCTCTCCTGACAGTCACAAGAGTCCCTCATTCAGAGTGTATTCTGTGAATTGGTTACTTCCATTACACCGACTACGTGTAAAAAGAGGAGGAGCACTCATTCATCAGCTGAAGGAGAATGCAGGGTGGTAATCAGGAGATCTCCCTGTTCATGTTTGACTTAATGCCAAGAAACCACATGAGGTCTGGAATCAATGTTGAAGACTCCAAGAATTGCTGCCACCTTCCCTTATGTGACCGTGCTGACACCTCTGGTAGGTGTACTCTTCAAGTGGGACCTGATATTCTTTGAATTACACTGAAGGAGCCTCGTTCATCAGAGCTAGAAGTACTGGTACATTAAAACTAGAATCTAACAGGGTAAAGCTTAGCAACAAGAAGGGGAAAGTCACTCTAGTGGGACTGCCTTATAGAGGTTCTTCACAGTCCTCATAGTCAGCAGGAGCTTGAAGAGCAGGTGTGTAGAAAAATTGCTCATAGTTGTTTAAATAATAGGATTACATTAGTGGAAGATTTCAATTTTCCCAGTATTGACTATAGAATGCAGAATGTTAAGAACATGAAGGATGTAAAATTTATGAAAAGTGTCCACAAAAGTTTCTGGGTGGCCCTACTTGGGAGGATGCAATACTGGATCTCTTCTTAGGAAACATGGCAAGGGTAAGTAACTGAAGAGGCAGTCAGTGACCACTTTGACTCCTGAGACCATAATTCTATTACTTTTAAGATAATGATGGAAAAAGATAAGGCAGGTCTTATGGATAGTGTTTCAAACTGGAACACGGCTAGTTTTGGAGAAATTTGGCAGGATCTAGCAAATGTTGATTAGGTGAACCAGTTGTAGGGAAATGAACAAGTGAGAGGCTTTTAAGAAATGTCATGTCAAGTGTATGGGAGCTTAATGTTCCTTTCAGGGTGATGGATAAACAAGTTAAGGAACCTTGGCTGATGAGGAATCTGGCCAAGGAAAAGAAGGAAGCATTTTATTGATTTCAGAAGGTTGTGGTCAAGTGAATCCCTTGATAACTATAAAAAGATAAAAAATACTCCAAAAAGGGAAATGAGAAGGACAAAAAGGCAGTATGACATGCAAAATCCCAAGAGGTTCAATAGCTATATCATGTGTAAAAGGATGATTAGAGAGAGAGTAGGCCCACTTAAAGATCAGCGGATGAATATTTTCCTCTTTTCTGAGGAAAATATTATAGTTGTTCGAGAGATAAGGGTAACAAGGAGAGATGTTTTGGAGGACAGTCATATTATGTGCGAGGAAATACCTGCAGCTTTACAGTGCATTAGGATCATAAGACATATGGTAGGGTGCCTCACCTGAGGGTGCTTAACAAGATAAAATCTTATGGTGTTACAAGAAATATACTGGCATGGATAGCGGAATGGCTGACAGGCAGGAGACAGTGATGGGCCAGAAATGGGGCCTTTTCTGGTTGACTGCCAGTGACTAGTGGTGTTCCTCAGGAGTCAGTATTGTGACTGCTACTTTTCACATTGTTTGTCAATGATTTAGATAGTGAAGTTGAAGCCTATGTGGCAAAGTTTGCTGTTGATACAAAGATAGGTAGAGGGGTAGGGAGTGCTGAGAAGGCAATGTGATTGCAGCAGGACTAAGACAAATTGGAAGAATGGGCTAAAAAGGGGTAGATGGAATACCGTGTCGGGAAGTGTATGATAATGTATTTTGGTAAAAGGAACAATCGTGCAGATTATTATCTAGATGGGGAGAAAATTCAAACATCAGAGGTGCAATGGAACTTGGGAGTCCTTGTGCAAGGCTTCCAGGAGGTTAATTCACAGGCTGAGTCTGAGGGAAAGAAGGCAGATGCAATGTTGGCGTTTATTTCAAGGGGAGTAGAATATAAAAACAAAGAGATAATACTGCGGATTTACAAGACACTAGTCAAGCCACACTTGGATTACTGTCAACAGTTTTGGGCCTCTTAGCTCAGAAACGATGTATTGTCATTGGAGAGAGTCCAGAGGAGGTTCATGACGATGATTCCAGGAAGGAACGGGTTAACATAGGCAGAACGTTTGGCAGCTTTGGGCCTGTACTCACTGGAATTTAGAAGAATGTGTTGGGAACTCATTGAAACCTACTAAGTATTGAAAGGACTAGATAAGGTGGACGTGGAGAGGATGTTTCCTCTGGTGGGGTTATCCAGAACTAGAGGGCACAGCCTCAAAATTGAGGGGTGACCTTCTAGAACGGAAGTAAGGGGGAATTTTTTAGCCATAGAGTGGTGAATCTGTGGAATGATCTGTCACAGACTGTGGTGGAGGCCAAATCCATGGGTATATTCAAAGCAGAAGTTGATAAATTCCGGATTGGTCAGGGCACCAAGGGATATGGTGAGAGGGCAGGTGTATGGGGTTGAATGGGATCCAGGAACAGCTATGATGAAAAGGTGGAGTAGACTCATTGGGCTGAATGGCCTAATTCTGCTCCTATGTTTTATTGCCATTCCATCATGGCTGATTTATTATCCCTCTTCTGCTGCATTCTCCCTAAAACCTTTGATGCCCTGACTAAGCATGAACATGTTAACCTCCGATTTAAATATACTCAATAACTTGACCTCTGCAGCACAGCCATTTGTGGCAATAAACTCTACAGATTCATCATGTTCTGGCTAAAGAAACTCCTTCTCATCTCTGTTCTAATCAAGGTCCCTCTATTCTGAGGCTGTGCCCTCTGGTCCTAGAGTCAACCACTATAGGAAACATCCTCTTCCCATCCACTCTGTCGAGGTGCTTTAAAATCCTATAGGCTTCAATGAGATCCACCCTCATTCATCTAAATTCCAGTAAGAACATGCCCACAGACATCAAATGCTCCTTTTACGAATAACCCTTTCATTTCCGGAATCATTCTCATGAACTTTCTCTGAACCCTCGCCAATTTCAGCACATCGTTTCTTAGATAAGGTCCCCTAAAATGCTCACAACACTCCAAGTGTGGTATGACCAATGCCTTGTAATGCTTTTTATCTATCTTTGCTCTTACATTCTAGCTGTCTTGAAATGAATGCTAACACTGCATTTGCTTTCCTTATCACTGCAAGTTAACCTTTATAGAACCCTGCACAAGGACTTTGTACCTCTGATTTTCAATTTTCTTTCAATCCGTTACTTCTTTGCCTGTTCTCCCAACCTGTCCAATACCTTCTGCAGACTCCCTACTTCCTCAACACTGCCCCTCTACCTTTCTTTGCATCACCTGCAAATCTGGCCACAAATCCATCGATTCATTATCCAAATCATTGATGTATCATATGAAAAGAAGTGGTCCCAATTCCGACCCCTGCTGAACACCCGTCACCAGCAGCCAAGCGGAATAGGCCCTCTTTATTCCCATTCTGCCTCCTGTCAGTCAGCCAATCTTCTATCCATGCTAGTATCTTTCCTGTAACACCATGCACTCTCATCCTCAGCCTCATGTGTGGCAGCTTGTCAGAGGCCTTGTGAAAATCCAAGTAAATAACACCCACTGGCTCTCTGTGTCCATCCTGCTTGTTATTTCCTTGAGAATTTCAATAGATTTGTCAGGCAAGTTTTCCCCTTAAGGATACATTATGACTTTGTCCTACTTTGTCATATACCTCCAAGTACTGTGAAACCTCACCCTTAATAATGGACTCCAACATTTTCCCAACCACTGAAGCCAGTCTAATTTCCTTTCTTATGCCTTCCTCCCTTCATAGAATTCAGTGACATTCGCAATTTTCCTGTCCTCTAAAAATATTCTAGAACCTAGTGATTTTTGAAAGATTATTATAATGCTTCCACAATCCCTTCAGGTATCTCTTTCAGAACCTCAAGGTGTATTTCCATCTAGTCCAGGTGATGTGTCTACCTTCAGACTTTTCAGCTTCCCAAGAACCTTCTCCTTTGTAATCACAACTACACTCACTTGTGAACCCTGACCCTCTGGAATTTCTGGCATCCTGCTAATGTTTTCCACAGTGAAGATTGATACAAAATACTTATTCAGTTTGTCTGTCATTTCTTTCCCCCATTACAACTCTCCAGCGCCATTTTCCAGCAGTCCGATATCCACTCTTACCTCTTTAAATATCTGAAAAAAATTGGCATCCTCTTTTATATTACTGGCTAGCTTACCTTCATATTTCATCTTTTCTCTCCTTATGGCTTTCCTTGTTTCTTTCTGTTGGTTTTTAAGCTTCCCTTTCCTCTAATGTCCCACTATTTTTTGTTATATTATATGCCCTCTCTTTTGCTATTATGCTCTTTTTGACTTCCCTCGTCAGCTATGGACATCTCAACTTCCTTCAGAATACCTCTTCATCTTTGTAATGCATCTATCCTTTCAAATTGCCCCCAGAACCACCAGCTATTGCTGTTTTGTTGTCTTCCCTGATTATATCTCCTTCCAATCAACTTTGACCAGTTCCTTTCTCATGCTTCTGTAATTCCTTTTATTCTACTGTAATACTGATACATCAAACTTTATCTTCTCACTCTCAAACTGCAGGGTGAATTCTATCATATTATAATCACTTCCTCATAAGGGTTCCTTTACCTTAAGATCCCAAATCAACTCTGGCTTATTACATAACACCCAGTCCAGAATTGCCTTTCCTCTAGTTGGTTCAACCACAAACTCCTCCAAAAACCCTTCTTATAGGCCTTTACAAATTTCCTCTCTTGGGATCCAGCACAAACCTGATCGTCCCAATTGATCTGCATACTGAAATCCTCCAATACTAGCAAGATACTAGATTTTTAACATTGCCCTTTTTACATGCCTTTTCTATCACCCGTTGTAATTTATTTCCCTGGCTTCCATATAGAGGCCTGCATATAACTCTCATCAAGGTCTTTTTACCCTTGAAGTTCCTTAACTCTATTCACAATTCTACATCTTCCAATCCTATGTCATATTTTTCTAAGGATTTGATTTGATTTTTAATCAACAGAACCTCCCCATCCCTCTGCATTCCTGCCTGTCCTTTCGATACAAGGTATATCCTTGGATGTTAAGCTCCCAACTATAATCTTCTTTCAGCCGTGACTCAGTGATGCCCAAAAAGTCATACCTGCTAATCTCTTAATGCACTCCCTCATTCCATGTACTGTGTACATTCAAATATTTCACCTTCAGTCCTGCATCCATCACCCTTTTTGATTTTTTATCATGTTGTTCTTGAACTCATTTCACTGAGTGCGACTGTGCCCTATTATCTGTGTGTACTTCTCACAGTCTCACTACACACTACATCAACTTGTTTACCAACTGCCCTATCCTCAGCTTTATTACTCGGTTTCCCATCCCCCTGTTAGATTAGTTTAAATACTCCCCAACAGTTCTAAGGTGAATAAATCCTCAGGACCTGAATGAGTGCATCCTTGGACTTTGTATGGTGCTAGAGAAGAGATAGTGGAGATATTTGCTTCATTTCATGAGGTTACTGAAGACTGGAGGGTGATGAATATTGTTCCTTTGGTTAAGGGCAGCAAGAACAATCCAAGGCACAACAGGTTTGTCAACTTGACGTCCACAGTGGAGAATTTGTGGAGCAAATTCTGAGGGACAGGATCTACCAGCATTTGGGTAGTCCAATTAGAAGTCAGCATAGCTATGTGCACAGAAAGCCATTCCTGGCAAATCTTCTGGATTTTTTGAAAAGATAATCAAAAAAAAAAAAGATGAGAGTAGGTCAGTGGATGGTGTATATTTGGATTTCAACAAGGCTTTTGACAAGTTCTCACATGATAGTTTGGTCTGGGAGATAAGATCTCATGGCATGCAGGGAATTATAGCGAGATATATTCAAAATTGGCATGAAGGTAGGAACCAGAGGGTGGTGGTCAATGGCAAATTCTCCACCTGGAGACTTGTGACTAGTGATGTGCATTAGGGGTTGGGGGTGTAGTCATGTTTGCCATGCTTCTCAATGGGACATCACAAACTGGCCCAAATGTTTTCACAGTGTACACATTGAATAGAAAACAAATCTGGAAATTTTCTAATATAAATGGCTCATAAGCATTTCGTGCTATCTAGCTAATGAGGTAGGAGTTCAGGATTCAAGTCAATTCTTTTATTTATTGAACTATTTGAGCAAAATGAGATCAGGAACAAAAGCAGGAGTATGCTATTTGTGCCTGAACTAACTTAGGATCAGATTAGATTATGTTGATAATTCCCTTAAAACTTAAAGCTATGGTCGTATTATATCTGTTTATTTCACTTTGTTTTTAACTAACATATTTTTGTCTTTATTTTCATTATCCCATTTTAAAGCACTTTGAACAACATTGTTTGTATAAAAAGTGCTCTAGAAATAAACTTATGTCATTAGCTGCCAAATGTTATGCTGGAAGTTTAAATAGAAAGGTACAAGTTCCCAATTATTGAAGTGTTCCATCCCTGATTACTCTTTGTAGCCCTAACTGCTCATAAGTTGGAAACAAACAAAAACAATGTGCGCAAGAAGATCACAGATACTGTTTGGAGAGCAAACATGAGAAAATCTGCAGACATTTGAAATCCAAGCAACACATACAAAATGCTGGAGGAACTCAGCAGTTCAGGCAGATCCATGGAAAAGATTAAACAGTTAATGTTTAGGGTCAAGAACCTTCTTCAGGATTTACAGTGAGGTCTATCTGTCAATAATCACCAGAATTACAAAGGAAGGTGGAGGGGCAGGTAGTGTTGAGGAAGCAGAGAGACTACAGAGGACTTTGATTAGGAGAATTGGCAATGTGGCAGATGGAATATAGTGTCGGGAAGCATATAGTCATGGACTTCAGTAGAAGAAGTAAAAATGCAGACTATTTCCTAAAAGAAGAGAAAGTTCAAAAATCTGAGGTGCAAAGGGACTTGGGAGTCCTTGTCAGGATTCCCAAAAGGTTAATTTGCAGGTTGAGTCTGTGGACAGGAAGGCAAATACGATGTTAGCATTCATTTTGAGAGGAATAGAATATAAAAGCAAGGATGTAATCAAGGTTTTATAAAGCACTGCTGAGGGCTCACTTGGAATATTGTGAGCAGTTTTGGGCCCCTTATCTAAGAAAGGATGTGCTGTCACTGGAGAGGGCTCAAAGGAGGTTCAGGAAAATTATTAAGGGATTGAAATGCTTTTCATATGAGGAGTGTTTGATGGCTCTGAGCCTGTATTCACTGGAATTCTGAAGAATGGAGTGGGGGGGAGGGGTTCTCATTGAAACTTATCGAATGTTGAAGGACCTCGAAAGAGTGGATGTGGATTGGAGGTTTCCTATGGTTGGGGGCATTTAAGACCAGAGGGCACAGCCTCAGCATAGAGGAACATCCATTTAGAAGAGAGATGAGGAGGAACTTCTCTAGCCAGTAAGTGGTGAATCTGTGGAACTTCTTGCCACAGGCAGCTGAGGAGGCCAAGTCATTGGGTATACTTAAGGCAGAGGATGACAGATTCTGGATTTGTCAGGGCACGAAGGGATATGGGGAGAAGACAGGAGATTGGGGCTGAGAGGGAAATGGATCAGCCATAATGACATGGCAGAGCAGACTCGATGCGCCAAATGAGCTAATTCTGTTCCTCTTTCATATGGTCTTATTTGAGCAGTGGGCCCACCCTCCCTACCAACAAGGAGATACTCGCAGGGAACAATGTAGTTTTAAACACATTTTAATTTTTGTGTAATTCAGACAAATAGTTCTTGACATAGACTCAAAAGTCAAAGAGGATTTATAACATATAAAGAATTTACAAATTACACAAGATTACTAAATGACAAATTATTTCCAAACGCCGAGGCAATTCTTACAAACCTAAAAGACATACCAACAAGTTACATATGCCCCATTCCAACATGTCAGTCTATGGCCTCATCTACTGCTGTGATGAGAGCATACTCAGGTTGGAGGAGCAACACCTTATACTTCATCTGGGTAGTCTCCAACCTGATGGCATAGTCATCGATTTCTTGAACTTCTGGTAATTGCACTCCCTCCTTCGCCTTCACCATTCCCCATTACTATTTCCCTCTCTCACCTTATCTCTTTACCTGCCCATCACCTTTCTTCCATGGCCTCTGTCCTCTCCTATCAGATTCCCCCATCTCCAACCCATTATTTCTGTCACTAATCAGCTTCCCAGCTCTTTACTTCACCCCTGCCCCTCTCCCAGTTTCACCTATCACCTACCATGTACCCATTCCTCTCCTCCCCCGATGTCTTACTCTGACTTCTAACTCTTCCTTCCAGTCCTGCTGAAGGGTCTCAGCCTGGAGTGTCAGCTGATAACTCTTTTCCATAGATGCTGCCTGGCCTGCTGAGTTCCTCCAGAATTTTGAGTGTATTACCTTGATTTCCAGCATCTGCAAAATTTCTCTTGTTTCTGGTTACACACAAACATGTTGTCCACTCTAGAAACCATAGACTGCGTCTTCTTTCTGTTATTTCTACCAATCCTGACTGCTTTCTTTCACTTATACTGTTTTGCTGTTAATTGACATCATCTGCATATGATGTTTTTCTGTTTCATTTATCAGGTGAATGCAATGTTTATTTAGGCCAACATGTTTCTCTTGATTTGGTCGTTGGCCAATGGGAACCTCATTGTTCTCTTGTCTTCAACAAGAGCCAAAGCAAGAATTATTGGTTCGAAGTGTGACTTAGTCAACAAGAACTCTGACCCTTGGAAGGTTATGCTACTGTGCAAGAAAGCTGAGGTTAGCAATAAGCTTCTTGGGCCCTGGAAAGTGAATATCATTCATAAAACCATGCCAGTCTTTATCCAACACACTTCCACTTTAATTTTTAACCCTTTGACAACTTTAAAGTCAGTGTAATTACAGAGTAAAACAATCAACAATTAATGATTACCTGATATCCAAATCATAGGATATGATTTGTAAGAGTATGTTCCGCTTGTGAAATCATCTAAGGTAAATGTTCGACCTTGACCATTTTCCTTGTCTCCTAATTTTTAAAAAAAAGTTATTTTCAATATGAAAGACCAACTTTGAAAGATTTCTATACAACTAGCTCACGCTATTTAATAATTTTCTAATGTTCAGGCATTAGTCTGGAGTTGGGATATATAACACAATGTAAATTTCAGCAACCAATCCTTAAACGTGAACATGGATTGTAGATTAAATTTAAATTACTTTAGTTCCTAGAACTCCGGATTTCAGTTCATTTAAAAAAAAGACAACGCTGATTAACATTCCTTTTTGTGTGTCTGGAGTGTGGGTGCAAAGATGGAGGTTTGAAAATTATATGTAATTCAAAGGAAGCATTGTAGGTACATTGTAACTATAGAATTGTCCTTTCATCTTTAGCATATAAAATGCCATGTAATATTGGGTTGAACAGGCCTCTTCCTCCAGAGAGTGCCTCACTTTGTCAAATAAAAGTGGTTGAACAAGTTAGGTCTCTATTCATTGGAGCGTAGAAGGTTGAGGGGGGATTTGATCAAGGTATTTAAAATTTTGAGAGGGATAGATAGAGTTGACGTGAATAGGCTGTTTCCATTGAGAGTAGGGGAGATTCAAACGAGAGGACATGATTTGAGAGTTAGGGGGCAAAAATTTAAGGGAAACAAGAGGGGGTATTTCTTTACTCAGAGAGTGATAGCTGTGTGGAATGAGCTTCCTGTAGAAGTAGTAGAGGCCAGTTCAGTTGTGTCATTTAAGGTAAAATTGGATAGGTATATGGACAGGAAAGGAGTGGAGGGTTATGGGCTGAGTGCGGGTAGGTGGGACTAGGTGAGATTAAGAGTTTGGCACGGACTAGGAGGGCGGAGATGGCCTGTTTCCGTGCAGTGATTGTTATTGTTATAAAAGACTACGTACTTTATATCTACCAGCTGAGTCTCTCTGGTGACTTTGTTCACATTACAACAATCCATGCTTTGTCATTCCGGTGCAGTGCAGAGAGGAACAAATGGCCATTTTGTCATTGCCTTCTTTAGAGTAAAAGTTGGTATTACTCCCAAAATCTTAAAGCTTAAATCAGTTACTTCTGTATTTTGTTGGTTAAAAAATGTTGATAAATCTTTCTTTTGAAACCTCAGGTTCAGGAAATCATCAGCCACGTCCCGATTTGGGCTTGCACTGCAGCCCAAAGTTGGTTAATGGGATAAGGAAAGGAAATCTGGAAATTATGTTGTGACATATCCCTGACAGTGTGTTTTCTTAAGGTTTACATGGGGCCACCGTCAGTGTCTTGCTAGAGCATGTGACTGACTGAAATGATCAAATGCATATAATTTACAATATGCTTTTGAAAGATCAAGACGGGGAGCAAACAATTTTCAGGAAGTAGATTGCCAGAGCCTGGCTGTGTGTTTTTTGGAGACTGGGAATAGGTGGGTACTGTGTTTTTGGCAGATCAGGGGTGGGAAGACTGGAAAACTGAGGTTCAAAGTTCAAGGTACATTACAACTCTGAGATTCGTTTTCTCCAGACAGCCATTCAAAGAAAAACATCAAGCCTCCCCCAACCTTCCCATGTGCAAAAAACAAATCATGCAGATGACAACAAGAACATCAAACGTTAAACCCACCTTGCACAAAAAAATAAACAAATTGCGCAATAGGAAGAATAGAGTATCAGAGACCAAAAGTGTGCGCAGTGGTAGAGTGTGCGCAGTGGTAGAGTGTGCGCAGTGGTAGAGTGTGCGCAGTGGTAGAGTGTGCGCAGTGGTAGAGTGTGCGCAGTGGTAGAGTGTGCGCAGTGGTAGGTTTCCACAGGGAGGCAGAACTCAAGATCGTGACATCATGGAATAGCCTTAGGAATTGTTTTAGTGTGGGAGCGGACAAAACATAATTAAGTGATTTCCTCACCTTGAAGATCTCCTAATCTAATATTGTAGAAGGAAGACTACATTGTCCGGGGATTCTCCATTGACAGGTGTCTCAGGAAAATGTGATTCAACCTCCCTTCCAGTAGTTTCAGAAAAATGCCCGATGAGAAATTGTATTGTCCTGCTGAAGAAGTTATGTCAGGGTTTTCTGAATGATGTGGAATAACCGAGGAATGATTGTTACTATATTTCATACTCTAATGGAGATTCCCAACCTGGTATCCACAGACACCTCTGTTAATAAAAAAAGGTTTGGAACCCCTGCAATTGCCAAGAGTTTTTTTCCAGTATAAGCTGATGCAACAAGCAGAGCTGTTGGTAATATACGTACACATTCAGGAATTTCATATACCGTAGATTCCGGACTACAGAGCGCACCTGATTAAAAGCCGCAGGCTCTAATTTTAGAAATAAAATCAATTTTTTAATTGTAAAGGCCGAACCGCTACTTTTAAATATACATACGTATCGGTAACACAAATTACGTTGCATATACTTTTTTACTGAACAGCACGAACAACATTCCAATATCTCCTAGCGACTGGTAAAAATATATATACTGCAGCTTACCAGGAAAAGTTATTGATCGACTTTAACTTAAAAGCAGCGTTTTCGCTCGGGTCTAATCGGCTCTGACGCGCTTGCGCAATGCGATCGGGTCTAATCGGCTCTGACGCGCTCGGGTCTTGCTTTTCTTCGAGTATTTTCCATGTTGATGAGGGTGAGTACAAATGACTGATTTACAATAATTTAATTGTGAAAGTGCGCTTGATTTATCGTACAATTTCATTGGACCTCTGTGAACTACTCATCAATTTTATTGGTCTACTGTTACGAGGCAAAATGTTTACGAGGCGGCATGAAAAAAAACCATGTATTAGCCGCTCTGGATTATAGGCCGCAGAGTTCAAAGCTGTTCAAAATGTGGGGAAAAAGTAGCGGCTTATAATCCGGAATCTACGGTAGTTTTTCTTGTACTTCCAGCCAAAGGAGCAGTAAGTCTTTGATTGCACCTAATCTCTGTTGCATTGTCACAATCTACAAGCTGTAACTACTCACTGGTGTCCGCCTCTTCCACTCAATCTTTTAAAGAGTCTTATACTAATAGTATCCTCAAATCCTCCTACCAATTGCTTCACATCTATCCCTACCGGTTTTGACCCATCTGCTAGTTGATCTGGATTCTGTCTATTTACCTTATAGAACAGGGCATTCTGCCGTAAGGTTAGCTAACTCTAATATTAATTCTATCTTTTTCTTTCTCTCTCTTTCTGCAGACAATGTCTGGTCCACTAGGTATTTCTAGTAATCTCATTTTAATTCACATTTCAGTAACATCCCTAACCTGCACATCATAGCTGTAACATTGTTTTCACTTGCTCTACCCGGATCAATCCTCACCTTGCCCTAACAAAGAGATTTCCTTTGTCCTTTCTGATTCTCTTCCACCCTCACAGCGACTAAGAGCTAACTCATTTTCTCTCTTTTCATGTTCTGATGAGAGATTACCAAATTCATCTCTTTGCCCTTTTGCAAAAATTACCTCATCTATTGAGAGGATCTTCTGTTTTAAATCAGGCATGATCTTCCATTAAAATCCATGTTCGCTGTCTTGGATTAAATCTGTGCCTTTGTAAATAAAGGCTTATGTTATCTCTTGAAAGGGATTCCAGATGTTTGATCCCCACTGAGGCTGAACTAACTGGCTTTTTAAAAAAAATATATAATCATTTCTGTTTTTAATCTATTCAATACACAGATATACTCACTATAATTGATTTACTTTTTTTTCTTCTTTCTATATTATGCATTACATTGAACTGCTGCTGCTGCTAAGTTAACAAATTTCACGACACATGCCAATGATAATGAACTTGATTCTGATTCTGATTATATACTTACTCAATATTTCCTTTACTAAAAATGGTACAACTCCTGTGGTCTTGTAGCCAGGAATAACTGAAAAATCATTGGAGTCACAGTACCACAGAGGTTGGCACAGCACTTCCCAGTGCTGCCTGGAAAGAGTTTGTACGTTCTCCCCGGGACCACGTGTGTTTCCTCTGGGTGCTCCAAGGAACTACTGATTGGTAGGTTAATTGGTGATTGCAAATTTCCTGATGATTAGGCTTTGAATAAATCGGGGAATAGCTGGGTGGCGTACCTTGAAGTGGCAGAAGGACCTACTCTGTGCTGCATCTCAATAAATACATTTTAAAAAATAGTAGTCAGTGAATCCTCAGGTTTTTTTTTCCTTTTTATACTTCAGTCTGGGCTTTACGTTAGTTCATTTCAGAGATGCCATCCTCCTTAATACTTGCTCTTTTGTGACAGAAAGTCATCCAATGTTTCACAGTCATCTGCCTTAACTGCAACATTGGCATTGAACCCCTCTTTTGGCAAAGACATTTGTCATCTTTATCAATGATCGGGATGATAATGTGGTTAAATGGATCAGCAAATTTATGGATGACACCAAGAGTGGGGATGTAGTGGACAGTGAGGAAGGCTTTCAGGGGTTGCAGAGGGAAACATAGATTGAAAAATGGCAGATGGATTTAACGCAGACAAGTAGGACTTCAGTAGGACCAACTAGGGTAGGTCATACACAGTGAATGGTTGGGCACGGAGGAGTGTGGTAGAACAAAGTGATCCGGGAATACAGGTTCAGATGGGATGTAATGTTGAAGTTGTATATGATGTTGGTGAGGCCTGATTTGGAATATTGTGTGCAGTTGTGTTCACCTACCTACAGGAAAGATGAAAACAAGGTTGAAAGAGTACAGGGAAATCTCACAAGGATGTTGCCAGGTCTGGAGGACCTGAGTTATAAGGAAAGATTGAATAGGTTAGGACTGTATTGTTTAGAATGTCAAAGATTGCGAGGAGATTTGAGAGAGGTATACACAATTATGAGGGCTATAGATAGGGCAAATGCAAGCAGGCTGTTTCTACTGAGGTTGGGTGGGACTACAACCAGAGGTCATGGGTTTAAGGGTGAAAGGTGAGAAGTTTAAGGGGTACGTGAGGGGAAACTCCTTCACTCGGAATGTTGAGAGAGTGTGGAATGAGCAGCTAGCGCAAGTGTTGCATGCGAGCCCGATTTCAATGTTTAAGAGAAGTTGAATAGGTACATGGATGGTAAGGATATGGAGTGCGATGTTCCTAGAGCAGGTCAATGGGAATGGTTTCAGCAAGGAGCAGATGGGCTGAAGGGCCTATTTCTGTGCTGAACTTCTCTATTGACTCTATGATTCATTACGAACCTTACCCAAATCCTCCACATCCACGCAGAGGTTACTTTTTCATTTCCCTCATTGCTCAAAGTCATCAGGATAAACAGACTATCAAAATTAGCTTTACCCAGATTTGGAAACTATACCCTATTTCATCTTTGTGCTTTTCCATAACTATGCATAATCAAACTGAATTATGATCACTGACACAAAAATGTCTCCACTGATGCCACTCATCTCCTCTAGGACTGTCAACCTCGCCCACATCTTGCAGACTGTATTCTCTTCAAACTGGCTGAAAAGGGTCTGCCCAGGAATGCCGTGACCTCCATTGCATTTACATTCTCTGTGTACCAACTAACGTCAAGGCAAATAAAATCTCCCCCACTATTGCTCACTGAAGCCTTTGCACTTCTTAGAAATTTAATTACAATTTCTTCTCATCTTCAGCCTGTTTGGAATTCTTAAGGTTACTGTCGTGGTGGCATAGCAGTTAGCGTGACGCTATCACAGCTTGGGGTGTTCCGGAGTTCAGAGTTCAATTCCAGTGCTAATCTGTAAAGAGGCTCTGTGCGTCTGCCCTGTGGAATTCACGGGTTTCCTCACGTGATCCAAAGACAACTGGGTAGGTTAACTGTTCATTGTAAATTGTTAGAGTTAATTGGGTTTGCCGGGGGCTGCTGAGGCAGCTTGGCTTGAAGGGCCAGATGGGTCGACTCCACTCTGTATCCCGAGGGAGTAGATTTCCACAGCCCGGTTGGGTGTGTAACACCCTGCGAAAGGTTTCAATTCTAACAAAATGGTCTTTCTGTGGAAGCAGTGTTTGGGCTGTGGTTAGAGATAACGGGTGCTTTGGAATGCGAGCCTCAGGGGTGCGGGTCTTTGTTTTGTGTGAGCTCGGGTTGTTTGCTTGGCCGGAGATGAAGAGAGAAGACGCTGGCGAGAACCGATCATAGCATTCAACCCGGTGGGGGACCGTTACCCGATGGAGCAAGGTGCCGAGGCTGACTGAGGATCAGTGAATATTACTTCCGGGAAGAGTTGAGCTCCAACTTCTGCACTGTTTAATTATAATGGGCCCTTTAACATTTTTTTTCTCTCTTTTGTTTTTTACTAACTCTTTGGTTAAGGTTCATAAATATAATTCCTTTAATCATAAGCAGTGTGCTGTCTGTAACAGGGTAGGAAATTGCACAGCATCCACACAAACCGGGGTTTGGGGTGGGTGAGCCATCCCAATCTCATGGGTTTTGCAGGACCAGAGTGTGTTTTCCCCAGACTTACACAGCCAGGAAACCAGGGGGCTTTCATGTGTTTTGGGGAGCTACCTGCACAAGCGGTGCATGCGAGTTCGATTTCAATATTCAAGAGAAGTTTAATTAGGTACATGGATGGTATGGGTATGGAGGGCCATGGTCCTAATGATTGAGCATGGATTACATCTTGTTTCCATGCTGTATTTTACCATGACTCTATAAATAACTTCGTGATAGTCTCATTTAGAAGAATGACGGGGGGATCTGATTGAAACATATAAGATTATTAAGGGATTGGACACACTGGAGGCAGGAAGCATGTTCCCGCTGATGGGTGAGTCCAGAACTAGAGGCCACAGTTTAAGAATAAGGGGTAGGCCATTTAGAACAGAGATGCGGAAAAACGTTTTCACCCAGAGAGTGGTGGATATGTGGAATGCTCTGCCCCAGAAGGCAGCGGAGGCCAAGTCTCTGGATGCTTTCAAGAGAGAGTTAGATAAAGCTCTTATAGATAGTGGGGTCAAGGGACATGGGGAGAGGGCAGGAACGGGGTACTGATTGTGTATGATCAGCCACGATCACAGTGAATGGCGGTGCTGGCTAGAAGGGCCGAATGGCCTTCTCCTGCACCTACTGTCTATTGTCTATTGTCATGTGATAATCAACATATTATCCTTACTCAGGGTTACAAATGTTTTTAACCCATATTTCTAACATTCGTTGTCTCATCCTTCTCTCTTCCTCAACTAAATGCCCTGAAATGAGGAATGTTAAGTTAGCATTCCTAACTCCCTTTATGGCATATTTTGATCTTTTTGTAGTGTACCCCATCTCACTTGTATTGGTTTGCACTTCCCAAGAACCAGTTCCAATACCCTACAAATGTAATGCCCTTAGAGTGAAAGAGAAACAGACCTTTTGACCCATCTGGTTCATGCCAGCCCAATCTTCTGCTCAGTTGCATCTATTGGCACCTGGATGATAGAACTCCATATCGCCTTCATCCACGTAACTGCTTTCAGTTTGAAATTAGATTTACATTTTGCTGTTTTAATTGGATGGTCTCCTATGTTATGAACATAACTTTTTTTAAGCTAAATAAAGGTTTTTGGTTCAACTTTTACATTTCTTGTGGAAGGACAAAATTCTGCAAACTGCTGAGTGAAGACTCTCATTGGAAATAGACGAGGTGTTGAATTCATCCTTAGCAACAAGAAGAGAAACAGTGATTGAAGGAAAGACAGGTAATAAATATTTTTTCTTTCAACATAATAAGAGCAAAGTTTCAAGGGTAGCATGGTTATCTCTGTCTCCACAATCCTCACATTTGGAGGGACACTATTTCCTCCTCCTGCACGAGGGTGCAGAAGCTTAGGTGTGCCCAGTGGAAATGTAAATCCTCCACACTCGGTTAGAAAGTTGGCTTGTGCCACAGCAGTACACAGAGGAAGAATTACTCACAGCTTGCATAATAATGATTCTGTGTATGAACGTTAAAGCAGACTTTGGTATCAATATTGATGAATCCATCATACATCCTATGTGCAAGCCCCCTTAAAATCTGAGCAATCTATTCACAGATGGAGACCACGTCTCCAAGATTCCTTGCAGTGGCTTTCCAACAATACAGTATCATAATTAGGGCTGGTTCCCTAGAGAGTGCTGCGACACTCAGATGCCGTCAAAAGTGCATCCATGCTGGCAGATCTATTGAGAAGATATTTTTAGTTGTAGTTCTTCCATGGCATAAGGTTAAGTTCTCATTTACAGCTCTACAGCACTCTATATCTGGAGCCGTTTAGAGCAGACACAGCAGGCAGCCAGTCCAGGAAGCAGCCCAGATCCAGGACATTCCATACAAAATTCAAGTTCAAGTTTAATTATCATTCCGCTGTATCCATGAATACAATCGAACAAGGCAGCGTTCCTCCAGGGCCGAATTGCGAAACACAGCACCGACAGTCAGACACAGCACAAGGCATATATCACACATATAAGATAACAGTGAACATACAGTCACACACAAAAAAATACGTAGCCCAAGTCCCTGAGTGATATGTCTTGCAGACTGATGGTACATGGATGATTGTCGGGAAGAACAATCCCTTAGCAGTCTGCAGTCATGCGTATAATCCACCTTTTGTCTTCCACTGAGTGAACACTGGAGAGCTGCACCACCCCACTGGAAGAAATCTTAATATTAATTAATTCTAAGAATGATTTTACATGTTGCATGTTAGCCATCAACACCAAATATGATTTAAAGCCTTGATATGTTTTAGTACTAGTGAGGTATTAGAATATTAGTGAGGATAACCAACGCCATCTTTCAGTCATGGCTGGTGAATTTGAACAACAGCACATTGCTTGCTTCAGAAACTGTAAACCTACAGTAACACCACTAATAGCTCATTCTCCTTCCCGTGCACGCACTGGATACAGATGCTTTATGTCTCAAGACATAAGTAATGTGTGAAGACTTCCAGATTTCTTGGGAAGGAAAAATAATAACAGAATTGTGGAATGTAATTCTAGAGCGCCATAATTCATATTAGTACAGGTTTCACTTGCCAAATTCATCTCACTAATGTGCGTTTGCTCATTTCAATTACCAAACAACACATAATGGATTTTTAAAAAAACACTTGTTCAGTTTTAGTGGCTGCTGTGGGATTGTTTCTCAGTTCCTACCTTTTTAAGATGTTAATCGTTCTTCTGCTTTCTGTCTGACTTTCTAAAGTTTGTCGTTTGACCTTTGTGATCTTTACAGGCGAGCCTGCTGAGCATTGCACAGCAAGGATCTCAGCTTTCGAGAGGACCAACAGATAAAGGAATTTAAGAACTGAAAAATTACTTGTTGTCCTGTGTGTGTATTTTTCCTCAGGCTACCAGGAGTGGGGTAATTCCAAGCCAGTTTAGAGTGTTTTTGATATTTTACGGTAGTGGTGAAGAATAAGACAGCCGGTCCTGTGGGATGGAAAGAGAGACTGTTATTGCATGGACACTGTAGTAGAGCCTTGAGACCAGGGTGGGACATCCGGATGGATGCCAGGACGTAGAACTGTGAAGAGTAATTGTGGCCGTGAAGTTATCGTGTTTTCTGCAAGAGACGTCAGCGACCCCTTTTCCAGGCTTATTGTAGAGACTTTAAAGACTTGAGTTTTCAAAATGTTACACTCAGAGATTGAGCAAACTGAACCTGATTTGAATGAACAAATTAGAGAGTTGCGTAGTAGGCTTAAGGAAGTCTTGACAACTGTAGATAAATTACACAACAGGTCCTATCGATACGTTCCAAGGAAAAGACACATTGCTCTATTTACAGGGGAAGTTGAGAAAGATGTGAGGTTTGTTGATGACTTTATTGAAATAGTCGAATGGCTGCTTTGAGCTAGAAATCAGTCTGACCAGGATCAGCATGACTTTGTTATGTCACTGCCCAGGGGTGCAGCTTTAGAAGAAGCACGTATACGCAGTGATGCTGAAGAGGACCGAGCTGATGTCTTGTTCACCTATCTCAGGGAAGCTTTTAGTGAGCTGTTGCTTCATTTCTATAGTCGCAAACAGCATGAGGGTAAAGACACAAGAGTTTTCACATGCCCTAGCCCAAGCCATTAACTTGTTACTGAAGTGTTCCCCTGATGTTGTGGCCAATAAGAGGGTGGCACTCAGAGATCAATTTAAAGAGGCCATCAGCGATCCTTCGCTTAGAAGGAAGAGTGCGGAACAACCCCAACTCCTCAATGATAGAAGTGCGAGAGGAGACTTGTCTGTGGTTTTCAGAAGAGTCCTCAGGAAATTCAAAGACTGTAAATCAAAGTGTAGCAGTAGCCAGGCCCAGTGCTCAACTCTCAAAGCACAGGAATATAAGTCTATCACTCTAGATGACATCCTTAAAGTAGTTACAGAGCAGGGCAAAACCATTAGTGAGTTAATTCAAGCAATGAAAGATCTTGCTGTACAGAGAGGTGTTGCACATGCTAGTAGCAGTAGACCTAAGTTACAGCCTAGGCCAACAAAGGATGGGTAACCAATATGCTTCAAGTGTCAGGTGGGAGGGCATGTAGCAAAGAATTGCCCACAGAAGTGAAGTGCAAGGGATGTAGAGCCTGAAACCTCCAGCTCTCAGGTTGCTGTGACCTGGGGGAACCTCACAGACTCAGATAATGTACAGCCATCCTGTAACCATGTGCTGCAACATGCTGTAGGAATATGTCCTGTTGTTGAGCTTGAGATATCAGGTGTCTCTGTCCGTTGTCTGTTGAACACAGGGAGTCAAGTGAGCACCATGACTGAACAGTTCCTTCAAGAACATGTGAATGGCGAGGATGAAGATATGTTGTCCACTGCTCGCTGGCTTAGGTTAATAGCCACTAATGGTCTTGGTATTCCTTACTTCAGGTATCTACAGCTAGAGGTTCAAGCGGTGGGCATGAAGAATCCCAACTGTGGATTTCTAGTAGTCAGAACACTAGAATGGGTTGTTAGCACTGAACAACCCGTCCTGTGCATTTTAGGGATGAACGGTATAAGCCAATGCAGACAACTTTTCTACACCGAATTTGACACAACCTTAGAAGGAAAGTTGGATTCTGATTAGAGAGATGTTTTCCAGAAAGTGCAGAAGCACACTACTGAAAAGAAAGCCATAGTCCCAGTACTGTATTGGGAAAAGATACTGAGCACATATCTGCTGAATTGGTAGTTACCATTGTGGCTAGAAAGGCCACTGCGGTGCTGGGACAGACCACAAGATGTTACTTGAGCCACTTAACACTCTTCTACTTGGTGGACTGTTAGTTATTCCCATGCTCGTCGACTCTTGTAGTCATACGGTACCAGTACAGGTTTTAAACCTCTCTCGAGAGGATGTATGGCTCTCATCTCGAACCCAGCTTGGTATACTGTCAAAGGTAGACTGTGTAGACAGTGATCAGTGTGGTGCTGTAAGATTTCAGTGGATCTCAGCTGGCATTGAACAAGTGAGAGTTGGTGTAAAGGAAGAGGGTAGTAACCCCAAGTTAAAGTCAATTCTAGAAAAACTCGACTCTGGGGGTAGTGAAGAACAGCGAACTCAGCTAAGAGCTTTACTGGTTAAGTACCTGGATATCTTTGCAGTCGAAGATGAAGAACTTGGGTACACTGACATAGTCAAGCATGAGATTCATTTAATTGATGATGAACCCATTTCCCAGCCGTACTGTCACATTCTGACCAATCAGTACAGTGAAGTGAAAGAGCACATCTCAACGTTGTTGAAGAAGGGTGCGATTCGGGAGAGCAACAGTGGTAACGTTGGTATGGAAGGCTAATAGTAGCATAAGGCTGAAGGCTGCGTGTAGATGGTCAGAGACTGAAAAGGATGCATTCCTACTCCCGTGTATTGATGAGAGTTTCGATACCCTGTGGGGATCGAGATTTTCTCAACGATAGACCTTCTAATTAGTTATCACCAAGTGGCGGTAGAGGAGTGTAATAGGCATAAGACTGCTTTTTTGACCCCGTTTGGTCTATATGAATACCTTCGCATGCTGTTTGGGGTCTGCAATGGACCAGTGACTTTTCAAATTCATGCAGGCAATGATGAATGATTTAGCCTTCCAAGTTGTGCTGGTGCATCTGGATAATATTCTGGTGTATTCACAGACTTTACAGGAATACTTCGAGAGGCTTGACACTGTGCTTCAGCATCTCAAGGAGACTGGTCTGAAATTGGAAAATGTCATTTTCTGTAGACAGAGGTTAAATTCTTAGGACACCAGATATTAGCCAAGGGGACAGATACAGATCCCAAGAAGGTCTTGGCTGTTTACCAATGGTCAGTACCATCTACAGTCAAAGACTTAAGATCATTCTTAGCTTCTGTAGTTATTATAGACGGTTCATTTGGAGATTCTCGAAGATTGCAGGTCCACTGCATGATGTAGTCAATTTGTGTCTTGGTGCAGGGAGCCCTAGTAAATCAAATCAGCTGTTAAAACAGTCTTGGATGGAAGATTGAGAAACTGCCTTTGACTTGTTCAAGGAGGAACTGAGCAGTTCACCTATCCTCGCCTTTGCCGATTTCTCCATAGCGGAGACAGATGCAAGCAGTCGTGGACTAGGAGCTGGTTTATACCGGCAAAAGCGAGAGACAAAGAGGAATTATAGCAGCATGAAATTAGAGCTGCTTGCACTTAAGTGGGCTATAGTAGAGAAGTTTTGTGGTTACTTATTGAGTTCTAAATTCACTGTAATAACTGATAATAATCCGTTACCCCACTTGAAAACTGCCAAGTTGGGAGCAATTGAACAGAGATGGATCTCACAGCTGTCAGTGTTTGACTTTGATGTTCAGTATCATCCAGGTCGGAGAAATACTGTGGCTGATGCTCTCTCTAGTCAGCCAGTTGCAGGGGAGCCAGAGCCAATCCCAGAGGATGCTGAGTTTGATGGGTGTGTGGAAATGTGTAGTCTGAATAATCGCAGCCATGCTCTTGACCTGGCTCTGGTTACAGCTGGTCTTAAAAGATGTAAGGTTAAGCAAATTTGCGCCCTTGAAGCTGGTACTAGTGATCTGATGCAAGGAAACACCCCAACCTTCACCGGTTATTCTACTGGGGACTTGCACACTTTTCAGCAGCAGGACCCTGTGTTAAGTGTCTTCAGAAACTTATGGGACTGAAAAAGAAAGTCGAATGGCAAGGAATGTAGAGCTCTGCCTAAACCGGTTTTGTCTCTATTAAATCACTGGGACAGGATCAGGGAGCGTAAGGGGTTACTGCATCGTGCAGTTGAGCATGAGAAGCACAGGGAGTGTTATCAGCTTCTGCTACCTGCCAGCTTGAGGAGGCAAGTGTTAGGGTATGTACATGATTCTATGAGCCGTCAAGGCATCGAGCGTAATCTGTACATGTTGAGAATCAGATGTTTTTGGGTGGGCATGCTCGAGGATGTGGCAAAGTGGATCAAAGATTGTCCACGTTGTGTTTTAACTAAAATGCCACACCCTAAGATCCGTGCCCCCGTGAAATCACTTCTTGCTTCCAGGCCGCTCGAAGTTGTCGCTGTAGATTTCACTGAGCTTCAGCAGGCAGCTGATGGACGTGAGGGTGCTGATGTGACGTGAGGGTGTCACAGATGTTTTTACAAAACTCACTCAGACATTCCCAGCTCGGGATCAAAAGGCGGATACCACAGCAAGGTGCTCCTGAGGGAACGGTTCATGAGAGGCTGCACTCTGACCAGGGCTGTAACTTCGAAAGTGAGGTCATTGCTGAGCTTTGCAAATTGTACAGGGTAAAGAAAAGCCATACTACACCCCATCATCCGACTGGCAATGCACAGTGTGAGCGTTTCAACAGGACGATGCATGATTTGTTGTGTGTGTTGTCTCCAAAAAAGAAACGCAGGTGGCCAGAGCATTTACCCGAGTTAGTGTATGTGTATAATGTGATGCCTCACGCCACCACCCGATATTCCCCTTATTACCTACTGCTGGTGTTGATCCCCTCTTGCCAGTGGATGCTCTGCGGGCTGAGAATAGTCTGTGAACTGGAGATACGACGGGTTAGCCATACACCAGAAACAACTGAGTGATGCTCATGCCAGAGTGAAAGAACACTCTGAACAGAAGGCTGCGGAACATATTGCCTTACAGAAGGACAAAATTCATTGTCTCAAGATTGACATAAATGCACTGGTTTACCTTCGGATCGGACCATTAGATTGTAATAAGATCTAGGATGCTTGAAAATCAACTGTCTACAGGGTGGTAGAGGTGCTAGACAACACATACACTGTGGAATCTTTGAAGGGAGGTTAAACAGGGTAGACATCAGGCCCTGTGAAAACATTCCCACCCCAGTTCCTCAGAGGAGACTGAAAACTCCTGTAACTCGGGGTAGTCCTTCCGAGACATGAATCAGATTCTGAGGATTCAGAGAATGGTGCGATATTGGGAGAAGATGTGTCAGAACAGGGTGTACATAATTTCGACCCTAGCCTTGATAGCATTACTCCTGGGACGGAGACCATAGTGCCTGTGACAGCTGATACGGGGTCAGGTGTTGGTAGTCTTCCTGTTGCAGCACCCTGCAGGAGTAAAAGAGTAAATGCTGGACCGCACTCTAACCCACATCACAAACCAAGGTCAGTCTTAGATGCGGCCTCCATAAGTCCTGCAGCAGTGTCACAGATACTGGCTAGTCTAAGTACAGTTCTGTTCAGAGAAGCAGTTAAAGAGGTTAAAAGTACTTTTGCAGTGAGTCAGTAATCGAGGACGCTCACTGGAATGCAGGGAGAATGTAACCAAGTGACTGTTGAATATCATTTTTATTGTTAAAGTGCACTTGTGTATTCACCTTGGTAATGCTAAAGTAGTAGCCTGTGCCTTTAAGAGAAAATGGTGATGCCATTTTGCATGAGTGGAGTAGAACGAAGAGTTGCCATGTTCTAGAAAGGACGACGTACGAATGCTTTTCCCAGTTTTGGTGAGGAGAGGTGAATCATATTTGATAATATCCATGTAAATTCATTTATACTTGTTTGTAAATCTAGAATAGCAGTAATTTGACATGTTTGACATGTGGATGCTTTAGATTTTTGGGAGTAAATTGATCAACACTGGAATAGAGTGATTGTGATGTTCCTTAATCAGCCAATGAAGTTAGTCTTTTTAGTAATTCAACTACAAGGAAATATATTGTAAAACTTTGTGTAAAAGTTTATTTGTCTTTTATTGTTTCATGACCGAATGTGATTGTAACAGAGTAATATGTATGTTCATGTAGCGTCAGCGAGAACTGATTTCAAAGTCCAGCCTATATGTGTTTGGAAGTTAAGCACGTGTGTGCCAAATGTGAGTATATCTCTTAGTTAAGATGAGAAGTATTTATTCATATTTTTGATGTTGTGTATAAGGTACTGGGTTGGTGGGATTCTAACATTGCTTGTATTGAGTTTTTTAGAATTGTCACTGCCGTATTGGTTTTGTATATTTCGTTTTAGTTATTTTCATACTGCATACATAACAAGGGTGTGGTCGGAAGTTAAACTGAGATTGTAATAGCGGGAACTGTTTTGTTTTAATTTGCTTTGACATTTTTATTTTGATACCCTCTTTCTGTAATAAAACATCCAAAACAGACAAAGGAACTTAAGACCCAAAAAACGATTTGTTGTCCTGCGTGTCTATTTTTCCCCAGGCTACAAAATTTGGTGCCAGGAGTCGGTCAATTCCAAGCCAGTTTAGATGGTTTTTGATTTTTGTGTGCAGTACAATACAATACATTATACAGTAATGGTGAAAAAACAAGACAGCCGCTCTTGTGGGACAGAAGGAGAGTCTGCTATCGCACGGAGACTGTGGTAGGGCCTTGAAACCAGGCTGGGACATCAGGACTGACAACAGCATGTAGAACTGTGACAGTGATCCAGAGCAACTGTGAAGTCATGCTTTCTTCAAGAGACATCAGCAACCTCTTGCCCAGGCTTGTTGTAGAGAATTTAAAGATTTGAGTTTTCAAAATGTTACACTCAGAGAATGAGCAAACTGAACGTGATTTGAATGAACAAATTAGAGAGTTGCATAGTAGGCTTGAGGAAGCCTTGGCAACTATGCTTAAATTAAGCAACAGCTCCTATGTATATGTTCCAAGGGAAAGACACATTGCTCCATTTACAGGGGAAGTTGAGGAAGATGTGAGGTTGGTTGATGACTTTATTGAAATAGTCGAACAGCTGCTTTGAGCTAGAAATCAGTCTGACTAGGATCAATATGACTTTGTTATGTAAACACAAAGTTTACTGCAGATGCTGGGGTCAAAGCAACACGTACAACACGCTGGAGGAACTCAGCAGGTCGGGCAGCACCCGTGGAAATGAACAGTCAATGTTTCGGGCCGAGACCCTTCGGCAATGTTCCTCCAGCTTGTTGTACGTGTTGATTTGACTTTGTTATGTCACTGCTTAGGGGTGCAGCTCAAGAAGAAGCACGCATGCGCAGCGATGCTGAGGAAGACCAAGCTGATAACTTGTTCATCTATCTCAGGCCATTTGGCCCATCGAGTCTGCTCCACCATTTCCTCATGGCTGATCCATTTTCTCTATCAGTCCCAGGAGCCCCAATCTCCTGCCTTCTCCCCATATCCCTTCATGCCCTGACCAATCAAGAATCTATCAACCTCTGCCTTAAATATACCCAATGACTTGGCCTCCACAGCTGCTGTGGCAATGAATTCCATAGGTTCACCATGCTCTAATTAAAAAAATTCCTCCTCATCTCCATTCTAAAAGGACACCCTGCAATTCTGAGGCTGTGTCTGCTGGTCCTAGACTCTCCCCCCAGAGGAAACATCCTCTCCACATCCACTCTGTCCAGGCCTTTGGAGTACAGAAGGCCAGATTTTGTGGTTTTGTTATTGTTTTCCATTAATAATGCTTGCTGTATCCATTTAAAATGTGCAAGATCCTGCTTCTCACCATTCATTTCAATAATGCCATTAATGAGGAAAGGTTCTTAAGTCTGAAGTATCATTCTGCTTAAAGGAAAGTGGTTAAAATGATACTTCATCTGATCACAGGTTGCACTGTGCATTTCAAGGGTTAAAATTACCACTTGAAATGAATAAGTCTTGTTTATCAGTTTGGACTAAAAATGTTAACTCAAAAATTCAGGTCAGTATTGTCAGGTGACTCATAATGACATGTCACATACCAAGTTACTTGAAAGGAGTACGTGATAGTGCCCAACACATGCAGGACACTTTTTCCAAAGTATTTAACATATTTAAAACTTTTTTCCAAATTACTTCAGGATGGAGGTGAAGACAAGCACAAAATGATTTCTGTCTGAAACAAAGTTCCATTGCCCTTTCTCAAAAATATGCATGCAGCAATATTGATTTATACCATGCCAAATAGTGATCTTTTGTATTATTCTGATTCACATAAAAATAATTTGAAACCTCCAGGTATTTTTTTTGTAACTGTAGAGCCTATTTTGAACAAGGGGGCTTTGTGCTTGGCCTGCCTGCTGTTAAAGGATTGTATAGAGGCAAGGGAGTGACAAGAGCTCCAGAAATCTTGCCGTGTCCCAGTGAGTAATTGAACTTCCCCTGCTTCACAGCCCAAATGCCACAATAAGCCGTGTGTTCGGCCTCTTTTGCCTCCAAAGGTTCAAATCTCACTGCTGTTGAATGGTGGGAAGTGCAAAAACACAATTCCACCAGACTAGAAGGCTAGTTCAGCGCAAGCTGATATTCCCTCCCAGATTGTCCAGGTGGACTGCCCCAGGATGAATATGCCATAACAAAGGCAGTATCTGGGAAAATGATGGGGCGTTCCATCGCAGCGGCTTCTGCAAGGTCAAAGAAAGGTGTTACTATCTTTTTAAATGTATTTTTTATGATCGCAAGACCCTGCCAGACGCTAACTTCAAGTACTGCAAGTCTACCCAATCTGTAAGTTACTCATTTGGTGGAGAAACCGAAGGAGCTGGATTTGGTGTGCATCATGCTGCAGCCTGCATCAGAGAGGTGTCAGAGGAGTTGGTGTATGAAGGCGGTGTGCAATCTAACTGTGAAAAATTGTCTTTGACGCTTTTCTTGTGATCAGAAGACCCTGATGGACGTTGTTAAGGTGGAATGCCACAAGTCTGATTCACTGATTTATTGGCAGGGAGCCAGGAAGCTGCATGGCCTCAGTTGTAGCAAGGTCTAGGCCTCAGGCTGCGGTGTCGCCTATTTACAGCCACCCGAGAGAGAGGCGCGAGAGGCGGTGTGGTGCTGCGTCCAAGCCAGAGTCGGTGCCTCCTCCCCCTCCCTGTATTCACTCAGCAGAGGACAAAACGTATTGTGTTTGACTGCAGATTGCTTCAACATTCATGGAGTCAGGGTTTTGGAGAGTATACAGTTGGCCCTCCTTATCCACAAATTCCGTATGTGCGAATTCAACCAACCACGAATCAAGAAAACCCGGAAGTGCTTGTGCTGCCTTTATGGCAGTTATCTAGTTTATAATATTTTCGCTTAGTAATTAATTTGTTAGCATTTTTTAGTTAAAGTTAGGATTGTTTAAGTAAATTCGTTGTCTGTAATATATTGTGGCATGCGATGACGTCACATCCGGTTTCGCTGCGTCCTGTGGGAAAATACCGGTTTGAGAAAGACGGAACGGAGGGGGCTCACACACACGTGAGACCAGCGCAAAAGTTGTCTCTGTATGCATTAGAAATCACAGTGAAAGCAAAGCTGTAAGTCATGAGATAATCGATATGTTGAATTAAAATGTTAACGCTGATTCCGTTAAAAGTAACGACGGTCGATAAGGTTTATGTTTTCGTTAGTTAAAGAGTTGCGGATAGTTTGTGTTGAAGTGTATTTAAAGCTGTCAATGGCGTAGGCAGATTCTGACTGAATGCTGCACTTTAATGTAATGTAGTTGTTGTAGTTTACTTTTACAAGTATTTACAATGTAAATGTGATATCAAGAAGGAAACAAATACTGTACCAATCTTGTATTGTTTTATCAACAGTTTTCACCATACGTTAATGTGAAGAGTGAACAGTAAATGGTTAATCTTACTTCGACCTTGTTTTCATTGACTACGGTTTACCTCGATGTTTAGTTCGGCGCTCTGTTACACCCGAGCGAGAACATTACAGTGCTCTTCCAGCACTTGTTGTTCGAGCATGTACAGACTTTTTTTCTTGTCATTCTTCCCTAAACAATGCAGTATAACAACTATTTTACATAACATTTACATTGTATTAGGTATTATAAGTAATCTAGAGATGATTTAAAGTATACGAGAGATTGTGCGTGGGTTATCGTGGATCGGGATCAAAAAAATCGGAAGTTCTCTTACTAAGTAAGTCGGAACAGGTACATCCGGTATTATTTAGCGTCAGTTAGTCAAACACTTGTCTTAGTATATAGTATATAATTTACCTTTCTATGCATATAAAACACTTAAGAACATATGTTTCAGCGCCGGGCTCAGGAGCCAGTGACAGACCGCTTTCGAGCGCGCTCTCCACCGTGCTGGGTTGATGTGGAGGATCAAAAACCCAAAGCCCAATAATTAAACCACTGCGTTGCGTTGGAAAAAAAGTTGAATTTCCCCATGGGGATGAATAAAGTATCTATCTATCTATCTATCTATCTATCTATCTATCTATCTATCTATCTTAGTAACAATTGTAGCTTTCATCCGGGCAGAGCCTTCCTCATTTTAACCCTTAAAATTGTTCCGATCGTTGACCGACGTAGCCTAACGCTTTTCCGATGACCGATGGCGTTTCACCTCTTTCCGATCGCTTTATTACTTCCACTTACTTTATTTTCAATCGCGATCGTGATTATTTTCGTGAACAGAAACACTGCGCATTCAGAGCTCTGGCGCCGGGTCCTAATGTCCACCACACTGAGACAGGTTAAATGAGGTCTGGGGTTCCGCTGGGTCCTAATGTCCACCACACTGAACAGGTTGAATAAGGGACTTGAGCATCCGCAAATCTTGGTATCCGCGAGGGGTCCCGGAACCAATCCCTCGCGGATAAGGAGGGCCGACTGTATGTGCTATATGTGCTGTGTGTGAATGCTTTCCATTTTGGGCCCATAGTAACACTGTTTAGTTTGGCTGTATTCATGAATATTTGAATGACAATTCAGCTTGATCTTGAACTAGAACATAGCCAAGTGCTTTTGTGTGGTAGCCCATTAGCTTAACATTAAGGGGAAGCAATTTCAGTTGACCAGCATGCCTGGGTGCACTGGTGTGCCATGATTGGCATGTATGGAGTCAAACAAAAGTAAACCTGAGCATTTAAGTTTAACTAATTTGCCTTAACAAGGAAGTCATTAGTAATCTGATGCAGAAAAGACTGCTTCCTACATCAGCAAAGCTAACCATGCAGTCTTCCAAATCTATACTGGGCCGACACAAGAACAATCTGAACCATCTCACTTCCTCATTCTCTGTTGCAGCATCACTGTAATATCTGTCAAGTTCCCTCTTGAACACCACAATTGAATCTGTTTCCTATGTTCCTTTAGATAATGCTTTCTTAACCCTAACTACAAGTTATGTAAGCACAGTTTTCTTCACACCTGGTTGGTTCTTTTGCAATGTTGGTTCTTTTGAAAGTATAATTCATTGCATGCCGTCAAGTGGAAAACCTCCAGCAGAACCCTGGAATGGATGCAATGGTTGCAGATGAGCTTCAAGGCACAGGCAAAGTGAAAAGGCAAAGACCGGGACATTGGAAAATGGAAGGCCTTTCATTTTGATGGATACACTGGAAAAACATTTCACAAATGTTGGAGATTAAAGAATACTGGCGTTCAGAAGGGCACAAATCTCTGACAATTAACATGAGGGTACAGCAAGAAATTGGGAAAGCCAACGAGATGCGTTATTTTTGTAAAAGAAACGGTATCTGGAATACTCTTTAAAGGTGTAGTCTCTCATTGTTTCTATTGTGTTTCTTTGTATTTACTGTGCATGCTTACAAGAAAGTGAATCTCAGGGTTACATAAGGTGACGTATATAAGACTGTAAGACAAAGGAGCAGAATTAGGCCATTGGGCCTATTGAGATAGGAGGGAAAATATGAAATACAAAGGCAAGCTGGCAAACAATATCGAAGTGGATCATAACAGCTTTCTCAAGTATGTAAAAAATAAAAGAGCGATGAGAGTGGATATAGGACCACTAGAAAATGAGGCTGGAGAAATAATAACAGGGGACAAGGAGATGGCAGATGAACTAAATGAGTATTTTGCATCAGTCCTCACTGTGGAAGACACCAACAGTGTGTCAGATGTTGAGGGGTACAGGGGAAGAGAAGTGAGTGCAGTTACTGTACAAAGGAGAAGGTGCTCGAAAAGCTGAAAGACCCAAGGGTACATAAGTCACCTGGGCCAGTTGAACTGCGCCTTAGGGTTCTGAAACATGTAGCGTTGGAGATTGTGGAGACATTAGCAATCATCTTTCAAAAAGCATTGGACTCTGGCATGGTGCCAGAGGACTGGAACATTGCAAATGTCACTCCATTCTTTAAGAAAGGAGGAAGGTAGCAGAAAGGAAATTATAGATCAGTTATCCTGACCTCAGTGGTTGGGAAGATGTTGGAGTCAATTGTTAAGGATGAGGTGACGGAGTACTTGGTGACGCAGAACAAGATAGGACAAAGTCAACAGGGGTTACTTAAGGGAAAATCTTGCCTGAAGAACCTGTTGGAATTCTTTGAGGAGATCACAAGTAGGATTGATAAAGGGGATGCAGTGGATGTTGTATATTTGGACAGAGCTTGATAGCTTCTTGATTGGATATGGTATCAAACATTACAGGGAGAAGGCTGTCGAATGGGGCAGAGGAGAGGTCAAAATAGGATCAGCCATGATAGAATGGTAGCGCAGACAATATACGCACTTTGATAATAAATTTATATCGAAGTGTACAGGATAACGGGAGGCGTGGATTGAGTGGACAGCCAGAAACTTTGACACAGGGCAGAAATCATGAGGGGGGAATGGCTTCAGGGTGATGGTGGAGGGTGCGGGAGGGATGTCAGAGGCAAGTTTTTTTGCACAGGGAGAGTTGGGTGCTTGGAATGCACTGCACAGGGCTGGTGGTGTAGGCGGGTACGTTGGGGACATCTGATTGATTTTGGATAGGTATATGGATGATGGAAAATGGAGGGCTAGGAGGGAGGGAAGCGTTACATTGATTTTAGAGTAGGTGAAACAGTCGGCACAACATTGTGGGCTGAAGGGCCTGTCCTGTGCTGTAGTGTTCATTGCTCTATGTTCAATTCAAAAGTTATGGTCTCATTACTTAATGATATACTTGCAATAGAGGGAGAGCAACACCAGCTTGCCAGGTTGAGACCTAGGCTGAGATGATTATATTGAAGTTTAGAAAACTGACAGGTGATCTCAATAAAAAAATAAAACATTTTTATATTGTTTGGCAGTTTAGATATGAGTGTAATTTTGTTTTCATCCAGAGAATAATGAATTTTTAGAATTCTTTATTCGAGAGGAAGCTGGAGTCGTAGTCACTGTGTATACTAAATGCCAAGTTTTAAATATTAAGGGAATCGCTGGACATTTGATCAATACTTCCATTTCTATGTTGTTTAAGGATCCTAAAACAAGGTTGAGGGCTGTAGTGCTCTTGATTGACACTGGTAAAACATGTCCAACAGATGCAGTAAGGTAAAAATGTCCGTCATCGAACTGTGACATTCACATCCTCCCAAGGCACTGCTTTTCAGAAATAGTGAGGAAACACTGTATACAGTATCTTCTCTCAGTACACAAAATGTGTCTGATCATACAATACTACGCAAAAGTCTTAGGCACCCTAGATTTTTTTTGTATGGTTTCAGATACCCTGATCTCAACATCATCAAGGCTGTCTGGGATTACCTGGAGAGACAGAAGCAAGCAAGACAGCCAAAGTCAGCAGAAGAACTGCGGCAAGTTCTCCAAGATGCTTAGGACAACCTACCAACTGATTCTGTTTTTTAAAAAAACTGCATGACAGTGTACTTAAGAGAATTGATGCAGCTTTAAAGTCAGAGGGTAGTCACACCAAATATTGATTTGATTTAGTTTTTATTGCTTACTGCTCTTTATAGTAATTTTCTTTTCGTTTCATTATTTTTGAAAACATCTTCACTTTACAGATTTCTTTTTACATGTGCCTAAGATTTTTGTACAGTACTGTACTGCATTTGAGCTTCCATCCACCACTGACCTCCCTGCAAAACCTGAAGAGCAGCTTGGTGATGTTTCTGAGACTCTGGCCGTTGGAAAATTGTGATCATCCTTTGGATCACAACATACAACAGCCTCCACAGGTCCTCATTGATTTAACAGTACAGAATTGGAGAGTCCCTCCAAGCATGTGAACTACAGGAATGGAATTACAGAAGTTACTGACTTCCACTGACTATAGATCCATCACTACATTTTCTAAGAAATGTCTCATAAGAATTACTTGCAGAGATGCTGCAATATTCATTAATAGATCCATCTGGGGACTCTTCAGTCTTCAGCTAATACTAGTCTGCTCTTGGTTTCACAGGTAAATTACTAGAAGATTGGAAATTCCATCTATTCCGTTAAATTGCAAGGCTCCTGGTTTTTTTTGTATCACTCTAATGCACTTTTGATCAAAATCAACAACCTGGTTTTCTCAAAAAAGCACTTGGGACAACACGTCAGGACTGACCACAAAAGTTACCTTGGAATTCCTTATTCATCATCACTTCTTTCACATTTACCCCCAACTCCATCCCATCCTAACTTTCAAACCAACGTGATCACAGAAACCAACATTCCTCCAAAGGGATGGCAGCAGGATATGAATACACTCAAGCCTTCTCTGCCCTTATTTTAGATCTGTACACCACTGCTGTATTGCTGTGTATCCCTCAGTAAACTTACTGAACTAAAGCACTTTTGATTCCAAACCTCAAAACTTTAATTCCTCCAGCATTACATCTTTTTTAGGGAGAACATTCCAAGTTTCCATTTCCCATGATGAGGAAAACCTTTTTCTGATCTCATTCTTAAAGCTTTGGCTCTAATTTTGTATTCCATTTCATTCCTCTGTTATGGGCTAAGATCCTCCGTTGTCGATTATAGCTGCCGGCCTACCAGTTAAATTGTTCTACTCAGTCCTTAATAATGGTTCTTGACTTAGTATTGCAGAATCACCATCAGCAAACAGACTTGGTAGTTAAACCAACAGATAGATGCTTGCTGATGTGAGTTTAATATTTCAGTAATATTTGTGTGGGACATGCCTGTCCTTTGATCTTTTTTTTTGGATTGCTTGTGAGATCGCTTTGCTATCGGAGATGGGAGACTGCCTTTTGATCACTGGTGGGATCGCTCTGCATCCAGAGAGGGAAGACTGCCTTTTGATCATTGTTTGGTTTTCTCTGAGAGGAGAGAGGCCACCACTGTGCCCTCAGAATGGTACCCAAGTTTTCTGCTTTTAGGTCTTGTGCTTGGACTGTAGACTTTCTTTCAGTCATCATTTTTATATTTTGTGTTTTTCGCCTGATCCTTCCCATTTTTTTGTGTGGGGGTAAGGGGATTTGGGGTCAATACACCTGTTCTGTTTTTATTAATCTTTTATGCAGGGAGAGGGGATTTGGGGGTTGATGATTGTACTGTTACTCTTTTCTACCTCGGTTTCGTGGCTATCTGGAGAAGGAAAATTTCAGAGTTGTATGCATTGAGAATAAATGAATCTTTGAACCTTATGTCTTAGAATGCAAACTCTGCAATGAGATCCAATGGCCAGGAAGATGGTTCTGCAACGCCCTCTGGACAGCAAAGGGCATGACAAGGCACAGGAGACGTCATGGTCATCCACTGCAACCGGGGATGACCCCAGTTTGTGATACTTGTTTGTACCACTGGACCCGGACTTCCGACGACAAGAGGGGAACTGCCACAGTGTAATGGCTTTTCCACTTTAAAAAGTCTCCTGCACAGGTTTCCTGTCATCGTTGGACATGACAGAAAATTACCAATATTTGAGTGATATTGTAAATATGTTGCTGATTAAGCATTATTTATTTGTTTAAATAATTCATTATGGGTTCTATGTAAAAATATATTAATTGCAGACGCCATCACGCTAACAAATGATATGCGAGTGCTTCTCTTAAAGTAAAAACTGGTTAGACTCACATGACCTTGCTCATTCATTTTTCTTCCAATTAGTTTAATGTTTTTCAGTTACAAAATATAAATCTCGCCCATTCCTTTATTGCTGCCCATAAACTTACACTGCAGAAGTTGCACTACTGGCTTTCTGCATGACATATGATATCAATTTATGGCAAGGGTGGTCCTGTAGGAGAGTATTGAGCCTGCTGAGGGCAGGAAAGCAGCTGGAGTGAAGAATTCCAAAATATATCTGAAACTCTTCTGTGCAGAGCCACAGTGAGGTAGCAGTGATCTGCACAGACAATTTTAATGGGAAACATTTAAAAGTACTAAAAAAAATTGCTAAACCTTCCCAATATTGCAGGCAATACATAAATATCTGTATTCCATATCTGTTCTTCTAACTTTATTTTTTACGTAATTCTTTATTCCTTATAATTGTCGAATGTTGTCATTTTTTGTTGCATGTAACACCAACATGGTTCTCAAAGTCCAACCCTAAGCCCCCTTTGTAAGAAGTGGATATGGGTAAGGCCAGCCAGCTGGCCAGCAGGTGAAGCTGTATAGGCCAATCCTCTACACAGTGGATACAATGGATTGCCAAAGCACTGATGAACTCCAACTATTCCATTGACTTCAGAGGATGATGAAGACAGGAGGTCACTGATGGTCTGTGCTCCACTGGAAACTAAGGGCCCAAGTAAGCGAGAAATTAACGCCAACATACCACAGCAATTTCCCAATACCGGTAAATGCATATGGCAATTAAAGTTGATGTTTGATCCTTGTAAAGTTAATTTACTAGAGCAGTTTATCCCTCCATCCCATGCCAAAAAGAAAGCACTGTAGATTTTGTGCTTAAAGTTTATGCATATTGAACAAACAATAGTCTTTTTCTCAATAATCATCGGCCCTTGATTCTAATGTTGTTCATGCAATGCAGTCATCGCTTCCCACTTGTAAGGATATTGGATAATTACATAAACTGTTAATTCATTTTAAAAAGATATTTTGTGGGTGTTTCTCTGTTCTAACTTAAATTGCACTGAAGTTGGTAATGGGGCTTACACCATAAATGCTGATATTAAATCTTTTGCAAGCATTGTAATATGTTCTCCTTCAGGTAACTGACCAAAGGTACTTCCATCAACGATAGGTCAGAAACTAGCAATAAAAACCTTAACAGTTTGTGTCAGTATTTTACATACAGTTATATAGAGGAAGAAGATAAGAGAAATTGAAGGCCAGAAAAAGTCTTTAAGTTACCATGGAAAATATCAGGCTCAAGGCTAACAGTTGAGATAACAGGGTGATCTAATTATGCTAGGTGAGCATAATTCAGTTGGCAATACTAAGACAGTTGTAAAATATTTCGCTGAAAGTAAGAAGATAACAACAATGTGTGTTGTAAAATCAGTATCTTTGAGAAGTTCCTCTGCGTCACTAAGCTTTCCCCAGCTCATGCCAGAATAAAATCTTTCACTGACTCATGTGGTGTCATCACTCAAATCTCTTTTGGGAAACAGTTATCATTTTGGGAGCTAGCATATTTTAACTTCAGAAACTCACAGAATGTTTATTATAAGGTAGGAGGCCGTTCAGTCAGCCGTGTATATTTTGACCACTCAGAGTGATCCAGTTAAGCTCACTCTTACACTCCTTTTTGTAGTCTTGCAACTTTCTTTCCTGGCAGATTTCTTCTAAGTACCACGATTGAATCTGTCTATCCTTGGCAGGGCACTCCAGACATACAGACAGCAGAAAAGGAGAGGAAGGACATTGATGGCTTTAAGTTGGGGCAGGGGTTCCCAGTCTGAGGTTCACAGACCCCTTGGTATTGGTCCATGGCATAAAAAAGATATAGGATCCTCTGGTGTCTGGGGACGTAGATGATTTGACTGGGTATCTCCAGCACTTCCTATTTTTATTTTAGATTTCCACCATCTGTTAGGTGTTTGAGTTGTGAATCAAAGGAAGAAAGTCAAACTCAAACTGATCTACTCAATGAAGATGAAGCTTCTGGGCACTTACCACCAAAACTAAGCAATAGACACTTGGTGACAGATGAGGGCAATATATCTAAGGTATAATTTCAGGAGAAAATTGGTAAAATAAAATAATTGGTGAAAATCAAAGTTAGGCAGCAGAGAAGGAAGTCAAGCCAGTGCAGAAGATTTGAGCAGAGCTTGGTACATCATTGTTTAGCCTGGAGCTTTATTTCAATCTTCACCTCCACTAACTTCATTAGCAAGATTGTTGAGGACTGTCTACCAAAGAGATCAATCTGAATGTTCACCAATCAGAAACCACAGGTGAACTGAGAGATCCACACCCTAGTGAGGTCTATGTTAGTGGCATCCAGATTGTTTGTTCCGACTTTTTCAGGAAACTGAGGTAATGCTTTTGTAACACAGACAGTCTTGCCAAAGGGTTTCCGCCCAAAATGTTGACTGTACTCTTTTCCATAGCTGCTGCCCGGCTGGCTGAGTTCCTCCAGTACTTTGTGTGTGCTGCTTGGATTTCCAGCATCCGCAGATTTTCTCCTGTTTGTGATTTTAAGGCTTTTGTAAGATAAAGAGGGGCCCATACTGGCTGTCAGTTGTGGCAAGCCTTGTGTGCTATAATAGATTACAAAATAAAGTCAGGCAGCATTGCTAGAAACAAAGTACCCCTCCCTAAAGAGCTCAAAGCATTCTGTGCATCATTTAGAACAGAAAGGGAATGAAGTTGCACTACTGGCTCTGGCATACCCACAACCACCATTGATCAGCCTTCCTGTGAGTGCATACACATCTGGACCAGATGTGTCCTCCGACTCTGTCCTCAGATCCAGCTACCAGAAGTATGGTATGTGCAGACATCTTTATCCCCTCCCTTCTTCAGTTTGAAGTTCCCACCTGCTTTAAGACCACTATCATCCTGGTGCTAAAAAAAATTAAGGTAACATCCCTTTGGCTCTGACATTCACAATCATGAAGCGCTTTGAGATACTGATCCTGCACGTCAGCTCCAGGCAACCTTGACTCAAAGCAATTCACACACTGTTGAAAGAGGTCCACAGTGGATGCCACCTCCCTGTTCATACACACATTCCTGAAACATCTGGATAACAAAGATACCTATGACAAACTCCTATGTATTGACTATAGTTGTGGTGTCTGTGCAACTACATATCAAATAAATAAAAGCAGGCATGCAGGGGATGGCTTTAACTGGTGCATTCACATTGCAGGTGGGGGGAGGGAGAGAGACAGAGAGAAAGAGAAAGAAAGAGAGAGAGATCAATGAGCATGCGTAGACAACAGATCAATGTGCATAGCTGAGTTATCAGTTCATACGTAGTGCTAAGGGGAGTCATTGCTCTAAAAGAAATAGGTCCATACGTTACACTTCCTCATCCTATTAATGCAATATAAAACTCTAATATTACAAAGCATTCAATTTCCCTGTCCATATCCAAATAAAAATGCTTTCACAATAACAATCCATAACTAAGCACTATACCAAAGATTCAGTCTTTTGCGTGGTGCTCTGTTTCTTTCAGGACAGCACCTCTCGACCTGTGGAGTGGCATCAGGTTTGGCAGGTGTCTTGTCGAAGACAATGCTGTTGGTTGCCAGTGTCACGTTGCTGTTAGTGACATGATCATCACTGGGAGGTGAGCCCCGTGGCTGTAATGTGTCCATCTTGTTGGATGCAGTTGACCTGTGTGCTTTTTGGTTGAGCATCCAGTATCTGGTCCACATGACATCTCCATGTATGATCTCCAACATCTACTGTGTACATCAATGATCCATATCTTGCCGCTAACCTAGCAGGTGTCCACTTGTCTTCTTGGTAATCATGCACTAGGACTTTCTGTCCAATCTTAAAGCTCCTTGCTGCTTCACTTGGCAACTGGCTGAACTGTTTATTCGGCACTTCCCTCCTGGATCTGGTTTCAGGAAGTCTGTGCGAGATCAGAGATTCCTGTTCATGAACAGCATTGTAGCTGCTTGATTTGTCATCACATGAGCAGCATTTTGTCAAGTCTTCCATCTGTCTATCTATTGCCGACCACCACACGTATCTCCGGGTGAGATTCTTCATCTTGACCATACCCAGGTGTCCTTCATGCAAATTCTCCAACATTCTCTTGCACAGTTGAGAGGGAACCACAACACGAGATCCTCACATCGCCGTTCTTTGACATACCAACAGTTGGTCTCGTCTCAGAGAACTTTGGGAACATAGGGATACCATGAGCTGGCCATTCTTGCATGATGGTATCATAGACTTTTGACAATGTTAGTTCATTCCTTGCCTCTCTTTGTATTTCAGAATTTGTTACCGGCAACTGGTCCAGTAATGATGTGTAGAATACTTCTGGGTCACAGTATGAAGACTTTTCTTCTTCAGTTGCCAACAGTGGAAGACGGGACAAGCCATCAGTGTTGCGGTGTTGTTTGACACCCTTGAACTCTATGGCATAAGAGTGTATTCCTAGGAACAGTGCCCAACATTGTAACTGGGTAGCAGTCATCATTGGAATTCCCTTGGTGGGATTGAAAATGGCCACAAGGGGCCAGTGATCAGTTACTAGCATAAACTTTTATCCATTGATGTAGTGGTGGAACTTCTTTATTCCCCATACTAGACTAAGAGTCTCTCGGTCAATCTGTGCATGGCTGCGATCTGCTCTTGTCAGCGATCTTAAAGCAAACACAATCAGACATTCAGATCTATCTTTCATTGTGTTTGACAAAATGGCACCAATGCTATAAGGGGATGTATCACACGCCAGTCTGATGGGCAGAGAGGGATCATAATGGGTGAGCAGTTCATCTGATGTTATTAGACTGTTTGCTTCCTTGAATGCTTTTTCACATCTTTCTGACCATTCCTGCGTTGCTCCTGTCTGTAACAGTGTGATCAATTGATACAGCACTGCAGCAATGTTTGAGAGAAACTGGTGATAGTAGTTTATGAGGCCCAAGTATGACCTGAGTTGTGACGCATTTTCTGGTTTGGGTGCCTGTAGAACTGCTTCAGTCTTCTCTTGTGACTTATATAAGCCCTGCTTGTTAATGACATGGCCACTATATGAGATTTCATTCTTGAGAAACTCACTGTGTTCCTGGGATATCTTGGAGCACTTGGTCCATTGCTCTTTGCCAAGTTGCTGGAGCTGATGTGACGCAAAAGACAAGATGATTATACTGGAACAGTCCCTTGTGAATGTTGATTCTGAGGAATTTCCTGCTTGACTTCTTGATCCCCATTTGCAGATAGGCTTCTGACAAGTCGATCTTTGTAAATCTCTCCCCACCTGCCAAAGATGCAAAAATGTCTGTGTGTGGTAGGGGATACCACACAGCACGCAGCACAAGGTTGATGCTCACTTTGATGTCCTCACATATGTGAATGGCTCTGGCCTTCCCTTTCTTGATCACTGGGACAATGGGCATGGCCAAATCACTACACTCAACCTTTGAGAATATTCCAGATACCTCCAAGTCCTGTAGCTCAGCATCCACTTTAGCACAGAGCGCACAAGGCATTGGATGTACTTTATGGAATCTTGGTGGTGTTGTTTCATTCAGTTCAATTCTGGCCTTCGTGCCTTTGAGTTTACCAATCCCTTTCACCAACTCCTTCTCATTAGCATTAAGCAGCTGTGACAGACTCTGTTGAGCGGTACTATATGGGGTGCAGTTGCTTGTTGATGACACATTGAGAGCATTGATTGTGTACCAGTCTAGTTGGATTTTTCTCAACCATTCTTGTTCAAAAATTGTTGGCCTTGCTCCACTTTTCAACACAAAGTTCTAATTGCTGTGTTGGTGTCCATACATCACATTCACTTTCAGTTTGCCTTTGGGAGACGGTTTTTCTCCTGTGTAGGTCTTTAGCATATTGAGGTATTCTCTAATGATAGCTTAGAAAAATCTGTTGTAGTCAGCTTCTGAAATTATAGACAAAGCTGACTCTGTGTCCAGGTCCATTTTCAGTTCTACACCACACACATCTATTGAGGTTCATATGATTTTGTGATCTGCTTCAGTAATGCTATGCAGTTCTCAGCATGTCAGCTCACTGTTGTCAGACACTGTGGTGTCTGATTCTGGTTCATATTTAGTTACTTGATGCCTTTGCTTAGGTTTGTGTTTGGAACTTTCCACTCAGTGTTGTATTTCCCTTTGGTTGTGCTTTTTGTCTGCCTTGCACACTTTCTCTATTTGGCCTTGACCTGACACTATCTGCAAACTTTTTCTTGGACCCAACAGACATTTGCATTATGGGTGGATTTGCCACATCAATAATATTTTTGACTTTTTTGCACTTCACATTCTAAACTCAGTATCTGTCATTCTGCTGCATCTTTTGTTGCAGTTTCTAACGATATTGAAATGATCAAAGCCTGTTTAAGGTTGGGTCTCTTTTGAACCGTAGCCTCTTCTGAGTGCTTGCCATGTACAAGCTTGCCCCTTAATGCATCAGGAAATCCATCTCTAAAGTCACAGTATTGGGAAATTGTGCGCAGTTCTGCAATGTATTCAGAAATGCTTTCTTCTTTGACTGGATCCTTCTGTGAAATCTAAATATCTCCATTATTACCATTGGTTTAGGGCTCAAACAGTTTTGCAAAATTGCAGCAATTTTGTCAAACGTCGTGCTTGTTGGCTTTGCAGGATTTGCTAGGTTGTGTAAGAACCTATACATTTTTGCACCCAGTAAGCTAAGAAGTGTGGTTGGTGGCTTTCTTTTCATCATCCACATTACTTGCCTTACAATACAGTTCAACCCTCTCGATATAAGACAACCAGTCAAATTAGCACTATCAAATTCATCAGCTTTCCTGACAAAAGCCATTGTCACATTATCCCGTAATCATCTTGTAGCTATCAGTGCAGTTGGTGATATTCTCTGACATTCAGGTTTGTGTTTGGCACCAATTTTTTGTGTCTGTGCAGCTATGTATCATTTAAATAAAAGCATGTATTTGGGAGATGAGTTTAACTGGACGGGGGAAGAGGGGAAGAAAAGAGAGAGAGAAAAAAGAGAGAGAAAAGAAAGAGAGGAGAGACAGAGAAAAGAGAGCAGAGACAGAGAGTGAGAGAGAACAGAGAGAGAGAGAGAATGGAGAGAGTGAGAACAGAGAGCAAGAACAGGGAGTGAGATCAGAGAGAGAGTGAGAGAGAACAGAGAGAGAGGAAACAGGAGAGAGAGCAGAGGGAGAAAGAGTAGAGGGAGAGAACAGAGAGAGAGAGAAAGAACAGAGACTGAGAGAATGAATGAATGAATGTGTAGACAACAGATCAATGCACATGGTAAGTTATTGGTCCACACATAGCGCTAAGTCATTGCTCCGAAAGAAATAGATCCATACATTACAATAGTTCCACATTCAATATTGATAATCCAAGCTAACTCATTTCCACACTCCTAGACCTAGGAGATGACACCTCTCTCTGCAACTGGATTCTCGACATCCTGACCAATAGACCACACCTCTGCCACAATTTTCACAATACTGATGGCCCATAAACAAACTTTCTCTGATCCTACCTTTACTTTGTACACACCTATGACTAAATGACTGGATTTTGCACTAACTCTGTCTACTAGTTCATAGATGACCCCACCACAGTGGGTCAGATCTCAAACAATGATAAGACAGAGTACATAGAAAGCTGACTGCCATTTCAAGACAAGAAGCTTCTGCTCAATGTCAACAAAACAAAAAAGTTTCAGTAAATGGAGTTGAATACATGTCCCTATCTGCATCAATGGCGATGAGGTGAGATGGCCAAGAGCTTCAAATTCCTATGTGTAAATATCACCCATAGCCTGTCCTTGTCCAACCATGTAGACACTATGACCAAGAAAGCACACCAGGGCCTTTACTTCTTCAGAAGGCGAAGGAAATTCAAAAAGTCCTCTGTGACCCTCATCAATATTTATAGATACACTATACAGCATCTCATCAGAAGCGTCATAGCCTGATATTGGCCGGAGGATTGGCGTATTGCTCATGTGGTTCCATTGTTTAAAAAGGGTTCTAGAAGTAAGCCTGGCAATTATAGACCTGTCAGTTTGACATCAGTGATGGGTAAATTAATGGTAAGTATTCTTAGAGATAGTATTTATAATTATCTGGATAGACAGGATCTGATTAGGAGTAGCCAGCATGGATTTGTGCGTGGAAGGTCTTGTTTGACAAACCTTATTGAATTTTTTGAAGTAGTTACGAGGAATGTTGACGAGGGTAAGGCAGTGGATGTAGTCTATATGGACTTCAGCAAGGCCTTTGAGAAAGTTCCACATGGAAGATTAGTTAAGAAGGTTCAGTCGTTAGGTATTAATGCTGGAGTAATAAAATGGATTCAACAGTGGCTAGATGGGAGATGCCAGAGAGTAGTGGTGGATAATTGTTTATCGGGATGGAGGCCGGTGACTAGCAGGGTGCCTCAGGGATCTGTTTTGGGCCCAATGTTGTTTGTAATATACATAAATGATCTGGATGATGGGGTGGTAAATTGGATTAGTAAGTATGCCGATGATACTAAGGTAGGAGGTGTTGTGGATAATGAGGTGGGTTTTCAAAGCTTGCAGGGAGATTTATGCCGGTTAGAAGAATGGGCTGAACATTGGCAGATGGAGTTTAATGCTGAGAAGTGTGAGGTTCTACATTTTGGCAGGAATAATCCAAATAGAACATACAGGGTAAATGGTAGGGCATTGAGGAATGCAGTGGAACAAAGAGATCTAGGAATAACAGTGCATAGTTCCCTGAAGGTGGAGTCTCATGTAGATAGGGTGGTGAAGAAGGCTTTTGGAACGCTGGCCTTTATAAATCAGAGCATTGAGTACAGAAGTTGGGATGTAATGTTAAAATTGTACAAGGCATTGGTAAGGCCAAATTTGGAATATTGTGTACAGTTCTGGTCACCGAATTATAGGAAAGATATCAATAAATTAGAGAGAGTGCAGAGACGATTTACTAGGATGTTACCTGGGTTTCAGCACTTAAGTTACAGAGAAAGGTTGAACAAGTTAAGTCTCTATTCATTGGAGCGTAGAAGGTTGAGGGGGGATTTGATCGAGGTATTTAAAATGTTGAGAGGGATAGATAGAGTTGACGTGAATAGGCTGTTTCCATTGAGAGTAGGGGAGATTCAAACGAGAGGACATGATTTGAGAGTTAGGGGGCAAAAGTTTAAGGGAAACACGAGGGGGTGTTTCTTTACTCAGAGAGTGATAGCTGTGTGGAATGAGCTTCCTGTAGAAGTAGTAGAGGCCAGTTCAGTTGTGTCATTTAAGGTAAAATTGGATAGGTATATGGACAGGAAAGGAGTGGAGGGTTATGGGCTGAGTGCGGGTAGGTGGGACTAGGTGAGATTAAGAGTTCGGCACGGACTAGGAGGGCCGGAATGGCCTGTTTCCGTGCTGTGATTGTTATATGGTTATATGGTTATACGGTAACAAGACGTTCACCATGAAGTTCACTCAAAAACATCAAAATAGAGCAACACTGGGCTTTTTCACCCTTTAAGCTTATCCAACACTCAACAAGATTATGGTAAATTATCTGTTTTTACATCTTTTTCCTGCAATATCACCACAATCTGTGATTCCCAGAATTTTTTTGATCTCTGTTTGGAATAAATTAAATGACTGAGTCTCCATAGTCCTCTCATAAAGAATTCTGGAGAATCTTGGATTACTGTGCGCAGTTCTGGTCACCTCACTACAGGAAGGATGTGGAAACCATAGGAAGGGTGCAGAGGAGATTTACAAGAATGTTGCCTGGATTGGGGAGCATGCCTTATGAGAAAAGGTTGAGTGAACTCGGGCCTTTTCTCCTTGGAGCGACAGAGGATGAGAGGTGACCTGATAAAGTTGTATAAGATGATGAGAAGCATTGATTGTGTGGATAGTATGAGGCTTTTTCCCAGGGCTGAAATGGCTAACACGAGAGGGCACAGTTTTAAGGTGCTTGGAAGTAGGTACAGAGGAGATGTCAGAGGTAAGTTTATTATGCAGAGAGTGGTGAGTGCGTGGAATGGGCTGCCAGCGACAGTGGTGGAGGCGGATATAATAGGGTCTTTTAAGAGATTCCTGGACAGGTACATGGAGCCCAGAAAAATAGAGGGCTATGAGTAACCCTAGGTAATTTCTAAGGTAAGTCCTGTATTGTGCTGTAGGTTTTCTATGTTTCCATTCTCAACTCTCAGCTTGAAGAAATTTCTCATCATCTCATACTTAAGCATCCTACCTCTTATTTTGAGATTGTGACCTCCGGCCTTAGATGACTCAGTCAGGGAACTGATACTTCTTGCATGCAGTATATCCTTGTCAAGCCCTAGAAGAATTTTGCAAGTTTCAGTAAGATTGACCCTCATTCCTTTGAACTCTAGAGATTATTCCACAGACCCTATACATTCTCCCCTCAGAAGGCAAGCACACCACCCTTGGAAACAGTCCACTTCATTGATTTCTGTCTGTGGCAACTATCTTTTTTTTAAACTGTATACATATCCAGTTACAACATGGCCAAGGTTTCCTTTAATTGCAGTAAAACATATTTATTCCTCTATTGAATCCTTTCATGGTAAAACCCAACATATCATTCATTTTTCTGATCGTTGACTTTGTAATTAAAACTGTATCAAACCTCTGACAAGGAAGCCAGACATAACATCGGGAAATACCTAGAGGTCTTATTTAACACATACAAAATGCTACAAGAACTCAGCAGGTCAGGCTGCATCCATGGTTTTCCAAAATTTGGAGAATCTCTTCTGCCTGTCGAAATTCAGGCTAGGAGAGAAGGAGGGGGTACGAAGCTTAAAATTAGCTCAAAAGGAAAACTGTGATTAGAATGCTAGTGGCTGGCAGTATTTTACCTTTAGTTAAGACCTCTCGGCCAGATAGGTATTGCATTTGGGATATGAAGACCAGGAGCCATTGACAGGTAGACCAATGAGACGGGCACTGTATTGAGGAAACCTGAACTATCACAAGGTCCGCTAGAATGTCAGCAAATTGACCCAAAAGGCAGTTTCAGTATAGATAAAGAGGAAATGGTGATATTATTTCTGCTGTTACTGTAATTACACAACCCCAAGTCAAGGTATATCATACCAACAGAAGAACTTCTGGCCTATTATCACCTATGAAAATCTTCAATCAGGACTCTTGTGCTTTGGGAGTATTTCAATCTTTGGTCCATTGTGAAGCAAGGGAGACAAGAAGGAAATACGAATCCGTCATTGGAGAAGGACAGAGACCTCGGGAGTCTAATCAATTACCACCAGCATAAAGCTTAGCATATTTGAAAGTTTGAAAACTTTATACTGGATGAAGTCATCAGAGTGTCACATCTGGCCTGCTGCACACAGTCAGGGATGTCTCGCATTGAGTCCATTGTATTCTAAAGGAGAAGGATGAACAGCCGGATCTCGTGGTACATATCGGTAGCAATAATATATGTAGGAAAAGGAAGTAGGTCCTGAAGAGAGAATTTAGTGAGTTTGGCAGAAAGCTGAAAAGCGGGACCTCTAGCGGAGTGATCTCTGGATTGCTGCCTGCGCCATGTGCCAGTGAGAGCAAGAATGGGATGATTAGGCAGATGAATGCATGGCTGAAAAATCAGTGTGGGGCAGGGCATCAGATTTCTGGATCCTTGGGATCTCTTACGGGGAAGATATGACCTATAGAAAAGAGAGCAAATATAAAATATGAAGGTAAGCTAGCCAACAATATGAAGGCAGATACAAAAGGCTTTCTCAGATGTATTAAGTGTAAAATAGAGACGTGAGTGGATAATGGACCACTGTAGCATAATGCTGGAGAGGTAGTAATGTGGGACAAAGAAATAGCAGATGAACTTAATAAGTATTTTCTGTCAGTCTTCACTGGAAGACATGAGTAGAACGCCAGAAAGACGAGAGCATCAGGGGTCAGAAGTTGGTGTCATTGCAATTACCAAGGAGAATGTCAGAATCAGAATTACTTTTAACATCACCAGTATATGGTGTGGGATTAACGGTGGCAGTGCAATGAAATAATTGATAAATAAATATACAGAGAAAAGAAATATTGAATTACAGTAAGTATATATATGTCTATTAAATAGTTAAGCTAAAAATAAGTAGTGCAAAAAAACCCAAAAGTTTTTAAAAAGTAGTGAGCTGTTGATGGGTCTAATGTCCATTTAGAAACTGGATGGTGGAGGGGAATAAACTGTTCCTAAATCACTGAATGTGAACCTTCAGGCTTCTGTACCTTCTTCTTGATGGTAACAATGAAAAGAAGGCATGCCCTGGGTGGTGGGGGTCCTTAATGATGGACACTGCCTTCCTAAGGACCACTCCTTGAAGGTGTCTTGGATATTACGGAGGTTAGCACCCATGATGGAGCTGACTAATTTCACAAGTTCCTGCAACTTACTTCAATCTTGTGCAACAGCCCCCACCCCCATACCAGACAGTGATGCAGCCAGTCAGAATGCTATCCACAGCACATTTGTAGTTTTCAAGTGTTTTAGTTGACAAACTAAATCTCCTCAAACTCCTCTAATGAAGTTGAGCTGCTATTTTGGCTTCTTTCTAGCTGCACTAATATGTTTCATGTAGGTAAGGTCCTCAAAGATCGTGACACCCAGATCATACAAAGGTTGCTCAGTCTCTCCAGTTCTGATCCCTCTATGAGGATAGGTTTGTGTTCATTCATCATAACTTTTCTGAAGACCACAATCATCTCTATAGTCTTGCTGACACTGAGTGCAAGGTTGTTGCTGTGACACCACTCAACAAATTTTCTTGGGAAGCAAAAAATTCTGAGGGCAGATAATTACTTGGACCAGATGGACTACACCCCAGGGTTCTGAAATTTGTAGTTGAAGAAATTGTGGAGGCATTAGTGATGATCTTCCACAAATCACTAGATTTTGGACTGGTTCCTGAGGACTGGAAAACTGCAAAATTCATTGTCATTCTTTCAGAAGGAAGGGAAAAAACTGAAAGTTATAATCCTATCAAATATTAAAAGGCCCAGATAGAGTGAATGTGGCCTGGATGTTTCCTACAGTATTTAAGTCTAGGTCCAGAGAGCACAGCCTCAGAATTGGGGAATGTCTATTTAGAACAGAGATGAAGAAAAATTTCTTTAGCCAGAGGATAGGGAATCTATGGAATTCATTGTGAGGCCAAGTCATTGGGTATATTTAATGAATGGTTGATGGGCCCTTGATTAATTAGGGGATCAAAGTTTATGGGGAGAAGGCAGGAGAATGGGATTGAGAAGGATAATAAATTAATCAGCCATGATGGAATGGCGGAGAAGACTCAAAGGGCCGAATGCCCTAATTCTGCTCCCAGGTCTTACAGGATCTCTTCTGGCCCCAATCAATGCAATCATGGAGAAGGTATGCCACTTTGTTAGGAGCTTGAGGAGCTTTTGTATGTCACTGAAGATTCTTATAGGTTGTCACACAGCCTGGCAGGAGGCTGCAGACTCACTTAGTTCCATCGTGGGCATAACCCTCCCCAGCATCATGGACATCTTCATGAGACAGTGGCTAAGAAGATGGCCATCTTTCGGGATCCTCACCATTCAGCCCATGCCATCTTCTCATTTCTATCATCATGGAGGAGATACAGCAGCCTGAAAACCTATACTCAGTGATTATAGGAACAGTTTCTTCCCCTCTGCCATCAGATTTCTAAAGGGTTTCTGACCAATCCACACTACTTCTTTTTAATCCATTTTTTGCATTTCTTCTGTATTTTAGATTTTTCTCTCCACTGTACTGCTGCTGCAAAACTACAAATTTCATGTCATCTGTCACTGATAATAAAACTGAATCTGATTCAGAATTTGACCTTGTGTTCCTCCCATATGTCTTTCCACATGCTTGTCTGCACTGCCTACTGGACTGATTAAGTTACCTTCTGTCTTTAACTGCAGCTTGCCACAATGGGACTCTGTATCCAGTTTCTGTCAAAATGGTTTCAAAAGCATTAAGAAATCTTTCTGCAAGAATGTTGGACCCTTGTGGTATCCAGCTTGTATGGGTCCACCTTTGCCAGAAATGAACTTACTAAACCTGAAATCTGAAGTCCTTGCTGCTCAATCAACTCTTAAACCATGTATTCATTTTCAATATCTTCCTGTTCCTAACTGCCTAGGACTGGTACCAGAAAAGTCCAAAGTCATACAGTATCAAGAGAACCACGTATATATAGTTAGGGTGCTTAAGACTTTGCGCAGTGCTGTAGTAATTTATGTATTGCACAGTACCACTGCTGCATAAAGAAACACATTCCATGACACATGTGAGTATTATAAACCTGATAAAGATTTGGGTCTCTTTTGTGGACTGAGAGTGGGAAGGGGGGCAGGGAGAGCGGTACTATGGTTGGGAAAATGGAAAGGAAGAGAGAAGAGAGAGGGAAGCATCAGAGAGACATTCTGTAATGATGAATGTTTGGAAGCAAATGACCTTGCCTGGTGTCTTAGGGCTGGTGGGTCTGCATCCACACTCCCCCCAACCCCGGGACTTCTACCATTCGTTCCACACTCCTCCAGCAGCACTCCACCATCACCATTCCCAACCTCTTTTGCTTCCGCTAGATTTGTAAACTTGCCCTCTGCTCCACGTTGACAGACACAGTACTGGGGCACCCTGGCCTAAGACTTCTGCACCACACTGTAGTTGAGAGAGAAATGATAGCCCAAGTCATAGAGAGAAAGAATTCAATCCACCTAGCAAATTTGACATTATACAAAGCAGATGTTCAAATAATAGCCAATTCAAGCAGTATAAGAGGTATCATAAGGAAAAAGGAGCTAAGATCAGAAGTATCATATAAAGGGATTAACTCCAGTAAGAGCAATGCAAGAGAATATTGAAGTTATTAAGTGATTATGATTGCATTCCACAGTACAACCTGTGGAAGAAGTGATGTAAATAGAGTAACATGGTCATTTGAGAAGTCACTCAGAAACACCACTCTTTGTATAAAAAGAGGATATCAGTATAGTGTGTGAAAATGCACCCTAGGGCTCTGAAAGAGGTAGCATTAGAGATTGTGGAGGCAATAGCAATCATCTTTCAAAAATTTTTGATCTCTGCTAGCGGACTGGAAAATTGCAAATCTCACTCCGCTCTTTAAGAAAGGAGGAAGGTAGCAGAAAGGAAATTACAGACCAGTTAGCCTGACCTCAGTGGTTGGGAAGATGTTAGAGTCAATTGTTAAGGATGAGGTGATGGAGTACTTGGTGACACAGGACAAGATAGTACAGAGTCAGCATGGTTTCCTTCTGGGAAAATCATGACTGATGAACCTGTTGGATCCTTTGAGGAGATTACAAGTAGGATAGATAAAGGGGATGCAGTGGATGCTGTATATTTGGACTTTCAGGAGGCCTTTGACAAGGTGCCACACATGAGGCTACTTACCAGGTTAAGAGCCCATGGTATTACAGGAAAGTTACTAACATGGCTAGAGCATTGCCTGATTGGTAGGAGGCAACAAGTGGTAATAAAAGGATCCTTCTCTGGGTGGGTGTCAGTGACTAGTGGTGTTCCGCAGGGGCTGATGTTCGGACCACTTCTTTTTATGCTGTACAGTATATAAATGATTTAGATGATGAAGTAGATGGCTTTGTTGCCAAGTTTGCAGATATGAAGATTGGTGGAGGGGCAGGTAGTATTGAGGAAGCAGGTAGGATGTAGGAGGACTTGGACAGATTAGGAGAATGGGCAAGAAAGTGGCAAATGAAATACAGTGCTGGAAAATGCATGGTCATGCACTTTGGTAGTAGAAATAAATGTGCAGACTATTATCTAAATGGGGAGAAAATCCAAAAATCTGAGATGCAAAGGGACTTGAGAATCCTTGTGCAGAACACCTGAAAGGTTAACTTGGAGGTTGAGTCAGTGGTGAGGAAAGCAAATGCAATGTTAGCATTCATGTGAAAAGGTCTTGAACACAAGAGCAGGGATGTGATGCTTAGGCTTTATAAGGCACTGGTGCTGGCATTGCAAAGGGTTCAGAGGAGGTTCACAAGGACAATTCTAGGAATAAAAGGGTTATCACACGAGGAACATTTGATGGCTCTGGGTCTGTACTTGCTGGAATTCAAAAGGATGGGTGGGTAGCTCATTGAAACCTTTCGAATGTTGAAAGGACTAGACGGAGTAGATATGGAAAGGATGTTTCCTGTGGTGGGGGAGTCCAGGATAAGAGGCACAGCTTCAAGATAGTGGAATGCCTTTTCAAAACAGAGATGCAGAGAAATTTCTTGAGCCAGAGGGTGGCAAATCTGTGGAATTTGTTACTATGGCAGCTGTGGAGGCCAGGTCACTGAGTGGGTGTATTTAAGGCCAAGATTGATAGATTCTTGATTGGATGCGGCATCAAAGGGTATGGGGGGGGACGGTCGTTGATGGGTTTGAGAAGAGGACAAAAAGGATCAGCCATGATTGAATGGTAGAGCAGACTCGATGGGCCAAATGGCCTAATTCTGCTTCTATGTCTTATTGTCTTATCGTCTTAAAATATTTGATGAATATGCCTCACAGGAAGACAGGGTTCCAAAAAATTCTTTGGCACATTGGCCTTCATAAATCAAAGTATTAAGTACAGGAGATGTGATGTTATATTGAAGTTGCATAAGATGTTGGTGAGGCCTAATTTGGAATATTGTGTACAGTTTTGGTTACCTACCTACTGGAAAGATGTAAACAAGGTTGAACACGTACAGAGAAAATGTACAAGGTTGTTGCTAAGTCTGGAGGACCTGAGGGAAGATTGAATAGATAAGGAATTTATTCCTTGGAATGTAGAAGATTACAGAGAAATTCGAAGGAGGTAGACAAAATTATGATGGGTATAGATAGGGTAAATTACAAACACAAGGCAGTCTGCAGATGCAAAATAACACAAACAAAATGCTGGAGGAGATCAGCAGGTCAGACAGCATCAAAGGAAAAGAGTAAACAATTGATGTTTCTGGCTGAGAACCTGCTTCAGGACTGTAAAGAAAGGGAAGGATGCCTGAATAAAAAGGTAGGGGAGGGGAAAGAGGGTAGCTGGAAGTTGATAGGTGAAGCCAAGTGGGTGGGAAAGGTCAAAGGCTGGAGAAGAAAGAGCCTGATTGGAGGGGAAAGTGAACTAAAGGAGAAAGGAAAGAAGGAAAGGACCCAGGAGGAAGTGATATACAGGTGAGAAGAGGTGAAGGGTCAGAGTGGGGAGAAGAGGAAGGGAGAGGAGAATTTGTTCACCAGGAGAAGTCAATATTCATGCCATTAGGTGGAGAGATAGGGTATGTGCAAGGAGGCCTTTTTCCACTGAGATTGGGTGGGTCTTCAACCAGAGGTCATGGCTTAAGGTGAAAGGTGAGAAGTTTAAGGGGAACATGAGGGGAAACTTCTTTACTCAGCGGGTCATGAGAGTGTGGAACAAGCTGCCAGAGCACGTGGTGGAAGCAAGCTTGGTTTCAATGTTTAAGTTTGGATAGGTACATGGACGGTACGAGTATGGAGGGCTACGATCCCAGTGCTGGTTGATGGGAGAAGGCAATTTAAATGGTCCTGCATGAGCTGGATGGGCTGAAAGGCCTGTTTTCTATGACTCTATGATTGAGCAAATACACAGAAATGAGGACAAATTCGATACACGTTTTCTAGAAACTCCACCTGTCGTTTGTTGCTTTTTCATGCACCAGGTATTGTATAGGCTAGAAATAGGCATGAAGAATACATGGACACATAGACACACACACACACACTCTACTTCGCTAATATTGTGGCGAGAATTTGGTCCATTATGACAGATGAGGAAGCTCGTTAGTTCAACAACGGGTTTATTGGGAATGAACACAAAACAGATTGGGCACCATCACTCGGAGAGTAAACCCAACCAAAATCATGTCTGACGAATCTTATAGAATTTTTTGAAGATGTTACTAGTAGAGTGGATAGGGTAGAGCCAGTGGATGTGGTATATTTAGATTTTCAAAAGGCTTTTGACAAGGTCCCACACAGGAGATTAGTGTGCAAACTTAAAGCACACAGTATTGGGGGTATGGTATTGATGTGGATAGAGAATTGGTTGGCAGACAGGAAGCAAAGAGTGGGAGTAAACGGGACCTTTTCAGAATGGCAGGCAGTGACTAGTGGGGTACCGCAAGGCTCAGTGCTGGGACCCCAGTTGTTTACAATATATATTAATAATTTAGACGAGGGAATTAATGCAGGATCTCCAAGTTTGCGGATGACACGAAGCTGGGCGGCTGTGTTATCTGTGAGGAGGATGCTAAGAGGATGCAGGGTGACTTGGATAGGTTAGGTGAGTGGGCAAATTCATGGCAGATGCAATTTAATGTAGATAAATGTGAGGTTATCCACTTTGGTCACAAGAACAGGAAAACAGATTATTATCTGAATGGTGGCTGATTAGGAAAAGGGAAGGTGCAATGAGACCTGGGTATCATTGTACACCAGTCATTGAAGGTGGGCATGCAGGTACAGCAGGCGGCGAAAAAGGCAAATGGTATGTTCGCATTCATAGCAAAAGGATTTGAGTACAGGAGCAGGGAGGTTCTACTGCAGTTGTACAAGGCCTTGGTGAGACCGCACCTAGAGTATTGTGTGCAGTTTTGGTCCCCTAATCTGAGGAAAGACATTCTTGCCATAGAGGGAGTACAAAGAAGGTTCACCAGATTGATTCCTGGGATGGCAGGACTTTCATATGAAGAAAGTCTGGATAGACTGGGCTTATACTCGATGGAATTTAGAAGATTGAGGGGGGATCTTATTGAAACATAAAATTCTAAAGGGATTGAACAGGCTAGATGCAGGAAGATTGTTTCCGATGTTGGGGAAGTCCAGAACGAGGGGTCACAGTTTAAGGATAAAGGGGAAGCCTTTTAGGACCGAGCTGAGGAAAAACTTCTTCACACAGAGAGTGGTGAATCTGTGGAATTCTCTGCCACAGGAAACAGTTGAGACCGGTTCATTGGCTATATTTAAGAGGAAGTTAGATATGGCCCTTGTGGCTAAAGGGATCAGGGGGTATGGAAAGAAAGCAGGTACAGGGTTCTGAGTTGGATGATCAGCCATGATCATACTGAATGGCGGTGCAGGCTCGAAGGGCCAAATGGCCTACTCCTGCACCTATTTTCTATGTTTCTATACAGATGGGGGAGATACACAGTACACACCCCGGTTACAGTCCGCGTGACCCACAAATACACAAACGAATAAGTGTACAACCCAAGCTAACATGTAACAATAAATGAACTGGGTCTTCCCACCATAAACTCATAAAAGCATTTTAACACAAAAACGATAAACAGTGCTGGCCATTAGAAATGCAGGGGTGGGCAGTTGACCGCACCCCTCCTCCAGAGCATCACTATATAGTCTTTTCTCATCTTTGAAACATTGTGTGCTGTTTAAAAATAAGTGAATGGTATTCAAGGAAACAGAAGCAATTTCTAAGTACATGAGAGGATTAAAACTTTAGAGAGGATTAATACTTCATTATGAGGAAATTGAATGCTGATGATAGTATTCTCAAAGGAAGCTTCACAATAATAACATTCGCAACGAATTAGGATTGCAAAAGTCAACAGAATTTTAAACAACATGTAGTCAGTGAAATTGGATTATATTTATGAAATCAATAAACGGAATCTTGCTGCTGATAATTAAACACTAACCTAAGATTGCTCAAGATTTTGGAGAATTTGTTTACTCAAGTTTATAACCAGGATTTATGTAACAATGGCAAGGCTACCCTTTGCTTTCTGGCTTGTTAAGAATAGAGAAAGGTTAATAAAGGAGTTTTTTAGAAATAACCAGTGCCTGCTGGCATTAATACTTCAAAGAACTCCTCCAACCCAGAACAATGCTCATGGTCCATGAAGCACCAATGATCCTTACCCTCCGCTAGAGGAGTTCCCAACCTTATGGCATGGACCCCCCCTACCATTAACCGAGGGGTCCATGGATCCCGTGTTTCCAATGGAGAAGTAACTCCTCATCTGATGCCAGGCAGAGTGAACTCACATCCACGCTCTAATTACTCTCAGCATGCTCTGACTGAACAGCCATCAGATCATCAGACTTCTAAAGAGAGGCTCTATTCCAAGCTCATTACTGGGAAAGCAGAGAAATTGTGGGAATTGCTGGTGCATAGATGCTTGAAATGAAGCTTCTTTGTCGGAGGCAGTCGGAATTCCAGAAAAAGATCAGAACTAGAATCTGGTTTATTAGCACTGACATATGCCATGAAATTTGTTGTTTTACTGCAGGGGAACAGTGCGCTACATAGAATTTACTACAAGTTACAAAAAGGCAAATGAGTATTCACCACCTTCTACCAGCCTTACGCTTGCTGCCTGCCGTGGGAAGGTGTCTCTGTGTCACAGTCTCTCTATCTCACTCACTGTTCATGAGGGAAGGCCCCTGCATTCAAATGGTCTCTCTCTCTCCCTCCCTCCCTCTCCCCCCTCCCTCACTGTTCATGAAGGAAAGCCCCTGTGATCAAATGGTCTCTCTCTCTCTCCCTCCTTCACTGTTCATGAGGGAAGGCCCCTGTGTTCAAATGGTCTCTCTCCCTCCTTCATTGTTCCTGAGGGAAAGCCCCTGCCTTCAAATGGTCTCTCTCTCTCTCCCTCCCTCACTGTTCATGAGGGAAGGCCCCTGCATTCAAATATTCTCTCTCTCCCTCCCTCACTGTTCCTGAGGGAAAGCCCCTGCGTTCAAATGGTCTCTCTCTCTCTCTCTCCCTCCCTCACTGTTCATGAGGGAAGGCCCCTGCGTTCAAATGGTCTCTCTCCCTCCCTCACTGTTCCTGAGGGAAAGCCCCTGCGTTCAAATGGTCTCTCTCTCTCTCTCTCCCTCCCTCACTGTTCATGAGGGAAGGCCCCTGCGTTCAAATGGTCTCTCTCCCCCTGACTGTTCCTGAAGGAAGGCCCCTGCGTTCAAATGGTCTCTCTCCCCCTCACTGTTCCTGAAGGAAGGCCCCTGCGTTCAAATGGTCTCTCTCTCTCCCCCTCACTGTTCCTGAAGGAAGGCCCCTGCGATCAAATGGTCTCTCTCCCCCTCACTGTTCCTGAAGGAAGGCCCCTGCGTTCAAATGGTCTCTCTCCCCCTCACTGTTCCTGAAGGAAGGCCCCTGCGTTCAAATGGTCTCTCTCCCCCTCACTGTTCCTGAAGGAAGGCCCCTGCGTTCAAATGGTCTCTCTCCCCCTCACTGTTCCTGAAGGAAGGCCCCTGCGTTCAAATGGTCTCTCTCTCTCTCCCTCCCTCCCTCACTGTTCATGAGGGAAGGCCCCTGCGTTCAAATGGTCTCTCTCCCCCTCACTGTTCCTGAAGGAAGGCTCCTGCGTTCAAATGGTCTCTCTCCCCCTCACTGTTCCTGAAGGAAGGCCCCTGCGTTCAAATGGTCTCTCTCCCTCCCTCACTGTTCCTGAAGGAAGGCCCCTGCGTTCAAATGGTCTCAGCTCTCTCACTCTCTCTCTCTCCCCCTCCTTCACTGTTCCTGAGGGAAAGCCCCTGCACTCAAATGGTCTCAGCTCTCTCTCTCACTCTCTCTCTCTCCCCCTCCCTCCCTCGATGCTGTTGGAGGATGGTACCAGAGTTCAGAGCCTGCGGTTTCCAGATTGGACTATAGTTCCAGGTTGCTCCTTTTTCTGTTGCTATTTTGGGTGACTTTGAATCGGGGCGGCCTGCAGATAACGAACACTGAGCTGAACTGAATACAGAGTCTTACAGTTTTTTTTTGCTCATTCTTTCTCGTTGCCGTTCATGTGATTTGAATTTTGCACACGTTGGGGGTGTGGTTGATGTTTTTTACTTTAAATGGGCGGCATGGTTTTCTTTATTTCCTGTCTGTCTGTAGGAAAGATGAATCTCAGGGTTGTACACTGCATATATACTTTTATAAAGAATGTACTTTGAATCCTTTGAAATAAATAATGTGCAAAAGACAAATAATAAGGCAGTTTACATAGGTTCATGAATAGTTCAGAAATCTGATGATGGAGGGAAAGGAGCTATGGGTCTTCTGGCTCCTGTACCTCCTCCCCGATGGCAGTAATGCAAAGAGGGTTTGCCCTGGAGAATGAAATTCTTTAATGATGGATGCCGCCTTCTTGTGGCTGGACTGGATATCTCTCTTAGTACTTCAGATTTACCTTATCAATCTGTCTGTCACATAGACTGCATATCCCATAAGGCCATGAAATATAAGAGCGTAATTAGACCATTTGGCCCATCTAGTCTGTTCCTCCATTTCATCATGGCTGATCCAATTTTCCTCTCAGCCCCAGTCTCCTGCCTTCTCCCCAAAGCTTTCACACGCTGACTAATCAAAAACCTATCAAACTCCACCTTAAATGCACCCAGTAACTGGCCTCAACAGCCACCTGCGGCAACAAATTCCACAGATTCACCAAACTCCAGCTAAATCAACTCCTCCTCATCTCTGTTCTAAAAGGATGCCCCTCTATTTTGAGGCTGTGTCCTCTGGTCCTAGAGTACACTACCAAAGGAAACATCCTTTTCACATCCACATCCATTCACATCCCATGTCCAGGCTGGGTCTTTTAGCCACCTTGAAACAGAGTGGAAGCAAGACATTCTTAACCCTGAAGAAAACCCCAAAAAAAAGGTCCTACAAATACAACTATGGATTCCTCAGCCACGGGTAGTGGGGAATATTGATATTGTTAATAGGCAAGGCCAGTTACAAAGCCAGGTTTCCTTCATTTAACTGAACACATTCAGTTTACCAATTGAGTTATCATAACAAATTATAAGTTTTTTAAAAATATTCCACATTTCCACCTTTTTAAATGAATACAGTTTATTAAATTGCTCATGTGCTATGAACTCACGTTCTCAGGATTCTGAATTAAGACCTCGAAGTGACTCTGTAATTGCCTCACAATCATTTCAAATACTTTTTGAAGGAGCAAAGAATATAGCATTTTAACCACCCACACAGCTGGGTGTCCAACCAAGCAGCAGTAAGTTCCAGCATCTGTTAACAGTGCTAAGCAGCCACTTACACCAAGTAAAGAGCCACTTAATCCTTTGTATGGTGCCAAGGAAAGCAGAATTGTTATTAATGTTTTTATATGATTGTGCTATGGAGATTATCAGAAAAAGATAAAAACTGTTTTATTGACAGAGCATGAAATTTAAGTGCATCAAATACAGGACGATATGGCAAATTGGATCTCCGCTATTTCTCCAATCTGCTCAACCAGGAAGCACATTAAGAAAAACGCGAATGGAAGACCATAAAATATAGGAGCAGAATTAGGCCGAGAGTCTGCTCTGCCATTCCATCATGGCTGATCCATTTTCCCTCTCAGCCTCAAACTCCTACCTTTTTCCCCAAATCCCTTCATGCCCTGACTAATCAAGAATCTATGACATTGGAAAAAAAGTTGAATTTCCCCATGGGGATGAATAAAGTATCTATCTATCTATCTATCTATCTATCTAAATATACCTAATGACTTGGTCTCCACAGATACCTGTGGCAATCAATTCCACAGATTTACCATTCGCTGCCTAAGAATTTCCTCCTCATCTCCGTTCTAAATGGACTCCCCTCTATTCTGAGGTTGTGCCCTCTGCTCTCTGGTTTACGTGCCGAAATTGATCATGAAGGGAAATATGCCTTCCTCACTGACAAATCTCATAGTTATAAATTATAGTCATAGTACTGTCATTAGAAACAATCAGTACAATGAATGGCTTCCATTTCTGAAGGACATGTTGATCAGTCAAAATAATATTAGCAAGTTCAAGAGTTGGCAATAATCCTTAAAATTTTAGTAATATTTACTATCAGAAAGTGAAACCTTGTGCTCAGTGTCAGTAAGACCAAGGAATTGATTATAGACTTCGAGAAGGGTAAGTCAAGGGAACACACACCAGTGCTCACTGAGAGATCAGAAGTGGAAAGTGGGAGACAGTTACAAAGAAGGCATGACAGTGGTTATATTTCATTAGGAAAATTGGCATGCAATGAAAGACTCTTGCGAATTTCTACAGATGTACCGTAGACAGCAGTCTAACTGTTCGCACCACTGCCTGGTACAGAACAGACAGACATACTTTATTGATCCCGAGGGAAATTGGGTTTCGTTACAGCCGTGCCAACCAAGAATAGTGCAGAAATATAGCAATATAAAACCATAATTAAATAATAAGTAAATTATGCCAAGTGGAAATTAGTCCAGGACCAGCCTATTGGCTCAGGGTGTCTGACACTCCGAGGGAGGAGTTGTAAAGTTTGATGGCCACAGGCAGGAATGACTTCCTATGACGCTCAGTGGAATGAGTCTCTGGCTGAACATACTCTTGTGCCTAACCAGTAGATTATGGAGTGGATGGGAGTCTTGTCCAAGATGGCATGCAACTTGGACAGCATCCTCTTCTCAGACACCACCGCCAGAGAGTCCAGTTCCACCCCCACAACATCACTGGCCTTACGAATGAGGCCTTACAACTGGACAGCATCAGAAAAAGCTGCAGGAAACAGGCCCGGATTAACCTAGTAGCAAAAGTAGCGTATGCTACGGGCCCCGCATTTTCGAGGCTCCTGACCTCACTAAATGCTTACAAGCTGCAGTCTGGTGAAATCGGCATCTCACCGTATTCTCATGACTGTTAGAGTGAGTTTTGGGTAGGCGATTCATTTACACTTAAATAAATGACTTCAGCCATCAGTCTTCTGTTCTTTGATAAATACTGTGGATTGAGTTCATAGCAATACATTTCTTAAAGCTGTGAACCCAGTCTCATTTGTAACAATGCATCTCTGGCGCCTCTGAGACAAGAATGCTAAGTTTACAGGTAGTTGCAAAGACACTATATCTATGCTTTTTGAATATGAATTGTCCTCTGTGTTAGCAGGTAACATACCAAATAGTGTATTATGGATTTTAACTTGCATTCCTGAAGGCCATGAATGCCAGTTTAGGCGTACTGGCGCCGTTAGAATGAATTTAATCAAAAGATGTGAAAACTTCAAAGAATTGTCTATACTTGTAAACACGAACTGTCCTTTGTGTTTAGCAAATAAATCTCGAGCCTCAATCACAAGGCGGACAGACCTGTTCTGCCAGGGGTCTCTGCCTGCTGTAACCTTGTTTTGTCGAATAAAGAAACTGCCTTGTACCTATCGGTAACGCAACGCTCTGTGATTTCATCCACGCCACAACATTGTTTATACTCCTTCACGTAGTACTCCAGAATGTGTCATTTCATTAGATGCTGAGAAAGCATTTGATAGAGTTGAATGGCAATATTTATTTACTGTGCTTGAGAAATTTAATTATAGTTCAACATTTATATCTTGGATTAAATTGATACATCATACCCCAGTAGCTTCGGTTATTACTAATAATCATAGATCTCCCTTTTTTCGCTTATTTCAGGGCACCAGGCAAGGTTGTCCTCTTAGTCCATTGCTATTTGATATTGCTCTGGAACCTTTAGCAATTGTGATTCGAGAATCACATAATATTTTTGGTATTACCCGTGGGAATGAGATACATAAACTATCACTATATACAGATGATTTATTATTATATATTCCTAATCCTGAGGAATCCATTCCCGCAGTTTCATTTTTTGTTGGCTCAGTTTAGTAATTTTTCAGGTTACAAACTGAACCTTAATAAGAGAGTACTGTTTCCTCTAAATATGCAGGTTCCAATTTATGGATGTTTACCTTTTAGATCGGTTACCAATCATTTTATATATTTAGGGGTTAAAATTACAAAAAAAAATAAGGATTTATTTAAGGCTAATTTTTTACCTTTAATTGATCAGATTAAACATTTATTTACCAACTGGTCACCAATGTCTTTGTCATTGATAGGTCAGATCAATATTACATACATTTTTAAATTTTTTTCAAGCAGTACCAATTTTTATTCCGAAATCTTTTTTTGATAGGGTTGATTCTAAAATTTCTTCATATATATGGCAGAATAAAAAATCCTAGGCTAAGTAAAAGATATTTATGAAAGTCTAAAAATGAGGATGGTCTGGCATTGCTGAATTTTAGATTTTATTATTGGGCAATTAATATTCGCTATTTGAAATTTTGGCTTTGGGACTTGGATATAACTTTAAGCCCACATTGGGTAAATCTCGAATGTAAATCGGTACAAGGGTTTTTATTGGGTTCTATTTTAGGGACCTCGCTTCCCTTTGTTCTTTCTAAATTGTATAAACAATTGGATAATCCAATAGTTAAATACACTTTACAAATATGGTTTCAATTACAGAAATTTTTTGGGTTGAATCAATTTATTTTAGCAAGTCCTATTATATTTTAAAAAAAATTCTATCCCTCTATCATGGACCAAGCCTTTTTGACTTGGAAAACTAAAGGTGTATCACGATTTTCTAATTTATTTTTGGATAATTGTTTCATGTCCTTTGAACAATTATCTAACAAATATAATTTACCTACATCCCATTTCTTTAGATATTTACAGGTTAGAAACTTTTTAAATACGGTCCTCCCTACTTTCTCCGAATCTACATTCTATAGACAGTTTGGAAAAAAAATTTAAATTTAAATCCTTTTCAGAAAGGTGCAATAGCAACTATCTACAATATAATTATGAAACTTCATTCAGATGTATCTGATAAAATTAAAAATGATTGGGAAAGGGAACTTAAGCTTACTTTACCTACCGAAAAATGGGAAAAAATCCTTCAGTTAGTTAACTCATCCTCTATATGTCCTAAACATTCGTTGATACAGTTTAAAGTAGTGCATAGGGCCCATATGTCTAAGGATAAATTAGCTCATTATTACTCTCATATAAGTCCAGTGTGTGATAGACGTCATTCTGAGACAGCCTCTTTAACCCATATGTATTGGTCATGCTCTTCTTTGAAAAAATATTGGGAAGATATCTTTGATATTATTTCAACTGTATTGAATATTGATTTACAACCTCATCCTATTACTCCAATTTTTGGTTTACCAATGATAGAATCACATTATTTAACCTCTTCAGCACGTCAGATGATTGCATTTCTTACATTAATGGCTAAAAGATCTATTTTGCTGAATTGGAAAGAGATTAATCCTCCCACCACATTTCACTGGTTCTCTCAAACTATGTTATGTTTAAACTTTAAAAAAAATCAGAAGTGTTATATAGGATCCATCTATTAAATTTGAAAAGACTTGGAGGTCTTTTATTCAACACTTTCATATGTTGTGATTTGACCATTTTCCAAACCTATTCTCGTTTTAATATATGCAGAGAGGTTTGGAGTTAGTGACACTAATGGTTCTCTCTTTTTTGATGTTACATACAGCCCATGTTTTTTTTTCCTTTTTCTTAGTTTTTGGTTACTATTGTTTAGATTAGATTTTTTTTCTTGGGGGTATATATTTTTATTTCTCTTTTTTTTCTTTCTGGATATGTTAATTCTTTCTTCTATGTATACTACATTTGTACTCGAACCATTTTGGGAGGTTTATTTCCTTTGTATTAACTGAATATATATTTATATATGTTATGTATTAACAATGTAATCCCAATAATTGTGTAGCATTACTATGTTGTATCCACTATTTTGATATTAATAAAAAGATTGAAAAAGAAAAGAAATTGTAGTTTTGTTACTTTAGACATTTGAAATTGATACCTACATGTAAGTAATACTATTACTGAAGTGTCAGACATTTGTTGTATTATCTGGCTGTATAGCAAATGAAAAAAAATGAATTACTTTACCATGCAAGTAAATAATTTATGTTTTAATACTTATGTGCATTTTGTCAATTTAGGGCCCCTTTATGACACATGCTACAGGCCCCGCACTAGCTTAATCCGGCCCTGCCAGGAAGTTGTGAACTCGGTCAGCTCCAGCATGGGAACTGGCCTCTCCAGCATTCCGACATCTTCAAAATGCGGCGCCTCAAAAAGGTGGAATCCATCATTCAATCCCTCATCACTCACAACATGCCCTGTACTCATTCCCATCATCAAAGTGATGGTACAGGAGCCAGAAGGCACACAGTCAATGTTTCAGGAGCAGATTCTTCCCCGCCACCATCAGATTTCAGAATGGACAATGAACTCATAAACTCTACCTCAGTAATTTTCCTTTTATTTCATTTTTTATTTATGCTTATTGTAATTTATCATTTTGATTATTATGTATTGCATTGTACTGTTCCACAAAACAACAAATTTCGTGACATATGTCGATGATATTAAATCTGATTCTGAACCAAATAAGCCATGATCAGCTATTGCAGCCTTATAAACCAAAGATGATGCATAGAAACATAGTAAGATCAAGGAAGATACTTGCCAATTTCCTGGAAGATACAGCGATAAATAAATCGGTAGATTGGTTTATTATTGTCATATGGCCTGAGTTACGGTGAAAATCTTTGCTTTTCATGCCATCCATACAGATACTTTCGTAGCAACACTGAATTGAGGAAGAACGATTATAACACAAGCTTGTATGGATCTGTGCAGAGCAGCTTGCAATGAGATGCTGTGCTCCGATGCCAACCATTCAACACTCCCTGATGTGACAACAACTAAACCCTGGAGGCAGGAGAGCTTTGGGAATTATATCCAAAGGCACAATTTCACAAAGTATGCCACATATATCATCCATCGTATCTTGTTTATATTGTAGTGGGGATAAGTGAAATAGCTTTGTAACACTGACAGAGAAGAGGGATGATCGAGGGAACACACACCAGTCCTCATAAAGGGATCAGAAGTGGAAAGTGTGAGCAATTTCAAATTCCTGTAAGTCAACATCTCTCAGGATCTATCTGGACCCAACAAATCAATGCAGCTACAAAGAAGGCACAAAAGCTGATATATTTCATTAGGAGTTTAAGGAGTTTTGGAATGTTACCAAAACACTAGCAACTTTCAGCATATGTACTGTGGAGAGCATTCTAACTGGCTGCATCACTGACTGGTATGGGGGGGTGGGGAAAGAGTGCTACCTCACAGGCTCGAAATAAACTGCAGAAAGGTGCAGACTCAGTCAGCTCCATCAAGGGCACTGGACTCCCCAGCATCCAGGACATCTTCAAGGAGCAATGCCTCAAAAAGTTGGCATCGAACTCAACGATTCAGGAACAGCTTTATACACTTCTTACTTTAATTTATAGTTTTCCTTAAGGACTCTCATCACCCAGGACATGCCCTGTTATCATTGCTACCATCAGGAAGGAGGTACAGGGGCCTGAAGGCACAAACTCAACTATTCAGGAACAGCTTCTTCCCCTATGCCATCAGATTTCTGAATGGACACTGAACCTGTGATCACTAACTCAGAACTGCTTTTTCTCTTTTTGCACTACTTATATAACTTTTCAAAAAGATGTATACTTTTTATCATAACTTACAGGTTTTATTATGTATTGCAATGCACTGCTGCCACATAGCAACAAATTTTGCGGCATATGTCAGTGATATTAAAACTGATTCTGATATAGCAGAGAAATAAAAGGGGACTTTTCAGTGTTGGTACCAGTCACAGAGAAAGTCTGGAACCCATTCAAACCAACCTATACTGCAGACTACTGTCTAAAGTGAACTTATGCCTGCTTACAAGCCAAATGACAATCCCATGAACTCCAGGACAGAAGCTTGCCAATGTACATACGGTACAAGGTCAAAATGGAACTGCACACAGTTCATTTAGCACACAAGCTTGTCAGTTTACAGAACACGCAGGCTCTGAAGTTTGTTACTGCAAAAAGCACTCTATGCAAGTTTTTCTGAACTTTTGAAGTTTTGGAATTTTTTGACATATACAGTGCAAGCAGGACAGAAACACAAGGGCAAACTGGATAAGAAGTAAAATAAGCTCAAAATAGTTTTTTTTATTATCAAAGTACATATACATTGCCACATGCAACTGTGAGATACTACGTTTTCCTGTGGGCATACTCAGCAATTCTATAGAATAGTAACCATAACAGGTTTGATGAAAGATCAGCCAGAGTGCAGAAGACAACAAACTGTGCAAATGCAAATATAAATAAATAGCAATAAACAGGAACATGAAATTACATGATAAAGACCTTAATGTGAGATCATAGGTTGTGGGAACATCTCAATGGATGGGCAAGTGAGTGTAGTTATCCCCTTTTGTTCAGGAGCCTGATGATTGTGAGGCAGTAACTGTTCTTGAACCTGATGGTGTAAGTCCTGAGGTTCTTGTACCTTCTACCTGATAGCAGTAATGAGAAGAGAGCATGAACTGTGTGGTGAAGATCTTTGATAATAGATGTTGCTTTCCTATGACAGCATTTCGTGTAGAAATGTTCAATGACTAGGAGGGCTTTTCCCGTAATGAATCCATTACGGTGTGTAGGGTTTTCCATTTAGTAAAGTCTATGCAATAGAGTGTATAAGAATTATGGGAACTTGAGCTGGAAAGTGTTCATTCCAGGACAAGTAACTCTCCTGTTGACAACAGCTTGTAACAAAGAGAATATTTGTTCTGCAGGTAAACACTGACTCTGAGTGAATTGTTTGAGTTTACAATATATTTAAATCCCAAAATGTTACTTTTTGAAAGTACAATAACTTGTATTTAAATGAATCATTACCAATTGCTTCCATCATCTCCTTAGAGATAATATTCCAGAGGCTCACCAATCTGAGTTTTTGGTCTGAATTCCTGGTCTGTCACGAGGATGAAGATGTTTACAAGTGTCATCATGCTGTGAAATAGGTAGCAACCTCCCGCATCCCAGCAAGTGTTAGAAGGCTGTATAAACCACTGATAGTATTGTTCCTTCACAGCGTGTGTTGCGAATTGACATAATGTTCAACATTTTGGTTAAGCTATATCCATGTCTAGATTTTAACCGCTATTTGTACAATATTCAAAATGATAAATTTAGATCAGTTTATCTCAGTCAACTGTCTGACAATATTAATCCAATTAGCTGCTCAACCAGCTTGATTGCATCACTGCCATCGATTGTCATACATGTCCTATAGCTGGGGTCTGACAACAATTCCAATCTAAAAAGGGAACAATGAAGTGAAAAAGCCTAATGACTCTTGGTGGGCAGATTTGTTTCCTGACCAACTGTAAACATCGTCTCCGTGCTGACTGTATGACTGCAAAATCATAGGCAACATTTATCAAATTGTTTTGAAATCCCTTTCACAAAAACAATCAAACCATTGACTTACTAGAATCAAATCATCATCAGGGACTTCCACCATCCAGGCCATGCTCTCTTTTTGATGCTTCCATCAGGAAGGTGGTACAGGAGCCTCAGGACCCACATCAACAGGTTCAGGAACAATTATTACCTCTCAAACATCAAGCTCATGAAACAGAGGGAATAACTTCACTCACCCCAACACTGAACTGCTCCTACTGAAACAAGGGCTCTTCATCTCATGTTCTTGATATTTGTTTATTCATGCATTATTATAATTTCTTTTCTTTCTTTTTGTATTTGCAGATGTTGGGATTTTTTGCACCGTGGTTGTTATCAGCCCTGTTGGGAGTGTTCAATCAGTTATTCTATTGTGTTTTGTGTATTTACTGTGATTGTCTGCAAGAAAATGAATCTCAAGGTTGTATATGGTGACATATTCTGCATGTACCTTGATCGTCAACTTACTTTGATCTTTGGACTATAGAATCAAGCAAACCTTCTTTATATGTTGAATGAAACAAACTTGGACTAGGTTCTAATGTCAAGACAACATGACACTAATAAATGTATCATTCTTCATGTGTTTGGTGCATTGCCACTAGTAGGATCCAACTGGGCACATTTAAAATAAATACAATACAATTTCTGGACAAGTAACTGTAAATTTGATAAATCCTCAGTGAATCAGAGAGAGTCAACATGGGCTTAAAAAATCAAGTTTATTGTTATTTAAATATATAAAACATAGACATAAAACATAGAAATTTACAGCACATTACAGGGCCTTCGGCCCACAATATTGTGCTTACCATGGAACCTACTCTAGAGATTGCCTAGAATTTCCCTAATGCATACCCCTCTATTTTTCTAAGCTCCATGTACCTATCTAAGAGGCTCTTAAAAGACCCTATCGTATCTGCTTTCACTGCAACCACTGGCAATGCATTCTATGCACCACCACTCTTTATGTGGAAAAACTGACTCCTGACATCCCCTCGTATTATTTCCAAGCACCTTAAAGTTATGCCCCCTCATGTTAGCCATTTCAGCCCTGGGAAAAAGCCTTTGGCTATCCACAAGGTCAATGCCCCTCATCATCTTATACAGCTCTATCAGGTCATCTCTCAGCCTCCTTCGCTCCAAGGAGAAAAGACCAAGTTCACTCAGCCTATTACCATAAGGTACACCCTCCTTGTAAATCTCCTCTGCACTCTCTCTATAGTATCCACATCCTTCCTGTAGTGAGGTGACCAGAACTGAACACAGTACTCCAAGTGGGATCTGACCAGGGTCCTATATAGCTGTAACAAAACCTCACAGCTCTTGAACTCAGTCTCATGGTCGATGAAGGCCAACACACCATAGGCCTTCTTAACAACACTGTCAACCTGCACAGCAGCTTTGAGTGCTCTATTTACGTGGACTCCATGATCTCTCAGATCCTCCACACTGCCAAGAGTCTTACCATTTATACTATATTCTGTCTTCAAATTGGACTTACCAAAATGAATCACTTCAAACTTATCTGGGTTGAAATCCATTTGCCACTTCTCAGTCCAGTTCTGCATCCTATCAATGTCCCGTTGTAAGCTCTGACAACCCTCCACACTATCCACAACACCCCCCAACCTTTGTGTCATCAGCAAACCTACTGACCCACCCTTCTACTTCTTCATCCAGGTCATTGATAAAAATCACAAAGAGGAGGGGTCCCAGAACAAATCCCTGCGGAACACCACTGGTCACTGACCTCCATGCAGAATAGGAACCATCTACAATCGCCCTTTGCCTTCTGTGGGCAAGCCAATTCTGGATCCACAAAGCAAGGTCTCCTTGGACCCCATGTCTCCTTACTTTCTGAAGGAGCCTTGCATGGGGAACTTTATCAAATGCCTTAATGAAATCCATATACACTACATCTGCTGCTCTACCTTTATCAATGTGTTTTGTCACATCCTCAAAGAATTCCATCAGGCTTGTAAGGCACGACCTGCCCTTGACAAAGCCATGCTGACTATCCCTGATCAGATTATGTCTCCCCAAATGCTCATAAATCCTGCCTCTCAGGATCTTCTCCAACAACTTGCCCACCACTGAAGTAAGACTCACTGGCCTATAATTTCCTGAGTTATTTCTACTCCCTTTCTTGAACAAGGGAACAAGGAAACAACATTTGCAACCCTCCAATCCTCCAGTACTTCTCCCATCCCTATTGATGACGCAAGGATCATTGCAAGAGACTCAGCAATCTCCTCCCTCGCTTCCCACAGTAGCCTGGGTTATATCTCATCCAGTTCCGGTGACTTATCTAACTTAATGCTTTCCAAAAACTCTAGCCCATTCTCTTTCTTAATGTCTATATGCTCAAGCATTTCAGTCCACTGTAAGTCATCCCCACAATTGCCAAGGTCTTTTTCCCTGGTAAATACTGATGCAAAGTATTCATTAATTACCTCTGCTACCTCCTCCGACTCCATGCACACATTTCCACTATCGCACCTAATTGGTCCTATTCTCACACGCCTCATCCTTTTGCTCCTCACATGCTTGTAGAATGCCTTGGAGTTTTCCTTAATCCTGCTCACCGAGGACTTCTCACAACCCCTTCTGGCTCTCCCAATTCCACTTTTAAGCTCTTTCCTAACAACCTTGTAATCTTCTAGGGCTGTAACAGTACTTAGTTTCTTGAACTTTTCGTAAGCTTTTCTTTTCTTCTTAAATAGATTTTCTACATACTTTGTACACCATGGTTCTTTTAACTCTACCATCCTTTCCCTGCTTTAATATCCATGCAGAACTTCATGCAAATGTTCCCTGAGCATTTGCCACATTTCTGCTGTGCATTTCCCTGAGAACATCTATTCCCAATTGATGCTCCCAAGTTCCTACCTAATAGCATCATATTTCCCCCTACTCCATTAAAATGTTTTCACAAATTGTCTGCTCCTATCCCTCTCCAGCGCTATGGTGAAGGAGATAGAGTTGTGGTCACTACCTCCAAAATGCTCACCACCAAGACATCTGACATCTGACCAGGTTCATTTCCCAATACCAGATCAAGTACAGCCTCTTCTCTCACTGGCTTATCAACATATTGCATCAGAAAATCCTCCTGTACACACCAAACAAGATCTACCCCATCTAAACCCCTTGCACTAAGGAGACGCCAATTGATAATTAGGAAAGTTAAAATCTCCCATCACAACAACCCTATTATTATCACATCCTTTCAGAATCAGCCTCCCTTATCTGCTCCTCGACATCCCTGTTACTGTTGGGGGGGGGTCTATAAAAAACACTCAGTAGAGGTATTACCCCTTTCCAGTTTCTGACTTCCACCTACACTGACTAAGGCTACGTCCACACTAGACCAGATAAATCCGTAACCAAAGCTTTTTCTCTTCATTTTGACGCTCTGACCACACTGAAATGGCGATTTCTTCCCCCGAAAACGGAGCTTTTCTAAAACGCCCTCCAGAGTGTGTAAATTTGAAAACGGCGATTGGGCAAAGCAGTGTGGACAGGGTAAATGGAGATTTCTAAAAACGCTGTAATGACGGGCCAGAGCAGATAGTGACGGCAGCGCAGCATTTCATTGTTTTCTTGAATGCAACCCCAACGCAACCTAACAATTTCAGAAGAGACGGCAACGAGACTGAAGCCAGAAGAGTTAGAAATGTACTCACCAAATACTTTGACCCATAACTTACTGAATAAATAAGTATATTCACTTTGCCCTGTTTTCTGTCCTTGCTTGTATGAAGGTGGTTTACCTATTTATGCAAGTACTTCTCTGACAATAAATGTGTAACAGCCTAATGTAACATTGTATGGAAATACAAGATAACACTGATGCAGACATGTTTTATACATTTAACAAGGTGCTTTATTAATGCAACAAAGTTAGTCAGTTTTTCAATGTTCATCGTCAACTGGGTCATACTGTCCATGAACTCCCTGCCAGTTGCCTCCATACACTCCAGTATTTGTTTTATTTTAGTTTTAAGTCCTCCTGCGTGAGAGCCAACAGCTGTCCGTCATTTGGCAATTTCTTTTTAAGTTTTTCTAGTCTGTAACTGCATAAACGCGCTCTTTCACAGTGAGATTCGACACCAAACATGTCGCTTGTTTTCTGTAGCTGTTTCCTGCGCATGCCCAGTGGGAGGAGATTTGCCCAAATACCCGTTTTAATGTGGACGGAGGTATTTTCAAAAATGCTTGGTGTGGACGCCTATGGTTTTTACGCGAAACCGGCATTTTCAAAATTATCCGGTCTAGTGTAGACATAGCCTCAGTAGACCATCCCTCTATGACTTCCTCTTTTTCTGCAGCCCTGACACTATCCCTAATTAGCAATGCCATGCCCCACCTCTTTTGCTTTCCTCTCTGTTCTTTTTGAAACATTTAAAGGCTGTCACATTCAGCAGCCATTCCTGCTCCTGAGGCATCCAAGACTCTCTAATGGCCACAATGTCACAGTTTCACGTATTGATCCTTACTCTAAGCTCATACGCTTTATGATACACTTTGCGTTAAAATAGACACATCTCAATCCATCAGGCTGAGTGCATCTTTGCTCTAACATCTGCCTACCCTTCCTCACAAACTCCCTACAAACTGTCTCTACCTCTGCTCCAACCTCCCCACGAATAGATGGATAGCCTGTAAGCTAACAGAAGTACAGAATTTACTCCAACTTTCACCCTGCCCTCAAATTTACCTGGTCCATTTCCGACACCTCCCTCCCCTTTCTTGATCTTTCTGTCTCCATCTCTGGAGACGGCCTATCTACTGATATCTACTATAAGCCTACAGACTCTCACAGCTACCTGGACTATTCCTCTTCCCACCCTGTCTCTTGCAAAAAGGCTATCCCCTTCTCACAATTCCTCCATCTCCACCGCATCTGCTCTTAGGATGAGGCTTTTCATTCCAGGACGAAGGAGATGTCTTCCTTTTTTAAACAAAGGGGCTTCCCTTCGTCCACCATCAACTCTGCTCTCAAACGCATCTCTCCCATTTCACGCACATCTGCCCTCACTCCATCCAACCGCCACCCCACTCGGGATAGGGTTCCCCTTGTCCTCACCTACCACCCCACCAGCCTCCAGGTCCAACGTATAATTCTCCGTAACTTACACAACTCCAACTGGATCCCACTACCAAGCACATCTTTCCCTACCCACCTCTTTCTGCTTTTCGCAGGGATCGCTCCCTGCACGACTCCCTTGTCCACTCGTCCCCCTCATCCCTTCCCACCAATCTCCCTCCTGGCACTTATCCTTGTAAATGGAACAAGTGCTACACCTGCCCTTACACTTCCTCCCTCACCACCATTCAGGGCCCCAGACAGTCCTTCCAGGTGAGGCGACACTTCACCTGTGAGCCGGCTGGTGTGGTATACTGCGTCTGGTGCTCCCGGTGTGACCTTTTATATATTGGTGAGACCCGATGCAGACTGGGAGACCGTTTCGCTGAACACCTACGCTCGGTCCGCCAGAGAAAGCAGGATCTCCCAGTGGCCACACATTTTAATTCCACGTCCCATTCCCATTCTGATATGTCTATCCATGGCCTCCTCTATCGTCAAAATGAATCCAAACTCAGGTTGGAGGAACAACACCTTATATACCAGCTGGATAGCCTCCAACCTGATGACATGAACATTGACTTCTCTAACTTCCGTTAATGCCCCTCCTCCCCTTCTTACCCCATCCCCGACATATTTAGTTGTTTGCCTGTTCTCCATCTCCCTCTGGTGCTCCCCCCCCCTTTCTTTCTCCCCGAGGCCTCCCGTCCCATGATCCTTTCCCTTCTCCAGCTCTGTATCACTTTCGCCAATCACCTTTCCAGCTCTTAGCTTCATCCCACACACTCCGGTTTTCTCCTATCATTTTGCATATCCCCCTCCCCCCACTACTTTCAAATCTCTTACTATCTTTCCTTTCGGTTAGTCCTGACGAAGGGTCTCGGCCCGAAACGTCGACAGCGCTTCTCCCTATCGATGTTGCCTGGCCTGCTGTGTTCCACCAGCATTTTGTGTGTGTTGTTGTTTGAATTTCCAGCATCTGCAGATTTCCTCCTGTTTGCTCTACAGAATTTAGAGGCAGCTCAAAGGGCCAATTGGGAACCTGATCCCTTTAAGGTTCGAGCCATGTTGAGAAAGGGCAAAGATCCTACTGTAGGGCTGGGGACACCTGGCTGGATGATGAAAATGAGGGAGAGAATAGAGTGGACCCCTCAGTTTAATCCTCAAGATGATTGCCCGCTCTCTCGTCTGTCCGAAATAGTAAGGGCCAGGTCAGTAATTATGCATTTCCACATCCACTGTAGGAGGCATCAGCCTACAGCTTTTCCTCTCAGGAAGAGGAAGCTCAGGAATGTAATGTTGAAATACAATGTGAAAGACATTGTTGGAAAATGCGCTATGGTTGTAGAAATAAATGTGCAGACAATTTTCTTAACATGGAGAAAATCATCATTTAGAAAATAGTCTTCACATGTCTGCACTGAGTTACAAAGGAACTTTCTGCAGAACGCCCTAATGGTTAACTTGCAGGTTGAGTTGGTGGTGAGGAAGGCAAATGCAATGTTAGCATTCATTTCAATAGGTCTAGAATACAAGAGCAGGGATGTGATACTGAGGCTTTACAAGGCACTGGTGAGGCCTCACCTTGAGTATTGTGAATAGTTTTGGGCTCCTCATCTAAGAAAAGTTGTGCTGTCATTCTAAAGTGCAGAGGGAGATGGTTCAGAGGAGGTTCACAAGGATGATTATAGCGCTGGGTCTGTACTCGCTAGAATTTAGAAGGATAAGGGGGGGGGGGGGGATCTCATTGAAACCTTTCGAATGTCCAAAGGCCTAGACAGACTAGATGTGGAGTCTAGGACAAGAGGACACAGCCTCAGGACAGAGGAGGATTAACTTAAGACAGAGTTGTGGAGAAAATTCTTTAGCCAATTTATTTGGTGTATTTGTGGATTTTATTACCACAAGCAACTGTGGAAGCCAGGTCGTTGGGTGTATTTGATCAGAGATTGATAGGTTCTTGATTGGATATGACATCAAAGGTTACGGGGAGAAGGCCGGGGAGGGGAAAGAAAAGGATCGGCCAGGATTGAATGGCAGAACAGACTGGATGGGCCAAATGGCCAAATTCTTCTCTTATGGAATGTGTGGAGTTAATAGAATGGACACCTTCGACGCAACAGATCTCAGAGAATTCTCTGCTAAGGAATTAGTGAGTTTAGGGGATTGATACAGACATAAGGCCGGGGAGTCTTTGACCGCAAGGTTATTGAGAATATGGAATGGGGGGTACTGGAGTGATCTTATCTAACAGAGAGTTGGGTGCCCTAGGGTGCCTATCATGCCAACACGTGACCAATATCGCCCTGAGAACACTGCTCGCTTCCCCTGAGCATGATGAATTACTATGGATTCGGGTAATAGCAGCAGTTATACTTGGGTATCCCACCAGAGGATATTGAATTAACTTCTGGAATCACATGATTACGGAGGCAGTTTTTCCAATAAAAGGGGTAGAGCTGTCCTTAATGGCCCCAACCGTTAGTCATCCTATAAGTACAGTGTTTCATTTATTACAAGGTTTAAAGTATGTAGAAGAGAGTGCCCATAGCCAGGTATGGAAGTTAGACAAGCAGATGGGGATTGGGGGATCCCGCATGTCCCTGTAAAGAAAAGCTTTTAGCATTGCCTTCCACCATCCTCTATGCAATGTGGAAATACTGTCAGGAGGGGAGAAAGGCAGACTGTTGGGGGGAAAGGTCATTTTTCAAGTGCTCTGCAGACAAGGGTTCTTTTGTCCTCTGCCAGATTCCCCTCATTCCATTCATGGTTCCCTGCAAAGAGTATCGGCTAACGTTCACCAGCAGTGGGAATCGGTGGGGGAGGGGGGTGGTTACTGCCTCATTGTTGTAGGGAGGGGCCATTCCACCTGCATCCACCTTCCTGTAAATCGTGTGAATGATCTGAATGCAGAGAAATGTGAGGTGTGACCACACGTGTCAGTTTGCATGTCTGTTTGTGGGCACGCATGCGCGTTCATGCATGCGTGGGCTTTGCCTTAAGGTACCGTGAATGTGTTGGGCCCCCCCCCCCCCCTCAGTTGCTTTTTCCTTACCGGTCATCTGATAAGTGTTGTTTCTCTGTGAGAAATTAGCTGTCTGTTTCACGTTTTTGCAGTTCCATACCAAGTTTCAAAAGAAGGAGTACAACCTGGGCTTTGTGTTTTGAGTTCTAATCTGTTGCATGTTTATTGTGTCATAGCCTGTTACTTTGCCACTTGTTTCCCCATGGCTTTTGTAATTGGTTTTAGGGATGACTCATGTTTCATAGTGGCCATATAAAATTTTGAGTTGAAATTTGGGCAACTTTATTCTGCATATGAGAACTACACATTTCAGAGGGAATTAAGCATTTGGGAACAATTCTAGTAGATCGATTGTTGTTGTTTTCTAAATATCCAGTGACTAATCAGGAGCAATTAGTTGCACTTACATCTCCCTGCATTACAGAATGACAAAGTGGTGAATGCTAATTTGTGATGGGAGATCAAGTTACACATTCCTATGGATGGTGTTTCAATTTGCACACTGAATCAACCGGGCAGATTGCTGAATTTGTATGAAGACCCCTTACTAGATCACAGAAGGAATGCCACTGATATTGACCCTTTTGACGACAAAGAAAAGACTGTTGGGGGAAATTATTTGGCTCCTCAGGTTTTGGCACTCTGTTTTGGAAGAGCCGAGAAAGGGAACTCTATTCCAGCCAACCTTAACCTTAAGGTAGCAGCCGTAAGGGACTTGAGCCTTAACAGCCCTGGTACAGTCTGTACCTTAAGGGCTGGTATTTCCCTGTGTATCGTTTATTTAATTGGAAGGTGCTGACTCAAAGTGATTTCCCTGCCTAACAGGGAGCGTTGGTGTAGCTGGTGTGCTGAGAACAGCTGCAAGGTGTATTGGAGTATAAAAGTTGCATTGTTTGCTGTGTAACCAAAACTATGTAGTCAGCTTTGAACTTGCTATTTGCTAGAGAATGAAATCTTAAGAATGTAGAAGACAATGATGTGTTAATGAGAGGTAGCTAAGAGATGTAGATTATATAGTCTGAGTTTGCTATTTGCTATGCATGTATCCAATTTAGTTTGCTGTGTAACCAAAACTATGTAGTCAGCTTTGATGTAGATTATGTAGTCTGAGTTTGCTATTTGCTATGCATGTATCCAATTTAGTAGGAGAATGAAATCTTAAGAATGTAGAAGACAATGGTGTGTTAATGAGAGGCTAGCTAAGAGATGTAGATTAGAACAGGATTAAGTCAATGGGTAGAAACAATAGTGGCGGATGTACTCGTGAGACGCAACTGTAGACTAATGCAACTAAACCAGGAGATTGCTATAAAAATGCTATGTACAAGGATCGGTGGGCAATCAGTGACTAGCTCAATGACTTTTGCAAATTAAAGTTTAACCCTTCTTGAAGAATCTTCTGCGTCCCCTGGTCGTTTGTGGGGCACGAGAAACCACGACAGTTGCAAGATGGGTGGCAAGTGTGAGCAGGAACATTACCCTGGATGGCTGTATCTGTGCCAAATGCTGTTGCAAACTGGGCACTTGTTGGAAGCTAATCAGCACTTACTGGATATGGAGTTCCTCGGCCTAACCATTGTTCCCACAGGGTGGTGCAGTTGATATGTGGTGCTGTATGTATGCCGCCCCAGCGCCCTGGATTCTGATTGGTGAGAGGGCTATTAGAAAGGAAGAATGTTTTGAACGATAGCCTTTCTCAGCATGGGACGGCCAGTCTGTCCCAGAACCTGATGCCTTGGATTACCTGCTCACAAAGAAAGGTAGCACTTGTACTGTTATTGGTGATACGTATAACTTACGAAAGTAAAGACAAAATATGCAGCTGGATTATGCATAAATAAACAAAGTACACTTCATAAGTTAAATATTGTCAGGTCTTGAATAGATTCACTGGTGACACTTTGAATGTGAGGTGGCAGGGAATTCAGAAGCTTGAGGGAAGAAACTTTTCTCATCCTGACCGTTCTTGTTTTTCTGCATTGCAATGTCCTGCTTGATGGTAGAAATTCAAAAATGATGCTGGATGGATGGATGGGATCCTTAATAATACTAAGGCTACATCCACACTAGACCGGATAATTTTGAAAACGCCGGTTTCGCGTAAAAACGATAGGCGTCCACACTATGCGTTTTTGAAAATATCTCTATCCACACTGAAACGGAGATTTCAGCGAATCTCCTCCTCCTGCGCAGGACACATCTACCGAAAACAAGCGACCTGTTTGGTGTCGAATCTTGCCGTAAAAGTGCGCGTTTGTGTAGTTACAGACTAGAAAAACTTAAAACAATGGACGGCTGTTGGCTTTCGCATAGGAGAACTTAAAACTAAAAAAAACAAATACTGGTGCGTACGGAGGCAACCGACAGGGAGTTCACGGACAGATTGACCTGGCTGACGATGAACATTGAAAAACTGACTAACTCTGTTGCATTAATAAAGCACCTTGTTAAATGTGTAAAACATGTCTGCATCAGTGTTATCTTGTATTTCCATACAATGTTACATTAGGCTGTTACACATCTATTGTCAGAGAAGTACTTGCATAAATAGGTAAACCACCTTCATACAAGCAAGGACAGAAAACAAGGCAAAGTGAGTATACTTATTTATTCAGTAAGTTATGGGTCAAAGTATTTGGTGAGTACATTTCTAACTCTTCTGGCTTCAGTCTCTTTGCCGTCTGTTCTGAAATGGTTACCCCGTCCACATTGATCTGCCCGAGCAGCGTTTTCAAAAATACCCACCCTGAAAAGCGTTTCTGAAAAGCTCCCGTTTCGGGGGACGAAAATGCAGTTTTAGTGTGGACAGAGGGCAAAAACAAAGAGAAAAAGCTTCGGTTACGGATTTATCTGGCGTAGTGTGGATGTAGCCTAAGGGCCCTGTGTTCGCAGTGCTCCTGATGTGTCACTGATGGATGGTAGGGAGACCCTTATGATCCTCTCAGCCATTCTCACAGTCCTTAGTAGGGACTTCTAGTCTGATGCTCAGCTGCTCCCATACCAAACCACAAAGTCTAAGTCATCCCTGAGAATATAATTAATCTTTGTACATGGATGAGTAAAGTAATAGGTAGAGACAAGTCTATAGCCAAACACACAAAATGCTGGCAGAATTCAGCAGATCAGCAGCATCTATGCAGGGAAATGAGCAGTCAATGTTTCGGGTCAAAACCCTTCATCAAGACAAATACAAGGCTGTTATTCATTCCTACAGTCTCTCATAAAAGAACTGCTCAAGTTAAAGATCTGATTAGATACTAGGCTAGCAGCAAAAGGCAAATTGTAATGATAAGAGTGTACTCAAATAGGCACAATGTTAATGGTTTACCACAATGAGCTGTGCTAGGACTTTCAGTCTGAATCATTCATTAGTCTGATGCAATTGAATGACCTGCTACACACAGAGCACAGTTAAGGTTCAAAAGCTTTGCCACTTATGCAAGTTTGCTGATGGCACACGCTTAGTACTGTAAAGTGATATCTCTGGAAGCACAACATTACAAAACAATGTTAATTAAACAAATATGCAAAGGTCCACATAAATGAAATATCATCTGCATATGAAAAGAAGTACAGTCCTTTCTAAATGCTGAAAAGCTAGAACCAATTGTGGTCAAAACTGATGGATATAGAGTATATTAAGCATTAAAATGTCATGAAGATGCACAGAAAATAATCAACAAGGACGGCAGAACAGTGGTCCTTAAAAGAGTAAAACAGACATGATGAGACGTTCTGAGCATTTAAAAAGCATAAAAACTCCAGATGCTGGAAATCTGAAATATAAACAGAAAATAGAGAAAACACTACAGTTAAGAAGCATCTCTGGAACAAGAAGAATTACCATTTCAGGTCAAAAATTGTCTGCACTAGGAAAGAGATAATCAAAAGCAACACACACAGAAAGCTAGAGGAACTCAGCGTCGATGGAAACGAATGAAGTGTTGACGTCTTAGGCTGAGACACTTTTTCAGGATTCTGAAGAGATGAATCAGTTAGTTCTTTTCCCCCCAGTTATAACAAAGAGAGCTCGAACAGAAATGTTAACTCGGTTTCTCCTTGTACTAATACAGTGTGGTACTGACTGGTTAAGAGTGTAAATTTACCAGCATGTCAGGATTTCAGGGGTTAAATTATGAAGAGGGATTTCATAAACTGTGTTTGCGCAATGTAGATGATTGAAGGGTGACCTTCTAAAAATTTTGGGATATTAAAAGAAACAAAGAATGTAACTAATTTTGCTGGTTGGTGCCGTCAGGACACAGTCTTGTTTACAGAAGCACGGTGCCCTCAGCGCACCCTTGGATGGTCATTGACACAAATGATGCTTAACACTGTATATTTCGATATACAGGTGATAACTAAAGCAAGGGGGCACGGTAGCACATCGCTTTATAGCATCAACATCCCGAGTTCAATTCCCACTAAGGAGTTTCTACATTTTCCCTGTGACCATGTGGGTTTCCTCCACATGCTCCGGTTTCCTCCCACAGTCCAAACATGTATGGGTTAATAGGTTGAGCAGTCACATGGGTGCAATTGGGTGTGCTGCTAGACCAGAAGGGCTTGTAACAGCTCTGTATTGCTAAATACACAAGAATAAACTAAATAAGGCTAACCTAATCTTTCTCTCCCTGCTCATGTTTTGTAATGTCTTTGCCCGTGAAGAAAGCATGTGGTATATATTTCTATCGACCTTAGCAAACTATTCTGTTGCCATCAAGTATTTGATTACAGGGACTCCATGACTCTTCTGTTCCGCTACACCTCTACAAATATTTGTCTTTTTTTTTCATTTTCCCTCTTCAAATGTTTTACAATTTACCACACTGAATTTCATTGTTACCTTTTTTCCTTCACCCAATCAGTCTGTTGGTATCTTCGCTTGGATCTCATGCAAGTCTCTCTCTCTCTTTCCATGATGTTGGAGGATACTAGCAAGGTTCTGTGTTTATGGATTTGGACTACGGACATTTTTATTCTTATGGGTTTTATATTTTGTGTTTTCACCTCTTCTTTATCTCTGGTTTTTTTCTGATGTAGGGACGGAGGGGTTTGGGGGAGGATCAATGTTCTTGTTGCGTTTTTGCGCATGGGTGGGGGTGTCAATGACGGTGGCGGTGTACCTCTGTCTGTGTGGTGCAGGTTATGTTTGTTGCTTCTCTTTGAATTTTCTTCCATGGTTTTTCTTTGTTTTGTGGCCATCGTGAAAAGAAGAATCTCAGAATATACATATGCAATATGTATATTGCATACATACGTAGATAATAAATGAACCTTTGAATCTTTGACGCCTGTTCATTTCTCTTCATCAGTTTGTCATGTGGATATTGACAAAACCTTGCGAAAAACCATGTTTATGTCATGGTTCTGGTTGGCCGTTCCCCTTTAACGCTTCTTTCTCCCTGATCATACCCCAATTTCAGTCAATTGCTGCTAGTTACCCAATTACTGTACATCTGGCTTTCATCAGAGACTGGGAAATAAATACGATGGCGACTCTATCACAGGTTGTCAGTTCGTTGGTCAATTCTTGTGTGATACTTCGTTCCCTGTTCAGATTAGAACTGGTAATTCTAAGTTCTGCTCTAGTTTCTAGAGAGTCCCTGTGAATCCCGTCTCCTTGTCAAGATCCCTCTGGTTTCCTGCTCTATGTTCAGGTCTACGCCAGCCTCCCCAACTGAGTCAACGTACCAGTGTCCTGCACTTGGGTTCTCCTCCGTCGCCCCCGTGTAACAGTTTACAATATTTCATTGCTTTACCTTCTCAAAAAAATCAATGTAGTTTTGTAAGAATGAATTTCCCAAAACAAATTCATGCTGAGTGGCCTCAATTATCTTATCTAATCCTTTCTAAATCCTGATTTATGCTGTTCCTCAATTTTCCTCACAGTCTTTCCGCAACCGGTGTCATGTCACTTTGATCAATTCAGCCAGCAACCTTATAGTTCTCCAACACCATAAAGGAGATTCATGAAAATGATTCTAGGATTGAATGACTTGTCATGTGAAGAGTGTTTGATGGCTCTGGGCCTGTATTTAGTGAAATTCAGAAGAATGAAGGGTGACCTCATTGAAACCTATCGAACATTGAAAGGCCCTGATAGAGTGGAGGTGAAGAGGATGTTTCCTGCGGTGAGTGAGTCAAGGACCAGAGGGCACAGCCTCAGAACAGAGAGGTGTCCTTTTAGAATGGAGATATGGAGGAATTTCTTTAGCCAGAGAGTGGTGAATCTGTGGAATTCATTGCCACAGGAGGCTGTGAAGGCCAAATCTTCATGTATTTTTAAGGTAGATGTTGATATATTCTTGATTGATCAGGGTATGAAGGGATACGGGGAGACTGAAAGGGAAAAGAGATCAGCCATGATACAATGGCTGAGCCAACCCAATGGGCCAAATGGCCTAATTCTGCTCCTATATCTTATGGCCTTACTTCTCTGCCAGAAAGCTTTAGAACATGGAAAGGAGGGTTACCTTGATTTAACTCGCCAATATTTTCTCACGTAATCTGGTTGCCTTTAAAATTTCCTTATTAATTTCATCCCTACAAACTTCTACACTGGGCTAGTCTTTCTAAAGTGAGAGAGTTCCAGTGACTTCCATACACTTTTTTATTTATGTGTTTGTTCTCTATTACCTTCAACCCCTCAAGGGTCTAGATTTCACAGAGTTATACAACATGGCAACAGGCCTTTCAGCCCAACTGGCCCTTGATGACCAAATGCCTCCTCCAGGCTATTCCCATTTGCCAATGTTTGGCCCATAATCTTTTAAATCTTTCCAATCCATGTACCCATCCAACTGTTATTAGGGAAGTTGTTATTGTATCTGCCTCAACCACTTCCTCTGGAATTCATACCACCCTGAGTGTAACAAAGCTATCGCTCGAGCTTCTATTAGAACATTCCCATGTCCCCTTAAACCATTAGACCAAAGCAGAATCAATTTATATAACTTCCAGTAATTTCTCTACACCCCCTCCCCCTTCTCTCTTGTTCTCTTCCCCATTCTGGCTCCCCTCTTGTCTTTTGCTCACCTGCCTATCACTCCCCCTCTGGTGCCCCTCCTCCTTCCCTTTCTCCAATGGTTCACTCTCCCCTCCTTTCAGATTCCTTTTCTTTAGGTCTTCACCTCTTCCACCTATCACCTCAGAGCTTCTTACTTCATCTCCTCCCCCCACTACCCCCCGCCAGGGCTTCACCAGTCACCGGCTACCTTGTACTCCTTTCTCTACCACCACCTTCTTATCCTGGCTTTGTCCCCCTTCCTTTCCAGTCTTAATGAAGAGTCTCAGCCTGAAGTGTTGATTGCTCATTCCTCTCCATAGGTCAACACACACAAAATGCTGAAGGAACTCAGCAGTTCAGGCAGCATCCACGGGAATAAATAACTACTCGATATTTTGGGCAAAGACCCTTCATCTGGAATTAATTAACAGCATATAACAGTGGGGGGAGGGGAAGGAAGATTGCTGAAAGGTGATAGCTGAAGTCAGGTGGGTAGGAAAGATAAAGGGCTGGAGAAGAAGGACTCTGATAGGAGAGGATAGGACCATAGGAGAAAGGGAAGGAGTAGGGGACTCAGGGGGAGGTGATCAGCAGGTGAGAAGAGGTAGGAGGCCAGAGGGGGAAATAAAAGAAGAGGGGAGGGGGAGGGATTTTTTTAAACCATGGATGCTGCCTGACCTGTCAAGTTCCCTCAGCATTTTGTGCATGTTGCTCTAGGTTTACAGCAACTGCAGAATCTCTTGTGTTTAAAAAATGCCAAATTACTGACTTCGATCATGATGTTACACTTCATGAAAACATTAAATTCTGGGAAAGGTAGGAGAGGCATGTTATTACACTGGAGGAATTTCAGTTATGCAGAAGACTGGTTATTTTGAAGCAGAAAAGGTGAAGAGGGCATTTGTTATTGGTGGAGCAACCACTTAGAGTGCTGAGTATTAATAAATAAAGGTCACTGGTTTTGTGATAATTGTCAAGTGGGCAACAGAAGGGAAATTCCCTCTGCAGTGAACTGTTAGAGCCTGAAACAACATAAAATGCTGCTGGAAGCAGATTCAACAAGAACTGCCAAATGGGAACTTAAATACTCGGAAGAAAATAAGAAGCAGGAATCCTGGAGCGGAACTAATTTCTCAACTCTTTTAAATAACCTGCACAGGCACAAAGGGACAAGGAGAGATGCATTCTGCTTACAATTAGATCCTGCCTTAGCAAGAACCTGGACCTGCTACTGTATTTTGCCTACCACCACAATATACCTACAGTGGATACAATCTCACTGGCTCTCCTCTCAGCCTTCGAAGACCTGGACAATGGCAATGCCCATGCCAAGATGCTGTTTATTGATTACAGCCCACTGTTCAGCAGGTCAGGCAGCATCTATAGGAGCATAAACGGTTTAAAAAATTCCTCCCTCTCCCTCTATTCCCTACTCCAGCCTCTTACTTCTTCTCACCTGCCTATCACCTCCCCCTTGATCCCTTCCTCCTACGTTCCACTGTTCAATACCATCACCCCCTCAGTACTCATCAAGAAACTTCAAAACCTGGGCCACTGTTATCTCCCTCTGCAGCTGGATTCTTGACTTCCTAATCAGGAGACCACAGTCAGTTAAGATCAGAAATAGACAGCAAACCACAGTAAGTGTGGATTGGAAATACCATTTCCTCCTTACTGAAATCTATACGGCACACCTCAAGAATTTGTGCTTAGCTCACTGCTCTACTCTTTCTACATCCATGACTGTGTGGCAAGGCACAGCTCAAGCGGCATCTATAAATTTGCCAATGGCACAACCATTTTTGGCAGAATCTCAGATGGTGACAAGGAGGTGTACAGGAGTGAGAAAGGTCAGCTGGTCGAGTGGGTGTCACAGCAACTTTTCACTCAACATCAGTAAGCCCAAGGAATTGATTGTGGACTTTAGGAAGGGGAAGTTAAGAGAATATACATCAGTCCTCATCGAGAGATCATTAGTGGAAAGTTGGGGGGGGGGGGGGCAGTTTCAAGATCCTGGCTGTCAGCATCTCTTCAGATCTATCCTGGGCTCAACATACTGATGTAATTACAAAGATGACATCTCAGCAGCTACATAATTCATTAAGAGTTTGAGGAGATTTGTTATGTCACCAAAGACTCTAATACATCTCTACAGATGTACCATGGAGAGCATTCTAACTGGTTACATTATCATCTGCACAGAATAAGAAAAGCTACAAAGGGTTGCAAATACAACCAGCTCCATTATGATCACTAGCCTTCCCAGCATCGAAGACATTTTCAAACAGCAGTGCCTCAAAAATCCATCATTAAGGAGCTCATTACTTAGGACATGCTCTCTTCTTTTTGCTTCCATCAATGAGGAGGTACAAGAGCCTTAAGGCACACATTCAATATTTTAGGAAGAGCTTCTTCACCTCCACCATCAAATTTCTGAACAGATAATGAGGCAGCGCATGAAATCTACCTTGTTATTTTTGCTCTCTTTTTTATACTAATTTACTTTAATTTCAAATATTTAATATATACTTCTTATTGCAATTCATACTTTTCTTATATATTGCATTGTACTTCTGCTGCAAAACAACAAATTTCACAACTTAGGTCAGTGATATTAAACCTAATTCTGACTTAATTGTATTACCATTTTATAACTATAAATTTGTTCATTAATATATAGCTGTTTTAATTATATGTAGCTGTTTTAATAATATGTAGCTATTTAATTATTTAATTATATTTATTTTAATGCTAGGAGCATTGTAAGAAAGATGGATGAGCTTAGAGCATGGACTGACACCTGGAAATATGATGTTGTAGTTATTAGTGAAACATGGTTGCAAGAGGGGTGTGATTGGCAACTAAATATTCCTGGATTTCGTTGCTTCAGGTGTGATAGAATCGGAGGGGCAAGAGGGGGAGGTTTGGCGTTGCTTGTCAGAGAAAAAATTACATCGGTGCTCTGGCAGGATAGATTAGAGGGCTCGTCTAGGGAGGCTATTTGGGTGGAATTGTGGAATGGGAAAGGTATAGTAACACTTATAGGGGTATATTATAGACCACCTAATGGGGAGCGAGAATTGGAGGAGCAAATTTGCAAGGAGATAGCAGATATTTGTAGTAAGCACAGGGTGCTGATTGTGGGAGATTTTAATTTTCCACACATAGACTGGGAAGCCCATACTGTAAAAGGGATGGATGGTTTGGAGTTTATAAAATGTGTGCAGGATAGTTTTTTGCAGCAATACATAGAGGTACCGACTAGAGAAGGGGCAGTGTTGGATCTGCTGTTAGAGAATGAGATAGGTCAGGTGATGGAGGTATGTGTTGGGGAGCACTTTAGGTCCAGTGATCACAATGCCATTAGCATCAATATAATTATGGAGAAGTATAAGACTGGACCCAGGGTTGAGATTTTTGATTGGAGAAAGGCTAACTTTGAGGAGATACAAAAGGATTTAAAAGGAGTGGATTGGGATAATTTGTTTTATGGGAAGGATGTAATAGAGAAATGGAGATCATTTAATGTTGATATTTTGAGGGTACAGAATCTTTATGTTCCTGTTAGCTTGAAAGGAAAGGTTAAAAGTTTGAGAGAGCCATGGTTTTCAAGGGATATTGGAAACTTGGTTAGGAAAAAGAGAGATATCTACAATAAATATAGGCAGCATGGAGTAAATGAGGTGCTCGAGGAATATAAAGAATGCAAGAAGAATCTTAAGAAAGAAATTAGAAAAGCTAAAAGAAGATACGAGGTTGCTTTGGCAAGTAAGGTGAAAATAAATCCAAAGGGTTTCTACAGTTATATTAATAGCAAAAGGATAGCGAGGGATAAAATTGGTCCCTTAGAGAATCAGAGTGGACAGCTATGTGTGGAGCCGAAAGAGATGGGGGAGATTTTGAACAATTTCTTTTCTTTGATATTCACTAAGGAGAAGGATATTGAATTGTGTAAGGTAAGGGAAACAAGTAGGGAAGTTATGCAAACTATGACGATTAAAGAGGATGAAGTACTGGCGCTTTTAAGGAATACAAAAGTGGATAAATCTCCGGATCCTGACAGAATATTCCCTAGGACCTTGAGGGAGGTTAGTGTCGAAATAGCAGGGGCTCTGACAGAAATATTCCAAACGTCATTAGAAACGGGGATTGTGCCTGAGGATTGGCATATTGCTCATGTGGTTCCATTGTTTAAAAAGGGTTCTAAGAGTAAACCTAGCAATTATAGGCCTGTCAGTTTGACATCAGTGGTGGGTAAATTAATGGAAAGTATTCTTAGAGATGGTATATATAATTATCTAGATAGACAGGGTCTGATTAGGAACAGTCAACATGGATTTGTGCATGGAAGGTCATGTTTGACAAATTGAATTTTTTGAAGATGTTACAAGGAAAGTTGATGAGGGTAAAGCAGTGGATGGTGTCTATATGGACTTCAGTAAGGCCTTTGACAAGGTTCCGCATGGAAGGTTAAATCGTTAGGTATTAATATTGAAGTAGTAAAATGGATTCAACAGTGGCTGGATGGGAGATGCCAGAAAGTAGTGGTGGATAACCGTTTGTCAGGTTGGAGGCCAGTGACTAGTGGTGTGCCTCAGGGATCTGTACTGGGTCCAATGTTGTTTGTCATATACATTAATGATCTGGATGATGGGGTGGTAAATTGGATTAGTAAGTATGCAGATGATACTAAGGTAGGTGGCGTTTTGGATAATGAAGTAGGTTTGCAAAACTTGCAGAGAGATTTAGGCCAGTTAGAAGAGTAGGCTGAATGATGGTAGATGGAGTTTAATGCTGATGTGTGAGGTGCTACATTTTGGTAGGAATAGTCCAAATAGGACATACATGGTAAATGGTAGGGCATTGAAGAATGCAGTAGAACAGAGTGATCTAGGAATAATGGTGCATAGTTCCCTGAAGGTGGAATCTCATGTGGATAGGGTGGTGAAGAAAGCTTTTGGTATGTTGGCCTTTATAAATCAGAGCATTGAGTATAAGAGTTGGAATGTAATGTTAAAATTGTACAAGGCATTGGTAAGGCCAAATTTGGAGTATTGTTTTCAGTTCTGGTCACTGAATTATAGGAAAGATGTCAACAAAATAGAGAGAGTACAGAGAAGATTTACTAGACTGTTAAACACAAGGAAATCTGCAGATGCTGGAAATTCAAGCAACACACACAAAAATGCTGGTGGAACACAGCAGGCTAGGCAGCATCTATAGGAGAAGCACTGTTGATGTTTCGGGCTGAGACCCTTTGTCAGGACTAACTGAAAAGAAAGATGCTAAGAGATTTGAAAGTAGGAGGGGAAGGGGGAAATGTGAAATGATAGGAGAAGACCAGAGGGGGTGGGATGAAGCTAAGAGCTGGAAAGGTGATTGGCTAAAGAGATACAGAGCTGGAAAAGGGAAAGGATCATGGGACAGGAGGCCTGGGGAGAAAGAAAGGGGCAGGGGAGTACCAGAGGGAGATGGAGAACAGGCAGAGTGATGGGCAGAGAGAAAAAGAAACTAAATGTGTCAGGGATGGGGTAAGAAGGGGAGGAGGGGCATTAACGGAATTTAGAGAAGTCAATGTTCATGCCATCAGGTTGGAGGCTACCCAGCCAGTATATAAGGTATTGTTCCTCCAGCCTCAGTGTGGCTTCATTTTGACAGTAGAGGAGGCCATGGATAGACATATCAGAATGGGAATGGGACGTGGAATTAAAATGTGTGGCCACTGGGAGATCCTGCTTTCTCTGGCGGACAGAGCGTAGGTGTTCAGCAAAACGGTCTCCCAGACTGCGTCGTGTCTCACCAATATATAAAAGGCCACACCGGGAGCACCGGATGCAGTATACCACACAGGCCAACTCACAGGTGAAGTGTCACCTCACTTGGAAGGACTGTCTGGGGCCCTGAATGGTGGTGAGGGAGGAAGTGTAAGGGCAGGTGTAGCACTTGTTCCGTTTACAAGGATAAGTGCCAGGAGGGAGATTGGTGGGAAGGAATGGGGGGGGGGGGGGGGGGAACAAGTGGACAAGGGAGTCGTGTAGGGATCGATCCCTGCAGAAAGCAGAAAGAGGGGGGAGGGAAAGATGTGTTTGGTAGTGGGATCCTGTAGGAGGTGGCGGAAGTTACAGAGAATTATACGTTGGACCTGGAGGCTGGTGGGGTGGTAGGTGAGGACAAGGGGAACCCTATCCCGAGTGGGGTGGTGGGCGGATGGGATGAGGGCAGATGTGCGGGAAATGGGAGAGATGCGTTTGAGAGCAGAGTTGATGGTGGAAGAAGGAAAGCCCCTTTCCTTAAAAAAGGAAGACATCTCCTTCGTCCTGGAATGAAAAGCCTCATCCTGAGAGCAGATGCGGTGGAGACGGAGGAATTGCGAGAAGGGGATAGCCTTTCTGCAAGAGACAGGGTGGGAAGAGGAATACTCCAGGTAGCTGTGAGAGTCTGTAGGCTTATAGTAGATATCAGTAGATAGGCCGTCTCCAGAGATGGAGACAGAAAGATCAAGAAAGGGGAGGGTGGTGTCAGACATGGACCAGGTAAATTTGAAGGCTGGGTGAAAATTGGAGGCAAAGTTAATGAAGTCGACGAGCTCAGCATGCGTGCAGGAGGCAGCGCCAATGCAGTCGTCGATGTAGTGAAGGAAGAGAGGAGGACGGAAACCTGTATAGGCTTGGAACATGGACTGTTCCACAAAGCCAACAAAAATGCAGGCATAACTGGGACCCATACGGGTGCCCATGGCTACACCTTTGGTTTGGAGGAAGTGGGAGGAGCCAAAGGAGAAATTATTGAGAGTAAGAACTAATTCCGCTAGACGGAGGAGAGCTTTGAGACCATCCAGGTGGGGGATGGAGGTATTTAGGGACTGGACGTCCATGGTGAAAATAAGGTGGTGGGGGCCAGAGAACTTAAAATCATTGAAAAAATTCAAAGCATGAGAAGTGTCACGAACATAGGTGGGAAGGGATTGAATGAGGGGGGATAAAAAAGTGTCAAGGTATGCAGAAATGAGTTCAGTGGGGCAGGAGCAAGCTGAGACAATGGGTCTGTCTGTCCAGTTAGACCCACTGACTCAGCTTGCTCCTGCCCCACCAAACTCAATTCTGCATACCTTGAAACCTACCTGTCCAGGCAGACCCATTGTCTCAGCTTGCTCCTGCCCCACCGAACTCATTTCTGCATACCTTGACACTGTTTTATCCCCCCTGGCTCAATCCCTTCCCACCTATGTTCGTGACACTTCTCACGCTTTGAATTTTTTCAAAGATTTTAAGTTCCCTGGTCCCCACCGCCTTTTTTGCACCATGGACGTCCAGTCCCTAAATACCTCCATCCCCCACCCAGATGGTCTCAAAGCTCTTCGCTTCTTTTTGGATTCCAGACCTAATCAATTCCCCTCTACCACGACTCTCCTCCGTCTAGCGGAATTAGTTCTTACTCTCAATAATTTCTCCTTTGGCTCCTCCCACTTCCTCCAAACCAAAGGTGTAGCCATGGTCCCATAGTATGGGTCCCAGTTATGCCTGCCTTTTTGTTGGCTTTGTGGAACAGTCCATGTTCCAAGCCTATACAGGTTTCCGTCCCCCTCTTTTCCTTCACTACATCGACGACTGCATTGGCGCTGCCTCCTGCACGCATGCTGAGCTCGTTGACTTCATTAACTTTGCCTCCGACTTTCACCCTGCCCTCAAATTTACCTGGTCCATTTCTGACACCTCCCTCCCCTTTCTTGATCTTTCTGTCTCCATCTCTGGAGACGGCTTATCTACTGATATCTACTATAAGCCTACAGACTCTCACAGCTACCTGGAGTATTCCTCTTCCCACCCTGTATCTTGCAAAAATGCTATCCCCTTCTCGCAATTCCTCCGTCTCCACCGCATCTGCTCCCAGGATGAGGCTTTTCATTCCAGGACGAAGGAGATGTCTTCCTTTTATAAACAAAAGGTCTTCTTCCACCATCAACTCTGCTCTCAAACTCATCTCTCCCATTTCTCACATATCTGCCCTCATCCCATCTGCCCACCACCCCACTCGGGATAGGGTTCCCCTTGTCCTCACCTACCACCCCACCAGCCTCTAGGTCCAACGTATAATTCTCCGTAACTTCCGCCACCTCCTACGGGATCCCACTACCAAACACATCTTTCACTCCTCCCCTCTTTCTGCTTTCTGCAGGGATCACTCCCTACGCGACTCCGTTGTCCATTCGTTCCCCCCCCATCCCTTCCCACCGTTCTCCCTCCTGGCACCTATCCTTGTAAACGGAACAAGTGCTACACCTGTCCTTACACTTCCTCCCTCACCACCATTCAGGGTCCCAGACAGTCCTTCCAGGTGAGGCGACACTTCACCTGTGAGTCGGCTGGTGTGGTATACTGTGTCCGGTGCTCCTGGTGTGGCCTTTTATATATTGGTGAGACCCGACGCAGACTGGGAGACGGTTTGGCTGAACACCTACACTCTGTCCGCCAGAGAAAGCAGGATCTCCCAGTAGCCACACATTTTAATTCCACGTCCCATTCCCATTCTGATATGTCTATCCATGGCCTCCTCTACTGTCAAGATGAAGCCACAATCAGATTAGAGGAACAACACCTTATTTACTGGCTGGGTAGCCTCCAACCTGATGGCATGAACATTGACTTCTCTAACTTCCGTTAATGCCCCTCCTCCCCTTCTTACCCCATCCCTGATATATTTAGTTTTTTTTTCTCTCTGCCCATCACTCTGCCTGTTCTCCATCTCCCTCTGGTGCTCCCCTCCCCCTTTCTTTCTCCCTAGGCCTCCCGTCCCATGATCCTTTCCCTTCTCCAGCTCTGTATCCCTTTAGCCAATCACCTTTCCAGCTCTTAGCTGCATCCCACCCCCTCCGGTCTACTCCTATCATTTCACATTTCCCCCCTCCCACTCCTACTTTCAAATCTCTTAGTATCTTTCTTTTCAGTTAGTCCTGACGAAGGGTCTCGGCCCGAAACGTCGACAGTGCTTCTCCTATAGATGCTGCCTGGCCTGCTGTGTTCCACCAGCATTTTGTGTGTCTTACTGGAATGTTACCTGGGTTTCAGGGAAAGATTGAACAAATTAGGTCTTTATTCTTTGGAGCATAGAAGGTTGAGGGGGCCTCGATAGAGGTATTTAAAATTATGAGGAGGATAGATAGAGTTGACGTGGATAGGCTTTTTCCATTGAGAGTAGGGGAGATTCAAACAAGAGGACATGAGTTGAGACTTAGGGGGGCAGAAGTTTAAGGGTAACATGAGGGGGAATTTCTTTACTCAGAGAGTGGTAGCTGTGTGGAATGAGCTTCCAGTTGAAGTGGTAGAGGCAGGTTCGGTATTGTAATTTAAAGCAAAATTGGATAGGTATATGGACATGAAAGGAATGGAGGGTTATGGGCTGAGTGCAGGTCAGTGGGATTAGGTGAGAATAAACGTTCAGCACAGGCTAGAAGGGCCGAGATGACCTGTTTCCACGCTGTAATTGTTATATGGTTATATAAACCTTCATGTATATCTTCAAAAGAAATTTGGATGTCTTAAGTCAGTCATAGACTATTTCAATCCTTAAAGTATAATTATGCTATAGAACTTGAAAGGAAATTCCATTTTTTTTTGCAATATAGTTAGGCATTAGAATCATAGCGAAGTAGGACACATAAATAGGCCATGCTGAAACGTTTAAACTGCCTACTCCCTTCAACCTGCACTGGGACCAACGCCCTCCATACCCCAACTGTCCATATACCTAAACTTCTTTTGAGTGTTGAAATTGAGCTTGCATGCACCACTTACACTGGCAGCTCATCCCACACTCATAACCATCTGAGTGAAAAAGTTTCCCGTCATGTTCCCCTTAAACTTTTCACGTTTCACCCTTCACCCATGACCTCTGGTTGTAGTCACACCCAACATCAGTGCAAAAAGCCTGCTTGCATTTACCCTAACTATACCCTTCATAATTTTGTACACCTCTTTCAGATCTCCTCTCAATCTTCTACGTTCTAAGGAATAAAGTCCTAAACCCTTCAGTCGTTCAGAACTGGCTATGTAAATTTTCTCAGTAATCTTTCAACCTTACTTACATCATTACTAACAAGAAAGTAACCGTACCAAGTGTGCCTGAAATAATGGCACTGAGGAATATTAGCAATAATAAGATAAACTGTCAGATTAATCTGATACTTCAGATTAGTTACTTGATTAGAAAAAATGTTGACATCACAAGTACTATCTGTAAACAGGATTTACACTGCATTGAAGTCTTCACCTCAGTGGAGCAGACCGTATGGAATAAAAACATTAGGGCCACAAGTATTTCCCAAGGATGTGTTTTCAGGAAGAGTGACAAGGTATGTGGGTTCAATGCACATCAGAGAGACGGAACAGGAACAGACTTTGGGAGCTCTTTGCAATCTTGCTGTATTTTTTCCCATCAGTTTCTGATGGTGCCGCGAACAATAAAGTCACTCTACAAATACATTAGAAATCATCATTAATGACGCGTTGCAACGCTTAAACAGCATTAAATACACTTACTGCCTGGCACCAGGACGACAATCGGAACTGTTATCACAACGATAATGACAACAGTTGCAACGACACCCAGAAGCACTTTACATATGGTCTGAAATAGAAAGTTCACGTTTCAATGTCTTCGCATTCCTTCATTCAACAACGGGGATATTGACTTAAAATTTCAAAATTCGGAATAGTATGCGAAGTTATTACACAGCCACAAAATGAATTAACTACACTCCCCCCCCCCCCCCCCCACACACACACACAACCACCACCAACTAACTCCCGTTCTGAGTCGTCAAATGAACAAAAACACAGGTCAACGTGTTGCCAGCAATCAAAACCCGCACATAGGTGATTTCATTTCACGCTGTGAGTTAACTATTTTACCAGTTACTGACCTGCATATTCGGTTCAAGTCTTGTTCTTTGGATAGAAGTGTGAAGCCCGACTTTGATTAGTCTGGAATGGTGGCAGAGGCTGGACGGACAACAAGATATCAACTCAAAAAACTGTTGCCGAGAACTTTACAACCTCACTAATGTACCTAGTTTTTGGCTTAGTAAACGATCTTTAAATATTATCTGCAGTAGTATGCATCGTCCCAGTCCATCAGCTACCAATTGTAAATGCAAAGGTTAACTGATAATAAAACGCTATATTTTGATACGGAAATTGGACGATTATTTTCATTGCTAAAAATCCTTGTGTGTCAGCATTTACAAACGTGGATTCTGGCTGAACAGCCGTTGCAACAGGAGACTTACCACTTGGTTAGGTTAATTCAGACAGCAGATTCGCAGTCAGGACTGAGGCCAATGTGATGTCGAGGAAACACTGCGTAAGGACTACCGAGTACAAACGTCCGGTTTTATTTTAACTGAGATATTGCCAGATCAGCTACTCCGACAAGATCTTACTATAGACAACGCTTTAAGCATTCATTAATTTTCCCCAACCGCGAATTAGTGACTTTTGACATCGCTGTGTGCTGATTTGAATTGGATGGGTCGGGTTGAATTATTTCCCATTTGATGGGTGGAGATGAATAAAATAGTTTATTTCCTTCCCATTTTGAAACAGATGTTTGCAGCCGTTAAATGCCGTGCAATATCGCTGCCTGCCACCCGTGTTAGTATTTCTAATGTGTTCCACTGTCTCCACTGGAATAAAGGCATTCAATAAATATCTATGTGGCGTGTAAGGCTAACCGAGAAACGTAAAGCAGAACGAGGAGGACACTTGGTAGGTAAAGAGGAATAAACACACAGACATTATCCAGCTTTCTCACTGCCTAACGAAATGTTGTTTCTACCCATGCCTTGTAGGAGGCTCCTTGTGAAAGAAACCTCCGCGATGTTAGAGTAGCTTTGTTGTACGAGTACTCTGGGGGGGGGGGGGGGGGGGGAACCTAAACAAAATGTAAAACAGATTGTGCAGAAATACTGTCACAGCTGACTAGGTAACTTCAGTTTCAACTTCTCTCACGCCGAATAGTGGTGAATCCAATTGCAGAGAAAAGTCGCACAAAATTAGAGGGAAACAATTGAACAAAGTTTGTTTATTGTTTACTCATTGAGATACAGTACAGGTTAGGCCTTTTCAATCCTAACCTAACCATGGGCAATTTATGGTGACCAATTAATCTTCCAACCAGTACATTTTTGGATGGTGGTAGGAAACCCAGAGTCACAGGAACATATAAACCCCTTACAGGCAGCAGCTAGAATTGAACCCAGGCTACCTGTGCTGTAAAGCATTGTGCTAACCACCAAGCCACCCTGGATTCCATAAGAGGCAAGATACAGACAGGGGTTAACTAAGGTCACCAAAGTTAGCAATTCCCACAAACAAAATCAAACTTCACCCAAAAAGAAGATACCAAACTGAGCCAAGAAACTGGGGGGCAAGGAGCTTATACAGGGCTACAAACGAGGCGCAGGAGATAACAAGGAACTATCCTCATCGGCAGATGAGCAGAAAGCGCCTGGCCTTGTCACCTCTGCCTCCCACTGGTGGCCAGTTCAAGGAGTGAGAAGAACTGTTGGTACAGTATGTAAACAGAAGTTTGGCTTCCCCACTGCAGAGCAGTGAGCACTGGATGAAGTATGTTGAACGGGAAGCTGTACCTGTGAATCACTGCTTCTTCTGGAAGGAGGGTTGTCATGCTAGTGAGCACTGGAAGAGTTGTTGCATTTCCTGTAATTTGTGGGAACTGGGTGTGAGAAAGGGAGAGAGTGTTGATAGAGATGGAAAAGTGGAACAGTGTATCAAACAGGGAATTCTGAAAAGAAAAGGAGAGGGTGAGAATGTACCTACCCCTCCCCTCTTGTTGTAAGTGGCAGAAATTGCTGAGAGTGAGCATGTTGCAGAGAATGACTGGGTGGGAAGACCAAGGGCAGGAAATGGAATGGACATGATTTGAGGTCCCTCTGTCTCTGGTGGAGGGAAATTCACCAATGACGATAAAAGAGATACCGATGGGAAAGTGCTGTTGTTTGACTGGATACAATGGAGACGGAAAAGCCCGGGGAAAGGAATGGAAACTTTAGGAAACAGGGAAGGATGGGGTTGAGGGGTTCAAATGGTTCTGTTTATTATCAGAGAATTCATGCAGTACAAAACCTTAGTCTTCACAGACATCTGTGAAAATAGACGAACCCCAAAAAATGAACAACAGGAAAACATTAGAACCCAAAGCCTCCTCTCCCCACTCCCCTGCCCACCCAATTAGCAGCAAGCATCAATTCATCAGCTTCCCCCTTCCTCACCTAGCCACTTCAGCAGCAAAGTGTCAGCCCCCACCACCCACCAAGCAAAAACAAAGCACAAAAAGAGAGACCATGATCTGCAGTCAACAAAAACTATTAGTTATCCAACAGTCTGATATGCCACAGTCTCTCTCTCTCTCGCTCCTGTTACAGAATTCTGTGATGCCTTTTATTCAGAGATTCTCCAACTCAAGAACCAGCAGCAAACTCTCCACCCCACTGAGAGAGAGAGAGAGAGAGTGATCACCCGACTACCAAGACCTCCATCCACACACTTGCTTCAGCAAAATCCTGATGTTCCTTACCTCAGTCAGCAACACTTTAGAGAGGGATAATAAATTTATTTCTTTATTCTTTGTCTTTGGGATACAGCACCAAATAGGCCATTCTGGCCCTTCGAGCCATGCTGCCCAGCAACCCCTGATTTAACCCTAACCTAATCATGGGACAATTTACAATGACCAAGTAACCTTCCAACCAATATGTTTTTTTGTGCTGTGGGAGGAAACCAGAGCAACTGGAGAAAACCCACATGCTCATGGTGAGAACATACCAACTCCTTATAGGCAGTGGTGGGAACTGAACCCAGGTCACCTGTACCGTAAACTTTGTGCTAATCACTAGCTTATTGTGCTGCCATGATTGAATAGAGGAGCAGACTCTATGGGCCAAATGGTCTAATACTGCCCCCCAATGTGAGACAAAGGTACACCTGAACTTCTTTCAATCTGGCCTACTGAATTCAGATCTCATGATGTACTCCACTCTCTGGCCATCACCCAAATCCAGGCCATCATCTCCTGGACCATTCCATATCTCATCAGAAAAGGAGATCTCCACTCCACAGCCTCTGGCCTCATATTGTTACCAGCCTGTACTGCCCATTTCCACCTCTTACCTAAGGTTCATGAACAGAACTGCCATGACAGAACCATTGTTTCTGTTAGCACTTGCCCTATTGAACTCATTTCTTCAAAACTGGACTCTATCCTACCTCTTCTTGGCTGGTCCCTTCCCACTTACATCCAAGTTACCTCTCATGCCCTCCACCATTTCGATAACTTCTGACTTCCTGATTCCAAATGGCTTGTTTTTATCATGGATATTCATTCTCTTTGTATTCATATACCCATTTGAGGATCTCAGGGCCTTCTGTTTCTTTCCTGAATAAAGAAGCAGCTGATTTCCTTCCAAATGGCAAAACTTGTGCTCATCTTCAATAACTTTTCTTTCGATTTCTCCGACTTTCTACAGATCAAAGAGGTGGTTACAAGCACTCTTACAGGCCCTATCTATATATTTTGTGTCAACCTCATAGAAGAGTGCTACTTCCAACCCTAAACTGGCACCCCCACCAAATCTTTCTATGCTCATTGACAACTGCTTCAGATGTGTCTCTGGCACTCATGCAGAACTCATTACTTCATCAGCTACCCTGCCCTAAGTTCACCTGAACATCACTGACAGTCCTCTTTCTTTTTCAGATTTTTTTCTGTTATTGGACAAATCTCCACCGGCATCTTCTGTAAACCTGCTTGACTCCCACAGCTGATTCAACCATGCCTTTCTCCAACCCTTCCTCTTGTAAGGATGCCATCACTTTTTCTTAATTTATCCAACCTGTTCACGTGTCCTAAACATGGGGCCTTCTGCTCTAGAGTTTCTCAAATGCCTTCCTTCTTCCGGAAGCTCAACTTCCCCTTTATCATGATTGATGGAACTCTCACAATTAAATCTTCCATTTCCCACATGTCTACTCTGAACCTCTTACTCCAGAGGTAGAACAGCAGGGGTGTTCTTGGTCCTTAGCTTTCAATCCTCCATCTTCCATATCCAACACATAATCCTCTGACTTCTCGTCCAGCTTCAATGTCATCACCATTCGTATCTACTCCACTCTACCTCCTACATGACTCAGAGGGTGGAGCAAAGTCAAGATGGCACTAAACGGCGACTCCTTTGCTTGCATCTTTGGAGACAGCTCTATTTCTATCTTTGAAATCTCGTTTTTTCCCCTTTTCAAAGTTCTTTTGAAGACCCTGACCTGGTCTACCACTTTGACTTGGGTTCTTTACGGGAATGGGACCCGCTCTCAGGGCCTCACAAATGGCCGTTTTTTGATATGCCAAGGACGCAGCCTGGAAGACGAGCGTGCCGTCAGGGTGCCGGATTTTCGTGGCTCTGGAGACCAGCTGATTCAAGGCCGGTGCCCCTGACTGAGGCGTCGCAGGAGAACATGGAACATCGGGAACATCACTTTAGCTGCCGTGGGCTGTGTGTCCAGAGACCTGAGCCCTGGGGCCAACACTCTGGGCTCAGAGCTCGGAAAAAACGACGCAACATCATAAATCAGAGAGTTGTTTGTTATGTCTCCCCACTCACTCTAAAATGGGAACACCTCATTTTCCTTTATTAGGGAGAGAGAGAGCCTCTGGTATGTCGAACTACCGGGTGAACGAGTAGTCTTTGGTGTACTGCAAGTCTGTGTCTTAATTGATGCTTTGCTGCACACTTGAGTGCTTGGTGGGGGGGCGCCGATGCTTTTTTTCTGGGGGGGTTTGTTGCCTACTGCTGCTTTTGCATGGGAGGGGAGAGCTGGGGCTTGGCTTTGGGGTTCTAACATCTGACTGTTATTCATTCTTTGGGGCACTCCTCTATTTTCGTGGATGTTTGTGAAGAAAAAGAATTTCAGGATGTATATTGTATACATTTCTCTGACATTAAATGTACCTATTGAATATATTTCCATAGGGGTTGCTCTCCTTGGAACTCTCTAGTCTGTTCATACCTTCCTTTGTCCTCTGGCACGTTCTGCTTCAGCTGACATAACATGTACCCCTTCACCCCCTCTCCTCATCATAAAACCACCCCTTTCAGATGAGTCAGATGTTGACTGGATTTGGTGCTCACAAAGTGACTTCCTTTAGATTCTACGTTCACACTTTATATTTCTTGACTATTAAAGGTGTCAAAAGGTATGGGGAGAATGCAGGATAATGGGGCTGGGGGTTGAGTGGTATAATAAATCAGCCATAATCAAATGGCAAAGCAGAGTGGATGGGACAAAAGGCCTAATTCTGCTCCTATGTCTTATGGTCTTACATTGGTGGAACCAGGCATAGACTAGGTGATGCCTTGCAGTCCTTCTACCGCAGCTAATCTGAGCTTCCCGTCACACATCATTGTAACTTCCCAATCCCACAACAACCTCTCTGTCCTCCGCCTCCTCTATTGGTGCATGGAGATGCACGTTAGATGCAGACCATTTTATTTACCACGGGAATTCACCACTGTCCTTATAGTCGGTGTGTACATTCCCCCCAGCGCTAATGCAAAGGAGGCGCTCTGTGAACTGTACGGGACTATTAGTAAACTGCAGAACGCACACCCTGATGGACTATTTATTGTCGCCAGAGATTTTAACCATGCAAATCTCAAATCAGTGCTCCCCAAATTCCAACAGCATGTGGACTTTGCAACGAGAGAGAGAACGCGTTGGACCTTGTTTACACAAACATCCCCGCCCCCACCTCGGTTACTCAGACCACATCTCTGTTATGCTAATCCCAGCATACAGACCGCTCATCAGGCGCTCCAGGCCAGTTCAGAAGCAGGTGAAAACTTGGCCAGCAGGAGCCATCTCTACTCTTCAAGACTGCTTTGAGAACACTGACTGGCACATGTTCAGGGAGGCTGCAACCGATGGCGACTCTACCAACTTACAGGAGTGCATGGCATCAGTGACTAGCTACATCACCAAGTGCATCGATGACATCACTGTGTCCAAGACCATCACTACACGCGCTAACCAGAAGCGATGGATGACAGTGGAGGTGCGTGCGCTGCTGAGGACCCATGACTCTGCCTTTAGAGCAGGTGACAAGGCAGCCCTAACAACAACGAGGGCCAAACTGTCCCGAGCCATCAGAGAGGCAAAGCGTGCACACGCCCAGCGAATCTGCAGCCACTTCCAGGACAGCAGCGACACACGGCCAATGTGGAAGGGCATTCATGACATCACCAATTACAGGACAACATCACCTGACTGTGCAGGAGATGCCTCCCTCCCAGATGCGCGGAACAACTTCTACGCTCATTTTGAGGCAGAAAATGACATGGTGGCGAGGAAGTCCACCCCTCCTTCAAATGACCAGGTGCTGTGTCTCACCGTGGCTGATGTGAGGAGAACCCTGTGCAGGGTCAACGCACAGAAGGCTGCTGGACCAGACAATATTCCTGGCAGAGTGTCTAGAGGATGTACAGACCAGCTAGCAGATGTTCTCACTGACAACTTCAACATCTCCCTGAACAGCGCCATCGTTCCAACGTGCTTCAAGGCCACCACCATTGTTCCCGTGCCGAAGAAGTCTTCAGTGTCCTGCGTCAATGACTACCATCCCATTGCACTCTCATTCATCATCGTGAAGTGTTTCGAGAGGCTCATCATGAGGCACATCAAGACCCTGCTGCCCCTCTCACTGGAACCCCCTGCAGTTCACGTACCGTCCCAACTGTTCACCAGATGACACCATTGCCATCACCCTCCACTTGGCCCTAACCCACCCAGACAAAAGAGATACGTACGTTCGAATACTGTTCATAGACTTCAGCATTCAACACAATCATCCCTCAGAAACTGATTGGAAAGCTGAGCCTACTGGGCCTGAACACCTCCCTCTGCAACTGGATCCTAGACTTCCTGACTGGGAGACCTCAGTCAGTCCGGGTTGGGAGCAGCATCTCCAACACCATCACACTGAGCACGGGGGCCCCCCAGGGCTGCGTGCTCAGTCCCCTGCTGTTCACTCTGCTGACCCACGACTGTGCTGCAACACACAGCTCGAACCATATCATCAAGTTCGCCGATGACACGACTGTGGTGGGTCTCATCAGCAAGAACGACAAGTCAGCTTACAGAGAGGAGGTGCAGTGGCTAACAGACTGGTGCAGAGCCAACAACCTGTCTCTGAACGTGAACAAAACAAAAGAGATGGTTGTTGACTTCAGGAGAGCACGGAGCGACCACTCCCTGCTGAACATCGACGGCTCCTCGGTAGAAGTTGTAAAGAGCACCAAATTTCTTGGTGTCTACCTGGCGGAGAATCTCACCTGGTCCCTCAACACCAGCTCCATAGCAAAGAAACCCCAGCAGCGTCCCTACTTTCTGCAAAGGCTGAGGAAAGTCCATCTCCCACCGCCCATCCTCATCACAATCTACAGGGGTTGTATTGAGAGCATCCTGAGCAGCTGCATCACTGCCTGGTTCGGAAATTGCACCATCTCAGATCGCAAGACCCTGCAACAGATAATGAGGTCAGCTGAGAAGATCATCGAGGTCTCTCTTCCCACCATTACAGACATTTACACTACACACCGCATCTGCAAAGCAAACAGCATTGTGAAGGACCCCACGCACCCCTCATACAAACTCTTCTCCCTCCTGTCTTCTGGGAAAAGGCACCGAAACATTCGGGCTCTCACGACCAGACTATATAATAGTTTCTTCCCCCTAGCCATCAGACACTCAATACCCAGAGTCTGGACTGACACCAACTTACTGCCCTCTACTGTGCCTATTGTCTTGTCTATTATTTATTGTAATGCCTGCACTGTTTTGTGCACTTTATGCAGTCCTGGGTAGGTCTGTAGTCCAGTGTAGTTTTTTCTGTGTTGTTTTTACGTAGTTCAGTGTAGTTTTTGTATTGTTTCATGTAGCACCATGGTTCTGAAAAATGTTGTCTCGTTTTTACTATGTCCTGTACCAGCAGTTATGGTCGAAATCACAATAAAAAGTGACTTGACGACTTGAAATGCAAAATGAAAAATCAAAATCTAATATTCTGGTTGGGTAGCTTCCAACCCAATTGTATGAACATTGAATTTTCCATTCTTAAGTAACACTTATTCCCTGTAGACTCATCCTTCCCAGAGACCATTTGTCCACCTAGTTTCTTTCTCCCTTTGTTCTTCTCTCCCACCCTTTCCCCCCAAATAGTTACACCTGTCCATCATCTCAATCTCAGCTGTTTCCATCTATCCTCTACCAACCTCTGCTGAGTTCCATAGACAGTGACATGCAAAAGTTTGGGCACCCGGTCAAAATTTCTGTTACTGTGAATAGCAAAGCGAGTAAACGATGACCTGATTTCCAAAAGGCGTAAGGTTAAAGATGACACATTTCTTTAATATTTTAAGCAAGATTACTTTTTCACTTCCATTTTTTACAGTTTCAAAATAACAAAAAAGGAAAAGGGCCCGAAGCAAAAGTTTGGGCACACTGTATACTCAGTACTTAGTTACATCCCCTTTGGCAGGTATCACAGCTTGTAAACACTTTCTTTAGCCAGCTAAGAGTCCTTCAATTCTTGTTTGGAGGATTTTCGCCCATTCTTCCTTGCAAAAGGCTTCTAGTTCGGTGAGATTCTGTACTGCTTTTGAGGTCTATCTGCAGATTTTCGATGATGTTTAGGTCGGGGGACTGTGAGGGCCATGAGGAAACCTTCAGCTTACGCCTCTTGAGGTAGTCCATTGTGGATTTTGAGGTGTGTTTAGGATCATTATCCCATTGTAGAAGCCTCCTCTTTTCATTCTCAGCTCTTTTTTTTTACAGACGGTATGATGTTTGCTTCCAGAATTTGTTGGTATTTAATGGAATTAATTCTTCCCTCTGCCAACGAAATGTTCCCAGTGCCACTGGCTGCAACATAAGCCCAAAGCATGATCAATCCACCCCAGTGCTTAACAGTTGGAGAGGTGTTCTTTTCATGAAATTCAGCACCCTTTTTTCTTCAAACATACCTTTACTCATTGCGGCCAAAAAGTTCTATTTTAACTTCATCGGTCCACAGGGCTTGTTTCTAAAATGCATCAGGCATGTTTAGATGTTCCTTTGTAAACTTCTGATGCTGAATTTTGTGGTGAGAATGCAGGCAAGGTTTTCTTCTGAGACTCTTCCATGAAGGTCATATTTGTGCAGGTGTCGGTGCACAGTAGAACAGTGCACCACCACTCCAGAGTCTGCTAAATCTTCCTGAAGGACTTTTGCAGTCAAACGGGGGTTTTGATTTGCCTTTCTAGCAATCCTACGAGCAGTTCTCTCAGAAAGTTTTCTTGGTCTTCCAAACCTCAACTTGACCCCCACTGTTCCTGTTAACTGCCATTTCTTAATTACATTACGAACTGAGGAAACAGCTTTGCTGTCTTCTTATAGCCTTCTCCTGCTTTGTGGGCATCATTTATTTTAATTTTCAGAGTGCTAGGCAGCTGCTTAGAAGAGCCCATGGCTGCTGATTGTTGGGACAAGGTTTGAGGAGTCAGGGTATTTATAAAGCTTTGAAATTTGCATCACCTGGCCTTTCCTAACAATGACTGTGAACAAACCATAGCCCTAACAAGCTAATTAAGGTCTGAGACCTTGGTAAAAGTTATCTGAGAGCTCAAATCTCTTGGGGTGCCCAAACTTTTGCATGGTGCTCCGTTCCTTTTTTTCCACTCTAAAATTGTACAAAACAAAAATAATACACTAATCTTACTTAGAATGTTGAAAAGAATGTTTCATCTTTAACTTTATGACTTTTGGAGATCAGTTCATCTTCTACTCACTTAACTATTCACAGTAACAGAAATTTTGACCAGGGGTGCCCAAACTTTTGCATACCACTGTATGTTCATGCATTTTTCTTGTAACTAAGTTTGTTCACTTTTTCTACACAGAGGGTTTTGTCAGGATAAGCAATATGGTGTATGTATACCAGTGTGAAATTTAAATGTTACTTCATGATGTCACTAAGATGTTAAGGCCCTTTGTCAGATGATTAATTATTCTAACATTGTATGTAACATGATTCCAGCAGTTAAATATTGACTGCCACAAATTTCTTGGTCTTGCTGGTTGAGTGATGTATGTAATACTTCAGAATAAAAGAACAATACAATACACTGTGGGGTAAGTATGCCACAGCTGGTCAGTGAGATTTGGTTTGACATGGAAAAGTAAAAAGAGTTGTGATGGAACATGACTGGTCAACTCTGCAGCTTTGATCATTTAGTATCGTGACAGCTGCTTCAGGAGGCACAAGCATTTCGAAAAGAGTTCTCATGAAACTGATTTCAGTTACAGTTGGGAGAACAGAGCAGCCTTGATGCATTTTCAGTGAAGACCTCTCAATAAAGGCTTCACTTAGCAGGTCTAGGAATGCCTGTGAAAGCTAACCGTGCACCTGTACTTACGCGTGCAAGCAAGAGAATTGCTTTGGCATGCACACGTATCTTGCAAGTGTACAATATGGACTATAAAATGGTATACAGAGAGCTGATTGGTGCCTTTCGGAAGGGTAAGATGGGGAAACACGAATCACTCCTCATACAGGGATCAGAAGTGGAGAGTGTAGTGTCTGTGCAGAACGACATAGAAATTAAATAGAAGCATGGATGCAGAAGATGCCTGTAACTGGTGTATTCACATTGCAAAGACAGCAAGAGAAAGAAGAATGCGCATGCGTTGATAACAGCACATGCACAGACAACAGATCAGTAAATCGTGCAGAGGGGTGGGGAAGTCATTGCTCCAAAAGAAATAGATCCATACATTACACTTCCTCTCCCTTAAGATTAATGCACTATAAAACTGTGTAAGTACAAAACATTCAATTTCCCTTTCATAAACCCATATTCCAGATAAGCATGCTTTCACAATAACAGTCCATATCAACTTCACTGTTCTAAAGGTTCAGTATTTTGGGTGGCACTGTTTCTTTCAGGATAGCACCTCTGGACCTGTGGAGTGGCATCAGGGTTGGCAGGTTTGGTAGGTGTCTTGTCTAAGACAAAATTCCTAGTTTCTGGTGTCATGTTGTTGTCAGTGACATTATCATCACTGAGAGGTACAGTAACTATGGTGATGGTAATGTATCCACCTTGTTGGATGCAATCGACTCTTGTATGTTCTTCAGCTGAGCATACAGTATCCCATCCACATGACGTCTCCATGTCTGATTTCCAACATCCACTGTGTACATCAGTGGTCCAGTTCTTGTAGCTATCCTACCGGGTGTCGACTTGTCTTCTCAGTAATCATGCATAAGGACTTCCTGTACAATCTCAAAGATCTTTGCTGCTTCACTTGGCAACTGGCTGAACCGTTTATTTTGCACTTCCCTGCATAGATCAGGTTTCAGGAGGTCTATGTGAGATCTCAGATTCCTGCTCATGAACAGCATTGCCTGTGTTTGATTTGTCGTCGCATGAACAGAGTTCTGATACAGAAAAAGGAAGTTGTCCACCTTGTGCTGTAGAGAAATGTCCTCCTTGTCCATCGCTTTAATGGACTTATTGAAGGTCTGGATAACCTTTTCAGCTAAACCATTCATTGCTGGGTGGTGAAGAGCTGACTTGAAATGTTTGATGCCATTTTCCTTCACGAACAGTCTGAATGCTTCTGACGTGTATTGGGGTCTGTTGTCACTCACAATTTGTTTGGGTAAGCCGTTTCTAGCAAAGATAGTTTTCAGAGTGGAGAAAGTCTTTGCTGAGGAGGTTGGCTTCATTGAAATAACCGCTGGCCTCTTTGAACGAACATCCACAGTAATCAGGAACATGGAATCCATGAATGGCCCAGCAAAGCCAATATTTATTCTTTGCCATGGTGATGACAGCCACTCCCATGGGTTTAACAGAGCATGTGGGGGTATTTTTTGAACTTTTTGGTATCCTGAACAGTATTTGGCCATCTTCAATCGTTTATCTGTTCCTAGCCACCACAAGTAGCTCCTGGTGGGATTCTCCATCTTGACTGCATCCAGGTGTCCTTCATGCGGGTTTTCTAACACACTGTTGTGCAGTTGAGAGGGAACGACAACATGAGCTCCACACATCAGCATTCTTTGACCTATCAACAGTTGGACTCGTCTCACTGAGGACTCTGGAAACATAGGGTACCAATGAGCTAGAGATACATGCATGGTGATTTCATAGACTTTTGACAATGTCAGGTCATTCCTTGTTTCCCTTTGTCGTTTGGAATTTGTTACTGGCAACTGATCCACCAATGCGGTGTTGAACACTTCTGCTGGGTCACAGTATGAAGACTTTTCTTCTTCAGTTGCCAATAGTGGAAGATGTGACAAACCATCAGTGTTGCTGTGTTGTTTGAAACCTTTGAACTCTATGTGATAAGAATGGGCTCCTAGGAATCGTGCCCGATGTTGTAGCCAGGTAGCAGTCATCACTGGAATTCCCTTCCTGGGATTGAAAATGGCCACAAGAAGCTGGTAAGCTGTCACTAGAGTAAACTTTTGTCCATAGAGGTAGTGGCCGTCCCCATACTAGACTTTTCCCCAATGCTAGACTAAGGACCTCTCAGTCGATCTGTGCGTAGTTGCGTTCTGCACTTGTCAGTGATCTTGAAGCAAGTGCAATCAGACATTCAGATCCGTCTTTCATAATGTGTGACAAAATGGCTTCAAAACCATAAGGGGAAGCATCACACGCCAGTCTGATGGGCAGGGATGGGTCATCATGGGCGAGCAGTTCCTCGGATGTTATTAGTCTCTTTGCTTTCTTGAATGCTCTTTCACATCTCTCTGACTATTCCCACTTTGTTCCTGTCTGTAATAGTGTGTTCATTGGATACAGCACTGTAGCAACGTTTGGGAGAAACAGGTGGGTGTAGTTTACAAGGCCCAAGTATGACCTGAGTTGTGACACATTTTCCGGTTTGGGTACCTGTAGCACTGCTTCAGTCTTCTCCTGTGACTTATTAAGCCGTGCTTGTCAATGACTTGTCCATAACATGAGATTTCATTCTTGAAATCTCAGAAATCTCTCTCTGCACTCAGACCATACTCTCTCAGCCTGGTAAGCACTTTACCAAGGTTCTGGAGGTCTACTTAATCATTTTTGCCGGTCATGATGATGTCATAAAAGTAACATTTTGTTCCTAGGATATCTTGGAGCATTTGGTCCATTGCTCTTTGCCTAATTGCTGGGGCCGATGTGATGCCAAAGATGAGAAGATTGTGAGGAACTTCTTGCTTGACTCCTCAATCTCCAATTGCAGATAGGCTTGTGACAAGTCAATCTTTGAAGACCTCTCCTGGCCTGCCAAAGATTCAAAAATGTCTTTTATCCATGACAGGGGAATCTGCACAGTGCACAGCACCGGACTGATGTTCACCTTGAAATCCCCACATATGCAAATGGCGCCGGCCTTCCCTTTCTTGATCACCTGTACAATGGGCATGGCCCAATCATTCCACTCTAACTTGAAGAGAATTCCAGATGCCTTCAAGCTCTGCAGTGCAGGATCCACATTAGGACGTAATGTGTAAGGCACTGGACGTGCTTTATGGAATCTCGGTGTTGCTCTTTCATTCAGTTCAGTTCTGGCCTTTGTGTCTTTGAGTTTACCAATCCCCTTCTGAAACACCTTCTCATCAGCTTTAAGCAGCTGTGCCAGTCTCTGGTTAGTGCTACCATTTGGGCTGCCATGGGCCGTTGATGCCACTCTGAGAGCTTTGATTGAGTGCCAGTCTGAGTTGGAATTTTGGGTTGGAGTAGATGAGGGGAGTGACGAAGTTGAGGATGTTGACATTGCATCAGCAATTAGATATGAAAAGGTCCAGGTGATAGAAGATAGTGAAATTCTGATGGGCTTGGAGCTCACTGGGATGTGGTCACAGAAGTACAAAGGTGACACCTCTGCTGAGGATAGAACGCTTGTCATCAAGTAGGTGGGTATGAAGAGGATGTTGAAAACCTGGCAGCAGTTGGAACTGGAGCAAAGTGGTATTAATAGTAGGCAGGATTCAGTGGGGGAAGGGGTAACAGGGGCAACATAGTGAAGGGAAGGGGCTCAGGTAACCATCCTCAGCCCTCCTCTTTCCCCTCTTTTTTAACACTTGAAGGTTGGCCATCACCTGTTCCCACAGGTTTTATTTTGCTTCAGTTTACAGTATTTGCAATCTTTTATGTGTCCATGGGAGGTGCTTTCCTGGCATAAAGCTATTCCTTCTTACCAGAATATGACTTACCTGAGACCTTTAATATCTGGCATCATGTTCGTCTACCATCATGCTTAATCTACTTTAGCCAACTTGGTCTTTATACTATTGTAACTGACTTTATTTAAGTTTAGGACTCTAGTTTCAGGCCCACATCCCTCATCATTAAACTTATTTCTTGGGAATACATTCTTTCTTCCTCTTTCTTACGTTGACTCAGGCCTAGGGAGCCTTGCCTTGCTACTGGTACCACATAGCCCAATACTACCTGTCTCGGGTTGGGTTGTCAGCGACTCAACTGGCATACCCCCTGGGCACTTCGGTTAACCAGGGAGGAGGGTGTGTAGGCACCCAGCACGACTAAAAACAAAACCTGTCAAAGGGGCGGATGAACTCCTTGTGAGTCAACGGCCACCTACTGTCTGTGTGAGGAGTGGCACGCCACACAGTCTTTCGTTTTGCACCTTGTAAGGCAAATTTAAGACAATGGGGATATATTACTATGACATAATTAATTTATCCTCTCTCATTCCATCATGCCAAATCTAAAACAGTCTAAAGTTGTTTCCTATTCAGGTGCAATCTACTTGGTTTGTGGAGATGCCACATGCCCCAGAAATGGTCCCAATTCTTCATGAACATTCAGAAATCTAAAGCCTTCACTCCAGTCACACACTCATCTTCTCTCTTCCTATTTCAGCACACACTAGCACTTGGCACTTGTAATGATCCAGAGGTTAAATTCATTCAGGTCCTACTTTTTAACCTATTTTCTAACTTTGTCTGCGGAGTTTCATTCTTTTTCTATCCCTGCTATTGATATGGATCACAACCTCTCGTTACTCATCTTCACCATTCAAAGTGCCCTCCGGCCATGCAGTGACATCCTTAATCCTTGAACCACAGAAACAACATACAATTCTGGAATCATGTCTGTGTCTGCAGGGATATCTGTATGCTCCTCAAACTATAAAAATTCCCTAGATCCCTTACTGAACCTTCTTCAGTGCCATGGACTTGGAACTGGCTGAATTCCCAGAGGATCATTGTGATACAGAGTACAGTACCATAAGACCATAAGATATAGGAGCTGAAGTAGACCATTTGGCCCTTTGGGTCTGCTTCACCATTTCATCACGGCTGATCCATTTCCTTTTCAGCCCTAATCTGCTACCCTCTTCTCATAACCCTTCATACCCTAACTGATCAAGAATCTATCAACCTCTGCCTTAAATATCCCCAAAGAATTAACCTCCACAGCCATCTGTGGCAATGAATTCCACTCTCTGGCTAAAGAAATTCCCCCTCATCTCCGTTCTAAAAGGACGCCCCTCTATTCTGAGGCTGTGCCCCCTGGTCTTAGAGACTCCTCCATCACAGGAAACAGCCTCTCCACATCCACTCTATCGAAGCCTTTCAAAATTCAGTAGGTTTCAATAGGATCCCCCCTCATTTTTCTGAACTCCAATGAGTACAGATCTAGAGCATCAAATGCTCCTTATATGATAAGTCTCTCAATCCTGGAATAATTTTTGTGTAATTCTTTTGAACCAAGTCCATTGTTAGCACATCCTTTCTTAGATAAGGAGCCCAAAACTGCTCACAATACTCTAAATGAGGCCTCACCAGTGCCTTATAAAGCCTCAACATTACATCCTTGCTTTTATATTCTCTCGAAATGAATGCTAACGTTGCATTTGCTTTCCTCACCATCAACTCAACCTGTAAATTAACCTATAGGGAATCTTGCAGTAGGACTCCCAGGTCCCTTTGTGCATCAGATTTTTGAATTTTCTTTCCATCTCGTACTTGCTAATGAGCAACATAGACCCTGGGGCTCTTACAGTAACTACTCTTTCAAAATGTCCATACACCAACAAAATATATGAACGCAAATTCCCAGTTGCCTCTGTTTCTGCACACTCTTCGTTGCAGCCAATAGGTAACACCAGAGATGCAGTATTTTTGTGCTCTGCATATTATATCCACAAAACAAGGTCTCCAGCTGTCCTAAATTGTATTTATCTTGAAACTAATGTCATTAAAACTACTTATCAGGTCACTTAGCACAATGTATTTTAACAGGCCTTGCAGAGAAGAGATTGGCTGTCACCCTTCTCAGCAACCAGTGAGTCTTACCTCAGTCGTTGGTAAGTTGATGGAGAAGATCCTGAGAGGCAGGATTTTTGAACATTTGGAGACGTATAATATGATTAGGAGTAGTCAGCATGGCTTTGTAAAGGGCAGGTTGTGCCTTACGAGCCTGATTGAATTTTTTGAGGATGTGACTAAATACATTGATGAAGGTAGAGCAGTAGATGTAGTGTATATGGATTTCAGCAAGACATTTGATAAGGTTCCCCATGCAAGGCTTACTGAGAAAGTAAGGAGGCATGGGATCCAAGAGGACATTGCTTTGTGGATCCAGAACTGGCTTGCCCACAGAAGGCAAAGAGTGGTTGTAGATGGGTCATATTCTGCATGGAGGTCGGTCACCAGTGGAGTGCCTCAAGGATCTGTTCTTCATGATTTTTATAAATGACCTGGATGAGGAAGTAGAGGGATAGGTTAGTAAGTTTGCTGATGACACAAAGGTTGGGGATGTTGTGGATAGTGTGGAGGGCTGTCAGAAGTTACATCGGGACATTGATAGGATGCAAAACTGGGCTGAGAAGTGGCAGATGGAGTTCAACCCAGCTAAGTGTGAAGTGGTTCATTTTGGTAGGTCAAATATGATGACAGAATATAGTATTAATGGTAAAACTCTTGGCAGTGTGGAGGATCAGAGGGATCTTGGGGTCTGAGTCCATGGATGCTCAAATTAGCTGCACAGGTTGACTCTGTGGTTAAGAAGGCATATGGCATATTGGCCTTCATCAATCATGGAATTGAATTTAGGAGCTGAGAGGTAATGTTGCAGCTATATAGGACCTTGGTCAGACCCCACTTGGAGTACTCTGCTCAGTTCTGGTTGCCTCATTACAGGAAGGATGTGGAAGCCATAGAAAAGGTGTAGAGGAGATTTTCAAGGACATTGCCTGGATTGGGGAGCATGCCTTATGAGAATAGGTTAAGTGAACTGGGCCTTTTCTCCTTGGAGCGAAGGAGGATGAGAGGTGACCTGATATGTATAAGATGATGAGAAGCATTGATCATGTGAATAGTCAGAGGCTTTTTCCCAGGGCTGAAATGGTTGCCACAAGAGGACACAGGTTTAAGGTGCTGGGGAGTAGGTACAGAGGAGATGTCGGGGTAAGTTTTTTACTCAGTGGTGAGTGCGTGGAATGTGCTGCTGACAACGGTGGTGCAGGCAGATAGGATAGGATCTTTTAAGAGGCTTTTTGCTAGGTACATGGAGCTTAGTAAAATAGAAGGCTATAGGTAGGCTTAGTAATTTCTAAGTTAGGGACGTGATCGGCACAACTTTGTGAGTCGAAGGGCCTGTATCGTGCCGTAGGTTTTCTATGTTTCTAATATAGAGTGAACTAATCTTGAAGAATAGTTCAACGGCTGTAGGTGGCACAGCAGTGTAGTGTTAAGCACAGTGTTTTACAGTACAGGTGAAATGGTTCAATTCCCACTGCCGCCAGTAAGGATTTTGTATGCAAATATCAGAGAACAACTCTACCCAACCATCACCCACTCAAGCTATGTATTTTCTGAGTTACTTTCTGTTTGCCTGTTCTCCTGTGACCACATGGCTTTCCTCTGCATGCTCCGGTTTCCTCCCACACTCCAAGGACATACTGGTTGGTCAGTTAATTGGTCATTGTAAATTGCTCCTTGATTAGCCTAGGATTAAATTAGGCGATTGCTGGTTGTCACGGCCCGAAGGAAAGGAAGAGCCTCTTCTGCATTTTATCTCAATAAATGAAAAAACAGTAATTAAACATATATTTGGTTTGTGAAAGGTAGTAGTAGTAGTCTCTCGAAGTCCGAGGAAGACGGATGTGTTGCACAGTCAACGTCTGTGGGCACGCATATGACTTCTGAGGCCGAAGTCCGAAGCGCAGATACGATTGCAGATGGGGCAGGGATCACCGCCTGTTGGGGCAGGAGCGGACGCCTTCCTGTGTCTTTCTTGACTCACCTGCATGCGCCAGTTGGCTTGGAAGTTGCTTGCTGACTTGGAGCATAGATTGCGCCACTTAGTAAATAAAAGTGATTTCCTTTCCCAACAAACAAAAACTTTCTACATTCATATAATTTATATATATTTTTCCTCATCATAACAAGGTTCTATGCTAAATGAGATGCTTCCTCACAGTTGAACAACTTGGTTTCTATCCTGGCCTCAGGGGCAGTTGTGTGGAGTTTACACACTCTTCCTGTGACTGTGTGGGTCTCCTCCAATACCGCAGTTTCCTCCCAATTTCCATCAGCATAAAGGTTGGGACATATATTTATGACTGCAAATTACTTTCCACGTGGGTGGATGGAAACAGGCAGAATAATAGATCACAGGGGAATTAGCAGGGATGTGGGATTGTTCTGTGAGCTGGCACAGATTTGATGGGCAATATGGAAACATACAATTGAAACATTGCAGTTGACAGCACTGAGGCTTGACAAATCTCTTCCATACTGTTTTTCAGCTACTACAATCCCGAATAGTCTTAAGCAATTATTATGAATGCTGGAAATTTGACAGAAAAACACCTCAATTCATGAAACACGTAGTGTGCAGTACTTTCTCCTTCCTTTTGCTAAAGCATTCACAGCAACAATAATTCTCAACTCTGAGTCTTGAGTTGATGATTCATTCTCCAACTAGAGGACACAGTGACCTAAACATTCACAGGAACACATTGAACTGTTGCTCTGTGATGTTCCAGTGACTCTTTTGGTTATGAATCTGTTGCTTAAATGTGGGTGCTGGGCATTACTGAATCGGCCTTGTACAAAAGTCCCATCTTTCCTTAACGTGCTCTATTGGAGGATGCAAAGGAAAGAGGCATGTCCGGGTGAGGGTGGGGAATGCATGGATGGCAGATGCTGATGGTGGTGGAGAGTCACCACAAGGATCAGTTAATTATATCCAGTGGCAGCAAAGTTCTGTGATTGGCACTCTGGGTGTTGTGAGTTTGGTAAGTCAAGGTGAACCATCTGAATCGTGTCTGCAATCATATTGGTGACGAGGGACTAGAGAGCAGGATATTGCAATTCGGCAATCTAAAACAAGAACAGATAACGCTTAAAAAAACAGCAGATCAGCGGAAAGAAATGAAGGGTCCCAGACCTGATATGTTAACTGTTTCTCTATCCACAGATTTAATCCGAACCTGCTGAGATCTAACAGCATTTAACGTGTTTGTTTCATACAGATTGCCTTTTGTATTGTGTACAGGAGGTTATTTTTGCTTCTTGGGATTGATAATTATACTCCCTCGGAATAAATCTTGAGGTACACATCAGTGTTGCGGAAGATGAAATCATATGCACAGACTTGATTAAAGGATGATTAATGGGGGAATGTAAATGGGAAATCTGTGAGCAAGAACAGCCAAGAGAGGATTGGGAGCTACTGGCTGGGGAATGAGGATTGGGGGCAGGGAAGGTTTCAGACCATGGTGAATCTGAATTATAGCAAGAAAGTAAGGAACTGAAGCCCACTTGTTCTGGGAATTGTTCAAAGATATCCTCTTTAGATTTTCCTGCTGCAGATCAATGTTACGGGTTTGTTGGACTGAGACTGCCCAAGGACGGATTCACTAAATGTCTTCATGCATTAATTTCTCCCAGCAACATCTTAAAAATAAGATTTTCCAGAAGCAATGAACAGCTACGTAAAACCAATTCAAGTTTCTGGGGTATTATTAATCACTTTGGAAACAAGCAATTCATTTTCCTACCCACCACACTTGAAAAGTCATGTCTATGAGACTAAGTTTGTATTCAAGTCTTTGTCGATCCATTGCATTTCGCAGCAATGTCCACAGTACTAAATTTGCTGTGTTTATGACAGGCACCAATCCATTTCTTTCACAGTGAAACAATTATAGACCTTGGTGTTAAGTCTATCTGTGCGGAGGAGAATTCCTCATGAGGTGTCCTACATTATTGTTGTTCCTTTCCGCACCTTGAGGCACATCGGGTCGCAACCTGGCTATTCTTCAGCGTTTGTCTGTTTTTTACAATGTCCAGTTGCTAGTTCGGTGCTTAACCCAGCACAGATGGAAAGTGTGCAAGGAGCGGCTGGATTTGAACCCGGAACCACTCGCCATTAAGTCCAGTGCGGATGCCACTACACCACTGACTGGCTTTCCTCCATTACCTTAGTGAGTACAGCTGAGCTGATAGGTACAAATGACATGGGAGTATTACAAAAAAGAATGAGAAACTGGTCTCGAAAAACATTAATGAATATTGGAATTGGTGGTATTGCAGAGGTGAATATTAAAAATCAACACTTTGAATTTGCAGCTTGGGAAGGTGCCAGTGAAAATCTATAACGCATTCTGCAGATGCTGCAAATCCAAAGCAATGCACACAAAATGCTGGGGGAACTCATGGATGTTCTGAGCTGACACTCTCCTTCAGGACTGAAAAGGAATGGGGAAGATGTCAGAATAAAGAGGGGAGAGGGGAGGAAGGAGGATAGCTAGAAGGTGAGAGGTGAAGGTAATTGGGTAGGAAAGATAAAGGGAGAGGAAAGAATCTAACAGAAGAGAGTGATGAAAGGGGAGGCGGGGCACCCGGGGTGGTAATAGGCAAGAGTGGGTAACAGAAGAGGAGGGGAGGGGGAGGGAATTTTACCAGAAGGGGAAATCGAATATCCATGCCATCAGGTAGGGATCTGCTCAGATGGAATATAAGGTGTTATTCCTCCAGCTTGTCCCTTACAATAGCGCAAGGACAGGAGTTAAAGCAGGCAGGCATGCTTACCTCATCAGATTATATATTACTCCACTTCTTATTCAAAGGCTGGTCTCAAAGACAGATTTGTGGCATTAGTGTTTAATACTGCATACTGACCGCTTCTTGTTTTAAGTGCATCCAAGATTTTCCTGAAACCCGAGGCTGAGAGCTCTATTATGAGTAAATCCTGATTTTTATCATACTGGTTGTCTGTTTGACATCAGTGGTGGGTAAATTAATGGAAAGTATTCTTAGAGATAGTATTTATAATTATCTGGATAGACAGGATCTGATTAGGAGTAGCTAGCATGAATTTGTGTGTGGAAGGTCATGTTTGACAAAACTTATTGAATTTTTTGAAGAAGGTACGAGGAATGTTGACGAGGGTAAGGCAGTGGATGTAGTCTATATGGACTTCAGCAAGGCCTTTGACAAAGTTCCACATGGAAGGTTAGTTAAGAAGGTTCAGTCATTAGGTATTAATGCTGGAGTAATAAAATGGATTCAACAGTGGCTAGATGGGAGATGCCAGAGAGTAGTGGTGGATAATTGTTTATCGGGATGGAGGCCGGTGACTAGCGGGGTGCCTCAGGGATCGGTTTTGGGCCCAATGTTGTTTGTAATATACATAAATGATCTGGATGATGGGGTGGTAAATTGGATTAGTAAGTATGCCGATGATACTAAGGTAGGAGGTGTTGTGGATAATGAGGTGGGTTTTCAAAGCTTGCAGGGAGATTTATGCCGGTTAGAAGAATGGGCTGAACGTTGGCAGATGGAGTTTAATGCTGAGAAGTGTGAGGTTCTACATTTTGGCAGGAATAATCCAAATAGAACATACAGGGTAAATGGTAGGGCATTGAGGAATGCAGTGGAACAGAGAGATCTAGGAATAACAGTGCATAGTTCCCTGAAGGTGGAGTCTCATGTAGATAGGGTGGTGAAGAAGGCTTTTGGAACGCTGGCCTTTATAAATCAGAGCATTGAGTACAGAAGTTGGGATGTAATGTTAAAATTGTACAAGGCATTGGTAAGGCCAAATTTGGAATATTGTGTACAGTTCTGGTCACCGAATTATAGGAAAGATATCAATAAATTAGAGAGAGTGCAGAGGATTTACTAGGATGTTACCTGGGTTTCAGCACTTAAGTTACAGAGAAAGGTTGAACAAGTTAGGTCTCTATTCATTGGAGCGTAGAAGGTTAAGGGGGGATTTGATCGAGGTATTTAAAATTTTGAGAGGGATAGATAGAGTTGACGTGAATAGGCTGTTTCCATTGAGGGTAGGGGAGATTCAAACGAGAGGACATAATTTGAGAGTTAGGGGGCAAAAGTTTAAGGGAAACACGAGGGGGCATTTCTTTACTCAGAGAGTGATAGCTGTGTGGAATGAGCTTCCTGTAGAAGTAGTAGAGGCCAGTTCAGTTGTGTCATTTAAGGTAAAATTGGATAGGTATATGGACAGGAAAGGAGTGGAGGGTTATGGGCTGAGTGCGGGTAGGTGGGACTAGGTGAGATTAAGAGTTCGGCACGGATTAGGAGGGCTGAGATGGCCTGTTTCTGTGCTGTGATTGTTATATATGGTTATATGGTTGCACACTGATGTTATCAAAGAGGAAACGGTGTTATGTGAATACTCTTGAATGAAAAGGTGTTGCTTGAGGCAAGGGAGAAGCTGCATGCTGCTATTTGTTGCACGTTTATATTGTTTTTGATCATTAACATTTTTATCCACTTTGCACAAAGATGATATTTCGCCCAGAGATGTAGATTTAGAAATGGACAATATTTACCCAGTGAATGAATTACAAAATAAATTAGCAATGGGAATGCTTCACTCATGAAGAGGCTCCAAAGCATTCGGGCTCTCACGACCAGACTATCTATCAGTTTCTTCCCCCAAGCTATCAGACTCCTCAATACCCGAAGCCTGGACTGACACCTTACTGCCCTACTGTCCTGTTTATTATTTATTGTAATGCCTGCACTGTTTTTGTGCACTTTATGCATTCCAGTGTAGGTCTGTAGTCTAGTGTAGCTTTCTCTGTGTTGTTTTTTATTACGTAGTTCAGTCTAGTTTTTGTACTGTGTCATGTAACACCATGGTCCTGAAAAATGTTGTCTCATTTTTACTATGCACTGTACCAGCAGTTATGGTCGAAATGACAACAAAAGTTGACTTGGCTTGACTTGGAGATTACAGAAGTACGCATTATAGAAAGTGTTCTTCTTTTAACTCTCAGAATACCCCTGGGAAAGACTACATTTCTCCATCCCACCTCTGGAATCATATTAACTACAGTCCATTTCCACTGGAGATTCAACACCATTTAATACAGGGTGGCAGGGCAAGATACTTCTCTACAAAGGAGGTGTGTAAGGTGTTCCTTTCCTCCGCTAGCCAGCAGGTTACTCTTGGGCAACATGTAGCACCTACTTTGTCACACGCCCCACCCAATCAGGGTCACTTGAAGCCATAGGAGCAGCTGATGCATATCAAGTCCTGGTTATATGACCACTGATGCCAGGCAATCTTTGAAGATTATTGATAATGGCTGTGGTCACCAGTTTTGTAAAGACACCACCCAGTGGGCAATAGCAAACCACTTTTGTAGAAAAATTTGCCAAGAACAATCATGATCACCTGCATCAAACATGTTGATGATGATGATAAATACAGAGAAGATCACTATTGTCTTAGATTGCAGTTGGAACAATTGTCTTGTTTAAAATACATTTTCAGGAGGTGGCCATCACCAGCTAGACCCATTCCTAACATCCCTGAAAGAATACTGTAGATCATCTCTCATGGTTCTTTTGTCTAGGGAGCTGCAGAATTTAGACCCAGATTTTCTGACAAGGCCAGTAATTGTTACCTTTGCCTGATTGTCCTGGGGTAGGTGGTGATAAGCTCTTCTGAACTGCAACTGTTCTTCCAGTTGTTCTCTAATGATGCTGTTGGGTAAGGATTTCCAAGTTTTAGACACAACGTTGAAGTGACGCTGTTTGTCTTAGTGGTTTCCCAAGGAGTCTGCTCCCTTATCCTTCTTGAAGGTGAAAATTGCAAATTTGGAAAATGCTATTGGAATAACATGCTGGCTGTAGCCATACATTCTGCAGCCAATGTCCACGGGTGATGGACGTTTTGGTTGGTTAACAGACTTCCAGAGAAAATCGCTTTGTTTTGGATGGCGTTAAGCTTCTTGAGAGATGGAGAGTATTAGTCATAGAAGAGAATAGCCCAGAAACAGGCCGTTTCAAAATATTTAAATTGCCTACTCCCAACTACCCACACTGGGACAGTAGCCCTCCATACCCCTACCTATCCAAACTTCTCTTAAACATTGAAATTGACTTCAATGCACCACTTGCGCAGGCGGCTTATTCCATACTCTTAAGACCCTCTGAGTGGAAAAGTTGCCTCTCATGTTCCCCTTAAACTTTCCATTTTTACCCTTAACCCATCACCTCTGATTGTAATCCCACCCAACCGCAATGGAAAAAGCTAGCTTGCATTTTCCCTATCTATACTCCTCATAATGTTATATACCTCTATCAAATCTCCTCTCAATCTTCTATGTTTTAAGGAATAAAGTCCTAACCTATTCAATTATAACTTTGTATACCTCTACCATATCTTCCTCAATCTTCTATGTTCTAAATAAAGTCCTAACATATTCAATCTTTCCTATAACTCAGGTCCTCCAGACTGGCAACATTCTTATAAATTTTCTCTGCAATCTTTTAATCTTATTTACATCTTTCCATTTTGGTAGGTGACCCAAAAATGCACACAATACTTCAACATGAGCACCTTATACAACTTCAACATAACATTCCATCTCCTGTACTCAATATGCCAAAAGCTTTCTTTACGGCCCCAAACATTATATCATGCTGTGAAAAGATTCTTCACAGACACCAGACACTGATCTGTTCTCGTCACCGCAGCACCTATTCAGCTGATCAAGTGAAGTTTTAGTAATCTCTGACCTAGGTCTGATGCGTGTACAGCTTTCAGACAACACTGCTTAGTGGCATTTATATATAATTTTGTGATTATAATTTAAAGTATTTTACACTGGCTACCCTTTGTGACTACTTTCATATTCATTGACCCTCAACAAGCAAGGAATGAAAGATGTTGAAGATGTTGTTATGCTGTAGTCGATAAAAAAAACTTAGATCATTAGTATTTCATTGCACGTTGACTCCAAGAAAGAAAAAACAAAACTTCATCAAAAAAGATACCTCTTTTAATCACAACATATTTAATTTTCATTCTCATAAGATACATTAATCTCCTCAGAGAATAAGCTGAAACAACTGCAGATTATCATATTTCCATACCAATCATTTACTCCCCTAGATAAGCTATTTCAATATTTCACAATCGTAAGTCTCACTCAGGCAGACACTCTTTGTTCTGAAGGTTTATAATCCTGCACCACCCTCCCCTCCCCTCCCCCCCCCTCCCCCCCCCCCCCCCCCCCCCCCGCCTCCCATCCTCATACACAAGATGCTCATTCCGGTGACACGAACACTCATTCATCACTCAGTTAAACTAGAAGCAGACAAATTTTTGCTGCTCATGACTTGGGTATCTTGGAGTTTATAACAGTTTTTTATATAAAACCCCAAGTGTACTATTCTGGGAACACTGGGCATTATCTATTGGCTGCAAGTAAATGAAGCCTGTGCATCCGATTAGAAGCCGATTTTAGGTCTAGTTAACTTCAGTGTCATAGGGCGAGTATTAAGTCTTTTAATGATTTCTAGACTGCATTTTCAGCCCATGATTGTGCTATATTTAAGTAAGTCAGAATACAATTTACAGCATTGAAATATTTTACAAGTACCATGTAAGTGCAGACATTTAAACATTTGTTGCATTGCTAGCAATGAAAGGAAATTAAATCAAGAAGACCATGGGGCCAATATATTTCCTTATTCTGATCACAATTTATATAATTGTTAATGGATATTTAGTTTAAAGCAAATGCAAAATGTGTCAATATTTAAATGACATTAGAAAGTGCTATTAGAAATATTATCTGTGGCTTTCAACATACTTGACATAGTCAAAATTAGGTAGCCTGAAGGGAACGTCCCTCCATTTTTTATAGGTACTTTTTTCAGAATTCTTCTCGTTGATACATACAGCAAAATATCTGATTGACAAGCAAGGTAAATCCACTCCACGATGAACCATCATTGTTCCCCAAGACTTTGAAATAAAAAAAGCAGAAATACGTTAAGACTTTGTTGAGCAACTAAGCAGTTATCAATTGATCTTGTTAAAATCAAATTAAATTTCATTTACCTGACCACAGCTCCTGCAATAAATCTCTTGATTTGTTTGGTAATCAAGACATTTCTCTTGCAAGGACTGATTTTCTCGCACTCCATACAAATCTCTGCAATGACAGATAGGTAATTAAATTTATATTTAAGACTGAAAGAAATAAATTTTATCACTTTAGTCAAAGCACACAACTTTGCTGGCATTACATTAATTGTGCCAAGCAGTAAGAAGAGCATTAAAACGTTCGCTATTAAAATATTTTGTGGAATATTTGACAAAATATTTTAATATCAAACAATAAATAATGAATTTGTCTTCTAAGTCAGTTTTGAAGTGAAGAAGTATATACAGAACATTATTTTTACCAAGAGTTTTATCCTTGCTGAACTGAGGGTTTAAGATTCAAAAATTTCATGACTCACAATGGCTATAATATTATAAAAATGACACCCCAATAAGGATGGTGGGATGGAAACATTTCTCTACCAAAGGAAGTATAAGGCATTCCTTCCTCAATGAACCTGCAGGACACCTTTGGGCAAGGTGTAGCATCTGCTTAGATCCCCCCCCCCCCCCCACCCAAAGCCAGTGCATACATATCCCATGTCCTGGTTATGCAACCACTGACAGGTAGACAATCTCTGAAGACTATTTTTAATGCCTGGGTCCACCCATCTTGCAAAGATACAGCCCAGTTGAAGGCAATGGCAAACCAATTCTGTAAAAAGATGTGCAAAGAACAATCATGGCTATATGACACAGCACATAATCATTATGATGATGAACCTGATTGACTTTGGTAAGTAACTATTTTGATTTACATTGAAAATGTAAATATTGAACCATATTTCAAAACTTTTATATGTTATAAATAGAATAAGCAAGAAAATCTGAAATTAAAACAGACAAGTATGGAATTACAAACTAGATTTATAAATACATTTAAAGAATGGCCACTGCCAGAATGAAATTTTACATCAAATATAATATTTAATGAAGGAAAAAATTAAAAAATTGTGTTTGACTTCAGAGTGGCTTTGAGAAAACACATTTTAAATGGAAAATTATGCATTCATGTAAAGCTATTAAAAGTTTTAATGAACCTTACTTGAAGTCATCTGTAACATTCACATGGTGCATGTTTTCAATTACTTGAATATCTTTTCCTGTACAAACAAGTCTGCTACAGGTACTGCAATGGAAAGTCACTTTAGAAGGATCACTTTTTATTCTTTTTCCCAAATCTTTCCTCTTTTTCATTTTGTGCTCCATTATGTTCTGCAATTGCTTTTCTGCTATCTAACGATTAGTAAAGAAAAATATTGTTAAGTAGTACATAAACTGTTTTGAAAATTTGTTGTACAGTTCTTCATCTGAATTTGTTCTAATTCAATTATTGACTATTCCAACCTGAAGCTGAGCTTGAATCGAAACCTGACAGAATGGTTAAACTGGCTATGAACTGATTCCAGCACACTATTATTCTTCAGTGTAATAAAAAATGAAGTGATTTAGACAATATTTGAAATTGGCCCCAATGTTGTATTCTGGATCAGTATCAGAATCAGATTTAATATTACCAGCATATGTCCTGATATTTGTTCACTTTGCGGCAGTAATACAATACACGATAATTATGAAACTGAATTATAGTAAGCATATATATGTATATTAAATGGTTACATTACAATAAGTAATGCAAAAGCAGAAATAAAAAGAAGTGATGTAGTGTTCATTCATTCAATGTCCATTTAGAAATCATATGGCAGAGGGGAAGAAGCTGTTTCTGAGTCGCTAAGTGTGTGCCTTCAGGCTTCCTGATGGTAACAATGAGAATAGGTAATGTCCTGGGTGGTGGCAGTGCTTAACCAATAGTGCCACTTTCCTGAGGCACTGCTCCTTGAAGATGTCTTGACCAATCCTGAGCAATATGCACCCATATTCAGATCTATACACGGGCAGAATAATAAGCCTAGGAGTTGTAATGTGGCCTGAAAATGTGTATAAATGCTGTATGTAAGTCTCCAAATGGCACTATTCTGTCAAGCGCACTCCCAAGTCATTGAATATGGTAGAAAAGGCCATGCATGAGAAAAACTGCACAGGGAGCTTTCTGCCATCAGGTTCTCATCAGCAGGGACTGCAAAGGGAGCAGGTTTAGCAGTTCTTTGGAAGGGAAATTGTGTGATCAGGTGGAGAGCAGACATCAGGGAGGAGATGGGGAGGGTGATCTTTTTAAACTATTGTTTAGCTGGAAACCACACCACAAACTCCCTGACGGTGGCCTAAAAGTTGCCCCTTTTAAATAACAATGAATAGATCATAACCCTGTTGTTGCATTGTCATGCTGCATACAGGCAATACTTAATGGTTCAATAATGTACAATTGATGTTACAATGGTCACTGCATATTTGATATCTATATATAATCTTCCATCCATACACAGGGAAGGGGAAGAATCCAAAAGTGTGGGTGCATTCTTTCATATGCAATGCTAGGATATTCTTAAGTCACTATGCTCGTACCAAAAAAAAAGCGTATTCCAGAGTATACTAAAATTTCTGTTTAAAACCCAATGACAGATATAATGTTGACAAACTGAGTCTTCAAATCAAAACAAATGCACCTAAATTAGATGGAAAGAGTTTATGAAGTATTTTGCTCATCAGCATTTGACAGACTAGAAAAAAATGTAAGGTTCTTTTTTAAAAAACTTTTGGTTACAGTGCAGACAGGAACGGGAAAAAATAGTGATGATGTTATTCTGGTGTAACATATGTCATCTTGACTGAAGTATTGACATGCTAAGCAGAAAGGTCAAATATTATCCACTTTTAGCTGCTTTGGAATCTATATTCACCATCTTATCTGCCTTGATATTAAACTAGTCTTTGGAGTCAAAAGTAAGGTTTGAATCCATAATGATATTTGACTGCCAACTGCCACGTTAGTTGAGCACGTTTCTGGAAGTAAATGTGAGGTTGAGGCCTAAGCAAAGAGACAGTCATAAAATGCAGGTGGAGAAAGCAGACTTTAAAGCCGCTAAAAACCCAATTTATGTTTTGGTTCTTGATTCTACAGCTGAGGATTAAATCACAAGTTACAATGTTCTGATTATTTTACAAATAAATGATTTGCAGTTGATGCCTGTGGGATGTTATTCTGTTCCCTAGCCATTTTCTATGTTGACATTCATTAAATATGCCTGGTTTCATCCACTAGATGCTTTAAATTTTTTTTGAGAGATTTGAATTACGATATAAAACAATAATTTCTACAAAGTGATTAAATCCACAATTTACAATAGTATAGATGAATTTTCACATAAAATGTGGAGAAGTGATGGACTATTCTTCCTCTAATGTAACACTCCAAAAATGTAACTCAACTGCATAAAGTCACCCCCTCCTTGATAGTTCTGTGCACATGCTGTACTATAGACGTGGGGCAATGTACAATGCTTTTGAAGTTTAGATCAATGTGATTGACTTTCAGCCAATTGTTTTTACTGAGGTAATTTGGTTACAGCATTTAGACACATTTTAAACTAGGTTTTCTGGGTTATTTTACAAATTTCACTTATGGCAAATTTAGAAACTAACTTTGAATAAAACTATGTATTTGAAAAAAAAAACACCAAGTTAACAGACAGAAAATGGTGGAGGAACTCAGCAGGTCAGGCAGCATCTATGGAAATGAATAACAGTTGATGTTTTGGGCCGAGACCCTTTCTCAGCACTGAAAACTCAGAGGGAAGATGTCAGAATAAAAAGGTGGGGGGGGGGGGGTGGTGAAGAAGGAAGCAGGAAGGTGAGAGGTAAAGCCAGGTAGGTGGGAAAGATAAAGGGCTGGAGAAGAAGGAATCTGAAAGGAAAGGAGAGTGGACCATAGGAGAAAGGGAAGGATGAGGGGACCCAGGGGGAGGTAATAGGCATGTGAGAAGAGGTAAAAGGCCAGAGAGGGGAAGAGAAGAAGAGGGCAGGGGAGTTAAGTTTTTTTCTTGCCAGAAGGTGAAATTCATATTCAAGCCAGCAGATTGGAAGCTACCCAGATGGATTACAAGGTGTTGCTCCTCTACCTTGATCAATACCAAATGCTGTTCCATTGAATATTTCTTTTATATTACCTGCTTCTTGTATTCCTCTTCTGGCATGTCTTGCACTTTCTGAATCGCTTTATACATCATGGATTCACGGAAATCATTTAAATGTTCACGTTCAAGAACTCCTGATCCCTCACGTGCTACAAGTGCGTAAGTGCTGTCATGTGATCGAGCCCTGCCACGAGCCTTTAAACAAGCAATAGGGTAAATCAAAATATTGAGTATGATTACTGCTGTTGAGAGGCGTATTAAATCAGCGGGAGCAGACTCAAATGGCCTAATTCTGCTTCCAGCTCTTATAGTCTAAGATTATTTTTCTCTATGAACAGAAAAGTTGCTTTGAGAATTACTGAAGGATCAACCTTGGTATTTACTTCAAATAATAATTCTATAAGTAGCCAAATTAAATGTAGACCGTCAAAGTAACAGTTTAGTGAGAAAGGTGGTTTTGAGTTTGCCGACTCTCACCTGTTGAGAATGCAGCGTAAGTACAACAAAATATGATCAATCTTTTTATCTCAGGCTGGATTTATTTTGAAAGGTGTGGTTAAAAGGCCTGTTTCTTCAAGGAAATAAAAATCTTTTAAATGAAAATGGATGCTTTGTGATATGAAAACATCTCTAAGGTTGTCACGTTAAGACAGGAAACATCCTGAACAGGATAGCCCGTCTGAACCCCTCCCCGACCGCACAATTGTTGGTAGCTCGAACCACATTTGAAGCCTGCTAAGTTCATTAACAGTTAGGCCTTCAGAATGTCAACCAATTATTAATATCTGCTAGCTGTTCAAAATTTGAAAGCTACTCCATTATTTGTACTCCTTACAATCATTCTCAAGAGATAGTTTGAAATACCTAAAGTAAAATGATGCAAAACTGACTCCAATGAACTTACCAAAAAAAAATCTTTATTTCAGATTATTTGGGCTCAGACCCATCTAATAATGACCTTGGGCCTCGTTATCAAACACATGTGTGTGCATTACAATAAATGGCTTCTCTAGAAAATGTATTGACTGCAGGTTGTTTTCAAGGAGTTTCACACTGCTTTTCAAGTAGCTTCTTGTGTTCCTTATTTTACAGAGTTGGCCCACTTCCATCTGTTGAGAATACAGTGGAAGTATAACAAAATGTTATCAGTCATTACCAAATGTTGAGAGTAGTTCTGGGGTGGCGGGGTGGAGCTATGCCCCTACTAAAGGATGGGTAAGGCATCCCTTCCCTCCGCTAGCCTGCAGGACACCCTTGGGTAAGGTGGAGTACCTTCTTAGCCCCTTGATCAGGGCCACATGAAGCCATGGGGACAGGTAGTGGATGATCGTATGAGCAGCTGGTGCATGTCACAAGGTCCTGGTTATGCAACCACAGACGCAAGGCAGACAACCTCTGAAGAGTACTGATAATGGCTGGAGGTCACTTGTCTTGTAAAGACACTGCCCAGCAGGTAGTGATGGCAAAGCAATTCTGTAGAACTTACCAAGAATAATCATGATCAAGGCCATGGTCGCCTACATCATACGGAATGCCGCATGATGATGATGGTAATGAGTGGTGGGCAGTTCAGCTAGTGATCTTGTTGTTTTCTTTTGTAGGTGGATTCACAGGTGGGGTGGGAAGGGCAAGGCAGACGTGAGGTGCAGGTACTGCTGAGCTCGGTTGAGGCGGGGTAATGTTCAAAGCAACTTAAATGGTCATTTCATAGAATCAGTCATATGTTGCTTTTAAAGCCAAAATCAGCGAATCAAGCAATATGGTAGCCTAGCGGCTGGCTCAATGCCTGGGTTCATTTCCGGCCACTGCCCGTAAGGAGCTTATACGTTCACTGTGCCCACCTGGGTTTCTCCCGGGTGCTCCACTTTCCTTCCGCAGCCCAAAGGTGGACTGGTTGGTAGGTTAATTGGTCGTTGTAAATTGTCCTGTGATTAGGCTAGGGTTAAATCAGGGGTTCCTGGGTGGTGCAGCTTGAAGGGCTGGAAAGGCCTATTCCACGATGTATCTCAACAAATAAATAACGAGGGGATTTAATGTGGTTCAGAACTAAGCCAGATCTAATATTCAGGATAAGGGAAGCAATGAAAGCACTTGGTTAATCTGGAGTGAAGAACATGTTGTGAAAAGTTAATTAAACAGAAAGGTTTGAATTGGACAATATTCTGGAGATAATAATTGTCCTGTGTTAAAAATGACATAAGATCTTTAAAGACGGTTAATGTCAATATAACAGTGAGGTTGAAAATGAACTGCATAAACAAGAGAGCAAAGACAGCTAATTTGTTTTCTTAACACTGAGAAGGAGAACACTGTATGACTCATCTTAGCTTGCAAGGCAATGAAATAGCTCAAAGGGATCAAGAAAGGAAAAAGCTACGCATCACAAGCATTGATGTGTAAGATGACTCCATACATGTTACTAACGGCGAAGGGCAGCAATGAAAATCTGGGGAGAGGAACAAAAATGGTTTCTTGGGGGGGATTCCAGAGGTGAAAGTAAAAAGGTGGAAAAAGTACACTGCCTTTACTTGTAACCCACAGCGGAGGATCCTCATGCTGAGTGCTGCAGGAATGGAGATGGGCTAGGATGCTGTGATCCATTTCGTTAAAGTGCTGAGCTGAAGAAAGGTCCTTAATTGTCTTGCCTACCACTTGCAATATCTATTGTACATCCACAGAATGGTTACAAAGACACAATTCAAAGAAAAAAGCTCCAAGGTCTTTTAAAAGTCTATTAAGTTTTAATCAGAATATTAAGTAATTCAGATTTTTTTCTTTTACTAAGTTATTGTACTACTGCAATATATCAATGGTGTAAACAGGGCAAAAGTAACTTCTAATGCTGGGCATTTTAATTTGCCCATGAAGCAGATGGACACCCAGTAATCTGTAGAGAAGCTTTTCCTAATTTACCACAATTTTGAATTTTACCACCTTGCCTTTCTGTGTGTGATTACTAATATAATAACGTATACCTCCTAGTTACTTTTTTCTCGATGATGATCCTTCCATGAGTTTTGGATGGGTTTTAACCAGGTCTCAGAAGAAAAATGTTAAGACTCACACCCTATGCATTAACCAGCTTCCCCATTTATTGAACTCTTAAGAAAAATATCACTGAGTCAAATAATATACATTTATAAATACTAAAACTGAATGACTACACTTATACTTTGTGCACTATACTCACTTGGACCATGGCAATCTCATTAGTGACGAGGCCATAGCGAATTACAAAGTTACATTCCTTGATATCCAGACCTTCTTCTGCAACAGTTGTTGCAATCAGAAGGTTTATTTCTCCATCATGGAATTTACTGAGCACCTCCTTCTGTTCATTCTATTTAAAGTGCAAGGTTAAATGAAAAAAATTAGAAATGGACAATACATTGACACATGACAAAAATGTAGGGAGTTACTTATCTATAGAGTTCATGCTAAACCATTTAAACGGCCTACTCCCATCGACCTGCACCGACCCCCCCCATACCCATGTATCCATCCAAACTTCTCTTAAGCATTGAATCGAGTCACATGCACCACTTGTGCTGGCAGCTCGTTTCACACTCTGAGCGAAGTTTTCCCTTGTGTTCCTGTGGTGAACTACATATACCTGTCTGGACTGCTCCTGTGGCTCCTCCCACAGACCCCTGCTGACTGCTTCTGTGGCTCCTCCCACAGACCCCTGTATAAAGGCGATTGAGGCCTGAGCCCGGCCTCATTCTCCAGGATGTAGTGTTGTTCATTCTTCCAGTCAATAAAAACTGATATCTCGCTTCTTACGTCTCAGAGTGAGTTATTGATGGTGCATCAGTTCCTCTAAAACTTTTCACCCTTCACCGTTAACCCATGACCCACAAAATCAATTGCCCAGATGATCATTCCTATTCAGGGCCCTGTTATCTTCCTTTGATAATCATTTGAATGAAGTCAATGGGATTAATTCAAGAGGCAGAGTACAATGAACTGAAGTCAAAACACTTTTTCAATATCTGAATTATTTTACTGGCTTTGACAGTCATAGAGCAATAGAGCACAGATACAAGTCCATATCCAAATAACTAGTCTCAATTTCCTGCATTTGGCCCATAGCTCTCTAACCCCCAACTCTGCACGCACCTATCCAAGTGGTTCTGAATCAGATTCAGAAAAAGGTTTAATTACCACTGTCACAGGTTGTAAGACTTTTTGTGACAGTACAGTGCAAGACATTAAAAAGTTACTATAACTTGCAATAAAAAGTATAATAAAGAAATAGAGCAGAAGAGGAACTGCATGGTAACGTACATAGCTTCATGGACTGTTCAGTAATATGATGGTGAAAAGGAAGAAGCTGTTCCTAAGACACTGAGTGTGGGTCTTTATGCTCCTGAATCTCCTCCTTGTTGGTGTGAAGCTCTAAGTATTTGAAAATTATATGCAATTCAGAGGAAGCATTGTAGATACATTGTAACTACAGAATTATCCTGCTGTTGCCTTTGATCTTTAACCTATAAAAATGTGATGCAATATTGGATCAGATTCCAGATCAGGTTTACTAATCACTGACATATTTGTGAAATTTGATGATTAATACTCTGGAGATAATGGGGTTGAACACCAAGCTTTAATCACTAAACAGCAGCCTGATAAATATATTGCTGTTGTCCAGGTGCTCCAAAGCTGAACAGAGGCGCAGTGAGATTGCATCCACAGCAGAACCTCAGAAAGGCGGCATCCATCATTAGGGACACCCACCAACCTGGACATGCCTTCTTCTAATTGCTACTATCGGAAATGAGGTACAGATGTCCAAAGACACTCACTCAGTGATTCAGGAACAGCTTTTTCCCCTCTGCCATCTGATTTCTGAATGGGCATTGAACTCATAAACACTACCTCACTACTTTATTTCTTATTTTTGCACTGCTTATTTAATTTTATTGTTTAATATATATACTTCTTTTCTTTCTTCTCTCTATTGTTATCTATTGCTTTGTACAGCTGCTGCTAAGTTAACATGACTCTGATTCTGATTGCAACCGGTTTGAGACTTTACTATCAATATTTGTCCTTTAAATTTCTGTACAGTGGAGCTGAGAGCTGAGCTATGTTAAAGGCATAATATTTGTAATACTTGTAAAGGCACAAGTTGTTGACGTAGAATCATTGTGAAGAAACAAATGCAAGAAAGGTATACCTGAGTCATGTGCTTGAACTGACTGTTACTGCCAGCTCCAGTTAAGTAATGTGCCTTAATTCCAACATCCTTAAATTTCTCATTCTCTTCAATCCACTCTTGCAGAGCATGTGCATTTTGACGAGTCTTTGTAAATACGATGCCTCTTGAATTTCGGTTTTTAGTGAATTCCTGAAGTATAGCTGTTCGTAGTTTTGTCAGATTTCCATTTTCATACTGAGGCATTCCAGCAAGACTCTGAAGTTTGGCTTGTTGATCTGAAAAGGGTAATTAAAGAAAAAATCTATCATGTTAGACCACCCACACCTGCTCCCGAATTCTAGACAATGCCCTAAAGTGAGTGAAACTCTTTATTATCATAGCATATGCCCTTCACTGTGCTGATATGTAACATTATTATGTAGGGTACACAACACAGCAGAGGCTAGGAATATGAAATAAAAACAGAACCTTAGGAGAATCCAGAGATTAAAATTAAAAGTACTGTTCTTTTAAGCATATTGTAATAGCTTGCACTTGGGCAAGCAGAACATATTTTCAGAAGTTCTCAGGTGATACAAGACACGCAAAACGGATTTACAGAGGATAATCATGGAAATGGAATTAGTTGGTTAGCTGTACTGGCATATGCTAAAAGCACTCTGTATATGTTGTATTGCACTCTGATTCTCCTGTAACTCTTGCCTCTTCATGTTACAATCATAAGTTGTATAAGATGTTGGCAAGGCCTAAGACCATAAGATATAGGAGCAGAATTAAGCTAACGGGCCCACTGAGTCTGCTCCGCCATTTCATCATGGCTGATCCATTTTCCCCTTGCCCCAATTTCTTGTCTTCTACCCATATCCCTTTATGCTTTGAGCAATCAAGAATACATCAACCTCTGTCTTAAATATACCCAATAACTTGGCCTCCACATCTGCCTGTGCCAATGAATTCTACAGATTCACCACTCTTGACTATAGAAACTCCTCGTCATCTCTGTTCTAAAAGCATGCCCATTTTTTTTTCAGACTGTGCCTTCTGGTACTAGACTCTCCTACCATAGGAAACATCCTCTCCACATCCACTCTATCAAGGCCTTTCAACATTTGATAGGTTTCAATTGGGTCACCATTCGTTCTTCTGAGCTCCAGTGAATACAGGCCCAGAGCCATACAGTGCTCTTCATATGACAACCCGTTCAAACCTGGGATCATTCTCGCGAACCTCCTTTGAACCCTCTCCAGTGTCAGTACATCCTTTGTAAGGGGTCGAAAACTGACCACAATGCTCCAAGTGAGGCCTCAAAGATAATTTGGAGTATTGTGTTCAGTTTTGGTCACTGATCTATATGTAAAATGTAAATAAGGTTGAAAGAATACAGAGAAAATTTACAAGGATGTTGCCTGTCAGGAGGACTTGCCTTATAAGATTGAATAAGTTAGGATTTTATTCCTTGGAACACAGAAGATTGAGAGGAGGTTTGATAGAGGTATAAAAAATTATGAGGGGTATAGATAGGGTAAACGCAAGCAGGCTTTTCCTATTGAGATTGGGTGGGACCACAACCAGAGGTCATGGAGTAAGAGTGAAAGGTGAAAAGTTTAAGGGGAAACGCCTTCACTCAGAGGGTCTTGAGTGTGTGAAATGAGCTCCCAGTGAAAGTGGTGCATGCGAGCTTGATTTCAATGTTTCAAGAGAAATTTGGATAGGTAGCATAGATGTTTGATACAGGTATGGAAGGCTATGCTCCCGGAGTAGGCAGCTTAAATGGTTCGGCATGGACAAGATGGGCCGAAGGGTCTGTTTCTGTGCTGAACTTTCTATGACTCTAAGAATTCCTCTCAGGGTGTATTATAATGATAAAGAACTTGAGACAGCTAATATCAAGCATTGGAAATAAAGGGGCAGTTACCTCTGAGTGATCTCTACCAGTTCCTGAGGTTATTTGGTGCACTGGGGCTTATAAAGGAAAATAAAACCATATCCTGCCTTCTTTCTCATAAATACAGCTGGGGAGATGACCGAAGACAATGAATTACTGTATGATAAGTTTACATAAAGTTGTGAACACTAATCAGTAAGTGGGCAACACAAGAGACTGAAGATGCTGAAACCCGGAGCAAGTTTTGCTACAATAAGTGTATGGGACATTGGAAAAAAATGTTGAATTTCCCCATGGGGATGAATAAAGTATCTATCTATCTATCTATCTAAACCATTTGCTGGGAAACTCAGGAAATCAAGCAGCATCTGCTGGTGGAAAGGAACCCTTGACTTTGCAGGTCAAAACACTGCACCAGAACCAAGAATGGAGAGGCCTCGACCTTCCACACTTTGCCTGTTCTGCTATTTCTAATGGCTCTCTCATCTTTCCACTCTCAACACCGATGCAAAGTTTTTGACCCAAGCATCTAATGTTCAATCTACTGAGTTCCTGCAGCAGATGAGATCTACAACTTTCAGTGCATGCTTTGTCCGCGATGAGTGTTTTGTCTCTTCGAGAGGTATTTTTATATAAATCCTGTTACAAAACCATTCATTTTGGAAGAATTCACAGGGCCTCTGTTATTACGTTGCATAAAAAATGGCTGAAATGTCAGTTAAAATTCATCGTGAAATGTAAAAATGCATTACCATTAAATAAGGAAAGAAGAAATTTATCAGTGTCATCCAATTTTGACTTCGGTACCTCCTCCTCCTCTTCTGAATATTTTTTCCTTTTTTCGCCTTTATAGAAGTCCATGAGATAATTATACGCATCAATCATCCGAATGGTATCATTAATCATCAAAGCATCATTATATTTTCTTAAATGCTCTGCACAGACTCGTAGCTTACGATCCTCTGTCTTTGCTCCTGAGGGTGTCAATTAATAGCACAAACAATTCTGCATTATACATCAATTTACAGTGCAACTTAGTCAAACATTTCTTAAACAGTAGCCATCCATGAGACCATATAGGAGCAGAATTAGGCCATTTGGCCCATCGAGTCTGCTTCACCATTTCATCATGACTCATCTATTTCCCTCTCAACCCCGTTCTCCTATAAGACCTCAGTCCCACATGTATAAACGTACACTTACATTCATACTGCATACTGTTCAAGATAGCATTTGAAAACTCTTTCAACCACAAAGTCATTAAAAATGTCCCCAATTTTTCAAAGTGAAGCTAAGTTTTGTTTTGAATGAGTAGCTCAGTTCATCTGCTTTACAGGACAGTCGATCATCTGGGGAACAAGTGTTAGTTAGACAGGGGTCTAAAAATGCCATAAGTTCATATACTGAACAATATAGGCTGCTTTCTGATTTGCCATCTGCCATTCATGAATACCAACTAGATTGGCCATCTGCTTCAGGGGGAGCCTGCATGTAATTTCCCAGCTTAGGCTCCGATGATAACTAGGATTCCATTTTTAAATTCCAAATCACAAACAACTGAGCACAGAGCCCTTCCTTTGGCATCAGGTACTGAATGGCGAAAGCACTAACCTATCGACAGAAAAAGGAGGTCAGAGGGGGCTGGTACAGGTGAAAAATAAAACTTGGTTTGCTGCTTTACTATGTGGAATTTTACCCTCTAAAACCAATGAGGATTAGTTTCCCTATTTGGCTGCACGTCTTGGGCGACAAAGTGGTTTATGATTGACTGTGGGTGCATTTCACACATTGCTTATCTTAAGTTAAAATAATTGCTGTCACATTAATCAAAATACTCTTTGATCTTTCCTCAATTCACTGAATCTCCTTCCTCCTCAAATATTTAAGCACTTCCCTATTGATGACTATTGTTGAACTTGTACTCAATATCCTACGATTTCTTGATTGCTTGCAGCGCATATCTTAACATAATTTCCTGAGCAATTTCTTCTGAATTTTCAGTGCAAAAGCATGCCAACTTTCATAAAATAAAGGCAGTCCTGTAAACAAATCCAGCTGAAAATGAAGAACAGATAATGCAGGGAAAAGATATCTTTGCTCTGCATTTCAGCTGCCAAGGGTTTGAACATCTGACTTTCCTTCTCCCTCCACAAGAAAGAACTGACCTGTTGAGCGTCTCTGGCAATTTCTGTTTTATTTCTGCTATTTTCAAAGTTCAACAATTCAAAGTAAAATTTATTATCAGAGCACATAAACGTCACCACATATAATCCTGAGGTTCTTTTTCCTGCGGGCATACTTAGCAAATCCATAGAACAAAAACTGTACAGAAGATCGATGACCAAACTATGCAAATGCAAATATATACATAAATATCAATAAATAATGAAAGCATGCAATAACAAGATGAAGAGTCCTTGAAGTGAGACCATCAGTTGTGGGAACACCAGAAATAGAATGAGTGTAGTTAACCCCTTTTGTTCAAGAGCCTGATGGTTGAGGGTTGATGGTTGATTGGATTAAGGCAGAACCAAATGTTGCTAGCCTAATGCCTTATTCAGGTCATCTAGATCCTGGGAAAGAATCATGGAAACTGTTTGCAACTTGCTAGTTAAATATTCAAAGAAAGTAAAGGTGCTTTTAGGTTTGGGATTCCTATATGGATGGCAACATATAAGAAGAACAAGCTATATAAAAGGCTTACTTCAGCATGAATAGAATAACTAAGCAAAGGTTTCTTTACTATTTTTGATTAGATTTCTCAAAGTTTACCTTATGTATTTAATTTTATACAGCAATCTTACAATGCATACTCAACTTGTTTTTATGCCATGGAGCTTACCATTAACCAAGGGGTCCGTGCACCCCAGGTTGGGAACCCCTGATCTAAAGCTTGCAAATACAAGCAAAATCACATCATACAAACCCAACTACAGTGGTTAAAAATGAAGTAAATATGTGAAGTAAGGAATTCAAAGGAAAAGAAATAAAGGATGGCCAACCGATTTTAAAAAATCCACTTACAGACCCAGACCAAGTGAGGACGGACTGGAGTCACATATAGACCCAGATCAGGTGAGGACGGACTGGAGTCACATACAGACCCAGAATGGGTAAGGACGGACTGGAGTCACATACAGACCCAGACTGAGTGAGGACGGACTGGAGTCACATACAGACCCAGACTGAGTGAGGACGGACTGGAGTCACATATAGACCCAGACTGGGTAAGGACGGACTGGAGTCACATACAGACCCAGACTGAGTGAGGACGGACTGGAGTCACATATAGACCCAGATTGGGCAAGGACGGACTGGAGTCACATACAGACCCAGACTGGGTAAGGACAGACTGGAGTCACATACAGACCCAGACTGAGTGAGGACGGACTGGAGTCACATATAGACCCAGATTGGGCAAGGACGGACTGGAGTCACATACAGACCCAGACTGGGTAAGGACAGACTGGAGTCACATACAGACCCAGACTGAGTGAGGACGGACTGGAGTCACATACAGACCCAGACTGGGTAAGGACAGACTGGAGTCACATACAGACCCAGACTGAGTGAGGACGGACTGGAGTCACATATAGACCCAGACCGGGTGAGGACGGACTGGAGTCACATATAGACCCAGACCGGGTGAGGACGGACTGGAGTCACACAAGTGATTATACTGATGAAATGTCTTACAATCACAAACTGTACATCATCTAACCTGTTTTCTCCTTTTGAACAATCCACTGCTCGTAAGACTGGGTGCCAAAATCTGAATCAGCGCTTCGTTTCATGAAGCTGTGGATTTGCGTCATCATGTCTTTGATCTGGCAGCCGAAAGGATCCTTTAAGATACACAAATGTCACATTAGTTGCAGCTTCTTGATAAATTCTCCATGATCTGCAGTGCCTGTTGAGTGTGACACTTGAAATATTGGTCATGCATTTGCACTGACGGTGCCATTTTTGCTTTCACACAGATCAGGCCTCCCAAGAACAGCACTGAAATATGTTATGGGAGATAGCTATTGTTCTCCCGGACAATACAAAGCACGACAGATATTGAAAGTATTGTTTGATATAAAGTGGAAATGTAGAATGAATCAGACAAAAAGCCGGAGTAAGGGAAAAGGTTTGATTGCTGTTCCAGGGCTGTATCTTTCTCAGTGTTGCTACTGTAGATATTACAGTGTAAATGGAAAATGGATATTAAAATCAAACAAGCTAGCGTAAGGAAGGAACTTCTTAATCTTTTCAATGCCAAATTGGACTTGGATATTAAATCTTGGATTACATCTCCACGGAAGATATCCCTGTTAGGGGTGTGACCAAATATTTATTTATTTACCAATACAGCACGGAACAGGCCCTTTACACCCAACAAACTGCAATGCCGAACAACACATCTTTTTAACCCTAGCCTAATCACAGGGCAATTTACAATGACCAATTAACCCACTAACCGGTACGTCTTTGTATTATGGAAGCTGAAGCACCCGGATGAAACCCATGCGCTCACGGGGAGAACGTAGAGAATTGAATTCTGAACTCCGGAATGCCCCGAGTGTAATAGGTTTGCGCTAACCACTACTTACTGTGGTACCCTTAGAAGTTAATGTAGAATATAAACTATGAAGCACAAGGTGTCACAATTGGGAAAGACTGTCTGGATGGAGGAATCCTACTAGGCAGGCAAGTGAAATTTGCAGCTATATTTTAGATCAAGTTCAAAACCAAACAATTCACCTAAGGCTCTCCTCTACAATCACTCTGAGCACCGGTGCCCCACAAGGCTGTGTACTCAGCCCCCTGCTGTAGTCACTGTACACCCATGATTGTGTAGCCAAGTTTGCATCGAAGTCAATATATAAGTTTGCTGATGTTACCACAATTGTAGGCCGTATCTTGGGTAATGATGAGTCTGAGTACAGAGAGGAAATTAAGAACCTGGTGGCATGGTGCGAAGACAATAACCTATCCCTCAACGTCAGCAAGACGAAGGAATTGGTTGTTGACTTCAGAAGGAGTAGCGGACCGCACCACCCCATCTACATCGGTGGGGCACAGGTGGAACAGGTCAAAAGCTTCAAGTTCCTCGGGGTGAATATCACAAATGACCTTACTTGGTCTAACCAAGCAGAGTCCACTGTCAAGAAGGCCCATCAGCACCTTTACTTCCTGAGAAAGCTGAAGAAATTTGGTCTGTCCCCTAAAACACTCACTAATTTTTATAGATGCACCGTAGAAAGCATTCTTCTAGGGTGCATCACAACCTGGTATGGAAGTTGTCCTGTCCAAGACCGGAAGAAGCTGCAAAAGATCATGAACATAGCCCAGCACATCACACAAACCAATCTTCCATCCTTGGACTCACTTTACACCGCACACTGTCGGAGCAGTGCTGCCAGGATAATCAAGGACAAGACCCACCCAGCCAACACACTTTTTGTCCCTCTTCCCTCCGGGACAAGGTTCAGGAGCTTGAAGATTCATACGGCCAGATTTGGGAACAGCTTCTTTCCAACTGTGATAAGACTGCTGAACGGATCCTGACCCGGATCTGGGCTGTACCTTCCAAATATCCAGACCTGACTTGCACTACCTTACTTTCCCTTTTCTATTTTCTAATTATGATTTCTAATTTAAATTTCTATTATATTTACTTCGATTTGTACTTCAGGGAGCGCGAAGCGCAGAATCAAATATCGCTGTGATGATTGTACGCTCTAGTATCAATTGTTTGGTGACAATAAAGTAAAGTAAATAAGTAATTCTGCCACACCTTAGGGGAAAGGGTTGTAACTAATGTTGATTACAAAAGCACCTCTATGCTTTTAGCAATAATTCCATAAGTACCTCTGCTCGTTCTTCAGCAACCTCTACTTTCTTCACTGGATCTTTCACCTGGTCCTTCAGTTGCTCCTGGTGAGTCCTCACGGTCATTATTTTACAAGCATCGAGATTTGCACAAATCTACAGAATTAAAAAGGAGCAAGAGTGTGTCAGTTAGATTCAGATAAGAAGTTGATTCGTTGTTTGATGATTAATCTCTTCCAGTAGCTCCTCAGCAGTGCCTTTATGCCTCTCCCTGAAAGCTAAAACTGAGCCAGGATTCACTACCTCTTCAAAGTTCAAAGTAAATGTATGACCAAAGTACAGATATGTCACCATAGACAACCCTGAGGTTCATTTTCTTGTGGGCATACTCAATAAATCCAATAAACCTATTAGAATCAATGAAAGACCACACCAACTTAGACGTTCAACCGAAAGAAAACAAACTGTGCAAATACAAAACAAAAGCAGTAACAATTATAAATTTAGAAGCAACAAATAAAGAACGTGAGATGAGGAGTCCTTGAAAGCGAGTCCACAGGTTGTGGAACATTTAATTGATGGGTGAGTCAATTTATCCCCTTTGGTGCAAGAGCATGATGGCTGAAGGACAATAAATGATCCTGAACCTAGTGATATGAGTCCTAAGGCTTCACACCATTCGATATCCTTCCACAATGTGCATCCCTTTGCCTTGTGGGGTACCTTCGCAAATGCATTGCCGCAAACTTTTCCAGTTGCAATATTTGGCCCACTGAACAAACCATCTCTACCTTCTTTCAACCTGCTTCAGTTACAACCATATGCCCACATCTGATCATTTCTTTATCGCGCTTATTTGTAATTAAGAATATGACTTCTTGTCCTTAACGAAGTCATGTTGGCTGTCACTGATTTAGAGAAGAACCCCGTCTGAACAACAGTTCGTTCCAGCCTACACGAAGTAGCTGCACTCCATCCATGCTCAGCCATAGAGAGCACTTGCACTAGTGGGTCTCCTACTTCAAGAAAATTTATACAATCTGTATCTTTGACTGGTTGCAGGTAGCAGCACCTTACTCTGTAAACCTCAGGAAAGGAATAAACTGTGATAATTAAGAAATATAAGTAAAGGAAACAATTGCAGAAAATTAAAAGGTTAAGTATCTGTATTCTTACTAGCATGAATGTGGGAGACAAGATTAATAAATCTGTGACTGACATGAAAAATGCTGAAATTGTTGACAGTGAAGAAGGTGATCTTTGTCTGTGGAGAGAGGTTTTTAAAAAAAATTTAAATTCAAGATTATTTATCATTCAACCATACTCCCTCCTTCCCAGAGAGCTGCAACAGGTGACCCTATGGAATGAGGGCCTGGTCTGCACAACAACCAAGGCCATGCAGCTCCCCTGCCGTTGGTCTCTCCAATGAATGAGTAAACCACACTTGTAGTATTCCACATTCCTCATGTCCAACAGGCGATTACAAGAAAAACGACCAAGGCAATCATTTTCACCGCTGGTTCGACAGTTCACTGCCTCCAATGCCTTCCTGTAACAGGTGGCAACATAGTCCAGCTCCACCACTATCAAGCAACTCGCTAGTGGGGTAGACCTGCAGTTCTTAATATTTAGTGAAACTACAAAAGGGGATAACTACACTCATTCTATTTCTGGTGTTTCCATGACCAATGGTCCTTCTTTAAGTATTCTTTATCTTGTTATTTCATACTGAATTGAATTGAGTTGACTTTATTTCTTACATCCTTCACATACATGAGGAGTAAAAATCTTGTACGTTACGTCTCCATCTAATTGTACAATGTGCAGTCATAGTAATTTATAAACATTTATAATAAATAGAACAGTCAATGTAACATAGAGTACAGCGTGAGTTCATCAGTCTGATGGCCCGGTGGAAAAAGCTGTCCTGGAGCCTGTTGGTCCTGGCTTTTATGCTGCAGTACCATTTCCCAGATGGCAGCAGCTGGAATAGATTGTGGTTGGGATGGCTTGGGTCCCCAAAGACTCTATGGGCCCTTTTTACACACCTGTCTTTGTAAATGTCCTGAATAGTGGGAAGTTCACATCTACAGATGTGCTGGGCTCTCCGTACCACACTCTGCAGAGTCCTGCAATTGAGGGAAGTACAGTTCCCATACCAGGCAGTGATGCAGCCAGTCAGGATGCTCTGAATTGTGCCCCTGTAGCAAGTTCTTAGGATTTGACGGCCCATACCAAACTTCCTCAACCGTCTGAGGTGAAAGGGGTGCTGTTGTGCCTTTTTCATCACACAGCTGGTGTGTACAGACCACGTGAGGTCCCTGGTGATGTGGATGCCAAGGAACTTGAAACTGTTTACCCTCACAACCCCAGATCCATTGACGTCAATAGGGGTAAACCTGTCTCCAATCCTCCTGTAATCCACAACCAGCTCCTTTGTTTTTGCGACTTTGATGGAGAGGTTGTTTTCTTGACACCACTGTGTCAGAGAGATGACTTCTTCCCTGTAGGCCACCTCATTATTGCTTGAGATAAGGCCAAACAATGTAGTGTCATCGGCAAATTTACTTAGCAGATTGGAGCTGTGGGTGGCGATACTGTCATGGGTATACAGGGAGTAAAGGAGAGGGCTCAGTATGCAGGCCTGAGGAGTTCCTGTGTTGAGAGTCAGAAGATTGGAGGTGAGGGAGCCCACTCTTACAACATGCTGGCGATCTGACAGGAAGTCCAGGATCCAGCTGCACAAAGCAGGGTCAAGGCCGAGGTCTCTGAGCTTCTTGTCGAGCCTGGATGGAACTATGGTGTTGAATGCTAAACGGTAGTCCTAAGAACAGTATTCTCACATAAGCATCTTTCAGTTGTATCGGTAAGCGAATTGTGAGGGGTCCAGTTTGGGTAGTAGTAAGCTGCAGATGTAATCCTTAACCAGCCTTTCAAAGTATTTGCTTATTATTGAGGTGAGTGTGACAGGATGCCAGTCGTTCAGACGTTACCTTGGTCTTTTTTGGTACTGGGATAATGGTGGATAATTTGAAGCAGGAGGGCACTCTACTCTGGGAGAGGGAGTGATTTAAAAATGTCAGTCAACACACCTGCCAGTTGTGCTGTGCACGTCCTGAGTACTCGCCCTGGATGCCGTCCAGTCCCACAGCCTTGTGACTGTCCACTCGTTGGAAACACCTGCGTACCTCAGCCTCAGGGATGACCAGGTTGCAGGTTGTAGCGGTGGCTTTCCTCGGAGGCTCAGACTGAGCGACATTGAACCAAGTGTAAAAGCGATTGAGCTCATCTGGGAGAGAGGCCACGATGTTGGCGGCACCACGATGTTTGACTTTGAAGTCTGCGATGTTATGCAGCCCTTGCCACAAGTCACGTGTGCTATCTGTTGAGAATTTTAACTCAGTCTTCCCCCTAAATTGTTGTTTTGCAGCCTTGATAGCTTTGCGCAGATCACAGCTGCTTTTCTTGAGCTCTAACTGATTACCAGCGATGTAAGCTTGATGCCGCGCTGTAAGTGCTGCTTGCACGGAACTACTGACCCAAGCTTTCTGGTTTGGGAAGACCCTGACCGACTTCTGGGGGACAGCTTTGTCGATGCGCATCTGGATGAAACATGTGACTCCATCCGTGAACTTGGAGACATCCTCATCACGGAAGACATCCCAGTCAACGTTATCGAAGCAGTCCTGCAGCATGGAGGCCGATTGGTTCGACCAACAGTGGACGGTTTTAACTATGGCCGCCTTTTGTTTCAGCTTCTGCCTGTACATCGGCAAAAGCAGGATCGAAGAGTGATCTGCTTTTCCAAAAGCTTGGCGAAGGAGAGCTTTGTAATCATTGTGGGAGTGTAGCCCTTTCTACACTGTATGATTCTATAACTATTAGAACAAATTCAGAATCTTACCTGTAAAATATGTGATTCTGCTCCTTGCCTCTTCTTCGCACCACCCACGCCTGGTGATGCTGTTAGTCCAAGAATCTGTGGAAGTGGCTGCGCTACAGATTCTTTCTTGTTGTTCAACTTTTGTTCGATGTATCTTGTCATTATGCTCTTGTACACTCCTTCCTTCTGAGTGTGGTGGCATTCGTCAATTATTATCAGTGAGAAATCTGTTAGGAAGAAAGAACTCATGTTACTTTTAAGCATAAGGCTTTTTGTGGGCAGTAGGAAAACATATGTTGTCCTCACAGCTAGGAGGTTTAGATTCCACACCTGACACTGAATTCATCACATTTTCTGTCTATACTATATTCCACTGGATTATTACTTAACCTGGGGCCCATGGACCCCTCGGTTAATGGAAGGGGTCCACGGCATTAAAAAGATTAGGAATCCTTGACTTCGATGGTGGAAAAGTAATTTGTCTTCAGGATTCTCAATTTGTTTTGAATAGAAAAAATATTATTGGCATTATATTTTTAATGTTATAGATAATAGATAAATGAATGAATAAATAAATAAATGAACAAACAAAACAAACAATGTGAACTGATGATTTGTCTGCCAGCTTTCTGTGAGGTGTTCCTCTATGTAAGTTCCAGTAGTATTTAAACTATACAATAGCAATTCATCAACTACAAACTGCTTGACATGACTTGGGAGCATGAGTGAAACCTTCGTACTGTCAGCCTTTTCTATCCGCTTTACTATGGAAAAGCAGAAATCATTTTCAACTGTCACCCACTTGTTTTCATCTGGAAAATGAACAGCCTACATTAGAAAGAATGTAGATCACAAGAAACAGAACAACGAGGAGGAGAGATGGTTCCTTGTGCCTGCTCTGCCTTTCAATAAGCCCAATTGTGGTCTCAACAGCATTTTGAAGTGAGGGTGGTATCTGGTATGGAGACAAGTTTACATTGCTAGATACTCTATTCATTCATTTTAGCAAACAGAAAATCCAACAGATTTGTTCATCTCCATGAGTCAGATTCTGAAGCTCTGCCGTAGGAAAACAAATTTAAAATACCCACCCTGACTGACACACTGTTTGTTAATATATCAAAGTGTGATGACAAGGGAAGAATAATAAGCAGAATCTAACTGTGGAAACCAGAGTCTATTATCAGTCACTGAAATGTCATAATAAATGTCACCGAGGTTGGGTGGGACTATCACCAGAGGCCATGAGTTAGGTGAAAAGTTGAAGGGGAACATGAGGGGGAACTTCTTCATTCAGAGGGCTGTGTGTGAAATGAACTGCCAGCACAAGAGGTGCATGCCAGCTCCATTTCAATGTTTAAGAGAAGTTTAGATAGGTACATCGATGGCAGGGTTATGGAGGGCTACAGTCCCAGTGCAGATTGATGGGAGTAAGCAGTTTAAATGGTTCAGCGCGGTCTAGAAGGGCTGAAGGGCCTGTTTCTGTGCTGTACCTTTCTATGACTCTAAGTCATTATAACTTTCTTGCACACAGTGTAATTCTAACTGCAATATCGTAGTGACTAAATAATCTAATTCTGACCGCTGTGATTAAGAGACAGTTATTAGCAACAGACAACAGGGATATACCCTGCTTTTCAAATGGTGCCATGAGCGTCCTGAAGAAGGGTCTCGGCCCAAAGCGTCAACTGTTTATTCATTTCCATGGACGCTGCCTGATCCACTGAATTCCTTCGGCATTTTATGTGTGTTTCCATGAGAATTTTTATGTCCACTTAAGACATTGGACAGAATCTCTAAAAGGGCTTGGGTTAAGCACGAGCTTGAGCCTTTTCTGTTTATTGAAATGAATCAGAACACTTGGATTCATGGAGCAGTATAATGGCAACCAATAAATGCATGTGTGTTCAGAACTAGTGAACAAAGGTAAGAGGTTTCCTTGTTGCAAGCTACACACTTTGAATTTATTTTCAAGGTTTCTATAATTAGGCCAAGCCTGTCATTGAAATGAGTCATGAAGTGGCCCAGCGGTATAGATGTTGGTATTTCTGTTCCAGGGACCAGGGTGCTGTCTCATTGGAGGTTTCAGGTTCACCCCATGGTTGAATGTCTCCCCACTGCTTGCTCCCTCTTCTTCCCCATCTTCTCGACATAATGGTCAGAGTGGGAGATGGATGGTGAACTGAAGCAGCAGCATCCTGAAACTCAAGGCCCCTCTTGAGAGTGAATGCGTTTAGTTTGGAACATGATGAACCAATCTAGATTTAGTCTCTCCAAAGCAGAGGAAGTAACAATGTGAAAACCAAATGCAATACACTGGATTGGAAGAAGTCTAATTGAATCACTGCTTCATTTGGGAGGACAGTTTAGGTCCTTGGATGATGACTTGAAAAGACAGATATAGTATTTTCTGCAATTGTATGGGGAAATGCATATGGAAGTCGTAGCTGGGGATGTAAGATTGAATCAGGAAGTCACTAAATGAATGCTGAAATGAGAAATGAAGATTGGTAAAATTTTGCTTCAGTTGACAGCTTATGAAGGATGCTCTGACGAATGTGGAGGCTGATAGGATGGACGGTGAATCCCAGCAAAACTCTAACGTGAGTGAGAGAGAAGTGCAAGGAACAGATGAGACATGATCAAGGACTTTTCCAATAATGGTTTTGTTATTAATTTCATAATTAATTCTTTTCAATAATTTCTGATGTGGGAAGTTTATCCATCGGTGCCATCATGACAGAGACAGAGAAACAAGAAGAATGGAATAGAGTCCTTAAACAAGACAAGTTGTGAGGAAGTATGATCAACATAGCAATGGGAGTGTGCAGGCTTCTATTGGGTGACTGTAACTGACTTATCTCCTGAGAAGGATTCGGAAGACAGTTCAGATAAGGGCCTTGTTAAGGCTACAATATATTCTTATTACCTAGATACTTAAATGTCAGAAGATAGAGTAGGAGCCAGGCATCTATTTTTCTGTCTGTATTAAGATAAGATAAAACTTTATTTAATCCCAAGTGAAATTATTGAATTATTGTATTGTATTGTGTGCTGCACATTTATTATGTTAATTTGGCTCATGGGTTGGGGTGTGGTAGAAGTGAAGAGTATAAGCATCATGCTTTTTCTTGGTTTAGTTACTTATTGTTTATTTATTTACTGAGATACAGTGCAGAATAGGCCCTTCACGCCACACCACCCAACAATCCATTTAATGCTAGCCTAATCATGGGACAATTTACAATGACCAATTAACATACCAACTGGGACACCTTTGGACTGTGGGAGGACCTGAGAGAAACCCACGCAGTCACGCGAAGAATGTACAAACTCCTTACAGAGAGCAGCGGGAATTGAACCCAGGTCACCTGTGCTGCAAAGCGTTGTGCTAACCACTACACTGCTGTGCAGTCCCAGTTAATTAATCCCCTTTAGTTGAGAAGGGGGGAGCCACAGGGAGGTATCTTTTTGTAGACAGTATGTAGCCTTTACTTGAAAGCAAACCAAAACCGCTGAGAGATTGAGTATGGGAGTTGACATTTCCAATATGTGTTTCCAATATAACTAAGTTCCAAGTTGAGAAAAGTATGTTCGATCCTTTATTACAAAACCAGCAAAGACAAACGATTTTATAGTGGTAAAGAGCTAACAAAACTTAATCAGCGATAGAGCAAAATTAACGTAACTAAACGTATTTAAATGTAATTAATGAAATAAGCCTTCCAATTAGAGTAACTATGCTGTTAGCAAAAGAATATCATTCCCCGGTTGCCTCTCTCAACTAGACTAAACTGACTAAGACAAAAAGAGAATATGTAACTATACTCATTCGATCCTACCATGTGACAAATTACCCATAATAAATGTGCAAGACAAAATACAATGCAGACAGAAAAAAGCGACATGGCTCCTACACATAGAATTCAACACATTCATCCCTCAGAAACTGATTGGAAAGCTGAGCCTATTGGGCCTGAACACCTTCCTCTGCAACTGGATCCTAGACTTCCTGACTGGGAGACCTCAGTCAGTCCGGATCGGGAGCAGCATCTCCAACACCATCACACTGAGCACAGGGGCTCCCCAGGGCTGTGTGCTCAGTCCACTGCTGTTCAATCTGCTGACCCATGACTGTGCTGCAACACACAGCTCGAATCACATCATCAAGTTCGCCGATGACACAACTGTGGTGGGACTCATCAGCATGAATGACGAGTCAGCTTACAGAGAGGAGGTGCAGCGGCTAACGGACTGATGCAGGGCCAACAACCTGCCTCTGAATGTGAACAAAACAAAAGAGATGGTTGTTGACTTCAGGAGGGCACAGAGCGACCACTCCCTGCTGAACATCGACGGCTCCTTTTTAGAGATCGTTAAGAGCACCAAAATTCTTGCTGTTCACCTGGCAGAGAATCTCACCTGGTCCCTCAACACCAGCTCCATAGCAAAGGAAGCCCAGCAGCGTCTCTATTTTCTGCGAAGGCTGAGGAAAGTACATCTCCCACCCTCCATCCTCATCACATTCTACAACAGGGGTTGTATTGAGAGCATCCTGAGCAGCTGCATCACTGTCTGGTTCGGAAATTGTACCATCTCGGATCGCAAGACCCTGCAGCAGATAGTGAGGTCACCTGAGAAGATCTCGGGGTCTCTCTTCCCGCCATTACAGACATTTACACTACACGCTGCATCCGCAAAGCAAACAGCATTATGAAGGACCCCACGCACCCCTCATACAAACTCTTCTCCCTCCTGCCGTCTGGGAATAGGCACTGAAGCATTTGGGCTCTCACAACCAGACTGTGTAACAGTTTCTTCCCCCAAGCTATCAGACTCCTCAATACCCAGAGTCTGGACTGACACCTTACTGCCCTATTGTCCTGTTTATTATTTATTGTAATGCCTGCCCTGTTTTGTGCACTTTATGCAGTCCTGGGTAGGTCTGTAGTCTAGTGTAGTTTTTCTCTGTGTTATTTTACGTAGTTCAGTCTAGTTTTTGTACTGTGTCATGTAACACCATGGTCCTGAAAAAATGTTGTCTCATTTTTTACCATATACTATACCAGCAGTTATGTTTGAAATGACAATAAAAGTGATTTGACTTGACTTGACTACATAATATAATTTGAAACTGTAATAATAGGATGCATCTTATTCACAACTAAAGAGAAGTTAATAGCAGAAAGATTGCTTACCAAGTAGTTGGGAGAGTGACTTTGCATTTAAACAGACAAAGCATTTTTATTCCAATGTCATAATCATTTAAGAAACATTTGTCATAATAGCAACAAGATACTCTGCGCCAGTAACCAAAATAAGATCAGTCTACGTGCACGAGTACTTATGGCCTGGAAGTCTAGAAATTGGAAGATGACTAGTATCCAACTTCCACTCAAATAGAGAGGTGGGATGTGGACTGGAACCTGGCTCTGCAGTATTCTGCATCTCTCTAAACAAAAATCAGCTTCCGTATGGAGACAAAGGAAGGAGAGAATTATAGGGAACAGAGTTTACTTTTATAAATGCATGCATAATCACGATCAAATGTTCTTTAGGAGTTAAAATCAGTAATCAGACTGGCTAAGAACAATTTTACAAGTAACTCCACAAGGACTTAAAAATTCACAGCCTATATTTTGCTTAGATAAATGATAATTTTCAAACAGAGGCACTTTCCCAGCCCACTCTGTCCAACAGAAAAGAGAGAGACATCTGACTAAGGCTCACTGGCTGACTGCTCCAACTTTGTGAGAAAGCAGAAGATTGAAGGAATGTAAAAGAGCATGGGAGTACAAGAACTCTGTAACCAAACTGGTCACTTGCTTGTGTCTGCTTACATGAATGTTGTTTGTAACCGTATAGGAACAAAATCACATTATATGCTTTGAAATGGATCACCCAGAAACTTTGCTTTAGTTTTTTGTTATATTTATAGAGTTCAAATCGACACTCTAACATTAAAACTGCATACAGGGAAGTGGGTGCAGATGATACTGAACAATCCCACATAAATCAATGGGGGGGGGGGGAGCGGTCATTATGAGTTTCTGAGCTTCACAAGGAAGATCCTTCAGCTATATCACTGAAAGAAGTCAAATAGATGGAAAGTTGCAAGCTAGCTAGAGTCACTTTGGGGCCTGCTGAAGGCTCAAACCTTTGTGGATAAGGTAATCCAGCCCAGTAGAGAAGAAGTATCTCCTCCAATGAGAAAATACAGTAGGTACAGCGGGAGTACAGGCGGCCCCCATTTATCGAACGTTCGCTTTGTGACAGCTCACTGTTATGAAAGACCTACATTAGTATAACTGTTTTCGCTAACCAAAGAGCATTTTCGCTTTTACAAAAAAAATGACGCCTGCTTTATACGTGTGTTACCCCGAGAAAGACTACCATGATCGTGAAGCCTTGTGCGGGCAGTTGTGCGTGCATGCGTGTACGTGTGTATGCGCGTACATACGTATGCGTGTACGTGCCAATTTTTTTTCTCCACATCGATTTTGGCTCGCTGTCTTCCCCATTTTGATCATTGAAACTACACCGTACATACAATATTTCTATTTTATATAGGCTGTATATTTATCATATCATTCCTGCTTTTACTACATGTTTGTGTTACTTTACATTTTACGTGTTATTTGGTTTGATTTGGTAGGTTATTTTTTGGTCTGGGAATGCTCAAAAAATTTTCCCATATAAATTAATGGTAACTGCTTCTTCGCTTTATGACATTTCGGCTTACAAACGGTTTCATAGGAACGCTCTACCTCCGGATAGCGGGGGAAACCTGTTATAGAAGCACAGTGTGCCCTTGGTCTCCTCTTGCCTTCTCTGCCATTCATATGATCATAGTTGGACTTTTACCAGATTGGAAAGGGCAGGTACAGGCTGAATCGAGGTGGCAGGACCCAGGCCCAAGACCGAGGAATGACCTGAGGTTTGGTTCATTTAAGCGTCGGGCCAGGTTGAAAATGTCAGGGTGTCGGGGCTGGAGGTGAGAGTCAGGCTGGAGTTCAGCTGGCTGTTCCGTGAGGTTTACACATCTCTGCGCTGAATTGAAGCTGTGGTCTGCAACTAACAGGCTCCGGCATTGGCTGAGACTGGCTTTGTGACTGCTGGTAATGTGTTTGGCCACTGTTTCATTTGGCTGTATCCATGGGTATTCGCGTATGGTTGAATGACAATTAAACTTCAACTTGAACTCATATGCAATTAAACAGTTGTTAAGGGTGGAATCAGGTGCATTGCTGATAGAGGGGCTACCACTGGGAGGTTGAAAATTGTGGATGGTGGAAGTGGTGGTGGAGGGAATCAAGGCAAAAAAGCCAGGAATTAGTTGGGCTAAGTTCCATACCATGCAGAGGAGGAGGTGTGGAAAGAAGGGTTATTCATACTGGAGGTGAGGGACATAAAACTGGGGCAGCTCCTTGGTGGGGATGAGGAGATGGGTTTTGGTATAGAATCCCACTTAAGTAACATTGGGTATTTATAAGTTAAACAGGATATAAAGGTCAGCAAATCTTACAGGTCATAAATACTTAGTAGAAAAACCTAGAAGAGGCATACAAAACATTGGCTGTGCATCATGTTGTGATATGTCACTTGTCTGGGCTCCACTCTGTATTACACTGTCAGACATGCAGAATACTGTGCATGAGGGGTAATGCAAAGATCATAGAATCCCAGGAATCTACAGCACGTTACAGGCCCTTCAGCCCACAATGTTATGCTGACCATGTAACCTACTCTAGAAACTGCCGAAAAGGATCTGTGCCATTAACAATTCAGTCCCAGATTTGGCGTTAAAGTTTTTTCAAAAATCTGCTGTTCCACTTTCTGATATCTAGGCAACATTTATTCAAAGCAGACTGGATTGAATTCAGACTCCCAGCTGCTTTGCAATTTGAGCTTGTGGCCCGAGGTTATGGGAGTAAACGGCCAGGAATGTGACCAATATCTTGAGTAGTATCAGTAATGGAACAACTGCGGAGAAATTATTACCTTAAGAAAAGGTGAAAGGAAAGAAAATATTAAAAGCAACTGGAGTTAAAAAGATCCTGCCGACAGGCAGAATATTAAAATATTAAGAAGAATCCTATAAACACCTCAGAATTGCTCCAAATTTAATCCTGGAACCTGGGGCAGCATAATAGTATAGTGGTTAGCTCAACGCTTTACAACACCAGTGATTTGGGTTCAATTCCTACCTCTACCTATAAGGAGTTTGTACATTCTCCCCATGACCACGTACATTTCTTCTGGGTGTTCTGGTTTCCTCCCACACAGATTAATTGGTCATTGTCAATTGCCCTGTGATTAGGCTAGGATTAAGTTGTGGGATTGCTGGGTGGCACAGCTGGGAGAGCCTATTCCACAAGATAGATAGATTTTAGATAGATAAAGCTAGCTGCAGCAAACACTGGAATTGATATAAAAAAAGACATTTTGGTGACAAATTCCTGCCAGAAATAATCCTCTCTCTTTGGCTGCACATGTTCAGATAATACATTTCAATTACATATTTTAGTTTAAATTGTGCTTTGCAAATTAGAAATAGGATTATTAACTGTGAAGGTAATGACTACTGAAAAAAGATGTAAGCAATAGCTTTAATAATTAGCACATTAAGAATTGTAATAACGGCAAAAATCTACCTGTTATCTTGAGATCATTAGCATCACCATTACTGGGCTCGGCCAGCTGATTCTCCAGAATCTGAGCAGTACAGATAATAATGTCATTTTCACGCACCACTTGAGGGAAGGAGATCTTCAGCTGGGTGTCACCGCTTATCTTGCTGACGCTGTACTTATCTTTTAGGAATGGATTGAACTCCTTACGGAAATGCTGGTCAACCAGGGGTACCTGAGATATGTGTGAATGCAAGAGAAACAATCATGTGTAATTTCATCCAGATGAGTGAATTAGATAATAAATTCGTATTTGTTTAATATTTTCTTCATATATGGAACAGCGATAGGTCATTAACACGGCATGCAGTAATTTCACGGTTGTGAGAGGAACTTCATTTTTAAAAAATTTTTATTTTTCATCTTTCATTGATCCTGTTATAGTTACTATTCTATAGATTTGCTGAGATTAGCTGCAGAAAAATGAATCTCAGGGCTGTTACGTACTCTGATAATAAAATTTACTTTGAACTTGAACTTTGATTTTATTTTATTTCCATGCCAAGTTTTCATGAATATTTATCTATTTAGTGATAAGGCAGGGAATAACCATGCCATCCAGCATCTCCAATTTAACCCTAACCCAATCACGGGACAATTTACAATGACCAATTAACCAAGCCAGTACATCAATGGACTGTGGGAGGAAATCCGTGCACCTGGGGAAAACCCACACATTTCACGGAGAAGATATACAAACGCCTTACAGCGGACACCGTGACTGCACTTCAAGTTCCAATGCTCTGAGCATCACACTCCCGTGACTCCCTCAATGTGCATTTCCTTTAAGCCTTATCCATGCCTCTCTCAGAGATATATTTGGGAAATCCATTCTTTAGTGGTTCACACTTAATACTCTTCCTGCTTCTCCACCTTACACCAAGTACAGCACAGCAGTACAGGACCTTATTATTCACCAAGAGCTTCATGGCCTGCAGGAACGAATTCAGGAACAAAACTTTAATCATCTTAAGTCAAACCTCTCCATGAAAACCTTTGAAACTCCAGCATGAAAGCAATTGGGGAAACAGCATGATTGCTCTGCAGTCTCCTTTTCAATTAATCGCTAACAAATCTGCAAGGGACTGCTCAGCTTTTTAAACAGGAAAGAGCAAGGGCAATCGTGAGAGCAAATCTTTTTTGCTGCTAAAAGGTGAGGTCTCTGTGGTGAACTAGATATACCTGTCTGACTGCTCCTGTGGCTCCTCCCACAGACCCCTGCTGACTGCTCCTGTGGCTCCTCCCACAGACCCTGCTGACTGCTCCTGTGGCTCCTCCCACAGACCCCTGCTGACTCCTCCTGTGGCTCCTCCCACAGACCCCTGCTGACTGCTCCTGTGGCTCCTCCCACAGACCCCCTGCTGACTGCTCCTGTGGCTCCTCCCACAGACCCCTGCTGACTCCTCCCACAGACCCCTGCTGACTGCTCCTGTGGCTCCTCCCACAGACCCCTGCTGACTGCTCCTGTGGCTCCTCCCACAGACCCCCCCCTGCTGACAGCTCCTATGGCTCCTCCCACAGACCCCCTGCTGACTGCTCCTGTGGCTCCTCCCACAGACCCCCTGCTGACTGCTCCTGTGGCTCCTCCCACAGACCCCTGCTGACTGCTCCTGTGGCTCCTCCCACAGACCCCCTGCTGACTGCTCCTGTGGCTCCTCCCACAGACCCCTGCTGACTGCTCCTGTGGCTCCTCCCACAGACCCTGCTGACTGCTCCTGTGGCTCCTCCCACAGACCCCTGCTGACTGCTCCTGTGGCTCCTCCCACAGACCCCTGCTGACTGCTCCTGTGGCTCCTCCCACAGACCCCCTGCTGACTGCTCCTGTGGCTCCTCCCACAGACCCCCTGCTGACTCCTCCCACAGACCCTGCTGACTGCTCCTGTGGCTCCTCCCACAGACCCCCTGCTGACTGCTCCTGTGGCTCCTCCCACAGACCCCTGCTGACTGCTCCTGTGGCTCCTCCCACAGACCCCCCGCTGACTGCTCCTGTGACTCCTCCCACAGACCCCTGCTGACTGCTCCTGTGGCTCCTCCCACAGACCCCTGTATAAAGGTGACTGTGGTCTGCTGCTCTCCCTCATTTTCCCAGGATGTAGTGTTGTTCTTCAGTCAATAAAAGCCGATATCTCACTTCCTAAGTCTCAGCGTGAGTTATTGATGGTGCATCAGTCTCCATATGTAACTGCATAATGCTAACAGGATTGTTCAGATCCTGTTTTTGCCGTATTAATGTCATATCGGAGATGGCGTATCTTAATGGTGTTTGCTTTGCTGATCATGAAGATCACAAAATTTCCCTATGGCGCACATTTTTAAAAAAAATCGCTTATATTGCTATTTCAATTCATAATTCAAATCAGAATAATTGATGCTGAGATTGAGGAAGGCATTTCTGTTGGTCCACAAATCAAAGACAAACAATTCAAAAACCTCCTAGTGGGACCCAAGAAAATCGCATGGAAGGAATTCAAGGATATTGTTGAAAAAGTTCTTAGCAACTACAGAGTACCAAACTACATGCAGCTGGTCGACAACATGCTTCAAGCACACAAAACATGAAGCACAACCAGTCACTAAAGATTCATTTTCTGCATTCCCATTTAGACTTCATCCCTGCAAATCTTGATGCTGGCATTGACGAATATGGTGAAAGGTTTCACCAAGACATTGCAGTCATGGAGAAACAGTATCAGGGCAACTGGAATCCATCAATGCCAGCTGATTATTGTTGGACATGTAAGTGAGAAGCCTCAGATACTGAGTACAAATGAAAATCATCATGCAAACATTTTTAGTTTAGTTGAACTATTGCTATACTATAGCAGTATTGTCCACACTGCTATACAATTATTCAATAAAGTTAATTTCTTGTTTCTCTAAACTCCTGTGATACAAGTAGTCTGAAATTATATTTGGGTTCAGCTTCAAGCAGTCTATCATAAACAAAAAAAAAATTCTGAGGAAGCAACACTTTTGGAAAAACTTGTTGTCCAGTGCAATTTGCATTCTACAAACATGACATGCTAGAATACTTTGAAATGAGCAGAAGGGTTGGATTGCACTAGGAAAGTATGCATCAGTGTCCCAGACTGCAAGACTGGCCCCTCCAGAGGCTGTTCAATTGGTGTTGCATACTAATTTGGTCACAAGTTTAAGCCTGGTGTAAAAAAGATTAAAATTGCAGCCAAATTACTATGCAACACCAAATGAACCACCTCTAGAGGGGCCAGTCTTGCAGTCCGGGACTCTGACTACATCTGGCGGCTGGCGCACAAATTCCACACACAGGAAGAGGGTGTATCTTTTTTTGAGCAGCTGCCTATCACCAATCTGCAGTGTGAGAAGACGCAACTCACTCAGGTTCGCCGATTGAGTAAATAAGGCATCGACTCGCGGTGGTTTGGTGTCTGAGCAGCAGCCAATCAGCGATCAAAAGAGTGAGAAGACATGGCTCACTCAGCTTCGCTCACTGAGTACACAAGGCACTGATATGCATTAGTTGAGTGTATTGGGCAGTAGCCAATCAGCAATCAAAAGAGTGAGAAGGAGTGGCTCACTCAGCTTCACCAATTGAGTACATAGGCATCGATTTGTGATGTTTGGTGTTTCGAGCACTGGCCCGTGATCAGGATTGATTGGCAAGAACAAATTAAAATAAGGCAGGGGCAAACGGAATGGCTATTGCTGAAGTAGACAGTGTTAGAGTGGTTATTTAAGATTTTAGCTCTTCGAGGCTTCAACGAGGAGAGGCTTGTGAGAGAGAAGGTGAAAAAGCTGCAGGGTAAGTCCTTTTCCCCCTATTTGATTAACTGTTTTCCTTCTTTACAGTTAGAACAGTAGGGATGCCAGGCAGGATAGTTGAATGCTCCTCTTATGGGATGTCGGAAGTCAGGCAGATTTCCAGAGTCCCTGATGACTTCACCTGCGGCAAGTGCATCCAGCTGCAGCTTCCAGCACTCCACATTATGGAGTTGGAACTGGAACTTGATGAAATCCAGATCAGTCAAGAGGCTGAGGGTGTGATAGATAGGACATACAGAGTCTATAGAAGTGAGGCAAATTGGGGTGGATAAATCCTCAGGACCTGACAAGGTGTTCCCTCAGACCCAGTGAGGAAAAGTGTGGAAATTGCAATGGCTCTAGCAGAGATATTTAAATCATTGCTAGTGACAGGTGAGGTGTTGAAGGACTGGAGGACAGCAAATGTTTTCCCGCTGTTTAAGAAAGACTCTAAAAATAAACCAAGAAATTATAGGATGGTGGGCCTGACTTCAGCAAAGGGAAAGTTATTGAAAGCATTCTAAGGGACCAGGTATTTCAGTGTTTGGATAGACGAGAACAGCAGGTACCTGCGAACACCACCACTGGGAAATCCCGCTCCAAGTCACTCACCATTCTGACTTGGAAACATATCGTCATTCCTTCATTGTCGCTGGGTCAAAATCATGGAATTCCTTCCCTGACAGCACTGTGGGTGTACCTACACCTCAGGGACTGCAGCGGTTCAAGAAGGCAGCTCATCACCACCTTCTCAAGGGCAACTGGGGATGGGCAATAAATGCTGGCTCAGCTGGCCATGCCCACATCCCCTAAGTGAATAAATTTTTAAAAAACATGGACTGATTAGGGATTGTCAGCATTGAATGATATGTCTAATCAAACTTATAGAGTTTTTTGAGCAGATATCCGAAAAGTTCATGAAGGCAAGGCAGTGGATGTTGTCTACATGGAATTTAGTAAGGCAATTGACAAGTTCCCGCATGGGAGGCTGGTCAAGAAGGTTCGGTCACTTGGCATTCAAGATGAGGTAGTAAATTGAATTAGACATTGGCTTTGTGGGAGAAGCCAGAGAGTGATAGTAGATGGTTGTCTCTCTGAATGGAGGCCTGTGACTAGTGGTGTCCAGCAGAGATCAGTGATGGGTCTGTTGTTGTTTGTCATCTATGCCGACAATCTGTGATAACATGGTTAACTGGATCAGCAAATTTGTGGATGACACCATGATTTGGGGTGTAGTGGACAGCGAGGAACTCTATCAGAACTTGCAGTGGGTTCCAACCAGCTGGAAAAATGGGCTGAAAAATGGCAGATGGAATTTAATGCAGACAAGTGCAAAGTGTTGCACTTCAATGGGACCAGCCAGGGTAGGTCTTACATAGTGAATGGTAGGGCACTGAGGAATGTTTTAAAGCAAGGAGATCTGGGAATATTTGTTCACAATTCATTGAAAGTGGCGGCACAGGTAGATGGGGTCGTAAAGAATGCTTTTGGCATATTAGCCAAAATGAATCAAAGTAGTGAGTATAGGAAATGGAATATTATGTTGAAGTTATATAAGATATTGGTGATGCCTGTTTTGGAGTCCCGTGTGCAGTTTTGGTCTAAAGGAAAGATGTAAAAAAGCTTGAAAGAATGCTGAGAAAATTTATAGGGATGTTGCCGGAACTGGAGTACCTGAGTTATAAGGAAAGATTGAATAGGTTAAGACTTTATTCCTTGGAACGTAGAATATTGAGGAGAGATTTGATAAGAGGTAAATAAAATTATGAGGGGTATTAATAGGGTAAATGCATGGAGGCTTTTTCCACTGAGGTTGGGTGTGTCTACAACTAGAAGTCATGAGTTAAGGGTGAAAGATGAAAAGTTTCAGGGTACCCTAAGGGGAAACTTCTTGATTTCCATGGATAAATATATAAGCACGCGAGGAGTATGGAGGGCTATGGCCCAAGTACCGGTCAATAGAAGTTGGTAGTTTAAATGGTTTGGTACAGAGAAGATTGACCAAAGGGGCTACTTCTGTGTTGTACTTTTCTATGGCTCTATGACTGATATTTTTGATTTTTGTAGATATGTTGTGATGTGTACATGGGCTTCTTTCCTGGCAAGCAACTTTCATACCACTAGATATGTCTTGTGTCCTCAGTTTCAGATTATTGGTTCAGTATAACTACTGAGATTAGCTGAAGGAGGTGTTCTTAAGTCTCTCCTGCGTTGTAAATAAATTCCAGCAAGAGGCACAATGAATTACCTTGTTAACGAGCACAATAACCTTCCCTGTTTTCCCCTGTAACTTCATTTTGTCCAGATGATGCCTAGTAATGTAGACAGCCACTCTGGTCTTTCCACTTCCTGTGGGCAGGCAAATAATGATATTTTTACCCTCCAAGGCTGGAGCCGCTACTTCCTGCTGATAGTCTCGGAGCTGGATCTCGGAAACTGGGGAATTTCGGCCGTCCTTTTCGTTTTCGTCATCTCCATCTAGAATGTGACATGAAAAAGTACAGGATGTTATACAAAGGACAATATTGATACAGATCTGATTACAGTGTATAACAATCTATCCTAATCACTGAGGATTATTTTTTAGCATCAAACCTTTTTTTTTATCTATAAAACATGAAATTAATCATTAGGCTGGCATTTATTGGAATTGCCCTTGAGAAAGGGGTGGTGATCCTCCTTGATCTGCTACAGTTTTGTGGCTTCTTGTGACTCTCAGTGGAATGGGGTGGAGTAGTTTACATGCTCCTGCTACCTGACACAGTAGAGGAGGTTGGTTGGGAGCAGATGGTACAGATATTACCTCAACAGTCGGGAAGGCACAACAGTGTCTATACTACCCAAGGTGCTTATGGAGAGATAATCTGCCTCAAATATTGCTGGCCATCTTTTAGCCTGTTCGCTGCTATCCCAATAATAAGCCCTGGATCACTAGTCACATCAAAGGCCTCCTAAACCAGAAGAAGAGGGCCTTTAAAGATGGTGATCGGTTGGAGCTTAAAAGAGTTCAGAAGGAACTCAGAGTACAGATAAGGGGGGCAAAGGAGCAGTATAGGAGGAAGCTAGAACAAAAGCTGCAGAAAAAAAGCATGAAGGAGGTGTGGGATGGGATGAAGATCATCACCGGATGCGGTGCAAAGCGGGGGGCGAACATAAGTGGAGATGTGGAGAAAGCGAACCAGCTGAACAACTTCTTCAACAGGTTCGACAGCTCAATCTCATCCTCACCGCAGAAATCCACACCAGGCTTACTTCCCTCACAGGAAAATAGCCACTCACAGGAGACCTTGCCCATGCCCAGGATTACGGCTGCACAGGTGGAAGGCCAACTGAGGAAGATCTGTACCAGCAAGGCGGCTGGACCGGATGGAGTTTCCCCACGATTACTGAGGGCCTGTGCGACTGAGCTGGGAGAACCACTACAGCGCATCTTCAACATGAGCCTGGAGCAGAGAAGAGTACCCAGACAGTGGAAAACATCCTGTATTGTCCCGGTACCGAAGAAACCACAACCAAAGGAGTTGAATGACTTCAGACCTGTTGCCTTGACGTCGCACGTGATGAAGACCATGGAGTGGCTGATAATACAGAATCTGAGGCCACAAACTAGGCACGCCCAGGATCCTCTTCAGTTTGCGTATAAGGAGAAGGTGGAGTGGAGGATGCTATCACGTATTTGCTGCACAAATCACTCTCTCACCTAGATGGGGTCAGTTGTGCTGTGAGGATTACATTCCTTGACTTCTCTAGTGCCTTTAACACCATCCAGCCCAAGATCTTAAGGCACAAACTAACAGAGATGGGAGTAGACTCTCACATGGTGGATTGGATAGTGGACTACTTGACAGATAGACCTCAATATGTGCGGTTGGGAGACTGTAGGTCTGACACGGTGGTCAGCAGCACAGGAGCGCCGCAGGGAACCGTACTCTCTCCGGTCCTGTTCACCCTGTACACATCAGACTTCCAATATAACTCGGAGTCCTGCCATGTGCAGAAGTTCGCTGATGACACGGCCATAGTGGGGTGTGTCAGGAATGGACAGGAGGAGGAGTATAGGAAACTGATACAGGACTTTGTGATATGGTGCAACTCAAACTACCTGCGTCTCAATATCACCAAGACCAAGGAGATGGTGGTGGACTTTAGGAGATCTAGGCCTCATATGGAGCCAGTGATCATTAATGGAGAATGTGTGGAGCAGGTTAAGACCTACAAGTATCTGGGAGTACAGTTAGACGAGAAGCTAGACTGGACTGCCAACACAGATGCCTTGTGCAGGAAGGCACAGAGTCGACTGTACTTCCTTAGAAGGTTGGCGTCATTCAATGTCTGCAGTGAGATGCTGAAGATGTTCTATAGGTCAGTTGTGGAGAGCGCCCTCTTCTTTGTGGTGGCGTGTTGGGGAGGAAGCATTAAGAAGAGGGACGCCTCACGTCTTAATAAGCTGGTAAGGAAGGCGGGCTCTGTCGTGGGCAAAGTACTGGAGAGTTTAACATCGGTAGCTGAGCGAAGGGCGCTGAGTAGGCTACGGTCAATTATGGAAAACCCTGAACATCCTCTACATAGCACCATCCAGAGACAGAGAAGCAGTTTCAGCGACAGGTTACTATCGATGCAATGCTCCTCAGACAGGATGAAGAGGTCAATACTCCCCAATGCCATTAGGCTTTACAATTCAACCGCCAGGACTTAAGAACTTTTTAAAAGCTATTATTAATGCTTTTTGAGATAGTGATTTAGATGCATATCATATTTTTTACTGAGTTAAGTATTGTATGTAATTAGTTTTGCTACAACAAGTGTATGGGACATTGGAAAAAAGTTGAATTTCCCCATGGGGATGAATAAAGTATCTATCTATCTATCTATCTTTACCGATGTGTGATAGAGAGCGTCCTGACATACAAACCGACAGGGAGGTACTCTAGCTGCAGCAAGACAAATCACAAAGCTCTCCAATGGGTAAATAGGATGGGTCAGCACATCACTAGGACTCAACTACTGGACCCGAGGACTATCTACATCTCTCGATGCCTTTGGTGTGTTCGCAACATCATTAAAGACCTATTCTATCCCGGGCACTGTCTGTTCAATCTCCTGCCATTTGGTAGGAAATACAGAAACATCTTAGCCAAGACAGTAAGACCGAAAGCAACGTCTTCCCGAGGACCCCAGATTGCCAATGGCCTTTGAGTATTATGGACTATCGAAGTCACTGTTGCATGTAAATATGGATTAAAAAAAATTAAGTCATATCTGTTTTGCACAGACTGGAGTAGCACTGAAATCTCGTTGCCTTGAGTGGACAATAAAGTTCTATTCTATTCTATTGTGTCCCACTGGTAGAGCGAGTGAACATCTAGGATGAAGACAAGGGTGCCATGCTGTTTTGCACTTCAAGGTTTTGGTCTTCTTGAGAAATCATGAGTGTCTGCTGCTCTGTTGAAAAATATACTGGAATTACTGAGTTCAACAGTGCATAATGGAACTTGGAGTTGCTTAACAGCTCACCACAGACGATATACAAGCCTGTCTCATTACCCTGCTGATTCAGAATGCTGCACACTTGCTAAAGATCACATTACTTTGAATCAGATTAATTTAAATGTTTTTACAGCTGTCATTGCAATCACTATATCCCATCCAGATCCCTCCTACTTATCAGGATTGCAGAGCAGTTGAGCAAAAAGCCTGACCCGTAACCTGACAGATCTCTCTCTGAAGCTTTGATACAAATGGAAAAAGATTAAGGGCAATTCCTTGAGCATAATATGGTGAAACATTTAATCGTACACCGTATCTGCATGCAGTTTCATCTTCATTAAAGGCCCTGTAATCTTCGATACAAATAGTATGGTACGAAACTACAAAGGCAGCAGGAAGTCTGGAGTTCCTTCTTTATAGAGAATGCCAAAGCTCTTTTTGAACTGATCCTTAAAAAGCATATTATGAAAATATTTTTCAAAAACAACTTTGAAAATTGCAACCTGATTATATTGAGGCAATGCCTCAAAAACAAAGTGCCATCCATCACCAAGAACCCTCACCACCCAGGACATGCCCTCTTCTCATTGTACCATCAAGGAGGAGGTACAGGAGCCAGAAGACACACTTTTTTGCAACATATATATATATATATATAGATATATTCTTACCGTAATTTAACAGTTTTTATTGTTATGTACTGCTGCCAAAAACAGCAAATTTCACGGCATATGCCAGTGATATTAAACCTGATTCTGATCCTGTAATATCGGAGCTGGGGGTAGGGATTAAGTGGGAAGAAGTTCTTTGTTTTGTGCTTTGTACCGTGAATTTGAGGTGTACCAATATATGGAGAAGTAAATGACAATAGTATTACTGAATGGAAAAAAAGAGGGAAAACAACACAGAAAGTTTTGCTTGGTACACCTATCAATCATTTGCTGACTTTAGTGAGGCTTGGGAGCAGGGAATTTTCTCACCTTTTAAATAAGAATAGTCGAGGATACTAGGAGATTAAATTATTTAAGGTTAAGAAAGGAGAGAAAGGAAATATCTTTTCATATTTTGTCTGGGTAGCCTCCAACATGATGGCATGAGCATCAATTTCTCTACCAGTAATTTCCTTCCCCTTCTCCCTTTTTCCATTCCTCATTCTGGTTATCTTTCTTCCCTCAACTGCCTATCATCTCCCTCTGGTCCTGCACCTCTTCCCTCTACTGCCATAATCCACTGTCCTCTCCTATCTGATTCCTCTTTCTTCAGCCCTTTACCCCTCAGCTCCTTACTTCATTCCCACCTCCCCCCTCACCTGATCTCACTTATCACCTGCCACTTTGTACTTCTTATCCTTCCTCCATACTTCCTTATTCTGGATTTTGTCCCCTTCCTTTCCAGTCCTGGTGAAGGGTCTTGGCCTGAAACATTGATGTTCCTCCAGCATTTTGTGTACATTGTTCTAATTTTCTAGCATCTGCAGAATCGCTTGCACTTACGAAAAATAAAAATTGTTTTGTCCTTTCTTGGCTCTTTCTACATTCTGTCCTAGAAATGTGATTAAATAACCGAAAGTGCTAGTACATTTGGGAGATGACGTCTACAAATTACTCTACCATGTTTTACAATGCTAAATATTGCCAGTATTTAGCCCAGAAGCTGCAAACTCACCAGCAGTTATTAAGTTATTAATAATTGTCCAGCTCTGGGGAAAGTTGCCACTGAATGAATGGGCATAACAATGATTGTAATAAATAAAATTGCACACAGTGTCAGAGGGACCTAGGTAGGCAGGTGAGGAATACTGCCAGCAGGATTGAATTACTTTGTGCATGAGAGCCATGGACACGTTCAGAGTTGCAGTTTGGTCTGCCAAGAAAGGAAACCAGAATCAGATTCAGGTTTATTATCACCAGAATCTGTCGTAAAATCTGTTAACTTTGCAGCAGTAGTACAATGCAATACATAATAATAGAAGAAAGAAAACTAAATTACAGTATATATACATATATATACAAAATAGTGAAATCAAATAAGTAGTGCAAAAAAAGGAGAGAGGTATGGAATGAGGAATGAGGAATGGCTGTGTGGAATGAGCTTCCTGTAGAAGTAGTAGAGGCCAGTTCAGTTGTGTCATTTAAGGTAAAATTGGATAGGTATATGGACAGGAAAGGAGTGGAGGGTTATGGGCTGAGTGCGGGTAGGTGGGACTAGGTGAGATTAAGAGTTCGGCACGGACTAGGAGGGCCGGAATGGCCTGTTTCCGTGCTGTGATTGTTATATGGTTATATGGTATGTTCATGGGTTCAATGTCCATACAGAAATCTGATGGCAGAGGGGAAGAAGCTCTTCCTGAATCATTAAGTGTGTGCCTTCAAGCTTCTGTACCTCCTTCCTGATGGTAGCAATGAGAACAAAGCATGACTTGGGTGGTGTGGGTCCTCAATGATGGATGCTGACATTACAGAGGCAAGTGCTCAAGATGGAGCTGACTAAGTTTACAACTCTCTGCAGCTTTTACCCTGTGCATTGCCCCCTCTCCCATACCAGATGGTGAAGTAGCCATTTAGAATGCTCTCCTCGGTACATCTGTATTGAATTGATTTTATTTCCTACATCCTTCACATAATACATAGAAATACACTCAAATCAGCGTGAGTTCATCAGTCTGATGGCCTGGTGGAATAAGCTGCCTCGGAGCCTGTTGGTCCTGGTTTTTAATGCTGCGGTACCGTTTCTAAGATGGTAGCAGCTGGAATAGATTGTGGTTGAGGTGACTCAGGTCTCCAATGATCCTTGGGGTCCTTTTCTCACACCTGTGTTGGTAAATGTCCTGAATCATGCAAAGTTCACAACTACAGATGTCTGCACCACTCTCTGCAGAATCCTGGTACAGTTCCCATACCAGGCAGTGAGGCAGCAGGTGAGGATGCTCTGAATTGTACCCCTGTAGAATGTCCTTAGATTTGGGGGCCCATACCAAACTTCATCAACCTTCTGAGGTGAAAGAGGCGCTGTTGTGCTGGTGTGTACAGACCACATGAGGTCCTCGGTGACGTGGATGCCGAGGAACTTAAAGCTGTTCCTCGAAATCTGCGAGTGTTTTTGGTGACTTTCCAAATCTCCTCAAACTCCTTTATAGTCGCATCGATGATGTAATGCAGGCAAATTCCCATGCCTGCCCTTGTGGGCTGAAGAAAGGAGTCCACTCTGCTTGAGGATGGAGTTGGCCTAATCAGCAGTTAACAGTGAGATGTGGAGAGATCAGCAGCATCAACAGAATGTGAGTGACTGAGTTTGAACTCCATAGCAAGACAACCAAGACATCAGTGAAATGGTGTTTGATGTCCCAGTAGGTCACAGATCTCCGTGGGGGGGGGGGGGGGGGGGAAGGAGAATACCATCCAAGTGTTAGCCCCTTAAATAAGATTCCTTCAGGGAAAATGGAGTTAGCAAAATCCTGATACCAAAACTTTACAAGACAATTTTAAGATGCTGGAAATGTGAGATCAAGGATTTGAATGATGATGAGAAGAAATTGTTAAATTTAATATTGACCTTGGAAGTCTGTAAGGTGCTCAAGTCATGAAATAATGTGTTGGTCCTTGAATACAGAGGGCAAATTAAAGTGAAGATTTCAAGAGAGAGGCAAATGAAATCCCAAGGTCTCTCTTGCTGTTGACTGTAGAGTTTCTGTAGTCACACCAATCTGCATTTAGTTTCCCCAAGCATAAAGAAGAATATAAACTGAGCAATAAGAGCAGTACTCTAAATTAGAAGGATAAAAACCAAATCATTGTTTCACCTGGAAGCCTTGGCTGATGACAGAGAAGATTAAAAGGCAAGTATTGCATCTCCTGTGGTTGCATGGGTAAATGGCATAATAAGAGGTACTGCTGAAGGTAGGAGAATGAACCACAGCAAAACAGAGGAATGGTCTCTTCATAATGCTAATAGGAGAGGAAAAGAATCATTCTTTAATGGTGGCACCACATTGGACAACAATGGGTTGAGTGTGGAGTTTCAACATGCTCAAAGTGAAGGTAAGAACTTTATTGTTGCTTTGGGTGGGTAGAGTGAATGGGAGAAAAGATGCGTGAGAAAAGTGGAGTTACGGTTGTGGCCCTGTTAACCACAATGTAGGGAAAGTACAGTTTAGAGAGAATAGATGCGGTATATTGGAAGCACTAGGATACAGGATGATATTAGCAGAATAGATATGATGGAGAGAGGGAAACTGGGAGACAAAAATAGAGCTTCTGGATTAAATAAGGAATGATACTTTTCTACCTCTGATCTGTTTAGCCTGCACAGAAATCAAGCCATTTGCAAGACTTTTATCAAAATTAAAAGCAGACACCACAAAACAAGATGTTTAAAAAAATTAAATGAACTTCTATAGCTTAAATAGTTCTTTAATATTACATGATCTTAAATATAACCAAAATAATCTTTATTTTTCCTCAATGTAATCCCTTTTCTCTCTAGTTTTGAGTTTCATATATTACAGTCCCAGGCATCAAAACATTCAAGCGAGCTGCTGACGCAATGAGAAAAAGGGAAAGATTGACTCATGTTTACAACTTTCCTTTTCAGTCTCTTGATAAGCCTTCTAATCTGCACAAAGCAGATTTCAGTGATAAACAGAACTGAGACTGATCACTGGACATGTGGTAAAATTGCAGGCATAGTGACAACAAAAAGTGATTTACCATCTTAGCTTGTGACAGACACGAAACAGCAGTAAGAATGAAACGGTATACAAATGAATGCACTGAGTTGTCATTGTGTGTTAGAATTGAGAGCAGGAATCAGTAACCTTCATCATGTTGCCACAAGCAACTTGTCAGTATAGATTTGACTTTCTGAACCACAGTCAAAAAATAGTTTGCTTAATTGGGCGGCACAGTAGTGTGGTGTTCAGCGTAACGCCTCGGGTTCAATTCCAGACTCTGCCTGTAAGGAGTTTCCACGTTCTCCCCATGACTGCATGGGTTTCCTCCTGGTGCTCCAGCTTCCTCCCACAGTCCAAGGACGTACCGGTTGGTAGGTTAATTGGTCATTGTAAATTAGGTAGGCTAGGATTAAATCGGGGGATTGCTGGGCAGTGCAGTTTGAAGGCCCAGAAAGTTATTACATGTCTTCAGCACTGACTTAATTGTGTTACACTCTACACAAATTAACGGCTAAGGAACAAAATTTAAATTTCAGAAATGGAAGATGCCAGTTTATCTACCAAAATACATGTAAAGAGACATTTGGAAATAGCCTGGTCTAGAAAGCATTTTGCACAATGCAATGTTAGTGAAGAAACTTAATTGGTATTTTGACCTCTTACTACATAGAACATAGAAAACCTACAGCACAATACAGGCCCTTCGGCCCACAAAGTTGTGCCGAACATGTCCCTACCTTAGAAATTACTAGGCTTACCTAATAGCTCTCTATTTTACAAAGCTCCACGTACTTATCTAAAAGACCCTATCGTATCCGCCTCCACCACTGTTGCCGGCAGCCCATTCCACACACTCACCACTCTCTGAGTAAAAAACTTACCCCTGACATCTCCTACATCTTTTATTAAATGTCACCAAATTGCTCTCAGGACCTCCATGCTCCCCAAACAAACAGAATGGTATCTAATTTTCCAAAACATGTAACATTCGAAGAAACGCTACATTGCAGATGCTGGAATCTGGAGCAACAATCAATCTGTGGGAGGAACTTGAAGGGTCAAGTAGCTGGAGAAAGAAATTAATTGTCAAAAGAAATTTGTAATGTTCCTTCATGGTTAGCTCATCCAGAAGATATCTGGACTCCACAGTGTCTGGGCAATTTGGATTCAGATGGTGGTGTTGATGTGCTTTAGCCTGGTTGAAGGTACATACCCAGTGGTGTTCCATAGAGATCTCTGCTTGGACCTCTGTTTGCACCATACTGCTGCCACAGAAGAAAAGAACTTCTCGACAGGGTGCCTGCACCCAGGCCACCCCCTACCTGTGACACTGCTTCTCTGCCACCTATCTCACACCCTTCCGTGACATTGCACCCTCGCTATTCCCAACATCCTTTGCTTCTGTCAGATTTACAAACTTGTTCTCTGCTTCACTGACAGAGTACTGTACAGTCTTAGCTACATACATGTGTGCCTAAGACTTTTGCACAGTCATTGGCATCTGTACATCTCAAGAGACGATGGTCTGAAGGTTCTTGGGGTTGTAGCCTTGGGGCTATTTGCACTTTCTAGAGTGGCTGTACTCCGAGTGACAGTCTCTTCCACAGCGGCTGTAGGTGAAGGAGGAAAGTGCTCTGGTGTTTCTTTGGGCTCTCTTGTTAATGAGCATGTTTGTCTTTGCTATCTCAGCACGTTGTACACCACTTTTGACTGTGGCCCTCCATGCTTTCTGGTCTTCAACTGTTTCCTCTCATGTGTTGAGGTAAATGCCCATCAGCCCCATGTCGTGCTTGCAGACATCCCCGTAGTGGTGGCATGATCTTCCTTGTGGGTAGTAACCCTCACTCAGCTCGCCATGCAGTATGTCCTTGGGAATGCATCCCTGGTCCATCCATTTGACATGGCCCAACCATCTGTGGCTGAGTAATGCGTGGATGCTGGAGGTGTCAGTCCGCTGCAGAACCTCTGTGTTGGTGATTCTGTCCTGCCAGCAGATCCGCCTGAGGCAGCGTAGGTAGAACAAGTTTAGCCTCTTCTCTTGGCTGATGTATGGTGTCCAAACCTCACCGGTGGAGAGGAGTGTGCTGAGCGCCCACACACCTGCACACACACAGCTTGGTCTTCCTTGTCAGCTGCCTGTTGTTCCACACTCTCTTGTTCGGTCTGGCCATGACAGGTGTAGTTTTGGCAATCCTGCTGTTCACCTCTGCTTCAAGGGACAGGGAGCTGAGATGGTCAACCCAAGATAGGTGAAGGAGTCAACTACATCAAGATAGCACCCATCAGTGGTGATGTTTGGGGGAGATTCTGCATCCTGGGCCATGACGCTTGTCTTCTTCAGGCTGTGTGATGTCAATGCTACGTCATTTGCAAACAGCATCTTGTGGATGAGGGCTGTCCTAACTTTGGTCTTGGACAGCAAGCGAGCGATGTTGAACAGCTTGCCATCAGCTCTTGTCTGAAGGTAGGTGCCTTCAGTGCATCCTGCGAAAGCACAGTGAAGGGGCATGGGTAACGTAGAAGGTTGCCCAAAGGTACCGTGGGATATAGATCAGTTGCAAATACAAGGGGAGAGATTGCAGGTAGAGTTGATGCACTCAGGGAGATCAAATGTAAAGGGAAAATACACAATTAATTACGTGACCCTTAACAATGTTGATCTACAGAGGGATCCTGGGTCCTAAGACTCCCTGAAAATGAATTCACAAGTTGATAGGTTTGTAAAGAAGACTGGTGGTGTGTTTGCCTTTATTGGTTGAGGCATTGAGTTTCAAAGTAAGGAGTTATGTTGCAGCTTTATAGAACTCTGTTAAACTGCTTCTGGAGCCTTCAATTCAATTCTGGATGCCCCGTTATAGGAAGGAAGTGGAAGCTATGGTGAACGTTCAGAAGAGGTTTACCTAGGATGCTGCCTGGACTAGAGGGCATGCGCTATAGGGATCACTTATATTCCATGGAGGACTAGAGGCTGAGGGAAGATCTGGCATGTTTATAAAGTTATGAGAGACACAGATAGAATAGATAACTTGTATCTTCTACCCCAGGATCAAAATATCCAATACTAAAAGGCATGCATGTGAGGTGAGAGAGAAACATTCAAAGGAAACATGTAAAGGGCACTACCACAGAGGTGGTGGGACTTGGAATGCACTGCTGGGGTGATGGCAGAGGCAATTATGGTAGAGGCATTTAAGATTCCCTTAAATAGCCACCAGAATAGGCAGAGAATGGAATGCTATGGACCATGTGCAGGCAAAAAGTATTAGGTGTCAACAGCTTTAGTTTGGCATAGCTCTGTTGGCTGAGAGACCATTTCCTATACTGTACGATGTTATAGATTATTTGCTGTTACACAAATTTCAGTTGTACCTGTCTGGACTGCACATGTGGAAGCCAATTTACACAGCTACACAATACATATTTTGTGGTAATTTAAAGCAGATCTGTTGGACCAAGTCCTCAAGCTATGGAGTACGACATTTCAAACCACCTGGATACAAATTCATTTTAAAGTCTCTACTCTCTCCTTGCAGGTGGTTCACTTGTTAACTGACCTGCAGAGTATTCTCAGTATATTCTCTTTTTTACTTCAAATTTTCAGCAATTTGTTTTGAATTTCAGTTCTGATCATCCCCAAATCTATTTTGCATCATCAGCTTGATTATGCCACCAGTGTATTGAACCCCACTGTTTCCTGTGCCTTAATACTTCCTATTTTGTGTCTCTCTGGACTGAAACGCTTCTTTACATAAGTGAAGTGGCATAATGTGTACAGAAAGGCAATTCTGTTCCACATAATACTCTGAGGAGAGAGGAGGGGCCAGGTGTGAAATTTACTTGGTCCACCTTCAGTTGAACATTTAACACATCCTTCCTTGTGCTAATCAGTCTCTGGGCTCTTATATTCATGTGAATCTGCAAAGATGTTATAATTTTTTGCACAGGTCATGTTATGTGTGCAAACACAGCAAGACCCTCTGATAGCTGTAAGATGCCTTTGCTGTTGAACCAAAATCTCTCCCAACAGGGCCAAGATACTATTCACTTCCCTAAGAGCTTTGTAATCCATCATAGGGAGAACCAGTTAGGTGGCGAGCATTCTAACTGGCTGCATCACCATCTGATATGGGGAGTTAGGGCCCTACTGCACTGGATCGAAGTAAGCTTCAGAGAGTTGTAAAATTAATCAGCTCCATCATGAGCAGTAGCCTCTGCAGTATCGAGGACATCTTCAAAGAGCAATGCCTCAAAAAGACTTCTCAGCAAATATATTTTTCAGAATCGGATTTACTATCATTGACATATTTGTGAAAGTTGTTAATACTGATGGTGGTGTGTACTGAGCTTTAACTGATAGACAGCAGCCTGATAAATGTATTGCTGTTGTTCAGGTGCTCCAAAGCCAAACAGAGAGACAATGAGATTGCATCCACTGTAGAGTTATTATGATGCTTAGCAAATATGTAGTATCCAGGTCATCTTCAAGGAACAGTGCCTCAGAAAGACCGCATCCATCATTAACACCCCCACCACCCAGGACATGCCATCTTCTAATTGCTACCATCAGGAAAGAAGTACAAGAGCCTGAAGGCACACACTCAACGATTCAGGAACAGCCTCTTCTCCACTGCCATCGGATTTGTGAATGGACATTGAACCCACGAACACTACCTCACTACTTTTTTTCCCATTTTTATCTTTGCACTACTTATTTAACTGTTTAATAAATATATACTTACGGCATGTCACAGTTTTTTTCTTTTCTATTATGTATTGCAATGTACTGCTGCCACAAAGTTAACAAATTTCACAAAATATGCCAGTGATATTAAACCTGATACTGATTTCTGCAAGCTTGAATAGAATGATGGTGTAGACTTACTCAAACATTCATCACACCAAAATGCATCAATGAACCATCAAATTGCCAGAATTATGCTTGGAATTTTCATGGCTGATCCTAAACATAAAACCATCTTCAATGAATTCTGTGCCTGGATTAGATCATAAAACATTATATCGTGCTCTTGGGCAGTGACCCTTAAACGTTTGCTGTTGCCAGCAGATTCGTCTGTTATCTTTAGTATTTTATAGTGCAGAGCTGGTACTTGTTGATTGCCATTATCACTAACCTTTCATTATTTTAACAATCTCTCCCTCAATATCGCAAAACCGAAGGAGCTGGTTGTGGATTACAGGAAGAATGGAGTCTGGCTAACCCCTATTGGCATCAATGGATCCTGGGATTGAGAGGGTAAACAGCTTTTAAGTTCCTTTTTAAACAGCTTTTTACTCCTCATGTATGTGAAGAATCTAAGAAATAAAATCAATTCAATTCAAAACTGCTGCCCTATATTTTATGTGCAGTAAAAAAAAAGAAACATATAGTTAAGTATATAGATAGTTTGCATGCAGGCTGAAAACTGATTTCAGTTTGAGATTTAATGCAAAATATCTTAATCAAAATCATTTTGTATAAAATGATTTCAGTTTAACCATGTAGATTTGTGGCAAACTTATTTAACTAACCTTATTGTTTGAGAATTAACAAATTACCTTTGGAAGAATCTCTCAACATCTGTTGCCTGCAGGAATGAATTTCTATAATGATGTGATTCTCTGGATAAAATTCCCCAAGGAAGCATAGGGTTGGAATCATTTGGTATCAGAGATGGCTTAACAATGAATTACTTTTAATATATATTCTTAAACAATGGAATATTTCTACAGGGTTTTATTTGATATCCTTATTCATTTCCTCCTCATTTAAACCTCACCATCACAAGATATCAAAGTATACCTGCTTCCAACAATCAAGTTATCAGTCTCTGCTATCCTTCAAACTAGAATGTAATATTCAATTCCCTTTGCTTTTCTAGGTCTATGGAATTCTGTCTTGGAGAATGAAGAATTTACAGAAAGCATCCCCAATGATGAAAATATATCACCTGATCTGACTTGAGCAAGCTCAGAGAATGGCTAAATACCTATGGGGGAAAAAGTAGCCCATGGCGTCAACTTTAGGTGATATGTCAAGCACAGGGAACATGAGCAGAACTTTGGAAGGCTTAGGAACCAAAAGGTTAAAGGGAGGTCACGCATTCTTGCTTTGAGGTAAAAGAGAGGAGAAGCAGAGGGGATTATGTTCAAGCACTGATTCTCTAGTACCAGCAACTGTTTAAGTGTAGTGGGTAGGCTGCCAAACACTACGTACAATGTCACTGGGCAGGCGCAGAATACCCCAAACACAAGAGAGACTGCAGGCGCTGGAAATTCAGAGTGACACACACAAAATGAAAATGAGATCTTGAAATTAATCATGAAATGTGTGGTCAGTAAATAATGAGACATAACAATCAGTCTCTGGGACCTCAGAGTTTTTCATACAGCACATGCCTTCAGTGAATGAACAGCAGATTCCCACTTCCTCATTTCCTACAACTGGGAAACACGTTGTGGGAAAACTGGAATAGGTCAATGAGTATAGAAACCAAAGGGATTGCACACAGGTTATTTAATTTCTAAAGGAGAAGCAGTTAAATGTGTACCGTGTGTAATAAACACTCTGGAAACACTAATGCTCATAAACAGAAAATCTTACAAAATATGGATCTGGCCCAGTCCATCGTATGTAAAGCCCTCCCCACCACTGAGGTCATCTACATTAAATGTTGTCACAGCAAAGCAGCATCCATCTTCAGGAATTCCCACTAGGCAGGACATGCTCTCTTCTTGCTGCTACCATCAGGAACAAGGTACAGGAGCCTCAGGGCTCACACCACCAGGAAAGCCTTGGGTGTGCATTCACTTCTGTAAGGTTTAGGAACAGTTACTATCTCTCAGCTATCAGGGTCTTGAACCAGTGGGGATAACTTCACTAAACTTCACTTGCCCCATCATTCAACTGTTCCCACAACCGATGGACTCACCTTCAAGGAATCTTTATCTCACATTCTCAATATTTATTGCTTATTTATTTATCATTATTATTTCTTTCTGCTTGCATTTGCACACCGGTTGAACATCCAAACTGGTGTGGTCTTTCATTGATTCTATTATGGTTGTATTCTATTATGGATTTATTGAGTATGCCTGCAAGTAAATGGATCTCAGGGTTGGAATGTTGACATATATGTACTTTCATAATAAATTTCCTTTGAACTTTGAAGAGGTAATGTAGCTGGCTCGCTGGAGAATGTGAAAGGAGAAACTAGGATTATTGGGTGGAGGATATGCTGAGCAAAACTTATGTATAATAAGCTGATAAAGTATAGACCTTTGAGCTGAATGTACTTTCATACTTGTGTTTTTATTTTGCAAAGTTGAGGGAATACTTGTGCCAAGGATGGATCACATATTACCCTGACACATTTTGCACTTGGTTAGGTTTAGATCATAACTGATGATCTTTTATAAATAAAAAAATCTAAAGAAAGGGAATAGGTGCTGCCCAGTTGGAAAAATTCAGAGTTCTCTGAGAGTTATAAGGCAGGACGTGTTAACGGAGACAGGAAAAAGGCAAAACCATGAAGGGTCTGAACACCAGAATCTGAATTTTCAAATTCAAGCGTTGGTAGACTACAGGCAGTATCGGTCAATGGAAAGAGTTGCAGAGCATCAGATGAGCTCAAAGTTATGGTGAATAGAAGATGAGAGGCCATCCAGTAAGATTTGAAACTGTCAAGCCAGAACACAGCACAGGAAGCAAAATAAAGAAATATTGACAAGAGAAACACAATATTTTAAACCTAAGCTTGGAACAAACTCTTGGAGCACTATATTCTACCTTTTACATTGTAACATATAACATTCCCCATTTTTCTTGGCATTTAAACAAATCTGCTAAGATACTACTTTTTTTCGAAGGAGTTGAGAATTCAGGGTATTTGCATATGCTACAAACAACTAATTTGTTACAATTCTTGATCTTTTTACTTCTTGAGTCAGCAAGATGGACACAGACTCTCAATGTACATGATTTCTTTTAACATTTTCAAGAATGTAGTGGTAATTACAGGATGTGACTATATCACAGCACTCAGTGCAGTTTCTTGAAGAGCTAATTGGTCTGCTATAGATTCCATGCTGATCAACGACACATTAAAACTGCTGGGTAAGCAATTGAATGGCAGAATAGATTTGTTATCATTAAAGATACGGAGAACAAATACAGCTTGATAGAAGTTTCAAAGGGTATATAAAGCTGGAATAGGCATTAAATGACTGCATTGGAAATGAGCTGCATATCTTCAGGTACAGAAGCCTGAAGACGCACACTCAAATATTCAGGAACAGCTTATTCGCCTCTGCCATCAAAGTTCTGGACAGTCCATGAGCTCATGAACACTACCCTGCCGTCCCTCACTTTTACAATGTGTTTGTTAGGTATTGTAACTGAATGACTACCACCCAAAGGCGCTGACGCCAATCATCATGACATACTTTAAATGGCTGATGACGACCCACATCAAAACTCCATTCTTGCCACATTAAACGCTCACCAATATGCTTACCAAAGGAATTAGTCTATGGCAGATCTATCATGTATCTGGCCCTGACGACCTGGAAAACAAGGACATCTGATGAATCATCTCGGCCTAAAACGTTGATTGTTTGTTCATATCCATCGATGCTGCCTGACCTGCTGAGTGTCTCCAGCATATTGTGTACTGCACTTACATTATATTGCTGTTTCTAGATTTCGGTTTGGTATTCAGCACTATTGTCCCACGGACCTAGGTGAACAAACTCCGCCTCCTCGGATGAAATACATCACTGGGCAACTGGGTGTTGGATTTCCTAACCAACAACCTCAGGTATCAAGATGCACAACTCCCGCCCCATCATCCTCAGCACAGGTGCCCCCCAAGACTGTGTGCTGATGCCATTGCTATATGCTCTTCTCACACGGCCAAACAGCCCAGTAATCACGTTGTCAAGTTTGCTGATGGCACAACAGTGGTGGGGCTCATCACTAACAATGATGAAACAGCCTATAGAGAGGAGGTGGAAGAGCTTGAGATCTAGTCCCGTGCAAGTAGCCTCCTCCTCAGTGTTAACAAGACAAAAAAGTAGTTAACAACTTCAGGAGAACATATACTATTGATACCCCCTTTACATTGGTGGCACAACAGTGAAATTTGCAAGCAGTTTCAAACTCCTGGGAGTGTACATCACATACAACCTCTCGTAGTCCGATAACATACCTGCACCAACATCTCTGCTTTCTGAGGAGGCTGAAGAGCTGGACTTTGCACATCTATACTCACATCATTCTACGTATGTGCAGTAAAGAGCATCATCACTGCTTGGTAAGGAAACTGCACTGCAGTCGGCAGGAAAGCTCTACCTCGGGCTATCAAAACTGCCCAACACATCACCGACACCAGCCCACCCACTATCAAGGACATATATACAGAAAGGTGCTGGAAAAGGGCCAAGAACATCATGCTCATGACTGTCCCACTCCCATCAAGGAGGCTACAAAGCATCCACACCAGGACCATCAGACTCAAAAACAGTTACTTTCCCTCAAGCAGTAAGGTTGATCAACACCTCCACTCACTACTTTATTATTTCCCATCACTCTCACCTTATGTACAGCCTAGCATCATTTTACGGACACACAATACGTGTACAAGCTTTCTTAAGTATTTACGTCTATAGAGTGTTTTTTGTAATTATTATTTATTCTTCATCTTTTGTGGGGTTTTTTTGTATTGCATCGGATCCAGAGTAACAATTATTTTGTTCTCCTTACACTTATGTACAGCAACAAACTTGAATCTTCATATCTTTGCACTGTACTGCTGCTGAACAACAAATTTCACATTATATGTCAGTGATATTAAATCTGATTCTATTTTTGCAAATGAGTAAAATAAATCTGTGCGCAGGGTCCTCAGTTGCTTCATCGACACACACAAAATGCTGGAGGAACTCAGCAGGCTGGGCAGCGTCCGTGGAAAAGGGTACAGTCGATGTTTTGGGCTGAGACCCTTCAGCAGGTCATTCTTTTCCTCTTTGTACTCTTTTCCATAGATGCTGCCTGGCCTCCAGCATTTTGTGTGTGTTGTCTGCAGATTTCCGCTTGTTTGTGAGTTGCTTCATCTATGTCAGAAACAGGAAAATTCAGTGATAACTGCAACATTCACTTCCATTTTCAAATACACTGATGATGAAATAGTCCATGCCTCCATGGATTTAAAATTCAAAGTTCAAAAGTTAATACTTCTTGTTGAAAATAATTTGACTGCATAATAATATATTCCAAAAAGTATGAAACATGCAATAAGTGAAAAAATAAATGTCTTGATTTTTGAAATAAGCCTGATGTCAGTAGTGGGTAAACTATTGGAAGATACTCTAATGGACAGGATATATGAACATTTGGATAGATAGGGCCTGAGGTAGTCATAGCCGAAGGGTGGTAGTGGGGACGAGCTCCCACTGCTAAACAAATGCTCTTCAGGGGGTGCGTCTCAAACAGCCTCTGACAACCAAGACCAACTCCTGGCCTTCATGTGTGGCATAGTTCTTATGTCCAGCGGAACTGTTCTCACTGACAGGAGAAGGGGCAAAGGCGGGCCACTAGCACCTTAAAACCAGTTGCTCCGGACAGATGGGGCTTGTTAACCATGGATGGTAGCTCATCTAGGAGAGGGAAAACTCTGATTCCAAACCTCTGCTCCCTTGCGGCTATACCCGCTCACGGGAAAGGCTTTGGGAGTAAACCCTGAGGAAAAATCCGGAGTCAGAGTCCCGAAGGCGGCTGACTGCTGTACCCAGCACCAGCACGGCAACTCCTGCGATGCTGCTGGCACCAAACTGTATCGACTTTTGTCCTTCCTTTGGACCTGCCATCAGCATGGGAGGGGGAGGGTTCCACTGCATGGACAACAGACGGATCTCCATATCAACTCTGCCCTGGCTTGCGCCCTGGAGAGCCCACTCCAGTTTCGTTTTATAGTGTCAGACAAACACAGGAAGCAGCAGTTACCGATTATAAGTCATAACACTTGACTGGCGTAGAGCATGGCGCCGGGGTTACTTCCAATGGTGGGAGAGACCATCGCATTTCACTGGACAGGTACCGTCTGCTTCAAGCTGGGCAACTCCCAGCCAATAAGGTGCCGTCCCGCCACAGTCAGTCTTCCTCATTGGGTGCATGGGGATAATGCATTATTCCATGAAGAGCTAACTGTAACTATGCACCAGACAAGAAAGAAAACAAGTTGAATAAGACAACACTCCTCAAGTTGGGATGTTGGAATGTCCGCACAATGATGACTGGACTTGACCAAAACCTCAAGGATATCAAAGATGCATGAAAATCAGTGGTAATTAACAATGAGCTACTAAGGGTAAAGGTAGATATAGCTACCCTACAAGAAACACGTTTGGCAGATTCAGGTACACTGAAGGAAAGGGACTACACATTTTTCTGGCAGGGAAAGAACCAAGATGAGCCCCGGAAGCATGGAGTGGGTTTTGCCGTTAGGAACTCCTTGTTGCAAATGGTGGAGCCACCAGAAAAGTGGAACACAACTCTGAGCTCTACTCAAGGGAGAGCGTTGTTCTTAGCTCAGCCATTGATGCCATTGATTGTCTACCAGTCATGGATGAACTTGACTTCAAACCAACCATTGAGGACCTCAGCAAGGCAATTGACAGTCTGGCCCCAAGGAAAGCTCTTAGCAATGATGGGATTCCTCCAGACCTGATCAAACACTGCAAGAACTCACTCCTCCAACCTTTGTTGGAAGAAAGAAGCCGTACCACAGGATATGCGTGACTCCAAAATTGTCACTTTGTACGAGAACAAGGGTGATAGGAGCGACTGCAACAATTACAGGGGTATCTCCCTCCTGAGTATTGTCGGCAAAGTCTTTGCTCGTGTAACTCTGGCACGTCTACAAACTCTGGCAGAACGGGTCTACCCCTGAGTCCCAATGTGGTTTTCGCACAAGGAGGTCAACTGTCCATACGATTTTCTCATTCCGTCAACTCCAGAAGTACAGGGAACAACAGAAACCCCTCTATGTTGCTTTCATCGACTTGACCAAGGCTTTTGACCTTGTCAGCAGGGATGGGCTCTTTCAGATTCTCCTCAAGATCGGCTGTCCCCCGAAACTCCAAGGTATCATCAAGTCATTCCATGAGCACATGAAGGCTACTGTTCAGTACGATGGCAGCTCATCGGAACCCTTCGCTATTCGTAGTGGAGTCAAACAAGGTTGTGTGTTGGCCCCAACATTATTCGGCATCTTCTTCTCTATGCTATTGAAGTACATGTTTGGGACATTGACAGAAGGCATTGACGTGCACACCAGGTCTGATGGGCGGCTGTTCACCCTGCGTGCCTGAGAGCAAGAACAAAGGTGCAAAAGATCTCAATATGTGACATGCTCTTTGCCGATGACGCTGCTATAACCTCGCACACCAAACAGCAACTACAAACTCTCATGGACCACTTCTCTAAGACATGCAAGGACTTCGGGCTTATCATCAGCCTAAAGAAAACAAATGTCCTTGCCCAGAACATAGTGGAGACACTAGTCATTACCATTGATAATTACGATCCAGTGTGGTCCATGAGTTCATATACTTGGGGTCGACCATTAGCAACACTCTCTCCCTCGATGCTGAAATCAATAAGCATATTGGCAAAGTAGCATCGATCCTTGCTCGACTCTCCTCGTGGGTCTGGGAGAATCTGAAACTCACTACAAAGACCAAGACTGCTGTGTACAATGCATGCGTTATCAGCACCCTCCTGTATGGTTGTGAGACTTGGACCATCTACTCCAAACAGGAGAGGAAACTCAATAGCTTTCACCTGCGCAGCCTTTGTCGCATCCTCAGCATCACCTGGAGAGACAAAGTCCCAAACTCTGAGATCCTGTCCCATGCTGGACTCCCCACAATGTTCACGCTTTTAAGACAATGCAGACTGCGTTGGCTGGGTCATGTCTATCGTATGAAGGATGGTAGACTGCTAAAGAACATCCTCTACGGAGAACTAGCAACAGGCAAGAGGAACATTGGTAGACACCAGCTTTGCTTCAAGGATATCTGCAAGCGCGACATGAAAGCCTTAAAAATCAACTCAGTGTGCTGGGAGGACACAGCAGATGACTGCAACAAATGGCGAGGTACTCTTCGGCAACACCTAGAGCAAGGCGAAAGAGTGATCTTGAGTCAGTTTGAGGAGCGGAGAGCTAAACAGAGAGCACAGTGGACAGCAGACAACTACTCCACGACGCCCTACACATGCAGCAACTGTGGCAGAGCCTACCGTTCCAGGATCGGCCTCAATAGCCACAGTCAACGCTGCTCGACAAACCAGTGACCACCAGAGGCGCAGTACCCATGGTTGACCACGACCGATGGAGGCCACACAGGGCCCGAATAGAGATAGTCATCATGACTTTGTGTTTGATAGGCCATGTTTAACTAATGCTATAGAGTTTTTCAAAGAGGTTATGAGGAAGATTGATGAAGGAAAGACAGTAGACATTGTCTATGTGGACTTTACCAAGTCCTTTGAGAAAATTCCTCATAGGACTGAAGGTTCAGGACCCTGGCATTTAGGATGAGGTAGTAAATTGGATTCAACATTGGCTTAGCTGGAGAAGCCAGAGAGTGGCAGTAGATGGTTGCTTCTCTGAACGGAGGTCTTTGACTAATGGGTGGTACAGGAATCTGTGCTGGGTCCATTGCTGATTGTCATCCATATAATGATTTGGATGATAATGTGGTAAACTGAACCAGCAAGTTTATGGATGACACTAAGATTATGGGTATAGTGGACGGTGAGGAAGACCATCAAAGCTTGCAGTGGGATCTGGACCAGCTGGAAAAATGGGCTGAGGTATGAGGTATGGCATTTTGTGAGGACAAACCATACACAGAGAACTGCACAAAATTTTGAAGGGTATAGGTACGGTAAATGCAAACAGGCTTTTTTCCACTGAGGTTGGGTGAGACTGTGTTGGCGCATGGCCTAGTGGATAAGTCATTGGTCTAGCGATCTGAAGGCCACTGGTTTGAGCCTCAGCTGAGGCAGTGTGTTGTGTCCTTGAGCAAGGCACTTAACAACAACCGACAACACCGGTGCCAAGCTACTTGGGTCCTAGTATCCTTCTCTTGGACAACATCAGTGGCGTGGAGAAAAGAAGGCTTGCAGCTTGGGCAATTGCCGGTCTCTCATACAGCCCTGCCCAGGCCTGCGCCCTGGAAACCTTCCGAGGCACTAATCCATGGTCTCACGAGACTAACGGATACCTACTATTATTGGGTGAGACTAGAACTTGAGGTCATAGGTTCAGGGTGGAAGGTGAAATATTTAAGGGGAACCTGAGGAGGAACTCCACTCAGAGGCTGGTCCGAGTGCGGATCACGCCACCAGCGCAAGTGGTGGCTAAGTGCTTGACTGCAGCATTTATGTCTGGAGAGGTACATGGATGGGAGAGGTATGGAGGGGTACGGTCCAGGGTTAGACAAACAGCAGTTTAGCATGGACAAGATGGACTGAGTGGCCTATTTCTCTGCTGTAGTGCTCCATCATTCTATGACTATGAAATGCGACATGCAAGTGAAGTGAGTGTAAAACCGTCGGAAATCACGAGAGTTACATTCCATTTGAACATAGAATTCAGGAAATCAAACATAAAATTATTGGATTTGAAAGAAGCCAAAGTCCAGCAAAAGAAACAGAACCTGGTCTTAAATCAAGTGTGTGTATGAGTTAGCAAACAGGGTGACAGACAGCACTGGAGATGCTTCAGTAGTATATGAATAAAATACAAAATAAATACGTTCCTATAACTATAAAGGCAGAGTGTCACAAAGGAATCAATTTGCACGTATAATGCAAAAATTAGAGAGAAGACCACGTAGATATGAACAAAATTGATTGGAGATACCAGTTACCCAGGTTATTCCAATGTAACTAATAACTACTGCAGCCACAATGAAATTCTCAACTATCTTCACAAATTAGTCCAAAGCAAAACAGACTGCCACAGCAGAAACAAATCACACTGTATTTGTCACTGTGTAACATCCAAATGAGAGCTGTCAAGCACAATTGGGCCATTCTATCAGTCACTTCTAACGGTTCAATGTTCAAAGAATATCATTAGAATTGTAGTTATGGAAGTGGCACCCATTATACCAGACTGGAAAGCTAAGCCTTATTGTGCCTTTGTGACTTCGTATGTCAAATTTTATTATTTAAATGAAGATGATACAATGCCCTGAAGTTACATAAGCACAAACTTATGTCAACTGAGCCGGAACACTGGAAATATATATACCCTTGATGAATCATGAAATATAAATGCGAGATTTCTATTTTAACAGCTTTTTTAACAAAAGGCAACGCAGCAACAAAAATATTTTCTGTTTTATGCTTATTGTGTCTTAGACTTGGACTTTCTACTGAGTACCAGGCTTTAAAGAAATGACTGAAACTGCAAATCGTACTCTGATAAGAAGGCTGAGTTATAACACTGACTATATACACAATTTTTTTCAACATGGGCTCTTCATATTTGTAAACACAAGAAATTCTGCAGCTGATGGAAATCTAAAGCAACATATGCAAAATGCTGGAGGAACTCACCTGCCTATCACCACCCCCGGTGCCCTTCCTCCTAGGGTCTGCTCTCCTCTCCTATCAGATTCCTTCATCCTTCCCACCCACCTAGTTTCCCCCATCCTTTCTTTTTCTTTCTTTCTTTATTTATTTATTTATTTATTTATTCATTCATTCATTCCCCCCATTTCTCTCTCTGCCCCTCTCACAAACCCTCCTTGCCTGTTCTCCATCTTCCTCTGTGCTCCCCTCCCCCTTTCTTTCTCCCTAGGCCTCCCTTTCTCCTTTCCCTTATCCAGCTCTGTATCCCTTTTGCCAATCACCTTTCCAGCTCTTGGCTTCATCCCACCCCCTCCTGTCTTCTCCTATCATTTCGGATTTTCCCCTCCCCCTCTCAAATCTCTTGCTATCTTTTCTTTCAGTTAGTTCTGACGAAGGGTCTCAGCCCGAAATGTCGACTGTACTTCTTCCCATAGATGCTGCCTGGACTGCTGCGTTCCACCAGCATTTTATGAGCGTTGCTTGAATTTCCAGCATCTGTAGATTTCCTCGTGTTTGCGTTTTTAAAATCTTCTAGCTGTTCTTCTTCCCCTTCCCCTACCTTTTTATCTGGGACCTTTCCCCTTCCTTTTTGGTACTGAAGAAGGGTGTCAGCCCCAAACATTTAACTGTTTGTTCATTCTTCATATTTGTACTTGATTTTTACATGATTACATGTTGAAAAATGCACTGAAAATAATAAAGATTATTATAAATGTAATTATCCATTATAATTATACATGACTGTATAGGACTTCATTCCCTAGACTGTAGGAGAATGAAGGGAGATTTGATAAATGTATGCAAAATTATGAGGATATGAATAGGGTAAATGCAAGCAGGCTTTTTCCACTGAGGTTGGATGAGACTAGAAAAAGAGGTCATGGATTAAGGGTGAAAGGTGAAATATTTCAGAGGGTAGTGAGAGCTTCCAGTAGAAGTAGTCGATGTGAGTTCGATTTCAACAATTAAAGGAAATTTGGATAGGTACATGGATGGTAGAGGCATGCAGGACTATGGTCCAGGTGCAGATCGATGGGACTAGGCAGATTAATAGTTCAGCATGGACTAGATGGGCTGAAGGGCATGCCCTGTAGTGTTTATAACTCTACAGCAAACTTCCATTTACCTGATGTGTTCTGGTCTTTGTTGGTCCCAAACTAGTAGATCTCCAAACCATTACACATTAATAAACTTCTAATTCTGTCTTTCTTAAAAGATGGTACATAGAAAAATAATACATTTCCCAGTGAATCATAAACGCAAGAGGTTCTGCAAATGCTAGAAGTCCAAAGCAACAAACACGGAACACTAGAGGAACTCAGCAGATCAGGCAGCGTCCAATTGAAATGAATGAATAGTCAACATTTCAGGCTAAGGCCCTTCATCAAGCCTTGATAAAGGTCTCAGCCCAAAACGTTGATTGTTTATCCATTTTCCAGTGAACCTGCTAAGTTTAAAGGGAGCATGGAAATAAAAGCCCTAGCAAGTTTCAAGGAAGTTTGGGAGGGAGAACCAGACGTGCTTCAAGAGACTATACCAAGTGCATTTTAAACAAAGGTGTGAACAAAAGGGTGTGAATCGGGGCCCTGGTGTACAACAGGAACAGTAGTCACAGGGTGAGAAAGGGAGTGCAGGAACTGAGTTCCCAGTGTGTGAAACGCAGCAGAGGAATCAGCATTAGATAGGCCTAAAGCCAACTCAGAGGCACTTCTGATTGTTGGATATTACAGTGTTTGGATAATATTATTACAGTTTAACCATAAAATTAATTTTGGCTCACCTTATTGCATCAAACAGCTGACTAGAGAAGAAAATGGCAAAATGATAGACTTTTAAAGACAATTCTGAAAAACAGAGCCCCCTCTCCCTGCCGCAGTTTTACTTGGCTTGAGTGCACAATCATTTGGTTGTCATGGGGCTTTAGATTCCTGCCTATGAAACCCCATGGTTTTCTGCCAATTAATTTTAATTCTCAGATAATCATAAGAATCTCGTACTCATACTCTACATAAGTCTTTCTGGCAAGTAAGGCTCCCTGCTCAGAGAGCACTTTGCAAAATTATGCCAATTACTTAATCTTTGTGATGCCTTAAAGCATTTTTGACAGGGAATATTTTATATGACAGATTTTGGAATAGTAACAAAAATGAAAGATTACAATTGTCCCCTGTTTTGTATCTGATAATCCAGAAGCATGTTTTCTCTCCCAAGCCTTTCTGCTTCATCTCTGATATTCCATGTGCCCACTCCCCAAGTTCATCCCTTTAATCACATGAGAGACTCTCTTCCATTCTTTTGAAATTCTCCCCAAAGATATCTGCTCATGCAATGTTTCCATTTCTGAATTAATTATTGTTATATCTATATCTCCTAATTAGGATGAGAATGTCCTTGAGACCTTGTGAGAAAAGGAAATGGTTCGCTAAGCAAATAGACAAAGTTTTATGGCAGAATGTCTGAGCACCAGAACCTTCAAACAGATACCAGGACCATGTTTTCCTGGTGTTGAAAAACACACCAAACCCCATGCACAGCCAGAATTTCAGCCTCAGCACACATTCCTCTCCAGGCTACCATCCATCTTGAGGTTTGTGCATTTGCAGTCACTGTGGATCAGGGCTGTTGATGTTCATCGCCCAGACAATATTCACATCCTGAGGGCACACACTAAAACGAACATCAACCATTAACAAAGGTTATCAACACAGTGAAAAATGCTGCCTGCTCTACTGAAATATAGCAATCTTCCAGTGGAAGGAGCTATTCATTCCCAAATGTTGCAGAATGGCAGAGATGCAGAATAATGAGGGTTCAGCTAAGGTTTAGTTCAGCTATTGTAAAGACCACATGTGCCAAAATGAGAAGAAATTTGAAGTCATGCTGCTGTGTAATTCAAATTTTGTAAGTAAACAGCATGATTTGACAGACTGATAACAGCGATATATTATTACATTTGCAAATTTTATGAATGAAGTATGCTTTTGGAAAAAAATAATCACTATCTCCTTCACCTCTGATCAGACTCCTTTTGGTAATTTCCCCTTCCTGCCCTTGTATCCTATCCTCACCCTCCTCACCCGAGTGCAAAACCTCGAGTCTGCTGACTTCTCTGGGGATGCCAGTGTCCACAGCTTCTCATTTGCTGATCACGTGGCCGAATGCTCAGTATCAGGTCAGCCTCAAAGATTTGACTTTCAGCAGCAGGTTGCTTTCTTCCAGGAAACTGTACTTTCAATCTTGCACTTAAATCAGAGATTCCAACCTGGGGTCCATGGATACTTTGCTTAACGGTATTGTTCCATGGCATAAAAAAGTTAACTGACTTTAAGTGACTTAAATCCTTTCACTTTTGGTTGCATAATACAATTTTAAAATCTCTATTTAGTTATTTTTGTTAAGGATATTTTTTGATATACCATTTTTCAGAGTAAAAAATGTATGCTTCACTCTTCTATAAATATGTAGATCCGATAATACACACATACTCTTGATTTTCCTGTACAATTATCACAGAAGTTACCAGAATAATTTTTAGTGTCACTAATTCATTAAAGAAGGGCATTGAGAGAAAATAAAAATCAATTCAATACAATCATTTTTCCCCAATTGTTCATCTGCAAGCACATGGCAGGGTTTGATTAGATGGCAGCATTAGAAGCTCATGAGAATTTCTTGCACTAATGTCCTGAACAATTTGTCAAAAGTTGAAAGGACGCTTTAATCTCTGCACTTTGATTTTTGAGATTGAAAACACTGAGAGATTTATGGCCAACTTTATCAGCAATACAATGCTGAACAATAACCCTTTTAGACATCAATGGAAACTGCTATTCTCACACTAGTTGAAACAAATGCCTTGTATGACTGTAAACCAGTATGACTGAAATTTAACCGATCTTGTATTGTGTTTATTATCAGTCATCATTTGAAAATTTTAAAAAGAGCATCAAACTTTTGGGAGAAAAGTCAGCTTCGTAAATTCCTGAGTAGTAAATTGTGTCCTTGTTGGCATCAAGAAAATACAACTGTGGAAAGGAAGTTGGCAGAGTTGAACTAAAATGGTCTCTGCTCGAAATGTCGGCTGTACTCTTTTCTATAAATGCTGCCTGGCCTGCTGAGTTCCTCCAGCATTTTGTATGTGTTGCTTGGATTTCCAGCATCTGCAGATTTTCTCTTGTTTAACATTATTGTGGTAACTTCTACTTTACAAAAAGACCACTCGACAACTTGATGGCCAAAAGAGCATCTTTATCTGGGACGGCAAATGATATTTACAATACAGAGGCTTCCAGGTACCTCGTGCGGCCTGGGTGGAGGAACTATATACAATGCATACTGGGAGTAAAAAGAGCAGAAGTAAAGACCCCGCCAACCCTGGATCCCACCTCTTGCTACCAACAGCTCCCCGACTAGTATTAACTTACTTTTAATAATACTCACATTACAACAATTATAATCTCATTCCTTTATCTAGGAACGTACAAAATTCTGAGCGAACGTGATAGGCTGGATGTAGGGAGGATGTCGCCCCTGACTGATGAGTTTGGCACCAGGAGTTATAGTCTCACGGGATAAGACATTTACAATTAAGATGAGTACAAATTTCTCAATTCAGAGATGGTGAACTTCTGAGAATCTGAACTACAGCAGGATGTGAAGAGCAGATCATTAAACTCATTAAAAGTGGTGGAGAATTATAAACATGATTCTGCAGATACTGGAGATCCAAAGCAACACAAACACACAAAATACTGGAGGAACTCAGCAGATCAGAGAGCATCTATGGAAAAGAATAAATAATTGACATTTCAGGCCAAGTCCCTTCTTTAGGACTGGAAACGGAGGAAGAAGATCCTGGAATTCAAAGGAGGAGAGGGGAAGGAAGATAGTTAGGTGGGTGGAAAAGATAAAAGGCTGGAGAGTAAGAAATCTGATAGTAGAGGAGACTGGATCATGGGAGAAAGGGAAGGAGGAGGGGACCCAGCTGGAGGGTCTTGGCCAGAAATGTTGACCATTCACTTCTCTCCGCAGACAGTGCCTGACTTACGGAGGTAGAGGGATTTCAGGATACCAAAGCCATTAAGCAGTATGGGGAAAGACTATGAACATGGTGCCAAGATTGAGAATTAACCATAGCTCACTATATTAAGATTGGTCAGGATTGGCATCTATTGATGCACGGCGAAAAGCTGAGGTTGAGTTGAAGATCAAAGCATTTAATTTGAGGAGTATGCAATTTATTCTTTGCACTGGGTGGGGATATAGTCAGGTGATAAACACTGAAACAAGAGGCAGGTTTATACTAAAAATGAAGAGGGGTGTGTCCCCTCTGAGTGGAAATGGAAGATGCCATTGGCAGGGAAATGGTAGAAAAATTAAACTGAGAGAGACAAATCATATTCAGTAAATTGCATCAAATAGATATGGACACAGCTGAAAAAGACTACAACTTACTCAACTCAGCACCTAGCATTGCCAGTCAGGGCTGAATAGCAATCAATTATCTATAAAGTTCAATGCAAATCAGAGGATATACAGTTTAAACATTTTATTCAGCTAGAAACATTGCACTCTGAGCACTCAGTTCAGATTCTGGCACCAATAATGCACATCATGGTGACAAGGAGGCATACAGGAGTGACATATAATGGTGTTGCAACAACAACTTCAAACTCACCATCGGTAAGACCAAGAAACTGACTGTGGATTTGAGCAAGGGGACGCCAGGAGATGACATCACTGAGGGGTCAGCAGTGGAAAGGGTAGGCAGGTTCACACTCCTGGCTGTCAACACCTCAGAGGATCCACTCTGGGCCCAGCACATCATGAAGAAGGGTTGTCAATGACTCAACTCATTGTGATTTGGAGCAGAGTTGCTATGTCACCGAAGACTTTTGCAAATGTATACAGGGCCACGATGGACAGCATGCTGACACGTTGTTAATTGTCATGGCTTGAAGGGCTGTAAAGGCCTAGTCTGTGAGATGTGCATGATTGAGAGCGCGAGAGTGAGTGAGAGAGAGAGAGAGAGAGAGACAGAGACAGAGACAGAGACAGCACCAAGTGTCACAAGTCTGAACCCTGGTAATATAGACTGTGTAGGAAATACTGGAAAGGCATGCATCTTTTAACTTAAATAGATGTTTTTGAGAGGTGATCTTACTGAACAAAATCTTAAACTATTAGTCCTCCTTTGAAACTATAGCCTGAAATATTCCATTCGAGTAAACTAAAATGAACTTTGCAAGATGCAAATAAACATCAGTAATTTCATTAACATAGTTTACTGAGAAATGTATGAAATATATCTCATTTACAAGTAATACATTTCTAAGAATAAGTTAATGTCACCAAAACAAATGCTAATATTAGATAGATTCAATATAAATAAATATTTATCATTGAAACCTGTCAATGCCTTACCTGAGCTGGCATTCTCCTCTCCAGATTCACCAGAACCTCTGTTCTCCAAGCGACTGCCATTTAAACTGCAATTACTTGCCTCCAATGAATCCAAAGCAGGATCTGTTAGGGAAAAAAACTAGTGGTTTTCAAATTCTATGAATTCCAACCAACGTAAAATAGCAGGTGATCACTTAAAGCAATCGTTTACAAGGCCAGTTGTCCAATAAATGCAAACCAACTCTAATCTGAAGGTCAATGTACAGTATGATCTATTAATAAAATTATCGGAGCATTAGTATTGCATTATAGTCAATAAATTCTCATGTGGATTCCTTCTGCATTCTCTTAGCACAGAAAATCAGTTTTTTTAATGAATTTGAAATACCCTGATGAGCAAAAGACTTAAGCATATCTATTTATAGCTAGGATGTTTAAGACTTTTGCAGAGTACTGTATTAATTTTACGTATTACATTGTACTGCTGCCACAAAAAAAATAAAAAATTTCATGAGATATGTGAATGATGACAAATTCTGATATGGGTCTCTATTGCAGACTGAGGGTGGGATGGGAGCGGGGGAGAGGGATCATGGTTAGGAAAGGAGGAGGGGAGAGGGTAGGGAGCGGGAAGCACCAAAGAGACACTCTGTAATGTTCAATAAACCAATTGTTTGGAATCAAATGACCTTGCCTGGTGTTTCAGGGCTGGGTCGCTCCCCGCCCCTGGACTTCTTTTCTCTGCTACCTGTCCCACACCCCTCCCATGGCACTCCACAATAGCCAGTCCCTACATCTTTGTCTCCCACCAGATTTGCATCTCGCTCTCCACTCCACATTGGCATATAGAGTACATGGATGCTATTGTAGCCACTGAACCAGGATTACAGGCAGGTTCGGTACTTCTTTAAGGCAGGGAGTCCGACAAGGTAGTTTAAATACATAATACAATTTTACTAACAAATATCAGTTTTGTTAAAAACATTGCCGGACCTACACCGAACTGCAATGTACAAAGGAAGCTGCATAAGTAACACACCTCATGTGGGTACACACGGTCACAAGAATAAATCAACCAAGAGGATCAGCAATGTTGCCACTTGCCTCCCCTTCTGGACTAGACAATGGCCTAACTATGTGTTAGCATGCTTTTAAAGTCATCTCCTGGGGAGCAAGGTCCCAGGCTACCTTCCCTCCTGCAAGAAGCAAAAGGCACAATTCTCTGTACTACCTGGCTATACTGTTAAGAATACTAAAAGTTAAAAAATCTCATGTGCCGACACTTCACCTTTCTCAAGAGAAAAAGTTGCCATATTGCAACTCCAAGCCTGGAAGTATTTCAAATGCTGAGTTTAATAGATGGTAAGATGAAGATTGTTGTGTATAGTTTGGTGCTGATTTCTATCGTGCATAAGGTCCAATTATCAAGTATGCCCAAACAAGCATTGTAAATTGTTCCTATAAAGTTTTATCTTCTGGTAGTTCCAGAATGAAGGACTTGTTGAGGGATTCAGTGTGGTAAATGGAAGCCAGGATTAGATCAAAATGATGAAGAGCCACTCAAGACAATGGATCAGCCATGGTCTTCACAGGAGAACGTGAGCTGATGGACTAAAGGCTTTGGCGTTCATATATATCATGATGAGTAGGAAAGTGATCAGCCATGTTAAGGATGAGGTGAGGGAAGGGGGTGTAATATTCAGTGAATGTTAGTGGTGAAAAGCTTCCACTGCCTATTAAATGCTCCCAATGGTGTGCTTCTCAAATAGCCTCTGACAACCAAGTCCACTCCTAGCCTTCACATGTGGCTCAGCCCAGTGGAACCACTTCTACTGACAAGAGAAAGGACAAAGCCAGGTAACTGGTGCCTTAAAACCAGTCACTTCAGGTAGATGAAGCTCATCAGTCATGGTTGGCAGCTCACCTTGGAGAAGGAAAAATCTGATCTTAAACCTCCACTACCTTGCAGCTATACCCACTCATGGGGAAGGTTTCAGGAGTAATCCCTAGGGGAATAATCCTGAGCTGGAATCCACAAAACAGTCCTACGCTGAGTTCAATGCTGAAGAAACCCACATGGTCACAGGGAGAACGTACAAACTCCTTACAGACAGCGGTGGGAACTAAACCTGTGTCGTTGGTACTATAAAAAGCGCTGTGTTAACTACTATGCTACTGCGCAGGCCCATCATCCCAAAGTCACTGCACAACAGCTTTAAACAATTAGGCCTACATGGCAATATTTATGTAAATCTCCAGAAAGCCACAATACTAAACATCACTAGAATAGTCTGAAAGTTCCTAGCCATTGAGAAATGAGTGTGCTTGGCTATGCCTGTACCTCAGGTTTTCCCAGCTTGAGCTGAGAAAAATATAAAAATAATAAAATGCTTTGTTGTGCTCACTAATGACTGAATATCATATATATTCCATTAAGTTTAATTATTGGTAGAGTTCAATGAAATGAAGAGGCTTATGTGGAGTGACAGCGATAGAAAATGGATATTCCTAACATTAAAAAAAATGGTTATGGACTGTTCTCTTGACGGGAATACTTATGTAATCCAGGGACTACCTACACTATTAATTACATTTGATTACACAAAGAAATCAGTCTGGAAACGTTTGCAGTCAGTAACTGCCCTCTGCTGAATTATAAATGTAATGACACTTAAAACAGGTAAGTAAAATGCCACCTCCTGACAGCCTGCAGCAACAGCAGGCAATCATTCAAACAGAACAAATTCAATCAAAATCCTAAGTGAAGAAACATCATTCAAATGATTACTAGTACCATAAGACCTACAAGAATAAAGAATTTTTTTAATAATGTTGTTGGTAAGTACTGGACACTGACCTATCATTTTTTAATTTTTTAATTTATATATTTCAGAATTCAAGAAATATCTTGTGGTATTATTTCACTATTAGATATTACAAACTGCAATTTTACAGTAACTATCTGTTCTAAAATCCTTCTTATCCTCACAGCCACTTCTCAATCATACTTTCTTACAATGTTCTTTTTAATGATCTTCCCTTGTCTCTCTTGTTCTGACTGCAAAGCTCATCTAATGATTAGGATACGGTTTAAAATAGTCATTGTAAACAGCAAATGTTTTAGATTTGATACAATACATTAAACATCTTACATCTGACATCCATTTCCTTTTTGTTGTACTCATCCCTTGTAAAATTTAGTCACAGCTGTGTGTGATGCACGATGCAATGCCTGGGGATTTACTTCACTGTCATGTTTGTCCAATATTCCCAATGTTATATTACTTTCTCTGCTCAGTTGTGCCCCATGTAATACTCTTGACAATTTCCACAAGACTCTGTTTCTGCAGATACCAAAATCATGTAATTTCATATAAATTTTATTTTAAGGCAAATTATTTGTTTATGAATGTGATTGTTTTAGATTTATTCCTCTGATCTACACCACATTTTCCCTGTTTTTCTTTCATTTTTATTTACTACTTCTTCTCCTGCCTGCAAGACGTTGTCACATATTTTGACTTCCTTCTTCCAATAATGGCCAATCCCCTTTCTCCTTCCCAATGTTGACTTTTCACCTGTGTGGTTCCACTTTCAGCAGGTCCTAACTCAACCCCAGGTTTTGTGCAGTGTAGATGGAATGGCAGGTGGGGAAGTCAGAAATTTTCGGACAACCGGGCTCATGGGGAAGACTGAGACCAAAGATGACAGTGGGCATGTTGAAATAAGATAGAGGAAGGATAAGAGTGGAGTAGGATGAGATTGAGAACTATGGTGCCAAAAAAGATTAGAGAGGACACTTCACAGTCAACACCCAGCTTTGTCAGCTCTCAAAGTTCTCCAAAATTCTGGATGTCTCTGAATGTATCTGGAATTTGATACATTTAAAAATTACTAAAATCAACAAAACAAACAAAAGCATAATATATTAATGTAAAACCACAATATCTAAAGATAGTAAATAACTTAACTAATTAAAAATGCAAATTACATTATATTTACCCTTCACCTTCACAACCAATGCTGCCATTCAAATGAATGTGCTAACTTTTGTTCTACCAGTACTACACTGCTTCAATTGCAATGGCCAGATTCCTGCAGGAACTCTTGGAAAATTTAACAAGTTCTTTCTTGGTGAAAACACGGTAGGAGAATTGCCAGTAATAATTTGCCAGTAAGTTAAGGACATCAGAGATCTGGTTGGGAGGTACAGATATCCTGATACTACCTGGAAATAAATACCAGCAGTTCAGTATTGAACCATTACTATTTCTCAGTGATTTCCGACTCAAACACCATCTATTGAATTGTCTCTTTTGCTTTTTACTAGTTTCTTTCCAAAACTCTAGCACTGGACTTGAGTTCTGATGAGGGATCTCGGCCTAACACATCAACTCTTTATTGTGGGCTAAATTTACACTTTGTAGTGTTTAGAGTATCTAATTGAGATTCAGACTTAATTATCACGTGTATCAAAACATGTAGTGAAATCTATCATTTGCCTTATCAACCAATACACCCAGGGATATTCTGCGGGTAGCCACAAATTCTGGCACCAACATAGCATGCCCACAATGTTCAACACGACATAGAAGAACACGAGCAGCAGCAGTAACAGTGACAACAACAGAACAGTAAACAAACACAAGAAAATCTGCAGACGTAAGAAATCCAAAGCAACACACACACACCAAATGCTGGAGGGACTCAGCATGTCGGGCAGCATCTATGGAAAAAAGTAAACAATCAACGTTTTGGGCTGAGAAGAAGGAGGAAGACGGCAAAATAAAACAAGTCCCTTTCCCACCCTCCTCACACACGAAGACCTCCAACCTCTGGAAGGACCACCTCCAGCCCTTGAGTACTTGGCCCCATGCTCTCAAACTTGCCGACATCAGACCTCCAACGTTCAGTCCCTGGGCCAGACTCACTGACTTTGGTCTTCGACCTTTTGGACATTCTACCCCCGGACTCACTGAACTCTGGATTTTGACCTTTGGCTTTACCATCTGGACTTCGCCAATCTCAGGGTATCAACCCCACGACTTACTAATCACGGGTTTGTCCATTGGGCCTTAACTGACCTGGCCTCTGGAATCGCTGACCTTTGACCACAGAGCACCTTGGGCCTCACCTTCCAGACTCCCACAAGTCTCCAATCCCAGTGACCTGGAGGGTCACAGGCTCCTGTTACTCCCACCCTTATGGACCTCTAATTTGGAATGTGGGATCTGTGAATCACTGGTCTCAGTGCCTGTCAACCTGACCCGACCTCCAAACTGCTGACCTTTGACCATAGGGTGCTCCAATCTACACTAAGGATCCCACCCCTGACTTTCATTCTCCTTCATTCTGTCAGTAAACCCTAAGCTGCTCTCACGCTGACCCCCACCAACCAAACCTACAAATAAGAAGGGTCTGAGTCACAACGTTGATGGAAATTGCAGCTTGGTGCAAACCTGACCTGAACTGGCTCTTCATTTATCCCTAACTCACCCTCATTCCTGTCTCTAAACCCTACCCTGACCCTAACTCTCCCACTACCCCTAAAACCATCACTACAAACCTAAAAATCAACTAACTCCGAAGCACAACTTTGACAGACATCTCTGCTCAGCACCATCTTGACTGCAAGTTACCAAAAAGTTATGAAAACAATTAGTCATTACATCTTCACAAATAACAAATTGTCTCCTTTGGGTACTTTCTACTTTGTAAAAAATAGATTGAGGTTAAAGATAACTTGACTAAATTATATCTCATTGGTTAATTTGGTTAATTAAAAAGAGCCTAATCTCATGCCAATGAGAGACAAATACAATGAGAGACATCCATTTGTATGCAAACTGGCTATACCATGCTTAATGGGCAAGTAACATCCATAGAGCTTGATGAATTATTGATTACATATTGTACAGAAATATTAATCTTTACCAGAACAAATAAGCTGTTCTTACCAGTAAGATGCTAAGTCTAATCATCAAGGATAAACAAAATGTTATCATCAAATTATTTTGAGTAGTAAATAAACAAATTTCCAAGCTATTAAGTTGATTTTATACTGTTTGAATGGAAGAGGATAAATGGGTTTAATCTCAGAGAATGCGAGTAAGAGAAAGCAAGGATTGAGTAGAATTCTTCTCCATATTAATGCTACTTCAATTAGCAGAATTAACATCCCTTCAGTTTTGAAGATAATTAGTTATTCTGCTCTCTCTTTGATTGCATAAATAATTTATTTTCATTCTGACCTTTGTGACACAAAGCGAATGAAAAGCAGGGTGCATAAATGAAGATTTGAATTTTGGTTACATTGATTCTACTATGGTTATTATTCTACTATGGATGTATTGAGTATGCCTGCAACAAAATAAATGACAAGGTTGTATATATACTTTGATAATGAATTTACTTTGAATTTTTGAGCCTTGAATTGTGATGGAGCAGTCAGTCAGCTGCCACATTACAGCTCCAGGGAACTGGGCTTGATCCTCACCTTACGTGCTCTCTGTGTGATGCTGCATGTTCTGTCTGTGATTGTAGGCTTCCTTCTGATGTTCCCATTTCTTCCTGCATGACCTCTTCATGTGGGGTAATGACAAAAAGAATCCAAGGGGAGTCAATGTACATGTGAAAGAGAGTAAGTTGCAAACGTCCTTAGGAATGAGGATAGAGGAAAAAGAACATGTGGGATTGTCGCTCTGAGGGCCAACATTATCAGCTAAATGGTCTCCTTCTGTGTTACTTTGAATGTCAGTATATCATCATCATTGCACGCAGTGTTGTATGATGTGAGTGATCATGGTCCTCCATCCATGACCATGATTGAATTTGGCAAGTTTTTCTACAGAAGTGGCTTGCCATCGCCTTCTTCTGGGTAGTGCCTTTACAACACAGGTGACCCCAGTCATTATTGATACTCTTCATACGTTAATTGTCTGGCGTCAATGGTCACATAACCAGGACTTGTGATATGCACCAGCTGCTCATACAACCATCCACCACCTGTTCCCATGGTCACGTGACCCTGATCGGCCAGTGGATGGGGGGGGGGGGGGGGGGGGAAGAGAAGCTAAGCAGGTATTACACCTTGCCCAAGGATGACCTGCAAGCTGCAGGCTAGCGGAGGGAAGGAGCACTTTACATCTCCTTTGGTAGGGGCATATCTCCACACTGCCACCCACTGCAAGTACAGAACAGACAAAAAGAGAAAAAAAGCCCACTTTCAGAAGTAAAATTCAAATCACACACCCTGAAAGCAGGCAGGTAGATTAATTTGCTGATACAGATAAACCCTTCATGTGGACTAGTGGAAAAGGTCAGGTGTGAAAAAGTATGAATTGTGCTGTGGGAAAATAAGGAAAGGGGGAATGGAACAATGGGATTGTTTACTGGGAGGTTAATGTGGATTTCTTGAGCTACATGCTCCCTTCTCTGTTCTTTGGTAAAAATTACAGTTTTCAACTGTTGTTAGCTCCTTTTCCTGTTCAATTGTATCTTCTCTTAATACTGCAGCTGAAGGCATTGTAAAAGAAACTTAGTCAGCAAAGTGCAAGTGGTTAAAGAAGAAAATGAACAACAAAGTTATGCAAAAGGGTGATTATATGACAACTATATCAGACAGAACCAATCAAAGCAAGTTTTCTTTTTCTGGTGGACTTCACATTAATATGGTCCTTACTAATACTGTGGACACTTTATATATAAATACAGTTGTGGGTAGGATGGTGGGTGGAGATACTGCATGTCTGCATCAAAGGAGGTGTAAAGCATTCCTTCCATTGCTAGCCTGCAGGTCACCCTTGGACAAGGTGTAGCACCTGCTTACTTCCCAATCAGGGTCTCATGAGGCGTATGAGCAACTGGTGCATATCACAATCCTGGTTATGCGACCACTGGCACCATACAGACAATCTCCGAAGAGTATTGATAATGGCTGGGGTCAACCCGTCTTGTAAAGACACTGCCCAGTTGGCAGCAAAGGGAAACCACTTCTGTGGAAAAATATGCCAAGAACAATCATGGTCATGGTAAGACCATGAAAATCATGTCATATGACACGGCACGTAATGGATAAACAAACTGTTGTGATAAAATACTAAATTACTTCAAAGTAGATCATTATTTATCCTGGGTTAATCAATAATAAATTCTATACGAAGGAAGTTATTTTCTCCAAGAATATATATCCAATCCTAACCACAAGAAAACAAATATCCTAAAGCTTAGTCGGTTTTTACCAACTCCCTGTATTTGCCACAAACATTGAATTAAGGGCTCCCAGTAAGAATTTATCTGGGGACTTGTACAGAATCAAGGTCACTTCAAAAAATTAAATGTAGAGAACACATACAACTTCTGAACTGTAGAGACTGCCCTTACTGTAACTGTAGGCTTCAATCTATAAATGGACTAAATGGAACTGCAAAAATGTCCAAGATCTCAAAAAGGAAGTTAACTGAAATAAAAATGTATGGCACATAATATAATGCAAACGAATATCCCATGAACAGTCCAAAAGGAAACGCATTTCCTCGTTTCTTTGGAGTATTACTCTGAAATTGATAAACGAAACTTAATTGTAAAGCAATGTTGATTATCAAAGTATCAGTTTCCAGTTCACTGAATTACTGACACTAGACTTTGGCTACTGACTGTGAAACACAGCAAGGGGACTGAATATGTAGGGTCACACCAAAGGAACATTGACAAGAAAAATGCATTGGGTGTGCAATCACTTCTATAAGGTGAATTTGTAAGGTTCAGGAACAGTTATTACCCCTCTACCATCAGGTTCTTGAACCAGTGGGGGAAACCTTCACTCAACTTCATTTGCCCCTTCACTGAAATGTTCCCAAAAACTTTCCAGGATTCTTCATCTCATGTTCAGGATATTTATTGCTTGCTTGTTTGTTTGTTTATTTATTTATTATTTCTTTCTTTTTATATTTGCACACTTTGCTATCTTCATTATTGTTGAATGCCCAAGTTCAGTAGTCTTTCATTGATTTGGTAATGGTTATTATTCTATAGATTTTTTGAGTATGCTCACAAGAAAATGAATCCTAGGGTTGTATTTGGTGACATATATCCACTATGATAATAAATTTACTTTGAACTGTGAATTATGCATATCCATTGCTAAGGATATTAATTTGTGCACAGTGAACCTCTGAAGTATCTAGACTTGGAATGAAATCTAGAACGTGAATTCAGGCAGGATGGAACAGTAACCTGACACCTGCCCTGTCATTTTGGAGTGCAGTGTGATGAGGAAGAACCCCCAGTAGTATAAACTGAAGGATTATTATTATTTGTTGGCAGCTTAGCACAAATCAACTGTTCCAAAATATGGGTAAAATACAGAATGACAGGAAATTGCATAATGAGGAGAAAGTGCAGAATAAGCAAAAGGGAGGATGTGAAGGAGGAGTTGGGAGAATGGTAGGACATTAATGACACAGGAAGTAATTTTCTTTTCCGACCATCAGTTAGGAGCCAGAAAAAAAGGGCGTACTTTCATAAGCACTCCCAGAGTGAAATCAGTAACCTACAGCAGCCACAACCGCAACCACAGAGCAGGGCAAGGCCCATGTTACCAGTGGATGCCAAGGTGGGCCAGCAACACCAGAAGAAAGCGCGTAGCTTTCCCAGGAACAAAGGTCTCTCCCTGATCCAGAATGCCATCAATTTCTGGACATGCCATACCAAAACTACCAAGAACCAGAACGGCAGGCTAAAGCAAAAATATGTGAAGGTAAAATTGCAAGCAAAAGAAAAAGTACCATGAGAATGTGTTAATCTGTTCTTCCAAATATTTAAAATTATGCCCCTCATAAACTTCTTATTTCATGAAATTAAAATCTTGCAGTAGCACAAATAATATATTAGTGAATCAGCAACCCTTCAGTAGACAATCACTTTTCCTTCTGTGCGAAAAGTACCCTCGACTTCATGTGTGGACTGAAATATCTGACAGTGACAATGGCGACAGCACTCAGTTGGCATCAGATGATTGCTGAATCAGAAAAATCGAGGCTGGGCATATCTGAACTATAATCCAGCAGGATGCCATCTATTCTCTGCTCTTTCATATGCCTAATTTCCTCTTTCTGACCCTTTGTCATCTAACCTACACCAAGGAACGAATTACAATCATTAATTGACCTGTCAGTACAATTTTTCATAAGACTGTGTTTATTTCCTGCCTTTCAGATACATGCCCAAAAGCTCTTTAGAAGCTTCTGTTGCCACAACTTGTCTGTATCTGCCTACTCTAGTGGTTGCCATTTCTTCCTGCGTGGAATTGTTTATTCGTACATTAACACCATAAGATAAGAGGAGCAGAATTAGGCCATTTGACCCATCAAGTCTGCTCTGCCATTTCATCATGGCTGATCCATTCTCCTCTCAGCCCCAGTGTCCTGCCTTCTTCCCGTATTCCTTCAAGCTCTGACTAATCAAGAATCTCTGCCTTAAATATACTCAATGACTTGGCCTCTACAGCCACCTGTGACAATGAATTCCACAGAATCACTACTCTCTGGCTAAAGAAATTCCTCATATCCATTCTAAGTGGACATCCCTGCCTTCTGAGGCTGTGACCTCTAGTCTTAGACTCCCCACCATATGAAACATCCTCTTCTCATCCACTCTACCTAGGCTTTTCAGATAGGTTTCAGATATGAAAAGAAACAAGAACATTAGGGGGAAATGTACATAGACAGGGGAAACACGCAAACCCTACACAAAAAGCTCTGGGGGGTGGTCAGAATTGAAACCAGGTTCCTTGAGCTCAGACATAATAGTGTCAATTACAGAAGTTTTTTAATATTCTATGCCAGATAACTGAGCACTAAATTCAAGGCTGATCCTCTGGTGTAGTCCTTAAGGAGTTCTGCTATATTTCAGTTGAAATGTTAAACTAAGGCCTACCCTGCTCTTTCAGGTGATTATTAAGAAATGAGGGAATTATCCTAAAAGTCTTGTCAACACTTTTCTCTCAACTCATACTTCTTATAATAATGTAATCTTGCCATTATCATCTTGGGAGATTGCAACATTGTTGTACTACAGTACATCAGTGGCTAAATTTTTGAAGTACATCATTCACTGTCTTCATCGAAGTACTAGTTATAGTAAAATAGCCAGAGTTGGAGACACTGATTAAAATCAAAGATCACCAAAACTTTTACTGAAATTAACATAACACATACTTATATTAAAAAAAGCTTAAACTGTTTTCCTGGTAATGTGGATGCTGAAAATGGCTGGGGTCACCTGTCTTGTAAAGACACTGCCCAGACGAAGACAAAGGCAAACCCCTTTATAGAAAAACTGGCTAAGAACAATCATGGTCATGAGACCATGATCACCCATGTCACAGGACATGGCACATGATGTTGATGATGATGGATGCATGAGGGACTGCAGATGCTGGAAATCTAGAGCGACCCACACAATGTGTAGAAGGAACTCAGCAGGTCAGGCAGCATCAATGGATGAGAAAACCCAGGAAGGATCTCAGCCAGAAACACCAACTGTATTTTCCCACCCATAGATGCTGCCTGACCTGCTAAGCTCCTCCAGCACATTGTGTGTGTTGCTCATGATGATGATGATGGATGCTGGAACAATATCATACCCAACTTGTACCGATTTCCATTCCAATTAATTATACCATTTCAAATATGAATACTGTATTTTACCAACATTGGCATTGCACTGAAAGTAAGAAAATAATATTTAATACTAACCTAACTTTTAATTAAGAGTAATATTTTACTAGTGAAACTCTAAAATCATTTGTAAAAAGCTGCTAACCTCTTGGCTATCTTCCACAATGGATGTTTTGTGCAGTAGCGTATAACACATTTTTCAAGTCATCAAATGCTGCATGGATCAGCTGTGACACTGTGATCTTTGACATTTTTGATCTGGAATAGGGAACTGAGCTGAGAATCCCTTCTGCCAATGGAGCTGTTTTGGAATAAACTTTATATTTATCAGTTGTCTACTTAATGTACTATTTACTAATTGGCTGGCACAAATGATAGTAAATGTATCCAACGAAGAGTAAATTACTCATTAACTAATAGGCAGAGGAAGCAGTGCCATACCACCTTTTCCTTCTGCATAAGATCAGAAGCGATCAGCATGCATGTGTATGCGTGCATGTCCCTAATCTCAAGTTTGAAAAAACTCCAACATATTGAGATAATTTTTTTTCCTTCCTGACAGTAACAAAAATACCTGGATTCTCATGATTTTGGAAGTTTCCCTTGTGCCCATCAATGCAAAATTCCCACCACCACAATGCAATTTGCCATCCAGGACAGCCTGAGGTCCAGAAAACTATTTTCCATCGCAACAACAGAAAATGCTGGAGCAACTCAGCAGGCCAGGCAGCATCTATGGAAAAGATTAAACAAGTCAACATTTTCGGCCAAGACCCTTCATCGGGTCAGATGAATGAACCACCTTTCATTGCGTGACCGGCACTGCCATGGAAGGTGTGAATGAGAGGTGGAAGAATAATATGTTAAACAGAAGAAAGTCCAGAGATGCTGGGAATCCAAACCAACACACACAAAATGCTGGAGGAACTCAGCAGGTCAGGCAGCATCTATGGAAATGAATAAGCAGTCGACATTTTAGACTGGCACTGCCATGTAAGGTGGGAATGAGAGAAGGAAGTATAATATTTTGCAGCTTTTCAAAAGGCTGAACCAATTAATGGGCAATATCACTTTCCAGTAAGGCGATAGAGTAGTAACCTCATGGGTGGCAGCAGCTGGAAGAGCTATATTGTGAAACAGTTGTTTAATTATGTCTGTAAATTCCCACACCTTATAATGTTCTCTTTTACATTCAAGCAAAACATTATCAGCCACCAGCTGATTGTTAATATTTACAATTTACTTCTCACATTCAGTCAAGAGCAGTGTGGTAGGAACTCAGTAAGGTGAAAAATTAATAGTGGAAAATAAATTTGGGACATACTTGATAAATACTTTGGACTTCAATAATCTGAATTCTTGCACCAACTAATGAGATAATTCTCTCCAAGTATAATATGGTTCATACAAATGTAACAGTCCCTATAGTGTAGTGTGAAAAAATCTGAGCAAGCGTCTTTTCAAATATCATCTGAAGAAATTATTAGCGCCATTAATTTCTCCATGATGATTATATTACAGGTTATACACTATTATTAATTACTTTTATTTTTTTTGAGAATAGCTTGTTGCAAGAAATGCTAGATTAAGTGGTTTATTTAATGGTAACTGTTAATTAGAAACTCAAATTATTTAAATTGTTCTGTGATTTACAAACATGAGACTATTATAAAAGATTTGATATTGTAGTGGGAATTCTCTGCTAATGATTGGCACTCTCACATTTGATAATGCAGAAGTAGCAGTAAGAATAATTCTTTTAGATCTGGGGTACCCAACCCAAGGACTCCTCGGTTAATAGTAGGGATCTATGATGTAAAAAAAGTTGGGAACCCCTGTTTTAGATGAAGAATGTTACAAAACTTGCAAATTACTGACAGCACTACCATCCAAAACAAAGTTGGAACTAGGTAGGAAAATGAGCAGGCGTCTCATTATCCTTCTTTCTCTTCTATCTTTCGACGTGTTAAGATTCTTCATAGCACACCCATATGGTCAATAATTGCTTCAAATCTTCAAAACTAAAGGTTAACATCTGAGATTGCTCAATATGTCCCCTCTAAAATTTGCACATATGTACTTTCAGAGCAGGAAAGCCTTTCAGCTTTACTTCCTATTGGGACTCAATAAACTGACATCAAAATCTCCATAGAATGCATAATTACTCAACAAACCTCTGAAAGAATAAATTTACTCAAATTTTTAAAAAACCTTTTGAATGAATAATCATCTAGTTGAAGCGAGCTATCCTCCAAGAGGACCACAACCTTGCCATGGTTTGGAGGCTTGCATGCCTCAATGACCCAGAGAGCTATGCTGGCTGGAGTCAGGTCTTGATGCTTTGGCTCTTGGGTAGGGTCACCTATGTCAAACAGTTCAAAGGTTAGAGGCCAGACTAAGAGTGATCCACCAGTCCTCCAGGTTCAGCACTGGTAAAACAAAATTGTTATAGAGACAGCAATGAAGAATCCTTCCATGTCTGAGTGCATCAGTATTCCTGAGTCTCCCCCTGGAACTTGCATGAATGACAGTAGTGAAAAAAGAGCTACTGACACGATGAAGGAAACCCTGACCACCACCAGAGATGGAGGACCTTCATTGCTGCCCTAAACGCTAGTGGTGTAACAGGCAGTAGGCAAGTAGTTAACATGAACTATGGTACACACATTATGCCAATGGAGATCGATTAACAATGTCATCTGTTCATCCTGCTTCCATCCCACTTCATTATTTTCCATGACATTCTTTTGTTGTAGCTTTCTGCAAGAAAACTAAACAATTAAAGGAATTCCAGAAAAAAAACTTATGTTTTTCTTCATAACAAATGAAAATTTTGTATGAATTTGGTCCTGCAGCACAAATAACTAAATTCCACTATTATCCCAAAATCTACAGGGAAATTCTCCAGAAAATGAAGTTGCAACACCTGGCTACTTTTGTCAACTAACTTCAACATCAGAAGCTCCAAGAAATATTCTTACTTTGCAAGAAGAAATGCATTATTACCACACTGACAAAGCTGAGTAAATGTTTTCTAATATAGGTCCACTGAGATTGTGAATGCCAGACTCACGGACAGCCGGTACATATGCGACAATATTCAAGATGAATGGGAATAGGTTTGCTGGCCACTGCAAGACAACAGGCATCTTCTACCAGGTGAAAACAGTATGTTCCCATGTGTTCTTCTTCCCCCACCACCCTGAACTGCAACAATCAGGTATTGAGTCAAGCCGAGCTGAAAACTCAGCAGATTGACTCATTCACTGAGCCAGTGAGGCTGGCTCACTCTACCATCACAGCTGTTTCTGCGATCCTCTCCCACACACCGTTTTTGTTCATTTCCATCTTATTCAGCAATGGAGCACAGTCATAATCTGCAGATTGCCTTTAATGCTTAACTCGTTCTAAACAAAGTAAAATTAATACCCAGGAGAAAGTAAATTAGGTATCAAAATATAAATCCTAAATACAGGTTGAGCACTCCTTATCTGAAATGCTTGGGGCCAGAAGTGTTTCAGATTCCAGATTTTGTCTGGATTTTGGAATATTTGCAGCTATATAATGAGATAGTTTGGGGATGGGACTCAGGTCTAAACAAAAATCCATTTGCATTACATATACAGCTTATACGTATACCCTGAAGGTAGTTTAATATAATTATTAATAACTTTGTGCATGAAACGATAATGTGTACGTTGAACCATCGGAGTGGTAAGCTATCACTACCTTGGCCGGTCAGGTGGACAGTCAGTGGCCGTTTGGCATCGCGACCAATCCCGACTCTGAATGTATATGCTACTGGTAAGCAGCCTTCGTCTTACACTTGTTCATCACGCAGTAAAAATTATGAAGTACCATTAATATAATGAAAGTATAATGAGTTTAAGATTACTAAAGCATCAGGAGAATACCTGAATCAGCTGTTGAACAACAACAAACAACTGCAGTCTTTCAGTTTCCACCTATGGTACTGTATTTTGATTAATCATAGAGAAGTACAGCACAGAAAGAGGCCCATCAGCCCATCTAGTCCATACTAAACCATTTAAACTGCTTACTCCCATTGACTTGCACCAGGACCATAGCTCTCCATACCCCTACCATCCATGTACCTATCCAAACTTCTCTTAAATGTTGAAGTCAAGCTCACATACACCACTTGTGCTGGCAGCTCATTCCACACTCTCACGACCCTCTGAGTGAAGAAGATTCCACTTATCACAAACAGGAAAATAAGTTTTCTTTGTACTTTTTCAACCTTATACACATCTTTCCTGTAGGTAGGTGACCAAAGTTGCAAACAATACTACAAATTAGGCCTCACCAATGTCTCATACAACTTCAAAATAATATCCATAACATTACAATGCATTTGTATTTCACTTTTTTTTTGGTTTTATGTAAGGTATAAAAGCAAGAGTGAATTTAATTACAGGTAAATAGAATGAAAACTGTGAAAAAGTTGACATTTTATTTTTAATGCAATAATGATGCTGGTCATGTTACACTTGTAGGGTAACGTAATTGGTGGAAACTTAAGTAATTCACAACCACCGACATTCAGTTGGGGTTCACTTTAAGAGGCTGGTCTGATGTGATTACATAATTACATGAAGTTTGGATGCCACATTTTGTGTTTAGGTTTTGGAGTACAGTAAATGAGTTGTTCTAGGTTGTCTTAAACATAAAGCATCTCCACTGTTTTATTTGCTAAAACCTACACACTGGAACATGGGATTTTAGGTGGAGATGAAATTCAGATTTCATGCACAATATGTTTTGTAATTTAAAAAAGTGTGATGATCTTCACGTACAACAAAAGATAAATGCAGTACCAAACACAACCTCAGGTCTGAGAAACATAAGGCAGAGGGTCTGTCATCGTTAACGGCATTGTGAAGTGAAACGTCTGAAGCAGTTGAGGGACGTGGAAGCAGATGCCCTTGGGATGAGGAAGCACTGTGCTGGATGACTATTTTCATCTGCTTCATTAACAAGGGTTTCTTTAAAATAGCATGATTTCTTGTTCTGTTATGAACGCACGCTGCTCTAGCCCTTCAATTTCTCTGCTGCTTCGTGATCTGAAGACACTTTATCACCTCAAATCTTTAAAAATTTAATGTCATGCCTTTTCTTAAATGTCTGCAACCAGCCTGCTGAATATTCACAATTACCTTCCATTTTCAGTTTTATGTGATAGATCTTTACTTGTTTCATGATCGGCATAAGTGGCATATGTTCACTCCAAAGCTGATGAATCCACTCTTTCAATACATGAGCAAGATCTTCATTTTTCACAAGTGTAGAACCTTTACACCATAGAACCATAGAACATTACAGCACAGAAACAGGCCTTTTGGCCCTTCTTGGCTGTGCCGAACCATTTTTCTGCCTAGTCCCACTGACCTGCACCTGGGCCATATCCCTCCAAACCCCTCTCATCCATATACCTGTCCAAGTTTTTCTTAAATGTCAAAAGTGAGCCCGCATTCACCACTACATCTGGCAGCTCATTCCACACTCCCACCACTCTCTGCGTGAAGAAGCTCCCCCTAATGTTCCCTTTAAAATTTTCCCCCTTCACCCTTAACCCATGACCTCTGGTTATTTTCTCCCCTAGCCTGTTTGGGGAAAAAGCCTGCTTGCATTCACTCTCTCTATATCCATCATAATTTTATACACCTCTATCAAATCACCCCTCATTCTCCTATGCTCCAGGGAATAAAGTCCTAACCTATTCAAACTTTTTTCTGTAACTCAGTTTCTGAAGTCCCAGTAACTTCCTTGTAAACCTTCTCTGCACTCTTTCAACCTTATTAATATCCTTCCTGTAAGTAGGTGACCAAAACTGCACACAATGCTCCAAATTCAGTCTCACCAATGTCTTATACAACCTCACCATTACATTCCATCTCTTATACTCAATACTTTGATTTATAAAGGCCAATGTACCAAAAGCTCTCTTTATGACCCTATCCACCTGTGATGCCACTTTTAGGGAATTATGTATCTCTACTCCCAGATCCCTCTGTTCTACTGCACTCCTCAATGTCCTACCATTTACCTTGGTTTGACCTTCCGAAGTGCAATACCTCACACTTGTCCGCATTAAACTCCATCTGCCATTTTCCAGCCCATTCCTCCAACTGGTCCAAATCCCTCTGCAAGCTTTGAAAACGTTCCTCACTGTCCACTACACCGCCAATCTTTGTATCATCAGCAAATTTGCTGATCCAATTTGCCACATTATCATCCATATCATTGATATAGATGAGAAATAACAATGGACCCAGCACTGATCCCTGTGGCACACCATTTGTCACAGGCCTCCACTCAGAGTAGCAATCCTCCACTACCACTCTCTGGCTTCTTCCATTAAGCCAATGTCTAATCCAATTTCCTACCTCTCCATGAATACCTAGCGACTGAATCTTCCTAACTACCCTCCCATGTGGGACCTTGTCAAAGGCCTTAACTAAAGTCCATGTAGACAACATCCACTGCCTTCCCTTCATCCACTTTCCTGGTAACTTCCTCGAAAAATTCTAATAGATTGGTTAAACATGACCTACCAAGCACAAAGCCACACTGACTTTTTCTAATAAGTCTCTGTCTATCCAAATACTTGTAGATCCTATCTCTTAGTATTCCTTCCAATAATTTACCTACTACCAATGTCAAACTTACCAGCCTATAATTTCCCGGCTTGCTTTTTGAGCCTTTTTTAAACAACGGAACCACATGAGCTATCCGCCAATCCTCCGGCACCTAACCCACGGATATCCACATTTTAAATATTTCTGCCAGGGCCCCTGCAATTTCAACACTAGTCTCCTTCAAGGTCCGAGGGAATACCCTGTCAGGTCCTGGGGATTTATCTACTCTGATTTGCTTCAAAACAGCAAGCACCTCCTCCTCTTTAATCTGTATAAGTTCCATGACCTCCCTACCTGTTTGCCTTGTTTCCATAGACTCTATTCCAGTTTCCTTAGTAAATACAGATGCAAAAAACCCATTTAATATCTCTCCCATTTCTTTTGGCTCCATACATAGCCGACCACTCTGATCTTCAAGAGGACCAATTTTATCCCTTACTATCCTTGTGTGTTTTCTATTTTTCTGCATTATAAAGTATGCAGTGTTTTTCTATTTTTCATTAACTTCTGTTCATTACTTTCGGCAGAAGACTTTAACAGCTTGTCCTTCTATTTCATTAGGTCATAGTTGGAGGGTTGTTCCAACACCATAATCCTCCGTGAGATGCTTCACACTCATGTTGCTGTCAAGTTTTTCCAACAACTTGACTTTCTGAGATAAAGATAAATGTAAATGCTTCCTTTTTTACCCATAGTAGTAGTCTTGGGCCTTTTTGACATTTTCAACAATATCTTCACAGCTCAGAGCACAGAATAAGCACCAAACAGGGTCCCACTCATGGAATGTGACATCATTTCTCAGAACTGTCTATGGTGCCTAGAAAACTGCACAGCACCTGGGAACCTTCCCATTGTCAGTGCTCTATAAAATTTTGGATTTGAGGTTTTCTGATTTTGGATTTTCAGATAAGGGATGCTCAACCTATATAAACTTATTTTACTAGCCCATAAAAAATGTGAGGAAAATTTCCCATATAGCGGAAGCTAGTCATGAATGAATTTAATTCGCATAACACGAACATTCAAAAGATAGTAAAGACCATGCAAATACACACACAAAAAATGCTGGTGGAATGCAGCAGGCCAGGCAGCATCTATAGGGAGAAGCGCTGTCGACGTTTCGGGCCGAGACCCTTCATCAGGACTAACTGACAGGAAAGATAGTAAGAGATTTGAAAGTAGGAGGGGGAGGGAAAAATGCAAAATGATAGGAGAAGACCGGAGGGGGTGGGGTGAAGCTGAGAGCCGGAAAGGTGATTGGCAAAAGGGATACGGAGCTGGAGAAGGGAAAGGATCATGGGACGGGAGGCCTAGGGAGAAAGAAAGGGGGAGGGGGGCACCAGAGGGAGATGGAGAACAAGCAGAGTGATGGGCTCCCCTCCCCCTTTCTTTCTCCCTAGGCCTCCCGTCCCATGATCCTTTCCCTTCTCCAGCTCCGTATCCCTTTTGCCAATCACCTTTCCGGTTCTCAGCTTCAGCCCACCCCCTCCGGTCTTCTCCTATCATTTCGCATTTTCCCCTCCCCCTCTTACTTTCAAATCTTTACTATCTTTCCTGTCAGTTAGTCCTGACGACGGGTCTCGGCCCGAAACATCGACAGCGCTTCTCCCTATAGATGCTGCCTGGCCTGCTGCGTTCCACCAGCATTTTTTGTGGGTGTTGCTTGAATTTCCAGCATCTGTAGATTTCCATGTGTTTACCATTCAAATAGAGTAAGTTTTTGGACCCACTAAAAGTAAAGACTCATGTTCTAGAACAGGCTGCAGTCTACACAACCTATTCTTGTACAGTTGCATCTTTAACATCTAAAATATGTACCATAGTCAAACATCGCCAAATATGTTCAAACGGTTCACTAATGCTCCCTTTAGATTTTTTTTCGAGTCCGCTCCTCACCAGAGTTCATTACTGCTTTGAAATAAGGTAGACAAAAGAGCTGAATTCAGTAGGTGAGAGGAAAGTGACTGCCCTTATTGTTAAAGCAGATTTAGCTTCAATAACACTTGGGCAAAAAAGAAGTCAATAAGGATAATGGGAAAAGTTTCTAGTGGATGGCACTATACACAGTACAAAGGGAGCTAGTCATCCCAGCCCCTGCATAGGGTTATTCACAATCAAAGTTCTTGGCCTTATTATCTTAAGCTGCTTCATCAAAGGTCTTCCCTGGAAAATATCAAAAATGGAATTATTCATTACAAAGTTTTACCATATCCAAGCCAGCACTGAGTGTAAAATCTTTCAATTCCTTGCAAATCTAACTCCACTCAACTCAACACCATCCAGGGAGCAAAAAGAACACACTTGACAGGTTCCTCATCAACGTACTTAACTATTCACTCTGTTCATCTTGAGCAAAATAAGGCTGCAGTGTGTTGCACCTCCAAAATGTAATGCAAAAAAAAATTCCTCAAGGTCAGTTCTGCGAAAACATCGGATAACATAAGCTGGAGTCTGGAAAACTTCCTGCTATCTTATCCAGTACACATTGGAAGATCTGATCGTACAACAAGTCAAACAGACAGGTAAATGTCACACATTTCTTCATTCCTCATCCATATCCTCCATTGAATTAAGCCGATGAGTGCAAACAATCAATCTTTTACCTGTATTCAGAGATGAATCCATTGTAGACATGTCTGACAGGATGCTATTGTCTTTGCTGTTAACTTGGTCATCTTCCCCATCAGAACTGGGCCCAATGTACAAATCTTGGATTGCTTGCTCATTGCTTCTAAGGGCTAACTGGACTGGGTTAGCATCGTTCAATTTGTTCTGCTCATCAGTTGCCAACTGACCACCAGATGGATCTTGATTTTCTTCTGTTGAATGTTAATGAATAAAAAATACAATCAAGTTAAAAATAATGTATAGATGCTGGAAATCTGAAATAAAACATGAAGAGCTCTAAATAATCAGCAAATCAAAAGTAGAGAAATTGAGTTAACATTTTAGATTGATGATCAAGAATTAGAAATCAAACATATTTTGTGTTGTAAAGTGGTGATAAACTTTAACACCGTAAGATATAGGAGTATAATTAGGCCATTTGGCCCATCAAGTCTGTTCTGCAAGTTCATTATGTCTGATCCATTCTCACTCTGAACCCAATCACCTGCCTTCTCCCCATATCCTTCATGCCTTGACCAATCAAGAATCTACCAATATATACATTAAATATACCCAATAACTCAGCCTCCACAGCCACCTGTGGCAAAGAATTCCACAGATTCACCACTCTCTTGTCCCACTTGGTGGCACAAGCGCCGGACTCCAGAGCAAAGGTTCCAGAGTTCCAATCCAAGTCGGATTAAGCATCGAGCTAGCAACTCAGCCTTGTAAAAACAAGAATAGCTTGCTACGGAAACACCGTCATGACGGTGCCCTGATAACTCCACTGCCGAGTTAAGGGCTGTTCTTCTTCTTCTACCACTCTCTGGCCAAAGAGATTTCTCTTCATTTCTGTTCTAAAAGGACATTCTTCTGTTTTGAGTGTGTCCGCTGGTCTTAGGACTCCCCCACCATAGGAAATATCTTCCCCACCTCCACAGATAGCCATAGATGGAGATCATGAAAAACCCAATGATGCAAGTTGTAATATTGCTGGCCACAAGCGTGGCGAATGGTTGTTCAGCAAAGGTAATTTGGCTGAAGGTGTTAATCAAAGGAGCTACATGAAACAGAAGATGAATATACAATAGAACGATGAATAAAATAAAGATTCTGAAATGGAAGTTCTTAAAGCACTCAGTAAAAATGGATCCCTCCAAGAGGACCTACAACCTTGTCATTCGGTTTGTAGGCTTGCATACCTCAATGACCTGACAAGCTATGCTGGATGGAGTCAGGGCTTTTTGCTTTGGCCCTTGGTAGGACCACCCTTGCCAAACAGGTCAAAGGGTAGAGGCCAGACTAAGAGTGGTCCACCAGTCCTATAGGGTTGGAGGTTCGGCTCACAGCTAACAACGCTGACTGGGAAAACAAAATTGTTACGGAAATAGCAATGAAGAATCCTTTGACATCTGAGTACAACTGTATTCCCGAGTCTCCATCAGGGACTTGCATGACTGACAGTAATGAAAACCGAGAAGAACCTACTGACATGATGAAAGAAGCTCTGAACACCGCCAGAGATGGAGGACTTTCACTGCTGCCCTAAATGCCAGTGGCGTAACATGCAGTAAGTAAGTAAAGTAAGGAATAGCATTAACTTCTGTAAGAAAAAGTTAATGTAAGAGGTCAATGACTTTAGATCTGGTGCAAGCTGGAAAGATAGAATTCATTGTTGAGCCCTGAGGACTGTAATGGGTCTGTTTGAAAGATGACTTGCTCTTCCACAAGCTGTCAATAAGAATTGCTGAAATAGTGTAGAATACCAAAAGACAGAGAAATGGGAATGTAAATGGGATGGAGAATTAAAGTAACACACATCTAGATCAGGGGTTCCTGGCCTGGGATCAATAGACCCCTTGCTTAATGGTAATGGTCCATGGTATGAAAAAGGGTGGGAACTCCTGATGTAGATGATAAGGTTAAGTCATTTGCAGACTGAACGCAAGCAAGTGTTCTCCAAAGTCCTTAGATTCAGAGGAAACAGCAAATGCAATATACTCAACTGGAAAAGCACAAGTGAATCCTCACTTCATCTGGAAGGAGAGTTTGGGCTGCATTACCATCACTGTGTAAAAGTTACCCAAGAACGATATAATTCAGCTCATTTCCCCCTCCTCCCTTTTATAGCACAAACAGGATGTATTTCCAGACAAGAATGGGCAAAAGCATCATTATGATACTCAATAGGATAGTGTATAATAACAAAACTTCATCATAAGAATTAAGAATGGGTTATTTAAATGTTTATCATTGTAAATTGCATGGCCAAGACACATATAGAAAGGCTGACTAAAAATTCTTTCAGATTCAGATTCTCAAGAAATATCAAAACGAAGTACTAACAAGTTTTGTATATCTGTATAGGATGTCCTCAAAATTATACATATAAACCCTATATACTGTAACTTATTTTAGCCCTATGCTTTATAGTTTACATATGCCAAACTTTTGGGCAGATGGGGCTCACCGGCCATGGCTGTCAGCTCACGTAAGAGAACAAAAAACTCCAATGTCAAACCTTTGCTGCCTTGCAACTGTACCCACCCATGGGGAGGGCTTTGAGAGTAAACTCCGAGGGAAAAATCCACAGCTGGAGTCCCTAAGATAAGACAGCCCTGTGTTGAGTTCAACACTGACAGTCAACTCCTGTGATGCTGTTAGTGCCAAACAGTATCGGTGTCTGCCATTCCTTTGGGTTAATCAGATGCATGAAAAGGGGAGCTTGCTACTTGGGCAACAGCTTGCTCTCCGTATTGTACTGCCCAGGCTTGCGTATCTAGAGAGCTGGAACACAACATCCATGGTTAACCTTGACCGACAGAGGCCTCCTCATACCAACATTCAGTAAGATGATATCCATATCTAAATTTCACCTAGGAAACATGATTTTCTGACGTATGCATGATTTTCTGATTTTGCTGTTATTTCACAAGTTACATTTGTTGATGTTAAATGACAGTGGGAATTTTGACATTTGAAAGGCAAGAGTTTATTTATGACTCTAAGACATAGGAGCAGAATTAGGCTATTTGGCCCATTTAAGCTTCAAATAAGCAAGATGCTATTCTGTTGCTCTCTTCTTTGACAAAGCTAACAATGTTCAAAATCAGTGTAAAGAGAGCTCTATTATATCCACACTGGCAGCACGATCTATGACTAATACCTTGATTCTAGAAAAATATGCAGTTTTGTTTTCAGCCTTTCATAGAATACTTAAATATCTCTGTGTTTAATGATAACACAATTCAACTCCTTTGTAAAAGTAACAAAGTTGGTCAAAAATCTAATGTCGTAGAGCCAGGATGCTTTACTACCAGAACGAAGCACCAAAGGGGAACTTGTGTGATTCCCCAGGGGACTTCACCCTTTGCTGTATGACTTCCTATAATTTGGTGCTCTTGACCACATGGAATTTTCATGTTATCCCCATATCTATGTGGGTCTCTACTGGATGATCTAATTTTCTTCCCAATCCCAATGTCCAATCCCCAGGACATGCTGCAGATTAACTGGGTTGAGTCAGGACCGTTCACGCCGTGACCCTGTTAATCCGAAAGGAGACCAATCCTGACATTACATGCCAGACCAAGTTATCCAGTGGGTGGTAAAAGGATAAACCCTCGGCCCACTGGAAATCATGAAAATCGTTAGCCAGAACATCGAAGGCTTAAGCCACAGTAAAGCAGAAATCCTAGCAAACTAAAAACCGGACATCTTGTGCATACAAGAAACTCATAGGCTGAGCAACCAACCCTATGTTCCAGGAATCCACTTGGCTATTGACACCCCTAGCCAAACTTATGGAAGTGCAAACTTTGTTAAAGATAAATCTATAGTAATGAGCACAGCAAACATCCAAGCTGGCTCAATGGAACTTCTGAAAGTTGAAAAACACATAAATATCATCTCAGCCTACAAACCCCCTAATGAACCATTCATGTGGCCACCTAATCTAGATCTCCAGGACAAAATGTACCTCATTATTGGTGACTTTAATAGCCATAGCACCAACTGGGGATATGAAGATGACAATGCAAATGGAGAAGAAGTTGTATCATCGGCTCTTAACAACAGCCTTGAGCAACTATACAAGTCAAAGGACACCCTTACCTTCACAAGTGCCAGATGGAGAAAAGGATACAACCCAGACCTTGCCTTTGTTACCAACCTCTTCACACGAACAGTCCTCCAATATATACCCAAATCCAACACCGCCCAGTCCAGGTAGAATCCCTTCCAGTTCTGAGACCTGTACCAACAAAGTATCTACCAAGATTTAACCTGAGAAAAGCCAATTGGACATCTTTCGCAGAATCCCTTGATCAACTTATCGATGCCATACCACCAGAATCTGATCATTATGATGAATTTGTCTGACTAATCTGGAAAGTAGCACAGCAGAACATACCTAGAGGCTGCAGAACCAAATGTACTCAGGGATTGACTAGTGATATCAAGCAAAGTTATGATGAGTATGTCAACTTATATGACCAAGACCTGTTTGGTCAAGACACAATTGAAATGGGAGAGTTGGTTCTGTCCCTACTGAGTCAAGAGAGACAACAGTGTTGGCAGGAGCTGATAGAAAATATAGACATAAACAGGAACAGTAAGAAGGCATGGGCAATTGTTCGGAAACTCAACTCAGACAATAGAGCACCACAGAGAATTCCTGCTGTAACACCCAATCAGGTTGGCCAGCAACTAATACTAAATGGTTGACAAATAACAAGGAATGGAGGCAAAAGAAAAAGCAACATCAGGAGATGGAGTCAGCTCTCTCAAATGGGAATAACAACTTCCCACCTCTCACCCTAGAAGAATTAAAAGATGAAGTATCACAGCTAAAATCCAACAAAACTGCTGGCATAGATGGGATTCTTAATGAATTCCTTAAGCATCTTGGACCTAAAGCACTCCACTGGCTGCTGTCCCTTTTTAACTGTTGCCTAAGATCATTAAAAATACCTAAAAAGTGGAGAAGAGCCAAAGTTGTTGCTCTCCTAAAACCCAATAAAGACACCAACACTCCTAAAAATTACAGACCAATTTCCTTGCTCTGCACCCTCTACAAACTCTACGAGAGACTCATACTGAAAAGAATATCCGCCTTAGTCTAACACCAGACCAAGTTGGGTTCAGGCCAGGATGCTCTTGCTGTGGTCAAGTCCTGAATTTAACCCAGTATAATGAGGATGGCTTTGAAATGCAACAAATTACAGGGTCAGTATTAGTTGACTTAACAGCAGCATACGACACTGTGAATTTCTACTGAAATTATCTAAAATGTTAAAGAACGAAACCCCAGTCAAAGTAATAAGAAGCTTCCTAGAAAATTGTAGATTTTGTGTAGAAATGATTGGAATTAAGAGTAGGTGGTGTCCACAAAAGAATGGACTACCACAGGGATCAGTCCTGGCACCTCTACTATTTAATGTTTACACAAATGACCAGCCAATCTTTTCTAACACACACTGGTTTATCTATGCAGACGACCTAAACATAGCAACAAAAGATAACTCCTTCCAAGAAGTTGAAGCACAACTTACAGCAGTCCTCGAAGCAAAGAAGCAGTATTATGAAAAATGGTCTCTGAACCCAAATCCATCAAAAACTCAAGTGTGTGCATTCCACCTGAGGAATCGAGAAGCAGCTCGGAAACTCGATCTTCTGGTGCAGGAAGGAGCTTGAACACCATCCGACTCCAATTTACCTGGGTGTGCCACTGGATAGGATGCTCTCATTTGCCATCCACATCCAAAACTTCTGAGGGAAAGTTGGCTCTTGCAAATCTCTCTTGAAAAAATTAGCAGGCACAAAATAGGGAGCTAATGCTCACACACTTAGATCACTGCCCTAGCACTCTGCTATGCACCCACAGAATACTGTGCAACTGTGTGAGGCAGATCAGCCCATGTGAAGAAAATAGACCCATTGCTTAACAAAGCCTGCTGAATAATCACAGGCACACTGCACCCCACACCCACTAACATCATTTACAGACTTGCAGTGCATTGCTCCCCCAGAGATCTGAAGACAAACTACAACAAAAATTGAAAAAGGTAAACAGAACTCAGATCCACGGCACCCACTACATCATCATGTGCCAGTTTCCAACTGCCTAAAATCGAGGAAAAGCTTTGCTACTGTGGAGGAACTACCACACGGAACATCTCCCCAAACATACAGGATTGACCTCTGGCAACAAACAGGAGCCAGAACCCCACCAAACAATACAGTGCGAGACCCCACAGAAATGTTGCCAGACGGGGCACTGCTTGACAGACAGAGAGTTGCACTCTCAACAGAGCGAGAACGGGAGTTTGTAGGACGGGAGACAATATAGTGAAGTGGGGTTTAAAGACCAGCGAATCCTGTGAGTGTGGCAAAAGGGTGCAGAATATTGAACAGGTTCTGCGCAATGCCCACTCTCACCTGACTTAGCTGACACTGACCTGCGCAACATCAACCAAGCAACACTAGAGTGGCTGGCTGTCTGGTGCGACAAGCTATGATGAACTGGCTACTATAAATAAATTCCTTCTTTAGGTAAGTGCAAAAGAATCAAAGGGGATTTTAACTTTCAAAAAGTAAAAGTTAAATTATTATCGAAGTACATATTTGTCACCATATACAACACTGTGATTCATTTTCTTGTGGGTATACTCAATAAATCCATAGAATAATAATGATAACCGGATCAATGAAAGACCACACCAACATGAGCATTCAACCAGTGTGCAAGGCAACAAAACGCAAATACAGAAAGAAAGAAATAATAATTATAAATAAATAAGCAATTAATATTGAGAACATGAGATGAAGAGTTCTCGAAAGTGAGCACATTTCAAACATCAGGCAAGTGAAGTTCAATGAAGTTATCCCCTTTGTGTTCAAGAGCCTGATAGTTGAGGAGTAGTAACGGTTCCTGAATCTGGCCGGGTGAATTCTGAGGATCCTGATGACCTTCTTCCTGATAGCAACAGCAAATAGAGAGCATGGCCTTGTGGTGGGGGTCCCAGATAATAGATGATAATTTCCTGCAATAACATTTTGCATGGATGTTCTTAATGGTGGGGAGGTCTTTACTGGTGATGGACTGGGCTGTATCCACTACTTTTTGTAGGGTTTTCCGTTCTTGGGCATTGATGATTCCATAGCAGGCTGTGATGCAGCCAGTCTATATACTCTCTATTACACATCTATAGAAGTTTGTAAAAGTTTTAGATGTCATGTTGAATCTTTGCAAACTCCTAAGGAAGTAGAGGTGATGCCTTGCTTCCTTCATACTTGTACTTGGGTGCTGGGCAGAGGACAGTTCCTGCGAAATAATAACACCGAAGAATTTAAAGTTGCTGACCCTCTCCACCTCTGATTCTCCCATGAGGACTGGCTATATGTACTTCTGGTTTTGTTCTCCTGAAGTCTATAATCAGTTCCTTGGTCTTGCTGACATTGAGTAAGAGGAATGTAAGTATGTGGTATGTGAGAGAGAATAACTTGCAGGAAAATGGTGGACTGAAACAGATGATATTATGCTGCTCAGAGCATGGAGTCAATGGACTGGATCACTTCTTCACAAGACATAAGGCACTGTCCCCAGAACTGTCACAGAGCTAAAACATTCACATTGGTTGCCAGTGAGGAGAAAGAGATTGCAGAGGAGTGAGTGAGAAAGCTCTCAGAGGTGGGCATGTAAACTTTCATCTACAGATACATGCCAGGAGGAAGACGTAAGACCTATTAAAAGAGAAGCCTGTAATTAAATTCCCATATAATGCAGAAATGCTGAATGAAATTTCATAATCTCGCAAAAAAGTCAAGCTGAGCACGGTTTACACCTGCAGAATAAAAATCATTTGTTTTAATGCAAAGCTTTAGTCATTTAAATGAGCTGCAACCCATTAGGATGTGAATAAACTTTGCAGCAAACCATCACAGTACTGGAGCCATAGTTACTTCTCCTGTATTTAAGAGATTCAGATGGACCAGCATTACAAGAAACGGAATTTTATGCATCATCTAGGCTCTCAAAAGTTCAAAAAAAGTTTATTATTTAAAAACATACATATCACCATATACAACCCTGAGATTCGTTTTCTTGCAGGCATACTTAGTAAATCCCAGAACCATAATCGATCAATGAAAGACCACACCCAACAGGTCATACAAACAACCGATGTGCAAAAGACAATAAACTGCAAATACAAAAGAAAAAAAAACAAATAAATAAGCAATAAATATCAAGAACATGAGATGAAGAGTCCTTGAAAGTGAGTCCGTAGGTTGTGGGAACAGTTCAGTAGTGGGGTGAGTGAAGTTATCCCCTCCAGTTCAGTAGCCAAATGGTTGAGGGGTTAAGGGGTAATAACTGTTCCTGAACCTGGTGGTATGAGTCATGAGGTTCCTGTACTTCCTTCCTGATGGCAGCAGTGAGAATAGAGCATGCCCTGGATGGTTGATGCTGCCTTCCTGTGACACACACCATGCAAATGTATTCACTGGTGATCAGGGCTTTACCTGTGATGAACTGAGTGATATCCACTAATCTTTGCAGGCTTTTCTATTCAAGATCATTGGTGTTTCTATACCAAGCTATGATGCAACCAGCCAATATACACTTCGCCACACATCTCTCAAAGTTTTAGATGACAGGCCGAATCTTCTCAAACACCTAAGGAAGCAAAGATGCTGCCATGCTTTCTTCATAATTGCACATGTGCTGGGCCCAAGACACATCCTCTGAAATAATAACTCCAACGAATTTAAAGATGCTGACCCTCTCCACCTCTCACCACCTGATGAGGACTGACTCTTGGACCTCCAGTCTTCTCCTCCTCAAAGTCAATAATCAGGTCCTTGATCTTGCTGACATTGTGTAAGAGCTTATTGTTGTGGCACCACTCAGCCAGACTTTCAATCTCCCTCCCATCTGCTGATTCGTCACCACCTTTGATTTGGCCTGTGACAGTGGTGTCATCAGCAAACTTAAATATGGCATTAGAGCTGTGCTTAGCCTCGAAGTGTAAAGCAAGTAGAGCAGGGGTCTAAGCAAACAGCTTTGTGGTGTACCTGTGCTGATGGATATTGTGGAGAAGATGTTCTTCCCAATCCAAAATGACTGGGGCCTGTAAGTGAGGAGATCAAGGATCCAATTGCACAAGGATGTATTGAGGTCAAGGTCTTGAAGCTACTGATTCGAATGCTGAGCTGGAGTCGATAAAGAGCATCCTGATGTATACATTTTTACTGTCAAGGTGTTCCAGGGTTGAGTGAAGAGCCAATGAAATGGCATTTGCCATGGACTTATTGCTCTAGTAGGCAAACTGGAGGAATCCAAGTTGCTTCTCAGGCAGGAGTTGATATGTTTCATCACAAACCTCCGAAAATACTTCATCACAGTGAATGTAGGTGCTGCTGGACGATAGTCATTAAGGCAGGTTATCACGTTCTTCACAGGCTTCTTATTCCTCAGACTACCAAAGCGAGAGGTTAAAGATATTGGTAACCACTCCAGCCAGTTGATTAGCACAAGTCTTTAGTACTCAGCCTGGTACCACAGTTGGGCCGTACGCTTTCTACAGGTTAACCCTCCTGAAGGACCCACAAGAGATTGAAATCATAGGGCTATTGGCAGCTGTGTGACTTTGTGAAGGTTCCTCCATGTTTTGATGGCTAAAGTAAGTATAGAAGGCATTGAGCTCATCTGGAAGCGAAGCCCTGTTGTCTCCTATGTCGCTTGGCTTCACTTTGTAAGACGTAATAGCATTCAAGCCCAGCCACAACTGTCAAGCATCCTTCAGTGATTCAAGTTTAGTCTGGAATTGCCACTTTGACCATGGGATGGTTCTCTGGAGATCATATCTGGACCTTTTGTATCTGACTTGCTCACCAGACCTAAATGCCAATGATCCAGTCCTTGGCAGACTGTGGATCTTGTGGTTTATCCAGAGCGTCTGGTTGGAGAAAAATCCAAAAGATTTTGTGGGGACTAAAAGTAGTCCACGGCTACTTTTATAAAGTCTGTGATAACTGTGGTATATTCATTCAGATGCCCTGATGAGTCATTGAACACGGCCCAGTCCACTGATTCGAAGCAATCCTACAACCACTCATTTCTCCCATAACCACCCCTTTATTGTCCATAACTCTGAAGCCTTGCCCTTTAGCCTCTGCCTGTATGCAGGCAGCAGAAATAGTCAAGTTATCAGGTTTCCTGAAAAGTGGTCTGGGCATGGAATGGGAGGTAGTCCCTATTATAGCATTTCAGTGGTCTATTGTATTGGGACCCCTGCCTGGTGCTGCAGGATATATGTTGATGGTAATTGGGCAGAGCTTTCTTCAAACAAGCCTGACTGAAGTCCCTGCCTATGATTTGAAATGCTTTGGGGTGGACTGTTTCTTGTTCTGTGATGGTAGGATTCTATATCTAGAGCGCCTGATTACCATTGGCTTTTGGCCGTATGCAAACCTCAGTCAGGATCACAGAGGAGAACTCTCTTGGTAAGTAGACGAGTCAGCATTTAATTTTTATATGTTCCAAATCAAGGGAACAAGAGTACGACAAAACTGCCACATCTGAGCACAACCGAGAGTTTATCATGATGCACAGACTCACACCTTTTGCCTTCTCTGAATCAGCAGTTAGGTCCATCCTATGTACCAAGAAGCCTTCATGCCTTACCAATGCATCAGGAGTGTCCAAGCTGTGGCATGTCTCCTTGAAACACAGAACACAGTAATTCCTCATTTCTCTCCAACACAGCAATCTTCCCCCAGGTCCTCAATCTTGTTCTCCAGCAAATGCATATTTGCTAACAAGATGTAGGGTAGAGGGGGTATTATTCCTCTGCATTTCAGCCTGACTTGGGGTCCACCCGTCCTCCCTCACTTCCAGCCAGAGTGATGTACTTTTGTCCTCTTAAATTTGTGTGTCTATACAACTACTTATCAAATAAAGGCATGCACTCGGAGGTGAAGTTAACTTGGGTATTCACTTTGCAGAGAAAGCAACAAACCAATTCGCATGGGTAAGTTGTCAGTCAATAATTAGTGCTAAGGGGAATCATTGCACTAAAAAAAATAGATCCATGTATTACTCTTTCTCCCCTTTTAGATTCATGTAACATTATACTGTCTATATAACAAAACATTCTATTTACCTTTAACAGACCATGTTCAGATAAACATGCTTTCACAATAACCTACGCACTTGGTAGTTAAACCTGCCGACTCTGGGTAATTATTGGTGTTAAAAGTCGAAATGTGGAGGGGGTTCACTTGGTCGGTATTGGTGTATTTTCACGACACATGCTGGTGATAATAAACCTGACTCTGTATTTTATTTTGCAAGGTCATTTTGAAAACTCTCTCTCTATAAGGGAGACCCATACATCCTGAGTCTGGCCTTCCACTCAGCTGAAAGCTAGAGCATGGTTGTTAAGCAGGAACAATCTCTCATAAATCTTCTCTTCCTGTTACACTTCCTCTTCCTGTTCCTCTTGTCCTTCCTCCCGCTCTCCGGATCTCACCTCACGTAGTTCATGTAGAGGCCAGGTCATTGTGTATATTTAAAGCAGAGCTTGATAGATTCTTGATCAGTAACAGAGTCAAAGATTACAGGGAGAAGGCAGGAGAATGGGTTGAGAGGGATAATAAATAAGCCATGATGGAATGGTGGAGCAGATTCGATGGGCTGAATGGCCCAATTCTGCTTCTATGCCTTATGGTCTTATATCAGGCTCTGCTCTCTGCATCAGCTTGGCATGTGATGCAGGATGCCCACAGACAGCCGCTATCAATATGCCTCATCACTGGAAAACCAATACTATTTTCTACGACTATACAGAAGCTCAAGAGGCTTGGTTGCTTGGTTAGAGAGCTCATTAGTGTGAGGAATCAGAGGAGACATCAGGACCCTTTGCCCCCAAAGAACCACAACATCGTGCAAAACTATGTGTATGCTGATGCAAACTCCCTGATGCAAAAGCAGACAAATACACACAGTGGCCACTTTATTTGGTACCTCCTGTACCTAATAAAGTGACCACTGAGTGTTTGTTTGTGGTCTTCTGCTGCCGTAGCCCACCCACTTCAAGGTTCAATGTGTCATGTATTCAGAGAAGCTCTACTGCACACCACTATTGTAACATCTGACTATGTGAGTTACCGTTGAATTCCTGTCAGCTAAGGCTACATCCACACTAGACCGGATAATTTTGAAAATGCCGGTTTCATGTAAAAACGATAGGCATCCACACTAAGCGTTTTTAAAAATATCTCCGTCCACATTGAAACCGAGATCTTGTCGAATCTCCTACTGGGTATGCGCAGGACACATCTACCAAAAACAAGCGACATGTTTGGTGTTGAATCTCGCTGTGAAAGATGGTGCGTGTTTGTTCAGTTACAGACTAGAAAAACTTATACGACAGGCAGCTGTTGGCTCTTGCGCAGGAAGATTTAAAAGTAAAAAAAAAACAAATACTGAAACGTATGGAGGCAACCAACAGGGAGTTCATGGACTGTAATACCCGGCTGACAACGAACACTGAAAAACTGACTGACTCTGTTGCATCAATAAAGCACCTTGTTAAATGTGTAAACATGTCTGCATCAGTGTTATCTTGTCTTTCCATACAATGTTACATTAGGCTGTTACACACCTATTGTCAGAGAAGTACTTGCATAAATAGGTAAACCACCTTCATACGAGCAAGGACAGAAAACGGCAAAGTGAGTACAATATACTTTTTTATTCTACGGGTCAAAGCATTTGGTGAGTACATTTCTAACTCTTCTGGCAGCAGTCTTGTTGCCATCTGTTTTGAAATTGTTAGGTTGCGTTCAAGAAAACAATGAAATAGCGCGCTGCCGTCTGACAACGTTTTCAGAAGTCTCTGGTTACCCCGTGCACACTGATCTGCCCGAGCAGCGTTTTCAAAAATACCCACCCTGGAAAGTCTTTCTAAAAAGCTCCGGTTTTGGGGGACGAAAACACAGTTTTAGTGTGGACGGAGGGTAAAAACGAAGAGAAAAAGCTTTGGTTACGGATTTATTTGGCGTAGTGTGGACGTAGCCTAAAACCACTCTGGCCACTCTCCTCTAACCTCTCTCATTAACAAATCATTTTCACCCACAGAACTGCCACTCGTTGGATGTTTTCTTTGGTTTTCACTCTTTTCTCTGCAAACTCTAGAGACTGTTGTGCATGAGAATCAAACCACCCCATCTGGCACCAACAATCAATCCATGGTCAAGGTTATTTATTAGTTATTTCTAACCTACTATGATACTTGGTTTGAAAAACAACTGAACCTCTTTAACATATTACATATGGGCATAATATTAGAGGCAGAAACACGTAAATTCAGAATTTACCTTCTGTCTCAGATTTGCAATTATTGCCAGCTAGGATATCTGCAAGATCCTCATGTCCAGTCTTTTGTAACACTGCCAAGAACTTGGAGAACCAACCAGGGGGCTTCACCACTATTCTGCTCAATAACTCTCGGATTCCAGCTTGATTCCCATGTTTCGAAGTTTCACTCAAAATCTACAAAGGAAAGTTTAGATCAGTGTGTTAATGAATATTTTTATAGTCTTGCAATGGTTCACACATTCCTCCCAAACTATTTGATGATTTTAATTGAGAAAGTCAGACTATGAAATACTTGATACTTGAGTATATTTGGTTTTCACACAACCCAGAGAAGTAGACAAGATTTCAATTTAATATTTTGTCCAAAACATGACATTATTAGCACTACACTCGCCAGGGTTCCAATTCCTGGAACAACTTTGAAGCTACACCCTTTTGATTCAGGACTAAATTACCATTGGAGACAAGCCGATTTCATAATTGGTCGCTCTCTCATGTAATATAATTGTATGTGGGAACTCTGACAGAGCTTCATGCTACTCTAGCACAATATTACTCTATCTTGTTTTGCTATGTATTTCTACAAGTGCAGTGGAAGTTCTCTTTAAAATTCAAAAAAACCTTGGAGTGAGACCCTCACCAAGGAAGTTTGAGAATACTGTGTTAGGTTATACTTATAGTAAATATGAGTCATCATATTTTTTATGATTTTCCAATATAAAATCACAAGCTCAAATTCTAAATGAAAACTGATTAAACGAGTAATACAGCATTTACATTATCCAGCCACTTAGGGTCACTGTCTTATCTTATCTTCTCAACTTACGCAGAAGATATAAAGCTTCCATTAGAAAGTTGACTATTCTGCACAGCTTTTTTTTCCATATCCGTGCAGAAGATCATCATCATTATGTGCCTTGTTGCAAGATGTGTGCGATTACGGTCTATAATCATGATTGTTCTTGACAAATTTTTCTACAGAAGTTGTTTGCCATTGTCTGGGCAGTGTCTTTACATGGCTGGTGACCCCAGTCATTATCCATACTCTTCAGAGCCTGGAATCAGTGGTTGTATAACCATGACTTGTGATATGCACCAGTTGCTCATACGACCACCTGCTCCTATGACTTCACATGACCCAGATCCGGGATCCTAAGCAGGAGGTATACCTTGCCCAACGGTACTTCCAGACTAGCAGAGGAAAAGAGTGCCTTACACCTCCTTTGGTAAGAGATGTATCTCTACCCTGCCACCCAAGATCAGACCTTCCATAAAAGTCCTGAACAGCTGAAGGATGTTATTATCCCGAATATGTTTCAATGATTGACCCTTCTAGAATCATGCTCTACAAAGTTTCTCCACCTTTAAGCGGGAAGTTTGTGATGCACCATCAATAACTCTCTGAGACGTGAGGCGAGATATCGGCTTTTATTGGCTGGAAGAAAGAACAAGCAGCAATTGACCACCACACTGCATCTTGGAGACTGAGACCGGGGCGGAGTCCCCAATCGCCTTTATACCGGGGTCCGTGGGAGGAGCCACGGTCAGTGGGAGGGGCCGCAGGAGCAGTCAGCGGGGGGGGGGGGGGCGTGTCCAGACAGGTATATGTAGTTCACCACAGTTTGTCCACCTGCTGTACCTATGCTAGGTTAGACCCATACTGGTAAGAGCCTCATTGATCAAGTCAAAGCCAGCTTCTTTGTACACAATCCCACAAAGGAATGAGGTAATACTGATTCCAATTCAAGTGGGATGTGAACAACAAGCCCCAGCAGTGAGGTTCTTCTGCAGCAAGACTGGGACTCATGGACACATCGAAATCCTGGGCAGATTGGCATTTATAAAAGTAAATGCCAGCAAGTTCACAGGGGAGTACTGACATTTCCCTTCAAAGTCAAGCTCATTAAAAGCCTTGCAGAGTGACATGCATGTACGTTTTTAACAGGATGCTATGACATGGCTCACTTGTTCATTTTGTGCCATGCCATATGCTGTGGGAAATCGTGTCCAAGGTCTTTCCATGATGACCAAAACTGTTCTTGGCAAATTTTACTACAGAAGTGGTTTGCCACTGCCTTCTTCTGGCAGCATCTTTACAAGATGGGTGACCCTAGCCGTTATCAATATCCGTCAGAGATCGTCTTCCTGACATCAGTGGTTGCACAACTTCATAGTTCCCACACCCCACACTTCCCGTTTCTACCTCCTACCCAAGATCCACAAACCTGCCTGGCCAGGCAGACCCATTGTCTCAGCTTGCTCCTGCCCCACCGAACTCATTTCTGCATACCTTGACACTGTTTTATCCCCCCCTTGTTCAATCCCTTCCCACCTATGTTCGTGACACATCTCACGCTTTGAATTTTTTCAATGAGTTTAAGTTCCCTGGCCCTCACCGCCTTATTTTCACCATGGATGTCCAGTCTCTATATACTTCCATCCCCCACCAGGAAGGTCTCAAAGTTCTCCGCTTCTTTTTGGATTCCAGACCTAACCATTTCCCCTCTACCACCACTCTCCTCCATTTAGCGGAATTAGTCCTTATACTCAATAATTTCTCCTTTGGCTCCTCCCACTTCCTCCAAACCAAAGATGTAGCCATGGGTCCCAGCTATGCCTGCCTTTTTGTTGGCTTTCTGGAACAGTCCATGTTCCAAGCCTATACGGGTATCCGTCCCCCACTTTTCCTTCACTACATCGACGACTGCATTGGTGCTGCCTCCTGCACGCATGCTGAGCTTGTAGCCATTAAATTTGCCTCCAACTTTCACCCTGCCCTCCAATTTACCTGGTCCATTCCCGACACCTCTCTCCTCTTTCTTGATCTTTCCTGAAAACGACTTATCTACTATAAGCCTACGGACTCTCATAGCTTCCTGGACTATTTCTCTTTCCAGCCTGTTTCTTGCAAAAATGCCATCCCCTTCTCGCAATTCCAGGACGAAGGAGATGTCTTCCTTTTTTAAAGAAAGGGGCTTCCCTTCCTCCACCATCAACTCTGTTCTCAAACGCATCTCTCCTATTTCACGCACATCTGCTTTCACCCCATCCTCCCGCCACCCCACTCGGGATAGAGTTCCCCTTGTC